>NC_072447.2:37820000-39060000 GCF_028878055.3 Symphalangus syndactylus | reverse complement strand
TTTTGAAGCTACTGTTAGTTTTGGTCTTCATTACTTTTAGCTCAGGGCAATTCCTACCTGTAATGGGTTGAACTGTGTTCATAAAAAGATACGTTCAAGTCCTAACCCCGAGTCCCTGTGCATGTGGCCTTATTAGAAAATAGGGGCGGGGCTGGGCACAGTGGCTCACGATTGTAATCTCAGCATTTTGGGGGGTCAAGGCAGGCGGATTGCTTGAGCCCAGGATTTCAAGACCCGCCTGGGCAACATGGCAAAGCCCAGTTTCTACAAAAAGTATAAAAATTAGCCAGGTATGGTGGTACACACCTGTAATCCCAGATACCTGGGAAGATCGCTTAAGCCCAGGAGGTGGAGGCTCCAGTGAGCTGTGACTGTGCCACTATACTCTAGACTAGGTGATAGAGTCAGACTCTGTCTCACAAAAAAAAAACAAAAGAAAAGAAAAGAAAGAAAATAGAGTATTGGTACAGGAAATCACATTAAGACGAAGTTACAGTGAATTAGGCTGGGCCTTAGTCCAATATGAGACTGGTGTCCTTATAAGAAAAAGAGAAAGAGACACGCAGGGAAGAAGACTGCCACGTGACAAGAGAAGCAGAGATTGAAGTGATGCATCTACAAGCCAAGGATTAGCAGATGCTAGAAAAGGCAAGGAAGGATTCCCTGTAAATTTCAGAGGGAAAATGGCCCCGCCAACACTTGGATTTCAGACATATAGCCTCCAGAGCTGTAATACATTTCTATTACTTTAAGTCACCTGGTTTGTAGTACTTTGTTAATATACTACCTACTGAAGTCTTACACTTAGGTCTAAATAAGCCATTTGGGTCCAAAAAATCCATGATAAGACATGGCTTAGCAGTTGCATGTACAAAAAAATTGCTAGGCATTTTAATTTAGAGAATGCTCAAAATGAAAAACACTGCAAATATGGACACCAAGAAAGTTAACACAACTTCGAATAGACTTAACAGAAATTTACTATCTAGAAAAGGTAGCAGTGACAGGTTTCTTCTGCTCCATACTAGTGCTAGTGAGAGCACCTAAAATACTGCATGCAGTTTTGGGCTCCTCAATTTATCAACACACAAAGTCTTTACTAAGATCATTATTCTGAAAGCAGAGCTCTAGAGAAATGAAGACCTAGGAATATTGGGTCTAGCAGGGAACACTCAGGAAGATAGCTACTTTTATATGTCTAAGAGGCTCTCATAAAATGGGCATTGAATAGGTGCTGAATAAGTGCTTACTGAAGGCAGAGACAGAAAAAGGGATCAGTCTAGCTTTGTGTAGTACCATTCAGCTGAGGTAGGACCAATGAGTGAGCTACAGAAAAAAAAAATTCAGGCCAAACGTAAGACCTGTCTACTTAATTAAAAATAAACTTTAAAAGTATACTGACAAAGCAATCCAAATGTCCATCAATGGATGAATAAACACATTGTGGCATATCTATTCAATGGAATATTATTTGGCCATAAAAAAGAATGAAGTACTAATACATGCTACGACACAGATGAACTTCAAAAATGTTATGCGAGGTGAAAGATGCCAGACACAAAAGTTACATATCGTATAATTTCATTTAAAGAAAATATTCAAAGTAGGTACAATCCATAGTGACAACAGGGGCTAGAAGGAGGAGGAAATGGGGAGTGACTGCTTAATGGATATGGAATTTTCTTTGGGGCGATGAAAATGTTTTGGAACAAGATAGTGGTGGTAGCCACACAGCATTGTGAATGTACTAAATGCCACTGCATGGTTCACTTTAAAATACTTAATTTTATGTTATATGAATTATACCTCAATTAAAAAAAGTAAATTGAAAAAGGTTGCTAGCACCCGTGTGACAGTAAGAGAAGCTGTACATAGAATTTAGTAATCTCTTTGCATCAAATATGCATGTCAAAATAACAAAGAAGAGCTCCAAAAGACCCTTCATGGTAAACCACCATTCCCTACTAGAGAATAACCAATGACTAGGTTTAAGACTTTCGGTCATAGTTCTAAGGTTCTCTTCCTACATGGACTCATGCTTACTGCCTTAAGAGACCACAATTATTTTCATGTTTTCTTCTGAAAAAAGAAACTGCCCCAGGTAGCTTGGCAACATTCTCACTGTCCCTAACCTACTCATCAAATCAACAATTTGTTCAGCCATAGCCATTTTGAGATGGTAACATATAATGATTGTAAGTTCATTATTTCTCCTCTCCCTTTAAGGACAGAAGTCCTACATGGTACACATGTTATGTGTTCTGTTATAAAAGACTGTAGCAATTTTACAAGTGAGGAAAATGTGAGAAACACTAGGGGGTTTCTCAAAGTAGGTCTAGAGGTCATTTCACTGCTTTCCTTATAAGTGACCTTCAAGAAATTTAGTTGATTAAATAATTGAATAAAGGGCTCCACTATACTGCTCCTGCCCCAGGGACTACACAATTGCACAGATTATTTCTACCATGATCGAGAGAGTCACATACAGACATTTTCTCAGCTCTACATCAAGAATGAATATGTTAATGAGAAAAAGTTTAACTTGGTTTGAAATCCTAGTTTGATAATGAAAGATTAATAATAATAACAACAACAAAACCAGAAAGCTTTATTTTTGGTGAATTACTAATATAGAATCTCTGTGGAGGGATTCCATACACATTTCACCATATTAAAAAGTCAAAACCACATTCTTAAACTAAAGAGATACTAAAATATTTATTGCCTAACTTGGGTAAGTCTCATCTCTATCACCAGTATGAAAGAGTTTTATTTTTTAAAATAACATCAACTTTTATTTTAGATTCAGAGGGTACATGTACATGTTTGTTACATGGGTATATTGTGTGACACTGAGGTTTGGGGCATGAATGATCCTGTCAAAGAGGGTTCTATTTACTTAGTAACTTAAATATGCATTAAAATTTTCACTCTCGTATTTAAATGTACCTCCTATATAGCAAAGAATACTCAGGGAATATGTGTCTTAAGCAGCAACTTGTATACTGGGAATTTCCATTAGCCTAAAAAACTTAACTGTGAGATATATATATATATATATATGAATGAAATATCTGAGAAGGGAGAAGATGCACGTGTAAAACCCTGAGAAAAAAACTGTCCCAACTTTCTTCTTCTAACTCTGGCAATGTGAGCCAGCAGAAGAGCCATCTTTCCTACTCCAAGTCAATTCTGGAAAGTACTCAAGTCAACTGTAACCTAGGACTAAATGAGAGTAGGTTTATTATGTGCAGATAAGACTGGCACAGTAAGAGGCTAGTGCTTTACCATCAAACTTGAACAACATATTTAAAGCTCCCACTAGTCTAGCACTAGGAATGTCTAGTGTTCTGTCCAAACAGGCATTTATAAATGCCTATTTTTGCCCACAGATATCAATTTTGTAGAATTTTATACAATCTGTGTAATGTTAAAATAGTTTTATAAAGAAATGTTCTGTTCGTTAACATGTTTCTAGCACATAGCAAAGTGCCTAGAACGTAGTTGTAGTTGTTTAATAAATAATTATTAAATGAAAGTAAGGTATGATTGAGACAGAGCAACTGAGAACTTAAGAACCAGATGAGTATAATCCTGCAGAACAGATACTTTGGAAAACCCTCTGGTGATTACAATAATTCTGTCCATTGCACAATTGTTTTTCGAACTTCTCTAGAACTATCTTTGGAAAAATGCATTTTTCCCTCCTACTAGAAAAGCCCAGGAACCTCACAAATAGACTTAAGAAATTCCTCACCCATTATTAGCAACTCAAAATCGAGTACATAAGAGTGTTCTGAGTCCCACTGTCAAGGTCCCTGTCAGGAATGGCGAAGGAAAGTATCACCAACCAGCCTGCTCTGAAACTGAGTAACTCCACAGGGTCATGTCCTGAGCAGCACTGGAACCAGAGGAGCTAATCTATGAAAGCTTCTCCTTGGGAAGAGTAGCTGATAACCTTGACAAACACAAGTCTAAAACGCTGCAGTTTTGAGAAGGACAAGGATATGAAGAAAAAAACAAGTTACTTTGAAATCTAAAAAGATTAATAAATGATAAAAGATAACCTGATATATTAAACCACTATCAATGTCATCCTCGAAATGTTATCAGTCTAATAGCTTAACGATCTAAGATTATACACTAACCTTTTACCTTCTCTTACCAAGAATGCAATCACAAAACTGGTTGATTTTCTAAGAAGTAATTCGATTTTCATTGAACTTAACTTGATGAGTTGGATATTTAAAAAGTCTCAAAGGCAGCATCAGTTCATGAAGCAAGGTGATTCCCCTAAAGCCTACAACCGGATTGATGAGTCACACCAAATACATACACTTTTGTTCTCTCTCTGCACCTGCTGATGCAAGTCTTGAGACAAGACTGACGTAAAAATAATTCAATATGACAGCTAATTCTAACATTCCACATTTTAAAAAAAGTTGCTAATCATCAAAGGTATACCAAAAAAAGGGCAAGGAACTTTTTATGCTGATCAAATTAGTTTTAAAAAATAAATGATAGTGTCCAAATGTTAGAAAGGCTATGGTAAAACTGGTATGTTCATAAAGTACTGGTATACAGTATAAGTTGGGATAGCCCATTAGAAAAGCAATTTAGCAATATAAATCATGACCATATTGTATTTATGCAATGTATGTATGTATTGTTGATAACAATTTATCCTAAATGTCAAATAAAGAAAAAATCATTTAAGCAGAAAAATATTCATCACAAAATTTCAAGTAGAGATATTGAAAAGCAGCCTAAAATGCCCAATGAGAGGTATAGTTAAATTTGTGTTTAAAATTTTTGGTACTGGAGGCCAGGTGTGGTGGCTCATGCCTGTAATCCCAGCACTTTGGGAGGCCAAGGCAGGTGGATCACAAGGTCAGGAGTTCAAGACCAGTCTGGCCAACATGGTGAAACCCCATCTCTACTAAAAATACAAAAATTAGCCAGGCATGGTGGCACACGCCTGTAGTCCCAGCTACTCGGGAGGCGAAGGCAGGAGAATTGCTTGAACCTGGGAGGCAGAGGTTGCAGTGAGCCAAGATCGCACCATTGCACTCCAGCCTGGGCAACAGAGTAAGACTCCGTCTCAAAAAAAAAAAAATTCGTACTGAAAATGAAGTACAACACAGAAAAAATGCTTGACAAAAGATAAATGTGATACAAGTACATATCTTCATTGTGATGGCAATCATGTAGAAAAATACATATGGATATGCAAAAGAACTGAATACACAATGATGGTAGCTATTTGTAGTTCCTGACTAGTTGCCAAACTTTGTGAAATGATATATTATCCTAAAATTAAAAGTCATGATTATTTTAAAATAAAATATTTTCAGCTGGGCACATGCCTGTAGTCCCAGCTACTCAGGAGGCTGAAGCAGGAGGATTACTTGAGCCTACAAATTCAAGGCTGTAGTGAGCCATGATTGCACCTGTGAATAGCCATTGCATTCCAGCCTGGACAACATAGCAAGACTCCATTTCTAAAAATGTGTGTATATATTTTTCTAAAACTAGTCTATCAACCCTTTTCAGCAAGAAAATTTGAAGTCAAAACTTGATTACAGGCCTGCCTCTGCATTTAAAAAGTAAGTAAACAAACAACAGGTTCCCAAGTCTCACCTTCTTCTCACTAAAACCTTACAAATCTTCAGGCTAGACAAATTTGGAAAGTGAGGCACATTATGGACCTGTCCTAGTGAGACAGATTGCACATTATCATATTATAGGTTCTGAAAAGATCTGCAATAAACTTGTTTAATTTTAGCTAGCCCAGCATCTGCTAGATATACTTGATCACAAAACTCTTTGCTCAAAGGACGTGCAAACTTCTCACTACAGTTTGGAAAATGCTGTTTGGGTCGAAGATGCTCAAACGGGTCAAGAGAGAGAAGGCATCTTAATTACCAGAGAAGTGTTTCCAGATGCCATGCTTTCTAGTTGGGAGTCATTAATGATAGTATGTCTCACACTTCAGGTGTGTATATTAAGATAGAAAAATGGCTTGAGTGGCCGGGTGCGGTGACTCATGTCTGTAATCCCAGCACTTTGGGAGGCTGAAGCAGGCAGATCACCTGAGGCCAGGACTCCGAGATGAGCCTGGCCAACATGGTAAAACCCTGTCTCTACTAAAAATATAAAAATTAGCCAGGTGTGGTGGCATACGCCTATAGTCCCAGCTACTCGGGAGGCTGAGGCAGGAAAATCGCTTGAATATGGGAAGCAGAGGTTGCAGTGAGCCGAGATCCCACCACTGCACTCCAGCCTGGGCAACAGAGCTAGACTCCATCTCAAAAAGACATAACAGGCTGGGTGCAGTGACTCATGCTTGTAATCCCAGCACTGGGAGACCGAGGTGGGCGGATCACGAGATCAAGAGATCGAGACCATCCTAGCCAACATGGTGAAACCCCATCTTTACTAAAAATACAAAAATTAGCTGGGCACAGTGGCATGCACCTATAGTCCCAAGCTACTCAGGAGGCTGAGGTTACAGTAAGCTGAGATCGTGCCACTGCACTCCAGCCTGGCGACAGAGCAAGACTCCGTAAAAAAAAAAAAAAGCAAACAAAAAACAAAGAAAAATGGCTTCAGAACTACTTATTTATGCAGCTACTTATAAACAACTAATCCAGCAGAGGGGACCAAAAACCCCACAAAATAAACCATTCAGGGTACAGAGTTGGGAGGATTTCTGGCTCTTACAAATGGGATTCTGATCAAGCCCAAAGATGATAGCAGTTTCTAGAATGGAATGGCCATGTCTTCTTTTGTAATTATGTAGTGGCAACCAAAGAAATCTATAACTCATATGAGAATTAGTTTCCCTTTTAAATATAAATATAGTATTGCTCACGACATGTGAAAAAAAGAAAGCATGTATCTTTCTGAAATCTGTATTTTTTAAAAATAAGATTAGTATATGCATATGGTAGTAGGGCATCTTCATAGGGCAAATACTCAGTATCTACTTCTCAAAGCAAGCAGCCCTCTACCCTCTTCGACATGGTTCTTTAGCATTATGAGACTGTTACCTCTGGTTGAAGTGTAGCTTTCATGCAGGCTGGGCAAAGAGGCCCAGTTCGGGAGAATTGAAGGGGAAGGTGACGAGTTCGATTGCGACAGGTTGGCTCCTCACATATCAACCAGCCCTGGAGAGAAGGAAAGGAAAACTTCAGACTTATCACCATCGACAAATACAAGTAATAAACCTTTTTTTGGTTATCAAGATAGACTCATTTTATGTAATCTTTTCTCAGAAATTCTGACATAACTCTAGTTATCTCTCTCTCCTGACATGTTAATTAGATAGATCTATGCCCCAAACTTAGAAGTTAGGAAATCCATTAAGTTAAAAAAAAAAAAAAAAGAAAATCACGAGATGTTATTTCTTTTTCTTAAAAGAAACACCCTTCCGCACTCAAATACATCAAAACTTCCCAACAAAAACTTCTACTACAGGCAGAATGTAAACCAATGTGTTTTAGTTCATTAGTAAAGACCATTACCAAAGTAAAGAATGCACCACATACATGTATAACCTTCCCAATAGCTGAGTGACTATTGGCTAGTTACTTAATTGCTGTGCTGTTTCCTTCTCTGTAAAATGGATACCACAGTAGTTACTGTATATGGTTGTTGCAATGATGGAACACATTTAGAGTGTCTAGGACTATATTTGGCATAAAAGAAACACTTAACAAATATAATCAATTATTTCATGTAAACAAAAATAGATTCTCTCATATGTGCTTTCTAGAGACATAAAACTAGCTTCAATGTTTTCAAGGACAACTTCAACTGACCACTATTTTCCAGAGGTTTGAAATACTACAGCTATCGCTCACTTCTCTGTCTTTTAGAACCCTCTTCTCACCTTCCTTCTTCAGTTACTCTCCCTTGCTGATCTTGTTTGAATTTTCTCATAGTGATGTGATAAGAATATACCTAAGACCTTAAATTAGCATTATGTTTGTTACAAAACGTTATCTGTTAAACAAAGGAGACAAGACATCACAAATGGGGTCAAAGTTCAGCTGTTCATACTAAGGCACCAAGGTCTGTGGGCTTTCGTGCTACATGTATTGCCACAGAGGCGTAAGTATAAGGCAAATGTTACGGTGAGGTGCTGGGGTATGAAGGTGAACACGGTATGCTTCTGCTCCCTTGTCTCATGGTGTTCTCACCTGCGGAGCCCCCAGTAGGGACCTGACTATCTGTAGATCTTGGAGCATTTTGAGACATGGCAACTTCTGACCCGGTCTTGAAAAATGAGTGGAAGTTTGGTAAGTAGAGAAGGCAGAAAAGACAACTTACACAGAAAGAACAATGTATGTCAAAGAATGAAGGCCAGAAAGAGCTATGCTGAGTTATCATTAATAAAGGAATCAATAACATGCATAACTCCATATCCTATTTCTAGACTGAACAACTTGTTGGTCTTTTCCCCTTAGATAAGATCAGTATATACATGAGTGTTGGTTCATTATGTCAGGTACTTTAGTCTGGCACTTAGTAATGTTTCCATGTGGTGTTAATCCAAAGCCGAGGGATGCCTTCACTTGCTGCTGTGCCATTTGACCTCATTCCTCGGAATAGGCTTTTCTGGAAGTAGCTATAACAAAACTCAGGGGAAAGCACCAAGAATCAGTTCTTCTAGCTCCATTTAAGACTATCACAAAAAGGGAAAGTGTATTATAGATCTTTATGAATAACAAAATTATGCTACCTTTAAAGAATGTAAAATTCATCTAGTCAATACACCCACAGTAAGCATTATTCCTACCTTCATTCAATGCTAAACTATTTTAAAATTTAATATGAGCTTTTCAGGTAGAGGGAGGGTCTCAATGAGTCCTTAATGAAACTTGTAATATATGCCCAGAATTACATTAAATATTGTGAAGAATAGGCAAAAGGGCCCCAGGTACAGTTTCAGGAAATTACAATCTAAATAGGAAAGCAAGGTCCACACACATAAAGACTATAAAAGCAATTCAGTATGGCTTGGCTTTAAGAACCAAGTTGTGTGGTACCAACTATAAATGCTAACAATACAGAGAAGGGATAGATTAGTGTCTGAGATAAACTACTACTACCACAGCAAAAGATCATGAACCAATCAGTGTTTTGGAGTCACAGGCAGCTGTTTGTTTTAATTTTGAGGGTGTATTACAACATCTTCTTGATTTAGAGAGACATTTATATTCACATTTTAATATTTCTGAAACTCAGATGCATTTATAATGGACATGTACAGCTTGATAATGTACTTTAGTTTCCTTCAAAAAAGCTGTTAAGTCAAGAGTGCAGCTCATAATCAGCTCCTTAGAATTAAAGAAACAAGATACGGCCGGGCGCGGTGGCTCACACTTGTAATCCCAGCACTTTGGGAGGCCGAGGTGGGTGAATCACGAGGTCAGGAGATCGAGACCATCCTGGCTAACACGGGGAAACCCTGTCTCTACTAAAAATACAAAAAATTAGCTGGGCATGGTGGTGGGCGCCTGTAGTCCCAGCTACTCGGAGAGGCTGAGGCAGAAGAATGGGGTGAACCCGGGAGGCGGAGCTTGCAGTGAGCCGAGATTGCGCCACTGCACTCCAGCCTGGGTGACAGTGCAAGACTCCGTCTCGGGAAAAAAAAAAAAAAAGAAACAAGATACTGGCCAGGCACAGTGGCTCACGCCTGTAATCCCAGCACTTTGGGAGGCTGAGGCGGGCAGATCACGAGGTCAGGAGATGGAGACCATCCTGGCTAACACAGTGAAATCCTGTCTCTACTAAAAATACAAAAAAATAGCCGAGTGTGGTGGCACACACCTGTAGCTCCAGTTACTCGGGAGGCTGATTGCTTGAACCCGGGAGACGGAGGTTGCAGTGAGCCAAGATTGCACCACTGCACTCCCGCCTGGGTGACACAGCAAGACTCCGTCTCAAAAAAAAAAGAGAGAGAAACAAGATACTTCGGTTTAGTCTGTTCTAGGCATGGGAGATACAGTAGGGAATAGTGGAGCTGACAGCAAGAGCAGGTATTAAATTTTAAATGTAGCCTATAAACACTAAAGGTAAGACTACTTGTTTCTTGAAGTACCCATTTAGGTATATTAATAAAGGAAACAAACCATACAGGACTGGACCACTCCTTTATCATTCATTGGGTTTGTTACTTTAAATTTGATATCTGAGGCTTTATATGCTTTGGAATATATAATTGGTTAACATTGCCAACCACAGTTGTAATTCATCCAATTCTAAACAAAACTAAAAAAATAAGCAGACAGGTAACAACTATCATGTTTTGAGAAAAGAAATTATTCAGTTCCAAAATATAACCTGGATATTAAAATTACTTAATTTTTAAAATATAATGTTCAAAAACTATAGAGTTCTTTTCAGATGTTTTTGAAACTTGATTCTGTCAATTTACTACGATTTCACAACTCACTGGGGGAGCTGCCAACCACGGACATGCTAAGTTATCATCTCACCTGTTTTTAAAGCAAACACCTAAGTCTATCTCTGACAGAGGTACTAACTAAATGTCCTTTCAAATCATACAGAAAACAGATAATATAATTTGTCTAGACTTTCTACCAGTTATAATTAACATTAAAGAGGTCTTTTTTCCTTTGTCACCTCTCTATTCAGTGCTTATTTGGGTTTGTTTGTACTTACTATCTGTTAATCTCCCTTTACAAATGACAACAATAACTAGTGCTATTATGCATGGAAATTAAACATGCTGATAACTATGTGAAGGGAACTGGGGCTGAAAAAAATATTAGAAGCCTGTAACTCTTTATGCTTCTTGCTTTATTTTGATAATTAAGCTTTTGGTCATGGTGTATTTTAAACAAAACTCTTCTATGTAGGAAATAGGCCCTAATCATATTAAATATATGCTTTGCTTCAATTCAATTTTGTAAAGTACATTTTATTTAACCCTTTGTTCCCCCAACAAATGCCAACCAGCTAGCTAAATCTAACTTTCAAGGAGCATTTGTGCTGTTAAAAAATAAATATAGGCTGGGCATGGTGACTTATGCCTGTAATCCCAGCACTTTGGGAGGCCGAGGCAGGTGGATTGCCTGAGCTCAGGAGTTCAAGACCAGCGTCGGCAACATGGCAAAACCCTGTCTCTACCAAAAATACAAAAATTAGCTGGGAGTGGTGGCACGCACCTACGGTCACAGCTACTCGGGAGGCTGAGGTGGGAAGATGGCTGGAGCCCAGGAAGTCAAGGCTGCAGTGAGCTATAATTATGTCACAGCACTCCAGCCAGGGTGACAGAGTGAGATCCTGTCTCAAAAAAATTTTTTTAAATAAAAATAAATAAATATAACAGGTATTTGAAAATAGTCCATGACGATGCAAATTTTATAAGATCTCATACTGAATTTTGTCCCTTAAAAGTGACAAAAACAAAGCAAATGAAAATAATAATATTGCTTAAGTTCACTTTGATTTATCACTCACAAAGACAAAACTTAACTTACTTTCATTTCTCATTTTCAGAAATAACATATAGCCTGTACAGCCCAAGGCTACATTGACAAGTCAACGGAAGAGGACATTTTTAATAAAAGTGTAGTTCCTTGGAACTACTAGTTACTTGGAACTACCCAACCTATAAAAAGATTTGGATTTTAATAAAAACCTCTAGAATCACTTTAAGGATGTCTGCTATCCAAATATGTAATTTTATTATGTAATGCCACACACAAATTATCATAACCAATTGCAATAAGGTCAATAAATTTTTAGTTGCCTGGCTTAGCCACATTTATAAATAGAAAGTTCAAAAGAGGTGAAGTCAGCCTGTCCAATAGCAAAACAAACCTTTACCAAAATATTCCAAGCTCTATCACTTGTTGCTTTAATCTCAGCATCACTAATTCCTTAAAATCATTGTGTATGAAATTGTGTCAAATGTTGATTGGTTCTGATTACTAAATTATATTTTTGAGGCCTCAACTAAAATGGCTTCTTCTGCACATGTTAAAAAGGGATCAATTTCCACTTCTAACTGAGGCGTTCCTAGTAGTTGTACCTTAAACACAAACTGTTATTCATTTGTGTACATTTGTATTTTTAGAAGGCTATACACACAGAAATCATCTAGATCTGAAACTGTGGAGCATAGGAGGCCCTCAAAAATATCTTTTGAAGAAACTATCAACAAAGTAAACAGACAACTCACAGAATGGGAGAAAATATTTGCAAACTATGCATCAGACAAAGGTCTAATACCCAGAATCTATAAGGAACTTAAATCACTTCACATGTGAAAACCAAATAACCCCATTAAAAAGTGAGCAAAGGACATGAACAGATACTTCTCAAAAGACATATAAGCAGCCAAGCATACGAAAAAATGCTTATCACCAATCACCAGAGAGATGCAAATCAAAACCACAATAGGATACCATCTCACACTAGTCAGAATGGCTATTATTAAAAAGACAAAAAATAACAGATGCTGGCAAGGCTGCGGAGAAATGGGAACGCTTATACACTGTTGGTGGGAATGTAAATCAGTTCAGCCACTGTGGTAAGCAGTTTGGAGATTTCTCAAAGAACTTAAAAAAGAGCTACCATTCAACCCAGGAACTGCATTACTGAGTATATACCCAAAGAAAGATAAACTGTTCTACAAAAAAGACACATGCACTCATATGTTCATTGCAGCACTATTCACGATAGAAAAGACATGGAATCAACCTAGGTGCCCATCAACAATGGACTGGATAAAGAAAATGTGAGATACACACACACACACACACACACACACACACACACACACACACCATGGAATATATACTATGCAGCCATAAAAAAGAATGAGATCATGTTCTTTGCAGCAACACGGATGCAGCTGGAGGCCATCATGCTAAGCAAATTAATGCAGGAACAGAAAACCAAATACCACATGTTCTCACTTATAAGGGGGAGCTAATCATTGGGTACACATGAACATAAAGATGGGAACAGATTCTGGGACTACTAAAGCGGGGAGGGAAGCAAGGGCTGAAAAACCACCTCTTGGGTACTATGCTCACTACCTGGGTGACAGGATTATTTGTACCCCAAACCTCAGTGTCATGCAATATACCCATGTAACAAACCTGCACGTGTGCCCCCTAAATCTAAAATAAAAGTTGAAGTTATATTTTTAAAAGTCTTCTGAATAAATGAACAGAAGCAATCAAATAAAAATGTAGAGCAAGTTTATAAAAAACAATAAGGAAAATAACAATGCACAGTAGTTTGCATACTTGAGTCAAATATATAGTGGGCCCTTCTCCTCTCATTTCCAATCAGTCACCAAGTTTGTCCACTGGTCTTTCCTTTATAGTCCCATTACCACCAACCTCATCAAAGCCAGACCTCAGATTGTTCTATTTCAGTAGCCTCCTCCCTGGTTTCCCTGACTCCGTTCTCTCTTATATCCAACGCAAAGGGCTCTCCACTCCCAACTCCCAATCACATACCTTCCATAGACAATTAAGAACAAATTCATTGGCCTGGCTTTCAAATCCTTACAACCTCATCCTACTCCCCTGCCCTTTCTCATCATTCTCTTACACAAAATCGTTGCCCAATCAGATTGGTTTTCTCACTGTACTCACCACATTTTGCCTGTTTTCACCTCCTTATCATTATACAGGCTGGAGAACCTCTGCCTAAAAGGTCCATTCCTTGATCATCAGTTCCATTCGTCTTTTGTGAAATTTTCCCGACCCACAGGGATTTCTTGTTTATTCCACCTAACGCTGAGCATACACTGCGGTGCACTGTCTCTTAACCATCTTATTTTACCATCTTGCTTTGCCTACCTAACTGGATGGTTGGTCCCCTGGGGAACAATTTGTTTTGGAGCTGGTACTGTCTTCCCCAGTCTCTACCACAAAGGTTCACACTCAGTGAAGAATACAGAATTGAGGTTATGAAAACCTGCATGAATAGGGTTTCTTTCCTCCCATTTACTAACATAATTTTGTGCAACTCACTGAACCTCTTTCTGAGCCTCAGTTTCCTCATTTATAAAACAGGAGGTAACAATATTTACTCTATTAGTGTTGTTCAGGGGATCAAATAAGAAAACTCACAAAAATGTTGAGTAAATATTGTTATTATCCTGTCTCTGGTATTGGGGGACATTATTGCTAAGCTATAGCTGACAATGCACTATTAAAACTGCACCATTTTAACCAGGAAAGAGCCTGGTCCGTGTCCATCTGGTGTTATTACAAAACAGAGAACTAAAATAATGGATAAACAGTAAGATTAGGTGGTGCTGCTTCTCAATTTGATTGCAAAATATTACAACTATGTAGTCAACATAAATGAAATTTTCATATTTTTTTCCTGATCAAACTAAAACATAGTGAAGATACAGACCGCAAAACAGGCAGCGGGGGAAGAGGAGGCTGTCTTTGCTTTATTTTCGGATTCACAGATTTTCAAGAGACAGCATGGTTCTGCAGTGACGTACGATTTAGTTTAAATTGTAATGGCTCACCAGGAGTGCAGTGACAGGGTCACAGGACGGGGTCTGCCAGCATGCATGCTTTGAGTTCATCAGATTATTACTAGTTTTCAATAATGGCCATTAACCACCCCTATACCAAAACTAGATGTACTCTGAGAACATCAGACTCTCTTTTCACCCTAAACCATTTATAAATGTTCCGGGGTTCCCTTGCAGGCACATTTTTCTGCCACAGAATTATCCCTAGTGGCAAAAAATGGGTCTCCTTATAGATAGTGCACAGTATGGGCCCACAGCTGCTTTTGAAGAATGACATGTTGTGATTTGGAATTTCCAGAAATATCAAAAAACAAATTGCTTTCTGACCCACATTTGTACCCAAAACTGGGAGAAAATTTCCCTAAGATCTCCAGGGGAAGTTTTAACAGGAATATAATTTTGCTTTTAAAGTTAAATCTTCTACACTGCAGCATGCTGGCATGTCAAAGAGTGATTATTAAGTCCCAGAAAGGTGCTAGGGTAGGAGATGAAAGAGTAAATCAGGAAAAATAAATACATAAACTAACTATTCACCGAAGTTAATACAAGAATATTTTGAACAAAATTATCAAAACAGAAGTAGAAAGTGCCTCATCAGTCAATATAAGAATTTTAAATATTATTAAAATTGATTTTTAAAGTAAGACATCTCTTTAAATGAACAGTCATATGTCATTTCATCCAAGTTATTTGAAACTTATTGATCTTATCATTTGTACAAGGACCAGACTCTGCCATCAGTTTGCTGAAAGGATAATGGAGCACTCCCAAACTGTTATGATAGGTTAGATGCAAACAGTGGTCCTCATTTAAACACACAGAATAGCACTACAAGTGGACAAATTCCAACCTCAGCAATTGTATATTACATGATAAATTAGCAACTTGGTCTGCTTTGCCTCACATCAAATCCAATACAGAGCCTTGCTATTTTAATTTGCAATCAGAGCTTGAGCATCAGAAGATGTACCTGAGATACATTAAAGAGCCCCCATGCAAGCCATCTTCTCTCATTATACTGTGAGCACAGAAAGCCAACAATTACCAGCAATTGTATTTTACCCCTAGAGGACAATACCAGAACAGTTAAAACTGTCTCCATGCAAGCAACCAGGGAAAATATACTTAAAAGACTTTATATGGAAAATTACATTTTGGGGAAAAAAGTTCAATGGAGGACATGTATCTTTCTGTATGAGCAACTAAAAACCTCTCTTAGTATATTCAAGTCTATTCTGTAAAATACTCTCCCTATTCATCCAACTCAAAAGCAAGCTACATTCTTAGGCTATAATAGGTCACAACTAAGTACACAGTACCTTGCTTCAGGAATAATTTTGCTTTGTCTGTCAACTGTCAACAAGACACAAAGAGCTCATGCAACCCAGCCATGTACTGTGGATGTTAGAGATCTAACAAAATACAAATAACAAGACTACAAGATTTTCTAGCCACCCTGCTTTCATTTTATATGAGAAACTGAAAGCATTTTCCTTTCCACATTCCATTAATCTCTATTATATTACAAATCTTTTCACAAAATACTTTTTTCCCCCTATATGAAGCTACAGGTGACTTGGGGATGTAATATTCCAACTGTAATGAATGTCTGACTTTCTAACATGAATGATAATAAATGGATGTGTCAGGTAAGGCACATAGTCATTTCAACAAGGGAAAGGAGGAAAGAATCAAATGGAATGAGATGGTAAAATAGTTACTCTGGTGCTTATATTAATATTTTAGTGAAGAAACCTCTAAGAAAAATTGTTCATTACTTCCATCGCCATTCCTGCCTCTCAAGTCTTCACATCTGAAAAAAACCAACACCTTAGCGATGTACACACAATAATGAATAAACTTCAAAAGTGAACTCAAGGTTTGGTTTCATCACTATATGCACAGAAAAAAGACTGGAAGGAAATACTCTACAATGCTATCAGTAGTAATCTCTGTGGTTTCTTCTTCTATTTCTGTATTTTCAAAATTTTCTACAAGTGTATATTGTTCTTATAATCAGAAAGTTTATTAACAAGAGAAGAGACAGTTTTGCCAAGAGCTTGCAATATAATTAAATCACTAACACAGCTGAAAAATATTCTGAGCTATACCATGTGTATGCTTGCTGCCAAGATAAATATTCAGGGAATGTGCTTATGGGGAAAGAAAGGGCACATGAAAAAAAATAGTCTGTTCTTAAAAAAATTTTTTTTCTTTTTAACTAAATCTAAAATTTCAAAAATAGGTTAATTTAATCACATAAGCAATTCTCAATGAGAAAGTGACAGGGTATGTATTAGTAGTATTAGTATCATTTGTTAAATTAAGCCATTCACTAAAATGCACCCAGTCTTTTATGGAATATGATTTGAATACCTTTCTTTATGATGGTGGCTCTCTGAAGGTAGGTAATAAATCAGTTTTAAAGAGAGGTGCCTTGTTCCCCACGCCCTCTCCCCTGCCTTTATTCAGTGTGCACACAGATCAACTCAGATGTCCTGGGGTAAGAATCAAATAAAACAAAATTCAATCGGAATGGCATGCACGCTTAAAACCTTCTTACCAGAAGAGTTTTTCTTTGCTCAAGTCTAGCTAAAAGTAATTTTTATTGTTTGTTTGTTCAGAGACTAGTATTTATTGGTATGGTTTCAAGTGATACGCCTTTGGGTAGTGAACGACAAATGTTAAAACTGAACTATAGCTACTACTGCCTCAAAGGACATCTTAAAATCAGAATGGAGTTCAAACTATCACCAGGCAATGTTTGTTCATTTAACTTTAATTATTTTCTCCTTGAGAATGGTACTAATGAAACTGAATATCTTTCATGGTTTCGAAGGGCCGTTTGAATAGTCTGTAAACAGAACTAAGGGTAGACAAGAGATCTGGCTGAGTCAGGAGGTTGCTAGGTGATGTAGAATGTAAACCCACAAACTTGTTAAGGTTTGCTTTGCTTTCATGCCACTTTCACACACTCTCAAAAGTTTTGAGAATTGATTTTTCAGGTGGTCACTAAAAAAAAAAAAAAAAAAAAAAAAAGAACTCCCTCCCTCCAAAATTCACTCCCTGCAGATGTTCTGCCAGATTCAGAAGAAATGAAATCCATCTAACCTTTGGCTGCAACATGGGAAACTTTTGGTTTTACATGAATGTAGGATTATATATTTTCTGAATGCCCATAATTTAAGAAACAATTGCAAGGTAGATTTTAACATTTCAGAGAGACAGTTCTAATCTCTTATCTAACTTAAAACTAAAATTTCTCTTCAGAAAAAAAGCATGATCACAGTTTGGGAGATCTGGGGCACAAAAACCAAAACCCTGTGGCAAATGCCTTAGCACAAATCATCATGGTGACAAACCTTTTAGTTTAGCTACTCTTGTCTTTACTCTTCTGGCCTGCTCCAAGACTCACTGCCTGTGAGGCTTCTCCCTCAGGCCCCCTCCTCCAGCCTCCTTTTTAAGTAGCTGATCAGAGATTGTCCAGTAAGAGCACTTTATTAGATCATCAGCCAGAGGGGTTCACAAGTACTGAGAGCAATGGGCTCAAATGCGGCACATCAGTTTTAATAGACCAGGGGCTACTAGTAAACTGCAGATACTGCTGAGAACTTTCCATGCACTGAACTCTTGAAAAAGCACCGTCTCTCCAGCTTAAATGCAGCTGCCTCTTTCAATGCCGCAAATGGGTAAATTTGACAAAAAAGCCACCATTAAGACTACATGAAAGGCTCAAGACAACATCCTTTCAATGCTTTGTACTTCAGTAATCAGATGTACTTACTCACCCCCTCCCCCAAACCCGATCAAGAACTATTTCTGAATGGTAGGAAATAATTCCACTTTGTACATCTTTTAGTTAATCAAGACTTTCTATTCAGCAATTTGACCTTTTGTTCAAAACAGGATTATCAGTTTTTTCGCCAGTTACCAAGGGCGACTCGCATGGTGAACATAATTGCAATAATTTGCAAAACACCATGGCAACCCACATTACAACTAGGTAAATACTGGGCTTTTGTGCTACATTGTTATTTTCAGAGATGCTGAAGTCAAAGAACGAATGACAAATGAACACAAAATTTATATTTGCTTTGTCTCAAAAGAGAAGAAAATTGATAACAAGAATTGGGGGGAAACCGACTACAGCTGTAATTTCTAACTTGATTAATTAGGATGGTAACAGTCCTTAACAGTATATTCAACAAACAGCCCTGACTTCGTCTCTCCACCCACCTCTCTCCATACCACTACCACTATCCCCCCCCAACCCCAGACAAATTTTTTCAGCTTAGAGAACAAACATCCCCCATTTGCTCTTTTCTTCAACTTAATGGAATCCTTAATTGCAGAATATTGTTCTCCTGCTCTTCATGGCAATGAAAATGAGAGAAAGGAGGAGAGTGCCAGGGCAGACAGGGAGCTACAGTCATTTTTTTTTCCAGCCTCTTTTGGACACCCCAGGCCCAATGATGAGACGGCATTTTCCTGAAATCAGCAGCTGTTTCGTAGCAGACAATAAAGTAAAAACTATTTGGCTTTGCAGAAAAGCCACTTCTTCCCTCTTGGCAACACAAGGTAAGTCTACATGCCGAGATGAAGTTTCATAATTTAAATGCCAGAACATAAGATGAGAAAATAATGCTAACAATAAAAAAGCATACATTTGTCTTGTAAAGAAATTATTAACTGTAGTACTGTCCCGAAAGCTGTTGAAATGCATATGCTTGCATTGAGGAAGATGTTCAACAATATCACCAATGTGCTGAAAACCACTTTATACTCAGAGATCCCAATTCACAAAACAATCTAAAAATATAAACTGAGTATTCAGAAATTAATATAAAAATCAACATATTTTAGTAAACACAACCTCAAAAATAATATAATTTTTTCAATAATAAATATGATTAGAAAAGTTTTATCAGAATTTTTTACTCAGGTATAAAAGGTAGGTTCTATTTTATAGTAAAGGAGCAGTTTTTTTCTAAGAGGCACAAATTCTGTCATAATACTTAGCTTTTGGAAATTATCAAAGCTGACTTTCTCATGCAAGATGGAATATTTCAGGATGAGAAAAGAAAAATACACACAGAAAGGGCTTGCAGAAGTTATATTGCCGAGATCTCGAGTGAGAAGCAGCTCCAGATGCATTCTAAACACAGCCCAGTTTGCTTCCCTTCATCTGTCTTATAACAAGCAAGAGCAAAAAGAGAGTTTCTGAAACGATCTGCATATTTCCCTTAACTTTTGAAAAATCAAATGGACCTGATACCATAATGGGTCCATTCTTATTTTGTCAGGGCTGAAGACTCCCTGACAGATCTCTAAGATTCAGCACAGAGAAATCACAATTTAACATTCTTCCGAATATGCCTCCGAAATTATAGATACTGTGATTTCTCTCAAAGAGTAGAAATCAAAAGGATATATGACACATTAACTCCTTCTCAGTCAGTGATAACCTCTTTACACTTTGAAAATATATTTTATTTTCTGGCTTAGTTCACTCCAAATTTACCATACCTGTATTAAGTGCATTCCTATCAAAAGTCTAAATGTTAAGAGGAAATATATCCCTTAATGCCAAATTAAAGGGCTGAACAAGCCTTTGGTACTTTTTGATCAGATAGAATTGATGATAGATCTTGAAATGGGCCTAAAATCCCCATCACACTTGAACTTAAGAAACCCTTACATATAAATATTTTATAATCTACCTGGAATTTCTTCACTTATAACATTTTACCTTGTATATTCCTCCCCCCTTCTTTTGTGGCTTCTGTTCCAATGCGATTTTTTTTCTTTTCTCCTGCTTTTCCCCCCCTTTTCGCCTTTTTTCTTTGCCAACTGGCTGAGATGCTTCTTGACGTATATTTGTTTAGAAAGGCTCATCTACAAGTGACTGCAACATCCAACCTTCTATAATGTTAATAAATTACCCAAATCACTAAATCAGGAATGGCAAACACTTAGCAGGTATATTGCAGTTCCGTTTCCAACTCTGTCCTCAAGACCAGTATAGGATGGAAGCTGGCACTCAATATAAAACCCATCTGTTAACCCTGTTCCAAATACTTCTTGCTCCGGAATTCTTAACTCTGATGGCACACTGGAATCACCAGGGCAGCGTTACAACACAGCGCCACCGCCAGAGTGTCTGATTCAGTAGGTACTGGGTGGGGCCTGAGAATTTGCATCTCTAACAAGTTCCCAGGTGATACTGCTGCTGCTGGTTTGGGACCTCAGTTGGAGAACATCAGCCTGGGATACGAAATGAGCTTTGGGATGTTAAAAAGTTCCCCCAAGTGATTCTAATGTGCAGCTAAGGTTGAGAGCCACTGTTCTGTATTACTCTCATTCTCTCTCTTGTTCAAAAAGAACTACCGGTGATTATTTTCTGAACAATGAACTTCATAAACAGAATTGTACTTAAAAAATTCTCTCTCAACTCTTTTTCTCTTTCTACATTTACTCTTTAGATATTATTTCGGTGGTTCACTCTTGCTCTTCCAAGTTTCCCATGCAGCACTAGGATTATCAAAGCCTCAAATCTGACTTAATTGTATTACAAGAACTAAATGGTTTACATCACGTACATAGCTTAATAACATTCTTCCTTTAAAAAAACTAATAAACAACCTCAATCTGGCAATAAAATATAGTTCTTAAAATATGTGCTTTACTTAGAATCACAGAATTTTAGGAGTGCTGGTGAAAACAGTGTCTATGGAAAGCAACCACAATTACACCCTTGACTTTGACAAGTAATAAGAAATGATATATTTAAACCCTAAGTTTTAAAATTGGAAGAGACTTTAGAGCTCTTGTCTAATCTTTTGTGTTGTATGTGAGGAAAATGAGGCCCAGACGAAAGTACGTTTTCTGCACACTGTCACACAGCATGTAGACTGAACTTCTAGTCCAGTGCTCTTTACACGCTACATCTATGCTACTTAATATATGAGCCAGTCGCTGTATGTGGCTGTTGAGCACTTGAAATATGGCTAGTCCAAATTGAGATGGGCTGCAAGTATAAAATACACAGCAAATTTCAAAGACTTAGTTCAAAAAAGGAGACTACAAAATAGTTTAGTGGTATTTTTAACACTCATTACAGAATAAAATGCCATTTTGGATATATTGGGTTACTTTAAAATTTTTAAATATTATTAATACAGACAGGGTTTCACTATATTGCCCAGGTGATCCTCCTGCCTCAGCCTCACAAAGTGCTGGGATTACAGGTTTGAGCCACCACACCCAAACAGGTTAATTAAAATGTATTATCATATTATGAATATCTCTAATTTTTTAAAAAATACAAATGGAAGTTTATCATATACACTGTTCTAAATCCTGCTTTTTTCAGTGAAAAGTGGAGGAAATTATGGCCTGTCAGTACATATAGATCTGTAGTGTTCTTGTTAATGGTTGTACAAAATTCTATTATATGATAGTAATAATCTAATGAATTATCTTCTGATCAACAATAGGTTGTCTTCAGTCTCTTACTATTACTATTATAATGCTGCAAGCAATATCCTTGTATAGTACCTTTGATAATATCTGTAAGGACTGCACATGTGTAAGGAGAGATACCCAAATTAGAATTGCAAAGTAGAATGGTGTGTTCATTTACAATCTTGATGATGTTGCCAAATTGTTGTCCAAAAGGTGTACCATTTTTCATGCCCACCAACAGTGTATGTATGAGAGTGCTCCATTCCCTATACCCTTTCCTATGCTATGTATTACCTAAAAGCCTTCCAAAATAAGTGGAGCACAGAGGATTTTTAGGGCAGTGAAAGCACTCTGTAGGATACTGTGATGGTGGAGGTATGTTAGAAACATTTGTCCAAACTTATAAAACGCACAGCACCAAGAATGAACCTCAACATAAACTATGGACTCTGGGTGATGATGTATCAATATAGGTTCATCAGTTGTAACAAACATACTATGGCAGGGGATGTTGATAATGAGAGAGACTATACGTGTGTGGGGCAGGGAGTATAAGGGAAATCTCTGTACCTTACTCTGAAATTGTGCTGTGAACCTAAAACTGCTCTAAAAAATCAATTATTTAAAAAGTTTTCTCAATTCCACAATTATTAACAATATTACTTTTATAGTTCAATTTTCTAAGTTTAAGTTTTTGATCCTTCTGAAACTTGTTTCAGTGTAAGGAACAAGGAAAAAAACTGTATTTTTTTCCAGATGATCATTCCTACTGATGTGAACCACCCCCTTTTAAAAAACAAAATGCAACTTTGGGTCTATTTATGGGCTTTCTATAGTTGCTCCATTGAAATCACCAAATATTTTTGCACCAAAATATTTTAAATATCCCAATTGTAAAAACTGGTAGGACTGGTGGGTCATTTTCTTTGTTAGAATTTTCCTGCAATATTCTTTTAAAAATTGAGGAAGCTTTACACTTATGGATAAACTTAGGGGAACTGACAATCCTAAAATGTTGAGTGGTCCTAGCCAAGAATATATGCTTTACCATTTACCCAAGTCTTCTTTTAAGCCATTCAGAGTTCAAATATATCTAGCACATTTCTTGTTAAGTTTATTCCTAGGTATTTCATCTTTTTAACCTGTATTATAAATGAGAGTTCTTTCATTATGTTTTCTAACTGGCTGTGTGCATACAGCCGAAAGCTACTGATTTTTAGCATTAATTTTATAACTAGTAACCTTATTAAAATTCTTTTTGTCTGTGATAGTTTCTTGGTTGATTTCATTGGACTTTCCATGTTAGAATGATCTGTAAATAATAATTTCCCCCTTCTTCCAATTTTTGTATATTCCTTTTTTTGGTCTAATTACAACGGTTAATATTTTTAAAGGGGATTTATCAACATTTCCACCGGGCTGCCTCTAGCAGATTTCCCAAGGATCTAGGGCCATGGACCTAAGAACTAAGCCACCCAGGAATCTCTGCAACTGAAAAAAAGTAACTTTATTAAAATCATTACAGATTCTGTAGAGACCTTAGTCTCAGAGTGCCTAAAATCAACTTTGGGACTGAAACTTTAGCTAAAGGACATTAAATGGTTGACTAAATATTAAAATAGCTCCTTTTATAATTGGGGAATTAGTCCTCTCAAAAGATCCCTTCCCTAACATGTCTTATTTAAATTAAACTATAGTTTTCAATCATTTCTCCTGGCTCTGCCTCTAAAAACCACAACTTGAAATGGGGCAGAGCTGAATTTTAAGGGCCTCAGTCTCTTCTTTCATAAAGATGGGTGTTGCATCAGGATAGACGATTGTAAGGTCTGTTCAAGTGTGAGAATTCTCTAATTCTACAACATAATTAAAAAAAAAATGAGGTTCCCCATAAGCCTCCATGATTTATCTGCAACTGAGGTAAGCAAAATATACACATTCCTAGCACTGAAAGTATTTCCTCTTAACTAAATCTCATTACTCCACCATTAAGTTAGGATTTAGTGTTACTACTGTTTTCATTCAAGTGCTCCTGGCTGAGTAATATATGTCGGTGAATGTCTACAGCAGTGGCTCTCAAAATGTGGGCCTGAGATCAGCAACATCAGCATCATTTGGGAACTTGTTAGAGACGCACATTCTCTGGTCTTTACCCCAGACCAAGAATCAGACACTCTAAGGGTGGCACCCAGCAATCTGTGTTTCAGCAGGTCCTCAATGGTGTGACAGTGATAAATGGGCCTGTATTTATACAAATAAGGTTTAATAAGTATAAATCATGAGACTAAATGGCATATTCTATCAAGTTGTGAAACATATAGAAGCCAGGCTGAGGCAGAGTGCTACAATGACAGGCAAAAGGCTTAAAATACATATATGTATCAATCATTAGTTGTTAATCCTGACATTTGCCCATTATGTTACCCCTCTCAAAGCCCAAAATACCTTATTCCCCTCTGAATACTTTGGTTGCTAAGGATTTTAATACACATTCCCAGGGCCTACAATTTCTAAACTGCAAGAACCGTAAGGAAAAGATCTGCCATCTTAGGAGATATTTTCATGTGTTGAAACAGGTTCAAAGAAAAATTCTTTAGATTCATCTCCAGAGCTCTCTTGACCTAGCTCTGAATCTTCTAACAAGCCCCTGAATCTACTTTCATGTCTCACTCATCTGTGGCAAGCCTAACATGCCTCCCATCAACACTAAGATGATTTTAGGAATGCCTGTCCATTTGCTAGTCCATTGCCTGACTTCTGATTCCATTCTAGGGCTTAGGAGATGCTGTTAGGAAAAGATTCTCTTTGGCTCCTCGTTTGATGTTTTATACAATAAAACGAAAGAATTTGACTTTGCTGCATAAGCACTGTCACTGAGTGTTCCTCCAGGAAAGAAGAAAATGGGCCTGGAGTAGGTCATTAATTTATTAAGAACGGAGAAGTCTCTACCTAATCAACTCTTCTTCCCTGGGAACACTCTCAGAAGGCCTTGCACATTAGAAGCCAGCAGAGAGATTTACATTTTTACATGCTGGACTTCAAACTACTGTCGAGGAAGGAAAGCCACTCGTAACAGGATGAATTTTTTGAATTCTCTGGGGATGAGTGAAGGACTAAGATATTGCGCTAACTGGTCACAAACTGTACACAAGGTTACTGAGCATACAAAAGCCTGGTGCTTCAAGTGGTCACATACCTGGGGCATTTTACATACCAGTATGAAATGATGAAGACTCTCTACTCTATTGCTACATTTACAATGTCACTAAAACATTGAAGATCACAAAACTATGTGGGTACAGTTATCTGGAGTGGTGATATAGCTATTCACATGTCCGGCAAACTGATTCCCTAAGCAGAGAGGATTCATCCTTCTTCTGGCCCAGCTTACATCCTCGCTGCCCATACCAGGAACATCACTATCAAAATAATATGTAAAGTGACTGTCAAAGTGAAAAACCTTCAAAAGGGCTGTACTTTGCACATATTTGTATGAATCACTTTCTTCAAATAATTAAAATGAATGCTAAGGGCAAGCAACATGCTGGGTCTATATTAAAAAACAGTTTCAACAGCATCACTTGGGGAATGGCTCTTTTCACCTGGGACACCTGGAGCGCATGAAGGTAGGCATGACTTTAAGTGCAGAAAGAGGTCCAAACGTGCTAATATATAAGAGGACAAAAAGTTTGTGGATGGAGGAAAGAAGGAAAGAGGTAGAAGAAAGGGAGACAGAAGGCCACCACCTCAGCCCCCAAGAGCTCTGAGATGCTATCATTCAACTTTGAGCCTCTATAGTCTAGGATAGTGTCTGATGCATTGCAGCAGATGAAAAAATATTCTTTTAATTTTACACTGAGGGAACTAAACTCTGTGGTATCGAGATTAATTCAGATGGCTGAACACTCCAGCCTCCCTCAGGCTAGGCTGCCTGTGAGAGTCCAAAAACCTTTCCGAGCCTTCCTTCACTGTGCCCTCCTTGCAGGAGGTAGATAAAGAAGCCCTGTGGCAAAATGGAAGGGCAGGAGCCAACTCAAAGATCTCTTCTCACCTCACTGCTTCAGGAGCCATGTGCCTTGGGCAAGCCCTTCACCCTATGAGCCTTTGGGTGTGTTCCTGTGGATACTGCAAGTGTACCTACCCTGCCTCTTTCATGGGATGACACTGCGAGCAACATGTAAGACCAGTGTCTCAAACTGCCATAAAAGACTTGTGTGATCAAGAGTAATTCCTGGCCAAGCAGAGTGGCTCATGCCTGTAAACCCAGCACTTTGGGAGGCCAAGGTGGGAGGATTGCTTGAGCTCAGAGTTTTGACACCAGCCTGGGCAACATGGTAAGACCCTGTCTCTGCAAAAAATTCAAAAATTAGCTGGGCATGGTGGCACATGCCTGTAGTCCCAGCTACTTGAGAGGCGGAGTTGGGAGGTTCCCTTGACCAGGAGGTCAAGGCTGCAGTAAGCCGTGTTCACACCATTGCACTCCAGCCTGGGTGACAGAGTGAGACCTGCCTTAAAAAGACAAAGAATAATTCCCACATACAAGTACTCAATCTTCTCTCCCGGCAATATACAGTGCAGTATTTGTGGACTTTTCTTCTTTCAGGAATGTTTAAAACATTTTTATCCGAATGCTGTGGAGCCATTGCCTAGTGATGGATTACTTACAGGTGACCCATATTACTTGGAAAAATGGAAAACAGTGCATCTTCTCTATGTCCCTTCACAGCAAACAACTCAATGATGATCGCATTAATTAAATATGTGACCAAAATATATGGTTTGTTGGTTAATGAGAGGCAAGTCTCAAGTAAAATTACATTTTTAGAAAGATTATGCTTGAAGTTAAAAAAAATTCTCATCATCTACTTTTTGGTGGGTAACCAGGCTTCCTACTGGAAACAAGAGTTTTCAGAGAATTCATAGATATTGTTACTCTCTTGCCTCTTCTCAAGGCTTCTTGAAGTACATGACTTTGGGAAGTAATGTTATGCTTCACATTTCTTATCCCAGGATGATTTTTAGTGCTATTGCACAGTGATACAAGAATACTCTGGCTACCTGAGCAGTTTATGAAATATTTTAGAAGTGTGTAAGTCCTGTCTGAAAGCTCCAAAACAATCCAGTGCACCATCTATGCTGGCCAAAGAATGAAAATATGGGAACACAATCTTCTACCAAACAACCAAAATGACTCTTTCCGTTTGCTCACGAAGAAAAGCTCAGCATTATTTAACCTTTTCCCTAACGTGGACAACATTAAAAAACACTTCACTTAAGAATTTAGCAAACTAAAAGTAAGCATGAACTGGAAATACCACAGAGAACTGCCATTATGTTCATAATTCAACTTTGCATTACTCAATGCAACCTAAGGGGCAGCTTTCGTACAGCACAAAATATGAACTACACATTTCTGAAAGGTCATGGGAACACCAGGAGAAAACAATAAAGTGAATTAGTGAAAAATGAATCGAGGGCAGATTTTTACACTAGAAGTCAGTGTTAATAAAGTTTCTTACTAACAAGGTATCACCACTCCCAGAAATGGAAAAGCTGTAACATTAAAATCACTTGCTAAGTGTTTCATGTAATTGTTTAGATTTTTCCCTACACAAGGCAGGTGAAAAGTTCTCCTTTCCTTTCCCTCTCTGTGTGTACAATTTATTGTTTGCCTTAGAAAAGTAATTTCCTAAAAATGCATTTTTCTTTCTTTATTAGGAACTCCAGTGACTCAACAGCTAAAAATGGGGAATCTAAGAGGGCTGAAAAAGATTCAGCTTGATATTAAATTATATTTTCATTACCATTAAAATATTTTTTCAAGTTCACTATGAATATTGATGTAAATTAATGCTTTAAAAAAGGGCATGTATGTTATTTTTTGATAAAACAAAACCTTTGTAAAGGTTTCATGTATTTAAAAATACAAAAAGACATTTCAAGTAGAAAACTAGCTTACATTCTTTCTAAAGAACACACACATTAAATTAAATCCTCAAGGCTAAGGAGACTAAAAATGAAAAGACCAAGTCCTTATAATTGTATTACGGAGCCAGAAAACATAGTACAAATGAGATTAGAACTTTCCAAGTAACTCTAGGTCAAACAGATACACATTCCAAGATTATTTCCAAGCGAAAATAGTCACAAAATAAATAGAAACAAAGAGTATAACACTATCATTCATAGAAAACAGAAGATGTCCTACACATATTGAAAAAACCCACTAAATTGAGGATTAAAGAAAGTCAATTTATTGGCTGACCTACTAAACATTTCAAGAAAATAATGAATTTTCAAAGATGCATGATAGACTAGAACAAAAATTATAATCATCAAAACAATAAATCACTTATGCAAATTAAAAAAATAAAATCAAGTTTTATTGTGATATTGATACTATATAAAACAAATATAAAAAAATGTAAAACTGATCAAAATATTTTCATTAATTTTGCCTTCATATAACAATTAGCTTACAATCTATACTAATTTTTTACATCAAATGAAGAAATTGCTTTGTCATTAAAGTAGTACTTTTAGGCCTATCTAGTTTATTTTACTAGTCTATTTTAAAATAATTTAAGAAATAAGAAGAATAAAGATAAAAATCTTAATATGCAGTTTGGTAAAGTTCAAGTTGGTCTTTGAACAACACGTTTATCTATCCAGTAAAGCTTGTGTTAATGCGATGTAAGAGTTTGGCAAATTCAACTTTAATGGAGCATAAAAGTGCTTTTGCTTGAAAGTGAGATCATTTTTAAAAATTCAAAGCATGATCACTTTTTCTTTTTTCGTAGGAACAATCTGATACAAGCAGCAAAGCTTAAATAAACTAGAAACATTTCAAATGATCCATAAAGGATTAATAAGCACTGCAGGAAGTCCTATAGGCTCAGCGTATACATTTTCCATCTTTTCCCCCTATGATGGGCATGATATGAAATTCAAAACAGAAGTGAAGTTTCGAAGTCTCTGAATGTTAAAGGGTTGTTGAGCTGAGGTGAGAAGTCAATCTTAGGGATCTCTAATTTGAAATGGATCAAGATTATAATGATATTAGGACAAGAATCATTCAAATTTGGACATTCAATTAAAAAGGTCTTCTTGCTGATGGGAATAGCCAGCAGTCAGAAGCAAAACTAAGGCAAAAGGAGTAGTGGTAAGCTACGGGCCACTAATATAACAAAAACAAAATGACAGCTATTATTTTGGCAGAGATAATCTATGCTGAAACACAAAATACACACGCACACAATTTCTTTCAATACAATTTTCTTGTCTTCCCACTGACTTCTGTGATTACCACGGAAAGCAGGGTTCTAAACACATTTCTCAATTGAATCTTCAATCAATAATAGTAAAAAATTCAGATGGAAAATATGGGAAAATGCATTACGGCATTAGTAACTGTTTACAAAATAGGCTGACTTATCAATATGCGCGGAAGTTGATAAGAAGAAACCCCAGATACCTAAAACATCATATTTTTGTCACCCCAAAGCTCAGTCACATTGCTTGTGCTCATCAAATCAAAGTTCTCTTCATTCTTAGGTTGGCAATCATCCTTCTTAATCCTTATAATCATTAATTCTTTGAGAATAAATACACCTCACAAAAATTCCTCTGTTTTAAATAAAAAATGTAAAAAGCCCCCAAAAAGTACATCAGCTGATTTTCTACTAAAGATAAAATGCCAATTTCTCCTTATCTATAGACATAATTACAACTCAGCATTCCATCCTGAATTGAAGTCAGTAAGACCATAGCTTTTTAGTAAGTGCCCGGGTTTACTCCTGAATAAACACTTAAAGGAAATAAAAACTCCATTCCTTAGTTTTTATATAAAATTTAGAATATGCATATTTAAAAATCTGTGTTTTAATAGTTCCTTGACAGAGGCATAAATTATTCATGCTACTATTATATTATATAATGAAATTTACTCTCTTAAAATGACATACAAATAATAAGTGAGAAAAGTGACATTTAGCAATATCAATGAATGTTGGAATCAACAAGAGAAAAGCTTAAAAACAGACAAGCAAGTAAAAAAAACTTGTCTCAAGTAAACAGCCTTAATGTTGGAGTACAATGTCAACCTCTCATGTACTAGCCTTTGGTGAGAATACAGAGGGCCCTTACTAAGGCTTTGGCTATTTTATTGCTGATTCATATTACCATTAGCTGATGGGTAAAAGAAATGAAGTCAAAGCAATTCAGATTTCCACAGTCATAAATTTAATCATTTACTGAACACCTACTCTGTTTTTTGAACTTTCTAGTAAATTGACAGATTAGGAAGCAAATTGTCACTCTTTTATGGAGGAGGCTTTCTGAAAAGAGCATATAGGCTTTAAATCAAAGAGGCCCAAACTTAAATCTCAGCTCTACAATGTATTATTACCATTCTAACATTGGTTGTGTTTACTACAAGATTCAGCGTCCTTATCTGTAAAAATGGAAAAAATACCACCCACCTCACAGGGTTGCTGCAAGAATTAAATGATACCATTTAAAAATGTACTTAAGTAAAAAATATTTAGCAAGTGTTTGGCAGCTAAAAAAATATTAGTCTTTCTTCTTTCCCCTGTTCTCCAGAAGTCTACAACCTTACAGGGAACAAAATGATTTGCCAAATAAAAGAACAACTATAAGAGACTATATTAAAGAAAATGGGGGGAGAAAAGTTATACTTTTAAAGTTCTTTAGGGATTCAGAGGGAAAAAAAACAACATTCCATAGCTGTGATGTCCACGAAAGGCTTCCTAGAAGTGAGATGGGTTTAGGTCTCAAAGGTGAAGGAGAATTGAAAAAGATAAAAATGGCAAGTGGGTGACGACAATCCCTGCAGTTGTGTGAAAACAAGGAGGTCTGTCTAGAGTAATGATAATTTGACAGTGTTGCTGGATGATAGAGTCTGTGGAAAGGGAAGGTTGGATTTATAATGTCTCAAATGCCAGAATAAAGAGTTTGGCTATAATGCTACATAAATTTAATTAAACCACTATAGCACTCACAAATATGTATAAAGTGTACATTATATTCTAGAGTGGTATACAAAATAGGACAGGATGCTAACTACAGAGTTAAGGTAAAAAATTTGCTCGAATTCATTTGGCTTACATACACTATAATCTAACCCACAAAGAGCAATCACGATTAAAAATAAAGAGTTCCAGCCGGGCGCGGTGGCTCACGCCTGTAATCCTAGTACTTTGGGAGGCCGAGGCAGGTGGATGACCTGAGGTCAGGAGCTCAAGACCAGCCTGGCCAACATGGCAAAACCCTGTCTCTACTGAAAACACAAAAATTAGCCAGGCGTGGTGGTAGGCGCCTGTAATCCCAGCTGCTCGGGAGACTGAGGCAGGGGAATCACTTGAACCCGGGAAGTGGAGGTTGTGGTGAGCCGAGATTGTGCCACTTCACTCCAGCCTGGGTGACAGAGCGAGACTCCATCTCAAATAAATAAATAAATAAATACATAAATAAATACAGAGTTCCAGAAAAACGAAAATGAAAGGGAGATATGAGTGCTACTTAATAATATTTGGGAAAAAAACCATAAAGGAAGGTGGGTATACTCATGTAACACTGAACATAGGTACGTAGTAAGAAGTGAGGCCTAGAACAGAGAGAAGAATGTTTAGATTAACTATGAGGAAAAACTTCTGAATATGGAGCTTGTGAAGATGAGGAGAGAGCCCAGCAAGAGACTGTGGGAGCACCATTAATGCAAAATATTCAAAAGATTTTCAAAGCACAGTGGCAGAAAGATAGATTTCTCAAGATGCAGTGTTTTCGCCTGGGTGACCCGTAGACGACATGTTAGTTCTACAATTTATGACTTTTGGATTAAAGCTGGGAGAGGGGGGTGTCCTTCCAGACATGGAGAGCCCTTAATGATAGCACAGCTACACAACTGCACAGTGATCAAGAGTTACTGAACTAAGAAAAACCTTGGCAAGTATTCCCTCAATTATTTCGGCCCTTGGGCATTTCGATGGGAAACTACTCATTGATATTATTCTTTTTCCAACATTCATTTTATAGAATATCAAGACAGAGTCCAATGTTGACTTACTATGGTAAATAGAGGGGAAAAAAGCCTGCTTTGATTTCCTTTCCTTTATTACCACCTTGGTTTTGTGTTGTAGAATGTCGATTAGGTTTGAAAAGAGGGTGGAAGATGGGGGGGGGGGCATACTCTTCCCTTCAATGAAGACAAAAGATAGCAGCTATTTCATTCTGCTCTGTGAATATGCTACCCCCCTTAATTCTTTCACCATCATATTAAACTGTGATTTTCAACAGGGTCCTCAAAAATGTATTACATTTTACCTTTATTCTAAAAAAATTAGTAAGCAATTATAGAGAAAGGATAAAAGTAGGACAAAAATGTTTTTGTTTTTTTAGACCAGCTAAAATTTTCAGAGTTTAAAATGACTAGAAAGGCAAACTGTTAGGTATTCAGAAGGAAAATGTGAACGTTTTCCCAAAGGCATTATTAACAATTAATAATCATTACACTGGTGCCTTGTTTACCTGACCTTGTGTAAATTCAGCAGCCTGGTAATTAGACCCATATTTTGCACATTTGTATATTTCCATGCATAGATTTGACTCATTCATTCATCCATTAAAATTTGCTTGACAGACGTAGATGAATAATCAAGCTACAATTTGTATTTACTGGATTATAGAAAATTGCCCAAACTGTTAAGTTCAAGGAAAGCACATTCTTGTCTCTCTCTTATGACTGATGTAAAGCAATTACACATCAGAGGATTGCCCCAAAGCTCTCAGAAGAAGTGGCACTGCTTTTGCAATCTGGGGTCTTCAACAGTATCTTTTTTCTTAATGCTAGAGATTGTTTAAAGATTAACTCTAACACAGGGAAGAAAATCTCTCTGTGCATGTAAGTTTATTATTTAACTCATTACACTGCCATTTTACAGTAAAAAGCGATGTTCTGATCAACCTTCTACGTCCAAAATAAACAATGATGCAACCTTATTCTGCAAAGTCATTGAAAGGCTTAAGGAGGAGAAATCAGGCAACTTTTTTTGGATAGGTTTGTGAAAAATGCTTTTTCCTCACATTTCTAGAAAACAAATTATCAACAAGACCTGACCAGACCTCTCCCTAATATTAATCAGTAAGAAAGGCACTATAAGGTTTCATATTAATGTATTTTCATGCAAAGAAGCAGAACACATTTAGTACTAACTGCTGTTTAGTACTAGTCAAACATGCTGTCATGTGAAACTGTATTTTATACTATGGTATTTATTTTGCTTTTGCAGTCACTAACCAAACCATCACTAATATACGTTTTCTGGTCCAAGGTACAGTATTTCTTTTACACAGCTGAAGATACAACAATTTTGCTGTCTTAAATCCATCTCTTCAAACTGCTTATTTTGATTGTCTACTTTAGAAGAAAAGGAACGATTCCTGACTTAAAAAAAAAGTGTGCTAATAGCCAGCATTATCAAATTTTTTAAACCTTAGATCATAAAACAAATTTTTAAAGAAATATACATAAAGATGTAAGTATATATTTGTATAATTTTTACTACAGACATTTAGCACAACTGAAAAAGAAGAATTGCTTAGAACCCATTTTCATAAACATGTTAACATTTATGCAGTTCAAAATTTGGCTTGAAGTAAATTCTCTGGTTAGGTAACGGTTAGACATCATGCCTGTCTTACTAATAAATTCAACAAATAAAAAGGTTCCCTAAATTTCTGAAATATACAACTGATTCTCTTAGTATTACCAAAACCTAATTTGTTTCTTCCGAATAGCCCATCTTTTCTTCTCATAAGACAAACATCGTGATGGATATCTAACTTCTGTGATGATGGCCTCAAATCACACAAAAGATTACCAGAGAACCAGGTAAAGCATTAGTTTAGAAAATGAGTTGTTCCTATAATCTACACGCTTATAAATACAGAAATGGAATTCAGATCCTTCTAGAGAGTGTGACTTCACATAAAACTGAGTGTTGGCTGGGTGTGGTGGCTCACACCTGTAATTCCAGCACTTTGGGAAGCTGAGGCAGGCAGATCACTAGAGCCCAGGAGTTCAAGATCAGCTTGGGAAACATGGCGAAAGCCCATCTCTACAAAAATACAAAAATTAGTTGGGTATGGTGGCACCTGCCTGTAGTCCCAGCTACCCGAGGGGCTCAGGCGGGAGAATCGCTTGAGCTGGGGAGGCAGAAGTTACAGTGAGCTGAGATCACACCATTGCACTCCAGTCTGGGCAATGGGAGTGGAAACTCTGTCTCAAAAAAAGACAAAACAAAACAAAAATCAAAAAATACAACAACTGAGTATCTGCTGAGTCTATGGCATTGTAATAGATGTTTCAGGGCTTTTACATCAAGAAGACATGGTCCTGGCAGTTTAACATGATAAAACAACTTTGATTTTAAAGCCAAACACAAAAGCTACGTGTCTGACTCTTGCTCTCAACAGAAACACTGCGAGAGTGGTGGTAGGGACAGGGTGTTAGGATTCTGAAAGGGGAGGGACTGCTGTCCAAGGAGTCAGAGGCTGCTCAGAGAAAGCTTTATCCAGTGTGTGACTTAGATGATTTCTTTTTGGTTTGTTATCTGTTTGGTTGGTTGTCTTTTACAAGGTTCCAAATGTTGCAAATTATATTTCACTCTATCTGTTAAAGATAAAAGGAAAGTAACACAAAAGTACAGCTCTTCTATCAATGGCTAGTGATGGTCTGACAAAAAGAAAAGCCATCTAAACTCATGTCCACTCCTTTGCTCTAGCTTATTCCTACAGTTGCTTCTACTAGCAACCCCAGAACAGAAATGAAACACTGCATTACTATTATCCGAAAATACTTAATTCTGTACCACATACTCAAGTTATCTTCCAAAAATGGGAAATAGCCATTCTGTAGATAGACAGAGGGGACAGGTTCCCTGAAATCAAGGCCATACAATTCTATAACTAGCCCTTCTCTGCTGAGCTATCTTCTTCTGTCAGACCATTAGGTGCTCCATAACTACCAGTCAAGTATGGAATAGGAAGGAAGTCCACTGGGCATATGACCAATAAATGTAACAGCTCTCCAAAAGGAGGCAAAAGCCAACTAGGCTCTGTCATTCTTGTGCAAGAGTGCACTTGTGCATGCTAGGGCTAAGAAAAGAGCATGTAAAACCAGACAAATACACATGCATATACACATGGTGATAAGGGCTTCTCAAAACTGTACTCTGGGTATTTAATTATGGTGTTAATAGGAAAAAGATATGACTGCCTAGTTTTAAGAGAACCTAAACCAACAAGAATTAGAAAATCAGCCTTGGTGCTAAGAAGCCAGTTTCCTGGTCATGGTCTTGAGCGCAGGAAAGGTGCTATTAAATAAAAGAAAAGATCAATACCACACCTGTGGTTCAAGAACAAGCTAGAAACACAGAAAATAATTTTAAGGTGAAAACCTGCAAAATATGGGTATGTGTATGATGCAAGACTAAGTTTAACTTCTTAGAGATTCCTAAGGTGACTGAAGTTTAGACAGCAAAAGAGATTAAAGATGACATTTTAGAAAATACCATCCACTGGCTGTGAAGTCATTAAAAATAAAAAGTAAGAACTGGGTATTCCATCAAACATAAATACTACACCCACAGCTTTTCTGAAGGTTCCAAAAACCACTCCCTTGCTCAAATAAGCAAATCCTGTGTCAGCCATGTCCCTGGCACTATGCTTTGCTCAGGTGACATGAAGCTAAACGCAACACAACACAGCACAGCTTGTGTTCACAAGGAACTCAAGGCCTGTGGGGGAAAAAGAGCCAATCAACTTGGCAGTAGGTGCTGCCACAGAGGTGTGTACAAAAGGTTATGAGAGCACGCAGAAAACAGTAAGACATTTTGCCTGGAGAGCTGAGTGAAGAAGGCTTTCCAGAGACTGTACCACTGAAGGCAGAAGAATTTCACAAAGTGGGATGTCACAAGTGGTGGGCTATGGTACTACGCAGAGAAGATGGCAGGAGTGAAAGTGTGGAGATAGTCAAGCATAAGGGATCTCTGAGGAATGCCAAGCTCTCCAGTGTGGCAGACAGATGGTCTGCAAGGGATACTGAAGGTAGAGAAGGTGGAAAGGCTAGCTTGGGGCCTAATGCAGTGCTCCCAAATTTGAATTTTAATCTGTAAGAAATGAACAACCACAGGAGGTTTTTAAGCTGGAAGATGACATTATTAATCCTGTTTTGGAAAAATAATCCTGGAAATGATATAGAGAATGGACTGATACAAAGACAAGGGAGATCAATTAGCAAGCTAAGAATGAAATGACCGGGAATTGAATTAAAGCAGTGAGAATGGACGAAAAGGCAATGTAATTGGAATATAATACAACACCACGATATCCAATGTGGACAACTTGTGGGCTTTGGTCATCCTGGGCTGAGAAATACTGGAGGGTATTGCTCTGAATACCTCACAGGACTACTGTGAGGGACAAACTAGGTACAGTATAAAAAATGCTTTGAAAACTGCAAGGTCCTGTGCAAAATATTAACATAATGAAATCCTCTCCTTTTAAAATCACTTTTTGAAGGCACTTCAAATACTTTTGGTGTGTGAGAGCAGGGAAAATGGTGTTTAGGGAGGAGGGTCCAGACAGCCTACTTCAGTACTGACATGCTTGTGTAGACAGGTAGCTAAGTAAAACAAGTTTGAAAAATTTTCAAAGTTCCCACAGGAACTGTGAAGAAGGCCAAAACATTCCAAAAGATGGGCAGTCCTGTATTTTCACTCAAGTTCCTATATGCTGAAGAAGTTGCAGAATCTCAGTTCTGTTACCTGATTCCTACAAGGAATATTGAGAAATGCAGCCTAGGGATTGCTCCATTTCGACGTTCAGGCCCTGCTCATGGAGTGCTAGGCTGCACAAAAAACTAGGCACTTCCTATAGATGGAAAGCTGAAGCTAGTCCAAGAGACTATGGTGAGTCACAGTCAAGGTTGAGAGGGTAGTGACAGAACTGAAGGTCTCAAAACTACTTTAAAAGCTTGGAAAGACCATAATTCCTCAGCACACTGGATCAGATGATGTCATGAAATCATTAGGCAGGTCCCCTAGAAGAGATACAGGAAAGATGACATTTCTATACAAACTACTCCTCACCTAGGTTTATACAATCATATTCACAACAGAGAAGAGGCAAGGTTGAGCAATGCTAATGATCCACTATTTGTCAAGAATCAGCAATAAATCTGAAGACTTAAGAAGGATGGTAAATTCCCACTAAAAATGTATAAATATGAAGAAGATACAATGGATATTTTTGTTTTCCAAAAATCATTTTGGGTCGCATGAGAACACATTTTTGTGTTTTAGAAATTTAACTTCCTTCTTATTTATAAGTACACAATTAACTTGATACAGGCATGAAAGTATATATACCTTTTACTTTCATATTCTCATATATAGCACATGGTAATTACACGTTAACTATTCAGTGGTACATTAGAATTCATTAACATGTATTTTTTAAGGGTTTTCAAACCCTTAAAAATCCTTTTAGAAATCTCTCTAGGCATATATACACATATAGATATTTATGTAAATCTGTGAATTTTACAAAAGTAAAATTACAATACAAAAGCTGGTATTTTCAAAACTTGGCAGTATTATGTGGCTGAATATTTGAACTAATCAATAAAGACTTACAAAATAAAATTTAAAGGCTACATATTAACAATGCATTTATGTAGAATATTTTTAACATTTCATGGATCCTCAGTACTCTTTTGAGAACTAAAAGGTACTCCTTAGGTATATAAATCTAACAAAACATGTACAGGACCCATAAGCTGAAAACTATAAAATGTTAATGGAAGAAAACGAAGAAGATCCAAATAAATGAGACATAAAGTGTTCATATATTGGAAGACTTGACACAATAAAGATGTCAATTCTTCCCCAATTGATACGGATTTAACACAATTCCAATAAAAATTTTGTTGATAAAGATAAGCTGACTCTAAAATTTATATGGAAAGGCAAATGAACTAGAATTAAGACATTTTTGAAAAAAATAAAATGGAAGAATTGCACTATACAAGACTTACTATAAAGCTACGGTAATCAAGGTGTGTGGTATTGGCAAAAGAATAAACAGAGAGATCAACAGAAGAGAATAAAGAGTCCAGAAATAGACCCACACAAATATGCTCAAATGGTTTTTAACATGGGTGCAAAAGCAATTCAGTGGAAGAAGGATAGTCTTTTCAGCAAATGGTGTTGGAACAACTGGACACACACAGACCAAAGAAAAAAATTGAACTCTGCCCTAACTTTATAAAAATTAATTCAAAATGGATCATAGACATAGACATAATATTTGAGTTCTTAGTCATGAGATCAAAAGCACAATCAATAAAAGAAAAATATTGATATACTGGACTTGATAAAAATTAGAACTTTTTCTCTGTGAAAGACACTATCAAGAGAATGAAAAGACAAGCTACAGACTGGGACAACATTATTTGCAAATCACATATCCAACAAAGGATCTGTATCTAGGATATATAAAGAATTTTCAAAACTTAGCAGGAAAAAAAAAAAATCAAATTTTTTTAAATGGGGGAAAACTTGGGACACTTCACCAAAGTGGATATAAGGATGACAAGCAGATGAAAAGATGTTCAACATCATTAGTCATTAGGGAAATGTAAATCAGTATCATGATGAGCTACCATTCCATACATATTAAAATGTCTAAAATAAAAAATACCAACAATATCAAGTGCCAGTGAGCATGCCCAGTAAATGGAACTCTCATACACTGCTGATGGGAATGAAAAAAATACCGCCATTATGAAAAATAGTTTGGCAATGTCTTAAATGGTGAAACATACACTTAGCATATGAGCCAGCAACCCTACCCCTGGATATTTATCCTAGAGAAATGAAAACTTACACGCTGACAAAAAACCTGTATGTGAATGTTTATAGCATCTGAACTCATAATTTCCCCAGACTGGAAACAATCCAAACATCCTTCAGTGAGTAAATGGATCAAACAAACTGACAGATCCATATGATAGAATATATTCAGCAATAAAAGGAATGAACCGAGGGAAAGAAGATAGTCTCAAAGGCTGTATGAGTCTATTTATATGACATTCTCGAAAAGACAAATTTCTACTGATGAGAACATATCATAGTTGACAGAGTTAGGAGTGGGAAGGAGGGTGTGATTATAAAGGAATAGCAGGAGGGAGTTTTATAGGACTATTCTGGGAGTTTTTAGGGTTTTTGTAGAAACTGTTTTCTATCTTGATTGTGGTGGTGAATGTATGAATCTATATACATGCTCAGATTTGTAAAAGAACAAACTCAGCTATAGACTTGAGTAGGTTAAAATGGATGCATATTTGAATATAGGAAAGCTATCTTTTTACATGACTTAATATCTTGGTTTAATTTCTAGAAAGCGAGAGTGGTAAATATACAGCTGATCCTTGAAGAACACAAGTTTGAACTGTGTGGGTCAACTTATACATGGATTGTTTTAGACCAAACCACATGAAACCCACATATATGGAGTGCTGGCTTTTCCTATCCAAGGGTTCTGCAGGGTCAATTGTGGGACTTCAGCATGCACGGGTTTTGGTATATGTGGAACACTGCCCCCCACCCCTAGTATACCTAGGGATGACTACTTGACTGTTGGAACCACTGATCACGGCGTTGAAGTTCTCTGTCTTCATGACCCATTGAAAGGATGAAATGAATTGAAGATATGATTTAGTTTTCTTTCCCAAATCCTCAGAGCTGAAATTTTCTTGTGGCAAAGCTACAACGGAAATGTTAGAATTTTCCTCCAATGTCCTTTGGGTGAATTGTCCTTCAAATTTCATTTTATATTCACAGATCATGTACCTACCCACTCCTTGCCAAGCAAAGAAACACACACCTTACGAAGTTTCATTCTGTGCATCTTTGGGATTGGCAGCATATTCAGTATGGTGGGTCCCAGATGGAAGATCATGCCAGAAAGTATGACCCTGTTCTGTATCTTGACTGTGGTAGTAGTTATATGATTCTATGCATTTGTCAACACTCACAGAACTGTAAACCAGAGTGAATTGTACTGAATATAAATTTAAATTTTCAAAATGCAACACCCCTCCCCCCAAAAGTAACACATGCTTATTGTACAACACTTAAACAGAAATATAAAGACACAAATTAAAACATCCATATCCCTATCACTCAAGATGATCACTATTAACATTCTTGTATTTATCTTTCCAATTATTTACACTTGTCTATATGTACATAGTATCTTTATCACATAACTGAATCATTCCTTGTATACTAATTTGTTTCCTCCTTTTCTCCCCCATTAACATTTATCTCACATTTTCCTGTGTCTTTATTCTCACAAAATGTTGCTTCAATTGCTCAGATCATATACTTTTCCACTGATATAGCATAATGTATTTAATAAACATTTATTCTTAGATATATCCAACTTTTTTTACTACCAAAAAGAATAATTCATCAATGTATACTCTTGCACATACATTTTGGGCTTCTTTTTTTTTTTTTTGAGACGGAGTCCCACTCTGTCGCCCAGGCTGGACTGCAGTGGCACAATCTCAGCTCATTGCAACCTCTGCCTCCTGGGTTCAAGCGATTCTCCTGCCTCAGCCTCCCAAGTAGCTGGGATTACAGGCATGTGCCAAGATGCCAGGCTAATTTTTATATTTTTAGTAGAGACAGGTTTCGCCATGTTAGCCAGGCTGGTCTTCAACCCCTGACGTGAGGTGATCCGCCTGCTCAGCCTCCCAAAGTGCTAGGATTAGAGGCGTGAGCCACCACACCTGGCCTGGGGTACATTTCTTTAGGATAAATTGCTACAGTCGAAGGTGAAGGTTCTGGAGTCCATAAAGTCAAAACACTTTTTATAATATTACGATGATATTGTTGGTGTTTTTTCACTGTGTTGACATTTGCATTAATGGTGCAAAGTCAATGATGGATAAAATTCCTGGCACATTAGCATCAATCAAAGTAGTGGCCCCCCGTGGCCGGGCGCGGTGGCTCACGCCTATAATCCCAGCACTTTGGGAGGTCGAGGCGAGGCAGGTGAATCACTTGGGTCAGGAGTTCAAGACCAGCCTGGCCAACATGGTGAAACCCCGTCTCTACTAAAAATACAAACATTAGCCGAGCGTGGTGGTGGGCACCTATAATCCCAGGTACTCGGGAGGCTGAGGCAGGAGAATCGCTTGAACCCAGGAGGCAGAGGTTGCAGTGAGCCAAGATCGTGTCACTGCGCTCCAGCCTGGGGGACAGAGTGAGACTCCGTCTCAAAACAACAACAACAACATAAAGGCCCCAAACTGTACTATTTATCATTGTATTTCTCATCATCACGTGCTCAGAATCTAACAAATAGAAATTTAAGCCAGTTTTACTAAAGAAAGTCCTCGATGAAAGTAAAATTTTATTAAATTGCAACCTTTAAATATATATCCTTTTATTATCATGTGTTGAAGCACACTATTTGTTTCCAGGAAAAGCACCTGTGTAACTGTCTGAGTTGCAAGCTGAACTAATCACTCTGTTCAAATAATACCATCTTTACTTGAAAGAATAACTGATAGATAACTACGGTTATCCAGACCTGGGTATCTGGCAGACATCTTCTCAAAAATTAACCAACTGATCCTGTAACCTCAAGAAAAACCAACTGACAGTATTTGTAACCAATGACAAATTTCTAGCTTTCAATTAGTTTTCACTGGAACATTTGTATCCACCACCATGAGCTCAACAGCTTCCCAATATTTAGACTTTTCTGATGAGACTGGTGATGATATGAACAAATGTGATTTCAAAAAAATTGTATAATGAATTGGAAATTATTCATGTCACTGAACCAGTATTTTCTAAGTGACCAAGGCATGATGTTACAAAATCATGCATGGGTAAATGATCTGCTCAAAGTGCAAGACAGAGCAATGGATTTTAATATACCAGAGCACAAAAAGTTTACTGATATGATTTCAGATTCCACATTGTAAATAACCATTAAGAAATTCTATCATTACCAGATTTGGTGTAGTGACAAAAAAAGAATATCCACATAAACTAAAACTCTTCATTTTCCTTAGTACTTTAAGAGTATACAGGGGTCCCACAAACTAAAAGGTTTGAGAACCACTGTGCTATACCACTTGCATACTATTCGTCAGTAAGAGAATCTATTTTGCTGGACAATTTTAAAGAGGTCTCTCTTGAATCTGGGCTTTCCTTTGATCTTTCTTTGCTGATCAATTTCTGGAAGAAGTGGCTCTTGAGGGAAAGCTGTAGTTGCGAGAAATCATCCTCAAAAGATTAGCCATAACTTTATTCACATGATTTATAAATCCTTAGTATACATATAGATGTAAATCTTGGGCAGTTTTCCTTTTTTCTTGCCACTTCATGCCACGATTCTTGAACATTCTTTGATGGTGGATGGAGACTGAAGCCCTGCTAGGCTGGGCTCCTGAGAGCTGGGCTGGCAAATCATCTAGGTTCCCAGAAGCATCAAGAGCTCCTCAAACAGCCAAGAAACCATGAGCACTTGAATGGTCTGAATGAGGCCAAGGATCTTCCGGGAAACAAGCTGGGTGATGGACCTTACTTATAGCACAGTAAAAACGAAAACAAAAACTTGGAAGAAGTGTCAAGAGTCAGATGAGTTTTAAACCAAGACAAAAAGTTATACATTGGTTTTCAAAAGCAAGCTAAGGTCAGCCGGGCATGGTGGCTCACGCCTGTAATCCCAGCACTTTGGGAGGTCAAGACAGGTGGATCACCTGAGGTCGGGAGTTCAAGATCAGCCTGACCAACATGGAGAAACCCTATCTCTACTAAAAATACAAAATTAGCTGAGGGTGGTGGCACGTGCCTGTAATCCTAGCTACTCAGGAGGCTGAGACAGGAGAATCGCTTGAACCCGGGAGGCAGAGGTTGCAGTGAGCCGAGATCATGCCATTGCACTCCAGCCTGGGCAACAAGAGCGAAACTCTGTCTCAAAGAAAAAAAAAAAAAAAGCAAGCTAAGGTCAACACGTGATTTATGCCAAGCTCAAAACAAACCAACACCCATCATTTGAAAAACACCAGTGCTCTAATTCTCATCAGTAGTAGTATTTCTTGGAATCCAAGCTTAGAGAATTTTTCCATGGTATCTTGGAAAGGCAGCTGAATTAACCCCCTCCTAAACAGAAATATGGTTATTCCATTAAGACAAGACTAAGCTAGACAGGATCATCTGGAAATTCCTATCTGTAACTATCTACAAAGGGCTGATTTCCAGATGTAAACCAAAACGTACATTCTCTGGGCAAACCAAATATGAAAAACAGCCATCGCCTGGGGCGCTCTCCTCCCATCTCTTGTTGACGCATGCAGCAGAGAACTGATAGTTCCGTTTTGTTCCTTGAAGTCAAGAAGGTCAACTGTGTGAAAATCGCACTTTTGAAAGGTTAAATGAAATCTGTTCTGGTTCAATTTCTTACTCTACTACAAGACAGTAGCTCTAGATGACTGGAATTAGACCTGAAGTTGAGTTTTTCCTAAATATACAAGGTTAGAGAAATCAAACTGAAGAAAGGAATTCTATTGTTTTGACACAAGTAGTTTTCTGTTTTTACCCACTTGTTTTCAGATATCTGACAACTCCTATGGCATTTCCTCAGCATTTCAAAAAGCTTCCAATTTTCCCATCAGAGGAGGCAAACCATAACAGAAGTTGCTGAAACCCCAGGTTCAATACATGTGCTTCCTTTCAATGGCTGTACTAGTTCATCGCTGGATGGCTATCATCAGCCTTCTGGACTCATGCCCCAGTCAGCCTTGTGACCTGGCCTAGCTTGTAATGCGAATAGTGAAGGCTCTTGATCCATCCTGCTCTAAGAGTGACTGCAGAGAAGATGCTAAGCAACTTGTTATCGATAACTGGCTGTCTTCCAAGTTATTATGGGCAGAATAATGGACTAGGGTCTCCAAGTATGGTCACAGTCTTGCTGCTACTATGTGTGACCTGGAAGAGTTACTTGATAGCACCAACCTCTCAGGACATCGTGAACTCATTCAATAAAATTTACAAGCACCTCTCAGGTTAGGCATAATACTGGGTGCTGCAGTATTCTGTGCTATTGCCTTGAAGGAGTTATAGCCTAGTATCCATTTCCCAATGCTGACTTTGAGACTCTATTCACCAACACTGAAAAGGAAACTACCTTATTGGCAAACTGAAGGGAGGGCCAAGAGGAAACACAGCACAGTTTGGTATCCTTCTAAATGGATGTGAGAGGGAGAGCATAAGACAAAAGCTTCCAGATGGATACCTTGGAGATACCTTGAAAAGACCTGGGCATCACGGCCCTGGCCCAGGTCTGAATCTCTGGTGTTTCTCAGTACACAAAAGGAACACAGCTGAGCCATGTTCATTCACCATGTCTCAGATTGGAACAGTGATAATTAATAATGAGTTCTCTCTAGGCACTTTCTCAGCACCTTAAGTGCATTATCCCATATAGTTCTCATTATGACCTTATGGGGTGGGTACTATTATTTACCATGATCATTTCATAGGCTAGGAAACTGTGGCTTAGAGATGTTCAGTACCTAGCTCAAGTTACAGATCTGGTAAGAGACTAGCAGTGGCTAGTCTGATCACTGATAAAACCGAGTGCTAAGCTTTCAGAATGCAGGGAAAGCAATGGAAAGGGCTACGGCTATAACTGCCTCCATCCCTGACAAACAGCTTAGGAGGGTGAATATCCATATGTGGGAAATGATATGGGTAAGGGAGAGACTATGGCCCAAGCTCAGATATCGTCAGTGGCTCTGGAGGTTAGTACTCAATAGGCAATAATATTCTCTGCAGTTTCAGCACCTCAGAATTTGGTGACAGTTCCATGTTAGTCCCCCAAAATCATGCTCTAGATCTGAGCCTCACCAAACCAGGTTCATGCCATAACGTTATGATTAAATGAAATAAAAGATAAAGGGGTCTTCTGATAAATGTAGAAAATACAGGTAAATGTTAGTTATTCTACAAAGGATAAAAGTCAAGTGGCATAAATGGCTGCATCTGAACTTATCTGCTTATTAGAACTCCTTTACAACAATTAATACTATATACCATGATAAGCTGCTTGTATAGAATACATAGCTGGCATGTTTTAGGGAATTGGATTTGATCTGTTATTCACTTAGATTTGTACAAGGATAAATTACTTACAATGAGATTCTATTCCAATCACCACCAGTCCCTTGTTTCTTAATCTTTCTGTGAGAACATGCCATGGCATAGCAGCAAAATGTTATACCTGACTCAGAATGAGCCTGCTTGACAACAACAACAATAACAACAAAAATCAGCCATTCATGAATAAAAACATACCAACCCTCCATGAATGGACACTGGTGTTAGAATACCACATTTAAGGCCAGGCATGGTGGCTCACGCCTGTAATCTCAACACTTTGGGAGGCCAAGGAGGGAGGATTGCTGGAGGCCAGGAGTTCAAGACCAGCCTTGGCAACATAGTGAGACCCTGTCTATACAAAACTTAAAATAAAAAATTAGCTGGCCGGGTGCGGTGGCTCACGTCTGTAATCCCAGCACTTTGCGAGGCCGAGGCAGGCGGATCACGAGGTCAGGAGATCGAGACCATCCTGGCTAACACGGTGAAACCCCTTCTCTACCAAAAATACACAAAATTAGCCAGGCGTGGTGGCGGGCGCCTGTAGTCCAAGCTACTCGGGAGGCTGAGGCAGGAGAATGGCGTGAATCCAGGAGGCAGAGCTTGCAGTGAGCTGAGATTGCGCCACTGCACTCTGGCCTGGGTGACAGAGCAAGACTCCATCTCAAAAAAAAAAAAAAAAAAAAAAAAAATTAGCTGGGCATGGTAGTATGTGCCTGTAGTCCTGGCTACTTGGGAGGCTGAGGCAGGATTGCTGGAGTTCAAGGCTGCAGTGAGCCATGATCGTACCACTGCACACCACCCTGGGTGACTCTATCTCTAAAAATTAAAAATAAAAAAGGAAAAAACATAAAGAATATCACATTTTAAAAATGCAGTTGGTATCCCTGGCATTCATTTATGTTTGGCTTCCCAATCAAATAGTATGAAGCAAAAAGAAATACTAATTTTCAATATGTTCTTTTCGTTTGGTTTTAACAAGATTTAGGATGAATTCTATGGATTCCTAAAAAAATTACCCTTCTTTAAGCACTGCTGGGCAGCATGGATTGGGCTGCCTGTGATGTTGAATGGGTGGGATGGATATCTATTGCTTCTTTGTATGCCTTTTGTACCACTTATAATTATGCTGTTAGTGTCTACAAAAAAGAAACCAAATTTATTGTTTTTAAATGTTGTAAATATAAATGCAGAAGCAAGGAAATAAACAATAATTCCAAAAGTGCTTAAACTTTTTGAACTAATACACCTGTGATTCCACTGCATATTGCAACCTATAACCTAAAAACTATCAAACCACATCACCACAGGTAAGAAATGAGAAATTTTGAGGGTTATTGAACACTGCATATTTGCAATGAAACTACAGTAGAGTTACTGAATGCCATTGCATGGCTCTAAAACTCACAGGTCCACCTGCACAAGATAGGTCTGTTGAGAAGTGAAAGGCAATGGAAATGAGAAGCCCTGTTAATGATTTACATGGGTGTGGGCAGGACGGATAGAGTGGGAGGCTGCTTCATCTCTAATTTATCAGATTTATTTTTTTAGTTTTGTGCATTCCTAACAAAATTACCCTTTTTCAAGTACTGTTGGGAGCCATGAATGGTGCTTACTTGTGATGCTAAATGGGTATTTTTGTGGAGCAGATATCTTAACCAATATTTTACCCTGCCCTCATTGCACTTTTGATAAAAGGCAGCTCTAATTCAATCCCTGGCTTAACAACACTATGCTTGGGGGTTGTTATTAATTTTGTCTTCAAGGAATGCATATCCACTTTAAAATTTTAAAGTTTTTTTGTTTAACTTGCAAAGATGAAAAACAAGCTTAATGTGGAATCTTCATACACTACAAAACATCCTACTCTACTTCCTGGTGTGTAGCCTCATCCAAAAGAACTCACCGCCACCATGCTAAGGCTCAGCATCATTGGTCAAATGCTCTCTTCTTCCCTAAGTGCTTAAACATGTGTGCATAAGGAAGTTTTTGCATCATAAGGCAACATACACTGCACATTATTTTTTAAATTCCTCATAAATGTGGGTCCAAAAGAGATTTTAAAATGTGGCTTATGACACAATATACTAAGAAGTAAAAGAGAAAAATACAAGGAGAGAACAGAGAGTCACAAAGCTAGGCATCCACTTTCTTTGCCACGTTATATAGAGATAGATTCTTCTATCAGGACAATGAAAGTACATTTAGGCTGGGTGCTATTGTGCATCATGATGATATTTCTGGTTAATGCCTCTTTGCCTGGTATTTGGTATGGGGAAAAAACAAATTAAGGCTATTGAGTTGGGGACAGGCATATACTGAAATGCAGAGTTGTCAGTGCCGTTAAAAATAGAAAAGTAACATAGAGCTTTATTTGTCATGGCTTTCATGACCTTAAAATATTGTAGAATTTTGTGTTAATGCAAGAATCCTGTATGCCACTAATAAATCTTCCGCCAATCTGAGAGCAATGTAAAAAATTTTAAGGAAAAAAACAGCAAAAACCTTTACTTGTCAGTTCCTTTGGCTACTAAACATCAAGATACACGTACTTCTGAGAGTAAGGGCTGTGGCAGAGATCACACATAAAACAGAAAAGAAAGCACAGCCCCTGTCCTCAAAAAGCTTAATTCAGGAAAATTCTGAGATTATAAAGCCTACAACAACTTTCTATGGAGTGAGACCACCAATTTCTGGCCCTAGCAACTATCAGAGATTATCATACGCATGGTACCAACAAGCTGTTCATGTGTTCTTTCAGATGGAGGGCCAGCCCCATCTAGGGCCAGCAATATCTCAATGTTTAAAAATCATAGTAAAGTACTCATATAATGTACAAGTGGCTAGAAACACTAGAAGGCTGGTGGGGAACACACTTTGCCCCATCAGAATACTCTAAAACCTGCATAAGCCATCAATGAAAATTTAGGAACATATTTGAGTTGACTATCACGATTGCACCTTCTAGAGGCTCCACCGTTAGAGGCAAATGGCTCTTTAAGTATTAAAATGAGAGTTTAATATACTTTAAAAAGAACAGTACTTGAGATGAATGTAAATGACCCAATATCCTCCTCCCAGGTACCAAGAGGGGTCACATTTCCCATTTATCAGCAAGTCATCAGGATAGGCCAGCATCTCAATCTCAGACTCTCTTCTGTGGCTGCTTCTTGGATGGCTGAGGGGAACACTTCAAAAATGAACCAGCTAAACAAACTTCCCAGCAGCACTTGACAGAGCTACACCTATTCTTCCCATTTCCAAAGCAGTGGAGAATTAATTACCAGTTCTATGGATCTATTGTAAGTATAATAGACTAAAGAGCTATCACAGACACATTTATTGTAAAAGCACAATCCCAAGAGTGTCTAGTGGAGGGCCAAAACGATTAACACAAATGCTTTGTCAGATCAAAGATAAAACCTGCACCGCCCAATTGAGGAATGAATTAGAACAGTGGGTTATCTTTCAAATTAACCAGGGCAGTTAGTGAGGAAAATTTCATGAAAGTGTAATTCTTAGCCTTTGTGAATCCACACAGCAGGCATTCTGCCAGCTGACAAGATGATGAAATTTTCATGCTTAAAAAAAGCCCTCTTCATTTCCCAATTTAGATTAGCTAGTGTTTCTCTCCCTTTTGTGTGTGTATGTCTATTTGCTCTTCTGGAGCAGAATTTAAGGGGAGGGGGAACACATATCAATTTTTCACTGTAAAACACAGTATTTCAAAAACAACCCTAAAAGCTTAGAGTTATTGTCTTTAAGCTGCCTTTTTATGATTTTCAAAAAATACCAGTTCAATTTTAACTTTATACAAAGGAACCAACAAGGACCAGGGCATGAAATCAACTTTGAATTAAGGCTTTCTGTGCTACCTCAAAGTCTTTCAACACTTCATCAAATCTCAAGACAAAGCATAGAGTTGTCTTCTTCCTAAAGAAATTAATATATTACTTAAAATATCCTGGCTCAGTGCTTTCTGTATTTCCGTGTATATCAAAGTTTAAATGTTATAGGAAACTAGAATTCAGGGGATACAATCATTGCTATAGATGAGGAGCAGAAAGCCTCTCTTCTCCCATAAAGGAGCCAATATTTATTAAAATATTATAATCTGATACAGATTGCTTCTCAGATAAACAAACAAATATTTGTTATATCACATTTACTCAGTCCTGTTAATTCATGACAGAAGGTAACAGAATATGTGATGTACTTTTCCAAAATTAAAGTGATTTAGAAGTATACTTTGTTACCCCAAACTTTTGTCCCTTTTTTCTTGACAATCTAATTTCTTAGTCATCTAGAACTGTTTCTTGGCAGGTTATAGTGTTTGGTCAAGTACCATATTCCATTCGTCTTCCTAGAGTCCCTTCCTCATGAAGATACCTTCCTTTCTCAGTGCAGGTTGACTTATCCTGCAGTGCTTCTAAGACTAAAATTAAAACAATATTGAGACTCTTGCCTTCATTTCACAAACAACTTTTATGTCCAGTGGGTAGTATTTTTTAAGTTGCTAAATAGGAGAAAACCATTTTGGTAATTAGCTTCAGAGAGAGTCACTTAACCTCAATACTTACTATCAATATCCTTACCTCAGTACACTTGCTATATTAGTCTCCAATTGTATTACCAACACCATGATGTATCACACTGAACTAATAACTGTAATCAGTATCCCTCGAGGCACAATAACAAAAGAAACTCAATCCCATGTCCCTCTAGGAGGAAACAGGATGGTCTACCAATAAAGTAGAACCTAAAGGTATAGGGGCTTTTTGTACAAAAGCTCTGATCTGGAAAATATTTGAAATATTTGTTTAGCATGGGGCCATAAGAACGAATAATGGATTTCATTCTCTGCCATCCAATCACATATAATTCAGATCAGAAAGTAGAGAAATAAGTTCCTAATTTTGAAGACAGTCGTATCAATTTTTAACCCCAGGAGTGACATATGGCTATTTTGATCAGAAATCCCTTAGAAATGTCAATCAAGTGGGCAGTTAACTACAAAAACCTGTTACTTGATGTTACTGAGATGGCTGGCAAAAAGACAATTAAAGCAAATGCTCTAGAAACCTTGTGTTAAATATCTGGATCCCTGAAAGTAGGTTATTTAGCTTGAAAAATACTTATATAACCACCACCACAACATACACACAATTAGGCTAGAAATCAGTCTTTCAGTCAGGGCATATTTCTAGCTATACAGAAGATCATTTTTCAGAGTATTTGCAACTTAGTCAAAACAGACTATTCCCTCTTAAAGAAGGAAATAGATAAGTTTCTTCTAGTATTAACATTTCCATGGTGAAGATCTTCATAGACTAAACACAGAGAGAAAGCTCAGAATTCTTCCCAAGAGTCAAGCAAGGATCATACTCTGTTCAATGAGGCCTGTAAATGAGGAGCTGAATAGTTTTGATTTGGCCTAAATTTTCATGTGCTGCATATTTCACCTACTGAGGAATGTGACCCCACAGACAACTTTTATTCCCATCCACTGTTCAGTAAGGGCGGCACAGGATTATTCACTAACATGTTTCCGATTTTCCCAAAATGTAGTCACAATTATTATTTTTAAATAATCTTTAGGCAAACTGACTTGCTTTTCTGATAAATATATTCAACACTGAAATCATAATACTTGGAACTCTGTTTTTACTCTTCATCTTAATGATCTGATAGTTACTTTTCACACAATGAGTTCTATTTTAAAGAAGAAAATGCTGTTATATGTTAACTAACACATGAGTAAAAAGTACAGAACAATCTTTAGAAAAGTCATAGGTCTTAACTAATACATGAGCTTTTTTTTTTTTTTTTTTTTTTTGGAAATGTGTTGCCAATGTAGCTTTTAAAAAGAAGTTACAGTAAACTTTCAAGTAACAGAAAATTTGTTTAGATGACAAATGACATACTGAAACACTAAGAAAAGAAAAATCATGTGGGAAATGTGAAGTTTTTAATTTTTTGAAGAGAAAAAAACTAATTCATGTGAAATGTCTTAAAAACAAAAACTCTGAATAAAAGCCTTCTTTCCAATGAAGACAAATCACTCACTGTTCTGGCATTCTTACTATAAATTTATAAAAATCAGATATTCTCTTTTGAATGCCAGAAAAACTGCATTTAAATTTAAAAGATATTTGATTTCCTCAGAAAACTAGGGTATGGAGTGGTTTAGAGTGCCACATAAACACAAAGTATTAGTTTTGTGTGGGCAGTCTACTAAGATCACCACACACGATCTTATGGCTCTACTTGCTGACAATAGCCAATAGTGATTTTTTTCTTCCTTTATCCAAAGACCCGAGCAATCATTTAATTAGTCTTATTTAGGTAACAATAAACTAAAACATTTCTTAATTATATTCTGGCTTTTTTTTAAAAAAGTAAAAATTTCATTACTTAAAATACTGCTCATAAATGAAAGAGATGTAATGCCTGAGAGAAATTATCAAATAATTTGTCATGCTAATATGCCAAAATTACATACTTTATCATATTTGTATTAATAGTATCTCACTAGGAATTTTTCCCAAAAGTCTTTTCAAAATTTTACAGCTTCATGAAAACCAATAAACAAGTACCAAACCTCAATAAGTTGTGTATGTAAGAATGTCATTATGGATACTTACATCATAGTACTTTTTAATGAAACGTCTAATGTCCATGATCAATTTGTTGCTCAGTTGTACTGTAAAGGTCAGAGGTGAAGCCTTACAATCGACATTACTGCAACGATACAAGCTGGGCTCCATATCGGTTCCCTACATAAGTCAGGAGAAGTATACAAAAAGTTACTGTGAGGCTATAAAAGGGTTTTTGTGCTTAAAAACTTACATGCTGTCCTAGTGTTGAATATTCTTAATTCGTTTTATTGGTGAGTTTTTAACCCTATCTCCTCAATTATTTTCCACCCAAAGACCGCTTTAGTCATACATACCTTCCATTCCTTGCCATCATCATAATGGAGTGCAAAGTCAAAGGGAAAACCCTGAAATCACTATTTGACATTCACTACACGAGGGACTCTATGGATAAAATAATTTTCCCTCTGTAAATACCAGTGAAGTCATGTTACTGGAAATAAACCTCTTTCTCAGAGATACTGATTAAAAACTTTAAATTTGTATTTATTCATTACAAACTTGAAGAAAAACAAGAGCCTTTATCACATTAGTTTGTTTTCATCTTGTCAATTTTAAAAATAAAGTCTAAAAGTTAAAAGTGTAGTACCACAAAAACAGTATTACTTATTGTCTGCTTAGCAAATCTAAAATTTTGGCAATTTTTCCAAAAAATGAAGTGTATTGGAGGAGGGAGGCAGGAGAAGTAAAAATTTGAAATAAATAAATATTAATATTTGGAGAAAACATTTTGTTTTGTTGTGTTTTGTTTTAAACAAAGACAAGGCAAATGTAATATATAGCAAAACTGTTGGGATTTCTGAAGCATTTGTTTTCCTTTCTGATACTTAAACATCTTGGTTTCCTGCTCCAATCTGGTACATAACCCTACCCGCCACGCTAAGCAATTCCAGGTGGAAGAGATTTCAGAGCTTGACATCGGCTCTTCCACAGTTAGCCCATCTGCAAGTCGTCAAGCCTCCATGCAATTAACTATCTTATTTACAGCTGTAATGAAGCAAAACTCAAGGATTTAGCAAGTATTGCTGATCTGTGTCTGCCTCTTCCTTGCACTTGCTTCCAAAGACTGCTTTGTTTTGATTCAAAAAAATGCAAAACATCTGCTGTTTGTCCAAATTAACTTAAAATAATTACTTTTAATTTAGATAAAGGGTGTCTTTTCTTTCAGTTTCAAGGTTTTACACAGTTCTGCTGCCTATTCCTTTGCCAATGGCTAGTACATGCATAACACTGCAGTGGAAATCAAGTAAATTGGCCAAGTTTCAAGCTCTGATCCAAGGTCAATAATACATTTTTTGGCAGTACTTCTTGAAAGGAATGTCTCCCTGTGACTTTTTAAATGTCTAATATGCAAAGACAGCAGAAAAGATAAGAGTACCTTTGCAAAATGGAGGTAAGTGGGATGTGTAAAGACAAACACAAACTTTCCCAAAACACTTAGTTCCCATTAACTTGATTTAAGATAAAGAAAAAATATTGGTCTAAGTCTTAATAGATGGGGGTTGACAGTGGGACAATACAGGTTACTAATTAAGAAATTATAATAAAAATACTTTAAGATAATTTACAATTTTTAAGAGATTCCACTTAAAAACCAAGGTCAAGCACTCTAGGAAGCCAAAACAATATTCAAGCACATTCAAGTAAGAGTTTTCAAACAGAAATAAAAGCAAGCTGTGAAGGTAGATTTTACATGATGCTAAAATACTTTAAACACATGAAAGCAACATGTGTGTGTTTATTTCGCCCTTTTTATATACCCCATAGTGGGGGAAGGGGGTAAGGCCTTTATACAAGTTCACTCACAAAATGAAAGACAGAAACAACTAACCGAACCATCAAAGACATTATCATAAATATTCTCAGTTCCACATGTAGGGCATGGACATTTGAATCTTTCACAGTCCCTGTATTTCTCTTCATCAGTGAGCTGTGCTGGGCCACCAAGTAGAGCATCATTCTCTTCATCTTTATGATAATGATGAACTCTAAATTGGGTGGGGTCAAGTCCTATTAATGTAAAAGAAAAAAACAAATTCAGAAAAGTATTCCAAAAATACCCCAAAGAAGAAAACTCCCACAAAAAATTATTTTAAATTCATGCACATACACACAACCATTTGAACTCAAGAACACATGGACAAATGACTTCTCTTTTTACAAGAGATACTTTATAAATAAAACAAGTAACTGCAACAACACAACACAGAAATATGCCACTGAACATATGGGTTTGGAAGCACCTACTTCGATAGGATGTTTTTATTATTCTCTTAAAGTTACAATGAAAACCTCAAATAAATGTGTACCAAGAAATTCTCTTAAAATCAAAGTCACAATTAAAACTGAGAATAAAATCAGGGAATAAAAATCCCATTAAAGAAAACAGGTTCACTGCCATTACAACTCCTTCAAGTGCAGACACAGCTAACCCTGATTTCCATGCAGTAGTCGATTTCATCTTGGCTCAGTAGTTAACAGCATGTAGGTTGCAATCTAATTCAGTGGTTAAAATTCAGCAGCAGCATCTGAGACAAAATGCAACATGCTTTTCTTGATGTTCGAAATTCAGAAATTTAAAATATGTGCAAAAACAATGGGTCTACAGATTCTATAGGCCAAAATGTCCCTGAGAATCCTGAAACCAAATATACCTTCCATATTTCATTCAAAACAACATAAGAAATCAATCAATGCATGTTTATGCATTTTGTTGCCACAAACTAATTAAAGAAAAGAAACATTTTTAGGCCAACCAATTTAATTTACCCTTGGTCAAAACATGTGTGCCAAAATTTACTATTTGAATTTATACTTAAAAATAATTATTCTACACTGTTTCTTAGAATTTTAGGGATTGCTAAGGGATGCTTTCAAGAAAAGATTGTAAGAGACAATATTTCTATCTTTTGGAAATCTAAGGAAAAGCTTTTGGAAATCTAAGAGAAAACTATCTTATTTTAGAATAAAGGTAAATAAGTAATATAAAACAGTCACTAAGCCAAAAGCTCACAAATACCAAAAATATCTAAAAATTATTTAAAATTTATCAACAGCTACACAGGTAGATAAATCTAACAGATGCATTCAGAATTCAGCGACAGAATCCTAAATCCTATTTGGTCAGCTGTCAAGCGACATCTAGTAATTATAAAATACTGGAGGCTGACTCTTCACAGTTGAAAGGGGCCAAAGAATAAGACAACTGAGACACAGAGTCTCACTTTTCTCACCTGCGAAACGGAGGTAGCATCACTGATCATACACTTTTGAAGTTTAAATTGGATAATATAGAACAAACCGAGTTCAACGCTGCCTACTGCGTGGCAAGCACTAAATAAATGTCATTTGAATGAAAAAATAAAATAGTGAATGAACATCATTTAATCCAGACTATACTCACTCAAGATTATGCATTTAGAAAACTATATGAGACATGTTCATGCTGCATATGAAGTTAATAGTTACTGTTTGTAGGAATTAAAGTATTTCCTAAAGTGGTAGTATATGATAAAAACAAAGAATACACATCCAGAACAATTTGAAAAGCCGTTCTTCATTAGTGACATAAATTATGTTAACATGGGCCACTTGTCACCAAGACACTATACATTTTTATTTTACAAGTTACCTAACCCCTAAGAGAAACAGCAAATTAGAGAATTATGTGGGAATACATATACCTTCACATTTAAAGCTAAGGATGGTCAGAGGAATTGAGAGAGACCACACTGGTGAATGAGGCCAGTTCGTCTCTGTAGTGAGGGGTAACTGTCGCTAATTCAAACTCTAGTTGTGAATCCAAGTATTCACATAATGTTTTGATTTATTTGCAATTATGAGAAAGCAGCTTCACTTTTTCTCTGACCCTATGACTATTAATCAATTTCCCAGGCCAACACTAATCAAAAGATAACGAAAAAGAAAATAAGCAAGATTTTTCTAAAAGGCAAGTTTCTTTCACAGTCCAAAAATAAAGGAACAAAACAATGCTGGTTTGCACATATATACAGAATTGGCCAGGCTACAAAAAGGAACCGAGAGGAGCTACTCTCTACCCCTCCCCACCAGCCATGGCTCACTTGGTGCACCTGAGTGCATGAACCTGCAAGCACTGACCCGGGTCAGCCTGCCTGCAGAGTAAGCCAAAAGTGGGTGTGGGCCATCTTGTTACTTACTCATGGAGAAACACCCAAACCACTGGCTGCAACTTGCGAAAAATACCAGGCCCTATGAAATGTCTACTCTAAATGTCTATCCTAAATATCCATTTCTACAAATCACTCAATCTTCCCATGGCAGTAACAAAGCCAACTGGCTCAGCTAATTACTTCAGATTTATTCCCAAGCTGATTTTTTTTTTTTCAGGGGAAGGAGCTTCAATCTCAGCACTCTCTTGGTCATAGTTCAATGCTAAAATGTAAAAATATAAAGTGAGAAGAGACTGTAATGAGCTTAAAATATTAGGTATATAATGATCCTTGTACAAGTTACTTAAATACCAAAATGCCATTTAAAAAGTTATTTTCTTGGGAGAGCAGTTATAAGTTCAACAGGCAAACCACAGAGGGCTAAATTAAATCATTTTAAGAAAACATACAATGTCATGTTAAAAAAATAAGGATCATTGCTGCTGGAATCTTTTTTGAAAAGGTGAAAATCCAGGGTTAAACAAGCCCCAAACTTAGTCAACACATACATTAGTTTTTCCAAATTCTCACAAAACTGGTAACAGCAGCTTATTTCGAAGTTTCAGTAGACTTTAAACAGTTTTACTGCTTATACCCTAAACTCATTAAGGCTGGAGAGAAACAAGAAACAAGTATCTGGTGCTGCCACCTACAGGTAGAGATTCTGAATTTTAAAATGTGCAAAACAGCAGCTACATATAATTCCATTTTTAATTGTTGTCACTCCAAAATTAAACACTTCAGTCAAAAATGACATTAAAGCAAAATCTTTATTACTGCACTTGCCCTACATGCATATACACCATATAATTAATGTTACACTGTTTACATTAGTCTTTGAGCAAGAAATGCAAAATTGAATCCCAAATTCCTTATTGCTTCTACTGAAAGCTTTCTCTGAACTGGCTTAAAGGAACAAACTTTATGCCCCATTTGAGAAAAGTAACTTCCATTTCTTTTAGGCTAGCTCTTGACAGGTGACTTAAGTCTTTTGGTGAGGCACAGAACGAAGAAAGAAGCAGCCTGCCTGGGCTTTGCAAAACTAGTTATCTGGAGGAAGAGCAGCCGTGGTTTTCCCCCAGAATAGGCTGAGATGATGTATGCTTTAATTCAATTATGTGGCTTGTAGTGATGGACTCATTTGTGCTGGGGTTGAGGGTACAGAAGAGGCAGTGGAATGAAATTAAAATACTGTCATTTATAATTAGAAAATTTCTAGGATCTCACATTATTTTGGCAACAGGATCAAAACTCTCATGTTTCAAGAAGTATTTATAGAAAGTAACATCATAGGCATCAGGGTGGATGAGTTTAGCAGTACTGTCTTTACTTAAGTCACCATAGTCTTATCACACACACCCCCAGTGTGACATTTAGCATAAAATTATTTTTCTACCATTGCACTTTCTAACCATTGTAAATTATACCTGTTTTTAGAACGTTCACCTGCCCCCACTCCCAAGGAGTTTTTAAACTGTTCATAACTTGAGACATATTGTTATTAGAGAGGCTGATACATTTAATCAAATACTTTCCTTCCTTCAAAAGACAAGGTCTCTATTAGTGCAACAGCAAATAACTACAGTAAAACCCTTATATATGTTCATGCAAGTGGGGAAGAGGGAAAATCCACATAAATGAAATTCCTAATGAGTAAAGGGAGTAACTGGTATTTACAAGCAGTTGTTTGTAATATGGATCATTTAATCTATGAGGGAAGCTAATTAACAGAATCCCATTGAGTGAAATTTTTTTGTAAAAATTTCTTAGAGGAAGTAAACCATTTATCTTTTGCATGAGTCCAGGCTTTCATATATCTGGACATCTTAGAGGACAATATGCAAACTGAAAATTTAGTATGATTAAAGAAAAAAATAATTTTCAAATGGTGAATGCTATAGCCACAGAATGCTCATAGCAGCTTTATTCATAATAGCCAAAAATGGAAACACTCTAGATGTCCATCAACAAGTAAATGGATAAACTGGTATAATCTACCATAAAATACTACTCAGCAATGAAAAAGAGTGAATACTGCTACATGCAACAAGACAGATGAATCTCAAAAATACCACGCTAAGTGAAAGAAGTTGCACACAAAAAGAGTATATACTGTAGGAAACCATTTATACGAAAATCTTGAATAGGCAAAACTAACTTATACTGATAGATTTCAGATGAGCGATTGCTACTATAACAGAGGTGCTGACTGGGAAGAGGCACAAGGGAACATTCTGGAGTGATGAAAATGTTCTGTGTCTGTGCCTAGATAACCGATTGTATAATACTCAAGATTTTAGCATTTTATGGTAAGTTATGTGAATTATACTCTTAAAAAGCATGCCAAATAGGAAAAGATGTTTGTGTAGGTTGAACATCCCTAATTCAAAAATCTGAAATGCTCCAAAATTTGAAACATTTTGAGTGCCAACATGATACCACGAGTGAAAAATTCCACACCTGACCTCTATGTGATGAGTTGCAGTCAAAACTTTGTTTCAGGCACAAAATTTTTACAAATGCTGTATAAAACTGCCTTCAGGCTACATGTATAAGATGTATATAAAACATAAATGAACTTCACGTTTAGACTTGGGTCTCATCTCTAAGATAGCTAATTATCTATATGCAACTATTACAAAATCCGAAAAAATCCCAAACACTTCTAGTCCTAAGCATTTCAGATAACGGATACTCAAACTGTAATATATACTTCCAAAAGACTCATTATTAGAACACATAGGAAATGCCTGCAAATCAATAAGAAAAAGAGAAGCCAACAGGACAACAGAAAAAGACTTGAACAGGCACCTCACTAAAGGAAATACTCCAATGGCCAAGAAGCATGTGAAAAGGTGTTCAACTTCATTAGTCATCAAAGAAATACAAATTAAAACCACAACTCTATGCCACCATGTAAAATGAAGATGGAAAACACTATCTTACCAAGTGTTGGTAAGAATGTGGAGCACCCAAACACTGCTAGTAGGAAGTGTAAACGAGTAGAACCACTTTGGAAAACTGGCAGAATCTACTAAAATTAAACACAAGTGTCCCTGATGGCCTAGCAATTCTCCTTAGTACATACCCAAGAGAAATACATGCTTATGTTTGACAGAGGACCTGTACAACAACTCCCAAAGCAGCACTATTCAAAATACCTCAAATGTGGAAACAACTCATAGGTGTATTTCCAGTAGCTAGCCATACAGTGTGGTATATTCAGACAATGAAATATTATACAGAATTTACAGAAAGGAAGGACAACCACATGGATGAATCTCACAAACATAATATTCAGTAAAAGTAGTCTAGACACAAAGAACAAAGACGCAATTTGTGTAATATCCCCCAAAATCCACCTCATCTATGTTATTAGATGCCAGGTATGTGGAGGATCATTTCTAGGAGACATGAGGGGCCTTCTGGGAATGTAGTAATGTACTGTTTCTTGAGCTCAGTAATGACTACACTAGTACATGATGACCTCGTGAAAATTTATCAAGCGGTTTAGTTAGGTTTTGTGTACTTTTCTGTATGCATGTTATACTATGAAAAATTCACACTTAGAAAGGTGAAAAAATTGCGTACTAAATATTTCTTATGAAACATCTATGAATTTGTTGCAAAATGCATTGAAACTCAAACAGATGTAAACCCCATTGCCTAGGAAGAAGTGTTTATTTTTTATTTTAGCAAATATAAAATAAAATAAATTGAGCCTAACTATAATCACATCTTTAGATCTAACTATTTATAGGAAATATAGGAGACAGAGGAACATGTTAAAAGATACCACCAGGATGTGATCAGTAAACTCCAGAATGAGAAAAATTCTATAGGACAAAAAGCCCAGCTTCTTTAATTAACAAACTGGGAGGATCAACAAAGGAAAAAAAAAAATAGAGATTAACCACTAAGTTGACCCTGACTGGATTCCAATCCAAACAAGGAGCTTTTTAAAAAAAGTGTATTCATAGTGCAATCAGGGAAATATAAACACTTGTTGGAAATTAGATGAAATGAAGGAATCGTGAGGTTTTTTTGTGTGATGTGATAATAATGTAGTTATGCCGAAAAGGGGAATCTTTTCTTTTAGAAATGCAAAATGGGCTGGGCGCAGTGGCTCACGCCTGTAATCGCAGCACTCTGGGAGGCCAAGGCAGGAGAATCACCTGAGGTCAGGAGTTCAAGAACAGCCTGGCCAGCACGGTGAAATCCCGTCTCTACTAAAAATACAAAACAAAATCACCGGGGGTGGTGGTGCATGCCTGTGATCCCAGCTACTCAGGAGGCTAAGGCAGGAGAATCGCTTGAACCTGGGAGGCAGAGGTTGTCATGAGCCGATATCGCACCACTGCACTCCAGCCTGGGTGACACAGTGAGACTCTTTGTCTCCCCGCAAAAAAAAAAAAGGAAATGCAAAATGAAATATTAACACACAAAATAAATATCTAGGATATACTTCAAAATAATAGGGGAAGGTGGGAAAGAGGAATAATAAGATTGGCCACCAATGCAGAATACTGAAGGTGGGTGATGAGTATATGAGGGTTTAATCTTACCCTATAATTTAGTATGTGTGATACTAGAAAAAATTTTAAATTCTCTACTACCATATATATATAATAAATATATATAATATATATATACACATTTTTCCATAATAATAAGTTGTGGTTTTTTGTTTGTTTGCTTTGTTTTGAGGCGGAGTCCCACTCTTGCCCAGGCTGGAGGGCACTGGCGCAATCTCGGCTCACTGCAACCTCGCCTCCCAGGTTCAAGAGATTCTCCTGCCTCAGCCTCCCGAGCAGCTGAATTATAGGTGCCCGCCACCACGCCTGGCTAATTCTTTTGTATTTTTAGTAGAAATGGGGTTTCACCCTGTTCTGTTGGCCAGGCTTGTCTCGAACTCCTGACCTCAAGTAATCCACCCGCCTTGGCCTCCCATAGTGCTAGGATTACAGGCGTGAGCCACTGTGCCCAGCCCAACAAGTTTTTAAAATACTACAGATCCTATTCAAAGATAAACAATTTACTGTATAAGTGTCAGACAACCGAAACTGTCTTTCACACCAACAATACACCTCTTCATAATATAAATGGAAAATTTCTGAGTATTTTAGAAGAAATAATAGCCAAGCCTTTGGTTTAAATGAATACCCAAGATTTTTATTTTCCTGGAGAAGATAATTCTCAAAATCCTGACAGAATAAAAAGCCTGATGAGCAGCATTCTCATGACTTCAATCAACTGGTTTTAATGCCCTTGACAATAGACACAAATATAAATTTTAACTTAAAGAGATGTGTATTTCTCAGCAGGAAGCTTTTCAAGTGTCTTCTTCCCTTTTTTTTTTTTTTCTGAGACAGGGTCTTGCTCTGTCACCCAGGCTGGAGTGCAATGGAACGATCACAGCTCACTGCAGCCTCGACATAGCTCACTGCAGCCTCGACCTCCCTGGCTTAAGTGATCCTCCCACCCCAGTCAGCTGAGTAGCTGGGACTACAGGCATGCACCACCATACCCAGCTAATTTTGGTACTTTTTGTAGAGGTGGGGTCTTGCTATGTTGCCCAGGCTAGTCTTGAACTCCTAGACTCAAGCCATCCTCTTGCCTCCCAAAGTGTTGGGATTACAGGCATGAGCCACGCACAGCACCTGGCCTTCCTTTCCTGTTTTTAAACCTGAGAAAAGATGGTAACTCTGTGCTGGAAATATATTTGGAATATAAAATAACACAAATAATAGTCCAAAGATTGCTTGTCTTATAACAAAGCCCACTTCTCTTCCAGCTATGTTGGTAGATGCTGGGGGAAAACAGCTCGGCTCAAGGTCCCCAACCACCCACCTTCTAAAAGGTGAGTTAGTCCTGCAAGAATGGCCATAATCAAAAAATTAAAAAAAAAAAAGATGTTGGTATGGATGTGGTGAAAAGGGAACACTTTTACGCTGCTGGTGGGAATGTAAACTAGTACAACCATTATGGAAAACAGTGTGGAGATTCCTTAAAGAACTAGAAGTAGAATTACCATTTGATCCAGAAATCCCACTAGTGGGTATCTACCCAGAGAAAGAAGTCATTATACGAAAAAGATACTTGCACGCGCATGTTTATAGCAGCACAATTCTCAACTGCAAAAATATGGAACCAGCCCAAATGCCCATCAATGAGTGGATAAACAAACTGTGGCATATATATACACCATGGAATACTGCTCAGCCATAAAAAAAAATGACATTCACGGCAATCTGGATGAAATTGAAGACCATTATTCGAAGTGAAATAACTTAGGAATGGAAAACCAAACATGGTATGCTCTCACTCATAAGTGGGAGCTAAGCTATGATGACACGAAGGCAAAAGAATGACACAATGGACTCTGGGGACTCGGGGGGAAAGGTGGGATGGGGGTGAGAAATAAAAGACTGCACAGTGGGTAGAGTGTACACTGCTTTGGGTGCACCAAAACCTCAAAAATCACCACTAAAGAACTTATTCATGTAATAACCAAACACTACCCGTTCCCCCAAAAACATCTGAAATAAATAAATAAATGAAGGTGAGTTAGTAATTGCTTAACCATTGTTTTACTTCTGGTTTTGGAAAAAACTGTCTTATTAATAATAAAATAACAGTATTAATATTTTGTCAGCAAAGGGGGAACGTGTAATTCATCACCTTAACCTTTTTCTATTTTATTCATACACATATATAATACAGTGTACGTATGTGTACAATGCTGTATTCAGCTTTTTTTCGTTATCCATTTTTAGGTCTTACCCATTTTTCTATAAGCTACACAATCTTGATAAATGTCACTCTGGTGTACTTAATTAAAACAATTTTATCTTTTTAAAAAATTAATCTAATTTAAATAATTTGAGAAATCCGCATTTTCCTTTAAAACCTCTAAGTGTTACAAAGCCAGAGTTGTTACATAACTCATATAAAAGCTCCAAAGCAATTATTCTAAACATGCTCTGGTTTGGTTCAAAGTTCTCAAAGGTCTCACTGCTTATGTGAGATGAGCAGTGTCACTACTGGCCCTCTGTTGTGGGCTAGCGACACAGAAGCAAACCACTGTGTGCTCACTTTATTGAGACTGAGATGCAGGACTGTGCAACTGAAACCCTTAAAGAGGCTCTCTTTGAATTCCCTAAAGTGCTTCGGGGGTGGCTGAGATAACACAGGTTACCTCTGCAGTTCATCAAGCTAGAAGAATTGGTAAGCAGTAGGGTGGGGAACCATTCCCAACTTCACACTAGCCTCTCCACAGCCCATTCCAGCAATGCCTAAAAATGCCTCTACTTTTATAAACTCTTCCATAGTGGGCACAGCTAGGAGTGGTTTCTGCTTCCTTTGAAATTTGATAACCCTTTATTTCACCTTTCTTGGGACATACACTGTGTTGCCCACTAGACTTGCCCACAACAGTGAAATCAATGAAATGATTGGGCTGTAATTTGAATAAAGGGTCCATAACTGACTCAATTTTGTATCCTTCACGGTGCCTATTATGGTGCTAGGCACATCAGGTCTTCAATTAATATTGAATACAAAAATAGACTAGACTGGGAGCATGAGCCATTGGATGACATGCTTGGAATGGCACTCCATCTTGTAAGAGATGCTCTTATCAGCTGATAAGATTTCCTTTAACATTCTGCAATGCACTTGGTATAACATTTTTAAATTTTACTATTAATTATGTTATAGAAAATATTTACAGTTTGGGGCCAGGAGCAGTGGCTCACGCCTATAATTGCAGCACTCCGGGAGGCCGAGGCAGGCGGATCACCAGAGGTCAGGAGTTCGAGACCAGCCTGGCCAACATGGTGAAACCCCGTCTCTACTAAAAATACAAAAATTAGCCAGGTGTGGTGGCACGCACCTGTAATCCCAGCTACTCAGGAGGCTGAGGCAGGAGAATCACTTGAACCTGAGAGGCAGAGGTTGCAGTGAGCCAAGATCGCGCCACTGCACTCCAGCCTGGGTGACAGAGTAAGACTCTGTCTCAAAAAAAAAAAAAAAAAAAGAAAGAAAAAGAAAATATTTACAGTTTGGAAATGGTCATGTTTTATTTTTATAAGAGCTTAATAATGAAAAAAGGCAAAATTCTTTATTGACAAAGTAATACCTGAAGAACTCACTAGCGGCATCATTCTACCCCTACCCATCTGTACTTTACTCTCTTTTTTGTAGGTGGATCTCCCTGGATCTGTCAAAAGCACCCCCAAACATCACTTGGCCCTGTTTCACCCACTGTTGCACTTATTTCTTAGATGGTATTACTGAACCCTGTCTACTGACAAAAACTAACCTCTGTGATATGAGTGTTAGGCATCATTTTTTTAAAAGGAAATTTTTACTTTCCAATTTAACTCAGAACACACTGCGTTAAGTGTGTTCTGTCTTGTTTTAAGCAGTATTCTCAGAAATTAAATTCTAAATTCTCATGTTCTTCAAACCTCAATAATTTCTCAGGACCAACGAGAAAACTGCCCAGATAGCCAAATGCCTGAAATTTTATCACTGACCATGAAGAAAGGTTCTTTATAACTACTGTACAAATCATTGCTCATTGGAGGAAAGATATTACATATAATTCTAAGTACCGTTATACATAAAACATAAATTTATTCAAAGATGAAATTCAAAAATGAACTTTAGACTATTCTCATCACTGGCCTAGTTGGCTAGGTATGGAAGACTATTTGGATGTTTGAGCATACTGTGAATATTTCATCCACAGAATACGGGAGAGCTTTCATTAGAATGAGAGAGAGAAAAAAATCTATAGTCTAGAGAACAAAAGCTAAGAGTTTCAAGTTTTAGTGGCCATGTTTCCCATAGGGCTATTGTATAAGAAGAGTAATACTATATTTTTTTCTATTCACAGAGGGAAAAGAGTAAAATTTTGCTTTATTTAGCCCAATAGCAATAATCTTGCATGGGTTTCAGAAAAATGATACTTATTTTACTGGGGGATAATGAGGACCATTAGTTATTAGAACAAATTATTCTCTTTCAATTCAAGAGCCTTATTCATTCACTCATTTAATAGGCTATCCTCTCTCCCTTTCACTAAAATGGTCTCCCCATACGGAACACCTGGCCATGCAACATGCCACCAGACAGACTTCAGGAGGTATCTTGATGGGGAGAAATAGAGAATTTCCAAAGTGAAGCCACAGGATAAACCAACACTTGATGCTTGCCTTTCATTTCAAGGAAAGTAGTATAAAAGCAATAGAGAAAGAAAAAAGTAGTTGAAAAATATACTTGCTCTCCACAAAGGAGTCTTAAAAATAAAAAATCATGAGCTTAATAATTTTCCTAAATGAAATTATGCCATTATTCCTGATTTCTTTGTACTAACTAAAAGGACAAAGTATCAAACTTCACTAAAGTTTCAATACTATAATACATTTCATTAATCAAAGATAAAAACTACATTAAAAGCAAGAGAATTATTTTATGTCTGTGATTAGGCAGTTGGAGGGCTTGTATTTTATGTATACATTTGTACACTTCAACTTATTTAACAGTGTCAGTTCACTAGCTGCAGTTTTTTTATATAAAGAAAACAGATTTAGAATTTTAAAAACAAATTACAGTAATTTTATGCCTACAGCTTGCACCTCTGAGAAACCATGTACCCCCTAACACTTCTCTTACTTTGCCACCACTTCCCCATCTCCCTCCCTCCTCCTAAAACCACAGGCTACAATAGAACTGATAACAGGGGCCTCGAAGCCCCTACCAAATAGCCACCCTAATTTTTTTATTTGGGATAGAGGAATAAAGGGTGCAGATAAGAAATTCAGCTCCTGAATAGAGCAGGAGGCTAATGCCTGCAGAGATCTGCCTGGTGAGCTTCAATGTTTTCTACAGATCCTCATGATGACGGGGACTTGTGGGCCTACACTTCATTAATGCTGAAACTCCTGGAAGGGGGCAGAAGGAAAGGACTATAAGATTTGTTACTAATATAGATGGCTGTGTATATACTGCTGGTGGGGACACAGGGTAGGATGAGAGAAGAGGACAAGCAGGAGAGGAGGAGGACTACACAATGATGACAACTTCACACATCCTTGATATAAAAACCACTGTCAAGTGGCAGAAGAAAAAAATGAGAAAAAGTAGCCAAAAGTGAGGAGCAGTTGCAGATCCCTCAAGGCTGAGGACACATTCCCTCCCATCAGCTTGACTTGGCTACATGGCACCAAGAAGAGACTGCCCGGAAGAGTGTCCACACAGCCACGGCTGCACCTAGAGAATTTTCAGGTTGTAAGGCAGGAGTGATGGGTACATGGGTGGGACCATGTGCAAGTCTGGAGGGTTCTCTGTGTAGATTGAGACTGGTCAACAATGAGATAAAACATGAAACTTCTGAAGATGGGACCCACTTGTCTACTACTGGCTTTGAAAATAATTTGTGAAAACTGAATTCATAAGGCAGCCTATGACCATACAGCAGCTGCAGTTCTAATAAAGTATCTTTCAAGTCAAAATCTGCTACTGTTCAATTTATAAACAAAAATCATCTTAACTATGACTTCTGGAACTAACAAAATCAGTCTGGTCCCCTCTTAGTATGTCTGGCCTTGACACATCCAGGCAGGCATCAGGCCAATCCATCCAAGCAGGCTCCATCACCCTTTATTGCTCAGCTCTTTTGCTGACATACAAGGCTCTGCAAGTCCTTATCTTAAATGTCATTCATGAGACAAGGCTTGTTCCATCTACCTCCTCTCAGTGCTGGGTCACCAAAAAATTCAAAACCAAAGAAGAAAAGGGCAACAGTTTTACACCAGGTTTTTGAAGACACAAATGGAAAAACTGGGAGATCTACTCTTTAAAAAATGGTTTTACTCAGAGGTTTTCAGTGGAGAGCATGGGGGTGTACAGTGAGAAATGGAGGGAGCAAGAAAAACATGAAGCCCCCCATGCTTATACATCTATGCCACCCTGCTCCTGGTTGAAAACATCTTTCATGGCCTTTTAGAGCTAAGAACAGGCAATCAAGTTTAGCACAGTAGTTAAGATCACAACCTTTGGAATCACAGCTGGCTACTTACTACCTATGTGCCAAGACCAAGATAGTCACCTCTCTAAACCTTGGCTTCTTCCTCTGTAAAATGGAGCTAATACAACATACCTTTGTGAGGTTGTCACAAAGACTGAATGAGATAACAAATGCAAAGTACTTATCACTGTATCCAACAGAGCAAACACTCAATGTATAGTAGAGAAAAAAGTGAAGCTAAAAAATACCTTGCTTTTAAAGTCCTCTCTTCCCAGCTGAGGATTTATAAACATCATCAAATACAACTCATCTTGGAGAATACATATGATGATTTTGGTGGTAGAATTTTATCTTCCTAACATTTGCTTAGGCAAATGTTAAAAATGAGCTTCCACTTCCAGAGTAAACATTGACAGGGTAGTGACGATGGGGGTAGCAGGGAGGAGCTCAGGAACATACTCAACAGGTGCAGGACAGAAAATATGTGACTTGATAATTCACCCATGGAAAATCCAGTCTCATTCTACAAACGCAGTTGAGCACTAAGTATATACAAATCCTACAGACTGAAGGAGTATGAACATATTTCTACTGACGCCTAAAAGAAGGGTGGGAGGTGGCTACCACTCACGGAGCCCTTCCTTTGCCCCAGACCTTGTGCTGAACATCTCACACATATCATCTTATTTCTCCCTCAGAGTAACTCTATTCCATGACTCAAGGAGCTAAGGTGTAGACCAAGGTTCAGAAGCTTGTGAATAGCAGAACCAGCATTGAAACCCAGGTCCCTATGCTATCAAAGCCCACGGCTAAAGCTAGGTGTTTTAGTAAAAAGAAGGGGAGAATCTTCCATGAAGCAGGGACAGAATGGGCAGCGCCATATTTGGGAGACACTGCATAGACTGAATAAGAAATAAGGCTGGATACATAGGTGGGAGCTGGAAAGTTAGTCTATAATTGCCAAAGTTAAGAGTCTGTGAGATGCCAGTGGCACCTGGGCTTGACTTATAAATAGTGAGGAGCCATCTCAGGACATTAGGCAGTACTCTGAAAACACTCATCTTTGCTTACCACAGAAGAGAGAGGAAAGGCCTTAAAAGCAGTGTAACTCTTTATGTAGTTGGTCATCTAAAAATGAAATCAGGACTGGTTATGAAATACATTTCTAAGCAAAAGATAACAATAGTAATAATGACACAGCAACGGAGACAATCTGGTGACACAGCAAAAAGCCAAAGAAATACTGAGGTCTCAGGGTTGGCTGGTACCTCCTGGGATGATGATAACTTAGAAATCAGCCAATTCCTAGAGGATAACAGTGGGTCCAGTTTTAGAATAACTTATAGAGTAGGATTCTCACAATGAATTGAATATTAAAAATTAAAAATTTCATGTTAAAAAGCCATGTTTTCTCACTTGACATGAAAATACCTTCAGCGACAGAGACAAGATGAACCAATGAGCAAGATACCATCAATCTCCTTATAAATGGAGGTACACTAATTAAAGCTATAACAACGTAAACTCAGTGACTGTAATGGCATCTGAAATCTTCACTTTACCTTTTCTTCTGCCTTCCCTCTCTTCCCTCAGTATTCAGTGAGTATCAACTATGGAGCAGGCATGTGGTTACAGTAGCAAGTATGTGGAGCTCATAGTCTATGAGTGGAGACAGTACCGAACAACCACAAAAATACATTCCAAACTATAAACAAAGAAGTGCCAGACACAATACCATGCCCGTAAACAGAGATCTCAACAGAGAAGGAAGACTACATGTGCCGCTGTTACCATGTGAGGTTCTATGTGAGCTTGGGACACTTACCTAACCATGTTGCAACGAGGACAGCATCAATTCCATCTATTGGTTCACAGATCCGAGCCACGACTGGGTGGATCTGCTGGGCCAGGTAGTACTGGGTGTCAATGGTTAGATTATCCTGTTTCTGCAGCTGCTCAGGCGCATAGGCCCTCTGACTTGCAGTGAGGTTCGATCCATCCTAAAAGAAGGTATGATAAAAAGACACGTAAAAAGAAGACACAGGTAAAGTTGTGAGCAACTCAATCACAGACACTTGCTTGGTCAAACAGAGAAGCAACAATTTAAATTTTATGTATCTACTTCTAAACATCAAGACCTCTTTTTGACCTATTGTTGAACATTTTGAGTAGGAAAATCAAGGACAACATCTCAATCTTGAGATCTCATCCAGTGTCCAAGAATATAAATCCAGTATATGTTGTGTTCTATTTTTTTGCAAAAACTTGAAACCAACAAGATAGCAAGGACTAGATTAAATAATTTCACCTGCCATATCACCAAACACTGAGAAGGCTTAGTAACAATTAGCATAGTCAGAAAGGCTTTTTAAGGAGTGATAATTTAAAAACATGTGTATGGTCTTTTTTATTATGTTAATGTGATCCCTTAGGCAAGAATTCTAGTCAAAGTAACTCAAAGATCCTGGGAGTAATATTTTCTATGAGAGCCATGTATCACTGAGAAGCAAATGAACAAGTGGAAAAGAGTGGGGAAATGAAATTTATAGAGTAGTAATTTATATGCAAGATACAATAAGTAGAAGTAAAAATGATGTAGTGTCCTAGTAGAGTGGCAGGGCTCTAAAAGCCAAATATCTGGCCACTGGAATGAAGGGCATGTCATTTCGTACCATTTACCTGGTTCCTCCTCAAGAAAAGGAAGATGGGTCAGAAAAACTCTTTTCAAGGGTTTTCTCTTTTACTCTATAAAAATAAAAGCTGTGAAATTCTATATAATTGGCCCATATCCAGCCTAGTGAATGATGTCACCATCATCTCTGAACCAAAAAGTTATCTCTACTGGATCAACGTCCAACAACTCACTCTTCCTCTCATCTGAAACAGAATTTAATATTCAAACTAGTAAATTATAACTATTCACAGTGCTCAGCAGAACTGATTATAATGTGAATCCTATTCTTTCATTCCTGCTACAATCAGTCCCTTTCCAGCTCAGCACCCAGCCCAAAGCAGAGGCAGAGGCAACCTTCCACACACCACTGTCTTTACCAGAGACCAGCAGCAGGGGCCTCTTTTTTCTGGCTAGGCTCCTGATGAAAACAACCTGGGCCCATTTATCAACTAGGTTCTACCTGTTCTTTTTTTTTTTTTTTTTTTTTTTTTTTGGAGACGGAGTCTCGCTCTGTCGCCCAGGCTGGAGTGCAGTGGTGTGATCTCAGCTCACTGCAAGCTCCGCCTCCTGGGTTCACGCCATTCTCCTGCCTCAGCCTCTCCGAGTAGCTGGGACTACAGGCGCCCGCCACCATGCCCGGCTAATTTTTTTTGTTTTTTTTTTTTAGTAGAGACGGGGTTTCAACGTGGTCTCAATCTCCTGACCTCGTGATCCGCCCGCCTCGGCCTCCCAAAGTGCTGGGATTACAAGCGTGAGCCACCGCGCCTGGCCTAGGTTCTACCTGTTCTAAGACAAAACGAAATACCTAAAAAGGAAGCAAACTCAGATTAAAAGACTTATTATTATTTGTCAGGAGTTTACAACATAGTAAAAGGAATTAGGCATAATTAATCAAGTTTAATTCTTGCTCTTTCAGAAGCTTGAATTGTTAAGATGATAATAAGGTGACAACCGATGATAAAAACCACGTGAAAAAATCCTCGGGCAGTGTCTTTTCACACAACTCAATTGTATTTAGACTGCCTTTTACCAAACACATAAAATCTGAACAATTTACAGAATTATGAAAAATTAGTCTATCCTTAAGATTACAGCAATGTTGAGTTTAATAATTTTTAATGGTGAATTAAAATAGAATTTATACATGTAAAATATTTTTTAAAGGCATCTGCCTTTAAAAATATTAGTTACTTTCTAATATTTCAGTAGAAGTTCTCATAGTAAAACATGGTTTTCAAAAAAGCAGTTGAAAACTTCTGAGCATGCTTTCAGTTTAAAACGTTTTTATTCTAAATATTCACACAAAAGACTAGTTTTAACAAAAAGTGACACAAACATATTTCATTGAGTATTTTAAAAATCTAAGCTCGAACATGGCTAAATTCAAAAGACTTGGTTAGATGACAGGTTTTGCTATGTTGTATTGGAAAAACATTTAGGTTATGACCTAAGATACATCCTTCGGCTGGACACAGTGGCTCATGCCTGTAATCCCAGTACTTGGAGAGGCTGAGCCAGAAGGATCACTTGAGCCCAGGAGTTCAACAGGAGCTTGGGTGACATAGTCAGACCCCCATCTTGACCAAAAAAAAAAAAAAAAAAAAAAAAGGTTAGCCAGGCATGGAGGCATGCATCTGTGGTCCCAGCTACTCAGGAGGCTAAAGTGGGAGCATCACTTGAGCCTAGGAGATAAAGGCTGCAGTGAGCTGTGGTCATGCCACTGCACTCCTGCCTGAGTGACAGAGCTAGACCCTGTCTCAAAATTTAAAAAATAATAATAATAATAATAACCTTCAAAGATTTCATTCTCAAACCTGAGCAGGGCCTCATGGTATGTGCAAGAATATGTGGCATACATCTTTAAGAACAGATTAAGAAGCAACGCTGGTCTTCTTCAAGTGCCCATGTAGTAATTTGTGAACTTCACAAAGTACATACTTCAGAGAGACAACCAGGTGCAGTCGATTCATACAAAACTAGGTAGTCATCGTTAGTAGGAAACTAATGGGAAAATATTTTAAACTGGAGACAAGTGGGCCCCTTAAAATAATTATGTTAAAGGCATGCCTTATGGAAATTATGTCTAATGAAAGTTAAATAGTTATGGATTTAAAACCTAGCCAACAAATGGAAGTTGATTTAAGATCTGAGCAAATAATTCACATAGGTTTAATGCGTTAACAACCTACAATATAAATTACATACCAAAAACATTGCTCTCTGAACTCATCTGAATAAGTTATCAGTAGGGTACTATTTCCTAAACGTAAATTTTAAACAAAACAAAACAAAACCTGTTTAGGATATAGGCTATTCTTGGAGGACACCCTTGCTTAAGGCAGCAAACAGTCCTCTTAAAAATGTGTCATGATGGGCCAGGCGCAGTGGCTCACGCCTGTAATCCCAGCACTTTGGGAGACTGAGGCAGGAGAATCACGTGAGGTCAGGAGTTTGAGACCAGACTGGTCAACATGGTGAAATCCCATTTCTACTAAAAATACAAAAAAATTAGCCGGGCATGGTGGTGCGTGTCTGTAATCCTAGCTACTCAGAAGGCTGAGGCAGGAGAATCGCTTGAACCCAGGAGGTGGAGGTTGCAGTGAGCTGAGATGGTGCCACTGCACTCCAGCCTGGGCAACACAGCAAGACTCCATCTCAAAAAAAAAAAAAAAAGTGTTATGATACATTTTCAAAAGCATATTCTAAAAATATGGCTGCATTATGAAACAGAATAATTTGAGTGCTTAAAAGCAAAAAAATTAGGCAGATTTGGCTTGCAAACATGTTGAAAGGGCGCATGTCCCATGGGTAGGGTACAAAGGCAAATTAAAGTTCTATAGGTATTCTTGGAATATGTTAAGGAGAATAAGTTAATAAAAAGAAATATGAATCATACTTTTAAAAAGCAAATAAGGCACATACCAGTGGATGGAAATCGCTAAAAATACATAAAATTGGATGTACTGTACTACATTAGCAACAGCATTTTGAGCCTATGCATATCAATAAGACCTGAGAAAAAGGAACCTTAACACCTAACATTCAGACATCAAGGAACACAAAATTGACTTTTAAATACAATGATCATCCTATTTTATAAGTTACCATACATCTTCATTGCAGGTTTAGCCAAAACACAATCGTGGCTTGATTTCATTATTAATGCTATTTCACCGAACCTATATAATTTTTCAAAGTTGTATGCTGCCATCTGTTCTTGTCATTACCAATCTAAGAGCTTTTCCATGTATGCGAAGACATAAGTGAAAAAAAAAACCTAGCCTATTTACCAAAATCTTTATTTGCATAATATGAAAATTGTTTTTTTGAGATGAGACTTGTCAGAGGCAATATGCAAAGCACATTAAGGGCTTGAGCGAGTCAGACATTTATGGAAATATTTTCCTGCAGGAATTGGCTTTCTGTAACAGTTCTTAATCAAGGGTAACCCTAGGGGGGAGACAGAGTCAAGTGCTGATTCTTGTCCATGTACTTAAATCATTTGTTATGTACATCCACAGCATATAGCAGGTATCAGCAGACTACTTTTAAATTTTCAAAAGACTCTGATTTAAAAACACATTGATTGTGGTTTGACAAATATCAATCATATTGCAATTAATTTTTAGGTTTATGTAAAAAATTTTTTTACTGTAACAACACAATGCGATAACCATTAGGATAAAACTCTTAATTTCTTTAAAAAAACAGTTTTATTCAGATAAATTATACCTTATGGTAAGTAGTCTATACCATTGTAATTTGAAAGAATTTGGGTAAATGCTATGACCCTGACTTTTCTTTACAGATAGAAGGGATGAGACCTCTTTGTCAAAATTGTAGTTAAGGGCTTCGAAAGTCAAAAAACTGCTCTTCTCTCTTACTCTCTCTCCTCACCCATTATAGGCATGCTATTATCAAAAGAACTGGTAGTGGTTTAAAACTGTGTTCCAGAAGGCCTAGAGGTGCCTTGTGAAACAGAGAAGGAAGGGTAAGGGGGTGGGCCCTCTCCACTTGAAGGAAGAAAAAAAAAACTGGTGGAATTGTGTGGTTTCCTCATATGGTATGTTCATAGGATCTCTCAACTTCTCTGTATAATCATGTAGTACATATTTTTTCACATAATTATTTGGACATTTGCTAGGAAAAATGTCATTTATTCTTTCATTATTCCACTGATATTTATAATGGGAACTGCTGCAAAAGGAATGAGATAAATGAGGACTACTGCTGAACATATGGTGAAACTTACATTTGCATTAAAGTTAATTTAGGGTTAAAAGAGTAGCTACTGTTATAAATCTGTCATAAATGTTTTATGAAAATCCTAATGACATATGCCACACCTCTAATGTTTTTTAAATGCTATGAAACTAACCAGACTTTACAACATCAATTATTGGGGACACTGTGGCAATCTGGATTTTACTTCGAGTTCTTAAGAGGTATCAGAATCTTATGAATGTCAATAGCTTACCTGACAGATGACATATGACACAGTATCTCCAGCTTTCACCTTTCTGCCTCCTTGAGAATTTATCCAGAGGGCAACGTGTACATGAGGTAGGCTTTTTTTATCAGGGTAATCCTGGGGATCCTTTGTCAATGCCTAAAAGAGGGAACAAAAAAGTTCTAAGCCTTAAAATAAAACCCTTCTTGCACAGATACACACTAAAAACATCTTTGCTAGAATCATACTAGCCACATAAACATACAAAATGACAGAAGCTGTGTGTAGAAAATATTGCTACAGAATCTTTAAACATCCCATCTTCAAGACTCCTCTCTCCTTTGTTCAATAACTAACATAACTAGATGCAACCCCAACAATAAAGAAATATAAGTTAAAGGGCCATATCACATGATACTTAGACATAAAAAGTTAAGACTACAAATTCAGTGTTATATGCAGTCTTAATGTGTGCAATTATTTCACTGAGTTAACTGATCAGTTGGGACTGATGAATAATGGCTACTCTGACTTAATGATTGTTTCTCAAAGGCTCCTCTGGCCTTAATAAATCCCAAAGGCACTAGAAATCACTGGATTTACTCATGCTGTCAATCAACCTCTACAGAGGTAGAATGAATTTGTAACAGAAAGTAAGTACTACGAGAACAGGAACAATGTCAGCCTTGCTCACAACTGCGTGCACAGTGTTCCTAACGATGCTTGATATATAGTAGCAGCCAAATATTTGCTGAATAAATTATTTCACTCCATCTGTAATAATTATCAGAATAATTTGTTCAAGTATTATAAAATACCACAGGATGAATAAGACACAGTCATCTGCTATTAGTGGAAGACTCTCTACCCTCCACCTCCCCTCCAAAAAAAAAAAAAACACCTTTAAAATAAGCTATATGTGCCATAAAGGAGATGTGAACAAAGTGTTATGGAGAGAACTTAGAAAGGTAAGAATGATTTCCACCTGAGAGCAGAAATCATGGAAGAAAAAATTAAGCTGGCACTAGAAGGAAAAGCAAGATTTTAAGAAAAGGTAATGGGAGCAAAAATATTCCAGGCAGAGAAACAAACAAAAAGGCAAAGGGTGAGAAAAAAACGCATTCTATTAGACTGGAACTCAATATGCATAAAGAAAAGGAGGGGGATACCTAGCCCTGGAAGGGGTAGGTTTCAAAAGACAAGAGAAAGGATGGGGATCAGGGTACTGCTGGATGAGCTCACCAGTTCTCAAAGTGTGGACTGTAGAGCCCTGGGAGTTCCTGATATCCTTTCAGGGGGTCCAGAGACCAAAACTATTTTCATAATGATACTACCTGTACTGATGATACAGAAGCAATAGTGGGCAAAACTGCTGGTGCCTTATAAATATGAATCAGGACGGTACTATCAAACTGTACTAAGAGTCACTGTATTCTTCACCACCATGCATAGTTAAAAAAACACTTTCACTTAAGAATGTCCTTGACGAAGCAGTAAGAATTATTTTTAAAGCTCTCAATAGCAAAGACTTGGAACCAACCCAAATGCCCATCAATGATCGACTGGATAAAGAAAATGTGGCACATATACATCATGAAATACTATGCAGCCATAAAAAAGAGGGAGTTCATGTCCTTTGTAGGGACATGGATGAAGCTGGAAACCATCATCCTCAGCAAACTAACACAGGAACAGAAAACCAAACACTGCATGTTCTCTCACTTATAAGTGGGAGCTGAACAAAGAGAACACATGGACACAGGGAGGGGAACATCACACACTGGGGCCTGCCGGTGGGGTGGGAAGGAAGGGGAGGGAGAGCATTAGGACAAATACCTAACCCATGCAGGGCTTAAAACCTAGATGATGGGTTGATACGTGCAGCAAACCACCACGGCACATGTGTACCTATGTAACAAACCTGCACGTTCAGCACATGTATCCCAGGATTTAAAGTAAATGAAAAAAGAAAAAAAAAAAGCTCTCAACCCTTGAGTACAAGTCTACTATTTTGGGAGATAAAACAGAAAGTACACACAAGGCACATCTGAAAAACAAAGATTGCTCAAGGGAAAGCATTTGTGCAACTGTTTGAGTTGCAAGCTAAACTAGCTGCCTTTTTCATAGAATATAATTTTTACTTGAAAGAATAATGGGCAAACTACCGTTATTCTGACGTGGGTATCTGGCAGACAATTTCTCAAAAACGAAGTGAGCCTGCCACTTCAAGGCAAAAAAAAAAAAAAAAAAAAAAAACTGACAGTATATATTGTCAATGATAAAATTCAAGCTTTCAAGTGCAAATTAGAATTTTAGAAAACTTTTCTACTTCCGTGAGCCTGAAAGCTTCCCAATGCTTAAAAACTTTTCTGATACAAGTAGGAATATTTTAAAACATAATTTTTGATGTTGTACAATGAATGTGTCTATTTTGGAGGATCTGTATAATTCAAGGAACTAACATGCCACACATGGGTAAAATATTCTTTCAAAGTACAACAGAGACCAATAGATTTTAATATAAGAGAGCATGAAAAGTTCATTGGTATGGCTTCAGATTCCACATTACAAAGAAAATACCATCTGTAGACTTCTGGTGCAGGATCAAAGAAGAATACATTCAAACTATCAGAAAAAAATACTAAAATACTTCTCCTTTTTCTAACTACATATTTGGGTTAAGCTGGATTTCTTCCTATACTTCATCCCAAACTACATATCACAACAGATTGTATGCAGAAGCAGAAATGAAAACCCAGATGTCGTCTACTGAGCTAGACATTAAAGAGATGTGCAAAATTGTAAAATGATACCACTCCTCGGGCTAAATTTTTCTTTGTTTTGAAATATATCGTTATTTTTCATAGAAAGAAATGCTATTTTTTGTAATTATATAATCAGTTTGTTGCTATTTTTAAATAAATTAACAAATGTTTTTACATTTCTAACACACTAAATATCGAGATAAACCACATCAACACGAGCTCTTAGGGTCTTCAATTGTTTTAAGAGTATATCTCTACTAAAAATACAAAAAAAATTAGCCGGGCGTGGTGGCGGGCGCCTGTAGTCCCAGCTACTCGGAGAGGCTGAGGCAGGAGAATGGCGTGAACCTGGGAGGCGGAGCTCGCAGTGAGCCGAGATTGCGCCACTGCACTCCAGCCTGGGCGACAGAGCAAGACTCCGTCTCAAAAAAAAAAAGAGTATAAAGGTGTCCTAACACCAAGAAATCTGAGAGCTGATGTAGAAGACTAAAGCAGGTCCTCAAACATGGCTGCACATGCCCAAGTTATGTAAACTTACTAAATTCCATACTCAGTGTAGCAGAGTGCCTAGGAAACTCTCCCAAGTATTTGAATCTCCTCAAACTTGGAATACGTGAAGTTTTGATTGTCTTGGACATGTAATATAATATAAAAATCTTAACTGATATAACAGTACATAAGAAATCCATTATCTTCTTCAATGGATTATTCTTCAGTGCAATGTTAAGAAATTCTAAATTTCAGCTGACATACTTTCCAATTATTAGATGTAGGCTATTTGGGGACTTTACAAGCTAGTTTTAGAAGGCTTCATTTAAAAAAAAAAAATGCTTCCTGGTGGTTTAGGCTCAAGTTAGCCAGAGCTATAAAAATCAGCTGTGAAGTATTTTGTGTTACTTTGTGAAATATATTTAAGCTAAGATTGCAGTAGTTCAGCAAAATCACACATGCTGTTTTTCAGTTGCTTTTGGCAACAAGGGCTAAAATCTCTAAAGGTAAATCCCATCACTTCATGCATGTCTCCACCCTAATTTAACCTGTCATTTTCAAGCCCTACCAGCATCACCTAAAAAAAAATATATATATATTGTCATGAGACCATCTACAACCAGTCACATACATAGACTCTTCCATTCCACTCTCCTTTGGAGGCAGTAAAATGTAGAAACTGAATAGCTCACAAGTTTTAAATAGTGCAAGTATTTAGACAAATGTTAAAGATTATCAGGATATATCACCTTTAACAAATAGCTTACTGTAAATAGATACAGAACTACAATAAAGATAGCCCTTTCATCAGAATTTACTGTACTTGAATCAACACTGCAGAAATTCTTCTCTATTAAATAAAAGTTAAGAAAAATGGGACAGTAAATACTTTTTTTTTTTTTTTTTTTTTTTGAGATGGAATCTCGCTCTGTCGCCCATGCTGGAGTGCAGTGGCGCCATCTCAGCTCACTGCAGTCTCCGTTTCCTGGGTTCAAGTGATTCTCCTGCCTCGGCCTCTTGAGTAGCTGGGATTACAGGCGCCTACCACCTCGCCCAGCTAATTTTTGTATTCTTTAGTAGAGACGAGGTTTCATCATGTTGGTCAGGCTGGTCTTGAACTCCTGACCTCGTGATCCACCTGCCTCGGCCTCCCAAAGTGCTGGGATTACAGGCACAAGCCACCGCGCCCGGCTGACAGTAAATACTTTTAATAGACCACCAGCATCTTGAAAATATGGACCATGCATTCCTTATTCAACTTTATATCCCAGAATCAGCATTGTGTACGTAAGAGGTACTCCATGTTTGCTGAATGGATGATTAAACAAGCAAATCAATTCTTTCAATGCTTACTGAACAACTACTATTTGCCAACAGCTATGCTAAGTGATATGGAGAATATAAAGACAGTAAGTCACAGTTTCAGTTCTGCCACAGAAAAATCTATTCACAGCCCCTATCATACTAGACACTAAGTATTAACTATTATTGTTATTGGTAATAACAGAATGTCACTATAAGTTGATAATTATTGAAGCTGAGTAATGAATACATGAGGATCCATGATACCATGCTCTCTACTTTTACATAAGTCTAGAAATTTCAATAATAAAAGCTTAAAAGAATGCAGACACTGTCAGTATACCTATGACTCTAAGTTTCTTTTTGCACACTAGTAATACTGTGTCATCATTCATATGAGGGGATTACAGTGTGGGCCCACTACCCTAAAGGAGATGTGCTCAGTGTTATTTTGCCAATTATGTAGTCATGCTAGGACTGACACTCCCAAACTCATCCCTGGAAGCCCTTTGTGATAGAAACCCAAGTTTCTAGGAAGGTAGACAGGATCAGGGATACAATATGCAGAATTGATGCAAAAACTGACCAAAAGAAGTCTTAAGTCGTAACTCTTACTCATATAAATTTTTGAGAAAGAAAACAAAATCTAAAAGGAAACTACTTTCTAGATGACACAGTGATTCCATGCCAATATGTGTACACTTCATCACTTAAAGTGGACAGCCAGTGCCAAGAAACATTGTCCCCTTCTAATGTATAAACAAATGTCTTCTTTCATGACATTAAGGATGCCATAGTCAAGGTACAGGAAACAACTTACCTAAGAATAAACATAAACTGTAAGAAAATATTCATCCCTTCCAGGAATCAAAGAAATGCAAATTCAATGCAACTGTGAAATACAGTTTCATATTCATTATGGTAGCAAAGTTTTATTTAAATATCATCACCACTACATGCAAAACTGTGGTGAAACCGGCATATTTTGCTATTATCAATTGGTATCATCCTTTTACAAAGCAATTTGGCAAAAGCCATACAGATATTCACATCTTTTGACTCAAATATTTCCCTTCAAGGAAACTAAAATAAGAAAGTAATTCATCCAAATGCGAAAAGATAAATAAACAAAGATGTTCAATAGAGTTATTTCTAATACAAAACATTTAATAATCAACAAATTTAAATAAAGATGTATCAGTGAAACAGATACATCTTTTTAATATACTGATTAATTTGATTTTTAAGGTAATATAAAAATGTGGGAAAATGTTTATGTTAAATGAAAATATATTTCTAAATAACATATTGTAATTGCTGCAATATAAAAATGTTTTCAACAGTACAGAAATGTGCAAAAATGACAAGCATTACATTAGCACAGAGTATTACGAATGAGTCTTCATTCTAAAACTTCCATTTACTGTCAGCATTAGATTCTTTTATTTTTTTTGCATGCACTTTGACAACGAAATCTACCACAAAATGGGTAGCATGGTATTTGCAAAATTAGCTTCTGAATATATAAGGGTACTAAAATGGGAATAAATTTGTAACCTAACATTTTGTTTATTACACAGTACTTTGGAAACCAAGATTCTGTTTTTCAAATTAGGTAAGAAAAAATATTCCATCTTTTCAACAACTAAGACTGTTCCTAAATAACTTTTGTCCCCAAAAGGATCACCATCTGTGAAGTTAAACACACACATGAATGCACACATGCACACAATAAGCTTACAGGCCTACACCCCAATCAACAATCACTTAGGGGAACTATGAAGAAAGTAGTGTTCTCCAGTCTCCGGTATGTAAACTGTATCACTCCATAGGACCTCTGGAAACAAGTCTTCCAAGAATTAAAGTAAGGACTAGACAGAGAAGGTCTCTGTGGCAGACATGGCAGTACCTGTGGCTGGAAGAGGTATGCTAATACTCAATCTGTGAGATAGTTGTTAAGCAGCTTTCATCACCAGCTAGAATTTATTTCAATTGAAAGGATGAGGTGGTTCTTCAACTATCTGAAGGAGGCAAAAAACACATGACAGCAGCTGGGCTCAGCAATAAATGCTACATTTACCTTGTTAATTTCAAACTGGCTCACTGGGACACTGCCATTTAGCACATTTTCTCCAATTTCTATCAGCCTCTTCTGAATGTTTTCCACTATAGTGTCCCGGCTTTGATCAGAGAGAATCTGGCCAATCACAAAGCTGCAAAAAAAAAAAAAAAAAACAAGAAACAAAGACAGCAGTTGATTTTTTAATATATTTTACTAGTAAAGGAGAAGAAAGGAAGAGAAATGCCATTAGATTAACATGTGGCCAAGAGCTACAGTAAGAGCTAATATGAGGGTTAATGTCGAAAAGGCAGTTACTATTTGTTTTTTAACACCAACTCTACCAAAAGTTTGCCAGCCTTCTAATGTGGGGTTTGACCCTAAACATACAGATCATTTTTTATGTGGCAGCTAATATTTTATATAAAATGTGAAGAAAAGCATGTGTTCCATTATATTTTTATGCAATTACAAAATTCACAAGCAGTAATATTCTCCTCGTAAGTTAAAATTTTAGAAGACAAATATTTCACTTTCCTCACAAAGCAACAAGACATTATCTCTGATATCAAGATATCATCTCCACCTGAGAAAGCAACCATGAGCTAGATGAGTAGAAGTATGAAGCCCTTTACATAAATTTTTTTAAAAAAACAAAGATTTCAAACTTTTCTTTCTTCACCTTCATTTTGTTGCTCAGTGTTCTCCCTTACGCTATTCCTTAAAAACTTCATGTTATTCAACCAGACCCAAAGGAAAAAGAAAAAGGAAAGGAGTAAGAAAGCCAATATTTTATCCATTTCTGAGAAAATGCAGAGCGAGAGTTTGACAGCTGCATTATAATTTGTCAGAAAAAGAACCCCGACAAAAACATTTGTATAGCTTTAATTACTAATACATTTCTAACTCAAGAGAAATTTACTTCTATTATGATGCGTCTTTTCTTAGAAAACACAAAGCTGAAGAGAACACTCTAATCCACAGTCTATACAAAGTACTTTCATCTTTGGGTACATTTGGGGGCAATGAAGCATTTCAAACATTTTTACATTTGGTAAAAGGCTCACAGTGACCTATACTCAGATGGTCAACTTCGCCTAATCAAGAGTAGTTTTGCAGAAGCAATAATTGTTCAATCTCCCAACCTGACAGCAAGAGGAAGACTAGAAAACAAGTTTTTAAATGCCAACATTCAGAATATTAAAATTGATGTGAAATTTAGCTTCAAAGAAAAAAATTCTTCTACTTTCAGATTTGGTCAAGGTCACAAATTAAGATGGTACATGAAGCACCTAAAAATTCTTTTTTTTTTTTTGACGGAGTCTCGCTTCTTCACCCAGGCTGGAGTGCAATGGCGTGATCTCAGCTCACTGCAACCCCCACCTTCAAAGTTCAAGCGATTCTCCTGCCTCAGCCTCCACAGTAGCTGGGATTACAGGCATGTGCCACCACGCCTGGCTAATACTTGTATTTTTAGTAGAGACGGGGTTTCCCCATGTTGGCCAGGTTGGTCTCCAACTCCTGACCTCAAGTGATCTGCCAGCCTCGGCCTCCCAAAGTGCTGGGATTATGGGCGTGAGCCACTGCGCCCGGCCTAAAAATTCATTTTGAAATGGGTGCTTTATACATTAATATGACCCTTAAAAAAGCAGGTCTTATTATCACATTCTTCAGCCTCAGGTGCAAAGCTAGGAGGTCAATCATGATATTTACTAATTCTGAGGTACACACAGGATTTGAGAAGGAGCCCTTAACTTGGTATTAGTAAGAATCATTTATATACAAATCATACGGGTGGGAACAAAGTCTCACTCCATGGCCCATTTTGAATCCCAGAACATTTTAAGCCATAAAATGGGAAAATCTTAACAATTATGTTCCTAAAGAGGCTCTAAGAAGATTCAGGAGCACAAAACAAGGCACTTTCTAATAGCAACAATAGAGCAAAACAAACCAACATCAACGAAACCAACTCTATAAGGATCTGAAGTGTGAAGGTTTACCCTTACCATGAGTTAAAAACTCATGAGATGTATCTTATAGCAGGCATTTCTCGCTGAGCAAATTTGGCTTTTTCTAAGTTTTAATCTACCTATAAAATTCCATTCCAAATAAGAATGATTAATAATTCTTTTTAATAAGAATAATAAAAATAAAGAAGTATTCTTGTGCTTGGCAGATTCATAAGCATTCTCTACATCATTCACACCTGAATTTTTAAAAGACAAACAAGAAAAGCAAAACTGAAAGCTGAACTCACTTTCCAGTGTCTTTAGCAAGATCACACCAATCTCTTCTAACTATATCTAATCCTTTGAGCTCCTGTTTGGTGACATAATTCCCATCCGACGTTGGCTCAACAACCAGAGCAGCATATTTCTTTTTTTTCAGCAGTAGCAGAGACTTGAAAACCCCATCAATGTCTATTTCAAGCAGTTTGTACAACTTATTCACTTCACTTTTTACCTGTGAAAATTTCAAATATTAATATTAGCTTCTCAAACATCTAATAGCGAGAAGATAAACATGTTACAAATTCCCAAGAGTTAATCTAAACAGAACTTGAAGTCATACAACATTGGAATTTTACTCGGCTTGTATGTAACATGATATTACACTGGGTATAAAGCAAAGACATTGAAAACTGCAGGGACAAAAATAGATTTAAAAAAAGAGAGAGAGAGAGAGAGACAATAATAGACCATCCCATGCAACCAAAGGACAGGACTGGCTGGATCAGCCCCAGGTAATATATGAAAATTATGAAACAGTCCTTGTTGAATGTAAAGACTTAATGCATACATACAGTACTTGCCTTCAAACTATTCAGTTAGTGAATAGACAGTCCAACAAGTAAATATGTGACCAGAAATAAAGAAGTCAAACTTTAACTATTAAAATAATGTTTAAGACCTCCCCTAACACCTTGACTATAAGCAAACAACTACATGCTGAACAAATAAAGAGTCCTCTGCTCTTTCTGACAGGGTGAAGGCACAGAACATCACCTCCAGGTAAAATATTCAACTTTTCAAGGCCCAGTATGAGTACAATGTGCCAGGCTTCCTGTCAAGTGAAAGTCGACTACCATTCAAATTCCATATATTCCAGGAGGGAAAGATAGGAAGTTGTTAGTTTGTAAGATGATATCTTAGTTTTAGTTCATTGGGACAATATCTTAACATAGCAAGTGTTTCTAAAACACTGTGAATTGTGATTGCAAATTGCTATTAAGAGGCTACAAATGATTATTTTTAAATGTCCCCTTGACTTTTCAAATATATTTTAAGTACTCCTGTAAAAATTACAGTTGTGAGTGTATATGTATGTACGTATTTATGTATAAAATGCACCTGAATCCTACCAGACATATGAATCACAATGGAGTAAGTACTAATGTGAACACATCTTAAACACTTAGACTGTTTTCAAAGGAAAAATGTATCTACCATTTAAAGAAAAAAAAAAAAAAAACCTTTGAATTTCACCCTCGAAACAAACAGCCGGAATAGAAATTAAAAACAAGAGGGGGCCAGGAGCGGCGGCTCATGCCTGTAATCCCAGCACTTGAGAGTCCAAGGCAGGTGGATCACAAGGTCAGGAGATCAAGACCATCCTGGCCAATACGGTGAAACCCCGTCTCTACTAAAAATACAAAAATCAGGGGGGCGTGATGGTGCATGCCTGTAACCCTAGCTACTCAGGAGGATGAGGCAGTAGAATTGCTTGAACCAGGGAGTCGGAGGTTGCAGTGAGCCGAGATATGCCACTGCACTCTAGCCTGGCCACAGAGCGAGACTATGTCTCAAAACAAACAAAACAAAACAAAACAAGACAAAAAAAAAAAAAAAAAAAAAACCAGAGGATTGGGCATGGTGGCTCATGCCTGTAATCCCAGAACTTTGGGAGGCTAAGGTGGGAGGATCGCTTGAACCCAGGAGTTCAAAACCAGCCTGGGCAAAAAAAAATCTCTACAAGAAAAAATTTTTTTTAATTAGCTGGGCATGGTGGCGAGTGCCTGTGGTCCCAGCTACTCGGGAGGCTGAGGCGGGAGGATCACTTCAGCCCAGGAAGTCAACGCTTCAGTGAGCCCTGATCGCACCACTGCACTCAAGCCTGGGTGACAGAGTGAGACCCTGTCTCAGAAAAAAATAATAAAGACAGACAGAAAAATAGAAGAATTGAGAGACACCAAGTTTATTATTTTCAGAAGCACACACATTCATATATACATGAATTTATAGTGTTCCATGTTAGAAACAGAATTCACAAAAATAGGTAAAGAAGATAATTTCATAAAATTATCTCACCTTGTTTCCCAACTTAAATACTTCTTCCAGATTGGTGCTATTGGTGTTTATCATAATTGAATCTGTATCTCCATAAATAACTTCAAGATTCATCTAATGAAAAGCAAAAATTATAAAAATTAACAAAAACACAGTGACCATTACACACAATGAAACTAAAGATTTTCCATACTACAGAAATTACAGGCTCCACAGACTTTTCAGAAGTTTATGTTAATTATTATTTATATTGTCAGGGTATACAATTAAAGATTAAGCCTCTATAAACCAGAAAGGCAAGCACCCTGACATCAAGAAAATCTCTCAAATTTTCTTAAAACAGAGAGTGGAGTGGAAGGGGAATTGTGTCTAGTTTCAACTGAAACAAAATACCAAATTAAATAATGAGAAAAAAGAGAATAAAAGACTAGGAAATGGGGTCTATATTTATCCACTGTACCACATGCTTAGTGGTCATGGCAATTTAAGAAGCGGAAACATAATGGATTCTATAAATTCAGGGGCACAAATCCATATTAAATTCTTAATACAGTTGCAAACAGTATTTAGTAGAATATGAAGAGTGCCAAAAAAAATCAATCATAACAAACAACACTAGAGCACATACAGTATAAAGGCCTGGAAATAAACTCTAATTAGCACTGTTACTAATTTGTTTGAAACATTCACATATAAGCTTCAAGCAGGGGCTAGATCATATCAGTACTGGTAAAAGAAAAAAGCTGTAATCCATTAGGCGGGATTAGAAATGTAAACTAGGCAACCTAAGAAGCAATTTCCAGTCTGTTTGGGTTACAATTTTCCTTGAATACAAAAACGTTACCAGTTATGATATTTAAGTTTTATACAATGAAAATGCTCAACATTACCTTTTGTACCATCTCTTTCGTATGCATCAAAATCTAAATGAAACAAAAGTCAAGATTAATATGTTACACAATTATAAAGACATAAATAGAAGCACACAGAGATAGGTAACTCTCAATGATTTGCCATTTCCATGAATTTCTAAAGCTCTTTCTCAATAGCAACCTCTTGAAGGTTTTCTAACGACAGCCCTTAAAATAACAGTAACATCAATGTAATCTAAGTTTGCCTCTATGCTGATTCTGAGCCAGAGATATGCATGCATATATATACATATATATCTTTAATAAACACACAATAAAATATCTCTATAACATGGCAAAAAAGCAAACTATTCTCATTACTAATACTTAAATAGAACTGCATGCCTAAAAAAAGCTTAACAAAGCATTTCAAATCTGGCAATTCTTATTCATGGTATTCAGGAACTTAAAAAGTTAAAAAAAAAAGCACACTACATTTAAAATTCTTCTCTAGACTAAATTCATTGAAGAAAGAGAGTAGATAGATTTTCACTATATTGCCTGGAGCTACCCCAGTACCCAGTAAAAAGGTGGGGCTCAAGAAACATTCAGTGAATAAAGACGAACATGGATATCTGTTGATGGGTCTGTCCCCAGGCCCATATAGCTACAGATCAGAGATATTTAGGTTACAGTGTGGATAGAAATAAAAACTGATATAAATTATTTTGAGCCAGATCAGAAGTAACACATATTTAACAAACAGCCTCTTAAAAAATAGTAATATGACATTATTAGGACTCAGAGAGAAAGTGTGTGTGTGTGTGGGGGGTGTGTGTTTAAAATACATGTGCTAGATGCTGTGCAAGGAACACCTTGCGCATTTTCTCATTCCCCTAGATCTCCAAGGGGTAGCTACTATTAATATCCTCTTCTGTTAGATGCCAAAAGACAAAGAGAAATTAGTGTCCTAGAATGACAAAACAAGGACATGAACCCAAGCATTCTGACTCGAGTATGGTGCCTTAGTCACTCCATGCTATTGCCTCTCTGCTATCACCCAACTTTCAAAGCATCAATCTAAAGCTGAGGTCACTTTTCCAATAGACCAAATAAAGATTTACTTCATTTATATTTCTTTCTCCTACTTCAATAGTCCTCCTTGTCAACTAAGCTCAAGCTTCATGGTGTCATTTCTTTCTTGTCTTCCCTATTACAGAGCTTTGTAAATCCTGTCTTTAGAGTATCTTTTATATCTATCCATTACTTTCCATTTTTTATTGCCCTCTTCCCTTTATTACTATCTCCCAGTTTTGTTCAGATGTTCATTGTATTAATATTATGTTCTTAGACAAGGAAGCCCTTTCTCCTGCCCTGGGGGTGGTGAATGGTGGTGAATTCTGATTAGGCTAAGCCAGTGGTTTTAATAATGACTGTACAGTGGAATCACCTGGGGATCTTAAAAAAAAAAAAAAAACAATATCTGGCCCCAACAGTTTTCTTACATTGCAAGTTGGCTTAAGGACCATTGGACTAAGATAATCACAGCAATTCCATTCTGGAAACAATGATCAGTTTAGGCGTGCACATGTGAAGAGAATCCTGTCCAATTAAACGTAAGGAGAATTCCTGTAGGATGCTTCTCTGAAAGGTTTTCCTTCCCGATTTGAGGGGGCAGGCGGTGGGGGACTACCTTTTTAGACTGAGGGCTGCTTGGAGCAGTGGCAACCATCACTGTGGCCATGAAGGGCCATGCCTAGGGTGCAAGCTAACATGCTAAGCAGGGCCGGCTGCAAGGTGGAAAGCGCCTGACTCCATGGCAATGAAGTTGTCACTGAGGATGAACCAACTTGCATCTCTACTGGCTTTAGGTCTCATCAACTCACCCTGAATATCATTACCAATCTCCTGAATGTTTTCAATGTCTCTCCGATGCCTACAAGGTCAAGACCAAATTCTGCAACTGCACCTAAACCACTGTTCCACTTGTATGGCCTGTTATTCTTTTACATAGATCCTCTTGCTGGACAGAATAAATCTCCCAGTCTTCCAACAGTTAACTGTGTACAGACTCATCTTTTCATGCCTTCACTCATGCAGCGTGTCTCCTACCCAGAATTCCTTCCCCAGTCCTTTTCCTATCATTGTTACAATCCTCGGCTCAAATCCTTCTTGCATGAGCTGACTGGCCCAGCCCATACCTGTCTCTCTCCTCTCATCTGTGTTTGAATTATTTTACTAGTACTTGAATGATGCTTTATGTTATTAGCTCCCACCCACCCACCCCAAACTAGACTACAAGCTCCTGGAGGTCAGACCACATGTTTGTGCCTAAGTGCAGACTTCACTGTAATAGGAACTCAAAACACTGTTTGCCAGGTGACTGATAGGTCCTGTAGTAATCCCAACTACTTTTCCACTAGACACTAAAATTCAGCTAACATAAAAAACACTCACTCTCCCCAATTTCATCTTCATTTTTTTATCTTCATTTTTTAACATTTAAATTATAGGGAAATGCATTGTGGGAGAATACTTGACAATTCCTTTAGGGAAAGGGCAATAATGAGACCAACCCAAGGCAAATTAATCACAGTGAGGACAGAATTACTTATCAAGAGTCCTCTTTACCCTCTGCCTCTTACAGTTAGCCAGGCTTAGCTTTCCTCATCACAATGGACAACACCATAACGTAACTGTTACCTCAATAAAATACCTGAGGAGCAGTTTGTCAACCTTTTACTACAACTCCACATATTCAATAACCAATTTCTTCTACTCTTGTTTCATAACATGAACCAAATCTACTATGTCATCCCTGAGTGTACCTTCAATGTGAACTGGCAACCTTCACCTTTCAGATCCATCATCCACCCCTACACCATCCTGCCACCAACTCACAACCATTGCCATGCATAACCTGAGGACTGCTACCAAAACAATTTTCTCTTTGGTGGCAGAAACCTTTTGGTGGATGTCTTTTTTTGCAGAAATGGTAAACTATAGATTATGCCGCAACTGCTTTTTTCACCTAGCACTTATCCTAGAGGTTATTTCAAATTCACACATAAAGAGCTGCCTTATTCTTTTTTAATGACTACATAGTACCCCACTGTATAAATAGAACATAATTTATTTAGTGTTCTATTAATGAACATATAGGTTGTTTCTACTCTTTACCATTACAACCATACTTCAACAAATAATCCCTATACATGCGTAATTTACAAATCTACCAGTAACAAGATAAATTACTACAAGTGGGTGTGCTGGGTCAAATGTTGTTATGTTTCAAATTTTTAAAATAAATATAACCCAATAGCTCTCTATAGAGGTTGTACCAATTTCTGTGGACCTCACCATCTTTTCAGTGGGCCTCACCAGTAGCTGATGATAATGTTCTGTCTCAGGTTCAAGGTCCTCACCACAGTTTGTCAACTCTTCAGCCCACTCTATACAAGACAACCCACAACCAGTCTGACCCCTAACCTCTCATGTTTCTTCACTAAGCAGTTCTAGATGGTGGGTATCACAGTGACCTCTCTAGTCCAATGCTTATCCAAGTGCTAATGAGCAGAAACACTCAAAAGTTGCCCTCAAGTCCAGCCCTCAATTCAAACTGCTCACTGGGGAAGGCTCAGCTGTTATCTACCCAGGGAGCTACCAAATTCTTACTATCTACCAGACGGCCTGGTACATGGGAGCTGTTAATAAATATTTATAGAATGCTAAGTGAATAATCCTAAGGGGTACACAGTGTTATAAATCTCAACTGACAGATGAGGAAAATCAGGCTCTGAGATTTTGCCCAAAAGCTTGATCCAGAAGCTGGACCTTATGTTTCACTTTCCTTTCATTATGTCCCGCTACCTTCTTAAAAAAAAAAAAAACAAACTCATACTACATAAATGTTCTAGAAGTGAACAATCAAAAACTTGTACATTACAGATATTTTCCCCATTGAAGAAACACATTTTAAAAATAGCCACAAGTACCCAGAAAGGTCTACTAGACACAAGGTACAATGATTACAAGATGACCATTCATAAGTTCACTTTGAAGTGACAAGTGTAATATTAAAGCTGCCCATTCTGACAGAAAATCATTTTGTAAGTGCTAGCGGCTAGAAAACAGGGCTATAAAGGCTTGCTAAATTCATTAATAAGGCAGTCTGCAGTTATCTGATTTCACAGCAACACCTGCATATTTATCTACTCATTACCAATTGGATGATGGAATTTTTTTCAAGCACATTTCAAAAATCTGCCAACTTCAAGTGTAAAAAAATAAACTTTGTGGTTAATTTTTCCCTTAACAAAGTACAGCTGTTGAGAATAATTGTTCAAGATCTTACCCTGTAATGTCAACTGCAGCAGAACAAAGAGTATTTAATTAGCAAATCTATCCAGTAATTCAACACCTATTATATAAAATGCCTTCGTGATTTTATTCAGGATAATTTGCTAAGAGGGTTATTACTGACATTCAGATGGAATTTAAAATTCCTACGCAAGTCGAGTCATAATAGCAGTAATGATCTCCCCAATCAGGAGACTCGGTGTCACACAAGGCTCTCTTGCAATGCAGCAGCCGATTTCCTGACTTCTTAATTCCTGGGCTCAGCTCAGTGAGAGCCCTTCACGCCGATATTTCAGTCAGCAATACATCTTTAATGGGACTCTATTAAAATAACTAGAACAAAAATGACTTTTTTTTGGTTAAAAAGAATGACAGCACTGCCATCACATCAATCATTGCAAGCTTTGCAGAACAGTGCCGTTAGGGGAAAAGAGGAGGGGGAAACAGGAAAGGGGTGGAGGTGGGGAGAGCAATAATTAAAATAATACGAAAAGGAATTTTAACCCCAGTCTGAGCTTCTGAAGGCTGGAAAAGGGTAGTGGGAACTAGAAAGGAAATTTAGATGTGTATCAAAAATTGTTTTCTAAACAAAATAATGTGTCCATGAATATACCCACGATATGGTTTACTAAGCAGAAAGATGTTTTTTTTGTGTGCCAAGGTTAACAACAGCAACAACCTAAGACCAACTACTACTAAGATGTGTATTTGTAGGTTCTCCTAATAAGTTCAGGATAACACCTGAGTCTTTGTATTTTGTTAAAATACTGTTGTATTACAATGCATCCAAAGGTTACGAAATGTTTTTAGATGCTATTACAGACTAAAAGAGTATTTATTAATACTAAGCAACAGAGAGAAAACACCAGCTTTCCACAGCTTAAAAAAAAAAGTTTCAAGGTCCTATTCCAAAAATATGTCTACTATAGTATTACATATTAACGAGAAACCCACTTTGGTGTATGATGCAGATATTAAACACAAAGAAAATCCTACAAGTTAAGAAAATGTTGAGTAAGGTGAAATTCTAAACAAATAACGCACAGAATGACAACTGAAATCTCAATTGCTTTAGGATTCTTCCATTAAAGATGATATAAAATTAGAAATAAACTGGAAATTAAACAATACACTAGCATAACAGGGGTAGTAAAATATAAATGGTTTTGAAGGCTAGGAAAGAGAAAGGCAGGTGAAATATTAATATAAATATTATGATATTTGATAATCCAACCATTACCTAAGCGTTCCACATTCCAAATTTCAGCAACAGCCAAGCAGGACTCAGTGCTACTCAGTTCTCCCACTTGATGAACATTTATTTCACCCTTATTCTATTAGATTGTCTTTTTCCTATTCTCTGTTATTCTTAGATTTTGTCTTCTCTAAAAATGTTCAAGAAATATGGGCTATGGATTTAATAAGCATGGTACTTTCTGTCTTCACTACTTAACACTTTTGTGATACTGGGCTACTTACTGCCTTTAAACCTTAGTTTTACTTTCTCTAAAATTGGGGTGATATTACCAGCTTGTTCTCTGAGCTAGGTAAGAATAAAAAGAACCATAGGCTTAAAAAGTGCTTTGCAAAGATAAAATGTTATACAAATATTCGTGGTTTTTTTTTTTTTTTTTTTAAGTATAGGGTCTGAAATCAGAGCACTTGTTTAAACTGTCAATTACCAGCTAAGTGATTTGGGACCAAGCTGGTTTCCCTTTCTAGGTCTCAGTATCCTCATTTATAAAATGAAGAGGTTGAGATTCCTCACAGATCTAAAAATCTAGAATCCAACCTTGACATGTAGAAATGTCTCTTCATTATATTTGGTTGGTTTGTATTTCAATCACATTTACTTCTTCAATATTAGGAAAAGGAGGTACTACTGTACCTAACAAGGATAATTAGCATTGTGAGGATATATTTCCATATTCTAGGTTGCTTTTGAGGGCTATGTGGTTGTAAAATAACTAGAAACATGTAAGTTCTCACAAGTTGTCTGGATACATCTTTATGCACTTAATGTGAGTGGGTACATTTAAAATACATAATAACATCCAACACCTGTTGAGATCTCTTTTCCACACTTAGGGGGTATATATACACATCTACATATGTATCAAGATTTCTCAACTTCAGTACTATTAACATTTTAGGCTGAATAATTATTTATTATAAGGAGCTATCCTGTGTCTATTGTGGGATGTTTAGCAGCATCCCTAGCCCCTACCCACTAGATTTCATCAGTAGTATGAGTGCACACATATGCCTGTGTGCTCTCCTTCTCTCCAGCTGTGACAACCAAAATTGTGTCCAGATATTGCCAAGCACTTCCTAAGAAGAGCAAAACTGCACCGGTTGAGAATCAGTGATACACACTGATGACAGCATTTTCTCTCTCCAGGCACACATTCAACTGTTGGTCCCATAAGCATTCATTCTAAATCCCACCCATCTCCTCCAAACCCTTAACCAGCTCCAAACATGATAATTGGCCCCTCCAGAAACCTTCAGCCAGAACAAAGGACTGGTTTCCTATCTTTTCTTTTTCTTTTTTTTTTTTTTTTTTTGAGATGGAGTCTTGCTCTGTCGCCCAGGCTGGGAGTGCAGTGGCATGATCTCGGCTCACCGCAAACTCTACCTTCCAGGTTCAAGCAATTCTCCTGCCTCAGCCTCCCAAGTAGCTGGAATTACAGGCAGGCACCACCACGCCCAGCTAATTTTTGTATTTTTAGTAGAGACGGGGTTTCACCATGTTGGCCAGGTTGGCCTGGAACTCCCAACCTCAGGTGAGCCACCTTCCTCAGCCTCCCAAAGTGCTGGGATTACAGGCATGAGCCACCGCGCCTGGCCCCAAATGGTTTCCTTTCTAATCCAATGAGCCCACATATGCTACACTAACTATACTGCATCTTTCCAATGTGGCACCTTTTCTGCATTCCCATGTCCTTCCTTCAGACATCCATCACTCTCTTGGCCTACTTGTCTCTAGCATCACTACCTCCCAAGCCTATCTTCATACTTCGCCAGTGTTCTTTCTATAATAAAATATACTTCTTGAAATAAAATTCAAACCCCTGAGCCTGTCCTTGAGACTCATCTAGTTGAGGCCTATCTCATCTTCTAACACTTCCTACACGTACCTTCAATCCAGCCCTCTCAAAATATTTTAGGTTCATTAAACAGGCTGTGCTTTTCTTCTTGCTTCTGTGTTTTTACATGCTGTTTCCTCAAGTGGTTAAAAATGTTGAGTTGAGAAGTTAGGCTGTGTGATGGTTAATTTTATGTGTCAACTTGGCTAAGTCACAGTACCCAGATATTTGGTCAAACGCCAGTCTAAATGTCACTGTAAAGGTATTTTTTTTAAATGAGATTAACACTTAAATCAGTTGACTTTGAGTACAGCAGTATATCCACCACAGTGTCAGCGGGCGCCATCCAATCAGTTGACGGCCCTAAAAGAAAAAGATTGAGGTCCCTCAAGGGAGAAGGAATTCTACTGCAGACTGCTTTCAAACTGTTGCTGAAACATCAACTCTTCCCTGGGCTGCCGGCCTGCCCTACAGATTTCAGACTTGACAGCCTCCACAATAAATCACACACACACACACACACACACACACACACACACACACACACACACACACCATCTCTCCTAGTGGCTCTGTTTCTCTGGAAAACCCTAATATAGGCTACCTGGGTTCAAAGCCTAATAGCACTGCTAATAAGCTGTGCGATGACCTCAGGCAAACAATATAACCTCTCTAACCTTCCAATTCCTCAACTGTAAAACGGAGATAGCAACTGAAGCTTCCTAACAGGGCTACTGTGAGCATTAAATGTAACAATGTATGTAGTTTGTTTTGTATGGTCTCTGGGACATAAGAGCTCAATAAATGTTAAGGGTTATTATTACCTAAAATCTACTTATTTCACAAGGAACTTAATACTGTCAGAAAAGCCTTCTCGAGACTCCTCAACCAAATGATATTAACAAATATCCTAGTCCTATGTATCCCCCGAAGTACTCTGTGCATACCACAACACACCACTCTATTACGAAAGGTAAGATTAAGAGACCATAAGCAAATTTTAGGCAGAGATCATATCATGGGCATTAAACCTAACAAAATGCCTGGCACAAAGTAATAATTCAATAAATATTTATTTTTTAGGCTCTAGTAAAAGGAGGAAAACTCCTAGTGGTCCAGCTTGAGAAGAGAAAAGCCATTATCGATCAGTAAGTGCATCTCCATAACAACAGGACCCTAAAGTTGGTTACAAAAAGCAGCAATTAAGCCCCCACACAGTACACATTTAAATGCTGGCTTTTTCCATGCAAGAAATGAAGAGTGAATCAGTTTTGATCCCACCTTCAAACACAATGCATGTTATATAAACAAATATTCACTCAAAAGAAAAGAATTTCTATTCCAATGACAAAGGCCCATTAATTATAAACTCGACTATAAGTGTACCTCTCCCATACAACTATAGTTTCCAGATAAACTGATTTTGTTTTAAATCCTTAATTTACAACCTAGACCTTCTGGTAGCTCATGTGTGAAGAATATAAAACATACTGAATAAACAACAATTTCTGAAAGGCTTCTCCTCCCAAAAAGACAAATTTAATACTATTTATGAGTATCTCTCCATTATTGCCCTACAATTTGACAGGGCTATTATTTTGATCCCAAAACTTAAAATACCACAAACTATGCCTTTGAATGTGTGAAAGGAAAAGTTAATTTCTTCCCTGTCTTATAACGTGTCTTATAATTTCTTGTCCCCAGCATGACTATTTATTCATCCTGTGGATTCTTAAAAACCCACTTTACATGCTGACTTTTAAGAACTCAGTTTTCACCTTTAAAGAAACCTTCCTTTCACAACATTCTTATTCTCCATTCCTCTTCCACTCCAACCTCCAGTTTAGAAGCTCATGTCCTATACGTTTCACTTGAATTTACAAGTATTGCTGCCATTCTTGGGGTTATATCTGACACAGGACAGCGGACAGCTTGTACGACTGGCCTTAAAGCACACTTGAACCAAATCTACTCACTGACACAAGATCTCAATATGAGCCTATACAATCTTAAATATTATATCCCCAGTTAAAAAAAAAAAAAAAAACCTAAGATACTAAAATTAAAACTGGAGCAGTAGGTATTAACCTAAGGTCAAGAAATCTGAAAATCCCCTGAAACTGTCAGCAAAGATTTGAATGTGTGCTTACGTACATTTTTCTAGAAAGAAGATCCACATATTTAATCAAACTTGAAATTATGATTTGTTTAAATAGAAGTACCATTGAGGATGCTCCAATTCACCGTAAGAATAGAACTTTCAGACTTCTTAACATTCACAATTTTCATTAAGATTAGAAACACTCTCACCCAAAGGTCCTTGCCCCTTGCTTTTGAGGTGGGTGTTTTCAGCCCCTACCTACAGTTTATTTTGCTCACAGAAACATGTACATGTGAAAAGGCTCAGAGATTTGGCTTCCTGACTGACTCCTCATATAACTCATCCAGGGGGGCTAATTAAGACACGGCCAAACTATGTCCATGCTTTAGTGAATATCAGCACTCAAGCAAGTTTCACACAACCTGATTAAAATTGACTCAAAGTGTCTTACTTCAGTAATCACTTAGACGGAATGAATTTTACATTAGTGGGATCAAGCATGCACCAGGCCTCAGTGGAAATGAAAAGGGCTTATAGTAATAGGATTTATAAACCCACCCATTAGGTTAATGGCTAAATGATTTACATGTAACTTTCTCCCCCACCCCGCCTTCCCTCACCCTTTAACTCAGTAAAAACTATGCTTGGCATTTTCCACTGCAGTGCCACACACAAAGGAAATAGCCTTTCTATTTTGGGACATTCTAATTTCTAATAATGGCTTGGGTAGCTACCATTAACTCTTTCAAAGCACAAATAATTGACTAATAAAATTAAGTATTCTATAAGGCCTAAAAGTGCTTAATTGATCATAATTGTCTATTTGAGAAGAAGGCGTCAGGCTGGCTATGCTCAGATAATGAAGTTGGGCAATTCTGAAGCACTGCAATCAGTGTAATACAGCTAAAAAGGACATTGGCATTTTCTAGAATCTGTAACATTTTCTTTATAACTGAGGTCATGGGAAAATCTGACCAGAAAACTTTGAGCTCCCAGCTCCTACAAATGGCAGATTTAACAAGTTGTCCCTTGTCATTACTAAGCACCTGGTCTGAAGCTCAATCCCGGAAGAGCACACAGCTGGTAGTCTGGAGAACCTGAAGTTGGACAGTGACCAAGGTGGTGCTGTCACTATTTTGACAGAAGCATTCTGATTTCTAGAAAGCTCCTTTTAAGGGTCAGTGTGTGACAAAATAGCCATTGGAGTGTCCATAATTACTCTCTTCTTCAAATGAAGTGAGACAAGGGAGAACGTTTTAAGCCCAACACCTCAGAGGGTAATTCCCTTGCTCAGTACCAGAGCTAAATACTAAATCATGTTCTATCATGACCACACTTTCTAGACGGCCTCTTAAAACAACTCTTTATTTTTTTACAAAGTGGCATCCCTTGCCCACTTCCATTCTACTGTAAGTTCAACAAACAGATTCTATGAGCTAGCTTAAAATACAGAGGGGTCCCACTTTAAAAAAAATCTTCTGAGAAAGACGGTCTAGTTTTAGGGAGATGTAAATGTGTTCAACTGTCCAGAGAAACACGTGTTGTAGACACATGTTCAGGCATGCCTCTAGAATAAATACAGTTGACCCTTGAACAATGCGGAGGTTAGGGGCACCAATCCCCTTGCAGTCAAAAATCCATGTATAACTTTTGACTCCCTTAAAACTTAACTACTAATAGTCTACCATTGACCAGAAACCTTGCCAATAATATAAACGGTTAATGCATTATTTCGTATATTTATATGTATCATATACATATAAACAACAAACTAGAGAAAAATTGTTCTTCTTACAATATGGAGGTGGGCAATAAACTAGAAAAAAAATGGTTTCTTACAATAAAGTATAGAAAAAAATGTTACTAAGAAAATTATAAGGAAGATAAAATATCTTTACTACTCATTAAGTGGAAGTAGATCATCATAAGGGTCTTCATCCTCATCATCTTCATGTTGAGTAGGGCTGAGGAGGAGGAGGGGCTGGTCTTGCCGACTCTGGGGTGGCAGAGGTGGAAGAACATTTATGTATAGGTGGACTCACACAGTTCAAACTCATGTTGCTTAAGGGTCAACTATATACTTAAGAATCAATCAAATGACATATTCCCATTTATCAATCACATTTTCTCCTGTCCCATTATATTCTATACTTTCGCTGGGAAGAATCCAGAGAAATTTTGAATCAAACAGAGATCAAGTTGAGAAAAGTAATTTAGGATGGAGATACAGAATATGAAGAAGCAATATAAAGGATATATGAGGTTTGGCTACTCACTGCTTTAAAAAAAAGCAGTCTCCTTCACTTTTGACTTTGGGTTTTTTTTGGAAACAGGGTCTCGCTGTGTCACCCAGAATGGAGTGCACTGGGGCAATCCTGGGTCACTGCAGCCTTGACCTCCTGGGCTAAAGCAATCCTCCCACATCACCCTCCCAAGCAGCTGGGACTATAGGTGCACCCCACCAAGCCTGGCTAAGTTTTTTTTTTTTTAAAGACAGGGTCTCACTATGTTGCCTACCCTGGTCTCAAACTCCTGGACTCAAGCAATCCTCCCACCTCAGCCCCCCAAAGTGCTGGGATTACAGGTGTAAGTCACTGCACCCAGCCTGTGCATTTCCACTCTCTAATTTGGCCAAGGCTCAAGAATTTGATATGAATTATAGGAAGCACTATATTCTCTTGTCATTTAGAACCTCAAGAAGGAACTCATTCATTCAAACACCAACAATATTTACTAAACTCTTCTCATGTGCTAGGTTTAGGTCATAGGGAACACAAATGTGAATGATTCAGACATGATCCCTTCCCTCTTATAGGGCATAACCCCCAGTAGAGCAGGGAACCAAATAGGCAATTGGAAAATACACACATACTACATACACACACATGTACATAACAGGGGCCCCTGGGGCAGGAGTTAGAGAAAAGTCCATAAAAACAGATAATGTATAAGGGGAAGGTGAGTATACGGAATAACAGGAAAAGGAGGATGGAAGAACAGTGTTTGTGAAGATGCAAAGAACACAGGGAAACGCTGAATGGTGAGTAAAAAAAAAATAAATAAGTTTTAAAAAAACAATTTTTTTTTTTTTTTTTTTTTTTTACAAAGGCAAAGAAAATAAAATGTATGGTTGAGGCTAGGATGTTCAGGGGAAATGGAGAGAGGGTGGGAGAGAGGCCCAATTGTGAAGGGCCTTGTAAGTCACATTAAGGACTTTAAACTGGGGAGTGGCATAAGCAGATTGGCAGTTTAAGGAGTTCTCTCTGGCTATAAAACATCTGGAGAATACTTGAGGGGGGCAGTGTCCAGGGAGATGTAATGAGGCCTGAATAGCATAATTGCAGTGACACTGGAGATAGAGAATCACAGATATTTAGCAAGTGGAATCTACAGGACTTGGCACTGGGCTGGATTTGCGGCATTAGGAAGAGATAGGAGTCAAGAATGATACCCATGTTCCTGGCTTAACAACTGGGTAAACAGTGTCATCATTCACTGAGACAGGGAATCAGGGAAGGGAAACAGGTTGGCAAGCAGAACTGCAAGGGCAGTTTTGGAACTGAATAGGATATGCCTGTGGAACATCTCAATGGAGATCACAGAGAAGCAGACAGAAGCTAAGACGTTCAGCAGAGGGGATGTAAGGAATTTCAGGTACAAGAAATTCAACGCTTAACAGGGATGCAATACGTTAATATGAATAAACCAAAGCAATATCAGCATGTAGACAATAACAGAACTCTTTGAGATGCTTGGCACAGCTCACTGAAAGGGTAGCCAGAGAAAAGGGAGACTAGGCAAGTTAGCACCAAAAACCATGGTAATGGTGCTAGAGTGGCAGGTGCTTCATGGTTCTCCTGATTCCTCATTCCTCCTCTAGGACCTTCTGTTCCCTTTGAACTATTATATCTCCATTCTTTCTGTTATTATTGGCAGGTGTCACACAAACCAGGGGCCACTAGCAAATCTGATGCAGGCTGCCATAGTCACACAGTCAGGCACCACACAGTGACCTTTAATGAGAATGATCCTAACAGGTGGCTAGTGCTTAATACAAATAATTGTATTAAGCCTCTGAACAAGGTCAAAAAAGGAGAGCACCTTGCTTTGTCATGTGCAACCAAAACTACAAGCTGTGGCTTAACAAACAGCAGGCAAAACCTTTGCAATAGCTCCCCTCCTTGAGGCCATGTTGATGAGCTCAACAGGGAGACTGAACACCAATCAAGTCACAAGAGCCTCCTAGAGCCCTCTACACCTACATAACCACCCTTTTCACTACCTCTCTTCTGCACTGGAGAGGAGGAGAGAGGTGGGGGTAGTTCTATTTTATGTTAAGTTTGGTGCCATTTGCTAGCAGTTACCATTTATACTTATTCAATAAAGATAAGTATACCCTTCCAGAGAAACTAAGTCATAAGTGATTATATTAACTGCTTTTGTCACTAATTAGATTTTATAACATCAAATGTCTCACAGTTTTCATGGACCTTTAACCTCAGAGCAAGTCACTGTTCAGACACAACAGACAGCCGTGGGGTGGATGGGGGTGGGAGGAGCCTATGCAACCTTTTCGGAAAGACAAACACCTCTATCATGGCCCAGACATTCCACTGGGTGGTAAGAAGCCAGGAGTCCTGTGACCTGCAGTGGGAACCCATGTGCTGATCTACAGCCTTTCTCCTTGACCTTTACATCCAAAAAAAAAAAAAAAAAAAAAAAAGTCTTTCTTTCTCTTGGAGACAACTTCCTCTACTCCCATCCTCTTAAACCTTGTGACTGCAAATGGCATGGCTAGAACGAGCCACACACCACTGGCATGTCTGTACCCAGATAAAGAATCTAAGCAATAGATCCGATTCCTGTCAGCTGCAAAAGAGCCAGCATTTCAGCTGCTTCTCATTCTTTATTTTTAAATGGCAGGATGGGCTCAAGGGCATGGTGGCCTGTCACCCAAGAAGAGATTAAAGATTAAAAAAGATAAAACCAACACCATTGAGAGTATACAAATTCACAGGAGACTGGGAGTTGAAAAAGTGCTTCAGAAAAGCACATAAAACATTTACAAACCAGTTATAAGTGTGTTTCTCTTAGTGACATGGTAGAAGGAAACTGATTACGGGAGCAAGAGAAGAATCAAACCAACTACAGATCAGTTCCTAATCAATGGGACTAACAGAATAATTCTCCAGCTACTAATTTTTAAAATACTTACTTTCAGAACCCAGAGCATTAAAACGTTGGAATGTGCTCTCAACGATCAAGTTTCCTAGTCAATCGGTCCTCCAAACCAAAGAGCATGTAAAATTAAATGTAAGTCAATAAAATTTAAAGAATATGGTTAGGAAGAACTACTTACCTATGCAGAATACAAAATGTGATTTCTTTTTTCCCCTATACCACTACCATCACCACCAGATAATTCTCAACTAATTCTTACAAGCTGAAGACCAACTTGGATTTTGATGTATAAACTGCTTTTGACGATATTTCAATTTAAACAGATAAACACTTTTTAAAAAAAAATGCAAGCCGAAGACACCCTTTTAAGAAACTAAGAAAACAGATGTGGAAGCCATTTGTTTAGATGAAGAGGAATTTTCGCTTTTATAGGAATACAATGATTCATGAAGAGGAAAAAAGTCTGTCATCAAGTTTACTTCAATAGATACTCTTGGGTTTGAGGCAGCTTTCTAAATATGGCCATTGCTTTTCTTCACATCTCATCTCTCCTGAAATATCTCAAACTACCACTAACAAACATTACTTTTATTGTCTTTGTTCTTTTAAATTTTCTGCTTAGTTAATATATTGTGCGGGGGAAAAACCACAACTCTGGTACTACAGCATTACATACTTGCTTTTATTGCTTAGGTAGCGGTACAAAATACCTACTGCTTTGTTGATCTATCACAAATATATCAGCTTGAGAATATTACAACAGGAATACAAGAAACCCTAACAATAACTTCTTATATAACAGCTCTCTTCAACCCCAAAACAGATGGAATAAGAGAATAGTGAAGTTTTCCTAAGAAGTTCTAACAAAGAGAAAAATCACCTTTCTTGGTTTGTGTTTAGTGGAGATGCTAAGAAGAATTAAACAGGGAAGGCCGTGCACGATGGCTCACGCCTGTAATCCCAGCACTTTGGGAGGCCAAGGTGGGCAAATCACTTGAGGTCAGGAGTTTGAGACCAGCCTGGTCAACATGGTGAAACCCCATCTCTACTAAAAAAATACAAAAATTAGCCAGGCGTGGTGGCACACACCTATAGTCCCAGCTACTCGGTAGGCTGGGACAGGAGAATCATTTGAACCCAGGAAGTGGAGGTTGCAGTGAGCCGAGATCACGCCACTGCACTCCAGCCGCCTGGGCAATAGAGAGAGAGAGAGACTCAGTCTCAAAAGAAAAATAAAAAGAAAAAAAAAAAAGAAACAAACGGGCATTAGGAAGGGCAACAGGTCTCTTCTGAGGGGATGGCGGGGTCCATCCACCCACAATCAAGAGGCTCTCTTCGGACAGGCATGGTGGCTCACGCCTGTAATCCCAGCAATTTGGGAGACTGGCGTGGGCGGATCACCTGAGGTCAGGAGTTCAACACCAGCCTGGCCAACACGGTGAAACCCCATCTCTACTAAAAATACAAAAATTAGCCAGGCATGGTAGTAGGCACCTGTAATCCCAGCTACCTGGGAAGCTGAGGCAGGAGAATTGCCTGAACCTGGGAGGCACAGGTTGCAGTGAGCAGAGATGGTGCCACTGCACTCTAGCCTGGGCAACAGAGCGAGACTCTGTCTCAAAAAAACAAAACAAAACAAAAAAGAGACTCTCTTCATATAACAAGCCTCCTATGACTAGCACCACAGTTCACACAATTCTCTTGTGATTTCACTATAATTGCCCACATTTCTGTGAACAATCCCTTTATCAAATCCTATTAATCCCAGTGTCATCTCTTTCCTGCCAGGATCTTGACTGATAGACCAAATAAATTTTAAAACAAAAAAAGCAGTTTTGAAATGTCTTCTTGAAACCTCATCCTCCTGAAAGTAGACTCACACGAAGCAACACCTTTTGAAAACCTATGCCTTTTTTTTTTTTTTTTTTTTGAGAGGGAGTCTATCTCTTTCTCATTTAGGCTGGAGTGCAATGGCGTGATCTTGGCTCAATGCAACCTCCACCTCCTGGGTTCAAGCCATTCTCCTGCCTCAGCCTCCCAAGTAGCTGGGATTATAGGCACCTGCCACCACACCCGGCTAATTTTTGTATTTTTGGTAGAGATGGGGTTTCACCATGTTGGCCAGGCTGGTCTCAAACTCCTGATTTCAGGTGATCCACCCACCCTGGCCTCCCAAAGTGCTGGGATTACAGAAATTCTAGGCTTTTAAGACTTGTAAATAAGAAGATATGCTGTGAATTTTCTTTAAAGAGCAAGCCTTTGATATCTCTCTTTGACCATGACATATTAATAACGCTCAAATTTAAATTTCCATTAGCCCAACTTTATCCCAAAGAGAAAGAAAAATAGTAGAAGAGTACCTCCACCTTATGATCTTGACAATTTTGGAAATTACTATATTATTAATATATGTTAATTTACATAGTTATATTTCCATACACTGCACATTAACACTGAGGACCAGGACTGTGTCTTACATTTGTTTTCCACATACTAAATCATGCCTTGCAATAGTTCCTTTAACGGAGGATATATTTGAAAAATAATTTCTTGACAGTTGGAAATAGTATCAACAGTAAAAGAACATAAGCAGGAAAGCTAGCCCCAAGAGATATGCTTGGTTACTTTGGTATTTTCTTATTTGGCATGCCTTATCAAATAATTCTGCCACCAGAAGAAAAATAAAAGCCTCACTGTTAGGTGAATATAAAATTTTAGGAAAACAGCTGTATAACCATCAAGATTATTTTCCACAAGTAGCCAACATGAAACAGAATTTACAACAGAGGCAGGAAGAAGAGTAGGTGTAGTTAGAATAGAAGGAAATGAGGAGGCTCAACAAGAATTAATTACTGGTAATTACACATGCTACAGCTTCTCTTTTCTCCACTCTCTAGCTAATCAACAGTGGGAACAGATGTGGTCTGTGGTATTGGGGAGGGGGGTGCTTAACAGCTGTTTGGAGAACATGCCATTAAAAAGCAGCCTTGTCCACAGAAACCCAAGAGTTCTAGTGTTTGAAAGAAAAGAGGTAATGAATAATGACCACAGTCTTACTCTGAACTTCAGCTCATTCAGGCCAACGATTAAAAAAAGTCTTTCTCCTGATTTCTAATAAACTATGGCAGTAGCTTTGATATTTTCTGTTATAAGAGTACCTCAATATTTCAATATTTGAATCTATTTCACATATCTCACCCAAGTAGTCCCAAAACCAGTAGAAAAATTCAACTTTTTTGAGTAAACATTCAATAAATCTTAACTATAATGATTATCACAAGAAACACTCTAAAACTCCCACTATAGAGAATACCAAATTAGGATGAAATAATCCTAAACTTGCTAAACCATCTTTTTGGACATTTTTTCATGGATAAGAACTCTGTGCAACACGGAACTTGGAACATCCCAGCTTCTTATAAAATCTGAAGCATGTGGCACAACGTTAATGCATATAATCATTCCTAAAAAATAAAAACACAAACCAATTCCAGGGATAAATTAAAAAAACAATACAACAGGCCGGGTGTGGTGGCTCATGCCTGTAATCCTAGCACTTTGGGAGGCCGAGGCGGGTGGATCATGAGGTTAGGAGTTCAAGACCATCCTGGCCAACATGGTGAAACTCCATCTCTACTAAAAATACAAAAATTAGCTGGGTGCGGTGGCCTACATCTGTAATCCCAGCTACTTGGGAGGCTGAGGCAGGAGAATCACTTGAACCGGGAGGTGGAGGTTGCAGTGAGCCGAGATCGTGCCATTGCACTCCAGCCTGGATGACAGGGCAAGATTCCGTCTCCAAACAAACAACAACAACAAAAACAATCAAGGCTTTAATAGTTTAGCGTACTCACAGAACAAAAGTTCCAACCTGTTTGTGCTTCCTCCAAAGTCTGATGACTACCAGTTGGGCAGGGTCAGTGACATCTCCTACCTCATCTAGGATACCCCCAAGTTTCAAGGAATGAGGATAGGTGACACAGGTCTGGCTTCCAGAATTTATAGTTGACTGCTACTTATGATCTGAAACCCTTATGCTGGAGTAGCAGAGAAGATTTTTGTCTTTGGAACCATTTAGGCTCCAAAACGCTGTATAATAAGTCCATTTGTTCACAAATCCAAAGCAGTGCTCAATAAATGATTATGCCACCGATTGACAGTAAGCATATTGCCTGCTTTTGCTGAAATGTGCAACTGTGTTAGAACCTCTGAAAGTTCTTGAGCAGCTTAACAACTGCAAGTTCTTCTTAGGTTAAATGTTTTATATATATATATATATATATATATACACACACACACACACATACACAAATAAATGAGTGGGGGCTGTATATACACGTAAAATGAGCGCACATATTCATATACACTTTCAGGATATGACACCAATTTCTCATATCTAATCTTATTAAACTGAACTTGCATATTCTCAATTTTATTTCTGTGTATTTTTGGGGCAACTTCAAAAATTTCATTCAGTTTCAGTATATGTAAATTGCACAAAACTATGATTCAATCCTGTTGGGGATAATTAGAGAAAGATGAAGCTGCAGTTGAGAATAGGAAAGGAAGGTAAAAGCTAATGTTGGAACAGAAATAAAGATTTTTAGAATGAAGCCACATTCTGACGACATCTAAGTCAGCGGGAGGGGGCAGGATGTGAGTGGGGAGCTCCAGGGAGATGGACGTCAACAATTTCTCCATTTAAAAATCAGAAAGGCAACGAACAGTGTCAAAGAAAACTAGCCATAGTGAAGGAGGGGAAATGTCTCAAAGCATGCTTATCTGCAACAAAGCCAATTTTCTCTTAAGGGATAGTAAATGAAAAAGAAAATGGATCCCTTATTACTAAATAAAAGAGTATAAAGGGTCATTTGTATTACATTGAGAAGATTTAAGTGAATGTAAATACTGTTTGTTCTTAAGAATTTCCATACACACATTCTAAACTTCAAACCTCCTGCAACTATAGTTTCTATGACATCTAAAGTTCTCAGAGTTAATTTCTACATCCAACCACAGTTTTCAGGAACCTCTTTCTCCTGAAGAGTAAAGGACTATACCTTTCCTTTGCAATTCACCACGATAAAGCTATTCTTTTTGCTGTACTCTGCAAACCCACCTTTAGATTCTGAGAAATAATTCTAATTATCTGCAAAACAGTACATAAGAAAGTTTAAATTAATCCTTCATCCTGAATTATGTTGCTTTTCTGCAAAGACACATTTCCATGCAAAATAATGAGCTTTTTTTCTTGATAGAGAATGTATTTGGGAGAGAAATGGGAGTTTCTGGCAAAAAATAAAGGCTTCATTACTTCAGCTTTAAATGTAAATTAGGCACTCAGCGGCTTTCAAGTTGGGACAGTTTTCCTTACACAAGATAAGATGAATTATATTTTATTCCTTAGTTCTTAACAAGAGTCACTTCCTTAGACATACCTAACCCTTAAACAAAGGCTGTTCTTTGTCATAGCTAGGGAAATGTTTTTATTACTGATGTTCTTTAAATACGTATAAAAATCTCTTTTCCACACTCATGCTTATAACAAGCTGTTACTTCAGCAAAGAAGATCTAAAATGAATATAGAAAAAAGGGGACTATTTGCTTTCTCTGTGAACATTACACGTATCACCCGACCTAACGGAAAGGCCTTAAAAAAAAAAAAATCCATGAACACAGGCCCTTTCCATGTATTTGTGTCTTCAATTTCTTTCATCAATGTTTTAGAGTTTATAATGAATAGGCCTTCTACCTCCTTGGCTTAATTTACTCCTAAGTATTTTATTCTTTTTTATGCTATTGCAAATGAGATTTTCTCTTAATATCTTTTTTTGGATAGTTTATTGTTAGTGTATAGAAACAACTGATTTTTGTATGTTGATTTTGTATCCTCCAAATTTACAGAATTCACTTATTAGTTCTAACAGTTCTTTGGTGGAGTCCTTAGAGTTTTTTATATATAAGATGATGTCATCTGCAAACAGTTTAACTTCTTCCTTTCTGATTTGCATGCCTTATACTTTTTTCTCTTGCCTAATTGCTCTGCCTAGGACTTCCACTACTATGTAGAATAGAAGTAGTAAAAGTGGGCATCCTTATCTTGTTCCCAATCTTAGATGAAAAGCTTTCCGCTTTTCACTGTTGTGTATGATGTTAGCTGTGGGCTTGTCATACATGGTCTTTATTGTGTTGAGGTACTTTCCTTCCATATCTAATTTGTTGAGGGGTTTTTATCATGAAAGGATATTGAATTTTGTCAAATGCTTTTTCTGCATCTACTGAGATTATCATATGATTTTTATCTTTCATTCTGTTAATGTGGTGTATCACATTTACTGGTTTGCATATGTTGAAACATTCTTATATACCAGGGATAAATCCCATTTGATTATGATGTATTATTCTTGTAATGCCCTGTTAAATTCGGTTTGCTAGTAGTATTTTATTGGGGATTTTTGCATCTGTGTTCATCAGGGATACTGGCCTATAATTTTATTTTCTTGTAGCATCCTTATCTGGCTTTAATATCAGGTTAATGCTGGCCTCATAAAATGAATTATCATCTTTACAATGAGAATTAATATTGTTAAAGTATCCATACTCCCCAAAGCAATCTATGGATTCAATGTCATTCCTATCAAAATTCCAATGGCATTTTTCACAGAAATAGAAAAAACAATCCTAAAACTTGTGTGGAACCACAACAAAAGACCCCAAATAGCCAAAGTAATCTTAAGAAAGAACAAAGCTGGAGGCATCACACTCCCTGATTTCAAACTGTACTACAAAACTATGGTAATCAAAACAATATGGTACTGGCATAAAAACAGACACCAAGACCAATGGAACAGAATAGAGAAACCAGAAATAAACTCTTGCATACATGGTCAACCGATCTTTGACAAGAGGGTCAAGAACTCACAACACAGAAAGAAAAGTCTCCTCAATAAAGGGTACTGGGAAAACTAGATACCCACATACGAAAGAATAAAATTAAATCCTTGTCTCATACTATATACAAAAATTAACTCAAAATGGATCTAAAACTTAAATGTAAGACTGGAAACCATAAACTCCTAGAAGAAAATATAGGGAAAAAAAGCTCCCTGACATTGGTCTTGGCAATGACTTTTTTAGATATGACACCAAAAGCACAGGCATCAACAGCAAAAATAAATAAGTAGGACTGCAACAAACTAAAAAGAAAGCAATTAACAAAACAAAAAGACAATCTACAAAATGAGAGAAAATATTTGCAAACCATATTATCTGATAAGGGGTTAATATCTGAAACATGTAAGAAACCCACACAACTCAATAGCACAAAAACAACCAGATTTAAAAATGGCCTGTAATCCCAGCCACTCAGGAGGCTAATGTGGGAGGATCACTTGAGGCCAGGAGTTGAAGACCAGCCTGGGCAACACAGCAAGACCCTGTTTTTCAAAAAGAAATTAGGGCGGCTATGGTGGGTGGATCACTCGAGCTCTGGAGTTCAAGACCAGCCTGGGCAACATGGCAAAACCCCATCTTTAAAAAAAATTAGAGGGGCATGGTGGTGCACGCCTATGCCTGTAGTCCCAGCTACTTGGGTGGCTGAGATGGGAGGATCTCCTGAGCCTGGGAGGTTGAGACTGCAGTGAGCCCTGACTGTGCCACTATACTCCAGCCTGGGCCAGAGGTGAGGCCGTCTGAAAAAAAAAAAAAAAAAATTAGCCAGGCCTGATGATGATGATGCACACGTACAGTCCTAGCTACTTGGGAGGATGAGGTGGGAGGATCACTTGAGCCCAGGAGTTTGAGGCTGCGGTGAGCTATGATTGTGCCACTGCACTCCAGCCTAGGAAACAGAATGAGACCCTGTCCCTAAAAATAAAATAAAATAAAAATAAATGGGCAAAGGACCTGAATAGATATTCTTCCAAAGAAGACACAGAAACGGCCAACAGGTATATGAAAAGGGACTCAACATCACTAATCATCAGCAACATGCAAATCGCAACCACAATGACATATCACCTCACATCTGTTAGGCTAGTTATATACAACAAATGTTAACAAGGATGTGAAGAAAAAGAACCTTTGTACACTGTTGGTGGCAATGTAAACTGGGATAGCCATTATGGAAAACAATATGGAGGTTCCCCCAAAAATTACATCCAAAGGAAATGAAATCAGTTATCTTGAAGAGGTTTATCTGTACGCCCATGTTCACTGCAGCATTATTCACAATGGCCAAGATATGGAAACAACCTAAGTGTCCGCTGAGGGATAAATGGTTGAACAAAATGTGGGATGTATACACACATACAAAATGGAATATATTATTTAGCCATAAAAAAGGAAATCCTACCATTTGCAACAACATGGATGAACCTGGAGGACATTATGCTAAGTGAAATAAACCAGCCACAGAAAAACAAATGCTATATGATGTAACTTACAACGTGGATTCTAAAAACATTGAACTCATAGAAGTAGAGAGTAGAAGAGTGGTTATCAGGGTCTGGGGAGTGGAAGAAATGAGAAGACGCTGGCCAAAGGGGATGAACTTTCAGTTATAAGATGAACAAGTTCTGGGTATGTATGGTTCAGCATGCATAGTGATGGATGTGTTAATTTGGTTGTGGTAATCATTGCACAATGTATATGCATATCAAATCATCACATTGTACACCTTTCATATATAATCTTTGTCAATTAAATATATTTTTTAAAAAAACAGTTGCCCTTTAATATTGTCTAACTTTGCAAGAAAGTAATGACTTTTAAAAGTGAAAAAGGAATTAAACATACATTCAATCATACAGAATCACACTAATGTAACAACTGCCAGTATTTGTGGTACTTTGCTCTTGTTTTTTGTAAAAGGCAATCACTTTTTCGAAATTCACACAATTTTCTTCATCTATCTAGAATTTAGTATGTATCCAGATATACCTCTGTCCTACAAAGCTCCAATTCTGTCCTTCACCATGGAATAGTGCTGGTCACCCCCAATAAATATGCCTCTCCATTATATTCAGTCACTCATGAGACCATTCTTACACAGGCAAGGATCAAAGGGGTTTCTCTGGATGTTTTGTCCCAGTTAAACTGAATATATTATAGGATACTACATCCTTAAAACCTCAAGTTCCCTGAATCACTCATGGCAAAAATACAGTCTTTGGATGTTAGTCTGGATTTTTCCTTTCATTCTGTACAATGTGAATATATAAGCAGAAAGAGAAAAAGCAAATTTATTATCTTACTGAATTAATTTGTAACACTTAAGAACCTAACAAGTGATAACACATTTTTAATATTAGCTATACATTTGAGAGATTCTCCAACCGTCAAGTGCCTTTTCAAGCTAAATCCCCTAACTAATATTTTATCTGAGAGTATGACTGACCTAAATTTTTGCATCATGAAATCTTAATTATGTGAATCATCTTAAGATTACTGTCAGTTGGTCGCTTCTCCTTATATGATGGCTACGTGTTTTCTGTTTAGCGCAGAACAGTGTACCCGCACCTATCTTTTCTGTTGTACTTCAGCAAATACCCACTGAAGGGTAAAGAACTTGGGACGTTTTTATTATTACATTAGTGTCTACTTCAATTCCCATTGCTGCTTACCTGTGAGACCTATAACTTAGGAGACGCTAAGAAAATAAAAGATTTATATAATGTTTTATTTTTATTTATTTATTGAGACAGAGTTTTGCTCTGTTGCCCAGGCTAGAGTGCGGTGGCGCAATCTCGGCTCACTGCAGCCTCTGTCTCCTGGATTCAAGTGATTCTCCTGCCTCAGCCTTCTGAGTAGCTGGGACTACAGGTGCACACCACCACACCTGGCTCATTTTTTGTATTTTAGTAGAGATGAAGTTTCACCACGTTGGCCAGGCTGGTCTCGAACTTCTGACCTCAGGTGATCGGCCCACCTCAGCCTCCAAGTTTTATGTATATTTTTAAAAAGTATATGTAAAATAGTATTTTACATCATCTAGGCAGGCTCAGTAGATCTATTTAGAAATATAAATTTTGGCCGGGCACAGTGGCTCACGCCTGTAATCCCAGCACTTTGGGAGGCTAAGGTGGGCGAATCACGAGGTTAGGAGTTCGAGACCAGACTGGCCAACATGGTAAAATCCCGTTTCTACTAAAAATACAAAAATTAGCCAGGCATGGTGGCTTGCACCTGTAATCCCAGCTACTCAGGAAGCTGAGGCAGGAGAATCACTTGAACCCTGGAGGCAGAGGCTGCAGTGAGCTGAGACTGCGCCAGCTTAGGTGACACAGTGAGACTCCATCTCAAAAAAAATATATATATATAAATCTTACAGATAAAATGATAAATGGTAGAATTGTTTGACTATCTTTCCCCCCAAAACTAAGCAGGAATTAGATTTCTAGAACAACGCTTTCCAATAGTACTTCCTGCAATGATGGAAATGTTCTATATCTGTACTCATTGTAGTCACTAGCCACATAATGGCTATTGAGCACTTGAAACGTGGCTAGTGTGACTTAGAAACTGAATTTTTATTTAACTTTAAATAATTTATTTAAATAGCCACCTGTGGGCTAGTGGCTACCATACTGGACGGTGCAGAATCAGAACACTGATATCTGCACAAGTAATGTAAGGAAAACTGTTATTAATTGGGATATATTTTAAGAATGGTGTGGAGACTAAAAAATGGTTGAGAATGGCCTGGTATTTTTATTAGCCTAAAAAAAAAATAAATCAAGAAAAGACTTTAAACTTGGTGTTAAGAATCCTTAGAAGCATAGCCTAAAATTTCACAAAACAATTAAATTTGTCCATAAAAGAAGGTATTTTGGCAGTCTGAATGGGGAAAATAGATTTTCCTACTTCTCAGGCCAAAAATTTATAGTACAAAAGAGTGTAGGTAAGGTTATGGTTGACTAGAAAGCAGAAATGGTTACCAGCATACCTACACCTTATATATTGCACTTGTGAAATTTAGGTAATTCAGGTGACAGGGCTCTGTGAAAAAACTACAAAGCACTACACGCATATATCACTATGTGCTTTCACTATTGCTATTGTTGTTATGGTTCTTGCCTCCAAGAAACCTGCAAACAGGTACCTGCCAAGGCTTTGCTGGCTGACCATAGGTTTTGGTGGATATATGGACAGTGATACCACTTTATTTGTACTGAAAACATGACAACCATGGCTATCATTGGGTCTTAACATCGTTTACTTTTTTTAACAGTAAACTGAGTAGTACTTTAACCTGGATTGTGGGCCACTGGTGTACAGACAATAATTGAAGGAACAATATAAGAATCTAGTATGTGAAAATCGCTCACAATTCCAATGTTTGGGTCTCTATTAGACCTCAAGGCATGTGATTCATCCCTGAAGGCATGTTCCCTGGATCTTTTAAAGAGAATTCTAGTATATCCCCTCATTAAACAACAACAACAAAAATCAAACATGTATGCTTGGGTTCCAGGACTTTCTAGGTTTAAGTTTAGCTATTTATTACATTTACTACATTTTCAAATAAATTCATTTTACCTTATTGAGACAGATTAGCCTCTCCTGTGGAAACATGGTAGAAGTGGGGACTGATTTAATAAGGGTTTGGTATCAGTAAGTCATATAAAAAACATAAGTCAAATCTTCCATTACCACTCGAACAGAATAAAACGATATTATTGGCAGTACATGGGGACCACTATAAGGGACTCAAACACTTCCTCCACACCATGGATGTAAGGGAGAAAAAATGATACCCTCTGAGGGTAAAACGCACTTGCACAATGGCTAAGGTAGCACTCTGTTGAAATCAACCAAGAGACTCTCTACAGGTGTGTACCTAAGCTCAGAATTTGGAAGCTTCTACATGTTTCCAAAGGTGATCTAAGTTTAATCTTAGGAAGCAGGCCTGGAATGTGCTTGTCATTTAGTGAACTGTATTGTAGCTTGGTTTGAAAAAGACTGTGTGAACAAAGGAAAATGGTCAGCATAAAAATTAGTCTGAAGACCCAGACACTGGCAAGCTTTACTGCTCAGCACTACTTAGGGAAAACCCAAATAGGCTCTGTGGCAGGTGTGTCCTAATCATGGATTATCTATCCAAGTCCCTTTGTTTTGATTCCATTCTCACCAAGCAACCTTGTGATTGTAATTTGGCTTCCCATGTGGGTTGTCTATAAAGAGAAAATGCACTAATCTCTCAGTTCGACCTCACCAGTCTAATTAACAGCTGTAGTTCTCATTTCAGATGAACAAATTGGCATTAGGGCAAGTACATGTGAGTCTGACCATCCACAGTGTGCTAACAGGGTTGGATTTCTGAGCTTCTAAGAATATAAGCTCCTCATTCACCACTGAACCTCCTGTGCCTAGAACAGTGCATTAGAACAGAGCAGTAGCTCCTGACAGCTACTCAGTAAATACCACGCTGAGATCCAGAGACCTAAGATGACTTCTAGCATTTTTTAATTCAAATTACAATATATACTAAAACTGGCATAAATGCTCAGTATAAAATGATCAGAAAATGGATTCCACTACAAACAAAATATTTAAGTACCATAGCATTAATATGACCTAATGATAATTTACTTGATACAATACACATTAAGCAATTAGAAATGCTTTGTTTTTAGGCCTAAAACATCATTTTCTCTTCAAAAACTTCCCCATGACAAGCAAAAGCACTCAAAATCATTCAGAAGCTTAACATATTCAGTACTCAAAATGTTCGTTTTTTAAAAAGCTCACTTTTTAAAGTGATAACAACTTCCCCCACTGAAAATATTTTGAAAAGAGCTAACCCGACATTTCTCTTTTTCACCTTTTCCTAACTCTGTAATTTACTCTAATATCCAATGGGGTTATTCCATATGAGATCTAATAAAGGCAACAATGAATAAACAGTGCTGCTCAATTATCCAGTTCCACACTTTCATTGCAGCAAAGCATGTCTGGCTTTGCTAGAATGCTACAAAACCAAAACCCAGAGATGCCATCTTCAGCATTGGGCAAAAATAGCCCCTTACAGAAAACAATGATAACCTCTGGACAATGTAAAAAGCCACTATCTGAAGGCACTGGAGCACAATGAAAAACTTGCCAAAAATGGCGGGATGTCTACAATTGGTAAAAAGGAAAGGCACCAGGCAAGATGCCCATTTCTTCTGGATTGAAGAGCCAGAAGACAGAGTTCAGGGTGACTACCATAGCTGGAAAAAAAGAAAAGACACAAATAACCAACATCAGCAATAAGAGATGACACCATTACCAATTCTAGATATTAAAAGGATAAAAAGGGAATGTTATTTAAAATAAATAAATGCCTCTCAAAAGCAAGTAGCTCACGCCTGTAATCCCATCACTTTGGGAGGCCAAGGCGGGCAGATCACTTGAGGTGAGGAGTTCGAGACCAGCCTGGCCAACATGGTGAAACCCCGTCTCTACTAAAAATACAAAAATTAGCCAGGTGTGGTGGCGGGTGCCTGTAGTCCCAGCTACTCAGGAGGCTGAGGCAGGAGAATTGCTTGAACCTGGGAGGCGGAGGGTACAGTGAGCCGAGATCACACCACTGCACTCCAGAGCAAGACTCCATCTTGGGGAAAAAAAAAAATCAAGTGGCAACACACTATCCAAAACTTAGATGCCAAGCTGCTCTTACCTTGTCTCATAAAAAGGAAGAAACTAATAAGAATATATGACCACTCTAATCACAGGTAAATCCAAATAACAAATCACATCAAATAAAGTCACTTACCAACTAGAACATCTTTAGTTTTTTGCTCTTTAAATAATCCCATCTTCCATTTCCAAAACGTATACATTAAAATAATGCTTTTCTTTTAACTTGGTATTAATTCTTGGTACTAATTCTTATTGACATTGGATATATGCACAACTATTTACAAGACCATATAACATTACTTTTAACTGTGTATACTTTCCACCATGAACCATAAAGCCAGTCCTTTGTTTCACTTCCTCTTTATATTAGTAGCCAAGTGATTACCTGCCCACACTTTCAGTTTCTTTAGCCCATAGAAGCAATTAATGGCAACAAAAAAGCTTAAATGCTTTATAGAGAAAGGAGCTCAACTCTGTACCCATTAAACAACTCCCTCCACCTCTCCCCCCTCACCTTAGCCCTTGGCACCTACCGCTTAAGGATTCCATGAGGATTAGAGATAGATAGCAATCTTCTTCCCAAGATCCCCAAAGGCAAATATCTACTTCTTACTCTACTGTAACTGGCAGTGAATTGCATAGTGCACCTGTGTTGTGTGCACCTGCACACTTAAAAATGGTTAAGATGGTAAATTTTCCATTATGTTTTTTAATACAAGACAACACAATAAGCTTTTTAAAATAAAAACATAAAGACAAAAAAGTTAATTATTTGAAAAAATATATTCACCTAATATCTTTTCCATTGCCTTAACAAGAACATATAACACAAATAGATTGCTATTAAAGTTCTTCCCAAAACAATACAATCTCAGCATTTCAAGTAATTTTAGCCCTACACACCAAAGTTAGTTGCTCAGAACGCCTTTAGTATAACCAAAAATTAACAAGACATTTTCTCTGTGAGCAGGATTTTACCAAAATATACATACAGCAAGGATGATTAGAAAGTTATTTGGTCAAATCTTTTTGTACTGTATTTCACGAGCACAACCCCAACTTAGCTGAAACTCCCCCTCCCTCAAAAAAGCAGAGATAAACTGATAAAACTGTATGTAAGTCTGCCTACTATCAGTACTGGTTTTTAAATATGCCTTGAGAAAGCTTGGGATTCAGTCAAACATTGCTGAAAAAACACACATCTTGACCCAGTACTGAATCCTAAAAATAATGTCCATCAATAACTGAAATAAAGGAATCCTCTTAAGTATCAATTCTCAAGGATTAAACAAAAGATTTGCTTGAGTTTGAAGGAAAAGCAATTCTGGTTAAGAAAAAAATGAATGAGAAATACAGTTTCAGCTTGTCTTAGGCCTAGATCATGTTCATCAACAATTTCAAACTCATGTTCTTCCTGGTTAAGTTTTGCTATCATTTGTTTGTATTTAAATAGTTTACAGGCACCTAGTTTCTCTTTCTCATAATACTGGCTGCCACAATTCTCAACTACAGATTTTTTTAATGTCATAAGCACTTGAGAAAATAAGAAATAATCACGTAAAAACACAGCGAGAATAAACCAAAGCAGTTTCTCCATCAGAAAATGAGGCCCCGTGCTCTGTGACAATCGTTCTAGGGAAGTTGTTTTGATAGTCATCAATAGCAAACAGAAATCTGTCCCTAACCTATATTAAAGAAAATATTTAAGTACAGTTTTGTAAACTCCAAACTATCCACAGATCTATAACAAGGTTGAGAAAGGCAAACTACTGTCTTTTCACATGCTTTGCTATAGCTTATAGCTCTTCCTGAATAGTTTTCCAGCTCTTATCCAATTTAGGAAAAGGGGGGAAAATGCTATATAAATCAGATCTACCCAACTAAACTGGGAAAAAGAGGAGAAAAGAGCCTTTAAGAAGACCGTGCATGCAATAATTATGTTTTCCTACTTTACCCCCTTCCTTCACCATGCATTACATTATCAGCATGAGTCTTCCAGATGACTTTTAAGTGGCAATAAGAGAGTAAGCATTCTGTTAACTGGGTAAAAGGTGGATAAAATAAATATAGTCAGCTCAGACTTTCTGAAGACTATGGAACAGCTGAAGTTACTTAATACAAATGATAAAACCTGCTTGGACTATGGACTCAACAACTACACTGTTTTACTGAGTCAGTCATTTTCTTACATAATGATTCAGTACTTTCTAAATGCTACAGTGGTGTTCTATAGCAGTTATAAGAGCGGTGAGATCCAACCAGATCTGGCTTGGGAAGGAAGACCTCTAGGTTTTACATCAACCCTGATTCAGGCTCAGTGGGACCTTATGGACTTACATTTTTTCATCTGTAAAATGAGGGGGCTGGACTAGAAGGTTCCTTTCAGCCTAAATGAGATGAGTCTAAAAATCTAATGTTTAGTAATCTTTTAAAATATCTTCTACCTCTGTTGTTTCAATTTTAAAAAGTTCTACATTGTGCATATAACACAAGAGTAAACACAGACACATTCCTCTTTATGGTTTCTATGTTCCAAGAATCTTTGGAGCTCTATGTACAATCCTCCTATTGAAAACTACAAAGCTGTTGGTTTCATAAACTCTAAAGATTAAAAGGAGAAGCAAAGGCTTCTTAAGGCAGTAGGATTAACACTCTGGCTCAGAATATATGCAGTGAGACTCTAGGCCTTGAAAGCATCAGAACCATCCCCACAGTGCTCGTGTGTACATCACTGTTTCAAATCACTCTGATAATGCATTTGCGTGCTCTAGATTCTGGCTGGTAAAATGATACTACTCAAAAGGAGTAAAATTAATACGGCTACAAAAGAACATCCACTGTAAAATTCCACAGATGCTTTCTCTAAAACATATTAACCCACCTGGCACACAGAGCAGCAACTCTTTCGGCTTCTCACTATACAGCATGGACCTCACTTAGTGCTTCTGTACCACAAGCTATAGACACACACTAGTATCAACAGCAAAATGCGGTGGTGCCAGGAGTTTATCACTTCAACCATTCATTACCAGATGGCAAAACTAAGGACAAACCACAACATTAAAAAACATGGAGTGGAATATTTTTTCAGGACTTTGACTCTAAAGTTTTCCTGAGGTATTTGCTAATAATGGATTTTATAAACACAAAAAAGAAAAAAACCCCACATAATTTAAAATTTGAGCAGTAAAAGTTCGTATGTACGTAACATCACATTTAAAAAAAAGACATGGTGTGATTATATCTGTTTAAAATCCCACTAGTCATCTAACAAATGAACAGTTAAACCTTTTGCTTTCAAGATAATACCAAGTCTCATGAAAGAATCTCAAAGAACCTTGTATACTACATGTCACTAACTCCCATAAACCCTTGACAAGTGTGGCAAAAAGCCAATGCTCCAAATATTATAAATGGGGAGAGCAGCACAAAACAATTACACAATTGATGTGTCAGAAATTATTCAGCAAAGAACCCTGAAAAGAAAAAGCAATTGGTTGGGCTCCCAATTCAGCTTTCGAACTTTATTTTGAAGCTACCTTTAAATAGCATAAGGCAAGGAATCAGAGTTCATAATGACAGAAAAATAATCTCAGCCCAAGTTACACAAGCCCGCATAGTATATACAACAGTGTGGGCTCAACTGCTCCTTCCCAGGGGATTAGAATATTGATGCTGAACTTAGGCAAGAAACCAGACAAGCAGAGAAACCCAGTGCCCAGAGCTGCTGAGCAAAAAAGGTAAAGTCCACCCTTGGCCCCGAATAAAGCGACAAGAGTACATCTGGCATGGTCAAAAACTTTTGCTTGTTTTTTTAAAATACAATTCTGAGATACACTTTGCAGGCAACAATCTTCTATTTTCTTGTATGCTTATGAAAAATGTGCCCTTGGTTCAAATACTCATCCTCTAGGCATTGCTGCTGAGGAGGGAGCAGCCTGGGATGCTAAGCTGGGCTGTAAAACTGAATCAAGCTGAGGAATGGGCCACTGTCAGGCTGACACACAACAGGTGAAAGAAACTGAAGCAGAGAGGGCAGAGTGGGCAAGGATTAGCAGCATCAACCCTTCCAAAGATGTACTCGTGGGGCCTTACTGCATGATATGTGATAATCCTACATATGCCACTCAAAATCACAGAATCAGCCTAGAGTTGGAAGGGACTTTAGAGGTCACCTAGTCTCACCTCTAGCCAAAGAAGCCCTCTCTTTTCAATTACGTACTTGTAATGGTCTGGAAGCTTGTACCTGAATTCTTCCACTACCTGAAAGGACAACTCCACTGTTGAGTAGAGCTAATTGGTAGAAAGTATCTTATCACTAATTCCTATCAACAAACCGTATCTCTGCCTTCTGGAGCTACACAGTATAACTCTCAGCCCTATCTTAACATGACGGTTCTAATATTATAAAACATAAATGCAAAACTTACACATCACATTTCATTTGCAATATGGGCCCATCCCACCAGCATACAAAGCATTCATGACGTTGACTCAGGCATTCATTTATTTAAGAAGTGTTATCTACCATCTGAGAGAAAGATTAACAACAATAGCAGCTCATCTTTATTGATCACTTACTAAGGACCAGAAACTACTCTCAGTGCTTCACATTTAATAACTTATTTAATCTTCTCAACGAACGTTATGAGGTAAATATTCTGTTGATTCCTGTTTTATTATAGATGAGGAAACTAAGACACAGAAAGGTTAGGTAACTTTGCCCAAAGCCACACAGCTAATAGGTAGCAGTTTGACTCCAGAAGGAATGCTCTCAGCACTCTAGCTCCCTTGCTCAGGGAGCCCACAGTATGGTACAGAAGAACTTATAGCCATCCTTCTCGCTTTGTGGCATACCTGGAAACCTGTTAAGCTCATGTTGTGTTTTCATCAAAATCACTATAAATAACATTGTTCAGGACAGGGTCACTAAGCCTCACCACACGAGGTGTCCCTCCCGGTTGACAATAACCCACTAATAAAACCCTTCCAGAGTATAGTTGTTCTGCAAACAACAGATCCCTGATTCTATTTGCATTCAGTTCACATTGTTTGATTGGACAAGAAAGATATTATGAAAAACTTTGTCAGGTCCTTTGACAAAATCAAATTATATATCTTTGTTTAGTAAACTTATCAAAGGTGGAAAAACGAAATTGGTCAATCCTGTTTTTTCTCTTGGTCTTAGAAGTAACAGCTAACTGTGGTGATGTTGTATCAGGTAGGTTCTTTCACACACTGCTAGTAAAAGCAGAAATGAATATATCTATCATGTACCTACCCCCATTTTCTTTATCCAGTCTATCACTGATGGGCATTTAAGTTGATTCTATGTCTTTGCTATTGTGAATAGTGCTGCAATGAACAGACACATGCATGTCTTTATAATATCACAATTTATATTCCTTTTGGTATATATCCAGTAATGGGATTGCTGGGTCAAATAGTAGTTCTGTTTTTAGGTCTTTCAGGAAGCACCACACTGTCTTCCACAATGGTTGAACTAATTTACAGTCATAAAAAAGAATGAGATCATGTCCACTGCAGGAACATGGATGGAGCTGGAGGCCATTATCCCTAGCAAACTAACACAGTAACAGAAAACCAAACACCGTGTGTTCTCACTTATAAGTGGGAGCTAAATGATGAGAACACATGAACACACAGAGGGGAACAACACACACTGGGGCCTCTCGGAGGGTGGAGGCTGGGAGGACGGAGAGGACCAAGAAAAATAACTAATAAGTATTAGGCTTAATCCCTGGATGACAAAATAATGTATACAACAAACCCCCATGACACAAGTTTACCTGTATAACAAACCTGCACATGTAATCATGAACTTAAAATTAAAGTTAAATAAAAAAAGTAATAATAAAAGATAAAAAAAATTAGTATATCCTTTATGGTAAGAAATTTAGAAATATGTTTTCAGAATTCACATCTTTTAACCTGAAAATACCTTTTGATAATTCATTTTAAGGAATAATCAGATGTGGACCAGGATTCATGTAGAAGATATTTATTGCAGCACTATTTATTTATAATTGTAAAACACTGAAAACAATATGAAAGTCCTAAAATAGGGGTATTGATAAATAAATTATGTGACATCTATCTCCTGAAATCATAATAAAAATTTAGTTTATAAATTACTAATTATAGAGAAATGTTTATGATGGGTTCAATTTAAACAGCCAGATATTCTCTAAAAATGAACTATAATCCACAGTAAGTTTTTTGAAAATATTCTGGTGAACACAGATTTATACGTGTGCATATGTATATACATAGAAAGATAGAAGTGCATAAAATGGATTGTTAGATTGTGAGTAAATTTTATTTTCCTCCATTTTTCTAAGTGTGCTACAATGAACATGTACTAATTTTATAACCAGAAAAAAATAATAAAAACTATTAGGATGAATCATATGAAACTGTTGATATTCAACTGCCTTTAACTTTTAAAACTAGCACTTTCATGTGCTAATTTAAGCCTAATATTAAGACTAAAAGAAAAAAAAAACCAACAGTACCTGTTCTGGGTGAGCCAATAATGATCCTTGGTGACTGCCATAAAATGCTGAAAAATTGCTTAGCAGTCTTTTCTAGAATTGTATTGTATAGTTCATTCATCTATAAATTTCTAGAGTTCACTGTTTAGAAAACAACCAACACTCCTTGTCTTCCATCTTCTGGACAGAAACCCTCAAGAAAATCCTGACATGGTTACATAACTTGCATCCCAGATTACAAGAGTTATGACTCGACAACCCTGCTGTTTTTGCCCTGAAAAAAAGCACTGAAAGGTTCACCATCTTTTACTGTATGAGGTACTAAAGAATCCTACCTTCAGGCAAAGAGCAACGTCTAAGTACTGCTTAGTACTGTGTTTATTAGAGAATTGAGAGTGTGTGAAACATTCTGACTGATCTGTTTCTTCATGTCCTCCCTACAATTCCTATCATATTGTGATCAAAAAGACCTGAAGACTTTTCTTAGAAATCTGTTCTAGGAAGGGAAAGTGGTCTCCAAGTTTGGCAAACTTCAGAACACCTGTTATCCTCAGAAGTCCTCAAAGATTACTAGTAGTCATTTCATAATTGTATTATTCTTCACTGATCATAAACCAAAGACGAGGCACTGTGCTAGGAATCACAAGAACCTTCAGCATTCTGGGATGAGATATAATGCATCTCACTAGGAGATGGAATTTTTAAAAGAACTCTTCAATATTTGAAATTTTTTTCACTTATCTTGAGTTGTGATTTATACTTAATGATTTATCAGTAATTTTTGTTATTGTTATGGAATGTGAGGCAGCCACTTTTCATCCTAAAAAAACTAACCCCCTTCCAGTTCCTGCCCCCAAAAAATCAATACAAATTAATCACAGAAGATTTCAAGTTCTGTTGTCCCATGGCAAACACTTATTAATGCGTACCAGTTATATGAAAGGCACTATGACAGATGGAACTGTAGAGGTTATCGGTCACCTACTAAATTAGTAGCTGAGTTGGAATTAGAACCCCCCTTCCCTGCCACCCTTCTTGGTCAGAGACAGGGGTAAGGAAAGGTGCAGCTTGAGGACAATTTAAAATTAAGAAAACAAAAAGTTTACTGGATGTAGAAACAGAAGATTCTTTGTGTACCAAAAACAAAACAAAACAAAAAACTTGGTTAGCCTCCTGAGTTTAGACCTCTAGCTAGAAAAGGAAAGCCCCCAAGTTTATAACATCATATGGTTCCTCTTGGGCTTCACCCTGTAAAGACAACATCCCGTACCTCTCTGGACAAATCCTGGCAATGACCAAAGAATCAATGGAACTCACAGTAAGAGATATTCTGTGGGCATGGGAATCATTCTCTAATCTCTAGGCAATGTTTACCTTTCCTTTTTTCTTTAAATTTACCTTAGTCATATGGTATGGAATTTGTTCACAGGGCAATTTCTTTCCTTTCCCTCCACCTCTACTCCCAACTCAGACTATAATCAGGGACCAGGGACCATGGTCTGTCTCACCCTCATGTCCCCAGGATTCAATACTGTACCTGGCACATAGTAGGCCAGACGACTGAACTGAATTTGGTCCTAAAAATCTGTAATTTTAAGAAAGAGCTCTCTGTTAAAGTGCAATAACAAAAAAGCTATTATAGCCTTTTCAGTGGTTGTACCACACAGTATTTTCCTTAGTAAGCACACAAAGATAAATACTCTTGATGTCTGTGTTTCCTGTATTTCAGAAGAGTGGCACGAATGTGAGAAGCCATATTCATTTTAGCCACTTACAAATAAAGAGGCCTTGGCAATTTACTTAATCCCTTCAAGACTTTTTCCTCATTTGTAAAAAGAAATAAGAGCCCCCACCCGCAGGGCTGCAGGAGATTAAATGAAATAGAGTAAGTACTGTATGTGGATAGCAGGCACCCAGCCAGAGATTTCCCAGCTTCTACTTCATCCAACCAGGCTGTCTTTATCAATCACCTGAGTGCTATTTTATGTTTTCAGCTTTTCCACAAGTCACATCAGTGCACTCCAATCTGAATCTAATGAGGAGCTCTTTTATCCCCTTCAAGTCCCCTTCCCTCCCCAACTTCATCAAATCCTGCCATGAACCACCAATGCCAGAGGCTTGTAACTTTGGCACCTTGATGTTGATAAGTCTTTCCTTCTGCCTTCCCACATTTAGTTCTTATGACTACTCTTTGAAAAGGAAAATTCTGAGACCAAATGGAAGATGACCAACCTCCTGACTCTAGGAATCTGATTCCTTGGGACCCAGGCTATAGCAAGATTCAGGAATTAAGAAGACAGGTTGCCCTGGAAGGAAGCACTACACTTCCCACCACATGAGCATTCAGCACCTCAGGTTCATTTTCAAGAAGACTACAGGCAGCAGAATAAAAACCCAGAAGCCCATTACCAACCTGTAAATAGAAAGGGCAACATGAGACTGGGAGAGCACAAATGGCCAACTTCCATTAATCCAGCCAATGAAGCCCCGTGCCAGCACATATTTCAAACCCCCGAAACTAATTAGTTCCAAGGAAAAACATCACCTGACATGATTATGAACGGATCCAAAAGCTAAGAATAATTCTTACATAGAATGAGGAAAAAGTGACAGAAAAGAAAAAGCCTCCAAATTCAGTGAAATCTACGTTATAAAATTAATTGAAAAACTACTGTGTAAAGCATTAAGAAAAATTAGAGTGGCTAAAACAGAAGGTAATATGCAGTATTAGCAATAGCATGATTTGGTGGCTTCAGCACATAAAAGGGAGGCCAAAGACAGGATACAAGGATAGATAATGTGTGTTAATTCTCCCTTTTCCTCGCAAGAAACAAATTACAACACAGGTTCACTTCATTACACTGCATGTAAAAGAATAAAGCGCTGTTTCCGGGCAACAAACACTTTAGGAGCTTAATATTCACTGTGCAGAATCCTAAAAAGTCAGTGAGTGTCTTGGAATTTCACCACACAAACTTGCGTCACCACACTCTTTTGTGTCAGACTGTTTCATTATCTTCAAGGCTTAACATAATTGGAGTCTCAGCCTAAAAATAGGCTATTTTTGCTTTGCAATCTGATTGGTAAATAAAAGTTAGGGGAGTTTTTATCCCCTTCACTTATTTTAAACAACTGCTAGCTTCTGCTCATCAAGTAAAGATTACTGAATACATTTTCTGTATCTATTTGTTTATTCTGCTTAAGGCAAACAACCTATGACCTTCACCATTGTAACAGATGGTGAGTGGTACAGACAGGCTACACAAAGACATCTACCAGAACCATGCCAAGTTTGAGCTGTGGTGCATGGCATCACCATTTTATTCCACAAAATACATACGACAAACAGAAGCATTCCTCCTCATTCCCCATCTTACCACCCTTGTTTCATCACCCAATCTTCTTCCTTAAGAATTCTGTTCCAAGGGCCACATTAACTATGACCATTCAAATTCCATTATGACTGCTGTCAAAAGACTGAGGAAATATAAAAGGAAAATTGGAGCTCTCAGAAAATCTATAAAGTAGCAGCAAATGCTAACCAACCCAGGATGACACACGCTAATACAGTACACATCCTTTCAAACAAAAATGGCTCCAAGTACTATGAAGATACAACACTATTTTCTCCCATCTCCTAATGCCTGTTGCACAGGCAAATACTCAAAAACACAGGCAACGTACTGTGGCAGTTAAGAATGCTTGGACTGCCTAGATTTGAATTATGGCTCCATTTATTCACTAGCTCTGTGATCTTGAGCAAGTTACTTATACTTTCTGTACTTCAGTTCTCTCAACTATAAAAGGGAAATAAAATAATGGCATAAAACCCCATACTAACTTGCCACACAATCAAGCAAAGTCAAATCTAACTCAATTGAGGATTGCTTCCCATCCTCCACCCAGCTCCCGCTTACAGGAACAGGGTAAAGCTTTTACCAAGGGAGTGGATGAGTAATAGGCAGGATACTAAGAAACCACTAGCCCGTAACCATTTAGATTTTCTCAGTTCAGTACATTTCTACACATGTAATAAATGCAAACATTTTCTCCTCCACGCCCACCTCCACTAACTAGAAATTGAAGATTACAATTTCTCATAAACCTCAAAATAATATGACTCCTACGTTTTATACAGTTAGAGAAAAATTTTTTTGGACTGTGCTTATATGTTTACTAGTCATATAAAGTGCTTAGAACAGTGTCTAACAGGATCAAATGCTTAATATATCTCAGCTATTATTGTCTCCAATTTAACTGCATGTCTAATTATTTACTATTTACATGCAAAGGAGACAGTGAGACCAGATCCTAATTCTCTTTGGAAGTTCATAACTGATACCCAACCTAAGGGGTGGGGCGGGGGTGGCAGTCAAATGTGCCACACTAAATTGAGTGGAGGAGGGGAGAAACAGTATACTCCAAAGTGAAAAAGAATAAATTAGGAGGCATTACCATAGTATTTAACCATAGCTACATTTTTTCCTCCAATAGCTAACTTCAAATATAATTACAGTGATTCAATTTATCAGCAAATGGCTTACACAGGCTACTGGTGGATAAAATGAGATGTCCTGTACTAGAATAGAGGTCCAAAGTGTGATTATAGCAGCAATCTCCATTTTAAGAAATCCGTTTGTTCCCGTGAATTCGTCTTTCCTCTCTACATGTGAATTCAGTAGGTGAACATCAAGTAGTTAAATCTGAAGTCTATGATGGTAAGGAAAACACTGAACAGCTTCAAAAACAAACAGAAAACACAGAACACATGCACTGATTCAGTGAACTCTAATAAAAAGGAGAATTTTTAAAAACTAATTGATTTAAACAATCCTGCTTTAAGATCAACAGCCCAATTTCTTCTCATGCTTTTTAATCTATGATCTATATCTCCTACACCTACCACAAATCCTATTCCAAAAATAAATGTCAACAGATGGACAGTAATTTTCTAATTTTCACATAGAATAATTTTAGAAAATAAACACAAAATCCTCCCAACCCCTCCAAAATCCTATAATAATAAGGCAATGATACAGATGTGGAAGGAGCCCACAGCTGATAAAGCCAGCTCCTTCAATAACCAAAACTAGTACACATAGTTCCTTGTCAACCATCATCTCCAAATTTTGAAATTTTGGTTTGTTTAAACCAAAACAAATTATTTATAGCTTTTTTTCCCCAGCTCCTTTCCATGCCAGGTTTACCTAATCACCTACAATCACTATCCATAGAATTTGGCAACTCACCTCATCAGTCTTCACCTTTCTTCAGAAATCTGAAAACCAAAGCTCAGAAACCAAAGGAATAACTACACAAAACAGATGGAAAGCAGGTAGCTGAATTAATTCGACAAATACCAACGAAGCACCTACTATGTGCCAAGGTCTATGCTAGGGGCTGTGTTTGCAGGAGTGAGTTAAACACACTGCCTACCCCAATGGAGCTCATAGTTAAATAAGGAAGATGTATATAAACAAGAAAACACATAAGTCAGTGATTACAAAATGATGAGAGCCAAAATGGGAATGAAACAGGGTGCTGAGCTAGAAAAGATCATGACAGAGAAACTCTTGCACCTGTGTACAAATAGACAAGTAGAGGAATGCTTACTTTTCACAACAGTAAAACACTGACGACAATCTAAATGACCATCACTTGAGAAAGGGAAAAATACATTGTAGAATATTCATATGATGGAATACTATACAGCAGTTCAAATAAATGATCAGATATGTATATATCAACATGGATATCACTCAAAAATATACTGTTGAGTGAAAAAAGTTGCAAACTGAAAAATGATAAGATATCATCCACATAAATTAAGTGAGCACATTCATAGGTAACAAAAACATGGAAAAAGGAAGGATACATATCAGCTTCATAACAGTTGCCTCTGGAGAGGAAAGGAGGAAACTGGGGAAGGGCACACATTACCAACCTCAACTATTTGTAATGCTCTCTTTTACTTAAAATAAAATCTGAAATAATTATGACAAAATCTTAACATGTATTAATTCTGGAAAATTGGCACATGGGTATATTTCACCCTATAAAATTAGTGAGAAAAAATTTTTTATTTAAAAATGAGAGATGGTGGTGTGCTGGATGGATCTATTTAGAAAGAGTAGTCAGGAAAGGTCTCATCAAGAAGGTGGCGTAAGGCCAGGTGCAGTGGCTCACGCCTGTAATTCCAGCACTTTGGGAGGCCAAGGCAGGTGGATCACCTGAGGTCAGGAGTTCAAGACCAGCATGGCCAACCATGGCAAAACCCTGTCTCTACAAAAAATACAAAAATTAGCTGGGCGTGGTGGTGCGCACCTGTAATCCCAGCTACTCAGGAGGCTGAGGCACAAGAATTACTTGAACCCAGGAGGTGGAGGTTGCAGTGAGCCAAGAGCACCACTGCACTCCAGCCTGGGCAATAGAGCAAGACTCTGTCTCAAAAACAAAAACAAAAACAAAAAAAACCACCACACACACACAAGAAGGTGACATATAAGCTGAGACCTGAAGAGAGAAAAATACAACCCTGCACCAAGCCTGGGAAGGAGCATTCCAGGCAGAGGAAACCAGATGCACAAGGTCCCTATGGAGGGACAGAACTCATGTGTGTGAAGAACTGAAAGAATAGGGTAGCCCATGTGGCTGGACTAAAGCAGGGGTGCAGGTGAGGGAGCTGCAGGTGAGGGAGCAGCAGGTAGGAGGCACAAAAATGAGGTAAAAGTAGAGGTAAAGTGATCCACGTAGGACCTTGGAGTCCAAGGTAAACTGAAATAGGAAGTCAATGAGGAATCAAAGCAGAATGATATGATGCAATTACACCTTAAAAATATAGGGTTGAGAATAGATTGAAGGGGACAAGAATAGAACGGAGACACCACAGGGAGGCTGATGCAGTGATCCTGGCCAGAGATGATGGTGGTCTAAACTAATCAGAGCAGTGGCAGTGTCAATGGAGAGAAATGGATTAATCTGAATATTTTGGAAGTAACACTGGCAGGACTTAGTAATAACTGCACCTTACGACTGCAATGAGAAGAAAGTGACAGGAAAGAGCTATTTCTTAAATAGTATAAAAATACTGTTTGCCATTTTGTACCCACTACTTTAAAGCATTCTACTACATGTTGCTGAAGGACATGAAAAAACATGCCTGGCCCCTGAATCTATTTAGTGAAACTGAGTGAACAAACTTCGCAAACTCATGAATATCAAGCTCCTAAGAAGAAACAAATGTAAACATAAGCTGACCTCATTAAGTTGCAGAGTGAGGAAAATAAGTTTTAAATCAGTCATAAAAAGTGAGTTTTGAGGAAGACTGACAGAAAATACACTACACAGAAATTAGTGGTGTAGGTGGACAAAGGCACTAAAAGCAGAAGAAATGGCAAAGTAAAAACACAAACTTGAAAAATAACTGGGCAAATAGCATACAAACTGGCCTTTTTAGAGAAGACTGCTAAGCATTAAACAAGAGAAAAATGTAATTGGAGGTAAGAGGCTCTGAGGAGAGGGCAGACAGAACGGTAGAAGGTTGTTTATTTTTTAGCTAGCATTAACTGAGTACTTATTATGTATCAAACGCATTTCAAGGCATTAACACACATTATCTCATTTAATTTTCCCAACAACCTCACTGGGCATTTACCATTATTAAAAATGAGGAAGCTGAGGGTCAATGACATTAAGTAACTAGTTAATAGATCCCAACTCAGGGAGAAGCAAAACAGGAACACAGCTGTGTTTGCCTCCTCGGTCCACACACTTGCCTAGTAAAGCAGTAAGCTGTAGGTAGCAGGTATACAGAACAGGGAGTCTCAGGCACCCAGGCCTAGGCCTGGATTCCAGTTCTGACACTTAGGTGAGCTGTTTTACAAGTTACTTCCTTGTGCCTCAGATTCTTCATCTATAAACTGTGGATAATTACATTATCTTCCTACAGCAAATCAGCCTGACCACCATTACTGCACTCAAACAGCACCAACTAAAGTAAAAGATCACCTCCATATCCCAAAATTCAATGGAAATTTTTCAAAACTATCATCAGTGTCTCTTCCTGAAAGTTGCCTACTACTTCCCTGAAATGCTCTTCACTGGTTTCACAACACCATGTGTTCCCACCTCTTCTCATTCTCTGGCTGCTCTTTCACGATCTACTTTCTAAAGCCCGTCCTCCTCTACCAAGTCATTAAATGCTGGGGTTCCTTAAGACTGAGTCCTACACCCACTTCTCTTTCCACTCTCTCCTCTCTCCCAAAGTAATCTCATCCATGTCCATGGCTTCATCTAACAATGACTATAAACCAATGACTCCCCAGTTTATATTCTGCAACCTCAAAATTAACATGTCTACGATCAAACTGTTCATCTTTCCCTCCTCCTGCCCCAAACCTGGTCATCTTCCAGTGCTCTTCATCTCAGTGAAAGGTACTCCATCTTCCTACACAAGTCAGCCAAGAGTTGACCTTGATACCTTCCCCATCCTAAGCCCCACATCCAATATACCACCCAGTTTTACTGATATGTTTTCTCTTAAATCTCTCTCATATCTGGGTCCTCCTCCCTCCACTGACTGCCATCACACTAGTCAAGCTACCACCATCACTTGCCTGGAATACTATTCTAATAATAGCTTGCTAATCAGTTTCCCCTCATCCACTCTGGTCCCTCCAACTCACTCAGGCAGAGTGATCTTCTCAAAATGGAAATGTGAGCCTATCTCCCCCAACATATAAAACCTATTAACATCTGGCCGGGCGTGGTGGCTCATGCCTGTAATCCCAGCACTTTGGGAGGCCGAGGTGGGTGGATCATTTGAGGTTAGGAGTTCTAGACCAGCCTGGCCAACATGGTGAAACCCCAACTCTACTAAAAATACAAAAATTAGCCAGGAGTGGTGGCGCACACCTGTAGTCCCAGCTACGCGGGAGGCTGAGGCAGGAAAGTCACTTGAACCTGGGAGGCAGAGATTGCAGTGAGCCAAGATCACGCCACTGTACTCCAGCCTGGGCGACAGAGCGAGACTCTGCCTCAAAAAAACAAACAAACAAACAATTAACATCTGCCCCTTGGTCAACATGGCCTGCAAAGCCTATATGGTGTGACCTTGATTACCTCTCCAGCCTCGCCTCCTATCACTCTCCCCTTCCTTTCTATGCTTCAGCTACCTCAGCCTTCTCAGTGCCCTGGCCACATAATGCTTCCAACCACCACAGGACCTCTGCACATGCTAGCCCTCACTCTAGAATGCTTATTCTTCCAACTCTTTACCTAGTTAACTCCAGCCCACACTTTCTAGATCTCAGCTCAAGTACCAAAGGATCAGGAAAATTTTGACTTTTCAGTCCAGGTCAAGGGCCTTTGCTATCAAGACTCAGAAATTCATGTGTCTTTTCTTAGCACTTATTTTCTTTCAGAATGACATAATTATTCATTGACCATTTGATTAACAGCTCTCACCTACTGTACTGAACACTCCATGAAGACAAGGTCCTTGAATGCTTAAGTTTACCACTGTCTCCCTAACAGCAGCACCACGTGGCATGCCTGACACTTGCTAGATACTCGGAGCCTTGCACGAATGCTTCCCCTGGGTTGTTCTGAGAAACAATAGTAGATAGCCACTCTATGTTAAGGTGCTTTGTAACTGAAGCCCACTGAGCAGTAATTATCATCATCTAGCACCCCTATGACAAGTGAAAAACCAGAGGCAGAATGGATGACTAGCTCAAAGCCACAAAAAGTAAACAAGTGGGTGAGCACCCTTGGTGTGCAGTCCAGGGCTTTCTCCAGTGCATACTCAGGCATTTCAGTAAGATTTTTGCACCTACAACAGATCCTTTCTCTTGTTTACTAGTAAGTAATCACAAGTTTAACTTCCCAATCTCTAGCTCTAGTTTTACTGGAATCATTACCGAAGGCTTTCCTCTCAAGGCAGTAGGTCACAAGCAATGTCATTTGTCTCCATTTCCCTCCATGTACACACTCAGCAAATATCATTTGAAGAATTCCTGGCTATGAGGCAAGAACCAGTAATTGAATTAAATATATTCAGCCACTCTAAGCCAATCTTCTGAAGACAAATTATTTTTTTCTGCCCTATCAGGACATCATTAAAGAAGAAATACCCGGATTTTTCCTGTGATTATATTATCAGCTATCCATCACATCGTGCCATGCAGTCCAACGTAAATAGAATACGCACCCTACCCTGTTGGTCAGGGCTCAGAAATGTTACATGTGGCCTCAAGAACAATGTACATTATTAATAGCCCATGAGCTGATTCCTTTCTCCAAGCCACCACCCCCCAACCCTCCTCCTCCCTGCCTGCGGAAGGCACACCACCCTCCTGCACAGGGCTGAAAATGTAGTCTGTGGTTAAGTCAGCAGCGATGAAAAACCCATGAAACAAATATAGCCAAATGTCTGACACTCCAAATCGTAAAAGAAACCTAATATCTTTGTTCCACTCTCATCTCTGCTCAACTCTTAGTCCTAAGGCAAAATAAATAAATAAATAAATAAATCTCATCACTAGCCTCAAAACAGCAAATCTTTTATCAAGTTTAAAACAACAAAGCCAATAAAAACAGGTAATACAAAACCAAACCCAAGCCTATAAAGAAGAATTAGTAATTAGAAGAATTCCAAAGATGACACAGAAACCATTTCTGGAAATCACTCAGGCTTTGTTGCTCTTTTAAAAATGCGAGTAAAAATTCACTTTTCAGCTACATTCTATTTCATATTGCTTTTTAAAACAGAATTTTCAAAGAAAAAATTTTAATGTTGAGACTCATACATTCAAGCTTAAAAGGGATACAAGCCAATTCAACCACAAAATTAATAATAAAAAGGAAACAAGGACAGCTGCACAACCTGACGCTGGTACTAAATTTCAAAGTAGGTATAAGATCTCTAAAACCATGACCACAGGGCTCAGGAATCCCTGGCTGAAAATCAAACGGCTTCTTCACACATACATAAAACTATTCTTCTCCCCGCCTTCCAAAACTCCCACAACTTACCAAATGCAGCTCATTGTAATTTAACACAGTATTTATGATCTGGCAAATTGACACAGGCTCATGCTGCCCACTGAAATGATGACACACAAACAGAAGGTACTAATTCTATTAGTCTTCCCTCAGTCAGCTGGTCCTGAGCCATAACAAACCCAAAGAGCTTGTTTTGTTTTTTAAATTTGACAGGGATGTGTCTTTAATGGGCCTGACCATACTGTTGTGACGAGTATGCTAAAGCCACCAGGCAGCTGAGGCTGCCAAAAGTAGGTTTTTCCAATTAGCAACAAATAGACTCAGCATGGCTAACATAAGGAGACAGTGCGGTAACATCCTGTACACCATCAGATTCAAACACTTGAGCATGTGATTCATTTGGGGGGTGGGAAATTTGCAATGTTGCTGAGTGCTGCCATGTCACCCATAAATCTATACCTGGGCAGATAAGGAAAGGGAAAGCCTGTGAGGTCAATATTTTGGTTTTCTAGTGATCCATTCTCTCCAATCCATCTGCAATTTGTGAAAAGATGAAAAAAAAAATTATATGGGAGAAAAAAGTGAATTTATATGACTATTCTTCCCTTTCCTTAAGAGAAGCACTATCCAGGAAATTGCCTACCTAGACCAACTGTAGAACCAGACAATTAAACCTTATACCAATTTCTATGCCACTGGTGAATAATGGTTAATAACTTCACACTTTTCTTTCTATCGCTTAACAAGGAGGGAATGGCACTTTCTAAATCATTACTGCTCTGTCATCTTGGTTCACTGCCAAAGCAAGGAGCTTGAGAACACCTGTCAAATAACACGTGGCTTGTGAAAAAGAAATAGATACCAAAATAGGTTTATTTAAAATTTTCACATATGTAGAAAAATGGAATGAATTTGGGTTAACAAAAGTCACTCATTCTGGTGAGGGGTGGGGAAGAAAAAGATTTCCAGGACTCAATTTATGTGATTCTAGTCAAAGTAATGAAACTTAATCTATCTCAGCAGAGATCAGTGGTGCTGACACAAGGTCAGTCTTAGTAGCATTTATCTTCTCATCCTTAGCCACATTCCCAATGGTTTCAGTAATTAAAAAGGCAAAATTACAAGGCAAAAATACTCTGTCCCTATCTTTTCAGATAAAAGTTCCTAGGTTCCTACTACAAATGTACGAATTATCCTTTTTCTTGTTTGAGTATCCTGGCCATTCTTATAAATTCAAAATAGGCTTAAATATCAAGACCTTCTTTAAAAAATATACCACTTCCCTATCTACCCATCTATAACTACAGAAACTACTAAGTGAGTGTGATCCCAGAGGTAAGGCAAACAAACATCCACTATGTATAGCACAGGGCTTAGGGGCTAGGTAGAACAAAAAAAACATCTGAAATGCACTCCCTGACAAACTGAAGTAGAGGTTGGAGAATACAGAAATAATTTGAGGCTGCAGACTTTTGTTTTGTGTTAATACAAAATTTTTAAGTATTGATACTAGTTTATGCAGACCCATTTGAAAAATCTAGTAATAAGAAATCCAATATATGGGTGGAAAAAGGCACAAATTTGGATTGAGAATAAGGAAATTCCATCTTCCTTGATGAAAGAAGCCCTGGAATTTTAAAGATTAGTATTGACTGAAGATTCAGCAAGACTGGAGAGGCCAACTCACAACCCCAGGACCATATCTTATTACCTCTGACACTTAGTAGTATAATGTATGTGTAGGAGAGGGGTGCGGGTGCCCACACCTGGATTCCTTAAAGCGCAGGTAAAACTAAGATGTGGTGACCACTCAAAAACTTCAGCAAATGCAGGCCAGGCACAGTGGCTCACGCCTGTAATCCCAGCACTTTGGGAGGCCAAGGAGATCGAGACCATCCTGGCTAACACAGTGAAACTTCGTCTCTACTAAAAATACAAAAAAATTAGCCGGGCATGGTGGTGGGTGCCTGTAGTCCCAGCTACTCGGGAGGCTGAGGCAGAAGAATGGTGTGAACCCGGGAGGCGGAGTTTGCAGTGAGCCAAGATCACGCCACTGCACTCCAGCGAGAGTGCGAGACTCCGTCTCAAAAACAAAAAAACAAAAAACAAAAAACTTCAGCAAATGCAAAGGGGATAAACAAGAAGATGCCTAAATGGTCTCCTTGATGGAGACCATTTCTTCTCTTACACTCCCAGACCCCAGGCAAGATTTGACCTAGTCTTTCTCTTCCCAGCTGTCTCTTACATCAACTGGCTTGTGTCCTCCTAAACCTGTACCTTTCAACGTCCAAAAACCCAAAAGGCACACAGAGGCCAATATCCATGCATCTTGGAGGTGCTCATTTCCAACTATTAAGAAAGAAGAATAAGGTTATTCTGAATTTGTCTCAAGTCTAACATCTTAGCCATTTTGAAAGAAATACTCAGTATTTTCAAGCATATAGAGTAAAATCAAGCTTAAGGGTAACCCACTTATTTAATCTCTATAAATGCAACACTGTTATAACAGAGTATATATAACATATATATTACATGCTTACCATATACTTTTCATATAAGTATATATTGTTTATAATGCAAGCATATATAATAAGCATGAATTATTCTATATACTTGAATTTTTATCATCGCATTTCTCTCAAATTACTGAAAGTCTAAGTTATAATCGGGACTGGTCTTCCATGGGGTGTTTCCAAAGTACAGCTTCCTTTTTTCACCTTTATTTGAAAGTACCAACATTACTTTCATCAATTTTTGAAAGAATGTAGACAAATGGACAAGCAAACAGATGGTTCCTTAGTACAAGTTCATCAATATAAATGATCTGCAGATAAAATGTCACTTACTTAAATGTATATAGTTGTTTCTACAGTACAGGCTGAGTATCCAAAATGCTTGGAACCAGAGTGTTTGAATTTGGAATTTTGGAATATTTACATTATACTAGTTGAGCATCCCTAATTCAAAAATCTGAAATACAAAATGCTCCATGAACATTTCCTTTGAATATCATGGTGGCACTTAAAGTTTCAGAGTTTGGGCTGGGCGCAGTGGCTCATCCCTGTAATCCCAGCACTTTGGGAGGCCAACGCGGGAAGATCACAAGTCAGGAGCTCAAGACCATCCTGGCTAACACAGTGAAACCACGTCTCTACTAACAATACAAAAAATTAGCCAGGCGTGGTGGCGGGTGCCTGTAGTCCCAGCTACTCGGGAGGCTGAGGCAGGAGAATGGCGTGAACCCAGGAGGCGGAGCTTGCAGTGAGCCGAGATAGCACCACTGCACCCTAGCCTGGGCAACAGAGCAAGACTCTGTCTCAAAAAAAAAAAAAAAGTTTCAGATTTTGGAGCATTTCAGATTTTTAGATTAGGGACACTCAACCTGTATTTAATGGTATATGAAAAGAACCTAGGCTCTGAAATAACTATTAATTTGTACTAAGAAGAATTTCAACTCATTCCATCTGAATTACCACAAATTCTAAATGAGTAGAATGTGAATTAATAAAGCCGAATAGTATGTGTTATCAGTTCTGAAGAACTGCCAGGAATTTAGAATCCAAACATCCCTGAAATATGACAATAGAAACGAAATTTAAAAATTATCTGGCTTCAAATTTTATAACATAAGCAACTTTGAAAGTGACAGGTAATTCATGATCACTAACAAAGGATATTGCTTTTTTTAACATAAAATATGTCTGCCAAAATACATTAAACCTTCATATTAGCCTTAAAAGAAATTCTCATATTAAAAAAAATCAAAATGTTAGTAGGTCAGCTGAAGTTAAAAGTAGTCTTAACGGTGGCTATAAAAATTCTGGAGACAGAATTAGAACTCATCCCTCCTACCACCCACACAGTTTAAATGGGTCTGGTTTGGCAAGAAAATTCTTCACACTGCCATGTTTTAGGTGACAAAAGTATACATTTTTAAGGCTAAAGTTTTCCCTCAGGCTACATAAGAGGCCAGAAATGAAATATAAGAACCAGCGTTCTTTATCATTTTTCACATCATGGTCCCCTTTGAGTCTCTTAAATGCTATGCATCCTCTCCTCCAAAAAAGTACACATATGCACAGACACACAAAATATTACATACAACTTCAGCGGATTCACAGACCTCCCCTTTACTCTACTTGGGTTGAGGGAAGTTCTCATATGACAATCTAAGAATCAGTAAAATTTCAATTTTTTTTTTTTTTTTTGAGATGGAGTCTCGCTCTGTTGGCCAGGCTGGTGTGCAGTGGCACGGTCTTGGCTCAGTGCAACCTCCACCTCCCAGGTTCAAGCAGTTCTGCCTCAGCCTCCTGAGTAGCTAGGATTACAGGCACCTGCCACCACGCCCGGCTAATTTTTTGTATTTTTAGCAGAGACGGGGTTTCACCATGTTGGCCAGGCTGATCTTGAACTCCTGACCTCAGGTGATCCACCCGCCTCAGCCTCCCAAAGCACTAGGATTACAGGCGTGAGCCACCGCGCCCGGCCCAAACTTTGTATTTTTTATATGCCCAAAAGATTGTTTTCCTTCTTTCTTACCACCTTTAGTGTAATTTCCTCTATTTTCACTGACTATATCGCTACTGTTGGAAATATGAGTTACTCTTTCATGACTATCTTTTAGACCACAGGTTCACAAGCTTTTTCTGTAAAGGGCCAGATAGGACATATTTTAGACTTTGGAGTTCACTCAGTATCTCTGGCAACTACTCAACTCTGCTGTTGTAGCACAAATGCAGCCATAAATAAATGGGTAGGGCTGTGTCCCAATCGAACTTAATTTACAAAAACATACGGTTTTGAGTTGAGTTAGCCCATGGGTCAAAGTCTGCCAACCCCTGGAATACAGGAACAATACAGGAACGTTCAATAACTCTACAAGGAAGCACAATTAGATTCCTAACTTGTATCATTCCTAAAAATAATTTCTAGAAGGATTAAAGACCTAAATAAGAAAAGCCAAACCTTGCAACTTTTAGAAGACAACAAGGGAGAATGTCTATGTCACTAGAGGAGGGAAAGATTTCTTGTGGGAAAAAAACCCACATAGTGTAAAGAGGAAAAAATTAAATATCTGGCATTAAAATTAGAAACTTCTGCATAATGAAAGACTACAAATAAAGTAAAAGGACAAGCTACAGACTGAAAGAGATATCTGCAGCACAAATGACAAAACAAGGATTGGCTTTTGAATACCTAAGAATACTAAGAGACATACAAACCAACAAAATAGAACATCTATGTTCTATTCAGACAAGAAAATGGAAGAGTTAATAAACACATAAAAGATGCCCAACTTAACTCATAATTTTAAAATGTAAATTAAAATCACAATGGGATATCCTTTCATACTCATGAGACTAGCCAAAAAATACTCAGATAACAAGTGCTGCAAGGATGTGGAATATCAAGGATTATGCAACAAGTCTAAGTATATATATAGTAAGTTTAAAATACCTCAACAGAGAACTAAACAAAAATTCAAAGAAGCAAAATTGTATATCAAAATCATTTCCAATTCTCTTAAGATTAGCCTCTGATACTATGACTGAGGGAGTTATGTATTGTGGCTCCAGCCAGACATATGAATTTAGCTACTTGATTTTTAAAAATGAGCTTGCTGTGATAAATTAAATGGTTGCTCTTATCAATAAAGCCTCATATACTGCTGTGGATGTTGTACAAATTCCACTCCTAGAAATATACCAGAGAAACTCTCACAAAGGTGGTGTTGTCTACTTCAGTACTGTTTGTAACAGCAAATAATTAAGACAAATGAAAACTTGGAAACCTAAAGATATGGATGATGGCAGAATTAAAAAATACACTGTGCTATATTTATTCATCGAAATATTATATAATAGTTAACATGAATGAATCAAATCTAAAAATGTATCAAGACGAATATACTTAAAATGTGGCATACAGAGTAGAGTTTTTCTCCTACTTTTCCAAACTGCAAAAGAATATGTATAGCATGACAACACACCACATGTATATACATGTTGCAGAAGCAAAAAAGAACAACCCATGGGCAAGAATGACAAAACCAACTCTGGGCAAGTTACCTCCGAAAAAGAAAAATGAGAGAGGATAGGGAGGAAATGGTCTTTAGCTGTCTCTACAATATTTTATTGCTTTTAATTTTTTAAAGAAAAACTAGGCTATTAAGAGATTGCGGCGGGGCATGGTGGCTCATGCCTGTAATCCCAGCACTTTGGGAGGCCGAGGCGGGCGGATCACCTGAGGTCAGGAGTTCAAGACCAGCCTGACCAACATGGAGAAAACCCATCTCTACTAAAAATATGAAATTAGCCGAGTGTGGTGGCACGTGCCTGTAATCCTAGCTACTTGGGAGGCTGAGGCAGGAGAATCGCTTGAACCCGGGAGGCGGAGGTTGCGGTGAGCCAAGATCGTGCCATTGCACTCCAGCCTAGGCAACAATAGCGAAATTCTGCCTCCCTCCCCCCCACAAAAAGAAAGAAAGAAAAAAGATTGCAAAAGTGAAATTTTTGGTTACTTACAGGTAAAGATGAAAGACTTCTCTTAATATTTAATTGTAAAATTCTTCAGTCACTCATTCTCTTTCATCACCAACACCAACGAAGGCTAGAGCCCTCTGTCCTAGTGCCATTCCCAAGGGATCCTGATAGGTGCTACCACATCACCAAGAAAATCTCAGAAAGGCTTGCCAAGATTGTAATGTTTGCATTAATGATTTGGATACACTTTTAATGTGCACAAATTCCAGCTCCAACACAACTAAAAGCCAGGCAGTCTACGACCAACTGGCAAGCAGGCTGGCAAAGACTTATTTCAGCCTATCAGGTAGGAAAATGAAAATGCATGGACTCTCTACCTAAACATCAGAGCATACATTTTAAAATGCAATAAAAAAATCCAGACCAAAAATGGTTTTCTCAAGGACACAGAAATAAGAGAGTAGAGAAATAAAAGAATACCAATGTCAGTAAGTACTAATTATTCCATCAAGACAAATAGTCCCGTTAAATTAAAGTTATGCAATGAGTATACTTATAAGTACATAGTCAGTTTTAAATTCCCCAATAAGGCCAGGCACAGTGGCTCCTATCTATAATCCTACAGCTTTGGGAGGCCAAGGTGAGAGGATCCCTCGAGGCCAGGAGTTGGAGACCAGCCTGGGCAATACAGCAAGACTCCATCTCTACAAAAAATAAAAATAAATTTGCCAAGGATGGTGGCATATGCCTGTAGTCCTAGCTACTAGGGAGGCTGAGGCGAGAAGATTGTCTGAGTCCAGGAATTCAATGCTGCAGTGAACTATGATCACACCACTGCTCTCCAGCCTGGGCAAGAAAGTGAGACCCTGTTTCTTAAAATAAAATAAAATAGGCCTGGCGCGGTGGCTCATGCCTGTAATCCCAGCACTTTGGGAGGCCGAGGCGGGCGGATTACGAGGTCAGGAGATCGAGACCATCCTGGCTAACACAGCGAAACCCCGTCTCTACTAAAAATACAAAAAATTAGCCGGGCGTGGTGGTGGGCGCCTGTAGTGTAGTCCCAGCTACTCGGGAGGCTGAGGCAGAGGAGAATGGCGTGAACCCAGGAGGCGGAGCTTGCAGTGAGCCGAGGTGGCGCCACTGCACTCCAGCCTGGGTGACAGAGAGAGACTCAATCTCAAAAATAAATAAATAAAATAAAATAAAATAAAAAATTTCGCAATAAAAAAATTCAAAAAGGCAAAATTATATATCAAAATCATTTCCAATTTCCTTTAGATTAGCTTCTGATACTGTGACTGAGGGAGTCATGTATCGTGTCTCCATGGCCAGAAATCAGAATTTAGCTACTTGATAGAAGAATTAACTTGCTATGATAAATTACTGTTCCTATCAATATAACTAATGATTAAAAAATCATAATTATTTTAAACACTAGAGTATTACAATCCTTTGGGCCAGTTTTAGCTTTTCTTTAATAGTTCCAAAATTAACAAAAGTCTAAAATGTGGACAGATTTAACTCATTAAATTGCCTTCACTATTGTTCACAGAATAAAATCCTTAATTGATTAATGATCTCAGGGTGTCTATCGCCACCTAGTGAACAATCACTTCAATTACCACATCAGACATTTGACAACTGATACACCTTTTCTTTCCGGTTTAAAAATATATGTCCACTCAGTGCCACAGGCTTGCCCAATTTCTTTTTTATGCCTCTCTACACACGCATTGAGAACAAACACAAATACAGATGGTATTTCTATAGATTCACAGAGTACTTCTCTGAAACACTGACCTCATTACTTTTAAATAACGTACACACTGTGAGATCCCTCATACAATTCCTTACCCATTAGCTCATTCCTCTACCACAAAGCAATTCAAAATCATGGAAGAGTTTAAGCATGAAAGATCACACCTATGAAAAGACAATATTGATGCCCATTTGACACAATTACTAGCACTTTTATTATAAACCTGTTTTAAAAAGTACAATTAGTAATTACTCTGCGTATTCTAGCAGCCATAATACATTTGATTACAGAAATTATTAGGTCGCTAGAGCCAAACCTGCACGATTCCAACAAAACTGAGCAAACACAAAATAGACTTAAAAATAAAAAGGAAAAGGCTTCAAGGCCTCCCTAGGCTGTGTATTAATCCACATCCAAATGCAAAATTTTATAATCTTTTGCAATGGCATGCTACCAGGTTTCCTTCTCATTAATTTCTACTTGAAACTTAATCTAATTTATCCCACAAGGACTTTAAAAGCAAAGAATTTGTAAGATCTGCAGGTTACTATATTATTCTGCCCACTCGTAGCTTGTCACAAAAAAATACTAGTTTAATAAGTTACAAAGGTATTCCAAAATCTCAGCACACTGGCTCTCATTTTCACTTCACTCCTCCTACCTCTTTAATAATTAAGAGACGCTAACCCAAAGAAAGATGATCAGACTACTTCCATCCACCAATGCTAACAATTATCACCAATACTTTAACAATCATTTTTATATTAGGAAATAATATTTGTAAGTGACTTTGGATCTTCTTCTAGAATAAGATTTCCTGGGAGAAACTGCATAATTATTATTTCTCAGTAGCCTCATATTACTTTAAAGGCCTACTTTCCAGAGTTTTATTTATCCTTATTTGAGGGAAACAGCAAAGGGTAAAGAGAAAAGAGGAAAGCAGATACCAAGAATTTAAATCACATACAAGTAGTTCTAGTTTGTCTGAAATCCTTTGTTTTTTAGTGGAGAGAACAGGGTTTTTTTATAGTTCATTTATTAAAGATTTGTTATTGTTATATTTTATATAACAGAAAAATAAAAATTGTGTTTAAACTCGCTATTAAAAATCCAGCTAAAGAAAACCATTGCCCTTAAAATACAATGGATTAGGAGGGTGGGGGAGATCACTGGACAAATTTGGGGCTTATCATTATCAACAGTGCCCTTTTAAGCTCGTGGATTTCTGAGCCAATGCAGAAAATGTAACAACAGGGATTTCCCAACAGCAAGAGGCACTCTCCAAGGGAGTAAATTGTCAACTATTGCCTCTCATGAGAAACTTAAGAGTAACCTTGATCCAATCTCAATAGTCAACCCATGTATTATCACCCAGTTGGGGCACAGTGAGTGCATTTTCTAATACAAAAATAAGATGGTATTCCATCAGAAGCCACTGGATACATGTAAAGAAATAAAATTTAAATAATTTTAAAGTAAACTTAGCTTAAGAAACTGAAAACATCCTTCCCTTCCCTCACTTCAGCTAGCCCTTAAAACACCTATATCTTTCTCACGTAAAAGAGACCTGTGTCTTGAGATGGGTACCAAAAATTATGATCTTCCTGTAATAAGAGGTAGAATATAAAGCAGAACCAGAGTCATAAATGACATCTTGAGATGGAAGAGACAACCCTACTGTACTAAAAGGATTTACATTCAAAATAGCCACTTGTTATACTTTATCTCTGAGTTTTAACTTCCTCAGAAGTTTAAAATGAAAACGTTATTATCTATTTCAAAGGATTCTTGTGTAATTTCAGTGAAATAATGCATAAGAAAGCTTCTATCACATCACTGGTGTTCAATACATGTTTTGCCCTTCCGGTGTCCTAAGACAAATCTTTGAGATAGGGCTGCCAACAGAAGAGTGATTCTGAACATCCTGACATTTATTTCATATACCAGCTAGATCTGCACTGTCCAACACAGTAGCCACTAGCTACATTTGTCTATTTAAGTTTAAATTCATTTTAATTATAATTAACGCAATCTAAAAATCCAGTTCCTCAGCTAGTTGGCACTAGCCAGATACCAGGTGCTCACTGGCCACTTGTGGCTAGAGACTACAGCACTGGATAGTGCAGATGGAGAACATTTTTATCATCATAAAGTTCTACTGGACAGAGCTGGTCTAAACTCTAAAGCAGAGGTCAGCAAACTTTTTTTCTAAAAAAGACCAGAGAGTAAATGTATCAGGCTTTGCGGGCCATGTGAGCCTCCATCTTTTCTACTCAGCTCTGCTCTCATAATACAAAAGCAGCCACAGATGATACATAAACAAATGAGCTTAGCTCTGTTCCAATAGAACATTATTTACAAAAATAGATGGCAGGCTGCATTTGGCCCAATGGCCATCATTTGCCAACCCCTGCTCTAGAGCATTCAGAGTCCAGACCCCCCAATATAAGCATTTTTCCCATGACCACTACCTACCTCCTTTAAGGCTAAATAGTCTTAAACCCACAGACAAGGAGTTAAATGGAATTTAATATTCAGCGTAACTATTCTTTTACAAATTAAGAAAAACCCACGCACATAGTACTAAAAGAGTTGAAGCTTACAGTATTCATAAAGTGACGTACCTAAATTCTATTTGGTACTTGGCCCATCTTATTAAAGCCAATAACTCTCAATCCATAACTCCTGTCTTGACATATTCCTGGAATTCTGGATCTATACATCCAATGGCCTCCTTATTATGTCTGGAATTCTATTACTCATGCCAAAGGCAACACATCCATGACAGAATTCTTAATCCTTCTTTCCCAGTTTCCTCCATCTTAGTAAAAGGCTCTACTAGTTATCCTCCTGATTTCTACCTTTCACTCACACTCCAAGCTAATCCATCAGCAAAAAAAAAAAAAAAAAAACCTCTCTTACGTCATTCTCATTCATGTCACCTCCTCAAAGAAGCCTTCCCTGACCACCTGACCAATCTAAACTAGCCATCTAAACATTCTCTAGCCCACCATCCTGTTTTAATTATCTACAGAGCATTTACTTCTACCATATTTTCTCAGTTATTTCTTACACATGTTTATTTACTTATTTACACCCCACATTCCCAACCCATGTCGTCCCCAACCCCAAACCCCTCCTATTCTGGGTAGAATGTAAGCCTCATAACAGGGATCTTTTATGTCTTGCTTGACACTCTATCCTGAGAACCTAGAACAATGCCTGGCACGTACTAGATGTTCAATAATAAATACACACACACACACACACACACACACACACACACACACACACACACACACGAATTAATGAATCCTTATTTAAATGCCTATTGGTCTCAAACCTGTCATCCAAAGAGAGGGATATTGTATTTGATGCTGTCCAACTAGGTAATAAACTTGACTCTCCCACACTATAACATGTATAGTTAAAAATACTCTCATATCTAGAGATGTGAATGTTATTATGCCATTTACCTCCCTTCCTTTGTATGTCACCAAGGCAGCCAGTGGTTTGGCGTAAAATCTGCTATAGGAAAATCCCAGGCAACCATACATACTGTTCGCTGTGAGCTTCAAAGCCTTCTGTCGAATGTCATACTGCAGGCCACACAGAACAAAAGACAAACAACAACATTTACAGATGCTTAAGCATTACATTAGATGTCTTTCTAGATCTCCAATAAAAAAGGGAAACCCTCAGTATCCCTGAATAAAAAATAATTAACATACTCAATCCATTCTCCTGGATCCATGATTCCCTAACCTCCTAGAAGCAGCAAGTAAACACAGACTCCAAAGCTCCCAGGAGCCAGAACTATCTTGCTCAGATACAATCTTTGTAAACAAAGGTGGCTTCCATTCTGAGGCACTCTAGTATTTTTAAATGGTCACCTACCCACAAATTTAAAATAAGTACCTGCATTTGCCCAGCATCCTGTTTACTCATAAATAATCAAACTGTAAAAGCTGAGACTGTCACTCAAGTGTTTCTTAGTGAAAAGATATACCTGAAGAATAAGGTCTGGATTTAAGTCTTGCTGTTTCATTAGCTGTTTGACTTGTTTTCTCCGTTCTACCAGTTTCCGGATCTCTCTGGGCAAAATGCCCATTTCTAAGCTTGGATCTGGCAACTCAGGGATCTGTTGTTGTTCTCCATCCTGAAAAACACACAACAAATTTCACACAAATCAAACTTTTGTGAAATAAATTTCTACAGTAATATTTTATAGGAGCTTTCCCCTCATGATCACATCTTGAAAAGCTATTACCTTATACAAGATCAACAATGCATGAGTAGTATAAGAAAGAGCTGAGAGGGTTGTAGAACAGGTCACGATTGCCCTCTTCTCTCCCAATTATATTAGGCTGTCATTCCCAGTATCTCCCACCCCTGTAGTTAGACACAAATTTAGATTTCATTTAAAGGGACACATTTGGCCAGGTGCGGTGGCTCACACCTGTAATCCCAGCACTTTGGGAGGCCGAGGTGGGCAGATCACGAGGTCAGGAGATTGAGACCATCCTGGCTAACACGATGAAACCCTGTCCCTACCAAAAATATAAAAAATTAGCCTGGCACGGTGGCGGGTGCCTGTAGTCCCAGCTACTCGGGAGGCTGAGGCAGGAGAACGGCGTGAAACCAGGAGGCGGAGCTTACAGTAAGCGGAGATCTCGCCACTGCACTCTAGCCTGGGCTACACAGCGAAACTCTATCTTAAAAAAAAAAAAAAAAAAAAAAAAAAAGGGATACATTTTTACACATGCTATCTTTCTTCAACAAAACTGGAGAACAACATGTTTGGGGAAATTGTTTTTAAAATACAAACACTAAGACCTCCAGGATTAAAAAAATAAAATAACTAGCAGCTAAACTACTATTTTAAATCATTTTACTACCAAACAAAATGCTATAGAATTTTAAAACTATGGAGAGTCACAGCAGTTATTGTAAATGCTGTAGACTAAAAATAAAAAGCTAATAAATCAGCAAATTTAAGAGTTTGGAGCAGCCAGGAGCGGTGGCTCATGCCTATAATCTCAGCACTTTGAGAGGCCAAGGCGGGTGGATCACCTGAGGTCGGGAGTTCAAGACCAGCCTGGCCAACATGGAGAAACCCCATCTCTACTAAAAATACAAAATTAGCTAGGCATGGTGGCACATGCCCGTAATCCCAGCTACTCGGGAGGCTGAGGCAGGAGAATTGCTTGAACCCAGGAGGCAGAGGTTGCAGTGAGCCAAGATCACAACATTGCACTCCAGCCCGGGCAAAAAGAGCGAAACTCCGTCTCAAAAAAAAAAAAAAAAAAAGTTTGGAACACATTTAAATAGGCCATGACATTTCTAAAAACTAATACATATCTATCCCTTAACATTTATGTAGTACCTTTTACCTATAAATTGCTATGCAATCGGCAGAAGAATAGCAACATTTCAGAAAAGCAACCAGCAGTCTTCTTACATTAAAATTTACAGGAGGAAAAAGCAGGGGAAGCATTAGACCATTTTTCCTTAGCCTCCATAAATTCTATTAACAGCTACAAAGAAAAAAGCTAGGCACATTTGCCCTTTCAAAGGTTCAGAATTAAAAATAAACCTCTTGGTTTAAAGTACATCAAGTCAATGCCATTTGATAACCTAGCCTTTACAAAGCATCTGATTTTACAGAGATCAATATCAAGTGAACACTCTTACAATAGTAATAGGGACCTACTGTTTTCCAATATAACAGATGATGATAGTAAATCTATTAAAGAGATCCTGGTACACATTCTAATTTATTTACAGCAACTATGAAAGTCAGATAAAAAGTAAACTGAAAGGATGTGGAGTCAGGAAATTTACAATCCACTCCTAGCTCTACAACTACTACCTGTGTGACACTAATTGTTCTGAGGTACCATGCATGAAAATGATTCAGATCTATAAATTGCTACATGTATAGTATTTCTTAGGCGACCTCTGAGGTCCCTTCCAACTCTAAAATGATTCTATTATATATCCAGAATCCAAGCTGGAAAGCTCCAATAAGCAAAATGGTGGTGGGCAGAGGCTAATATTAATTATCATCATGCTGGCACAGTAGCAGAACAGAGCTCAAATATTAATTGAATGCAGTCATACCTTTTGGGGATGTCTACCCAGTGTCTTCTCTGTAAAAGTATCCACTAGTCCCACAGAAAGGTCTACCCTTAGCAGCCAGATCCGTGCCCTGTGAACCTACTCTTGTGGTCACAGGTAACGGGGACCTGGGGTGCTCACCAACCTAGGCAAACCTATCGGATTCTCTCTTCTGGGAATATGAAATTGGGATTGAAAAACAGGTCCTAAGCTTGTGGTGAGAACTAAATGACATATAAATTCAAGAGCTAGAGGGCAAACAGACATCTTCTGCCATGTATTAAAAAAAGAACAAAATGTGGTGTATGTGTATACACCTACACATACACCACACACGCATATAAAATAGAATATTATTCAGCAACACAAATGAATAAAGTACTAGTACATTCTACAAAATGGATGAACATTGAAAACATTATAAGTGAAATAAGCCAGATACTGAAAGGCCACATAATGTATGATTCTATTTATATGAGACGTCCAGAATACACAAATCTATACAAGCAAAAAGATTAGTAGTTGCCTAGAGGTGGAAGGGATAGGGGATTGAGGGAGGTGACAGCTAAAAGGTTTCTTTGGGGAATAATGAAAATATCCTAAAACTGATTGTGATGATGGTTGCAAACTCTGGGAATACACTAAAAGCCACTGAACTACACACTTTAAACAGGTGAATTATATGGTATATGAATAATACCACAATAAAACTATTTTAAAAAGACACAGATCTTCCTTCTTTAAGCAATTCTTTTCAACTCGATTTCAAGCGTCCCAGGTTAAATACAAACCTCTGTAACTTTCTGTGCCTCTGAAGCAACTCTTTGTACTGTTGTAAAACAAATGTTAAATTCCTGAATGATGGAAGGATATAGACTGTTGAAGTCCAGAAGCAAAATGAACTTATCATAAAAACCTGAAATTAAAAAGCCACATAATGTCATAAAAAGTCTAAAAAGAAGAATTGTCAAAACATCATCATTAAAAGCACTATAAGTATATTAGAAACTATATACTATCCATGTACACTACCCAGAGCTGTGAGACAGACAAAAAGGGAAAAAAATAATCAACTACCATTTCATAAAGTGAAAAGCCAGATCACAAAAGAAGAGGGAGAAAAAGATCCTGTCTCTCTTTAGAACCAGCTACAACCAGTCCTTTCCCCAGCTGTCCCCAAAGCACACCATTATTATGAGCAAATACCTTCCCAATCAGCTGAGAGGTGTCACATCCATTTAAAAAAAAAAATGTTCAACTCTCCTTCAAAGCAAGAATTCTTTGAAGAATTATCCTACCTACTCTCCCACCCCCACCCCAAACAAAACCAAGTGAGTGGTTTATTTTTATTTTTATTTTTTTGAGTCAGAGTCTCACTCTGTCTCCAGGATGGAGTGCCGTGGCGCAATCTCAGCTCACTGCAACCTCCGCCTCCCGGGTTCAAGCGAGTCCCCTGCCTCAGCCTCCCGAATAGCTGGGACTACAGGCACGCACCACCATGCCCGGCTAATTTCTTGTATTTTAGTAGAGACGGGGTTTCACCATGTTGACCAGGACGATCTCAATCTGCTGACCTCGTGATCTGCCTGCCTCAGCCTACCAAAGTGCTGAAATTACAGGCGTGAGCTACTGCGCCTGGTCGAGTAATTTATTCTTTTACAACAGCTTCAAAAAATAAAATGGACAGCACATTTACCTGTACAAAAACTGAGCTAAAATCAAACAAAAACTGAGCTAAAATCAAACAAGAGACACATATATATAAATGTCAGTAGTGGAACGACCCACCCTTTTTACTTGCAAAGGATGAACAGAAAGCTACTATATTTCTATAGGACATTTACAAAGAGTTATCTTCACCTTGAGAAGAAACTGAATAAAAATAAATGTCCACTATTAAGACAGTAATAACTACAAACATATAAGATAGTTTATTCTGTGTCCAGCACTATACTAATTTATCCTTAAATCCCTGTGTGGTAATTACTCTTATCTCTATTTTACAGAAGAAACTGAGGCTTACAGAGGTTAAACAGGCAGCCCAAGATCACATTGAATTCAAACCCAGACCTACATAACACCAAGTACTACTGCTCCATTTCATTATAACTAATAACAAAATCACTTTTGTCAAAAATGTTTCCTACTCAGAACTAACTTATTGGATAAAATTCACACTAATTCCTTCACAGCAATGTGAATATTCTTAACACTACTACTGAACTGTACACTTGGGAAGGGTTGAAATGTTTTTTTATATATACAAAAAAATTAGCTGGGTATGGTGGCACACACCTCTAGTCCCAGCTACTCAGGAGGCTGAGGCAGGAGAATCGCTTGAACCCAAGAGGTGAAGGTTGCAGTGAGTAGAGATCGCACCACTGCACTCCAGCCTGGGCAGCAGAGTAAAACTCTGTCTCCAAAAAAAAAAAAAAAAATTATTTCTAGCTCTGTGTACCACAAAACATCTTTGCCATTCATGACAATAGGGAAAAGATATTCTCCTGTTAAAGTTAAATTTGGTGGTTATTGTCTGCACTTTCTTTAACTTTGCTGTCAACTGAACTGGTCAAGACAAACAGCTATCTATGTACTGGACAGCTATCTATGTATTAGACAAACTACGGCTACAGACCAAATCCAACCTACTTATTTTTGTACCACCCATGAGCTTAAGTACGGTTTTTACATTTTTAAATGGCTGGAAAAAACCAAAAACAGTATTTCATGACATATGAAAACTATATAAAATTTAAATTTTAATGTCTATAAATAATATTTTATTGGAACACAGCATAACAAAATTCACATTAAGTCTATGTCAGGTGACTGGCAACCAAGATTTTCACGTGAATGAAAGATAAAAGTCATGAGACCTATTCGTTGACCTATAAGATATAATTCAGGTCTTCTAGTTTCTCAAGCCTAGATCCACATTAAGAAATTCCTTAATACTGGGAGAAAACCAATTCACTACCCAGCCTTACCAACTTTGGGGTCCAAAACCAAGCCTCCAGCATAAGCTGCTTTCTTACGTCCTTTCTTGTATTTATTGGTATCTCCATCAATTTCTTCATCTTCATCTCCCTAATATCAAATGGAAAGATAACTTCACCAGCCAGCAACTAATTAACTAATTTAAAATTTTGATGATTCTCTCTTTTCCAATTGCAGGACTTAGTTCTAACAAACATTTCAGTTAGTGGTCCTATCTGTTGGGAAAGACAGTTATTGTAATATGGTCATGAATCCAAATGAATCCCAAGCATGGTAATTTCTTAAACAAATACTATATCCTGAGTTAACAAATACAAAAATTCTATTTTTATGTGTTTCTGGATTTACAGAATTTCATATTTTTAAATCAATGAATATTGAAAAATACCACTTTTCATATTATATAAAATTTGAGATTATAAAACAGCCCTCTTAAAATCACTACTCTAACATTCATGATGTAAAAACATAAAATACTTCATGTAGGTATTATCATTATCCCTATTATTAATATGGACACCATAAAACAAGTACATCCATATACTGAAAATCCATTCCTAAGTAGTTTATTACTGGCCAACATTCAATACCTTAGCAGAAGTTAAAGTCCTCTAAATGAATATCCCCTATACCAATTTTGATAATGTACATTAAAAAATAAGCAAATATGAGAACCTGAATCAAATTTTAACATTCAATTCCCATTTCTGAATTAATTAATATCAGTGCTAATAAAACAGTAGCTAAACTAAGTTTTAGTTCCAAAGTGATGGAGGCTACTTCAGAAACCTGACTGTGGGTGACCTTGGTCATAGTAGTACAGAAAAATGCAACACAAAAATAAAGGCTCATAGGTTTAAGAAAATAAAAAGTTTAACTGGCATTTATCTTTGGATAGGGCTGAGGTGCCAGAACACATTCCATGTATGGTCACCCATCAGAGAGGTCTAATGCTTCCCTCAAAGAATTTCATATTTCACAAATAATTTTGTCTGCACAAAGTACATTTTCCTTTTACAAAGTGGAAAAGGAAATGACCACACAAAAACAAGGGAATAAACTTGACACGGTTTCTTTAGTACACAAGGGATTAGCTATTTTGAAAGCAGACGTTATCACAGAAAAAAAGGCTATCTAGGTATTAAAAAGCAGAGGGGGGGGGTTTAAGAGAAAACAAAATACTACACAGTTTTGGACCCACCAGTTTTTGCTGAGGCTTTCTGAAAATCTGCTTGTCAGGCACAATATAGTTGTTTTCGTAAAATGCATGAAGCAACAAGAACTCGTTACGCTCGGATCGTCCACCCATCAGCGTCCTGGACTATTAAATGGAATTTATTTTTTAAATTTGAGCTCAAAACCACAACTAACAAAAGCAACTTTGAGTCAGTAAGTTTAGTCACAGCACCTCCTTCAAAACTATTCCTAATAATGGGCTGCTTTTGAAAAAAAAAAAAGGTACTAAATTACTCCTAACGTTTTCTTTAAGCATTATAGTTAAAGGAGACAAAGAGAGCTTAAAATATTGACAACTTGGCTATTTATTTACTCCCAAATGGACCATTCCACTAAAAAGACACATCCAGATGTTAGAGAGATGATCCGTATGTTCGCCCAAATTTCAACACGCTGCACCTGGCATTCCTCCCCTTCTCCCAACCAGTTCTTCCTTTTACAAAAGAAATCCAGCTTTCAGAATCCAAGTTACTCATTTTATAAGCATGCATTTAGACTCATTATCATATAACAACTACCCCAAGCAAACACTGAATCCAACAGGAAATGCTTTTCCCCCTTTCTAAGTTAAATTTACCATAATGTTCCCAGCGATGTTAGTGATCTGCAATGCTAATGGAAGAACATTTAGCTCACACATGATCTGCAAAATGAACTTGGCATCTTTCCAGGTGTGTTCCAACAGGTATAACAGTTGAGAAGATTCACTGTACAGAAAAGTAAGAATGAAACAGAATCAAGTAATTAAAAGAAACAATGCCTATAATCAGAACTTCACAAAATATTATAAGGAATTCTGGGTGTAAGTAAATTCAGAGCAACAGCACCGTGGCTTCAGAAACAATTTAAAATAAGGTCAGTATGTAACTAGGAATTCATTCATACCATTGATCCCAATGCTTTTCTCCAAAACACACACACACACACACAAAATCCCATAAGGAAAAACTGAAGTAATATAATAACTACAAGCCTGAAAACTACCTAAATCCTTTCATTCATTCCATCCAGTGGGTATATATTGCATGCTTACTATATGCCAGGCATTGGCTGTGACCAAAACAAATAAAACTTCCTATCCTCCTGGAGTTTATGTCCTCATGGGGGAGACAGAGTATTAAAAAAAAAAAGAAATTAAGTATATAGTATGTTATATAATGTTAAAAGTTAAGCAACAGGAATATTAAGTATCAGAAGCAGAGACTGAAATTTTTGTTAGGAAAGAGTGGAAGATTTTACTGAGAATAAAGATCTTGAAGACGTGAGGGAGCAAGCCTATGGAAAGAGTATTCCAGGCAGACAGGACAGCACACTCAAAAGCCCTGAGCTGCGTGCAAATCTGACAGTTCCAGGACTAAGAAAGAGGCCAATATGGCTAGATCAGACAGAATGATGGAAAGAGCAGTAGGAGATAAGGACAGAGTTAACGACATAGAGACACATTGTAAAGGACCTTGTAAGTAAAAATAAGGACTTTAGTTTTTACTCTGAATGAAACAGAGAGTCACTGGAAGATTCTGAGCAGAGTATCACATTTGACTTGATTTTACCAGGATAACTCTGATTCTGGATTGAGAATCGACCACAAGGGGGTAAGGGCAAAAGTAAGGGGATAGGCATATAAACCCAGTAATCTAGAGGAAAGAAGATAGCAGCTTGGACAGGATGGGTCCAGTGCAGTTGAAAAGAAGCGGTCAGACTTAGATCTATTTAGAAGACAGAACTGATAGGATACCCTGATGCATCTACTGTGGGATATCAGAGAGAGGAATTAAAGATGCCTCAGAGATTTGGGGCTAAGTAAGACTCTGGAAGTTTCCAGTGATAATGGAAAAATACACCTATAATTTAATAAGGAAAGACTATAGGAAGAACCTAGGATAGAAGATCAGAGCTCAATTTTGAACAAGCTGGGAGTTCACATTAGATATCAAGTAAAATAGGTAAAACAGATGCACTGAGTCTGGAATTTAGGGAGGTCTAACCTGAAGATACACATGTGGGAAGCACAGGCATCCCATGGTATTTAAATTCCTAAGACTCAATGAGATCACCTAGAGAGGGAACAAAGTCAGAAAAAAGAAGTCCAAGGAAGAACTCAGGAAGAACTAGCAGGAATGAATGAGAGATGGCCAGAGGAGTAGGAGGAAGAAATAAGCAAGCAATACCTCTAACTTAATGATTGCTCAGTTTTTATATTTCTAAAATATCTACCCTAATTCCTGAATAAATGAATTAGGAGTAGAAATCTAAATCCAAACTACTGTTAGGAAACATCAAGCTAGTGTTAACACAGGTGAGGGAGATGGAGATAAACTGATCAATTACAATAATTCAAGAGGTAAACTAGTTCAAATTATGAAAGTAGTGGAGACAATTTCTCCTCTACAGCACCACTGGCTCATGTCCCTCCAGACTAAGGATAGTACTAGTAGTGTCCTGCTGTTGTTAATTTCAAGACAGATGAATTCTGAAGAATCTAGGATCATACCTGTACATATTTTGTATATTTTCCATTGGGATTACAACCCTTTCAGTTTTTAGAATCTGCTGAACAAGTTCAGACAGATGGTAGCTTTTACAACGAATCAATTCCTTTGCTGAAATTTCCACATCACAGATCATTCGACCACAGGTAGCATTTCTTTCACCAAATCCACTCCGGCCCTACGAGATGGGAACAAAAAGCAAATTTCATGAAAGAGCAGACACTGAGAACATTTCTTTCTAACCTATTTTGAAGCTGGCCCAAAATTATGATAAAACTCTCATTCTTCCATTTATCAATCAAATATTTTTGAACATTTACTATGTATCTGACATTATTCTAGGCACTCAGGATACAGCAGTGATCAAAACAGAAAGGATTCCTGGCCTCATTTGAAATGTGTAATAAAAAACAGACATCATAAACAAGAAATTATATAGTTTTAGGAGGTAACAAGTATATGGAAAATGGGAAAACAGCAGGGTGAGGAGTACAAGGAATATGGGGGTACTGCATCTTATATAGGGTAATGGGGTATACCTCACTGAGAAGATGCCACATAAAGAAAATCTTGAAGGGGGTAAAAAGCTAAGCAAGTGTTCAGATGAAGTGCTAATAACAACTCTACCACCTTAAAGATATGAATAAGAAAAGAAGCCGGAGCAGTGGCCCCAACTTTGATCTGTAGTGGCAGAATCCTCTAGAGAACATTACAAAAAAGGTACAGATTCCTAACTTATCTGATGAGGCAACATGTCCATTTTATTTATAAGCTTTAAGTAAAATAAGATTTCAAGCACTGAGCAGTATCAGGTTTAGGAAGAAGGTGCTTCACACAAAAACTGCCAAAACTTCCATACATGAAGCAAGCAGGTAGAATGAAAAGTACACATTGGCTTTAAGAGTCACCCAGGCCTGGGTTCAAATCTCAGTTCTTCCCCTTACTAGTTACGTGATCCAGAACAAGTTATGTTACCCCTATGAGACTGTCTATAAAATAAAACTGGAGTTGTCATGAGAGGTAACTAACACAGAAAGCACTTAGTTCATTGACTTCTTTTTTCCTTTTTTTTTTTTTTTACAAGATATCATCAAGTAATATTGCATTCTTATACAGCCAACATCAACTCCCTTCCATTCATTCTTCCCATTTTCTTCCTAAATGACAGCACGCAACGATTTCTGAACCATGCAACCTTGCCCTAAGGGCTATCATTTCAGGAATGACAAAGTGAAGGTAACATGTATGTGCTGTCTTTGTTCACTATCCCTAGATTCTAACCGATGATTTTAAAAACTACCAGAGGCTTTTACAAATAAAATGCTGAATTCAAAGGAAAAGATGTTTAGTGCCAAAGTCAAAATGTACTGAAGTTCCCATAACAAGATAACCAATTCCTATTTTTAAAAGTGTAGTGTGTTCCCTGGTAGCTATCCCACATTAAAATAAATAAATAAGATTTTGAAAATTATTATTACCCCAAGCTTTGGCATGTTGGATCGCTTCAGTCGACCTATCTTGGACCAGTGAGGAGCTTTGCACACATTAATTCTCTGCAGTAGTACTTCCAGTTCAAACCCATAAATATTATGACCCTAGTCAGAAAAAGAAGGCAGCTGATAATGTTATAACAAATGCAAATTAGAGGATTTATCTTCATACGCACAGAATTTCTTTGCCCTTTCTTTTTCTAGTCTCTAATTGAAGACATCATGCACTTACCTCCGATTGGGGGTCCTTTCTTCTTCAGGAATTTATTCATCAGCAGCATTCATTAGCCTTGACATTAACAAGGCTGCTAAGCAGATTGCTGGAATAAACTTTATTTCATTCTAATTGATGCAAGGCTCATATGATGTCTTTTAATTTGCAGCTCATGCCTCACGGTCTCAGAGGCAAATGCAAATTTAATGTCCCATACTTTTCATGTGATCGGTAAAAGCTAAATTCAAATAATTCCACTTTGCTTCCTTAAAAACACAGAACCTGCCTGTCTTGTATGAGTTTATGTAAGAACTCAGGAACTGCATTTATCTTCTTTTTTAAAAACTGAGTTCAAACACTACTGATTTAGACCCATAATTGATATGCAACAAGATAAATATATAATACCACTAAATAGTTCAAATAAGAAACTTGTTAAAAACAAAGAAACAAAACTACATAGAGTAGAAATTATCTCAAAAATGCAATTAGATTTTTCATTTCCATAATTTCCGACACGTGAACATGATTCACTTTCCTATGTTTATCAAAAATTAGATGAAGTTTAAAATAATTCACATCAATAAATATATTTGTTATTAAACTTATTTAAAAATATATACCACTACTTAATAGTAGTCAAAATCATAGAAACAAAAAGTAGAATGGTAGTTGCCAGGGGCCGGGGGAATGGGAAGTTAATGAGTACAGCGTTTCAGTTTTACAAGATGAAAAGAGTTACAGAGATGGATCATGGTGATGGTTGTATAACATTATGAGTGTAGTTAATACCACTGAACTGTATACTATAAAATGGTCAACACAGTTAATTTTATGTTATATGTGTTTTACCACTAGATATTTATAGCAGTTTTGCTTATTAAATTAGAAGACCCAAAGGCCTTGAGGAAGTCTCACTTACAAATTATAATAATTAAAATTATAATATATATATTACATAATAATTAAAAATTCATGTCAGAATTCCATCTTACATCCAGATTTCTCACGCATAGACTTGGCTCTAACACCCAAAGCCAGGCCAGGTTTCCCAGGCTTCATGGCATCTCCTTGGGGTCCAAGACACTGTTGTTATTGGAGGCTAACTGAGGGCCTGGTGCTGAGACAGAATGTCACAGTACAACACTGTGGACAGAATCTTTTTGGAACTTTAAAGATAGGTCTTGAAATATCATAAGGGAAGTAGGTGCAGAGATATCGCTTCCTATCCACAGGAACTCAGGATGCTAGCTATACAGTTGCCAGATAAGGTACCCAAGAGTAAAAATGAATGTAGGGAAGAATACAGCGAACACTTTTGCAAGACTTCAATGTACCCAAATTACCTATATCACATCCAAAATATAGGCATTTATAGCCTACGTTCCTCTGAAAAAACAAAAACAATATGATTGATCCATTAACCTAGAAAAAAGACAAATGAAGGAATTCCATATTCTACAAACCAGAAAGGCCAGAGGATATATAAAGCAAAATGTTGCTTTATGACTCTCAGGAACTGGGGCAAAAAATAGCTCAATGAATTATTAGCTCAAGCTATCTAGTGGGGACATAATGGATCGTCAAGAGAAAAATCAATTCCGAGCCCTGAGTTTTCAAAGGAATATGTCATAGAGATCCACTGAACTCATAAAATTAAAATACTTAGTTTTGTGATTTGCACCAAACCAAGGGAATCAATAAACTCCTGTGACCACTATACAACTACTAAGTCAAGATTTTGGCAATAACTCCATTTGTACATGTTTACTTACTTACGTGCTGGTCTCTAAGCATAAATAGCCAGACAACCCTAACTTCAACACTAAGTCATGGGTTGCTTTTATACTAGAGAAAAAAAAAACAATCTTGCAGTGGGCTTGCTATTTTTTTCTCCTATTAGCAGCAATTCCCACTAGTCCACAGGATCATTTTACTCTGAAAAGATTATTTGCTGCTCAAAAGCACCAATAAAGTCACACTGAAAAGAACTAAGAAATGAAGAGCTTCCCCACAACATGATCAAACATCTACTCACCACAATGATATCAGGATCAATTTTGTGAACTTTTGCAAGGAAAAAACCTAGCAATGTTCTTTCTGTTGCAGCAACCTCAACCTTCACATTCTGTTAGATAAAAACATACCAGTCACTGACAACTCTTTACTGTCCGCAAGTACTGTATCTTGGCTTCTTGTTCAACTATGGTAAGATTTCTTAGGGTTAAAAGAAACCATCCATTTCAAAACTAAATGTAGCGATGAAATTCCTGATTGTAGGTTTCATAGTAATAATTTCAGAGTCTCTGAGGAGCTCATTCTAGTAACAAGCATGTGAATAAAGCAAAATTTTAAGTGCTGAGCAACATAAAATATAGAAATGTCCCTCCACAGGGATATGTTTGTGCATCTGGATGCATTTAGAGCATATGAATCAGAGTACCTATCAAAAACATTACTTTCCTATATAATCCCTGGTAGACTTCACTGTTTAAGTATTTACTGGGCAAAGAAATCCCAAGGATTGTATAAAATAATCCCAAATGGTAAGATAAGAACTGATAAATAAGAAACTAGACTAAAAACAAACATATTTAAGAATTATAAGTGGCTGGGCACAGTGGCTCACACCTGTAATCCCAGCACTTTGGGAGGCCGAGGCAGGTGGATCACCTAAGGTCAGGAGTTCGAGACCAGCCTGACCAACATGGTGAAACCCTGTCTCTACTAAAAATACAAAATTAGCCAGGCGTGGTGGCACGTGCCTGTAATCCCAGCTACTTGGGAGGCTGAGGCAGGAGAATCGCTTGAAACTGGGAGGCAGAGGTTGTAGTGAGAAGAGATTGTGCCATTGCACTCCAGCCTAGGCAACAAGAGCAAAACTCCATCTCAAAAAATAAAAATAAAAAGAATTATAAGTGTTTTAAGTATAAACAAAACCTATCTTCACACAAAAGGCTTCTATTTGGATTACTGAATATAAATCAGGTACTCAAAAGATCCACTCATTAAAAATCTCTAAAAATGGAAGTTGATGGTTATATGTTTTCTACAACTAGGTCAGTTAAAAAATGTCAGTTCGGCTGGGCACAGCGGCTCACACCGGTAATTCCAGCACTTTGGGAGGCTGAGGCGGGTGAATCACTTGAGGTCAGGAGCTTGAGACCATCCTGGTCAATATGGTGAAACCCTGTCTCTACTAAAAATACAAAAATTAGCCGGGCGTGGTGCCATGAGCCTGTAATCCCAGCTACTCAGGAGGCTGAGGCACGAGAATCCCTTGAACTAGGGAGTGGAGGCTGCAGTGAGCCAATATCACGCCACTGCACTCCAGCCTGGGCAACAAAGCGGGACTCTGTCTCAAAAAAAAAAGTCGATTTGACTCTAATGGAATTTTCCTAGGTCATTTTACCTGGTTAGGTAATTCACGGCACTTCACAAATAATAGCCTAATCTAACAGTACCTCCCAACTACTGGACTTCTCAAGCCAATTAAATAAGTAGAACCTGACAAGGTTGCTTACTTTTGTCAAGTGAAGACATTAAAAAACAAAACAAACCTAAAAATGTATCAATATCATCACTTCGTAAATGAAACAACATACAATCCATAAAAGAAAATTCTTTTGATTGAATACATTTACCTTTGTGAAAAATTCACTACATTATACTACTTCCCACTCCTCCCCATTTTATTAAGGACCCATGAAAACTTCTTCATGGAGCACGCTGGAATTTAGAGATCACTGATCCATTTTGGCCAACCCCATGTCAACTGTGTCAATACATGGCCCTTTAACATCCACAGTATTCCCAACTTCATTTGGCTTCCCTCAAGCTGGGGAGGGACTCTACCCAACACCTTCCCAAAAAAGTAATCATATGATCATGCATTTTACAGAAGCTTCTAATTAAGCTATTGGAGGGGGGTTTGAGCCTATCCAACCACCAATACAGTACAGAGTCCCATTATTTTCAGGTAGTAAAACATTTAAACATTGTTAAATAATGCTTCTAGGTGTATATGTCTAATACATTTTAATGGGTCGATGTCATAGTCCAATCTGGCAGGAATGAATCTAATAAAATATAAAACACCTTTTTTCTACTAGTCCATACCACCCCCCTTTTCTCTCTCTCCAAACAAACAGGTGCTTCATATAATGAGCACTTTACCTTTTTCTCAATGACTTCTTTGAAAGCATATGGAAAAATACAGTCCTTTGGTTTAGACACAACTGTAAAAAGGAAAAAAAATAAAGATTCCAACACCCATCTTAGTCTAATTTCAGGTAATCTCATATAGTACATGTTTCCAAAATAAACTGTCTTAAATATATTCCCCCCAACCCTAAAGAATTAGGAGGATCATCAAATACTTCCAGTGGTCATGTTGATGACCTCAAAAGAATAGTCAAGCACAGAACCCTACGTCCCTGCAGTTGTTAAAACTGCTTTGATGAAACATTTGCTATCTATCCATTGAAGTCAGAATAGAAGATTTTAGCAGTCTTCCTCAAAGGAAATCCCACCACCACCAATGCCCCAAGCAGCATACAGTGGAGAAACTCAGTTCAACCTTCTCAAAAGGTAAAATTGACCAAAGCTTCCCCTATTACACACTGTAAGTTCCTTACCATACACAACAGCTGTTCACATAGTGACGTACATAGAGGAAGGGAATAAATGCGTGTTGAAATGAGCTCATGATTGCTCTCTTCTACATATTTTCCAGGCTATTCTCATCATCATTTTGTTCCATGTGTTCCACCCACTTAAGGGGGAAAACTTCACAACAATCATATCTCGTACTCCCTTCTCTGCATGTTTTAGTCCTACTTTCCTAATACCCAAGAAAACCAGACAAGAGGCTGGCCAAGTTAATCTCTGCTTCTGGGCTGAAAAAGATCCCAGGAAATATAATAGGTCAATGGTATTATTCCCTTTTTTAAAAAACAGTAAAATGGTTAGGTAACTGGCCAAGTTCTCAACATAGAATATATCAGAATCCTCCTTGGAGACTGACTCATAAAACACACATGCAGAACTTGGTGGAATTGTTTCATCCATTGAATTTTATGCATAGCACAACCCAACTCCAATTGTTATTACTATAACTCCTCCCAAATAGGTAAATATTTATTCCTTGGCATCTTGCCTCATCACACAGAAAACTCTGATCAAGCTTCTATGATAGGCTATTAGAATGACATCGGAAAATAGTTAAAGTCTAATTTTGACCCAGGAAAAAACTACTCAACCTCAGTAGAGCAACCATTGAAACAAAAAAAAGATATCAAATAGACTCCAGACTTCTGCTCCTAGAAAAAAAAATGAACCAGCTGAATAGGAGGCAACCAACCCAATAAAACTTAGTTTCCACGGCAAAAAACAAAAAACAAAACAAAACAAAACCCTCTTTAACGATATGCACTATTCTTGAAAACGATTTCTGAAAAACAAGTTACTGATCCAATAGCTGGAGAAAAAACAAGGAAATTCAAATCAAGCTGTTAGTAAGCCAGCTTAAAAAAAATACATACCACAGAAGTGTGACTGAAAGGGAGGCTTTGGGGCTGCTTTATCCAATGCAAAACTGTGATGGACCAAAGCTGCCATAGCAATAATCTGCAAAGAAAGGAGGAAAAAACCCACTTACCAGACCGCTACTATATATTCTGCATTCTCACCAAAATCACCAAGAATATTTAAAGATACACATTTAAATACATATGAAAACTTTGGCCAGGCGTGGTGGCTCATGCCTGTAATTCCAGCACTCTGAGAGGCTGAGGCGGGTGGACCACTTGAGGTCAGGAGTTTGAGATGAGCCTGGTCAACATGGTAAAACCCCGTTTCTACTAAAAATACAGTACTTAGCTGGGCATGGTGGCGTGCACCTGTAATCCCAGCTACTCGGGAGACTGAGGCAGGAGAATCACTTGAACCCAAGAGGCAGAGGTTGTAGTGAACTGAGATCGCGCCACTGCGCTCCAGCCTGGGTGACAGAGTGAGACTCTGTCTCGAAAAATAATAAATACTTTAAACTTTTTATTATAAAAATATGTAAACACATTAAAAATAGACAAAATAAAATTAACTCCTATATAGCCATCATCCAGTTTCAATTATCAACTCATCTATAACCCTACCTACTTTCTTCCTCTCTCTAGATTATTTTGAAGCAAAACCCAAACCCATCATTTTATCTGGGAAGATTTCAGCATCAATCTCTAAAACTGGGTTTCTCAATCATGGAGCTATTGACACCTTGGGCCAAATAATTCTTTGTTGTGGGGGCTGTCCTGTGCTCTGTATGATGTTAGCAGCATCCCCAGCATCTCCCTATTAGTTGCCAGTATTACCATTCCCAGACCCCCTGAGTTGTGATAACCAAAAATGTCTCTAGACATTGTCAAATGTCCCCTTAGAGGCAAAATCTCACCCAGTTGACAACCACCACCACTCTGAAAGATAAGAAGTTTGAAAAATATAATCACAACACAATTATCTCACCTAATACAATTACATGAATAGTAATTTCTTAAAATCATTAATTATCCAGGCAGAATTTAAATTTTCTTATTTTCCAATTATCTCAATTTTATTTACCACATAAGGACCATACTTTGTAATGGTTGATATGTAAAACTACAGGTACAACCCTATCCCATCTGTCATTCCCCTATAAATTATTTGTTAAAGAAACTAGGCTGTCTGTCTTAGAGAGTGCCTCATAGTATGGATTCCACTACTTGTGTCCCAACAGTGTCACTTAACTTTTCTGTCTCCATACTGCCTATAAATTCACAGTTAGGTCTAAAAGCTTGATCAAAATCAGGTTCAATTCTGGGGCAAGAATACTTTAGAGGCACTGATTACTTCTATCCAAAGGCACAGGCACATAATGTCTGCTCATCTCTATCTTAGAGATATAAGTACCCACTGGTGATCACTTCCTGGATCCATTATTTCACCAGCAATTACAAAGTGGTACTATTCCATTTATCTTTATTAGCTGGAAACCGTCTATGAAGAGAAACTTCCCCTCATCAATATTTGGTTGCCTGAGGTATAGCATGTGTTCATAAAAGTCAAAAACCTTCATTCAATCCCTTTATCAGTTTTCAAAATAATGAGTTGGTTCCCTAGCTTCCTTCAGAAGTGATCAATGTGGTGTCATTGCAGACAATATCATTATGAACTCATGGATCTGATGTGTTGCAATCTGTTAAACTTATTCTTACCCTCATATTGTCCCATCTTTGTTCAGTAGAAGACTCTTCAAGTTGATTCCTGAGTCCTTTTGACATATCTTCAGTAGATTTTAATACTGTCCTTGCTTTCTGGTATAATAAGATGTTCCAGACTTATCCTGGACATTTCCTTCCCTGAATCAGCCATTACTCCAGAGTGCCCAATTTCCTTTTATTAGAAAACGGGGTTGGGTATGGTGGCTCACGCCTGTAATCCCAGCACTTTGGGAGGCCAAGGTGGGCGGATCACTTAAGGTCAGGAGTTTGGGACCAGCCTGGCCAACATGGTGAAACTCTGTCTCTACTAAAAATATAAAAATCAGCTGGGCATGTGGTGATGCACACCTGTAATTCCAGCTACTCAGGAGGCTGAGGCAGGAGAATCACTTGAACCCAGGAGACAGAGGTTGCAGTGAGCGGAGATTGCATCACTGCACTCCACTCCAGTCTAGGCAACAGAGCAGGACTCCGTCTCAAAAGAAGAAAAAAAAAAAAAGAAAGAAAAGAAAATGGAATATGGAAACCTCATTCCGGACACTAAAGGTGGATACTTTTTAAAAATTTTAACTAACTACTAATTAAACTTCTCCCAAACACTTAACTATGAACTATGGCCATCTACAGTATTAACTATTATTAAAAGATCACACCGGGTGCCATGGCTCACGCCTGTAATTCCAGCACTTTGGGAGGCTGGGGTGGGCAGATCACTTGAGGTCAGGGGTTCAAGACCAGCCTGGGCAACATGGTGAAACCCTGCCTCTACTAAAAATTAACCAGGTGTAGTGGCCCGAACCTGTAATCCCAGTTACTCGGGAGGCTGAGGCAGGAGAATCACTTGAACCTGGGAGGCAGAGGCCACAGTAAGCCGAGACTATGTCACTGCACTCCAGCCTGGGCAACAGAGTGAGACTCTGTCTCAAAAAAAAGAAAAAAAAAAGATCAAATCACATACTAAAAAAAAATCAGAAAATACTGAAAATACTGACAAAATGCTGTTAAAAAAGATTCCTATCAATGTCAAAAGGACTTAGGAAGTTAAAACGTAACAACAAAAATAAATAAATAAATAAAGCATCAGTCACGACTGCATGTAATATAGGTCCCAACTTCCTACTAGGACAACTGGCAATTAAAGAGAAAGAAGTAAACATTTATCCTGTCTTTCCTGTGTAAACCATTATGGCATAACCAAATAATACTGGCTAAAGAAAAAAGTTTAATTTTATAGAAAAAATTTAAAAACCATGGACAGAATTTTTAAAAACCACCATTTTACGACTCCTAATAAAATTAACTAATTCCAGCAAAAATGACTAATAAAGCCATTAGCTCAGTGGTTCTCAACTAGGGGTAATTTTATACACACATACGCATCCCCTGACCCTGGGACATCTGATGATGTGTTTGTAGGCATTTTTTGGTTGTCACAACTAGAGGGGAGGGATGCTACTGGCATCTAGAAGGTAAAGACCAGGGATGCTGTTAAACATCCTACAATGCCCAGGACAGTACCCCACAAAAGAATTATCTGGCCCAAAATACTTGTAGTGTCAAAGTTAAAAAACCTTAGATGAAAAACTAATGGAGAATTACAATAGTTATCATTCATTCAACCGCTAATCAGACACAGACTTGCTAATAGCGGGTTTTTTTTTTCCACTGATCCCAGCCTTTGTCAACTAATAGCAGCTTAACCAGACATTGTGTCTTCTGATATGATGCAATATGAAGTACACTGCATCACCTATAAAGCATTTTGGCTAAAAAAGTTGAACCTGAATCTAATTTGATCCTTTAGAGCTCGCTTATAGTATGCAGAAATATGAAGGATAAGGCAGGGTCAGCACACTTTTTCTTTCAAAAGCCAGACAGTAAATATTTTAGGCTTTGCAGGCCATATGGTCACTGTTACTACTCAATTCTGCTGTCATAGTGCAAAAGCAGCTGTAGACATGCTGTCTTCCAAGGAAACTTGACTTACACAAATATGTAGCAGGCTGGATTTGGCTCACAGACAATTCATTGCCTGCCAACCCCTGGTACAGAGGAAAAGTCCAATGACACCACAACAAAGCAAATAAATAGAGAAAATGGGATATTCTACAAGACAACCAACAATGATTCTTTAATTATTCAATGTCATTAAAAAAACTGGAGAGTAGGAGTGAGTTCTTCCTGTTTAAAAGAGATTCAAGAGGCACAGAGATTAAATACCATCTGTGAATCTTGTGTGAATCCTGATTCAAACAAACTGAGTTTTAAAAGGCATCTTGAGAGATGGAGTCATGTAAGTATGGACTGGGTATTTTAGATTATACCAAGGAGTCACTGTTAATGTTATTAGGTGTGCTAATGGTATTATATAAGAAATACCACATTTTGAGAGAAGCATACCAAGGTTCACAGGGAAAATGACACAATGTCTGAGACTAGCTTTAAAATACTTCAAGAAGAAAAAAAGGAGAGAAATAAACAAGTGTGACAAAATCTTGCTAACTGCTGAATATGAGTGATTGGTATGGGGAGTTCATTTTATTATTCTGTCTGTGTCCATCTGAAGTTCTCCTAAGTAAAAAATTTAATAGACAAAAATAAGTTCAGCAATTTAAGTCTTTAAGAAAAAACTCCAATACTAGACAAATTCAATTAATTCTCTATAATAAGAGTTTAGTAGTGAATTACTATTCTTTCCCCTCCAAAAAGAACAACTTTCTCTTAAAGCAAAGCTGTGCAAGTTCAGGCAAGTATCGCATCTAAGGCATGGGTACAAAATCTGTCCTATTTTTTAAACCTCATTTTGATGGTTCTTTGCATTCTGCATTGTCTTCATGCTGAAAGCCATCACGACAAGCGGTGGTGGACTGACATCCTTAATTACATTCACCAGGTCTGGTTTCAAAGCCATTGCCTCAACTTTACACCAACTGATTGGCTGATTCAAGAGCTCTGAAAGAGAATAGATACAACAGATCAATAGCTATTTACTGAAAAACTACTATAATTAAGACATCTGTCATTAACTGGCATATTCTTCAACCCTGCCTTCTAATAAGAATGACATATTATAACATCTAACTAAAAATAAGCCACATTATTGGGTTGTATGCAAATCCTCACGTGTGTGTACATATGTTCATTTTCCTGGGAAAGAGGTCTATAGCTTTCATCAGATTCTCCAAAGAATCCAGGACCCAAAATAGGTTTTAAAAAAACTGAAACACTGCCTTGGAGGAATCATGAAACATTTTTAAGACAAAGCAGACTATCATAGAAGCAATTACTGAAAAACATCAGGTAACAGGAAAAACATGCACTATCCATATTTAATAGCAATTCTCCTCTCCTTCAAAGGTCAGCAGTTCACTATGCAGAACAGCTGGGCCACATCAGCCAGGTCAGAAGTACATATGAATAACAGCATAATGAGGGATGTACCCCAAACTAAGGCCTCCGTCAGACTAAACTGCCAGGCATTACAGAGATAAGGTGATTCCAAATGTACTCCCTATACTCACTCAAGGAAAACTGAAGAAACAAACAGAAAAGGAAGTAGACACATTAAAATAAATAGATCAATTTCCTAACTTCCCTTTTAAAAACCACATCTATCAGCAATCTATTCAGCATTCTGAGCATATATTTTTCCTTACGTGGACTTTTTACTTCAAGCCAACAAGGTCCTTTGATCTTTCTGTTCATCAAGAACAGTTCCAGGCTAGATGTGTTGGTCCCAAATACATGAGAAAAAGTTTCTCCTTTCAAATCTTGAGGAAGCTGTGGCATTTCAGCCTGAAAAAGGAAAAAAAAAAAATCTTTTTGTTTAAAACTATTACTTTGCATTTTCCAAAGTCTATATTTGAAATAAACAAAAGCCTCTCTATGAAGCACAGAAGAAACCCCTTTGATATATATGAAATGTAATTTGCCACAAATGAAATCCAAAACAATTCACAGTAGGAAACAAAACCAATTCACAATGACAAAATAATGCATCTTGATGACACCCATTAGAAGAAAAACAGGCCAAGAAGCTCCCCCGAAAGAGAATTTCTGTCCAGAGCTGTACATGCTTTACTGATAAAGAATAGCCAAGTACCACTCCATTAGAAGAATGAAAGCAACAGAGTGGAACTCATTGAAAATATTTTTCATCACCACTGTCAGAAATAGTTCTTAAAAGTTTTTCTTTTCCAACGTTGTGGGAACAAAACACTAGAACAGAGGTAAAAAGAGGTTAAGGTCCAGTTAATTAACATCCCATAGCAATGACCTTGCCTGTTACAGGAGTAAGAGCAGCACTATAGCAATGCTACTGACACTCCTCTCTCACCTTTCCACTGCTCATAAGGGACACTTCAACAGACTTAATGATGTCCAGCTCCATCATGTGGCATTCATTCCACTTGACAAACAGTCGTGCTGTTTCAACTTATTTATTTAAAGTGCATACTCAAAAGCAGAGAAAGGCAGTGTAATCTGTGGTCTATATACTTAAATTAATTTTATCCATTTCAATTATTCATTACTATAAACCCACCTCAATGAACTGTGGGCTTGAGAAGCCCTGCCAATACTCGTAACTGAAAGTCAGTTGAAAGTTCAAAAACAGAAAAATGTCATTCTCAAGCAAAACCCAGTAATTTTCTTTGTTTGACTTACCGAGTATTTAAGTTCCAAGTACTCAGATTTTTCTGGAACATCAGGTATCTCAAAAGCATAGTTCTTTTCCACTGGCTGGGTAAGTAGATATTTTAAAAAATCCTTAAGACAAAAACTTCACAAACTAACCAGTATTACAATACATGTTCTTATATTTAATCATCAAGAATCCTTATGGAACACAAAGGTAAATAAAGCCAAAAAGGTACCCTTTCCTCTTTCAATTGGAATTAAAACAACCAGTGTCAAAATGCTAAAAGGACTCATCTTGGACACTACAGAACTCAGAAATATTTGCATTCAAGAGGGGCAATAAAAATTTAAAATGTTTTTACAATGTTAATGCATTAAATGATTTGCTACTATTTGATATTAAGCAACTCCATCTTACTAGAATAATAATTAGCATTATAATTATAGCTTATATTTACTGAGTGCTGGCTATCTGGCAAGGACTGCTCTCATCATCTAATATGAATTAATGGATTTAACCCTTCCAGCAACTCTTGAAATGGGGCCCTATATCTCAGATGAAGAAACAGGCATAAAGAAGTCATTCGGCTGGGCGCGGTGGCTCACGCCTGTTATCCCAGCACTTTGGGAGGCCGAGGCAGGCGTATCACTTGAGGTCTGGAGTTCAAGACCAGCCTGGCCAACATGGTGAAACTCCATCTCTACTAAAAATACAAAAAAAATTAGCTGGGCATTGTGGCGTGTGCCTGTAATCCCAGCTACTCAGGAGGCTGAGGCAGGAGAATTGCTTAAACCCAGGAGGTGGAGGTTGCAGTGAGCCAAGATCACACCACACCACTGCACTCCAACCTGGGCAACAGAGCAAGACTCCAGCTCAAAAAAAAAAAAAAAAAAAAAGTCATTCGGCACTTGCCCAAGTTACATGCTAGTAAGTAATAGGGCTAGGACTTAAAGCACAAGCAGTCTGGCCTCAGCACCTAAGCTCTTCACCAGTATATCACAATTGCTTCTAAAATTGTGAAGACCCATCAGCCGCAATTCAAAACTCAAATAGTTAATACTGTTAGCCTTATCTTCAGTAAGTCAATCTTCCCTGTGATCATTATTAATAGCCAGTATTTTGAGCAGGCTATAGCCCCCATGATTATGGCCAAAGGTATCAATATCTTACTAAAATCAAGACAATTTATCATAACTAGCACATGAACCAGAGATTTTCATTCTATCAGACTGTATCATAGTCCCTGATTTTTAAAAATAAAACCTTACTTAACTTTCTAACCAAAACATCTTGGCAACAACTAATACAAATGAGATCAGAGCAGTTTCTTCTCCACTTGGGAATGAGAGCACAAGACATGTTGCAAGCACCAGAGGCAATTAATTTGCTATGGATTGTCTTTCTATTCAAATTAATGAACACTAGTTTATAAGCAGTTTAAAGAGAAAGAAAAAATATTTTTGCAAATCTAATATACTGTTTTTACATTCATACCTATGAAATTTCCATTCAATAAATTATAGCTGCACAGAAGGCATTTTACACAAAGAAAATATGCAATAACTATTTGCTAAATCAGAAAATAAACAACAAACAGAGCTGGAAAAAAATCATCACCAAATACAAACCTTAGACTTGAACTTCATAATTTTATATTTTGTTGCTATTTTCTCATCAAATTCCTCATAAACATCCTTCATTGAAATTGGAGTTTCTGTTTCTTTCCCCGTATTTAGATCAATTTTCTGTTATCCCAGAGAGGGGGACAGGGGGAAAAAAAGTATCTGTACATAAATGATCTTCTCAACCACCAAAAATCCAAGTCTATATCAATTTTCATCCTCACCCATTTAAACATTTAATAGCAGTCTTACAGATAAGTTCAAAGATACAAACAGATCCAAAAAATGTACTAAACCAAATGCCCAGTTCCTCCCAATGGCATCATAAAAAACGAATCAGCGATAAAGATGATCAAGTCTACAAAATGGAAGAATAAGTGTTGTAAATCCTGACCAAGAGACTCCACAGTTCAACTGACAAAGGGAGGGGCTGAGAGGGAAATGGGGATGTTAAGTCCCAGTAAAAAAGGAGAAGCAGACTGAGCGCAGTGGCTCATGCCTGTAATCCCAGCACTTTGGGAGGCCAAGGCAGGCAGATCATGAGGTCAGGAGTTTGAGACCAGCCTGACCAACATGGTGAAACCCTGTATCTACTAAAAATACAAAAATTAGCTTGGTGTGTTGGCAGGCTCCTGTAATCCCAGCTACTCGGGAGGCTGAGTCAGGAAAACTATTTGAACCCAGAAGGCGGAGGTTGCAGTGAGCCGAGATTGTGCCATTGCACTCCAGCCTGGGCGACAGGGCTAGGCTCTGTCTCAAAAACAAAAAAGGAGAAGCAAATAGAATTGAACTTGTTAATAAATGGCAGTGGAGGGAATATCACTGCTGCCTATGCAGCAAAACCATGAAAACTGGGCCAAATGCCATGTCACATTTTAGAGACTTATAGTTCCAACCCTGATTATTATGGAAATGAGGAGTCAGGGAAAGAAAGCATTATATACTAAAACTCAGAAACTTTTATACTCTAACTAGTTGAAAAACTGAGTTCTACTTTATTTTTTCTACTTTTCCCAACTTCTAACAGAATTGCTGACAATCAGTGGTCACTAGGCGAGCAGCAAGAAAGAAGCATCAGGATTGTAGAGAATTTGTAGCCCTACTGAAAGAGAGAGAGCTGGCTGCAAAACACAGAATGTGTGGCAGATACAATGACTGAGAACTAAAAGCTAATCACTAATGTTTACCATTTCACGGGGAAGGAAGTAAAGCGTTCGCTCGATATTTTTCACCATGACACAACAGCTCACATGGGTCTCGGCTGATTCAATCCAAACTTTGCCAAACAGAAATACCACACCTGAAAGAATAAGTGAAAATCACGAGAAAAGAAACATTTCAATTTCACCTAATTAAAGGAGCAATATAGAGGCTCACTAAATGTGTTCACACATTTATACCTTCACGATAACTCATTTTGACAGCAAATATATCCATTTCCCACTCCCCAAGACCAGTTCTTTACTCAGTACTGATGCCATACTACACTAACACAATGGTACAATGTATGACCACTGGGAGGACAGGGGACAGAATGATTCTCTAACTTGCATAAACACTTTCCCCACAACCAGGATTATACAGATTAAGAGAAACAAAACAGGCCGAGCACAGTGGCTCATGCCTGTGATCCCAGCACTTTGGAAGGCCGAGGTGGGCAGATCGCTTGAGCTCAGGAGTTTGAGACCAGCCTGGTCAACACAGCAAAACCGTGTCTCAAGAAAAAAAAAAAAAGAGAAACAAACACAAGGAAAGTATTTTCCAACAAATCTCATAATTAAGCCTCTTGTGAGATTACAGATCTCAGAATATAATTCTAATTTTTTAGCACTTGTATTTACCTATAAAAACCAATATCCATGTATCAGGATAACTAGCGCATCAGTGTTTTTCTATATGTAAAACTGTGTTTACAAAAATCATAATTTACTTCTTATTTCTTATTCCATATAATAATAAATATCTCACAATAGGGACTACTATTATCTTCTATTTCACCTTTTCTACCTCACAGCTACTTAGGACATCTAACTAGGTAGTGTTTATAATGTTCCTTTCTATTCTATTTCAGTAATTTAAGTAATGAATACCATAAAGTAAAACCACGCCTTTTTAGACATCAAATCATTGTTTATGAAAATTGGCCATGGAGAACAGACTGCAAACATTTGTTAGTCAACCCAGGAGATGGTCACTGTGCAAAATCCTGGGCTCCATGAATAATTAGACAGCAGTAATCAACAAAGCCACTCAACACAGCCACTTATCTGAGACACTAAGAAAATTCTGGTACATGCAAAGGCTAGTGTTCACAAGGTCAATTACCCCAGTTTCAAAGACTACTCATCAGTGACTCCTTTTGTCACACATCCTGGTAGAAATAAGACGATCTAAGAATTTTCATTTCTGCAGATGATTAAAATTCTTACAAGAGTTGTGAGACTTTCAGCTTGAGGGGATAACAGGGAGGGTGGATGGGGAGGGAGAGGGAAGGAAGGACTATGGGAAGATTAAGAAAGAAAAAGAAATCACAGTAACTCAGAAAATTAAAAGTCATCCTCACAACAGTTAAAGATGGAAAAACAAAATGCTATGCAGAGAAAAATAAAGACCCTAATATTGGATTCAAAGATTCAAATAAGCTCATTTTACTGTCAAACTAATATCACACTTCATGCAACACATTTGACACTGTTTATGCCTCATTTGCCACAAAAAAGATCATGGTAAACAAAGATTACATTCCCCCCAAAGTTACTAGCTGAAACCAGGTGCAGTCAGGATTATTCAACCTTGAAAAAGTCATAATGAAGACAGGATATCTTCCCATATGCAAAGAGTAAGATTCTTTTCATAATTATGGAGCATTCAGCAACAACTGACTTACTTAGAATCTGTTAGAAAGTGAGAAACAATAACAGGGTCTTTTGGAGTACTTCATTTTTATTAGCAGCATTGATTTCACCAAAGCTCAGTGATCATTACCTGCTATCACAATGAAAGTGTTCAACTCTCTGAGATTAAAGGAGTTTTTTTAAGCTATCTTATTTAACCCGTTGGCATCAATAACAGAGAAAGATGTGCCATAGGACAGAACACAACTTGAGAAGTACCACGGAACCAGAACAGCAGAGTGGACTGAGGGTGAGAAGCCCAAGCTTCTACCACTAAAGAGCTATTATATCTTTTGGAGCCTCAGTTTCTTAAGTGCATAACTAGAGGCCTTCTCCAGCACCAGAAACTTCATTCTGCCTTAGCATTTGGATAACAGATCAATAACAAATTAGTATCTCTTTCAATTGCAAAATATTTTCCAATATTGGTGGAAAAAGCCTATCCATGACTATGGTCAGTACCAGGAATTCAACACCATCATATATCATAAACTGGTTGCTTTGCAAATATAGCTGTGCTTCAATGCTTCAATCTTCCAACACTTGTCACTACAGACCAGCACTAGTTGAAATAAATTTCTGTGATGATGGAATTGTTGTTTCTGAGCCATCCAATATGGCAGCTACTAGCCACAGTTGCTATTGAGCACCTGAAATGTGGCTAGTGACCGAGAAAATAAATTTTAATTTGTATTGCATTTTAATTAATTTAAATTTAAAGAGCTACAGGTGGCTGGTGGCTACCACAGTGGACAATGCAGCTCTAGATCCTTACCCTGCAAAACAATGCTCTGTTTACTAAGAGTATCAACCAGCAAACAAAATGCAGAAATAATCAACTCATTTTCACATAAGAAAGAAAGAAGGTTGTTGCTTCTTAAGGTTCTAATCCTTGGCAACTGACGCTGGCAATATGAAGCTTTATGGATGTATTTACTTTGTGGGGTTGTGGGGGAGTGGGGAACCATTTGCTTTTGTGTTACACATTCTCACACCCCACAAAGCTACAAGGCATTAAGATGCAAACTCAGTAATAGTAGCAAATGCAGCACTAGTCTCCAAATTTTTCACCTGCATCTACAGGACTGTCAGTTACTGTGCAGTTTATTTCAACAACTATTTATTAAACACCTACTATGGGCAAGGCATTGCTGCTGGATGCTGGAAATAAAAGATCCCAGCCCTCCAGGAGCTTACAGGCTTTGTGGCAAAGAAAAACACAGACTCAGTTCATTTCAAAATAATAGGACAAATGCTACAGTGGGAAAGGCCATGATATAGTCACAAGGAGAAAGGGCTCCTAGACGGTCTGGAGGTTTAGGTAAACTCCCAGGAGATAACATCTGGGCTGAATTTTAAACAATGAGTCAGATGAGGGCATTCCAATCAGACAAAAAACGAGTAAAGGAACACAGGTATAAAGAGCAGCAAAGTACATACAGAGAACTATTTCTAGGGAACAAAATTCATAGACAGCAGGCATCAGAAGCCTTGCTAAGGAGTTTGGACTTTATGTTGTAGGCAGTAGCCACTGAGGACTTTTTATGAGGAAATGGTATGGTCAGAACTGCCCTTCTGATCAGTCCCTCTAGCAGTGATGTGGAAGACGATAGCTAAGAGATCAATTAGGAGGCTGGTGCAATTGTTTCAGTGGGCAAGAAGGGATCGGGGTGGTAGATATGAGGAGAAAGAGAAGGTAAGTTGTCCACTTTCGGCAGAGAAAACTAACCAGACTTGGAAACGAAAGTGAGGAAAAGGAGGGAATCAAGGATGGCTCCCAGGTTTCTGGTTTTGATGGGACCATTAACCAAGATAGGGAATGAAATGCAGCATTGAGCAGATGCAGCAAAGCACAGGGAGTAATACTGGGATAGCCAGGCCAGTGTGCTGCCCAGCTCCAGGGAGCACCAGTCACACTGCTGTGCTCCAGGAAGGTCACGTGAAAATGGTATTCCCTGAGGTTGTACAATGGGGCAGCCCTGGGTTTCAGCAATGGATGGGAAATCATCTGCTCAGCCTCATGTAATCATACTTGCCAGCCTTCCAGCAGACTAACAAAATAGTCAAAGAGGTGCGGGGGTCTAATCAAATCATTTTGTCCTAGCCAAAGTAAATTAAGATATCATTTCTAAAATTGATTATATCTTTTCCTAAGAAACTAACACATGGCAGTGTGCTACTATATTTGATAAGCTGAAGCACATTAATGCTTCTGACCACCCCCACCCCTGCCAGAGATCATTAACATTTTTCCAGTTAAAGTCAATGCCTGGTTATCTTTAAGGTAAATGTGGCCTTCACTTTACTCATATGCTTGCTTTGCTGACATCTAGGTACTCCCTCTCTTTTCACTAGATACAGCCTCCAGGAAACCGCTTTGAAAAATACACTATTTGCATGTACCACAGATCCAAAAAGGATCTAAATAAAGACAACTCTGTTTAAGAGTGCATACTGTATTTAACATTAATCTGACAGATCTTGCAATGCATAGTCCCACAATGTAGACGGGCTCAAAGAGGCACAAAAGAATACTGAACAGCCTCCGGGCTTTTTGTGAGTCAAGAATTCACAGTATTAGCTCATTAGGATGACCTAGAAATCATCCTTGATTCCTTTCTGTCACCTCCCCCATCCAATCCATTAACAAGTTTGTGTCAAAAGACATGTCAAATACCTTTACTTCTCTCCTTTCCAGCCACCAGGGTCCAAGTAACTAGCAGCCCTGCCCTGGACTGACTGATCTCCAGGGCTTCCACACTTTCCCATTACCCCACGCCAGCCCATCCCTCCACATGTGTGTGCACACGCACACATGCACCACAGTGCTTATTCTCTACACAAACGACTGTTCCTGTTAAAATGCAAACCCAATTATGTGACCACCACCCCCTGTACTTAAAACCCTCCAATGCCACCCCATTGGTCTTAGAAGATTCAAACTTCTTAACGAGGCTTTCAAAGTCCTACATTTTCTGGCCTTTGTCTTTATCTCCAGCTTCATTTTATACCAATCTTGTCACTTGATTACTATGCTACAACCACACAGGCCTCCTCCTTCCTCTCTCTAGGCCTTTGCTAGTACTTGGCTCGTTAAGCTGAAATGCCCTTTCATCAGCTCTGCAAATACCTCAAATCTCAGCCCAGTGGTCATTTCCTCAGACAGGCCTCCCCTGGCCATCGCCCAACTAATTTTCTTTACATCATTTATCAATTTATCTCATTTACTGCTAATGTGCCCCCACCCACTGCCACCCTCCTAGAACATAAGCTCCATTATAGTGCAGGGAATTTGTCCAGCTTATTCATCCCATCTCAGTGCCTAGCACACAATAGGCATTCAAATTTGCTGAAGAAACAGACAAATTAATGACTGATTCCCTTTAAAGTGCATTCCTGTAACTTCAGACACATCAATAGTGAACTACAAACACACATTCCAAAACCATATGTAACTGATTTTTGGAATAAGCATCTTTAAGCATTATTCACACCATAGCTCCTCTCCATCAGGGTGGCGCATTCACTTTACAATGAATGAGTGTAGCTCTCTTACAATACACGTTAAGTGAGGGCAGGGCCTGACCTGAGCTAATTACAATCACTCAAGTATTTAAGGGATAAAGAAAAAAAAAACAGAAATAAAGAAATTGATTAAATAAAAGACAAAACACACAAAAAGAAACAAAAAATAAAATATTTAAGGGAAAAGTCCTACTCTGAGTTAAAGGCATATAATTACCTTATATATGATTACCTGGTTGGTTGTACTGATCCTCATAAGCATCCAACCAATAAAAGTGGAATACTTGTTCCCCATCTGCCCCTTTCACCAATGGGAGGTGACTGGAATCCACTTGAACTTCTTGCACTGAGAAACTGCTATCACCTTCTTGATCAATGTCCCAACAAGAGACATCTGGGAGAAAACTTCCTCTGCAGAAATCACATTTTCAAAAACCTTTCAAAATCCAACAGAAAAAACGTGGTCCTATTTGCCAGAAAAGTCATAAAATGCTCTTACAAGTAGGACATGGTCCCTTTCCCAGAATCCGCCTCTTGTTTCACTTCCTCTCCTGGCTCACTCTCTTGGTCCCAAGTCTTGGCAGCCATAGGCTCCAGGTCCACCTCTTCAGCTTCCATGGGCTCATCAAAGTCACCATCTTCAAACTCCATTGCCCCTGACTCCTGCTCTTCTTCTATAGTCTCGACCTGTACATCATCGCCTGTAGGCATCATCACACATTCTTGTCATGTGTTAGTGCCATGACACAAAGGCACACAAAGGCGCACAAAGGCTTATCCAACACTAAAATAGCAGCCTGTCCCTTTTCTATACTATGTTTGCATTTCTCTTTAATCTCCAAATTGGGTGTTTTTAACTTTTACTGAAATTTTTATGAATTCAAATCTTCACATTTAAACTTGCCATCACAACACCTTCAAAACCTCCTCTACCTCCTCCATCATAGGACCTCCATTTTTGACAGAAACCACTCAACACTCTTGCAATTCTGCCCGACATCACACTTACCAGCAAATTCAGCACGTTTAAGAGGAACAGGAGTTAATGGAGGCTCTTTTCTGGAGACAGGGGAAGCAATTTTTCCTGAAGGAACTGCCTGTAAACGTTTTTAAATATTTAGTCAGTTAGACCTACATACTAAAAATATGCAACTGTCCTACCCTGACCAAAGATAATGACAGTTCCCTTTTATAAAAAGATTTTATGTATTATTAATGTAACAGCTTCAATTATTTTACTGTTACCTAGGTTTACAAAAAAATACTTGCTTCTGGGAGGAAAATTATTGCATTTACCACAGTTGTAATACCTGTAATAAACACATACTAGTTACTGCAAATTTACTATGAAAAAGGCAGGCACGTGCTATTTTTGAAATACATGAAACTATAAATTGAATGAGAGTCCTAATTTAAAACAAAAATCAAAAACAAATTTAAAGGTATTTCCCTCATACAGAAAAGCAACAAAATAAGTTTAAAGCAGTACTATAAATCAAGATTGAAGGTATCTTTACACACTTTACCATGGTGGTGTGCACAGAGAAAGGATTCGGTGGAGCTCCAATGGATCTTTTCTTCTTCAGTATCATTACAGGTGGTGGAGTTATTTGAGGTGTCTAAAAGGAAAGGTAAGACATATTCACTGCCATGCTTGGTTTACCACAGACAGAAAAAGTATACTTCTTCACTCACTGAAGCCCAATAAGCAAAGCTTTCTTTTCTTTCCCTTTCCCCCTCCCCCCTCCCATCTATGTCATATCGTGGTTACTATAGCAACGATACTATAGAAATCACAAGAAAACTAAAATAGATATTATATCTACCCCCTCCCTAATTTTTTCTTTTTAAAATTTAACTTACTTTCACTTACCCTTTGAGAATATTACATTTAAAAATTGTCAAGACAAAACTACATGGTGTTGTTGTTAAGTCATTTTAATCAATGGTCACTTCAAAAGAAGTACACTTCTAAATGAGAGCTTAGTCTTTATGGGAAATGGCCAAATCTCAAATTCACAATGCAGCTAATCCTGTTTGAGTTCTATCAGGGATAGTTCACTCACTCTTCCTTCATTCCCACTCAGAATTCAAGACAAGGCTCTTATACCTGATTGTGCAGATTGACAGGCTTCAATCTATTTAAGGAACATACACCACAGCAACTGAACACAAGCAGTGAGCACTCACAGAACTGACTCCTGAGTATATTCTTACTACTTCAAACACACACCCACACATCCCTGTCTACATAATCACACAGCTCTAACAGCTGGAAATACTCACCTAAAATGGTGGGATAAAACCTATCTGAAGGGGGTTTCTTTGTTTTTTGGTGGGGGGTTTTTTGTCGGCGTCCTTACATTTTAAAAAATTCTGGCAACAGGCCGGGCACGGTGGCTCACGCCTGTAATCCCAGCACTTTGGGAGGCCAAGACAGGCGGATCACGAGGTAAGGAGTTCAAGACCAGCCTGGCCAACACAGTGAAACCCAGTCTCTAGTAAAAATACAAAATATTAGCCGGGCATGGTGGCAGGTGCCTGTAATCCTAGCTACTCGGGAGGCTGAGGCAGGAATCAGGGAAGAGGAATCTGGGAATCAGAGGTTGCAATGAGCCAAGATCGCACCACTGCACACCAGCCTGGGCAACAGTGCAAGCTTCTGTTTCCAAAAAAAGAAAAAAAATTCTGGCAATAGTGTGTTTTGTATAATTACTAGTGTTTCTTCAGTCTATGTCCCCTGCATATTTTACAACTCCTGGAGATTCATTTACCTCAGTGTTAAGATCCTGTAGAATGTCACCTAGCAGATCATCCTTGGACAAGTCTACAGCTTTCTGGAAATGATAAAGAAAGGTAACATGGGTATATACCCAAAGGATTATAAATCATGCTGCTATAAAGACACATGCACATGTATGTTTATCCCGGCACTATTCACGATAGCAGACTTGGAACCAACCCAAATGTCCAACAACAATAGACTGGATTAAGAAAATGTGGCACATATACACCATGGAATACTATGCAGCCATAAAAAATGATGAGTTCATGTCCTTTGTAGGGACATGGATGAAACTGGAAACCATCATTCTCAGCAAACTATCGCAAAGACAAAAAACCAAACACCGCATGTTCTCACTCATAGGTGGGAATTGAACAATGAGAACACATGGACACAGGAAGGGGAACATCACACTCCGGGGACTGTTGTGGGGTCGGGGGAGGGGGGAGGGATAGCATTAGGAGATATACCTAATGTTAAATGACGAGTTAATGGGTGCAGCACACCAACATGGCCCATGTATACATATGTAACAAACCTGCACATTATGCACATGTACCCTAAAACTTAAAGTATAATAATAATAAAATTAAAAAAAAAGAAAGGTAACATGAGAAAGGCTTGCACTTAAAATGTCTCACCAAAACTACACACATGTATATGAAAGGAAGGACCTAGCCAGTTAGTCCTTGCCTCTTCATTCCTCACTCTGAGTGCTCATCTACATTCACAGATTTTAACAACCACCTGTGTATATATCATTCCTACATCTATAGCTCCCGTCCTCTACTTCGCCTTATTCCATGATCTTCCTGCTACTCACTAAAATTAAATACACTCTCAATTCGGCTTTTCTGTTCAATTCTCTTTTCCATTTCACAAGTTCCAACCACTGAGGTGCCTTAATTCACTTAGAAATCTACATCCAACTTAGTGAGTGAAATTGGAAAAATGTTACTCAAATATATACAGAGCACCTATTATCTGTATAATCAAATATTAAATTCACCTCACAAAGGAAAATACAAAAAATAAGGAAACCATGAAACTCACATCTGCAGTTTTCTTTCCAGCACAAGCAATGAACATTGACTTAATATTGTTCGGTTTTGTCACTGCGGGCTTCTTTACATTCCTCTTGTCTTTGTTGCATGCTTTACCATCTTTTCCTATTGGAATATGAATAATTTAGAAATATGCATCAGCAAAAATCAAAATGGAAAACTAAAAGCCTAGTCACTTGATCTCTATTGGGAAGAAAAATGTTAAGAATTAAAAAATACATCATGCCTGTATTCCCAGCACTTTGGGAGGCTGAGGCGGGCAGATCATGAGATCAGGAGATTGAGACCATCCTGGCTAACACGGTGAAACCCTGTCCCTACTAAAATACAAAAAATTAGCCGGGCATGGTGGCGGGCGCCTGTAGTCCCAGCTACTCCGGAGGCTGAGGCAGGAGAATGGCGTGAACCCAGAAGGTGGGGCTTGCAGTGAGCCAAGATCACACCACTGCACTCCAGCCTGGGCGACAGAGCGAGACTCCATCTCAAAAAACAAAACAAAACTATGAGATTTTATACAAGGTATGTAGGAAAAAATACTTTAAATGAGTTTAATTCAAGAAAACATGGGCCAAATGTTTTTATAGAAACTAATGAAATACCAGTTAAATATGAGCATAAGTGTGACTGCTTAACTGCTATTGTTAATGTGAATAAAAAGCTTTTTAAAAAAGTGAGAATTTGGGTTTGTTTTCCCCACAGAAATAAAAAGATAAAGCTAATCTTGAACCAAGAAATTAGCCTAGTAGCCTTCATGAGATCATCTCTTTAGTTGTATACTGAATCTGATAAGAAAATTTAACTGTGAAGAAATGGGATTACCAATTATGATATGGTGGCATCCTAATTTCCGTTTTATGAGAAACAGCAACCAGATACACAGTATGTCATATCAACACTAAACAGCACAGAGACATCTGCCCATTAAAGAACAACTTTTGCCGGCCGGGTATGGTGGCTCACGCCTGTAATCCCAACACTTTAAAAGACCAAGGCGGGAGGATCACGAGATCAGGAAATCGATACCATCCTGGCCAACATGGTGAAACCCCGTCTCTACTAAAATACAAAAAATTAGCCAGGCATGGTGCCGCATGCCTGTAATCCCAGCTACTCGAGAAGCTGAGGCAGGGAAATTGCTTGAACCCCGGAGGCGAGACTGCAGTGAGCTGGGATCCCGCCACTGCACTCCAGCCTGGCAACAGAGCAAGACTCCGTCTCAAAAAAAAAAACACAAAACTTTTGCCATATGTTTTCTCTTATAGCCATGTGTAAATCACCTACAAACTTTTCTAATACCGTCAATTTTACTCTCACTTTCTGATTCATCCCAGAAGAATCTTGATCTCAAAAAAAAGCCAACAATGAATAACTGAAAGAATGTGGTAGGCCGGGCGCGGTGGCTCACGCCTGTAATCCCCGCACTTTGGGAGGCCGATGCAGGCAGATCACGAGGTCAGGAGTTCGGGACCAGCCTGACCAACATGCTGAAACCCCGTCTCTACTAAAAATACAAAAATTAGCCAGGCGTGGTGGCGCATGACTGTAATCCCAGCTACTCAGGAGGCTGGGGCAGGATAATCACTTGAACCCGGGAGGCAGAGGTTGCAGTGAGCCGAGACATGCCATTGCACTCCAGCACTCCAGCCTGGGCGACAGAGCAAGACTCCGTCTCAAAATAAAAAAAATAAAAAAAATAAGAATGTGGTAGTGGCATACAAATAGACCAAATGAAACAGAACATAAAGTCCAGAATAAGACCCGATTACTTATGGAAATTTAATACATAATGAAGGTGGCATCCCATATCACTAAGGAAAAGATGGACTTTATTAAGTAGTGTTGGCTAGCCATTTGTAAAGAAGTAAACCAGTATAAACACCAAATGGATCACAAATCAAAATTTTTAAAAATGAAACTTTACAAAAACCTTTTAAAAAGCAATTCCTTTGCAATTTGGGTGCAGTGAAAATCCTTCTGACTCAGAATCCACTTGCAAGAAAAAAAAATGATAAATTCAATTACACTAGAATTGGTGTAAAAAGAAAAAGAAGAAAAAAGAAAACCAAGTTAAAAGAAAAATGAAGAAAAAATTTTTGCAATATATATCACAGATAAAGGACCAATTCCCCTGACAAGGAACTTTTAAAAAATTAAAAGATAAAAAGCCCAAAAGGAAAGCAGGCAGTAAACACAAACATATAAATAGTTATGTTTTATGAAAAGATTATCAATTTCATATGTAAAAGAAATGCAGATGAGGCTGGGCATGGTGACTCACATCTGTAATCCCAACACTTTGGGAGGCTACGAGGCGGGCGGAATACGAGGTCAGGAGTTCGAGACCAGCCTGGCCAACACAGTGAAACCCCATCTCTACTAAAAATACAAAAATTAGCCGGGCATGATGGCACACACCTGTAGTCCCAGCTACTTGGGAGGCTGAGGCAGGAGAATCGCTTGAAACCAGGAGGCGGAAGTTGCAATGACCTGAGACCTCACCACTGCACTCCTGCCTGGGTGACAAAGTGAGACTCAGTCTCAAAAACAAACAAAAAAAATGCAGATGAAAACCACACTGAAATGCCACTTCTCACATATCAGAGTGGTGAAAATTCAAAAGCTTGAAAACACTGTTAGTAAGGCTGTACAGAAACAGACATTCATACGTTGTTCATGAGAGTGTAAAATGGGACAGCTCTTATGAAGAATAGGCAATAGCTAATAAAGTTTTATGTGTAGTGGGCTGGGCGTGGTGGCTCACGCCTGTAATCCCAGCACTTTGGGAGGCCAAGGCGGGTGGATCATCTCAGGACAGGAGCTCGAGACCAGCCTGGCCAACACAGTGAAACCCTGTCTCTACTAAAAATACAAAAATGAGCTGGGTGTCGTGGCAGGCACCTGTAATCCCAGCTACTCAGGAGGCTGAGGCAGAAGAATCACTTGAACTCAGGAGACAGAGGTTGCAGTGAGCCGAGATTGCACCATTGTACTCCAGCTTAGGCAACAAGAGCAAAACTCCATCTCAAAAAAAAAAAATTTATGTGTAGCTACTCTTTGAGCCAGCAATCCCACTTCTGGGAATTTTCTCTGAGGAAAACACCATATGCACAGAGTTACTGGATGTGGCATTATAATAGCAAATTACTCAAAATAATCTAAATGTCCTTCCAAGGAAACCATTTGAATGAACATTGTGCAATCCCTATCAGGGAATGCTGTGCAGCTACATAGAAATAAATAATTAAAAACAAGCTCTCTATGTTCTAATATCGGGTGATTTTCAAGACATCTTGCTACATGAAAAAAGCAAAGTACAAAACCTCTATAACATTATCTTTTGTTTAAGAAAGAAAAGGGGCCGGGCACCGTGGCTCATGCCTGTAATCCCAACACTTTCTGAGGGCAAAGTGGGCGGACTGCTTGAGCCCAGGAGTTTGAGACCAGCCTGGGCAACATGGCGAAACTCTGTCTCTACTAAAAATACAAAAAATTAGCCGAGTGTGGCAGGATGTGCCTGTAGTCTTGGCTACTCGGGACACTGAGGTGGGAGGATAGGTTGAGCCCAGGAGGCAGAGGTTGCAGTGAGCCCAAATCGCACCCCTGCACTCCATCCCGGACGACAGAGCAAGAATCTGTCTCAGAAAAAAGAAAGAAAAGGAAATAAAAATACATACACATGCCAGCACGGAGGCTCACCTCTGTAATCCCAGCACTTTGGGAGACCGAGGCAGGCAGATCACGAGGTCAGGAGTTCGAAACCAGCCTGACCAACATGGTGAAACCCCGTCTCTACTAAAATACAAAAATTAGCTGGGCGTGGTGGCGCGTGCCTGTAATCCCAGCTACTTTGGAGGCTGAGGCAGGAGAATCACTTGAACTCAGGAGGCAGAGGTTGCAGTGAGCCGAGACGGCATCACTGTACTCCAGCCTGGGTGACAGAGCGAGACTCTGTCTCAAAAAAAAAAAAACAACAACCACCACAACATATACACAATTTCACTCCTGGGTTAGTACCCTAAAAAATTGAAAGCAGGCATTCAAACAAAAACTTGTACACAAATGTTCATAGTAGCACTACGTACAATAGCCAAAAGGTAGAAACAATCCAAATGTCCATCAACTAATGAATAAACAAAACGCAGTACATCCACACAATAGAATATTATTCAGCAATAAAAAGGAATGAAGTACTGATACATGCTACTTGAAAACATGATACTTGAAAATCTTCTAAGTCAAAGAAGCCAAACACAAAAGATAAAATATTGCATGATTCATTTATATGAAATGTAAAATGTCCAGAATACACAAATCCATAAAGATAGAAAGCTGATTGATGGTTGTCAGGCTCTGGGGGAAGAGAGAGTGGGGAGTGACTGCTAATGGGTATGGGGCTTCCATTCTGGATGATGAAAATGTTCTGGAACAAGACGATGGTGACGGTTGCAAACATTGTGAATATACTAAATGTCACTCGTGGTAAATTTTATGTTATGCATATTTTACCACAGTAAAAAAAAAAAGTATTTTCATGGGCCTAAGATTGTGAAAAGGTTTGTAGGACATTTGTGAAAGATGTGAGACAGGAGATCTGTATCATCTGGAGCACTTCGAAAACAGAATGTAATTAATAGTCAAAATGTTTAGTATATAAAATTCAGGCCTTGATAGTGTACGAACAGAGGAGGTCAACAGAAGTTTGAATAGCAAGGAAAGCTTCATGAGAGGGCATTAATCTCACCACTGTAGGTTAGCAGGATTTAGACAGAAGGATAAAAATTTGAATACAAGTAAACATTTGAGGTGGAATTCTTCCAGTTTAGTGTTTCTGTTTTGTTTTACTGTATTTTCCTGCTAATTTTTCTTCATTGGGACTTGGTTGATATTTTTCTCTATGGTTTTGTTTTGTTTTGCTTATTCCTGTCACCCAGGCTGGAGTGCAGTGGCACGATCTTGGCTCACTGCAACCTCTGCCTCCCGGGTTCAAGAGATCAAGAGATTCTCCTGCCTCAGCCTCCCAAGTAGCTGGGTTTACAGACACCCACCACCACGCCCGACTAATTTTTCTATTTTTAGTAGAGATGGGGTTTCACCATATTGGCCAGGCTGGTCTTGAACTCCTGGCTTCAGGTGATCTGCCCACCTCGGCCTCCCAAAGTGCTGGGATTACATGCGTGAGCCGCTGCACCCGGCCATTTTTCTCTGTTTGAAAACACCATCCCAGGAATTAGATCCACACCATAAAGAGTTGACCTTTTACTTCTAAGAAAACTTAGTAATTTCTTATAAGTCTTTAAAGTACATTGCAGAAGTCCATTTTCCTTCCTAGGATCTTGTGACCTTACTGGGCTCCTAGTAATGGACACTGAAACAGTGGGGACTTGTGGGTGAATGGCGGTGGAAAAGCACGAAATAAGAATTTCTAAGACCAGCTCTCTTCCGGATCAAATCATTCTCTTCAGTAACTTATTATTCGGAAGAGATAATATGATGACTATGGAAACACAGAGATGGCTCCTTTATTCAACAAAACTACATACTTACTTTGAGTCCACTACTGTGATTAGCACTGAGATTACCAGGACATGAGTCCTTTCTTTGAGAAGCTCACTGTCCATTCCAACCTCCTAATTTACAGCTGACAAAAACTCAAGTCCAGATAGGTAATGGGATTAGTTCAAGATGACACAGCCAATTAACAATAGAACCATGGCCAGGCGCGGTGACTCACGCTTGTAATCCCAGCACTTTGGGAGGCCGAGGCGGGCGGATCACGAGGTCAGGAGATCGAGACCACGGTGAAACCCCGTCTCTACTAAAAATACAAAAAAATTAGCCGGGCGTGGTGGCAGGCGCCTGTAGTCCCAGCTACTCGGAGAGGCTGAGGCAGGAGAATGGCGTGAACCCGGGAGGCGGAGCTTGCAGTGAGCCGAGATCGCGCCACTGCACTCCAGCCTGGGCAACAGAGCGAGACTCCGTCTCAAAAAAAAAAAAAACAAAAAACAACAATAGAACCATAACTCTAACATAGGCCTCCTCAGTTCAGGGAGATGAAAGTGGCACATGAGCTCATTCTCTTCTTCATGGACTCACACAAACTAGAAATACACAATTAGCCACATTGCTAACAAATGGTACCAGTGTAGAAAATTTCCACATTATACAGGTTGGCAGAACCAGGAAGATGGTTCACACATTCTAATTTAACTAATAAATGAATGAATAAATAAATAACATCACACACAGAAAAAAATACACATATGCTTATTTTTTTGTAATAAACCAGAAACTAATAAAAAAGTTACTGATTTTCATTTTTAAATCATATGTTTTACAATATTCAGAAGCAAAATTAAAAGGATTTTTTAAAAACTGAAATTTGAATACAAACAAAAAATGAATCTATGTAGTAAATCGATACAACACACACAAAAAAATTACTTTATATAGCTTCTGAACACAATACTCTGACTATAGACCTTAGGATATATACCAAGAACAAATAAAACTGTAGAGAAATCATAAATTTTACTTAGAAAGGTTGTTGGTACAGATATTGATTTAGTGATTCTGACATTATTTTGTGTGTATTTTAGAAGACAAGGGTTTTCATTGAGGGTGAAGGCAGATACAAATATAGAATTGGGAAGATAAAGAACCCAGTGATGTTGGATTTCAACCAATCAAATATATCCGTATGAACTCATGACATATATAATTTCCTTGTTCTGTTCACTGAAAGGGCCTAGAATTACACCCCAATAGCAATGAGTACATCCATCTCCCATATCTGGATACCATTCCCCACTAAAAGGAACCAGGATTCTTGGGAGAAATGGTTGGTTCCAGGTCCAAGGCAGGAAGAATACAAGCTAAACCTGGAACGTCTTATCCTCTTGGCCCAGAAAGCAAGGAAATGCTCAAAGACTGATGGAGCCATGTCAAAAGAACACAGGAGGTGGCTTAAAGGGGCTCTCACCAGCCAAATCTGAGATAATTTGAACATAAAAAGGAAAAATGATAATAATGGCTACTGAATTATAACAGTAAATCTTTTAAAAATACATGAGTCTGAAGCATTAATTTTTAAAAGAAGGGAAAGGATCAACAATAGATGCTAAAAGCACTGGGTAAAAATTCATGGGGAAATAGGATATACACATGGTCTCAAATTATCACCCCCTATTTTTAGCATCAATTACAAAAGGGAGGAAAGTAGCTTTACAAGGAAGAAATCTGAAAAATATCATCTTAACCAAAAGATCAAACTTAGTATCAACAATAATGGTACAAGTGACATTATATGCCCCTGATATGGGAAGGACAGAACTTTATATTGTGGGTCTTGACAAAGCATTTAAATATTTATTTATTGTTGCCAAAATATTTAACCCAAATCTAAGCACAATGAAGCAGTCAGGCAAAACTCAGATTGTGGGACATTCAACAAAACAAACAGCCTGGTCCCTTTAAAAATCAATGTCATGAAAGACAAAAAGAGGCTGGGGCGGAGCGGGGGGAGGTGTTGCTGTTCTACACTAAAAAAGACTAAAGAGACATGAAAACAAAAATGCAGTCTGCATTTTTAAAAATAGCTTTAAAAGATACTATTGGGCTAATTGGGAAACTTTTAATATAGACAATATATTAGGTAATATCATGATAATGTTATTGTGGTTAAGTAGTCAAGTATCCTCATTCTTAGGAGGTCACTACTGAAGTTCTAAAAGTTCACTGAGCAAAAAGTCTGTGTACGTGGTTGGAAGGAGAGAGAAAACTAATGGTGCAAAATATTATTCTGCATATGAAGATCCAGACAGTAAAGGGCAAGACAGCACAGATGTTAGGCTTTTGATCACATATTCTTTTGTTACATATTCTTTGCATTTTTTATTTTTAAAATACCGCTTAAAAACGTAAAAACTATTCTTAGCTCAAGAGCCACACAAAAACAGGCAAGATTTCCACTTGGGGTAACAAAAATGTTCTAAAATTGATTGTGGTGATGGCTACACAACTCTGTGACTATATTAAAAGCCACTGAATTGTATACTTTAAATATGTGAATTGTATGGTATGTGAACTGTATCTCAATAAAACTTTTTGTCAAAAACTGGTTGTGAGAGGGCCATAGTTTGCTGACCCCAATCTACCACTCAGTAGTAGAAGGCTAATTAACAAACTAAACAAAAAAAAAATACTGAAGAGAATTTTCATTCTCATTTTACAGGAACTAAATCAGGATTGTTTACTCAAAAAAAATTGCCAATAATTGTACAGCTAAGACAATCTGACACATTCATCCATATTATTTTAAATTTCAATTAGACAAAGCAAGCTGATTACTCTAGTTCTAAACCTTGTTATTGTGCTATACAATTAGCAAAGAGCTAAAATTCTAAGTATATCACTTCAGGAGGAATTAAAAGAGATCAATTACTGTCGCAGCCCTCAAAATCAGCAAGTTTTAAAGGACCACAGGATTGAAAACTTTAAAATAAGTAAAGACCACACTACTTGAATAACAGAGACATGAAACTTCATTTCCTGATGTTGTTTCTGCTTTTTATGTTTAATTTTCCACATAAGCATACTTCTCTTCATATTAGAACATATTCTATACCTAAAAACAATGGTAGTTAGGTCTTTCTCTCAAAGGTAAACTATCAGAGTATCAAGTCATCTCTAATTTTAGAGAATTCTTTAAATCTCAAAACAACACCCTGGAAAACAAAAGGTAGGTACCTTTCTCACCAGCATCAAGGGCATCATCTTCAAGGTCATCATCAAAAATCTCTCGGCCATCTTCCACATAGCCAATACCATCTGCAGGGACAAAATTTAATACTGAGATCAAATTTCTAAAAGTGGCCAATAATATTTTAGCCATGACCAAAAAAAAAGCTTTTATACCTGCTCAGATGTTTTCCTGGCCTGTGCTATTTTTAAGTGCAGCAGAATTCTGTTCACACAGGTGTCAGACAATGCACAGCATCCACACAGCAGGTGTGGAGTCAAAACCAAATGATATATATTATACCTAGCTAGGTGACCTCAGGAAACGATTTGGCCCAAAGGATCAAAGTCTGCCACGATAGGATGCTTTACAGCAGTTTTACTCTACTAGAAGAATAAGAAGTAAAAGAATCAAGATTACCACAAGCCCAGAGAGATATCCCAGTCTACAGGGGAAAACTGGCAATATAGCTGAATCCAATTACAGAAGTAGAAACATAGTCACAGGCACAATCTACATGCTCCCTGTGGTCAGCATTCACATGGCCATGAAGTCAGACCCTACAAGTGAGAACCAGTCAGCTTTCAGAAGGGGCACAGGACATTAGGACCAGCCTTTGTATGGTGCTTTCTACTGACCAAGTTAATTTTCATACCTAGAACCTCATATACACCTCACAACTCTGGGAGAAGGTAGTTTTCTTATCCTCGTATTACAGATGAAGACTCTGAGGCGCCGAGAGATTAAGTGACTTGTCCAAGGTCATAGAATTGGAAAGTAGGAACGATGGATCCCGAACCTGCATTCCTTAATTCCAAGTGCTGTGCATTGGCCCCATAGACAAGGGGCTCCTCCCAATTCCTACACAGCCATTACCTGGAGGATTTATACTACATCCTGAGGTATGTGCCTAGATTCTCCAAAATATCCCCAAATGTCCTGCTATTCTGCTTCCTCATCCTCAAATAATTAAAGGAAAATCCGAACCAAAGGTAAGATCCTAACAGTGCCTTACATTTGCCCAGGCAAAGCAGCAACTCCACTACATGAGTGAGAATCTACAAGAAGCAACTAACACAGTGCCTAGGACGAAACATCCCCGCCCCCACCCCCGCCCCACCTACCATCATCCACAATCCAGTCATCATCCTGGCGTGCCTGAACCAGCTTCGAATACTGTTCTTCATCAACTTCTTCATAAACACCTGTGAAGTCCTCGACCTACCATTATACAAGTTTCAGAAAAAAAGCTTCAAATAGAGTGAAAGTGTTAAACAATTCTGATGAAAAAATTGTCAAATTGAAACTGGAATGGCAGCCTGAAGGAGTAGCTGCAACCAAATCATGAGTTCTGACATTCAACACCACTACAGGGTTTTCCTTAAATAGACATCAATTAACTTAGTATTCCTTTTAGGTGGGTGTTAACATAAGATATTAAATGATTCCATTAGCATAATACACTTGTCATACCATCAATTACTCATCTATTTCATAAAAAACAAACTGAATTATAGCCAATTCTTCATTAGCTGCTTTGGGGAATTATTCACTTGTAATTTCTAGACTGGTTTCTCCTACACTTAGCAAACCTGTAAGGCATGCCACTTCCCTCTCCACTAGCTGATGTACGCTCTGCGAATAGACGATAATTTTCATGCCTGTTCAACCAACCAAATACAATTCAAAAGGAAAATCTCCCTCATCCATCCCCCTCCAAAAATTAGCATAACAAACATATTGTATATTCTACAGGCAAACCAGAAATAGTTTTTGAGTGACCCCGTTTGTATTACCACTGAAACCCCACCATTCTCAGGTCTTGAAACCGCACAAGGACTTAAATGCTGAGCTATTTGAAAGGCAAGTCCAGAGAGTAGCAGGTCCTCCAATCACATTGGCCGCCTGACTCCAAGAGGGTCAGAACACTATGAGCTACTGGTATGAGTAAAGCAGACAACCTCTGCACAGCTAAAGCAACAAATAAAAGATAAACACCACTGCTGCAGCTGCCCATGGGGAAAGGCCAGTGACTTTCCAGATGAGACTCTGGTGGGCTGGTTTGCAAAATCTCATAGATACTTATTAAAAATTAACAAATGCTGGGCATGGTGGCTCACGCCTGTAATCCCAGCACTTTGGGAGGCCCAGGTGGGTGGATCACCTGAGGTCAGGAGTTTGAGGCCAGCCTGGCCAACATAGTGAAACCCCATCTCTACTAAAAATACAAAAATTAGCCAGGCGTGGTGGCATATGCCTGCAGTCCCAGCTACTCAGGAGGCTGAGGCAGGAGAATAGCTTGAACCTGGGAGGCAGAGGTTGCAGTGATGCAGTGAGCCGAGATCATGCCACTGCACTCCAGCCTGGGTAACAGACCGAGTCTCCGTCTCAAAAAAAAAAAAAAAGTACCCGATTCTCGGCCAGGCGCAGTGGCTCACGCCTATAATCCCAGCACTTTGGGAGGCCGAGGTGAGCAGATTACTTGAGGTTAGGAGTTCAAGACCAGCCTGGCCAACGTGGTGAAACCCCATCTCTACTAAAGATACAAAAATTAGCTGGGCATGGTGGTGGGCGCCTGTAATCCCAGCTACTCAGGAGGCTGAAGCAGGACAATCACTTGAACCTGGGAAGCGGAGGTTACAGTGAGCCAAGATCACGCCATCACACTCCAGCCTGGGCAACAAGAGCAAAACTCCACCTCAAAAAAAAAAGAGTTCTACCTTTCTCAAATGGAGTACAGGAGAAACAACTCCATCTGAAGAGTTAATACCCTAGGAAAAAACTTGGACAGAGCTTTTGGAATCCAATGGCCAGAGCTGACCGGATTTCTGTCAAACCTATAAGGCTTACAATAATTACAGGATTTGAGTTTTCACCTCCTTTTTAGCCTACTCCACAGGAATCACTGGCAAATACTGATGTGGTCTTTAACCATCTGGTAACAGAAACAACCTGCCTTACCAAATTAAGTTTTTAACAACAGAGAGGCAAAATAGTCCAATTAATATTACTATACTGACCAACTTTCTTTTTTGGGGTGGGAGGGGAACTGGCGTTACTATTTTTGTTGGCTGAAGACAGACTTTGTCTCTTAAGTGATTCACTATATTATCAAAGAGATACCAGAAAACTATTTTTAAAAATCATTTTGAGTAAAAAGTCATCTCGACTCAAAATCTTTAAAAACAACATTACTACTGCTCAGCATGAACTCTTACAGCCATACAATTAACATCATAGTGTTAAAGGGAAATCAGCCACATTGTGCCAACATCTGAAATGACCCATGGAACTCCTTTATACAAGTACCTACATTAAAAATGTTTTATTCCTGGGCTCAGTGTGGTGGTTCACGCCTGTAATCCCAGCACTTTGGGAGGCCGAGGCGGGTGGATCATTTGAAGTCAAGAGTTCAAGACCAGCCTGACCAACGTGGTGAAACCCTGTCTCTACTAAAAATACAAAAATTAGCCAGGCGTGGTGGTGGGCGCCTGTAATCCCAGCTACTCGGGAAGCTGAAGCAGGAGAATCGCTTGAACCTGGGAGGTGGAAGCTGCAGTGAACCAAGATCATGGCATTGCACTCCAGCCTGGGCAACAGAGCGAGACTCCATCTCAAAAAAAAAAAAAAAAAAAAAGTTTATTCCTGTTTTACTGAAATCCTTTTAGCAACCTTTTATGATCTGGTTGCCTCACTTAACTTGAACAAATGGTGACAAATGGCAAATATTCTTTTATTTGATTAACTGGTTAAACAGGCATATTCTGAAGCCAGACTGCCTGGGTTCAACAAAGGATCTGCCATTGTAACCTCATTAAACTTTCTGTGCCTCGGATATCTCACCTGCAAAATGTTACTAATCATAGCATCTAATTTCATTTGGTTATTGAAAAGCTTAAATGAATAAACACATTGGTAAATGCACTTAGAATAATATGTTAGTTCAAAAAGTCTATCAGTTATGGTTATTTTCTAGTATTGGTTAATCACTTTCTGGCCATAAGGCAATTAAGATACTCAGGGAGCCCTGAAGGTGATGCTAGACAATATTTATGCAGATGGTGGCCACTCTGTTTTTGACCTGCAGGCCATAAACAGTGGGTAGAGGAAAACCAAAACAGCATCACATTCAATCTTACAAGCAGAACACGGCAGAAGTTAAGGTCCAAGTCTCCACTGCCACTACCCTTGCAAATGAGATTACGAAGAACAGTTCTCTCCAAGAAGTAGCACTTAGTTAGGTTGCTCAATACCTTAAGAGTAAGTAAAAGCACCTCTAAATGACTCCAACAAACCCATGGGACTTACCATAGATACAGCATGCCCAATAAGAAAAATATAGATATGGCTATGTACTTTCATTTTGGAATTTTAAAATCATCTGTAAAATACCTTATAGGAACTTTAAGGGTCGAGCATTCTCCATGATCTGTAAATCTACCTCATACCCACACTTGTCCAATACTAATAAATTCCCATTACAAAAAGCTTAAAATATATGAGTACTTCTAATCTGGGGCAAAGGTGACACAAGACTACCTGCAGGCTATGAATTAGATGATGCACAGGAAGAATAAAGAAGAAAAATGGTTACTTACTTCATATTTATACTTCTCACCAGCTTTAGCCTTTTTCAGTCTTTCTAGGGCTTCTTGGCGCCCCTTCTTTGATTTTTTTTCTCGCCGGGCTCGAGAAGATACAAAACTCCCTGAATCTGACACAGCTGGAAAAAAAAAAAAATTTACAAGAGGTGTTACAAAATTGTCAGCCATCTTCCCTCAAACACAAAGGAAAAGTTTCTAGCCAACAATAACATACAATTTTAGTAATATACAAGTAGATAATGTTTATAATGTAAATAATTCACAAAGCTCATGACCAAACATACATATCCAAATATACATGACTCGCCAGAAAGTTCCTCTAAGATCCTGTTAAAACAATTAAAGTCACTGTCATTTTTTTCTCCAAAAAGAGGAAAATTCCCAATTCAACTGATATCCTGTGGAGACACTAAACAAGGGAGATCAGCTGTTAGCTAATTTATCACCTTTCCATTAGAAATGACCAGCCAGAAGTAATCCAGTGGGTTATAAAAGCACTATTCATTTTGTGTTCTATTAATCAATATCTAAAAGGCTTCAAGGAGCATCTACTCTTTGCAAAGTACTAGGCACTATGACACACAAAGACATGCTGGGCGTGGTGGCTCACACCTGTAATCCCAGCACTTTCGGAGGCTGAGGCGGGCAGATCACCAGAGGTCAGGAGTTGGAGACCAGCCTGGCCAACATGGTGAAACCCCGTCTCTACTAAAAATACAAAATTAGCCAGGCACGATGGTACATGCCTGTAACCCCAGCTATTCGGGAGGCTGAGGCAGGAGAAACACTTGAACCCGGGAGGCGGAGGTTGCAGCGAGCTGAGACTGCACCATTGCACTCCAGCCTGGGCAAAAAGAGTGAAACTCCATCTCAAAAAACAAAAACAAAAAAACAAACAAAAAAAAAACAAAGATAAAAAAGATATGGTCTCTGTACTCACAGAACTTACTATCTAACATGGGAGACAAGTAGCAACTGGCTCTAAACAATATTTAGAGGTAATAAATGCCTTAAAAGAGATTCAGACAAAGTACCCAGAAATTCAAAGAACGAACAGATTGAGGGCTGGAGAAATTTAACAAAGATGGCTTTGAGAGGATTATTGGTATATCACTTATTTCAAGGCCTCGGTTGGTTATGACACAGGACATTACTAAAATAACTACAGGGACTTAAATGGTTTGTCAAAAATTACTGAAATATCAGAGGACTTCAGTGTTTATTCATTCAACTTTTGAATTATTCATGCTCTGGTCATCATAAACTGACCATTCCACATACACACTGAAAAAATTCAGGCGGGTGCGGTGGCTCACGCCTGTAATCCCAGCACTTTGGGAGGCTGAGGCGGGTGGATTACCTGAGGTCAGGAGTTTGAGACCAGCCTGACCAACATGGTGAAACCCCATCTCTACTAAAAATACAAAAATTAGCTGGGCGTGGTGGCAGGCACCTGTAATCCCAACTGCTTAGGCGGCTGAGGCAGGAGAATCCCTTAAACCCAGGAGGTGGAGGTTGCAGTGAGCCGAGATTGCACCACTGCACTCCAGCCTGGGTGACAGAGGGAGACTCTATCTCAAAAAAAAAAAAAAAAATTCATCCACAGAATTAAAGACTTTCACATACCCACTGATGAAAAACTAAGTCAAGCATAACAGTGCTGCCTGTCAACTATGAGTTTAGGCTCAGCATGATTGCCATCTATGTCTGTGAAATCTAGTATTTTATTGTGTTTGGTGCTAATTAATTTATAAAGGAGCAGGCAAAGAAAAGGAGAAGTATGGATAAGAGGCAGCCTAAAACTCCAACCCCACTAGAATGTTCATAACAACATTAAGCTGCTTGACTAAGTGTTTGACTGAAATAGAAGATACAATTTAAAGAACATGTACCAAATGCTGGCAATAAACTGCTGGAGACTATAGCCTAAAGGTAAGGTATAATTAGAGATCTTATTTTTTTCTAGCTTTCTAGAAATGGAATCTCTCTTTACAACATCACACTCTATTGTTTGACTTTCACATTTGACTTTTAAATCCATTTTCAGAGAGACATTAAGTAAAAATTAAGGAATAAAGGTACTTAATGATGACAGCCACAAAAACTTGGATGTCACTCAAATGATTTCAAAAATCGTGAACAGGCCTACATGAAAAGGCTTTGAAGATTACTGAACATGACCCCTGAAAGTGAAAAGCTGGCCTCAGTGTATTCCCCTCAAGACTCCCTTGACGCCTGACATCTGTAGGTCTTCAAATGCACTTACTCCACAGGCAACAATGTTTCACTACACAGGCAACGTCCCACTCACTACACAGGCAACAATGTTCCACTACACAGGGTTTAGGGTACAATCACAAATGAGACAGAGCTGCCTGTCCAAAAGAGGCCCCCAGTCAAGTAAAGCAAAGTACCTGAAATTACCATCACAATATAAACATGGTGCCACAGAAAAGGTAAGAACTCAGTACTGAGGAAATGTACAGAGGAGAGAGCTGTTAATTTTGCCTGGAAAATCAAGGAAGGCTTCACAGGAGAGGTTTCCAATACAGGCCTAGAAAAAGGAGTCAAATTTCACAGAGAACAAGGTAAAAAGTGGCACAAGCAAAAGAAGAGGCATGAGCCAAATTACAAAGGGATGAAAATGCACAGTGTATTCAGAAACTGAGAGAACTCAGTGTGCAAGGTAAATTCGACAAGAGAGTGTAGAGTGAGTAGGAGAACCAGACTAGGGAGAAGCAGCACATTCCAGCTCTGCCATTTACTGGGTGACATGAGAACACCAGTTAACCAGTTAAGCAGCAGACTGGTGTCTTGTTGTTTAAAGCGGCCTAGCATCTGAAACTGTGAAATCAGGCCCCCACCCCTTATAAGTCTTGATGAGACACAGAGCCTATGTCCCACTACAGAAGCTGAAAAGGCTGATGCTCTTTCCCAGACACCCTTGCAGCCTAGAGCATGGGCATATAAAATAAGCTCTACCAATTAGGAACACCTGCTCAGACATTAAATCAGAAGCTAGTGTCACAAAGAAGGGTGCATGGTTTTTAAAAGATTCTACAAGTAGCAACAGCTGCAGGAGGATTACAAAACTGGCAACAACGTCAGCAGTGTCCTAAGGTATGAGCTATAGCATCAAGTACTTGGTCGTGGTTGGCAATGACCTCCTCACTGGCCCATTTTTGTGGCACAATTTCACTCACTGTTCCTGGCTAAATAGCTCCCAGGCTGGCTTATTAGTCCTCCTGGAGTTTCTGTGAACACAATATTCTTCTAACAAATTCTAACCCATCTGCTAGAGTTGGTTCCTGCAGCTTACAAATAGGGGCTCTGACTGATGTAGAGCCTCAGGGTCCACATCTGTGAAATGGGGATAATCATGTCTGCTTCAAAATCTGTTAAGGATTACATGAGGATGCCTATCTTACTTTGCACTTAGCAATACAGGAGCGGCTCATGTAACGTTTCCGCGTGTGAAGTCAAACACACATCCACATACCCCACACACACCATACCTAAGAGTACCGAGGTCTAGCTTTAGAAGGCAAAAATAAAGCAAAGCCGTTTTCTGCATATGATTAGATGTTCACCATCTGTACCTCATGAAGACAAATCATGTCCAGCCTACCCACCATCATAATGCCAGAGCCTGGCAGAAGGCTTATACCTAGTAGGTATATAATAAATATTTGCTGAATGAACCAATGAATGAACCACTGTACCTGCTTTTTTGATCATTAAACTTTCCCTGGCCAGGCACAGTGGCTCACGCCTGTAATCTCATCACTTTGGGAGGAAGAGACAGGTGGATCACCTGACATCAGGAGTTCAAAACTAGCCTGGCCAACATGGTGAAACCCCATCTCTACTAAAAATACAAAAAATTAGCCGGTGTGGTGGTGGGCACCTATAATCCCAGCTACTCGGGAGGCTGAGGCAGGAGAATTGCTTGAACCCGGGAGGCAGAGGTTGCAACGAGCTGAGATCACGTCACTGCACTCCAGCCTGGGCAACAAGAGGGAAGCTTCGTCTCAAAAAAAATAACTAAATAATAATTCCCTGATCTTTTTTCATATATAGTAACAGCTAGTTATAGACCTTTCAGCTTTTCACTGCCATTATCAAGGTGCCCTGCCTGCTAATACTGAAGAAAAAAAAAAGCCTACATTTTGTTTTTTGGAGTATGTCTCCAACGCTTCACGTAGGTAAGTTAGCAAAAAAAGAGTAAGCATGAAAAAATCCAGTTACAAAGGTTTAAATATTTGTTTCAAAATTACCATCTGGAGTATCTCTATCCTCCCCAAAAGCAGACAGACACTAGCTTACAGCAGTCTTTCAGGTAACAATCTTTCAGTCTGCTCTAAAGGAAAAATTCCAGTCACAAGTCCCCAGCAACTACTTAATCAACACCATGACCTAAGAGGAGTCTCAAGATCGCACAGTATCCTCCAAAGTGATTTCCTGATGTTCACAGATGACGTAGTTTTTAGGATGAAGAAAGGGCTTAGTGGCAAATCACTGATAGAGGGCTGCAAAGACTGTTTGTTCACATACTTACACCCTACTTCCTATCTGTAATCCAGGCAGGTCGACTCTCCAAAATAGTCTCAAAAAACGAACGGCTAGAACAAATTGAAATCTGTGACTCACAACTAGGTGAATGCAAAGGAAGCTGATTAGGAAGCGAGTTCTCATTAATGGTGAGGTATCTGAATGACAGGAGAGGTGACACTTGAGCTAACAAAGTGAAGCATCTGATTTTAAGTTAGAAGTTAACTGAAGTCACGCTTTAGTTGAACACTTAAAAATCAGACAAATCTATTTGCATTTTTGTATTCTATTTTTGGAAATAAAAGATACCCCTGACAAACGGAGTGACATACAGGGGATTCGAAATGCCCTAAATTGATGCCATTTTTTTTGAAACTTCACCAGGAATGACTAGATTGTGAACAGGATTTCTACGCAGCACTTGAAGAACTTTCCAAAGAATCTGAAAGAAAAACTGTTAATGCATAAAGTAGAAACCCATTACCTAAAAATACAAAACGCGTTATTCCCGGATGACAGCACTTAGAGCTTTCTTTCCTGCTTAGTTACAATGTACAAAATTTTCCCGGAAGTTCCTACAAAAAGGGACACATCTGTTCTGTTCAAGCCCTCAAGTGGATACTTAGGGAGATCGCAGTGAAATACTTTCGGCCAAGACATTGCCCCACGGGGCCAGTCTCAATAAAGTTATACCCAGCACGTGGGTGCAACTCACCAAAAGAAATAGAAACGCAATCGACTGTGGAGACTCTCAATGGCAGAGGTGAAACAGCCTCCCAAACAAAAATCCGTCCAGGCTCTGGTCCAAGAGCAAACCGCGCCTAAAGGAAGCCCGGTCTGACCCCAGAAGGGCCCCCGCCCGGGACCACCAAGGTCTGCGCCCAAACAAACCCGGGTGTGCGCCTCTCTCAGAAAAAATAATGCAGAGACTCCCTCAGAACCCCCCCCCCCGCCACTGGCAATCATGCCACTGTCCCAACCCGGAGCCCCACGCGCGGAGTTGTCCCTCACCACTCGCCCCTATCTCACAGTCGTCGCCGTGCACGGGCGCCATGGTCCCGAATCTCCAGATTCCGCGCCAACCAGCCCAAAACTGGCGCGGGGGCCGAGACAGGCGCCAGCCTGAAAGCCAATCAGCGGCTCGGGAGGCTGCGGACTTCCGCCCGGAAGGCCACTGACGTGCCGCGCCGCGCCGCGCTCCGTCCCCGGCCTTCCCGCGGACGCGCGTTCGGCGCCCTGTGATGACCCCTTAGGGAAAAGCTAGAGCTGAGGGGAAGCCGGAGGAAAGCAGGAGAAAGAAGCGGTCGGGCGCTGGAAAGGAGCCGCCTGGAGACTGCGCAAGCGCACGCATGCTGATGGGAAAAGATTTGGGCGCGTGGGAGAAGGGGCGCTCTGGTTCTCAGAGCCCATTTTCCCGGAAAGGAGGCGCGGGCGGGCAGGAGAGTGGGGGTGGTTGGCTCGTTTTCCCCAGAGCCTGGGAAAGCGACTGCCTCTTGCTGCGCGCCCTGAGTTTTGCCTGATAGTTTGCTTCTCAACAGTCTGGATACAGTGGCTGTGTGATTAACAGCTTAAACATATATGCTCCATCTTAACCAAATAACCAAAAGTAGCATTACCAATAAATGGCCATCTGATCTCATATGCCTCCTGATGTAATGCGTATGAAACAGGAACAACTTCGCCTATATGGTCTTCTTGCAAAAAGTGTCTAACCTGAATCTAACCATGAAGAAACAATCAGATGTATTCAAAATGTAGGACAATCTACAAAACACCTGACGTGAACTCCAAAATTTCAATGTTATGAAAAACAAAAAGGGCATTCAATTTTTGTGTATGATACAATGGCTGTAATGTATATATCTCATGTTATCTCTTTCCAAAAAGGTATAACATTTTTATTAAATAATGCCTGCCACACATTTGTATTTTTTCCTACATTATTGCCCCCATGCTTATTGATCCCTTCTTCATGTGACAACAATTTTGTAATATTTTCTCCAAAGAGGTTATAAAGATAATTCAGTCTGTCCTCTAGCATGGTTGATCAATACTTGTTTCTTAATTTCTGATTGTTTAGAAAATGTCAGCTTCATAATCATTTAATATCATGTTATGTGATCCATATGTTGTGATACATAACATGTAGTAATTTACAACTTAGACATAACTTCCTATTTAAAGTACTACAACAGATTTATTCCTACACTTCCCTTTTAAAAACTGATGGAAGTTTTATAGTTTTATTATCGAGTTTTTTCCAACCAGGAGAGAACCATGCTGGCTAGTCATCAATAAGAACCAAATCCTTACGTTAACAATTTCACGGCTGATCACTTCCCACATGCCCGGTTATAACTCTAGGCATTTCAAACCTCTTTTCTCTTTCACTACTGCTATGGTCTGAATGTTTCTCTCCACATAAAATGTATGCGTTGAAACCTAATCACCAGTGTGGTGGTGTTAGGAGGTAGGGCCTCTGGGAGGTGATTAGGTCATTAGCAGGAACCCTCATGAATAGGATTAGTGTCCTCAGAAAAGAGGCCCCAGAGAGCTGCCTTGCCCCTTCTTCCATGTGAGAATAGAGCAATAAGGCACCATCTGTGGACCAAAAAGTGGGCCTACCCCAAACACTGAATCTGCTGGCACCTTGATCTTGGAATTCCCAGGCTACAGCACTGTGAGAAATAAATTCCTGTTGTTTATTAGCCACCCAGTTTGTGGTATTTTGTTATAGCAGCCTGAACAGACTGAGACAATGACCCACATACTTTGTGGGAAAAGACCTGCAGGACACTTTCTTTTTTTGAGATGGAGTCTCGCTCTGTCATGCAGGCTGGAATGCAGTGGCACCATCTCTGCTCACTGCAACCTCCACCTCCCAGGTTCAAGTGACTCTCCTGCCTCAGCCTCCCGAGTAGCTGGGATTATAGGCGCCCCCCACCACACCTGGCTAATTTTTGTATTTTTAGTAGAGACGGGGTTTCACCATGTTGTCCAGGCTGGTCTCGAACTCCTGACCTCAGGTGATCCACTCACCTCAGCCTCCCAAAGTTCTGGGATTACAGGTGTGAGCCACCATGCCAGGCCAGACACTTTCATACCATGATATGTCTTCTGGCCCTACACGTTCAGTTCAAAACTCCTGGTAAGTCATCACAGTGGGATAGAAATAGTCCTGGAAGCTATTCCTACACCAAGAAGTCTATGAATAACAGCCCGGCGCTGTGGCTCACGCCAGTAATCCCAGCATTTTGGCAGGCTGAAGCGGGCAGATCATGAGGTCAGGAGTTCAAGACCAACCTGACCAATATGCTGAAACCCCATCTCTACTAAAATTACAAAAATTAGCCAGGTGTGGTGACAGGCGCCTGTAGTCCCAGCTACTTGGGAGGCTGAGGCAGAAGAATAGCTTGAACCCGAGAGGCAGAGGTTGCAGTGAGCCGAGATTGTGCCACTGCACTCCAGCCTGGGTGACAGAGTGAGACTCCGTCTCAAAAAAAAAAAAAAAAGTCTATCAATAACTTAAGTATATATGGCTTCAGTATATATGTGGGTTAAGTGCCTTCGACCCACATAAGTAGAAGAAATAAGCCCAAACTAAATGCAATATCAACTCCATTTCCCCATAGTGGAATCCCAAAATGCCTATGCCTATTTCACCACTACTACGCAGGAAGGGAAGTGTATCAGAGGGACAGTTGGAGGTTCTCAAGAGCTGATTGTTAAATATTCCGGTATTTTGTAATCTGCATGTTAAACTGTTGGTAGCTTGAAATCAGTCATGGTGGGAATATTTACACCCTGGAAATTGGCAAGTGGTACAAACCAGAGCTTTTAATTTTTTTAAGGTTTACCAGCAAACCACCAAGTGGAAAGTAGTCATATCTGATTGCAGCTAAAATATCTTATTTTTGTAGGTCTACCATTTGATCCAGCAATCCCACTCCTGGGTATCTACCCAGAGGAAAAGAAGTCATTATACGTGATAGATACTTGCACGCACGTGTTTACAGCAGCACAATTTATAATTGCAAATATATGGAACCAGCCCAAATGCCCATTAATCAACAAGTAGGTTAAAAAAATGTGAGCTATGTATATATATATGTATGTGTGTGTGTATATATCACACACACACACACACACACACACACACAAAACCATGGAATACTACTCAGCTGTAAAAAGGAGTGAAATAAAGACATTCGCAACAACCTGGATGGAATTGGAGACCATTATTCTAAGTGAAGTAACTCAGGAATGGAAAGCCAAACATTGTCTGTTACTCATAAGTGGGAACTAAGCTACAAGTATCCGAAGGCATACGAATGATACAATGGACTCATTGTAACATAAGAATGATACAGTGGGGACTCTGGGAAAGGTGAGAAGGAGGTGAGGGATAAAAGACTACACATTGGGTACAGTGTACACTGCTCAGGTGATAGGTGCACCAAAATCTCAGAAATCACCACTAAAGAACTTATTCATGTAAACAATTAAGTAATAATATTAATAAAAAGGATTGGGGTAGATTAGATGGGAATGAGGGAGGGAGCCAGGGTTGTTTTAGAATAAATGAAGCAAATAAATATGACAAATACTATCTTAAAATTAATAAAATGAAATATCTTACTTTTGCAAATTTTTACAAAAACATAAAACCATTGCCAGAACATCTCCCAGAGCCTTGTAAGTGGCCAACATGCAAATGAGAGGCCCTGGAGATTAAGTTTCAGCAGCTTTACTGTAAACCTACCTCTGTTATCTAATCATGCAAAAAAAATCATAATTTGTCTTAAACTTGCTCTCTCCTGTCCAGGACCAGTTTTGCAAGTCTAAAGGTTTTTTCTTAACTTATAAACAAAGTAAAGCAAACTGAGACTGAGAAACTATGTTCCACCGTTTTCCACCTTTTTATCTCTATATTTCTCTCTATATAAATGTTATCCATTGCTGGTAAGCTTGCAGTGTTGAGGCACAACTTATTTATTACAGGTGGCAGTGTAAGTTGGCACAATCTTTTGGAAAATAATATTGCAATATGTGACAAGTACCGTAAACATACTTGTATCTTTCAACCCTTTATTTCCACAGGTAAAAGTTTAATAAGAAATAATAGAAACAAAAAATGCAAAGACGTTAATGGCTGCTGTTTTCCATTAGCAGAAAGTTGGGACCTAAAAGTCCACGTCATAGCAAAGGTTTAATGATATGACATCAAAAAGATAAAATGATTAGAAAAACTCAAAATATGAAAAATGTTTATGATATTTCAGAAAGTGAAAACCACAGGGGGCAAAGTGATACATACCCACACTTAATTGCAACAATATATGAAACAGTTATTTACCTGAAAGCAATATGCAAAATGGAGTATATTTTGCCAGGATGATAGAATTCTAGACTCTTTTTGTTTATAATTTGTCCTCTTCAATATTATATTGGAAGGATTAAAGACTCAGGTAGAGTTAGACTTAGGGTTTGATTCTTAGACTTCCACTGTTATGTGAATCACCACCCTCTCTTCCACAATGGTGGAACTAATTTACAGCCATAAAAAAGAGACCAGGTGCAGTGGCTCACGCCTGTATTCCGAACACTTTGGGAGGCCACTCTGGGTGGGCAGATCACCTGAGGTCAGGAGTTTGAGATCAGCCTGGCCAACAGGGCGAAACCCCATCTCTACTAAAAATACAAAAATTAGCCGGGCGTGGTGGCGGGCACCTATAATCCTAGCTACTAAGGAGGCTGAACGAGGAGAGTCACTTCAACCCAGGAGGCAGAGGTTGCAGTGAGCCGAGATCGCACCACTGCACTCTAGCCTGGGCGACAGAGCACGACTCTGTCTCAAAAAAAAAAGAATGAGATCACGTCCGCAGCAACATGGACGGAGTTGGAAGCCATTATCCTAAGTGAACTAACACAGGAACAGAAAACCAAATACCACATGTTCTCACTTATAAGTGGGAGGTAAACATTGAGTACAAATGGACACAAAGAAGGGAACAACAGTCACTGGGACCAACTGAGGGTGGGGTGTGGTAGAGGGTGAGGATCAAAAAACTACCTATGCAGTACTATGCTTATTACCTGGATGATGAAATAATCTGTACACCAAACCCCCGTGACATGCTACTTACCCATATAACAAACCTGCACATGTACCTGAACCTAAAAGTTAAAAAAAAAAAAAAAGTATTCTGGTAGATCTGAAAGGGGACTCTTTTTTGCCTTTCTGCTTTTTCTCTTTTCTCTTTCTTCCTGCAACACAGATGTGATGGTTGAAGCTCCAGCAGCCGTCTTGGATCATGAGATAACTGTGGAAATGAAAGTCCCCACAGTGAGATGGTGGAACAGAATAAGAGCCTGGGTCCCTAACATCCATTAAGTCACCATACCATCCCTGAGCTATCTACCCCCAGACTTCTACATGAGAGAAAAGTAAACATCTGTCGTATTTAAAGCCACTGTTTTTTATTTTTCTATTGTATTCAGTAGGCCTAATTCTATAAATTATACTTTATTTATGAAGAAATGGAAACTCAAAAAGTAAATAGCAGATGGAGATCAAGCCTCTTATTTGTCTAACTCCAAAGCGGGTGCTTTTTTTTCCATTGTCTGTCTCTGATGAATGAGTATTGTATCTTTTTTTTTTTTGAGACAGAGTCTTACCCTGTTGCCCAGGCTGGAGTGCAGTGGTGTGATCTCGGCTCACTGCAACCTCTGCCTCCCAGGTTCAAGCAATTCTCCTGTCTTAGCCTCCCAAGTAGCTGGGATTACAGGCATGCGCCACCATGCCTGGCTAATTTTTTTTGTATTTTTAGTAGAGATGGGGTTTCACCATGGTGGCGAGGCTGGTCTTGAACTCTTGACCTCAGATGATCCACCTGCCTCGGCCTCCCAAAGTGCTGGGATTACAGGCGTGAGCCACCACGCCTGACCTGAATGAGTATCTTCTCTCAATATCAGTAACAGTTAAGACCACATGAAAACTTTGATGAAAATCATTCATTTAACAAATGTTTATTGAGTGCCTACCATTTTCTGGCACTATTCAAGGCCCTAGGGATAAGACGGTGAGCAAAAACAGCTTCCCTTGCAATGATTTTCTACTCGTCAAGCAATCTTGCTTCTGTAAACTAGATTTTTTTTCCCTAAACTGGGGGAAAACCAGCCAACTGGATTATATTCTGGCACACCTGCCAGGTGTATTTCTCATGGCAAAGCAGTAAATTAGCACTCTGGTTTCAATATCCATGTGCGTTTGTTAGCATGAATCTGGCCTTTGAGCCTAATTGTCTGTGGGTATGAAGATCAGCTTTGTGGCCATCCAAAGATTCTGAGCCCAACGAGGTAGTGTTGTTTATATGTAGCTGTGGAGAGAGGATTGTCTGCTAGCTGAAAAGAGGCCAGCAGTGAGAGGGCCTGCATATGCTCTCAGCATCCCACAAAGATTCTGTGTAATAAGAGAAGACACGCAACTCTCCTGAAACTCAAGAGACCATCTCTGGGTGTCCTGAGGAAATCCAGTCAATACCCACAACACTGAAGACAGGACTTTGGACCCTGGGACCGAGGAGGGTAACCCAAAGAAGCTTTCCCTAGAACAAGCCAGCACTTGGCACTCCCAGACCCCAATCTCACAGACACACCTTCCCTACCCAGGGGACCTCCTTATGAGGATTGACCTTCAAAAATACGTCGCTGGGCTGTGCGTGGCAGCTCGCACCTGTAATCCCAGCACTTTGAGAGGCCAAGGCCGGTGGATCACCTGAAGTCAGGAGTTTGAGACTAGCCTGGCCAACCTGGTGAAACCCTGTCTCTACTAAAAATACAAAAATTAGCTGAGCGTGGTGGCACACACCTGTAATCCCCGCTACTGGGGAGGCTGAGGCAGGAAAATTGCTTGAACCCAGGAGGTAGAGGTTGCAGTGAGCCGAGATCACACCACTGTACTCCAGCCTGGGCGACAGAGCAAGACTCCATCTCAAAAAAAAAAAAATAATAATAATACAAAAGATCCCACCCCTGTCATTAAGCATCTATCATCAATGAAATCACAGTCTGACAGCATCTCTGTGGTTTGGATTTAGGGAATGAATTTTTGTTGTTGTTTTGGAGACAGTGCTCCCTCCATCACCCAGACTGGACTGCAGTGATGCAATCATAGCGCACTACAGCCTCGACTTCCGGGGCTCAAGTGATCCTCCCACCTCAGCGTCCTGATTGACTAGAACCACAGGTGTGTGCCACCATGCCTGGCTAATTTTTAAATTTTTCACAGAGATAGGGGCCTCACTTTTGTTGCCCAGGCTGGTCTCAAACTCCTGGCCTCAAGGGGTTTAATACTGAAACTGTTGGGATTACAGGCATGAGCCACTGCACCTGGCCAGAAAGTTATTTTAGTTCAAGCAGTCATCAAGTGTTGCTTCATCATATTGCCCTCCTCATTCCTTCAATAGTAAAGACAACTTATATTTCATTTCCCTTAGTCCCTAACTACTTATTGAATAATTCCTACCACTAAGACAAGTTTGCTCAATTAGTTATTAGTAGTTCAAGCACATCGAGAGTTTGTTTTACAATCGCCTGATTTATTTATTTATTTATTTATTTATTTATTTATTTTTTTTTTTTTTTTAAGAGACAGAGTCTACCTCTTGGTTACTCTGTTGCCCAAGCTGGAGTGTAGCAGTACAATCATAACTCACTGCAGCCTCAAACTCCTGGATTCAACAATTCTTTGACCACAGCCTCCCAAGTAGCAGGGACTACAGGCATGTGCCACTATGCCTGGCTAATTTTTAAATTTTTTATGGAGATGAAGTCTTGCTATGTTGCCCAGGCTAGTCTTGAACTCCTGGCCTAAAGTGATCCTCTCACCTCAGCCTCCCAAAAGACTGGGATTATAGGCATGAGCCACCATCCCTGGCATGTGCTTATTGGTCATTTGTAACTGCTTTTGCTTCACTGAGGTTATTCTCTCTCCTTCCTTTCTTTTCTTTTCTTTTCATTTCTTTTTTCTTTTCTTTTCATTTCTTTTTTCTTTTCTTTTCTTTCTTTTTCATGGAGTTTCACTCTTGTTGCCCAGGCTGGAGTGCAATGGTGCAATCTTAGCTCACTGCCACCTCCGCCTCCCGGGTTCAAGCGATTCCCCTGCCTCAGCCTCCCAAGTAGCTGGGATTACAGGTATGTCTCACCATGCCCGGCTAATTTTGTATTTTTAGTAGAGGCAGAGTTTCACCATGTTGGCCAGGCTGGTCTCGAACTCCTGACCTCAGGTGATCCACCAGCCTCGGCCTCCCAAATTGCTGGGATTACAGGCATAAGCCACCATGCCCAGCCCTGTTCTATTTCTTTTTACCTCTCTTTTTCCACTTCTCTGGTTTTAATGCAGCAGTTTATATGACTCCATTTTATCTCATCTTTTGGCATATTATATATGCCTCTTTTTAGTTGCCCTGTGGTTTACAATATACATTTAAAAAATAATCTGAGTCCACTTCTAAATTAGCATCATAGCGCAGGTACCTTTTAACTGACTATTCCCAATTCCTCCCTCCCATCCCTTGTGACATTACTGTCATTCATTTCACTTATCCATGTGCCATATGCTATAATCAACCAATACATTTTTACTATTTTGCTTTAAACAGTTATCTTTTAGGTCAATTAAGAATAAGAAAAATAGAAGATTTTATTTGACCTTCATTTATTTCTTCTCTGATGTTCTCCTTTTCCTTATGTAGATCCTAATTTCTGATTTATATCATTTTCCTTCTACCTAAAGAACTTCCTTAAACATTTGCAGAAGCCTGCTGGCAATGAGTTCTCTCAGTTTTTGTTTGCCTGAGAAAAGTCTTTATTCCTCTATCACTATTTTTTTGTGCTTTGGCCGCTTTATTTTTTAAGAGCATACATATAATGAGAAGTTATTTCAAATCAGCATTTTAAAAGAAAAGAGTGACTGTATTGTAAACAGTATTTCATTTCCTACAGGAGATAAATCACTCAAAAATGGTAATTATCTAAAACACTGAAAAATTTAGCAATCATTAAACAGGATTCTGTCTTTTGATATTAAATAGATGGACAGAATCTAAATAGCATTAGAAACAATGAAAAACTTTCATAGCTGGCATAACATTTTTTGTATTGACATTTCAAAATTCCACAAAAGATGATAAAAATCAAAATAACAAATTACACACAATTAAACTTGAAAAACATAAAAAGATTTATTACATATCCACAATAATGGGAATTAAAACAAAGATCAGTCTACATATTTTTCCACACAACATTCTTTGTTCTCTGGGCTTTATACATCATCAAAATCAGAATAAGTGAAGTCAAGAATATTTCTGATCATTGCCAAGAATTGCTTTCAGATTTTCAATTCTCTTCTTGCTTTTATTTTAAACAAACAAGAATCTGTTATAGTTCTTAAATTCCACAAATTGCTTTCAAACACATCTTCCTCTTTCTCTTTGGAAGGATAATTTCCCTGGATATAGAATTCTAGGTTGGCAGGTTTTTTTCTTTCAACACTTTACAGATTTCACTCCACTGTCCTCTTGCTTGCCTAGTTTCTGATGAGAAGTCTACTAGAATTCTTATCCTCATTCTTCTATAAGTAAAGTTTTTCTTCATCCTCCAGCTTCCTTCAAGATTTTCACTTTGCCGGGCGCGGTGGCTCACGCTTGTAATCCCAGCACTTTGGGAGGCCGAGGTGGGCGGATCATGAGGTCAGGAGATCGAGACCACGGTGAAACCCCGTCTCTACTAAAAATACCAAAAAAAAATCAGCCGGGCGTGATGGCGGGCGCCTGTAGTCCTAGCTACTAGCGGAGGCTGAGGCAGGAGAATGGCGTGAACCCGGGAGGCGGAGCTTGCAGTGAGCCGAAATTGCGCCACTGCACTCCAGCCTGGGCGACAGAGCAAGACTCCGTCTCAAAAAAAAAAAAAAAAAAAAAAAAAAAAAAAAAAAAAAAAAAAAAAAAAGATTTTCACTTTGTCCTTGATTTTCTACAGTTGGAATATGATATCCCTGTTTTTTGTTTTGGTTTGGTTTTGGTATATATCCTGCTTGGTGTTCTCTGAGCTTCCTGGATCTGTGGTTTTGTGTCTATCATCTTAATGATATATTATTTGGAAAGTTCATGGCCATATCATTACTTCAAATATTTTTTTCTGCCTTATTTTCTCTTTCTGCTACTGGTATTCCAATTATGCATATATTACACCTTTTGATAGTATCCTCCTGCTCCTTTCCCTGACTGCAGCACTTCCAATGCATTTTCTCAAGATGTGGCACCCTGTTGACTATGGTTATTTTCATTTTTCCTTAGGTGAGACAGGAAGACTGGAGAGGGCTGAAATTCCCTTCCCTCAAATAGAATAATGTTTCAGTATCTCCTTTTGATGAAGTCTTGCCCTCTGACAGTCTGACGGTCTTTCCCCCTGGAGACTAGACTTTTTTTTTTTTTTTTTTTTTGAGACAGAGTTTCACCCTTATTGCCCAGGCTGGAGTGCAGTGGCACCCTCTCAGCTCACTGCAACCTCTGCCTCCTGGGTTCAAGCGATTCTCCTGCCTCAGTCTCCTGTGTAGCTGAGATTACAGGCACCCACCACTATGCCTGGCTAATTTTTTGTATTCTTAGTAGAGATGAGGTTTCACCATGTTGGCCAGACTGTTCTCAAACTCCTGACCTTAGGTGATCCACCTGCCTCAGGCTCCCAAAGTGCTGGGATTACAGGTGTGAGCCACCACGCCTGGCTGGAGAGTGGAATTTTGTGATGGAGAAGATTCTGGAAATGTTTCCCAACTGACTACTCTTCCTCTTTTCCTGCCAGGTCCCCCTAGAAGATTGATACCATTTGGCTGTGTCCCCACCAAATCTCAACTTAAATTGTAGCTCCCATCATTCCCACGTGTTGTGAGAGGGACCTGGTGGGAGAGAATTGAATCATGGGGGCAGTTTCCCCCATACTGTTCTCATGGTAGTGAATAAGTCTCACAAGATCTGATGGTTTTATAAGGGGAAACCCCTTTTGCTTGGTTCTCATTCTCTCTTGCTTGCCACCATGTGGTAAGATGTGACTTTGCTCCTCTGTCACCTTCTGCCATGATTGTGAGGCCTACCCAGCCACGTGAAACTATGAGTCAATTAAACCACCTTCTTTTATAAATTACTCAGTCTCAGTTATGTCTTTATCAGCAGCGTGAGGACAGACTAATACAAAGATCTTCCTCAGATCCTCACAGCGAGAATTTGGTGGGCTTAAGCCCACCAAAATGTGGGGTCCCTCCCATGATACCAGCATCTAGGAGTCTCTTACTCTCATGCTAATCCACATTCAGCCTCCAGCTATTAATCAAAGTTACCATCTAAGTGTCCATACCAGTTTATGACCCCAGCAGCTTCTGCTCCAGGTAGGCAGATCTGAACTGTGATTCTTTGTATATGCCTATCTCTCTAGATTTGGGGATGGCAGTTTGCCCTGTTATCTCAGTTATCTTATGAGTCTAAGAAAAGTCATTAATTTTCATTCAGTTTGTCCATCTTTTTCTTGATATAAGGATGGTAATGACAACTTCCAAACTCTTTACATGTATGAGTTGGAACCAGAAATCTCTTGCCCATCTCTTGTATAAATTCTTCTTCTTCTTCTTTTATTGGAGGGGAGGGAGTAAATAATTTTTATTTTTATTTTTGACAAATACACTTGAGAGTCATGCAATGCTGCCAGAGCTGTACCTAATCCTGGGGCACAAATCTGCACCCTCCTTCGCAATTTGTCCTGTGATGGCAGAAATTTTTGTCTTACCTTTATTATTTCCTATAACTTCCACGTTATCTTCAAAATATAGAAGCATTTCATCTTTTCTCTGGTAAGACTTTCATTGTCAAATTAGCACTGCTAGACCAGGCGCAGTGGCTCACGCCTGTAATCCCAGCACTTTGGGAGGCTGAGGTGGGTGGATCACCTGAGGTCTGGAGTTCAAGGCCATCCTGACCAATATGGTGAAACCCCGTCTCTACTAAAATACAAAAATTAGCTGGTCGTGGTGGTGGGCACCTGTGATCTCAGCTACTCAGGAGCCTGAGGCAGGAGAATCGCTTGAACCCAGGAGGCGGAGGTTGCAAGTGAGCTGAGATCGTGCCATTGCACTCCAGCCTGGGCAACAAGAGCGAAATTCCATCTCAAAAAAAAAAAAAAAATTATCACTGCTGGGTGTAACTTCTTTCTAAGCTGTGGTTTGCCTTTCTTAACTGTAGCCATCACCACATCACCCACACCAGCAGCGGAGATTCTGTTCAGCCATCCCTTGATTCCCTTCACCAAGAAAATACACAGATTTTTCAGCTCCTGTGTTGTCAGCACAGTTGATTCCACTCCTAACAGAAGACCCAGGGAAATCCAGAATTTCATACTGGAAGACCCATTACATCCTCCCTTCAACATCTTAAAGGCTGGAAAAAGGCAGAAAGCTGTATACCTTTTTTAATGAAGTGTTTGTTCAAGTATTTTGCCCCTTTAAAAAACTGAGTAATTTGTTTAATTATTAAATTGTGAGCTTTTATACATCTGAAATAAAAATCCTGTAAAAATAAGTGTTTTGCAAATATTTTCTCCCAGTCTGTGGCTTAAGCTTTTTATTTTCTTAACTGTGTCTTTGAAGAGTAAAAGTTTTTACTTTTGATGTAATTCGATGTACCCATTTTTTGTGGTTCATGTTTTTGTGTCCTATCTAAGAAATCTCTGCCTAACCCAAAGATTTTCTCCCATGTTTTATTCTAGATTTTTTATGGCTTTTACATTGAGGTCTATGATTCATTTCAATTTTTCTATATAATGTGAGATACAGTTCTTTTTATTTATTTATTTTTTTGCTTCTAGATATCCAATTGTTCTGGCATCTTTTTTTATTTTTTATTTTGGTAAAATACACATGGCATAAAATTTATCATTGTAACCATTTTTGAGGATACAATTCAATTACATTAAGTATATTCACAGTGTTGTGTCACCAATTTCCAGAACGCTTTTTTTTTTTTTTTTTTTGAGACAGAGTCTCACACTATCGCCCAGGCTGGAGTGCAGTGGCGCTAGCTCGGATCCCTGCAAGCTCCGCCTCCCGGGTTCACGGCATTCTCCTGCCTCACCCTCCCGAGTAGCTGGGTCTACAGGCGCCCACCACCGCGTCCGACTAATTTTTTTGTTTTTTCAGTAGAGACGGGGTTTCACCGTGTTAGCCAGGATGGTCTCGATCACCTGACCTCGTGATCCACCCGGCTCGGCCTCCCAAAGTGCTGGGATTACAGGCGTGAGCCACAGCGCCCGGCCCAGAATGCTTTTTATCTTACGAAACTCTATACTGGTTAAACAACAACTCCCCATTCCCCACTCTCTCTAGCCCCTGGCAATCACCTCTCTACTTTCTGTCTCTGTAAATTTTACTACTCCAGGTACTTCATGTAAGTGGAGTCAAACTGTTTGTATTTTTGTTGTTGGCTTATTTCACTTAGCATAATATTCTCAAGGTTCATCTATGTTGTAGCACGTGTCAGAATTTCTTTTCCTTTTCAAGGCCGAATAATATTCCATCGTATGTATATACCACATTTTGTTTATCCATTCATCCATCAATGGGTACTTGGGTTGTTTCTACTTCTTGGTTTTTATGAATAATGCTGCTATAAATGGTGCACTTTTTAAAAAGGCGCTTGTTTTTATCATGGAAGTACCTTGGCATTTTATTGCAAATCAATCCACCACACACGTGGATCTATTTTCTGGATTTTCTATTCTGTTCCATTTACCTATCTGTCTATACTCATGGCAATATCACATTGTTTAAACTACTATAGCCTTATAGAAGTCTTAAAATCAGGGAGTCTGAGTTCTCCAACACTGTTCTTTTCAAAATTATTTTGGCCAATCTAAGTCTTTGCATTTTCATATAATTTTTATGATCAGTTAGTCAATTTCTACCAAAACTCTTGCAGAAATTTTGACTGGGATTACACTGAATCTGTAGATGAATTTGAGGGATGTCTCAGTCCGGGCTGCTATAACAAAGTACCTTAGACTGGGTAATTTATAAATAACAGAAATTTATTGCTCACAGTTCGGGAGGTCAGGAAGTTCGAGATCAAGATGTCAGCAGATTTAGTGTCTGGTGGGGGCCTGTTTCTTATAGATGGCACTGGATGTCTAAGTGTGTTTCTCTTCTAATCTCAAATTGATGCAGTTGCATTGTCCACAGTGGTGAACATTTGGAGGTGAAGTTCTTAGAAATCCTTTAACTTGTGGCCCCTCTGACACAACAATTTCTTCAGGATTCACATTTGAAGGTAAAGACTCTCTTTTGCCTTGGTAGATGGGAGAATGGAGAAGAGGAAAGTGAAAGGTGGGAAGATACAATGGGTTAGGCTCTCAGGTCAAGCACAGATATCTTGCATCATGCAAGTGTTGCTGGCAAATGGCAAAAAGTCACAAGAAAGATGTAAAAGCAACTACAAAATATATAATGCTCAGTTTTCTTCTAACTCAGTTTCACACCAAGCAGAAAGTGAGTTTTTCTATTAGTAAGAAAAATGTCTGCAAAGTGCCAGTGATCCATTAAAATAATTGTTGTGAGGTAGGGGAAGGAAAACAATGTCTGAGTCACTTGGCTTATAACTCCAACAGCTTAAAGAAGTTTTGTTAATGGCCTAATGGATCAACAAACTTTAAAGATATTTATTTGCATGGAGCTGGGTTGTTTCACCAAGTTACTGCAAATAAAACTACTGTGTATCTAAAAAGAAAACTAATAAATTCCAAAGGTTGTTGTTCCCTACAATTTTTCAACGCATATATTTTTCTTTGACGCTAGTTGTTCTCCAGATCCTAACTCTATCTTTAGCATTATTTATCTGCCAATAGTCCTTTCAGGAGTATCTCTTGTTGTGAAATCAGATTGTTTTTCTTTGCATTATTCTCCTATCCACTTAAAGCCATGTTGAAGAAGAAGAAAATAGTGCAATTTCAATGCCAAAATCATTTGTTCATTCACAAAATGTTTATTGAGCACTTAATATGTGCCAAGCACTGTTCTAGGCACTGGGGATATCAGCAGTGAGGCAAAGTCCCTGCCCTTACATTCTGTTGGGAGAGATAGACAATAAACCAATAAACATAATATATTAATATTCCTTGGTAATTGGTATTCTAAAACAAAGCAAAGCAGGGTAAGGGGGAATAGAGAGTGATGCTTTGGAGTTGGGGCATAAAATTGATCATTTAAGTCAGGGAGATATTCAATTTAACAGAACTTGATATGGTTTGGCTGTGTTCCCACTCAAATCTCATCTTGAATTTTAGCTCCTATAATTCCTAGGTGTTGTGAGAGGGACCTGGTGGGAGGTAATTGAATCATGGGGGCTGTTTCCCCCATACAGTTCTCATGGTAGCGAATAAGTCTCATGGGATCTGGTGGTTTTATAAGGCATTTCCCTTTTTGCTTGGCTCTCACTCTCTTGTCTGCTGCCATGTAAGACGTGCCTTTCTCCTTCCACTATGATTGTGAGGCCTTCCCAGTCATGTGGAACTGAGTGCATTAAACCTCTTTTTCTTTATAAATTACCCAGTCTTGGGTATGCTTTTATCAGCAGTGTGAGAACAGACTAATATAGAACTCATATACTGATTTATAATTCCATGAAGGTGGATACTGTCGCAATTGTCTTCATTTTTCACATGGCTTCAGACTTGACACACAGTAGATGTTTGATAAATCCAACAGAAACAGTAATATGCAAAAATACCTACATTCTGCTTTTGAACTTGTATATGTCTTGGCATCACGTGGATGGACTATGATTCTAGTCCCTACTTTGGAAACGCAAAATCCGTACTTTGCATTCCTTCTTCAGAACTGTTGATAGTTAATTTTAGGAAATCCAAAAAAGCAAAAAGGTAGGGAGTCATAGGTAGTCACTTTCCTCCAGGGCCATGGAGCCCACCATCTCCTCATCTGTTCCTTTATTTCATCTCAGGGCTAATATCCCCAAAGCAGCCTTGGATAACGTCATCAGTCAAAGATGAGTTTCTGCAGCCCAGTTAATCAGCAAACACACAGCAAATAATGAGAAACAGTTACAAAATGCTTCCAGGATTCATTTATTCACTTAATGATAATTTTTATTTTTATTTTATTCTTTTTTTTGAGACAGAGTCTTGCTCTGTTGTCCAGGCTGGAGTACAGTGGCATGATCTTGGCTCACTGCAATCTCCGGCTCCTGGGTTCAAGCGATTCTCCTGCCTCAGCCTCCTGAGTAGCTGGGATTATAGGTGCATGCCACCACGCCTGGCTAATTTTTGTATTTTTAGTAGAGACGGGGTTTCACCATGTTGGCCAGGCTGGTCTTGAACTCCTGAGCTCAGGTGATCTGCCCACCTTGACCTCCCAAAGTGCTGGGATTACAGGTGTGAGCCACCACGCCTGGCCGACAATAATTTTTAAAGCAACTACTCTGTACCAAGAAGTATTCTAGGGGTAGAGCAGATTATTTCACCTTAGTCCAGAATCCAGCCCTCAGCTACTTTGATGCAGAAAATCACATTGTTCATATATTCAGAGATCATCAGATTTTTAATGACAATCTACCTGTAATTAACTGTATAATTAAAATCACCAGAAAAATGCTAAGTCATTCATTTCCAGAGTGACTTCAAATACCCCTAGCTGGGTTTGCCTTTAACATTTGTGGGGTCAGAGCAAGAGTATAAATGGAGGCCCATGTATCGTAGGTCTAAATATTTAAAAGTTTGAAATCTTGCTAAAAGACTGTACATATATGTGTATATATGTATATATATGTGTATATATGTATATATATGTGTATATATGTATATATATGTGTATATATGTATATATATGTGTGTATATGTATATATATGTGTATATATATGTATATATATATACACACACACACACACATATCCCATCTTCCTAACTCGACAAACATATCTTGTTAATGACCTAGGAGGTCAAGTGGCTTGGAGTTCTTTGCAGGAAAGGTGGTGGGGAGCAGAGCCCCTTCTCTGTTCCCCACCACAGGGTGGAACCAGCCTAGACATCCAGGTTCTGCTCACATCCTCCTGCTACAATCCCTTGCTTGACCACCCCTTGTGCCTAGAGATGTGCAACTCTGCAGTGAGATTATTCCTGAGAAGGTGGCCATGAGGAAGAGGCCAAACAGGCCCTGGAAGCAGGCTCAGGAATTTGGGCAGAGAACTCCAGAGTGTTCTAGAAGGAGGATGGGGGTCTCCATACGTGCACCCTGTCTCCTTGGCCCATGGACTCCTCAGAGGAGGAGAGCCAAAGTATGACACTTAAAATTGGGCCCAAGTCCATGATTCAGGGCACCCCCTACCGACAGATGAGGTACTAGAAAGGCAAACAAAATGCTGCAGGGGAATTAGTGGAAAAGGAGGACGGTTCACCAGCTCTGGAGCTGAGGCCCAGTTGACCATCCCTCCTGGCATAGAATACCCCCTGGCCAGAGAAGATACTTGTCCCCCAAATTCTGGTGTGTATCTCCTGTGATGGGGCTGACACAGTTTGCTTCCTCAACAACTCCGTTTTTTCTGAGGGTCAGTGGCTGCAAAGCCTCCCTGCAGACTGAGAGATTACATAGGGCTCACCACGTAGGGCTGCTTCAGCTCAGAGGAGTACCTTTTTTTTTTTTTTTTTTTTTTAATTCACCCAAAGTGCTATACAAGGTAGCTGAGACCTGCTGCTGCCAACCCATTTCCAACTATACGGACCTGGGCGATTCTCAGAGCTCTGGAGCACCCCTTGTGGTAGAAGAGAGTAAAACACAACTTTTTTTCTTTTTTCCCTTTTAATATTACTAATTTTTTTTATTTGTAGAAATTTATGGGGTACATGTGAAATTTTGTTACATGTATATAATGCATATTGGTCAAGTCAAGGTATTTAGTGTGCCCATTACCTGAGTACAATACACTTTTGTTAACTATAGTCACCCCACTCTGTTATCAAACATTGAATTTACTCCTTCAATCTAACCCAATGTTTGTGCCCTTTAACCCACTTCTCTTCATCCTCCCTCTCCCACCACTCACCCTTTCCAATCTCCATTATCTGTCTTTCCCCTCTCCACCTCTATGTGATCAGACTTTTTAGCTCCCACATATAGGTGAGAACGTACAACATTTGTCTTTTTTTGCCTGGCTTGTTTCACTTAAGATAATGACCTCCAGTTCCATCCATGTTGCTGCAAATGATCTTTTATTATTATTATTAAAATGGTATCAGGGATTCATATTGAAAGTTCTATAGTCACTGCACAGTGCTACAGAACTTTCAATATGAATCCCTGATACCATTTTAATTCATGAGATTCTCAAAAGTAAAGACCCCAGAAAGCCACCGATAAATGTTTGGATAACAGACACCTCCATAATCCGAGGGTAAATGGCTTAATTTACTGACCCAGCTAGGTCTAGGATGAGAATAGCCTATGAGGTGGTATTGGTGACTCTGTCCTCATTATCTTTGCTTTACAGTCATAATTAATCAAAACCTACCCTCTCACCTTTCTTGTGCTCATGACAAAGAATTACCTGCTCTAAGCAGGAATTAACTGAGGGAGTAGATTGGTAGCAATTCTTCTTTGGGATATGAAACAAGAAGCTTGGAAATATAATCAAATGCACTGTTATTCTAAGATATGACAGGAAGAAGCAATTTCAAAATATGCCTCTCTTGTAAACCATTGGGTCTTAATGACACAAGAGTGATTTTTCCGTTACTGACAAGAGCAAACAAGTGCAAATAGAGGTGGATGATTTTTCCTGACAGCTGAACCAGGCTTCAGTTAGTTTCGGAGAAACTTTCTATTTGAGTTGACCTGTCCGTGCTCCATCAAGTTGGGACATCATTTTAATGGATCCAGTGAATAAATCTGGAGGAAATAATGTGCCCAGGACTTGGGTATGGTTTTGTTTAGTTTTTTTTTTTTTTTTTTTCTGTTTTAGTTCACTACCTGGAACCTACCTCTGCAGTGTGGCTTACCTTTGATGGCCAATCCCAGTCTCTTTTGGGGAATCATCTGTGCAAGATAGGAATAAGGATGAGGGCCGGGTGCAGTGGCTCATGCCTGTAATCCCAGCGCTTTGGGAGGCCAAGGAGGGTGGATCATCTGAGGTTGGGAGTCTGAGACCATCCTGACCAACATGGTGAAACCCTGTCTCTACTAAAAATACAAAATTAGCCGGGCGTGGTGGCGCATGCCTGTAATCTCAGCTACTCAGGAGGCTGAGGCAGGAGAATCACTTGAACCTGGAAGGCAGAGGTTGTGGTGAGCCGAGATCGCACCATTCCAGCCTGAGCAACAAGAGCGAAACTCTGCCTCAAAAAAAAAAAAAAAAAAAAAAAAGAATGAGGATGAGGACAGCCAGGCTCGGTGGCTCATGCCTGTAATCCCAGCACTTTGGGAGGCTGAGGCAGGTGGATCACCTGAGGTCAGTAGTTCTAGACCAGCCTGGCCAACATGGTGAAACTCTATCTCTACTAAAAATACAAAAATTAGCTGGGCATGGTGGTGCATGCCTGTAATCCCAGCTATTCAGGAGGCTGAGGCACGAAAATCACTTGAACTTGGGAGGTGGAGGTTGCAGTGAGCCAGATCATGACATTGCACTCCAGCCTGGGTGACAGAGTGAAACTTCATCTCCAAACAAACAAACAAACAGAATGAGGATGAGGGGAAGCCACAAGAGGGAAGAAGAAAGAAGAGCTAACTGTTTGGATCTGAAGAAAGGCTTTGCAGGGTGAGGGCTATCGGCAACTGTAGGGAGAGATCTGATACAAATATAACATCTATTTCCTTGGGGTCCTCAGATACTTTTCGACCCAAGTTCCATGGAGTTTTCTCCCTACGGCCCTCTAACCTCTCTCCATGCTGAGGATGCTCTCCTAACAGTGCTTGTATTGTTTGGAAACAATAAGTGTTGTTAATCTGAGTTCAGTCAGGGAAGCAGAACCACGATGAGCTGTGGAGGAAGTGATTTATCATAGGATTTAGTCCTGGCCCCATTGTGAGAGGGATGGGGGATTGAAGGTCCAGGAGGAAATTGGAAGATGGGAGGAGCCACCCACCATCAGTCTGAGAAGCCCAGCACATCCAGCTGTGCAAGTGGAAGGGGAAGCCAGTTGGGGAGACCTATGGGAAGCTGAAGCTGTTCCTACCTCTATGAGCCTGCAGCCAAGTGTCCGGTGGTGGCCCTGGGGCTCCTGTTGGTCAACAGGATCAGCACTCACAAAGAAGATCTGGACACAGAGTGAGGGAGAGTGAGGACAAGCGGGATCTAGCTTTCACCTCTACCTCTGTTTGTTACCATACCTAACCACAACAACCTTTGGAAAGTAACCGCTCCTACTTCACTCCCACCTCCCATATCTTATGCAAATTCTTCTTTTGGTCAACTCTAACCCAAAGCCTTCAGGGAAGGGGATCCTGGGAAATGTGATTCCAACTTAGCAAGTCAGAACACTATACACTACCACGCTAGGAAACAGAGTGGCCACCGGCAGAGCTCCCCCAGCAATTGTCAGGGTACCCAGATGGAGAAGGTATAGGATGAATGAATGGTGGGGAGGGGTGAGGGAGTCTGAAAAGCATCCTTTGACCTATCAGGCACGTTTTACTGTCCTGGAGCTTGAAATAGAGGAGAAAGCATTCTAAGAGTTTTCCTGCTAGGATGGGACAAAGGATATCTTTACTTGGCAAAGGTGAGTTTAGGTGGACCAGCTGCCTTCCCTCTAAACTGAGGTAACAGTCTGCAGCCAAAGTTTCCATAGCCCTTTGGTGCAGCCAGATTTAAAAAGAATCTTGTTCTCAGAAAGGCTGAAGCACATGCATATTTAAAGAGTTCTTTTAACACAGAGTTATCTGAGAGAAAATTACCTTAACACAAATTCCGAAGACTCCACATAGTTAAGATGCACAAATTCATTATCAATGGTGCTGAGAATAGCTCCTTGGAAGGGATAAAATGTTTATTAGAATCAATTAAAGTATGTTTGAGAGATTTATTTTCTCCGTCTTTATTCTCGTATTTAAAGAAAGTGCTGAGTTGTATATTAACACTTCAAGGTCTCGGTCACTGTTTGTCTTGAAAAAAAGAGAGAAAATGTTTGTCATTCCAGGAGCATAATCAGTTGAGCCAGTGCACAATGACATAGTTAATTCACCAACGGAATTCGTTGCCATAGCTTCAGCGAGGGACGGGGTAGATTAAACAATAGCCTTTTTCACGACTGCAGCTTTCACCACAACCTGCCTGTCCCCGCACAACAGGTCATCATAGCGCTAGTTCAGAGCACAGCAATTGTCAATGAACAACAGCCCAGAGGGGACAAGAGGAGGCTTGTGGTAAGTAAAGCAAGAGTGTCCAGCAACTCAAATCTCTCCTTATTCAATAACTGGGACACTTCGAGCTCCTCCCAGCTTATCTTTGAGCGCTGGGCACAGAGAGTCTGCTTGACCTTTGGTCAAGTGAGCAACAAAAATTTCATCCTGTGACTCAAAAGAACTCCAAAGGGAGGAGGCCTCTAGAGAAGATAAAAAGATCAGGAGCAGGCATGGTAGGCCATCAGGAGTGCATCATGGCAGAGGACAATCGCGCTCCACAATTGTGGCGCAAGGTAATGTGAATACTTTCTTATTGATTTTTGCCTTATTGAATATCAAAGTCAGTTCAAAAAGTAAAGTCCTATGTATCTGCGAGTGTAATGAATCTGTGCTAATTAATAGTCACACTAAAAATGGAAATATTATCTTCTCCATCTTAAGGCGATTTAAAAAAAAACAAAGAAAAACAAATTGCGACTAATATTTCTTTATCCCTTTGCAGAGTATGTCAGCTCCCTGGATAGACTTAGATGACAAGAACAAATTTTCTTACTAAAAAAAAAGGTCAGATCAATATGCTATGGGAACCTGAGGGTATTGCAGAAATGTTTTAACAAAATGTTCTTTTATCGTTTGAAATGAGAAATTCTCCTAGTAGAAACGTCACAAAATCCTGATTAGAATATCCATTCCTTTTATTCTGAGATGGAGTTACGCTCTTGCTGCCCAGGCTGGAGCGCAATGGCATGATCTCGGCTCACTGCAACCTCCGCCTCCCGGGTTCAAGCGATTCTCCTGCATCAGCCTCCCGAGTAGCTGGGACTACAGGTGCGCACCACCATGCCCAGCTAATTTTTGTACTTTTAGTAGAGACGAGGTTTCACCATGTTGGCCAGGCTGATCTCGAACTCCTGACCTCAAGTGAAGACTATCCGTTTCTGAATTCAGTGTTATGCAACTGTCACATAAGTGAGACCACCGTATATGGTCTTTTATCTTGGGGAGAGGGTGCCCGGAGAACGTATTTCAAGGGGAACCTTGTTAAACTGAATGAGTTCTAGATGGAGAAAGTTTAGGCAGTGGGACAAAGTGTTAAGAAGGACCCCAGATGATGTGAAGAAGAGATTGAGGGCCAGAGGCAGCTTCCCAACAACGAAGCAGAGGGAGTTTCTCTGCTTAACGGTGAAGCTGGTTTCACTCCACTGCCCTGAGAATGGACACAGGCCCTGGTCTCTCCTGTACCAGCATCCCTTCAAAACCTTCTCATGCGCCTTGGAATGGATATGGGTGGCTGGTTTAAGCACCATATTCCTCAGAAAGTAGTCTAGGTTCATATCTAGCAGACACTTGAGCTACATGACTGATTGATCATTTCGCCCAGTTGGTCCCTTCCCAGTCGCCTCCATGTTATCTTAAATTTGGAGAAATTTGTACTGTATATTGAAGACTCGTGAGTTTTACTAGCCGATTGTATTGAGTTAATGGGGGAATCAGGAGGCATTGATTGATTGATTGATTCATTCATTCATTCATTCATGCCTCATTTCAAAATTAGATTTGAAGTGGTATCAAAATAACTAGATTCGGGCCAGCCACAGTGGCTCACACCTGTAATCTCAGCACTTTGGGAGACCGAGGCAGGCAAATCACTTGAGGTAAGGAGTTCGAAACCAGACTGGCCAACATGGTGAAACCCCCTCGTGACTAAAAATACAAAAAAATTAGCCGGGCATGGTGGTGGGCACCTGTAATCCCAGCTACTTGGGAGGCTGAGGCAGGAGAATTGCTTGAACCCAGGAGGTGGAGGTTACAGTGAGTCAAGATCATGCCACTGCACTCCAGCCTGGGTAACAGAGTGCGACTCTGTTGCAAAAAAACAACTAGATTCAGTTCTGGACTGGTGCAGGTATGGAAAGTTGAGATAATTCTTCTATGTTCCAGTCATGTAGAATTAAATCTGTGCAAACATCACTCTGTATTCCGATACCTTTTGCAAATTGAAAATAGACAAAGGCCTCTAATTTCATGGTCTCCCAAATGTATCACTTATCATTATTATAATAGTTGACATTTTAGGGTGACATGCCCCGGGCTAAGTACTTTCCATGGCTTATTTTATGTAATTATATTCAACAAAGGGACTCAAGCTCCTGACCATTTGCCTATGCTGCTAATTTGTGCCTTGATTTCTCTATTAAATTGAATAGGCTTATTTAACCTCCTTGAGCAATTAAAATGGATTACATTATTAATGGTAACAATAATAAAGAAGTGATTTTATTAACATTTTTCTCATGCTTTTTGATTCTCAGTGTACTTTTCTCACACAGGCAGGCACAACTTCTGTAAATTAAACTTTCTGACTACCAGCCCTTTGTGTACCATAGACTGATACCCCCAAGCTGACACACGACCATTTCTGGTTACTGCTGGTGGTATTACTTAACAGCCAATAGTTATAAGCATTGCTGCTAAATATTGAATCTGAAAGGTGGAAATACTCATGAACTTAATAATCTTTTATAGCTCTCAGGGAATGGAAACTACCTTTAAATAAGAGAGTTGAGTGTTTATTTTCCACATATTTAATTTTGGTACTTGGTTGGTACTTATCTGGAAATAAGAGAATGCCCAAACATCACCTCAATTCCTCTTACTCCAAACACTGTGCTGTAGATATTATTTATATATATTTTTTGAGACAAGGTCTTACTCTGTTGCCCAGGCTCGAGTGCAGTGGTGGAATCATAGCTGACTGTAACCTCAAACTACTGGGCTCAAGTGATCCTCCTGCCTCAGCCCCCCAAGGAGCTAGGACTGCAGGCATGCACCACCACACCTGGCTAATTTTTAAATATTTTGTAGAGATGGGGGTTTTGCTGTGTTTCTCTGGCTGGTCTTGAACTCCTGGCCTCAAGCGATCCTTCCACCTAAACCTCCCAAAGCACTGGGATTACAGGTATGCGCCACTGAGCCCTAGCCTATATTCCCATTTTCAAGTGAGAAAATTGAAGCTCGCAGAGGTTAATTGTCCAAGATAGCAAGGATAGAGCTGGAATTTGGGTTCCCAGCATCCAATTTCACTTTTTCTTTAAATCTATACTGTTGAATAAGGTAGCCGCTAACCACATACAGCTGTTTAAATTTGAATTTTAATTACTTTAAAATTAATTAATTAAAATTTAAAATTCAGTTCCTCAGTCACACTAGCCACTTTTTTTTTTTTTTTTTTTTTCTGAGACGGAGTCTCACTGTGTCACCTAGGCTGGAGAGCAATGGCATGATCTCGGCTCCTGGGTTCAAGTGATTCTCCTGCCTCAGCCTCCCGAGTAGCTGGGAATTACAGGCGCCCGCCACCACACCCAGCTAATTTTTGTATTTTTAGCAGAGACAGGGTTTCACCATGTTGGCCAGGCTGGTCTCGAACTCCTGACCTCACATGATCTGCCCACCTTGGCCTCCCAAAGTGCTGGGATTACAGGCATGAGCCACTGACACTAGCCACATTTTAAGTGCTCAGTAGTTATATGTGGCTCGTGACTATTTGGTTTGGACAACGCAGATATAGAATATTCCATCATTGCAGAAAATTCTGCTTTAAACCATAATATCTCTTTTAGATATGTTGAGGCATGTCTTCAAAATATGTTGCAGTTCTGTTCCAAGTAATATGGATTTTAAATTTTACAGTAAAATCTCATTCATTTGAAGTCCCCTCATTTGCATAGCACAAAGTTAACTTTGATCTGCAAATTAATAATATAGATAACAGTTAAGAAGATGGTTAAATGCACTTCAGAGACCACAGATTTTTAAGCACCATCAAATAACTCCAGAAGCACTCACTTAGATGCAAGCAATTGATATGATAATTACACATCATTTTTATTTATTCATTAAAACAGGGATCCCCGAAGGTGCCCTTGTAGGAAATAATGTGGTTAGCCTAGTTATTTCTAGCAACCCTTCTGCTATTTCAAAATTCTATGTGAAATCATTTTATACTACTTGGTTTATATCCAAAGTCAAGGAGGGCGGTTTACCTTCCTCCCTTCTTTTGGATCATAAAGTAAAATGCTAGCATAAAACACTTTCACACTGAAATTTTGACTGGTTCAAGATCTAATTCCAAAGCCCTCACTTCTTCCACTATATTCTATGATTCCCTGGAAAAGGTACTCCTGTGGGCCCTGCATAGTGCCTGGTATGAAGTAAGGGTTCAATAAATATCTGCTGATTGACTGACAGAGACAGTTCTTTCAAGAGACCATTCATTGAAGTGGACTCCGATTTTCTACAGTGAATACATTTATCAAATGGAAAACTGACTCCCAGTTCGTTCTTTCCTCTTTACCAGTCTTTGCTGCCAAGTCTTCACGGTGAGATAAGGGCTTCCTATCTGTGAGAAAGAGATGATTCCCAGGCATTCACTTGTGGGGAGGGGGAGTGTGATCTGGCCAGAGGCTTTGGAAACTAAATCTTTCAGCTCCTTCAGAAGTGAGAACGGGGTGGCAAACATGCTGCCTTCCCAGGCACCAGTCATCAGTTAGCTCAATCAGTCCTCAAATCTGTGGGGCACATGTTCCAGGTCCCATGCTGGTTCTAGGTAATAAGTAGGAGAGAAGAGAGAATGTTGAGTTATTAGAGACGAATGGCACTTGCATTTCCATAATATCCTTAGCGGAGGTGGTTTCTTACAGCTTGCTGGGACTGGTCATAGCAAACATTAATGCCCTGTCTTTTTAGCAAAAATAAAACCCAATTCCTCAATTTACCAGTGAGCATAAAAGGATATGGTTTGTCCCTTCCTTGTCTTCTTTAAGGAAAATTTTTAGCCATAGTGAGGAAAGAAAAATTAATAGAAACAATGTAAATGTACATTAAATATTTAGTCCTTATTTGGAAGGAACTGAACAACTTAAAACTCTCCAAATTTATGAAGCTTAGATATCCGAACATTTTTTAAAAGCCACTTAAAGGGAAAGGAGATGTTATATTTTTACCTTTTTTTTTTGAGATGGAGTCTCACTATGTTGCTCAGGCTGGAGTGCAGTGGTGCGATCTCAGCTCACTGCAACTTCCATCTCCTGGGTTCAAGCGATTCTCCTGCCTCAGCCTCCTGAGTAGCTGGGATTACAGGCACCCACCACCATGCCCAGCTAATTTTTGTACTTTTAGTAGAGACGGGGTTTCACCATGTTGGCAAGGCTGGTCTTGAACTCCTGACCTCAAGTAATCTGCCAGCCTCGGCCTCCCAAAGTGTTGGGATTACAGGCGTGAGCCACTGCATCCAGCCTTATTTTTACCTTTTGTTCCAAACATCAATAGGCCTTCTTTCCTCTTATCTATCTCCCTGTAATTCCTCTACCTGAGCCCTAATATTACAGGTGCGTATGTGCACAGCCTTCAAGCTAACCCAACACAGTTTTGTCTCCTTCAGAAACTATGGGGTAGGCTGATTCAAGAGTCCTCTTAACTCACTTAGTGGATGTATAATCACTGCCGTAGTCTGCTCTGCTGATAGTTCTCACTCTGAACATTGACAGGTGGAGCAGAGGCTAATTCTGAATCTGGCTCTCCACTTGATCTTAGCCAAAAGGCTGAGAAGCGACGTGAATCTGGCTCTCTAGAGTGCACTAACCTCTCCCTGGCAGACCCTAGATCCCTACCCACTGTGGTCCTCTAAGGCAAGTCTTGGTGACCATGCCTTCCCTAACTCCTCTATGGCTCCCTGAAATGGCCCAATTACCATGCAAGCAGATGTGGAGTGAGAGGCTAGACTTGTGTCTCTTGTGAAATCTGGGGTTTCCCCAGTCTTCCCAGTGCTGGGAACAATGTGAGAGAAAATAAGTCTTATTAGTTTCTCTTATTTTTGCCCTTTATTCTCAAGGACTTGGAGCCAGCTCTCAAATACTATGGGGTAAAGAAAATGGTGCAACTGGCATAAAATTAATTTTGCCCCATTCTCACAATGAGGCCTCAAGAAGTGAAATATATTTTTATATCAGTCCTGCCCCAGGTATTAGAACATTTTAAAGTTTTCTTTGTCTTTCCATGAACTACAAATTCTCTATCTCTCTTTGCCTCTCTCTCTCTCTCTCTCTCCCTCGCTACCCACACACACACACACACACACAAGGAAAGAGAAACGAAAATTTAAAAATTAGTAAATATGGCCCAGGAGAAAGAGAAAAATAATCCTGTTTCAAAGCTGTTTTTCTTAGCTCCATTGATGTAAGTCATAAATAAAAGTACAGAATAACTTAATGATAATTTCTTCTGAAAGCAAAGACTAACATGATAATTTTTAATAGTACCATTATATTTACCAAAAAATCAATCTTTAAGAGTTCGTCCTACATATATCTTTACATATATCTTCTTGTTCTATATAACCTTTGAGAGTGGAGATGATCACATTTATCTTGGATGCATGACTTCCAACATGCTTAGTAAATGTTTATTGAATGAGTGAAAGGAAGTTAAATCACTGTTTATTCTGTATCCTCCTTGCCCAGAGAAACTCCTGAGTTTGTCCATCTAAGGTCATCTCTAGGCTGTTCAGGAGAATGAGTGGGTTTCAACCCAGATTTTGAGTGAGACATGGATCAATGTTGGATGGACCAACTCCAACTTGGCTCCAGCCTCTAAATTGATTGACGTTATCATTAACACTAGCAACACAGATGTTGTGATCACTGTTTACAAGGCTCTCCACCTCAACCCTGCCAGACTCCCAGGGTTGTTAGAGGTTTCTGATGTCTGAAGGCCGGGCGAGACCCACCTAGAGATACCACAGATGGCAGACTCAACCTTCAACAACTCCTCAGCTTTCTCAGAGGTGGGCAGGGGCTGGGGCAGTCTCGAAGAGAGATAGGTAAGACTTGTGCACCTACCTGCCTCATAAATTTTTTTCCACGTGGTTATTACATCTTACCTTAGGGTGGCAAATGAAGGACTTTCTTAAGTCTCACACAAAGAATTCAAAACAAAAAAATGGAGAATTAATAAAAAAAACTTTGTAGGGCTTTCTCCATTATACAAGGTAGGAGAGAGTTATAGTCGCCAGGAAGTACAGTAGAAGTCTTCTTACCCTCTACAGTGGGGACCAGTTGGTCAGTTAATTGAAAAATAAAATGGGGCCAGGCGCAGTGGCTCACGACTGTAATCCCAGCAGTTTGGGAGGCCGAGGCAGGCAGATCACCTGCAGTCAGGAGTGCGAGACCAGCCTGGCCAACATGGCGAAACTCTGTCTCTACTAAAAATACAAAAAGTAGCCGGGCATGGTGGCATGCGCCTGTAATCCCAGCTACTCAGGAGGCTGAGGCAAGAGAATCAATTGAACCCAGAAGGCAGAGGTTGCAGTGAGCCGAGATCATGCCACTGCACTGCAGCCTGAGTGACAGAGCGAGACTCTGTCTCAAAAAAGAAAAGAAAAATAAAATGGGTATAATGCGGACTCACTTAAAAATGATAAATGCATACATTAAACATTTTATTTAAATTTAAAATACATATATTATTAATTTGCCAAACCTTTGATTGGGCCACTGATTAGAGCTCTATGTTGTATTTTTTCATTAGGCAGACACATATGCATTGCCTATTATTTCCATTTTTAGTTTATTCTAAATTGAGTGAAAACTTAAGATATCTTCAAAACACTTTGAAAATGGAATCCTAGGTGTTTTGCAATGTTGTCCCCTAGCTTTTATAGTTGTCTTGCCCTCACCTAATTCAACAGTAATTTTTAATTTTAATTTTTTTTTTGAGACAGAGTCTTGCTCTGTCGCCCAGGCTGGAGTGCAGTGGTGCGATCTCGGCTCTCTGCAACCTCTGCCTCCCAGGTTCAAGCGATTGTCCTGCCTCAGGTTCCCGAGTAGCTGGGACCACAGGCGTGCGCCACCATACCCAGGTAATTTTTGTATGTTTAGCAGAGATGGGGTTTCACCATGTTGGCCAGGCTGGTCTCAAACTCCTGACCTCAAGTGATCTGTCTGCATCGACCTCCCAAAGTGCTGGGATTACAGGCGTGAGCCACTGCACCTGGCCAAAGATGGGCTATTTTAACAAGAGAAATATAATCTGTTTGTGGAGCAGTGTCTGAATCCCCTTCATCTCAATCCTCCCCCATTGGCACAATAGTTGGAAACAAAGACTACAGAGCTGTCAGGAGATGGTACATCCTTTCCACGAGTTAATAAAGTGATGCCCTGCTTTCACAATCTAATAATTAAGAAGGTAATCAGTGCATGCTTTGAGTTTGGTAAGTGAAACTTGAAGGCAATAAAATCAGAACACTACTTGGATTTTTTTTCTCATAAAGAAATGAATAACAAATTAGGGCCACAGAGCTAGAGTAATCACATTTTGATTTTCTCCTGAGCATGTCTTTAATAACCTGTATGCGTTAGGTAAGAAGAACAAAGAAAGGCAAAGTTAATTACCCAGGAAAGGTTCATCAAGAAATTTTGGTTACATTAGCCCAGGGTTTCTCAACCTTGGTATGACTGATATTTTGGGCCAGATAATTCTTTACATTAGCCCAGGGTTTCTCAATCTTGGTATGACTGATATTTTGGGCCAGATAATTCTTTGTTGTAGGGGCTGTCCTGTGCATAGGACATAGGATGTTTAATAGCATCCCTGGCCTCTAACCACTAGATACCAGTAGTTCTCCCCTTCCCCAAGTCATGACAACCAAAAATGTCTCCAGACATTGTTAAATGTCTCCTGTGGGACAAAATCACCCCCATTCAGTAGCTGAGAACTACTGAATTCACCATATACATTCCTTCTCATTCCCCATCCCCTGGAGCCCTCCAGGGTTTGCTGTGTGTTTTGTTTTGTTTTTGAGACGGAATCTCGCTCAGTCACCCAGGCTGGAGTGCAGTGGAGTGATCTTGCCTCATTACAACCTCCATCTCCTGGGTTCAAGTGATTCTCCTGTCTCAGCCTCCTGAGTAGCTGGGATCACAAGTGCCCGCCACCACGCGGTGGCTAGTTTTTGTATTTTTAGTACAGATGGGGTGTCACCATGTTGGCCAGGCTGGTCTCGAACTCCTGACCTCAAGTCATCCCCCCAGCCTCGGCCTCCCAAAGTGCTGGGATTACAGGCGTGAGCCACTGCGCCCGGTCAGTTTGCTATTTTAAACACTTAGAATAAAACCCTTCAGATCAGGGCCATCTATCTACATTTTCCAGGGAATTATTTGGAAAGAAATCGACTATATCAAAATTACTTGTCCAGATAACAAGAAGGGCTCTTTGCATTTCTGTATTGAAAAGTAGCAGGCAAAAAGAACAAAGGAAGATGATCTAATAAAGGTATTTATTTAAGGCATTCAGCTGAACGCTTGACTTACATTTAATCCCCACAAAACCCCCAGGGGGCATTGGTAGTTTTATTTTATTGTGGAAGAAAATGAGGCTTAAAGAGGTCAAGTACTCGCTCAAGAACACATAGTTGGTAACTTACTGGTGGAGCTAGAAATCTGACAGCAAAGTTTGTGCATTTGTGCATACTGCCTCAGTATATGTACTTAGAATGTCATACATCTAAAAAAGCAAGGTGACCAGTTTTTATCTTTCTTAATTTTTTTATTAGGGAGAGCTTCAAGCATACACAAAATTAGACAAGACATTAATAGTACATTACCATTTGTACTGTTCATGTACTTGCCACCTACTTCAACAGTAATCAACTCATGACCAATCTTGCTTCATCTAGAGCTTCTCAACCTCAGCATAATAGACATTTTGGGCTAGAAAATTGTTTGTCGTGGGTGTCAAGCACACACAAGACAAGGCAAGGTCTGAATGACTTGACTGGTAAAAGTATAACTAATCACTTTTAGATTAAGACAGTTTATTACTTACATAGCAAAGGAAACAGTAGCCAATGGTGCCAACTTCGTACTCTGCTTGTCCCACATACCAAAAAGAAGGACACTACAACAAAAGGGGCCAGATAACCTCGACTCCCATTGCTGAGGAGCCCACTGTAGATTGCAACTAAGTGTTTTTCTGTTCTGTAACTTTGTACTGGGAAGGGCAGGGCAGGAAGCCCCATATCCCAACCCAAACAAAGAGACTATTAGAAACTGCTTCATGACAGTTGCTCAGGGGAGATAAGGAGGTGAGTGACAAATAGCCCTGGAGCAACTCCTCACAGGCCTCCCTGTTCCAGGAGAGCTTGTTCCAGGAGGATCACATGGCGTTCTCCAACACTCAGATGAGCTGCACGTCAAGCCTTTGCCTCTATGGACACATTCAAGGTCATCAGGGTGCCGGGGCAGAGCCATTATCTTACAGTGGACGACTGTCCTGTGCATTGTAGGATGTTTAGCAGCATTTATGGCCTTCACCTACTAGATGTCTACAGCACCCTCAGCCCCAAGACGTGACAACAAAAACTGTCTCCAGACATTGCTAAATGTACCTTGCGGCAAAATTGTATCCAGTTGAGAACCACTGATCTAGAGCTCTATCCACTCCCCACATCCAAACAACATATTTCATCTGTAAATATTTCAGTATATATTTCTAAAATAGTTTTGAAAACATAAACACAATACCTGTTTGTTTGTTTGCTTGTTTGTTTTTGAGACAGTCTCATTCTGTTGCCCAGGCTGAAGTGCGGTGGCGCAATCACAGCTTACTGCCGTCTCAACCTCTTGGGCTCAAACAATCCTCCCATTTCAGCCTACCAAGTAGCTGGGACCACAGGTGCACACCACCACACCCAGCTAGTTTTGCTTTTTTATTTTTAGTGGAGATGAAGTCTCACCATGTTGCCCAGGCTGTTCTCAAACCCTTGGGCTCAAGAGATTCTCTGGTCCTGGCCTCCTTAAGTGCTGATATTACAGGTGTGAGCGACCTCAAGCAGCTACAGTATCATTATTATACCTAAATAAATTAACAATAATTCCTTCATAGCATCCAGAAATTGTTCAAATTTCTAATTGTTTTATAAATATTGTCATTTTTACAGTATCTTGAATTAGGATTCAAATAATACAGTGTACATATTGCAATTGATTGATATGTCTTTTAGATCTCATTTAATCCATAGGCTTCTTGCAATTTTTTGGTTGAAGAAACAAGGTTTGTTCTATAGAGTTTTCCACAATCTAGATTTTGCTGATTGCATCCCCGTGGTGTTAACATACTCCTTTATCCCTTCTGTATTTCCTGTAAATTGGCCTCAGATCAAGAGGTGTGATCAAAGCCAGGTTCTATTTACTTGGCAGACTATTTCATAGGTAGTACATGTACTTCTATTAGGAGTGCATAATGTTTGGTATTGCCTGTCTCTCTGTCATGTTAGCAGTAGTTGATGCTAAGTGCCTAAACCCAATCTTTCCTTAGGGGTTATAAAGTGGAGGTAATTCATTACCATCTTACCTTCTTCATTACTCATTCTAAGACAAGATACTTCTCTTGTTTGGTGACCTAGAGGGACAGTTTGTATAGGAAAGGTTAAATAAAGGCTTATTTCCCAGTTTTCAAAATAATGTGTTTTTCTCTAGCATCCTTCAATGCAGACAAATGAGGCTTAGGGGTTTCTTTTGATAGTGTTATGAACTCATGCATTGAAAAACATTAGATGGGTTTCCATCAATTGCAGTTCTTATCCTTATTGATGCTTAAACTTTTCATCTTTGGCTGTCAGGAGTCTCCTAAGTCTTTTTGATGATTTCTATCTTTTTTAAAAAAGGATAATATAACTTATATATTCATATGAGTACTGTTATCTTCACATTTTCAAATGATGACCAAAGACTTATTCCAAAAATGTTTTGAGCAATGGTAGTACCATATGTGCTAGAGACTGCCATGGTTCACTGCTAATGGTTTTGCTCCTGTTGAGTTCCTGCAATTGAATGGTGGAGTGAGGTTATCCAGACCATTTTGTAGAAATAAAGGATTATTTTTCTTTGAAGATGTGCTTATATCATACTTGCTTACTCAAGAGAATATCTTCTCAAAGCAAGGGTGGGCTTCTGTGAAAGACCATTGACCGCATATAGCTACTCTCAGGCACCCTTAGTGTTTTTTTTTTCCTTTTTTTTTTTTTTTTTTGAGATGGAGTTTTGCTCCTGTTGCCCAGGCTGGAGTGCAATGGTGAGATCTTGGCTCACCGCAACCTCCACCTCCTGGGTTCAAGCAATTCTCCTGCCTCAGCCTCCCAAGTAGCTGGGATTACAGGCACATGCCACCACATCCAGGTAATTTTTGTATTTTTAGTAGAGACAAGGTTTCACCATGTTGGCCAGGCTGGTTTCGAACTCCTGACCTCAGGTGATCTGCCTGCCTTGGCCTCTCAAAGTGCTGGGATTACAGGCGTGAGCCACCGTACCCGGCCTCCTTAGTGTCATTTGACATGGCCTCTCATCTGGCATTTTAGTAGACTAGGTGTTTAAAATGATTGCTTTTGGAGATAATTGAAAGTTTTTACATAGCCAGCTTCCTGGGACACATACACAAATAGGGTTTCTTACTCTTGATACAAACAAAATAGAGATCCTTTTTTTCTATTTGAGAGCCAAATAGTTTTGGGGTCAAAATCCATGTACGAATAAAGTGTCTCATCAACGCTCCTTCATCACAGTGGTTCTGAACTTTCTTTTGTTCTAAACTTTTAAAAGCCCTGATGCTAAACCCCAGGACAATTAGATCAGAATCTTTAGGGAGGAGGAATCAGCCCTCAGTGTTTTTGAAAGCTCCTAAGGTGATTCTAATGCACAACCAAGGTTGAGAACCTTCCAGAGTAAAGCAAAGAGGATAAGCGTCTTTATTAAGAGATTAACTTAGACTTCCTGCTATGGTTTGAATGTGTCCCCCAAAGTTTATGTGTTAGAAACTTAATCCCCAATGCAATAGTGTCTAATAATAGGTGATTAGGTCATGAGGGCTCTGACCTCATGAGTGGATTAAAGTCATTAACACAGGAGAGGCTTAGTTACCACAAGGGTGGATTTGTTATAAAAGCAAGTTCAACTCCCTCTTGCTTTCTTGCTCTTGCCTTCTCTTGCCCTTCTGCTTTCTGCCATGGGATGATGGAACACAAAGGCCCTCACCAGATGCTGGCACCATGCTCTTGGACTTGCCAGCTTCCAGAACTATGAAACAAATACATTTCTGTTCATTATAAATTACCCACTCTGTGGTAGTCTGTTATAGCAGCATAAAACAGACTAAGACACCCCTAAAGTGTTAGACACTCTTTTGTCAAGAATAGGGTATTTGTATACTCGTGGGCTTTTGGAAAGATCATTTGTCACCATCACCACCTGTTATTCACAGATTTACACATTGCCCACAGAGAATAAAACCTGGTGAGGCCACTTCTGTTTGTATTGCAGAGGAAGAACCCATCTGATGCCACTTTTAGGAAGATTTATTAGAGGATGTGGAGACATCATCTTCAATGTGTGTTTTGTGATGACATCCTGCACTGGCACTTACTGAATGAGTCAAATATGATATTTATAGGGACTTAATAAAAGCTTTTATCTAGCTAGGTTGTATTATTAAATGTCAAACAAACTAAATGAAAAGCTTTCAACATGAAGGCTATCCAAAGAGAGCAGAATGAGCAGAGAATAAAAAATGTTGAGATACCAAGGCATCATGCATTGAGTGGGGGCTTTGAGGTCCCGCAGTCCTAAATGTGAAACTCAGTTCTGCCACTGACCAGCTCTGTGACCTTGAGCAAATTATTTAATGTCTCTAAGCCCCAATTCTTATCTGCAAACTAGACATAATGCCTGTTTCTGATACAGAGAAGGATGTCATAAATTACTAAGTACTAAAATTGTAGACAATGTTAGCAATTGTCTGCAATTGAATGACTGTCAGCCATATTTCCAGAATATCTGGAGATGAGATACGAGGCCCAGCTCACGCTAAGGAAGATGTGATAGGAAGAATAAGGGCCTCCCAAAGATGTCTACATTGTAATTTCCAGAACCTGTGAATATGCTATCTTATATGGCAAAAGAGACTTTATAGATGTGATTAAGTTAAAGGTCTTGAGATGGGACAGATTATCCTGGATTATCCAAAGGAACTCAATGTAATTACAAGAGTCTTTTGAAGTGAAAGAGGAAGGCAGGAGACTTAGAGAATACGTGACCAGTGAAGTAGAGGCTGGAGTGATGCAATTGCTGTCTTTGAAGATAGAAGAAAGCAGGCCAGGAGTCAAGGAATGCATGCAGCTTCTAGAAGCTAAAAAAAAAAAAAAAGGCAATGAAACAATTTCCCCTAGAGCCTCCAGAAGAAATGCAGTCCTGCAGGTACATTGATTTTAGCCCACTGAGACCCATTTCAGACTTCTGACCCTGGTCCAGAACTTTAAGATAATATCTTTGTGTTGTTTTAAGCCACCACATTTCTGGTATGTTGTTACAGCAGCCGTAGAAAACACACAGACGCACAGAAGATTAAACCGAGTCTCTCTTTGAGCATTCAAAGACTCTGAGTGCAGATTTTGCAAGACAAAGAATCACTTTGGAGACCATGTCATTCAAAATCTATTAGTATAAAGTCCGATGATTGTAATAATAGTTTACTTGCGAATGAATGTATCCCTCCTGGCGTCAGACAGTCCTGATGACTCACTTGTCAATCAAGCTCATTTGCATCATATGCAGAAGGCCCCCCGGCACAATCCTCAGGACCCTGCAGTACTCGCTATAGTACTGGGAAACTGCCTGGTAGGACAGCAAGGAGGAAATCTGGTTATGGTACACCAATAATCAAGAAAGACCACTCTTTAGGGGTATACAAAGAAATGTACATATGGTCACCCATGCTGGAGGATAATTTGATAACAGTGTCAAAAAAACATGTATCAAAAGTTTTAAAAACATAAATACTCAGACTCAGCAATTCTACTTTAAGAAAATTCATCCTAGAAGGAAAAAAACTGGATTAATATGCACATCATTCACCTGCTTAAAAAAATCCTTTCCTGGTTCCTATAATTGCTTATAGAATAACACTTGGGGAGACTGAAGGGAGACAGCAGTACATCCACTTATGTTAGCTAATTAAGACTGGCAGGTGTTCATACGGGGCGTAGCTTGGTGTAGACTTGAACCTGGTTAGATTATTAACCTTGAAGGTCTCTGAGCCACCTTTGCTACATTTGCTCTTTTTCATTAAAATGACTGAAACAGTGATTGTGACTAAGAGTTTCAATGTTAAGTCAGTGCCTGGCCTTGGACATTTATCATAAACTATCATCCAATTTTGTGGGTTAAATAAATTACAATTTTATATATGTGTGCAATTGAGCCCTTAAGTGTTGAAAATTACCTATGGTCTTACTCATCCACTGACATTCAGATAATATATTTGGCATGCAAAAGTTGTGAATCCAAATTATGCTCAAATATAAGTGAGGAATATATATCCATATTTTTTCTGATGTATTATCTGTTTCAGTTGCATGTCTGGACTCAAACCCCATAAAGAAGGGACCAAAATTTACACAGCACTCTTGAGTATGATGGCGGCTGTATTTGGAGTTTTGATTAAACTGCACTACATGTGTGATTATTACTTGTAAACAGATGATTAGATATTAATTAGACAATAAGTGATTGTAAAGCACTTAGAAAATAAAAGTGTTTATAAATACCACCAAGTAATAGCAACAATCCTTCTTTACTGACTACACAGCTGCTAATGTCAATAAGAATGATTTATTCCAGCTAAGGGCAACTTTAATTTGTGCAAAAAACCCTGCCATCATATTTGTTTTGCTAGAGCAAAACAAAATATAACATATATACAACTGATTTTATCAGCATTTAAATAACACATCTTGTTTTGATTTTAAAAATATCTCTTTTAAGACCTTCTTAAACACAGGTGCAATGATTGGCGTCCTTGAGTGCTAAGAATATTGGAGCTGGGCCTGGCACAGTGGCTCACGCCTGTAATCCCAGCGTTTTGGGAGGCCGAGGTTGGGGGATCACTTGAGGTCAGGAGTTTGAGGCCCATCTCTACTAAAAATACAAAAATTAGCTGGGTGTGGTGGCGCATGCCTGTAATCCCAGCTACTCGGGAGGCTGAGGCAGAAGAACTGCTTGAACCGGAAGGTAGAGGTTGCAGTGAGCCGAGATTGTGCCACTGCACTCCAGCCTAGGAGACAGAGCAAGACTCTGTCTCAAAAAAAAAAAAAAAAAAAGGAAAAAGAAAAAGAAAAAAAAGAATATTAGAGCTCCTTACTGTTCATCTCCCCAACAAATTGCAAATATATATTTCTTTTAAATGTAAGATGTAAAATGACATTTTGTTAGCTGTATTTTCATGTATGCAATAGGTTTATCATGTTGGGTCTGTGCAGTTTCTCCCTAGCTCCTCAAAACTGCACTTACATTCAAATTTTGGTCACATTGATGAGGGAAGGTCAATTCTTTTTTGGTTATTATAGAAGTTAGAAAAAGAAGAAAATCAATTTTAATAATAAAACAAAGCACTTTTTTTTTTTTTTTTGAGATGGAGTCTCGCTCTGTCGCCCAGGCTGGAGTGCAGTGGCCCGATCTCGGCTCACTGCAAGCTCCGCCTCCTGGGTTCACGCCATTCTCCTGCCTCAGCCTCTCCGAGTAGCTGGGACTACAGGCGCCCGCCACCACGCCCGGCTAATTTTTCGTATTTTTTAGTAGAGACGGGGTTTCACCGTGTTAGCCAGGATGGTCTGGATCTCCTGACCTCGTGATTCACCCGCCTCGGCCTCCCAAAGTGCTGGGATTACAGGAGTGAGCCACTGCACCCGGCCTAAAACAAAGCACTTTCATTCTATCTTCCTGATTACTACTCCCACCCCGACCCCCTGCAAAAATAGATTTTGAAGCCCTATTTTCATGTCTCACCATTATTTTTTTTCCCCTAATAGGCCTTTTTTTTTTTTTTTTTTTTTTGAGATGGAGTTTCACTCTTATTGCCCAGGCTGGAGTGCAATGACGCAATCTTGGCTCACTGCAGCCTCCGCCTCCTGGGTTCAAGCAAATCTCCTGCCTCAGTGTCCCTAGTAGCTGGGATTACAGGCGCCTGCCACCATGTCTGGCTAATTTTTTTTTTTTGTATTTTTAGTAGAGACGGGGTTTTGCCATGTTGGCCAGCCTTGTCTGGAACTCCTGGCCTCAGGTGATCCACCTGCCTTGGCCTCCCCCAATGGCCTTTATAGGTCATAGACCTGTATCAGCCGTGCTCTTGACACACTGGTGAGCCTGGAAATGCAACTGTGTTTTGTTTTGTTTTTGACACAGGGTCTCACTCTGTCACCCAGGCTGGAATGCAATAGCACAATCTTGGCTCGCTGCAACCCTCTGCCTCCCAGGTTCAAGCGATTCTCCTGCTCCAGCCTCCTGAGTAGCTGGGATTACAGATGTCCGCCACCACGCCTGGCTAATTTTTGTATTTTTAGTAGAGACAGGATTTCACCATGTTGACCAGGCTGGTTTTGAACTCCTGACCTCAGGTGATCCGCCCGCCTCGGCCTCCCAAATTGTTGGGATTACAGGCGTGAGCCACTGCACTCGGCCGCAACTGCGTTTATTTTTCTTGTCATTAAGAAATTCAAGCATCTAAAATGAGTCCAAATTCACGGTTGCACAAATATGAAATGAACTGAATGAATAAAAGTAAAGAGTGCTTCATGTACATGAATTCAATAGAAAAGGGGTTAAGGGGTTATATTAGATGATGAGATCTGCATGAGTTAGCTCAGCAGGCTTGTTAATAAAGCAAATCTAACTACTGTGTATCACACAATGAGGCAGTGTAGTTTGGTGGAAAAGAGTGTTGAACTTTGATTCAAGAGACCTGGATTCAAGTGATACTTCTACCACTTACTATGTGACCATGGTCAAATCACTTAACTGCTCTGAATTTGTTCATTCATTTGAAATTTTTCAGTATAAAAACATGTCAGTCTCATAGTGTTATTATAAGTCAATGTGTAAAAGCACCAAGGGAGGGATGAAACGCTTTCTACTGAAAAATATTTTTACTACTATAATTTTCCTGGAATGGGTGGAAAGGATTTATGTATGGATTTCATTACTTAGTATGGTAGAGTCTTTTCCTGTACTATTAGGCCCAGACCTTAAGCCACATGTGGACAACTGGGGAAGTGGCTCAAAACAGAGACATAAAAGTAGCAAAATTCCATAGGAGGTAATAATGCTTTCTGGGAAATCTGAAATTCTTCTGTCATCTTTACCCCGTGTTTTCCATCTCCCTTCCTCCCTTCCTTCTTCATGATACATTTCCTTTTTTTTTTTTTTTTTTTTTTTTTTTGAGACAGGGTCTTACTCTGTCACCCAGGTTGGAGTGCACTGGCGCAATCTCGGCTCACTGCAACCTCTGCCTACCAGATTCAGGCAATCCTGCCTCAGCCCCCAGAGCAGCTGGGACTACAGGTACATGCCACCACACCTGGCTCATGTTTTTGTATTTTTAGTATAGACCAGGTTTTGCCATGTTACTCAGTCTGGTCTCAAACTCCTGGGCTCCAGCTATCCACCTGCCTCAGCCTCCCAAAGTGCTAGGATTACAGGTGTGAGTCATGCCACCTGGCCATAAATTTCTTGTTTGGCAAATCTGGGGAAGTGAGAAGAAAATGAATAAAAAGGAAACGTGGGCTGGGCGCGGTGGCTCACACCTGCAATCCCAGCACTTTGGGAGGCCGAGGCAGGTGGATCACAAGGTCAGGAGTTCGAGACCAGCCTGGCCAATATGGTGAAACCCCGTCTCTCCTAACAATACAAAAAAATTAGCTGGGAGTCGTGGCGCATGCCTGTAATCCCAGCTACTCGGGAGGCTGAGGCAGGAGAATTGCTTGAACCTGGGCGGCAGAGGTTGCAGTGAGCCAAGATCGCACCACACCGCACTCCAGCCTGGGTAACAGAGTGAGACTCCATCTCAAAAAAAAAAAAATAGAGAAAAAAGAAAAGAAACGTGGAAGAAATAGTAGAGTCAGGCCTGGGCATGGTGGCTCATGCCTATAATCCCAGCACTTTGGGAGGCTGAGGCGGGCAGATCATTTGAGGTCAAGAGTTTGAGACCAGCCTGGCCAAGATGGTGAAACCCCGTCTCTACTAAAAATACAAAAAAATTGGCTGGACATGGTGGTGTGTGCCTGCAATCCCAGCTACTCGGGAGGCTGAGGCAGGAGAATCACTTGAACCTAGGAGGCAGAAGTTGCAGTGAGCCAAGATGATCACACCACTACACTCCAGCCTGGGTGACAGAGTGAGGCTCTGTCTCAAAAAAAAAAAAAAAGAATTTGATGGTGGGCACCTTAATGGTATCTTGAGACCTTCTGAGATGTCCCAGAAGCCGGCTCTGCAAGAAAGATTCAAGTTCAAGTAGTTTATCTGGGAGATGATCCGATCCCAGGAAATACTCACAGGAGCATGGGTAAGTGAAACAAGGAAAGGAAGGCAACTGATAAAGGGTGCCCTGTGGCAAGTGGAACTTAATCCCACTGGGGGACTCTGGGAGTTAGAGTAGAACATGCAGTTCAGAGTTATTTCACTTGAGGGCTGAGGGAACTAGGGTATTTATACACTGACTTCTATCAATCATCGGTTGAGAGCTCTTAGGGATATGGGCTGTTAATTTTCTGGCCCTTTAGTTCTGACTTAGTGGTGGTGTTGGGAGGGCAGGGCTTTCCAATGGCCAGATAAGGCCCTCGGGCAGAGAGATGCAGGTGCTGGCAGTTGACAGTGGGTCAGGTGTTGACATCATAGTCATTATGGTAAGTCCTGAGGGGATTTCGGCAGGGTTCAGACAGCATCTGCTCCAAAGAGATTATTTTATTAGGTTGGTGCAAAAGTAATTGCGGTTTTGTCATTTTATTCAATGGCAAAAACTGCATTTACTTTTGCACCAACCTAATAGTTCTTCTTTGCAGATCTTTGAAAATAATGTTTTGTTTTGTTTTGTTTTAAGATGGAGTCTCCTCTGTCGTTCAGGCTGGAGTGCAGTGGTGCAATGTCAGCTCACTGACACCTCCTCCTCCTCCTGGGTTCAAGCGATTCTCCTGCCTCAGCCTCCCGAGTAGCTGGGATGACAGGCATGCGCCACCACGCCCAGCTAATTTTCTGTATTTTTAATAGAGACTAGGTTTCATCATGTTGCCCAGGCTGGTCTTGAACTCCTGACCTCAAGTGATCTGCCCGCCTCAGCCTCCCAAAGTGCTGGGATTACAGGCATGAGCCACCGTGCCTGGCCGAAAATAATGTTTTCAACAATTTGATGATGTTGATGTGAGGACTGCTTGTAGGAAGGTAGATGTCATTTGTAGGTGTGTTCCAAGCTGAAGTTAAGGTCTCTATGGCTTGGCTTCCTCATCTGCAAAGTGGGGCAACTACACCTATCTGATTGGGTGTTGTCGGGGCTACAGGTAGGCTATGATAAGCATTAGGTTGGTGCAAAAATAATTGCGGTTTTTGTCATTACTTTTTTTTTTTTTTTTTTTTTTTTTTTGAGATGGAGTTTCGCTTTTGTTGCCCAGGCTGGAGTGCAATGGTGTGGTCTCTGCTCATTGCAACCTCTGCCTCCTGGGTTCAAGCGATTCTCCTGCCTCAGCCTCCCTAGTAGCTGGGATTACAGGCGCCCACCAACACGCTTGGTTAATTTTTGTATTTTTAGTAGAGACGGGGTTTTGCTATGTTGGCCAGGCTGGTCTTGAACTCCTGACCTCAGGTGATCCACCCGCCTCGGCCTCCCAAAATATTGAGATTACAGGTGTGAGCCACCACGCATGGCCTGTCATTACTTTTAATGGTAAAAACTGCAATTACTTTTGCACCAACCTAATACCATAGTGCTAAAGACATAAGAGGTGCTTGATAAACAGTAGAAACAATCATGATAGTCCTTGTTAGGGACAGCACTGATCGGACAAGTTCTCACAGAAGGCATGCCCTTCTTGTAGAGGTCACGGGACTCAGAAGCCCTGTCCCTAAACATTCTCTGGGACTTTTCTGAACAGCCTGCCTCCAACACGTTTCCTCTACCTCTGCTAACTGAAGATAGGACTTTAGGACTTTGCTCCAGCTTTGTTCCTCAGTTTCAGCTTTCTTGTTTCCTCTCACTGAGGTCTGTGCATCTTTCTATTTGCTCATGAGCTAACCAAGCCTGTCTCACCCCAACCCTAATACCCAGCTCTTGATGCCTTTGGGGACAGTAATGTTCATTGTTTTTTTCTAATTATAAGACTAACATTGGGTTGGTGCGGTGCCTCATGCCTGTAATCTCAGCACTTTGGGAGGCCGAGGCAGGCAGATCGCTTGAGCTCAGGAGTTCAAGACCAGCCTGGGCAACATGGTGAAACACCGTCTCTACAAAAAATTAGCCAGGGGTGCTTGCATGTCCTGTAGTCCCAGCTACCCGGAAGGCTGAGGTGGGAGGATCACCTGAGCCTGGGAGGTCGAGGCTGCTGTGATCACGTGACTGTACTCCAGTCTGAGCAACAGAGTGAGACCCTGTCTTAAAAAAATAAAAGAATAATATATGCTCATTTTTGAATATATATATATATATATTTTTTTTTTTTTTTTGAGACGGCGTCTTGCTCTGTTGCCCAGGCTGGAGTGCAATGGCGTGATCTTGGCTCACTGCAAACTCTGCCTCCCAGGTTCAAGCGATTCTCCTGCCTCAGCCTCCCGAGTAGCTGGGACTACAGGTGCCTGCCACCACGCCCAGCTAATTTTTATATTTTTAATAGAGACGGGGTTTCACCGTGTTGGCCAGGATGGTTTCCATCTCTTGACCTCATGATCCGCCCGCCTCGGCCTCCCAAAGTGCTGGGATTACAGGCATGAGCCACCGCACCCAGCCTTGAATATTTGTCATAGGCAGAAAAAAATTTTTTTAAAGTAAAACAAAAATCTTCCATAACCCCACAGTTTAAAGATTTCACTTTTAGCATCTTGATATATTTCCTTCCAGTGCTTTTTTCTGTGCATGTACATATCACATAATTGGGCTCATGTTTTTGGAATCACATTTTGCATCCTGCTTTTCTAACGTATAATGCTAACATGTGCCCATAACATGAGAATTTCTTCAAAAACATGACTCTTAGTGAGTGTACAATACTATATTATATGGACTTATTTTTATTTTAACCATTCCTACTATTGCTGTAAGTTGTATCTTTTTTGCCTTTTATAAATAATTCTGCATTAAGCATCTTTGTACCTAATTATTTGTGGGCTTCTCTATTTCTTTTGGGATAAATTACCAAGTGGAATCCCTAGGTCAAAGGGTATGAATATTCTAAAGGCTGTTAGCATATACTGACAAATATCCTCTATGGAATTTCTAATGAAGTTAACACATGCATAGATTTTGTGAAATCATTACCATAATCAAGATACATAACGATTCTTGGCCGGCCACAGTGGCTCACACCTATAATCCTAGCACTTTGGGAGGCCGAGGCAGGTGAATCACTTGAGGCCAGAAGTTCCAGACCAGCCTGGGCAACACAGTGAAACCCTGTCTCTACCAAAAATATAGAAAGATTAGACAGAAGTGGTGGCATACACCTGTGGTCCCAGATACTTGGGAGGCTCGGGTGGGAGGATCGCTTGAGCCTGGGAGACAGAGGTTGCAGTGAGCTGAGATTGCACTGCACTGCACTGCACCACTGCCTGGCAACAGAGTAAGATCCTGTCTCAAAAAAAAAAGCTACATAATAATTCCATTACCCCAATAAACTCTCTTCTGCTATCCCTTCATAGTCATCCCCTTCATAACTCTTATGGAATATTTAGCTCTGTAGTGTGGAATTAACTGATCACTCTTAGCTAATTGTCTTGATAGCATTACAATGCCCCCAAGTTAAAATAACTCATTCAAGTATTATCAAGAAGTTTCTGAGTCAGGTTGCAGCAGCTGCCAGGACTGGTCTCCGAAGTGGGTGGATCTGATAAGGACTCCTCTCAGAGTGGTGCCTGAAAGAGTCTATTTCTGCCATTAAGACTGCAAGACATGCTGAGATTCAATCACAGGACTGTGGGGAGAGGAGCGGGAAGAAGCCAGGACTAGGCTGGAGTAGGATTAGTGGGAACGGAATTAGTTATAGAGCTGACCCTCAGGGCAGTTAGACAGAAGTCTCAATTTCAAAGTTCAAGGACTTGGGATGAGTAAGTGTCAGGTGTGACTTGGACTTAGCACAAAGTAGCACTGAAAGCTAAGGATTTGATGTGGGTAACACAATGAAGATATCCTAGGCAGAGGCAGTATCTTGGTTCAGTGGGACAGGGGAGGATTAGGAGGAGAAGAAGGTGAGGAAGGGAGACAGAAAATATTGGGAGTCTACAGGAATGGTCTAGGCTCTTGGACAAGAGTTCACAAGGACCCAGCTAGACATCAGAACTCTTTGAAATGAGCAGGTGAACAGGTGAACCTCTCATTCTGGAGAGAGAATTAGGTGACCAATTAGGAACCAAGGTGTGGCTCAGTGGCCGAGAATACAGTGGGGTTTAGGTGATTTCCAATGTGAACAGTGACTCTAAGGCAGTGGTTTGTAAACTTTAGCATGGGTCAGAGTGCCTCCCAAACCAGGAGGTTTTGATTCAGTAGGTCTGGAGTGAGAAGCCAGAATTTCTGATTCAGTAGGTCTGGGGTGGGGATCAAGAATTTCTGACAAGTGACCAGGGCTGCTGCTGCTACTTCTTGGAGAAGTACACTTTGAGAACCACTGCTCTAAGGCAAAAATACATACATTGAGATTAGAATAACCATGTCATTTGCACGTCACCCAGTACATGTAGGAAAAGGGCTCCTAAATGTAACACAGGGCTTGGCTCTTCCAGGTGATGAGCTGGTAGAGCTAAACCTGCTGCTGGAAGTGTTTTGTGCTTCCAGGAGGGCAAATAGGGTAGGAAGCAACTGGCCCCTTTTAGATGACCCAAGCATCACTGGAATTCTCACATCACTGGAGTTCTGTCCTGTATAGGTCATAATACTCTTAAGTGATGTTATTTTGACTTAAAGGGCCAGCATCTAAAACTGTCAAACTGTAATTCTCTGCTAGAGAATCCATTTTCTTCTTCTTTTAGGGCTAGCCCTCTTTGCTTATTGAGGAGTAATAAAAATAATATCCCCTTATGTTAGCATAGCACGTTCTAATTCAAAAAGTGCAATGACATGATATCTCATTTGATCTCCTTTCTGTGATGGAGGCAAGCCCGGTATTTTTATTCCATCCTTTGGGCTACTGATTCTCAAAGTATAGTTCCCACACCTGCAGCATTAACAACACCCAGAAACTCTCTAGAAAAGCAAATTCTGACCCCACTCCAGACTTACTGAATCAGGTCCGGGGTCTGGCAGGGGGCCAATAATTCGCATTTCTAACAAGTTCCCTGGTGATGCTGATGTCGGTGCTGCTGGTCCCAGACCACACTTGAATGAAAACCACTGCTATAGATAAAAATGAAAGATGTAGAAGCCCAGGGACTTGTCCTAAGAGGACTCCTGCCTAGATCCTTTTCTTACTACACCTGCTGCATCCCTGGTCCCTATGCGCCCGCCCCCACCACCCTGCCCTTCGAAAAAAAAAAAAAAAACCAAAAACCTTCAAATCCCAGCTGCATTATTTTAGAATTTTGTGAATGTGAATACCTGTAAAATGAGGATAACAATAGGATCTACCTCTTTGGGTTCTTACAAAGATTAAACAAGAACTAGGTAAAGTACTTAGCACCGTGCTTTTGCTTAATAAATGCCAGGGATCATCATGATTTTTTATTAATATTAGAAATGACAATTCACAATGAATACCTTGGTAAGTTCTTTGGATGTGTGTCTTCAGAACGCTCCTCTTAAAATGTGAATGTCCCTAGATAATGTAGACATTAAAGCACCTGATCGTTAACATTCCATCTCTGATTGCCATGAGCATTTGGCTGAGGGCAGGGTACTTAGGAAATGGGACCCACGACTGGTAAAGTAGGAGCCAAGAGAAAATAGAGCAGTGCATGGAACAGTGTACTGAAAGGCACACAACAGCAAGACTTCTTGAGGAAACTTTGAATAGCTGGTTACGGGGAAGAGTGGCTGGCAGAGGAAGCAACTGGGAAGGGCAGCCAGGAGTAGGAGGCAGGCTGTTAAAGACAATCTACATCCTTCAAATTTCCCCCTAGGGCAGCCCCAGGGGAGGGCTCCAGGGCTACACCAGGCCACAAGGGGATCTGCCAGGGTTCGTGTTGCATGAAGTCCAAGGGTGGACACTCAGGTGCCCATAGTGAATGCCCAGAGGGGCCCTCCACTGGCAATTAGCACAATGAATTTGGGCTCAAAAGTGGCTTTGTCTTCAGGGTGACTCCTATTTGGCAAATATCCTGACTACGGCACACCATGCACTAGCTCATCCCAGGGACATGGTCCTTTATTAGTGGAGGTCTGCTATGTTGTTTCTCAAGGCGCCCTAGGCCCCTCAGGAAGCGGTTTTATGTTATCTGGGTGGCGCAGCCCGGGTCCCGTGCCCCGAGAGGACGGAGACCTTTGCAACTGAATTAAACAGAAGAAACAAAAGCAGCAAGTTCGGGCCCGTGGGTACAGAGGGTTAGCCAATGGGGCCCGGCCGCTCCCCGGCGGAGTGGTACTATGATGACAGTAGCCAACCAGCGCGCTCTATGCAAATGAGATACTGTATCCCGCACCAGCCGCTTCAGTGTCGTCTGGTTGTTATAGTGATAAACTGAGGCCTTGCCTCTTGGCTTCTGGGAGAGAGAGAGAGAGAGAGAGAGAGAGAAAGGCGCGGGGGGTAACCTCTTTACTTCCCCCAGGGAAGACAGAAAGAAGGGGAGAAGAAGCGGGGGATGGGTGGAGGGTAGGGGGGAGAAAAATACGTGACAAAGAAAACATTCTCTGCCTGGGAGGAGACTCTCTGAGGGTGTAGAGCTAGAGGGAGCATTCACTGGCCATGCCAGTAGTTACCACTGATGCTGAGTCAGAAACAGGTATCCCAAAATCCCTTTCCAATGAGCCTCCCTCAGAAACCATGGAGGAAATAGAGCACACATGCCCACAGCCTCGACTGGTAAGTAAAGACAAAGGATGGAAATGTATGCGTGGCTATGGCATAAAAGAGTTCCTTATGCGCCCGCAGCCAGCGAGGAAAACGATGCTTAGAGGATTTTCATGTAAATGAGAAGAGCGCTACCGCCTAATCCTTCTCAGCTGTTTATACTTAGCTTCTATACCGGGCGCTGCTCTCAGTTTACAAAGCGTTATTGTATTGGCTGGGTAGGAAACGGGCTGCTTGGGATATGCTGTGTTTTTGTGCTTCGGGAGGAGGGGAGGGCCTTTTTCCTTTTAGGTGTGTTCTTGTCTGAAGGTAAAAAAAATCCTACAGTGCAATTTTAAAATGGTATTCTCTTTACCAAGCTCGGGACGAGTCCCTTGTTAAGTTTTAAATTCTAGCTAAGGAATGATTCGTTCCTCAACTGATTTTGGTGCCTAATGCCAATTTGGGGGGAAAAAATGGAAACATGGAAGCAAAACTTCCCCATCCGTTCGAAAATGTTCAAAATAAATAAATAAATACATAGGAGTCCCTCAATGATTTAGTTAGAAATAATACGCATTTAAAACGAACTGTAAAACATTTCCAGAGTGTGCTGTGAGGGTTTCTCTTCAGGTAGGGAAACCTGGGGACGCTACATCTATTTAGAAAGGGGCTGCATGCCTTTAAGAATGAAAGTGTGGAAACGGGGTACTGAGAGCGTCCTTCCGCCTCCGTAACTGCACCGTAACTGCTCTCCCAAATTTGGTCGTCTCTCTATCCCTGGTCATGATCTTTTAGGTAGATGTGAAACTTCGTTCCCAACCACCTCAGCATGTGTCCTCAAGGAATGGGTTTTCTGTGGTCCGAAGTCTTCTGGAACTTGGGGAGACCTCTCTTTGAGTCCCCCAATCCAAAAGACACACTAGTTAAAGCTACCCTTTCCTTTAGCGATTTCCCCCAAGTTAAAAGGTGGAATATTTTGATTGGCTGTGGAGTTTGACCCCGGGAAGAGTTTTTTAAAAAAGGATTTTGTGATGTAGCATTTTGTGTGAACCTGCAAAATTAGGGCTCACAGATGAGAAGGCCAACCCATCATAAAACTGTTATTTCTTAATAAGAGTTACTAAGGGTTCAAAGAAGGCTTAGAACAACTTCCTAAAAAGCACAAATACAGAGGAAGTTATATTAGAGCCCTGTGGGCTTTTTTTCCCTATGCTTCTATTTTTAAAAATGTTTTCTCTTAGGGCACTTTAATAGTAACTGTGCCCTAGCACTTTAGCCACTTACTGAATGACATACACAATGTAGTGTCTATGTTCTCATGAGATACAAACCATCCCAATAAGTTTGTTACTAAGGGATTCCTTTGAGTCACTAAACAACTCATGGTTTAGCATAAAGAGAAATGACCACTACAAGCATATTACAAGATCATCATATGCACATATACATATACACACATAAATACAGAGAGAGAGAGACTCACTCTGTTTTCCAGGCTGGCCTCAAACTTGAACTCCTGGACTCAAGTGATCCTCCTGCCTCAGCCTCCCAATAGCTGGGATTACAGGCTTGTGCCACAGCACTGGACCTATATATATATATATACATATATACGCATATATGTATATATGTGTATATATGTATATATGTGTATATACGTATATATGTATATACGTACATATACGTATATATATACGTACATATATACGTACATATATACGTATATATACTATATATACGTGTATATATATGTATATACATACGTATATATACGTGTATATATGTATATACATATGTATATATACCATATACGTATGTATATAGTATATACACGTATATATACTATATATGTATGTATATAGTATATATACGTATATATATGTATATATGTATATATGTATACATATATATGTATATATTTGTGCCCATGCTTACCCAAAAATATATTTTTTAGAGTAACTGCAATCTTCAAATTTGCATCACATACCTTCCTGACAGAGGTAAAGGGCAGAGGAGAGAAAGGCAGCATTCAGCTCCAGTTTGTGCATCATTTCAGTCTCTTTTGCCTACTATTTTTCCTTCCATTTTTACCTCTTAGCTATTCTGCTTCTTGGTTGCTTCTGCCTGAGGGAGATGGGCAGAGAAAATTAAGGGAAAGAAGAAAGTTCAAGTTACTTTCTTTTTTTTTTAAGATGGAGTCTCACTATGTCCTCCAGGCTAGAGTGCAGTGGCCTGATCTTGGCTCACCACAACCTCCACCTCCCAGGTTCAAGCGATTCTCCTGCCTCAGCCTCATGAGTAGCTGGGATTGCAGGTGGGCACCACCACGCCTGGCTAATATATTTTTTTGTATTTTTGGTAGAGACAGGGTTTTACCATGTTGGCCAGGCTGGTCTCGAACTCCTGCCCTCAGGTGATCCGCCCACCTTGGCCTCCCAAAGTATTGGGATTACAGGTGTTAGCCACTGCGCCTGGCCAAGTTACTTTCTACTTTCACTTGTGACAGCTTATTCCAGGTGGTAACTCACAAGAACCACGCAAAGCTGGCAATGTGCTCTACACTCTCACCTCCCACCCATTGTAGAAATAAGGAAACTGAGGTTCAGAGAGGGTAAGTGACTTGCCCAAGGGTCACACTGCTTTGAAAGGGGCAGAGCTGGGATTTGAGCCCAGAGCTCTACACCTGAAAAGTGGAAGATCTTTCTTCTATAACATACTCATAAGTGAGATATATTCCGTTCCCATCTTTTTGGCAGTTCTGGTTTTGTGTGTGTGTGTGTGTATCATACACATGCATAGGTATGATACAGATGTACATAAGTTGAACTGTTGAAGCACCTGCTTTGATTTACTTATGATACAAAATTTTCCATGTTGTTCATCATTGTCATGGGCTACTGAAATTTGACTATGTTTAAACAGGGGCTTGCAACCAATTTATAAAACACTACTAAAATTTTTAAAGTGCCTTTTCTCTTATTAGCTAACTTTGATCACTGTAGTATATTCTAAATTTAGATTTATACTTCATAGCCTAACTTTCCTTGGCTAATGATCTTACTTTAATAACTAAGGCACATGCTAACTACTTAATAAAAAAGTTTGTTGATGAAGAGAGTGAGCAGCAAGTGAAAACATGAAATTAACATTTCTTTCTTTGGTTTTTAGTAGTTTCTGTTGATCTTGTAGCTTTGCTAGTGTCTTCATATTTCAAATTGTATAAATTCTGCATTTCTCCCAGCACCCAGGCATATAGCTCCAAATTGTATGTGGGTCACTGACACCACAGCCATCAACAGAGTGTGGCTACTGAGTTGCTTAACTAACTATGGAAAGTGTATGAAATATTTGCAGGGGGCCTGTTTAGGATTGAAGCTCCACACTTGGATTCTCCTTCAGAGGGCAGGCTCCTTCTCCCAGTTGCTGAAATGAAGTGGGGAGCTGGCATACGTGAGTGAATAAATAGACTTTAAAGCAGTCTATATTTTAGATCCCTGTAAGAAACAAATTGATAATAATATTGCAGATATGATTGAATTATATTTCAAGGGGAAGTTTTTCTGACAGGAAAACTTGTAGTTTCTCTACCTGCCTTATTCTTCATTAGGGGAAAATATAAGAAAGGAGACGATTAAATAGAATGCAATAACTCTGATAAAGAAATTAGAAAAGAAATAACAAAAACATTACCTAGGTTTTATGATAGAGCCTATATTTTAGGAATGTAATCTTACTACCCTTACCATTTTACCATGGTGCTCTGATTTGAGATGCTTCTGAGAACTCTTTACATTGTTACAATATTTACTCTTGATTCTTGACTTGTTTTCAGTTCTTTACTATTTTCCTGATTAAACATGATGCAAGGTGACTCATCAGCTTGACTGTCAAGATGAGAAACTGAGTGGCCTTGGGTGATATGATGTAATAGCCCTTCTTGGAAACCTAACTCCTGAGATACAAGGACTCCTCTGAGCAAGGACTGTGTCCTCATATCTTCCCAGCCCTCAGATTATGCCTAGAAAGATCCTCTGGGCTCAGCAGGTGTCCCAGAAGCCCTTTCTAACAAGGCCCAGACACCCTGAAAGTTCTCTGCTTGAGGATTTGGTTAATGACCTTGGACAAGTTCTTCTAGGGGTGCATTCTGTTGTCAGAAGGAATTGTAATTCTAGCCTGCAATAGTCACTTCCATGAAGATGGATATACCATGGATCAACTGAGAAGGCCTTGGAAATAAAAAAGGGTTGGTTCAATATGCCACGTTAGCAGGAGGAGTTCATTTCGGGTTTTACTTCCAAGTGGAGCAGTGCCAAGAGACTGCTGTCTTGCAGAAGGTGCATTATGTCAGTTTGGAGGTAGCATGCTCATCTGCTAGTGTTCAAAAAGATGACCAGATTTCCAGAGACATCAATGGCTTCCTTTGCTAATATTGCCATCTACTTAGCCACCCAGAACAGAATACATTTTAAAAATGAAACACTCTTAATGCACAATATTGGCGAAAATAAACAAACATGAGCTTCCTTGGGCATTTACTGTGGTCAACTGGAATTCTGCCTAAGGTTATTATTAGATATCTTCCTGCTGATCTCTATCCAAATGCAACATCCATGTCTTGCAAATTGATACTAGTCAGGTGTATTTAGCATGGAATCAATCCATTAGTTTCTTCCATTCTTTTAGGTTTGTTCTCTCACTACCCCTCCAACCCCCATTTGCCTAATGCTAAACCCTTATGGAAGAAATAAACCTAAATCAAATATGATAGGTAGTTTCTCTGTTTTATTTTGATGATTTAGCATATAGAAATCAAAAGGGTTCATGTACATGTCCTCAATCAGGCAGTGAGGAAGATTTAAAGTATTTAGCAATGCAGAGTTTTGGAAGATAACTGAGAGAAAACTGAGTCTCTTACCAATCCTTACCAACCCGTACCATCCCCTTACCCATGGGATCCACAGTCAGCCAGGTGGTTAACAACTTCCAGACACAGCAATGCACCAGGTGCTGTGGAGAGAAATAAAAGAAGTGAATCCAAAGCCCTTGCCCCTAAAGGGGCATTTCCATTTAATAGAAGGTAGTAGTTTGGTTTGTGGAAGCGTGCCAGGATGCTGAAATCCCTTAAGAGAGCTTTTTTGTAAGTTTGACTTTAATATATTTGACTTTCTTGAAAGCTGTTTTTTATCCATTGAGCGGAAGTACTTCCCAGCAGGGAGGACTCTGTTAACCCAATCCCCAAGTTAAGAAGAGTCCCTGCATTTGAAGAAAAGGTTTTACTTGCTCACCCCAATACATATTTTGGGACATGGAAAGGATCAATCTATTTTTGAGTGGATCTTAAGCCCCCATTGTGGGTGGCACATACTGGCCTAGAACTCTAGAACAGCTCTGCCCAGTAGAAATACAGCATGAGCCACATGTGTAATTGAAAATTTTCAAGCGGCCACAGTTTTAAAAGTTAAAAAAGGTGAAATTAATTTTGTATCCAAAATATTATGTCAGCATGCAATATAAAAATTATTAATGAGATCTTACATTATTTTCTTCATACTAAGTCTGAAATCCAATGTGTATATTGTGTTTGCAACACATTTCAATTCGGACTAACTAATTTCAAGTGCTCAGTGGCTACATGTGGATTTACAGGGAGCTTAGACACTTGTCCAGCCCTGTTAGGATCAGTTCTGAGGACCTACAATGATAAATACTTTTCATGTTGCACAGTTCATGTATACATATATGTAGTCATAACTAAAACCGAACATCACTTTTCCTTACTTCATGTTTTGCACTCTTATACTTTCTATGCTATCCTATCTTGTTCTATTTCAGTTAAGAGACTGTTGCAGTAATCTAGATGAGAGTTAATAAGTTTGAAGTTATAGAAGGACAGTGGGAAAGGAGAGAACTAGATGGATATGGGAAACACTAAGGAGGTAAATGCCCCAGGATTTGATAACTAAGTCTGAGCATGGGGCAGGTTCAATGAAAGATCAAGGGGCCAGGCGCAGTGGCTCATGCCTGTGATCCCAGCACTTTGGGAGGTGAGGCAGGTAGATCACTTGAGGTCAGGAGTTCGAGACCAGCCTGGCCAACATGGCGAAAACCCGTCTCTACTAAAACTACAAAAATTAGCTGGGTATAGTAGTGTGCTCCTGTAATCCCAGCTACTTGGGAGGCTGAGGCAGCAGAATCGCTTGAACCCGGGAGGCGGAGGTTACAGTGAGCCGAGATCATCCCACTGCACTCCAGCCTGAGTGACAGAGCGAGACTCCATCTCAAAAAAAAAAAAAAAAAAAAAAGATCAAGGAAGGCACAGTTTGTTTTCTGGCTCCAACTAGTGAGTGCCATCACTGAGATGGGTGCGCCAGGGAAGTAGAGTTTGTGAGAGTTATGTCTGAGGTGCCATGGGGACTTCCACTTGGAGGTGTCTAGTTCATGTTTGGTTGGGGAACTCAGGAGAGAGTTCTGAGCTGGAGATACAGATCTGGGAGATAGCATGGAGGAGATGGAAGTGAAATTGAGGCAGTGAAATGGATGAGAGTGAAATTGAGATAGTTTCTCGACTGAGAAAGAAGTGGATGGAAATGGTTACCTAGGAAGAGTGCTTCAGGATAATCCCACTACAGGGCTAATTCTAGAAAGTAACTGACCCTGAGCCATCCTATCAGGCTCTTAGAGGGGGAAAATAGAGGAGCTGTAATTAAAGCTATTAGAATCCTCCTTCTATTCATCTGTCTCTACATGAAATCTGGTTAAGCTAATCTACTTTATCCCAGAATCTTCCCAAGTTGGAACCCTGAGAAAGACTACTTAAAGGGCCAGTAGAAGAAGGATCATGAAAAGAAGACAGAGAAATATTTCTCAAATAACTGGGAGATCAAGGGACCAAGGGCAGGGTAAGTTTCATGGATGGAATGTCCAATAGAATCAAATGCAGTAGAGAGATCAAATGAGATAGGAAGGAAAAGTTTCCTTTGGATTTAGAAAGAAGAGGTCAATGGTGATGTTTCAGTGAAGTGGTGGGAGTGGAGGCTGGATGGCAGTAGATTGAGGAGCCTCTAGGTGGTAGGGAAGTGGAAGCTTGACTGAGAGAGGAAGTGGATAGAATGTATAGTACCCAGAGGTGGACAAATCAGGGCTTAGGGTTACTAGAGACTAGCTTTTCCCCTCCCTTCTTTCGTTCCTTTCATCTTCCCTCCCTTCATCTTTTTTTCCTTTTATTTTTCATTCCGTTCATCTATCCAAGATGTCAAATCTTTTAGTTGGCTCATTCTTTTAAGATGATAGCAACTTATGCCTAAATATAAATCGGAAAGAGCCAGTGGGAGAGGGAAAGGGTGATGGTGATGGGGACAACTGATGAAGGGAATGTCTCTTAGGCTGGACAGGTTGGGCTCCAGTGCACAAGTGGAAGGATTGGCTTCAGGGAGAAAAAAAGATGCCTCTCCCTCTGTGGTGGTGAGAAAGCTGGCAAGGATGGTTTGGGTAAGAACAAGTTATAAGAGGAAGGGTACTGAAAGTTGAAGGCCTCTCTATCTGATAGCCTGTTTTTCATCTGTGAAGGTGGAAGCAAAATCATGGTGGCTTATTTCTGGCTAGTACAGAAGTATAATTCTGGTATATCCTGGGTAGTTGAGTCCAGCCCCAGGATATGTCCTCTCCTGAGGCCTCCAGGCTGTGGATAGGGAGAAGTGGAAAGGCTGGGATGGTTCCTGATGAGATGCAGTGATGAGAGCAAATGGATCTGCTTCGTTGTGGCCTCTGGGACTCCACACCAATGCCCATCAAGCCAAGTCTAGATCTGGCCAGGAAGAGCTGAACTAGCCCACAGTGAAAGGACAGGGGGCTGGCAAGACAAATACGCTAAAGCTTGGTCTCGACTTGCTGGAGCCCATAGTCTTGTTCCAGTGTCAGTTTTGCCATTGAATTATTGTGTGCACTTAAGCAAATCCCTTTCCTCTCTGGATTCCATTCTGTCCCCCACAATGGATTGGATAGATCCTTAGAGTGTGATTCTAGCTTTCGTTGCCTTGGAACTTGGTCTACTGCAGTATGTTCTGTTTGAGCTCATGCTCCTATCAAAAGTCTGGGCTACCCCATTCCTCACCCCCTGTTGGTTTTATCCATTTGGGGTAAAAACAGGTTGCATGATCTTATGGTAAGACAAACAAATGTTCACAAGCACTTTGAAGTTTTACATTGATGTTGTACAAACCACTTCTGCTGTCTTCTGTTTTATTCTTCAGATGTTTCCTCAGACAAGTTGAATGTATTCCAAATCATATATGGAATATTCTATTCATTGTTTAGAGAAACCTGTGTTGAATCTCTTCTTAACGTGAACAGTAGCCTCCTAATTTATCTATTTCATACTACAGAAGTTTGAAACATTGGGCCTTCTTTGAGGCGTGGCAGTATGGGCTTGAACTATAGGGGCCTTTCTTAACCAATGTTGTCTATCTAAGCTTGCTAGCTACTTGGGGTTAAAGCCCAGCAATGGGTCAGGCCATAGTCCCAAAACTCTTACATCTTTAGCTGGTGCCTCACACAAAGCTTCTTAGTGACCCTTAGGGAAATAAATGCAGGAAAAGAATTATTCCATCAGATCACCGCGGGGTGGGGCGGGGGGAGAATGAAAAGGAAAAAAAGAAAGGAAGGTAGAAACAAACTAAGTCATTGCAAGCTAGGCCTATTTTCTTCCAATAATCTCCCAGGTAACAGCCTCTACCTTGCTAAGATCTGATTACCCGTTGCTGGCCTCAGACCATAGCATTATTGTTTTAACATTCCTACCTTCCTCTTTATCCCAGCATGAACCAGGTTGTATGGGAGGCTGGGAAGCTGACCTTGCTTGGGGATAAAGAGACAGTTTAGCACTCAATGATCTTGAAGGCAGACTTGAAAACACAGTGATTAGAAAATAAAGCAGTGAGCCCTGGTAGTGTGCGCCTGTGTAATAATGTGCAGGGCCACACAGGGCTAGCCTATTGAGCAGAATTCATTTTCATATAATCTCCTCCCTCCCGCCAAAATCTTTGACTTGGTGTTTTTGTTTTCTACTCGGTAATTCATGCATGCTGAACCTGACATCAGTGTAAAAGGACGCTGAGGGTTATTTAAACTGTCATTTAAGAAAAATAACAACAACGATAATAGGTTAATAGAAACATCATGAATGATGTGTACAGCCTATTGCCAACCAAATGATGTTGAAAGCCCATTCCTGGTACATGCAGGCTTCTGTGTTTCATCTCTAGTGTGCCTAATATTGACTGTAGGCACAGTCTCATAATAATAAATTCTATTTTACCTCCAAATTGTTTAGTTATAAGGTAATTGTTCTATATGGGATTCGAGGCTAGTGGTCTCACTCCTTTTTCTCCATGGGCAAGTCAGGGAATTGAACAACCATTCACAGTGCACACTGTATTGGGCACTGTGTTGAATGCTCTATATGTATTATCTCATTTAATCAGGCTGCAGACCCATGAAATAAGCATTACTATTCCTCATGTTATAAGTAAGGAAATAAAGAATCAAGTAATTTCCCAAAGATCCAAAAAGATGTATATGTATATTTTTGAGATGAAGTCTTGCTCTGTCACCCAGGCTGGGTGCAGTGGCATGATCTCAGCTCACTGCAACCTCCGCCTCCCAGGTTCAAGTGATTCTTCTGCCTCAGCCTCCCCAGTAGCTGGGATTACAGGTGCACGCCACCACACTCAGCTAATTTTTGTATTTTTATTTTTTTTTTTAGTAGAGATGGGGTTTCACCATGTTGGCCAGGATGGTCTTGAAGTCCTGACCTCAAGTGACCCTCCCGCCTCAGCCTCCCAAAGTGCTGGGATTACAGGTGTGAGCCACCGTGCCCGGCCCCAAAGATCAAATATTAACTGATTAAGCTGGGAGTTGAAATTAGGTTTGTCTGACTTCTAAAGCCCCTATTTCCATGACACATAATTCTCAAACTTCAGTGAGCATAGAATTGCCTGCTCAAGCTCCCAGGTAATTCGGAAGAAAGTTGTGCCTAGATGCACTTTGAGAGATGCTTTATTTAGCCCTCCCAGTCATATCTGCTGTGTTTGGAAACAGGAGTAGAAATAAATCAGATATCTATGTTCTTTGTAGTAAAACTAGAAATTCAATGTAAATATTTTGACCCAGCAGTTCCATTTCTTAGAAATTTGTACATATGGCCACCAAAAAAACTAGTATTAGGATGTTCTTAGCAGTGTTATTCATAATAACCCCAAACTGGAAACTACCCGAATGCCCAGCAGAAGCAGAATGGATAAAAAAAAATTGTAGTACATTCACACAATTTAATGCTGGGTAGCAGTGAGATTGAAGAATCTACAACCACCTTCAGGAATATGGATGAATCTCACAAATGTAACATTGAATGAAAGAAGCCAGATACAAAATAATATGTGCCACATGATTTCATTTCTATAAAATATAAAATAAAATAGGCAAAGCTCATCTTTGATGTTAGAAATCAGTGTAGTGGCAGGAGCATGGGATGGACGCTGGAAGTATTAGGTTACTTGATGTGTGGCTGTGTGTACTTAGCTTGTGAAAGTCCATTGAGCTGCACTTAGGATATGTGTACTTTTCTTTTCTTTTCTTTGAGACGGAGTCTCGCTCTGTCACCCAGGCTGGAGTGCAATCGTGCAATCTTGGCTCACTGCAACCTCTGCCTCCCAGTTACAAGTGGTTCTTCTGCCTCAGCCTCCTGAGTAGCTGGGATTACAGGCATGTGCCACCACACCCAGCTAATTTTTGTATTTTTAGTACAGACCAGGTTTCACCATGTTGGCCAGGCTGGTCTTGAACTCCTGACCTCAGGTGATCCACCTGCCTCGGCCTCCCAAAGTGCTGGGATTAGAGGCATGAGCCACTGTGCCTGGCCACCATGTGTACTTTTCTATATGTCTATTATTCTTTAGTACAAAGTTTAAAGATATTATTATTCACAATAATGAAGAAAGGGAACACTCTACATTGTATTTCCCATTTCCAAATAATTCTGGTGATCTAATAAACTCTAAGGAATGGCATCAGATCCTACTTACAATTATAGCTCTTGGCTGCTAATAGAGCTTCAAGGTGCTCAGCCCTTCCAGGGGCCAGTATATCCAGCCCCAAAGAGAGCCTAGGTGAGCACTTGAACAAAACACCTTACGTCTAGGACCAGTCCAGCCCTAGTCAGGTAATCTGTGAATTAAAATCCATGGCCCCCAATTGTGTACTATGCCTGGCCTCACAGTCAGACAGGTTGTGGGCTGAGGAAATGGATGGCATTGGTTAGGTAGCAAGAGTACCTCAGAATAACCCTGCTGCAGGGTGAATTCTAGAAAATAGCTGACCCAGAGCCTTTGCATCAGGGTTTGGGAGGGGGAAAAATAGAAGAGCTGTAATTAAAGCTTTTAGAATCCTCCCTTTATCTGCCTATTGCTACAGGAAATCTGGTTAAATTAATCTACTTTACCCCACAATCTTCCAGGATGGAACCCTGAGTGACAACATTTAGAGATCCAATAGACAAAGAGTCAGGAAAAGAAGACAGAGAGTACTTCTCAAATAGGTGGGAGATCAAAGGTCCAAGGGTAAAGCAATCACCTTACTGGTAGTTACACAGTTTTCTTGTAAAATATGGTTTCTGTTAAAGAAATCATCCACTTTGCAGAAAATATCATCTTTGGAACATCTTTCCTTTAGTGACTCAGAAAAAAAGAGGTTTTATTATTGAAATAGAATCTAGCAAATACCTCAAGCTGAGACATGTTAGAAATATCTGTACTTCTATCCAAGTATATTGCAAACCTCCCACACTGCATAATTTGTTCTAATGCTTGTTTCTTTCAATCTTCAACAATGTTTTCTATATGTCTTCTAAATATATTTGCTGACAAAGGAATGCATTTTAGTTTGACATCAGTTTTTTTTTCTACACATTAGAGCAGCTAGTTTTACTGTAGCATGAAGAACAGATGATTTTGCAATGGTATAAGACTTTTGTTTTTTCTCTATTGAATTATGGAAACTCAAAAAGGCTTCTAAACATTTATCGTTACATGTAACAGTATTTTGTGACTTACTGGATTGAGTATCACATGACTTGCAACATTGAAACATTAAACATGAAAAAATCATAGACGTTTATCTTCATGTTCTGGATGCTTCATTTTAAAATATGTTAATTACAATAACTTCATACCATCATTAGCTAATATCTCCAGGTGATATTTAATGTTATTGGTAGCAGATATTTCTAATGGTCTTCTGTGAGATAATTTTCAATTCAGCTATCTTCTTGTCAGATCAGATTGGGTTGTCGTGGTTGGCACCTGATAATGTGGTGGCTGCAGAACTTATACAGGCAGTACAAGGGTCAGCTCTGCCATTTTCTTGTTGTTCACTTGTGCTTGCATTATCTTTGCTTTCCTATTTCATTGCAGGAAATGTTTTTGTTGCTGTTGTTGTTGTTTGTTTGTTTGTTTTTGAGATGGAGTCTCACTCTGTCGCCAGCCTGGAGTGCAGTGGCGCGATCTTGGCTCAGTACAACCTCCACCTCCCAGGTTCAAGCGATTCTCTTGCCTCAGCCTCCCAAGTAGCTGGGACTACAGGCATGCACCATCATGCCCAGCTAATTTTTGTATTTTTAGTAGAGATGGGGTTTCACCATGTTGGTCAGGCTGGTCTTGAATTCCTGACCTCGTGATCCGCCTGCCTCAGCCTCTCAAAGTGCTGGGATTACAGGTGTGAGCCACCATGCACGGCCTGCAGGAAATGTTTTAAGCCACCTGCTGATTTATGTGCATTGGTTTAGTTAAAACTAGATAATATAATCCATAAATACCTTTATCTAGGCTCAGGTGAACTGCAGTATATTGCAATAAGCTGAAAGCAAATGAAAAAATGTCAGGCGATGCAGGCCACCCAACTTTCACATTCCCTTTAGGATACCTCACGTATTTGATGTTGACAGAAATGGGGCACCAGTGTAAACCCATATATCAGAATTAGAAGGCCAGGCGTCATGGCTCATGCCTGTAATTCCAACACTTTGGGACACTGAGGTGGAAAGATCACTTGAGCCTAGGAGTTCCAAACCATCCTGGGCAACATAGTAAGACACCATCTCTACAAAAAAATTTTTTTTACTTAGATGAGCATGGTGGTATGTGCCTGTAGTCCTAGGAGGCTGATGCAAGAGGATCACTTGTACTTAGGAGTTGGAGGGCACAGTGAGTGGTGATGGTGCCACCGCACTTCAACTTGGGTGACAGAATGAGATCCTGTCTCAAAACAAGCAAACAAAAATAGATATTTTCACTGGTTTTTGTAAAGCTTTTTTTCTTATTTTTTGACATGAAAAATAAATACAATAAGTCCTCACATAACATTATCAGGAGGTTCTTGGGAGCCGTAACTTTAAGCAAAATGATGTAGAATGAAACCAGTTTTACCATAGGCTAATTTATGTAAACAAGAGTTAAGTTCCTATGGCATATTTCTGGCCACAAAAACATCACCAAACTTCTGTTGAAAATCTTTTATTGATATATATATTTAGACGGAGTCTCGCTCTGTTGCCCAGGCTGGAGTGCAATGGTGTGATCTTGGCTCACTGCAACCTCTGTTTCCTGGGTTCAAGCGATTCTCTCTCACCTTAGCCTCCAGAGTAGCTGGGATTACAGTCGCATGTAACAACGCCCTGCTAATTTTTGTATTTTTTAGTAGAGACGGTGTTCACCATGTTAGCCAGGCTGGTGTAGAACTCCTGACCTCAAGTGGCCTGCCCTCCTCAGCCCCGCAAAGTGCTGGGATTACAGGTGCAAGCCACCGCGCCTGGCCTGATTACATTATATTTGTACATACTTATGGGGTACATGTGAAATTTTGTTGCATGCATAGAATGTGTACTGATCAAGCCAGGGTATTTAGGGTGTCCATCACCTTGAGTATTTATCATTTCTATGTATTGAGAACATTTCAAATCTTGTTTTCTAGCTTTTTTTTTTTGAGACACAGTCTTGCCCTGTTGCCCAGGCTGGAGTGCAGTGGTATGATCTTGGCTCACTGCAACCTCTGCCTCCCAGGTTCAAGCGATTCTCTTGCCTCAGCCTCCTGAGTAGCTGGGATTACAGGCATGTGCCACCACGTCCAGCTCATTTTTGTATTTTTAGTAGAGACCCGGTTTCACCATGTTGGTCAGGCTGATCTCGAACTCCTGACCTCAGGTGATCCACCCACCTTGGCCTCCTAAAGTGCTGGGATTACAGGCGTGAGCCACCATGCCCGGCCACTTTTCAAGCTATTTTGAAATATATAATACATTGTCGTTAACTGTAATCATCCTACTCTGCTATCAAACGTTAGAACTTATTCCTTCTATCTAACTGTATGTACCCAGTAACCAACCTCTCTTCACCCCCAACCCCGCTCACCCACACACCCTTCCCAGCCACTATCTCAATGATAGTGGTATCTATCATTCCACTCTCTACCTCCATATGATCAACTTGTTTAGCTCCCACTTATGAGTGAGAACATGCAGTATTTGTCTTTCTGTACCTGGCTTAAGTGGCTCTGAAAAGAGCCTTTGGTTTTTGAAAGTAGTTCACTTGGAGCTGGTGTACTTGGTGAGGGCCTTGGTGTTGTCAGACACAGTGTGCTTGGCCATCTCCCTAGGCAGCAGGCGCAAGCTGTATGGATCTCCCTGGAGTTGATCGTGGAGTACTTGTAATGCATCAGGAATGATGCACTTGAAGATATTGACAAATAAGTTCATGATGCCCATGGCCTTCGATGAGATGCCAGAGTTGAGATGGACCTGCTTCAGTACCTTGTAAATGTAGATAGAGTAGCTTTCCTTGTGGCTATGCTTGTGATTCTTGCCATCCTTCTGGCTCTTGGTCACACCACCTTCTTGGCACCCTTCTTTGGAGCAGGAACAGACTTGGCTGATTCAGGCATGTCACCACAAATCAATAACTATACTGAGAAAGAAGCCACTTCAACACCACCACACTTCTAAATAAATACCAAAACACTCCTAGTATCATTCAACATTGAAATACATGTGAGCTATGTATACATTTAAGAAAGACTAATAAAAACAAGGTAATTATTTACCAGCTTATTCCAGTTCAGGGTAGTGGGTGACTGGGACCTATCCTGGCACCTCAGGGCACCTGGGGGGAACCAGACCTGAACAGGACACCATCCCATCGCAGGGCACACTCACACACACACCACACTCATAACACTGGGACAATTTTTTTTTTTTTTTTTGAGACACAGTCTTGCTCTGCCACCCAGGCTGGAGTGCAGTGGTGCAATCCCGGCTCACTGCAACCTCCCCATCCCGAGTAGCTGGGATTACAGGCATGCGCCACCGTGCCCAGCTAATTTTTGTATTTTAGTAGAGACAGGGTTTCAGCATGTTAGCCAGGCTGAACTCAAACTCCTGACCTCAGGTGATCTGCCTGCCTCGGCCTCCCAAAGTGCTGGAATTATAGGCTTGAGCCACTGTGCCCAGCCCACATTGGGACAATTTAAAGACACTAATTAACCTGCTGTGTACATCTTTGGGATGTGGGAGGAAACCAAAGTACCCAGAGAAAACCCACACAGATATGGGGAGAATGCGAAAATGCTTCACAGACAGTAGCCCTGACCCGGAACCAAAATATTTTTTTTCTCATCCACGTTACAATGAAAGGTCATTGAACAAAATGACGTTATTCAAGGATCTGAGGTATGAACACAAGTGTTGCTGTCTAATGGATTGTCTTGCCCATCCCACATTAGAAAACATTGGTTTAGGCATTCTAAATCTTACCGTTGGATCCAACCATCAGGGAGAAAAAACTGTATTTTCAGGGTGCACGTTCGTTTGGCCCCTTGAAGAAAATGCTTTTCTGAACCACTTTTTGGTGCTGGGGTTCTGCCTTACATGGAAGGCACTATGGAGACAAACATAAAAACACAGGACTTTCTGGCCAGGCGCGGTGGTTCACGCCTGTAATCCCAGCACTTTGGGAGGCCGAGGCAGGCGGATCACGAGGTCAGGAGATCGAGACCATCCTGGCTAACATGGTGAAACCCCGTCTCTACTAAAAGTACAAAAAATTAGCCAGGCGTGTTGGCGGGCGCCTGTAGTCCCAGCTACTCGGGAGGCTGAGGCAGGAGAATGGCGTGAACCCGGGAGGCGGAGCTTGCAGTGAGCCGAGATGACGCCACTGCACTCCAGCCTGGGCAACAGTGCAAGACTCCGTCTCAAAAACAAACAAACAAACAAACAAAAACAGGACTTTCTGTACTAGGGGGCTGTTGTTGAGTGTGTCAGTACCGATGTTACTACAGTATCACCCAGCATGCCCTTTAAGGTGGCACCATGGGAGGAATTTCTCTCAGAACTCAACATCAGGAAAATGCTGTGCTTTTTCCTCAATAGCTATTTTGCTTTGTGCTTAAGGACAACATTAACTTTGTTTTCCTCTTTGCTGTGACTGCTGAGAGCTTAAAGCCATTTTTGTAGTCTTACCTTTTTGAAATATAGAGGACTGTGATATGCATTTCTTTGGGCTCATTTCACCCCTGACCTTTAAAAAACAAACATATTTTGGCTGGGCGTGGTGGCTCACGCCTGTAATCCCAGCACTTTGGGAGGCCAAGGCGGGCGGATCACGAGGTCAGGAGATCGAGACCATCCTGGCTGACATGGTGAAACCCTGTCTCTAGCAAAAATACAAAAAATTAGCCGGGCGTGGTGGTGGGCACCTGTGGTCCCAGCTACTCGGGAGGCTGAGGCAGGAGAATGGCGTGAACCTGGGAGGTGGAGGTTGCAGTGAGCTGAGATCGTGCCACTGCGCTCTAGCCTGGGCGACAGAGCGAGACTCTGTCTCAAAACAAAACAAAACAAAACAAACAAACAAACAAAAACCAACAAAAAACATTTCTCCTCCTCACCCCGGATCTTGCAACTATTATTTTAAACTTTCAAATTTTATTTTTAAAGTCACCTCAAGTCCTTTGGAGAAGGAGGTGGAATATGAATATAACATTGTTATTGATGTTCACTATAAACTTAAGTTCAATTGCCCAAGAAAAAAATTATTTAGAATGTGGAATTTTTATATCTTGGTAAAGATTGTTTTCTATTGTTAATAGCATCTATGCATTTCATGAGTCTAAGAGGCTATTCATTGTAAGTTGCACTTCCATTTCAAAGGTGTTACAATGTGAAAAAATGGCCAACACTGATTTTAAGATAATATCTATTGTAAGATCCCTCCTACTCTCAGGGATGTTAAAATGTGGGGAGAAATGTACATTTTAGAATCAATGAAATGTGGTTTTACTTATAGTACTATGAGTCTTCTAGCTATTTGATATTCACTCACTGCTGTGAGGTTGGAAAGTGGCCGCATGAGATGGAGTTTGGTTTATAAGTGGTCAGTGTTTTAAGGAAGCCTGTATCTCCAGGGCATAATAAAAATTCTGATCTCTGATCACCAAAAGGGCAGTATGTACTAGGCTAACCCAGATGTGAGTATTCAGGCACTGGTTTACTGGTTTAAAAAATGAACTTATTATGTGGGAATTCTAAATAAAGTTGGAAAATGTGTGTTTTGTTTGTTTGGTTTTTTTTTTTTTTTGAGACAAGGTCTCACTCTGTCACCCAGGCTGGAGTGCAGTGGCATGCAGTCACAGCTTATTGCAGCCTTGACCTCCGGGGACCAAGCGGTCCTCCCACCTCAGCCTCCAGAGTAGCTGGGACTACAGGCGTACGCCACCATGCCTAGCTAATTTTTCATAGAGAGAGGGTTTCGCCATGTTGCCCAGGCTGCTCTTGAACTCCTGAACTCAGGCGATCTGCCTGCCTCTGCCTCCCAACGAGCTGGGATTACAAGCGTGAGCTACTGAGCCCAGCCTGGAAAATGTGTTTTTAAAAGATATTTAAGACAATTTTTAAACTGTGCTATTGTTTCAGTTTTAACCAACTTCAAAATGCTTATCCTCAACAATAGAAAAATGGGCAAAGGACAGATTATTCTCTGAAGAAAATACAAATGGCTAATAAACATTTGAAAAATGTTCAATCTTTTTGTAATCAAAATAATGCAAATTGAAACAGCATGCTACCATTTTTTGGTCTATAAAATTGGCAAAGGTAATACTCAATGCCAGTGAGATGGCAGCAAGATAGGTGCTTTCATACATTATAATGTGAGTGTAAATGATACAGCTTTTGTAGGAGGCAATTTACCAATACATGTTGAAATGTTCTTCAAATATTTATCTTTAAAATGTTCATACTCCTGATCTAAGTAATTCAGTTTCTAGGCATCTATCATAAGGAAATAATCAGAGGTTCAGAATTATGTTTAGAATGTTATTTATATTAGTAAAATATAAATAGTTTAATATTCAATGATAGAGAAGTATTTAAATTACGGTTCTTTTTCAGTGAAATGTTTTACAGCTATCAAAATTAGTGAAGTTGAAAACTATTTAAGTGACACGATAAGATAATCATGATATATTGAGTGAAAAAAACTGTCTATCCGGCAAGATTCCAAACTTGTTAATATGTATATATGTCATACCAGAAAGCCTGAAATGAAATATAGAAAGAGTTAACTATGGTTGTCTCCGGGAAGTAGAAAGAATTGTTGGTGACTTTTATTTTCCTCTCTTAACTTTCCCAAATTTTCTATAATATATATTATGATGATGCTAAGAAAAAGCTATGAAAGATTGACAAATTATTTTATTATTGAGTTTAAAGTCTGTATTTGTCTTTATCAATTATCATTCTCTCTCCTGTGACTTTAAATTCCCCCATTCAACAAATATTCTTAAGGACCTTCTATATGCCTGGTACTGCCCTTGGGAATAGGGATACAGCAATGAGTAGACAGACCAAGTCCTTGCTTTCTTAGAGCTTCCCCAATAGCAGGGAGAGACTGAGCTTAAATATACAATGTTTCCTCATCTGATGACCTGGACCTCTCTTCTACCTGCATCCATGCCCTTAGCTGAATGAGTGAATCTAGTCTAATGGCTTTATATATCACATACTCTGTCAGTTTCTAAACCTGCATCTCTAGCTTAGTCCTTTCTCCCAAACACCAGACTTATACATCCAACTGTCTACCTGACATCTCCACTTGGAGATCTAATAGGTGTGTCAAACCAAATCTGTGAGAATGGAATTGTTAATTTCCCCATCCTTGTTGTCCCTCCCACCCCTAGACCTACTCTTCCAGTGTTTTACCCCTTCTAGAGAATGGCAATGCCATCTTTCCAGTTCTTCAGACCAGTGGCTTTGGAATTATCCTGATTCCTCTCATTCTTTCACACCCTACATCCAATCTGTTTCAAGTTTTATGTATCCAAAATCTATCCAGAATCTGACCACTTCTTACCACCTCCACTGCGATCACCCTGACTCCTGCCTCTGTCTTCTTTTGCCTGATTGTTACACCAGACACCTCAGTGGTTTTCTTGTTTCTACCTTTGACCTCTTACAGTTTATTCTCAACACATTAGCCAGATGGTCTTGTTAAAGCTAAGCCAGATCATTATCATGCCTTGTTCAAAACACTCTGATGCCCAGCACTTTGGGAGGCTGAAGCAGGCGGATCACCTGAGGTCAGGAGTTTGAGACCAGCATGGCGAAACCCTGTCTCTACTTAAAATACAAAAATTAGCCAGGCGTGGTGGCGCATGCTTGTAGTCCCAGCTAGGTGGGAGGCTGAGGCAGGAGAATCTCTTGAACCCAGGAGGCGGAGGTTGTAGTGAGTCGAGATCGCACCACTGCGCTCCACCCTGGGCGACAGAGTGAGACTCGGTCTCAAAAACGAAACAAAACGAAACGCTCTGATGGCTCCCATCTCCCTAGAGTGAAAGCCAGTCTTTACAGTGTCCTAAAAGACTCACACGACTGGGTGCCTCTCATCTCCTTTCTTCTGGCCTCACCTCTGGCTACATCTTTTCTTTTTTGCTCGCTTCCTCCAAGCATACTGGCCTTCTAGTTATTCCTGGAAGAAGCCAGGCATGTTCGTGCCTCATGGCCTTTGCCCTTGCTGTTTTCTCTGCCAGGAATGCTCTTTCTCCACATGGCTCACTTAATCCTTTATATATTTACACATACATCAACTTCTCTGACTATCCTATTTACAGTGATACCCCCAACACTCCCTATTCCCTTTCCTTGCCTTATTTTTTTCTATAACACTTAATCACCCTTTAACTAAAATATTACATGTTTTATGTTCTTTTTCCTGCTTGTTTATTATTTTTAAGTGTTATGAGGGCAAAATTTTTTGTTTTGTTTTGTTCCCTGATGTATCCTCAGAAGCTAGAACAGTGCCTGGCACACAACAAGAACTCAAAAAGTGTTTGCCTGATGTTTAGAAAAATGAATTATGGGTAGATACCATGAAAGTAATTTAAAAATTTTTTAAAGCTCAAATGAGTTTTAAATATTCCATATACCTGCAAATCATATCATTTAACAGTTAATTTTTGGATAATAGTTTTTATTTTTCAAAATACTCCTCTTTTCTTAATATAGACCTCCCTCCCCCACCCCTGCCACATTTGGGAGACCTGAGCCTTGATTAAATTTTCTGCATCTCTGAATTTAAAGGAGAGGAGGTATTTCTTTAAATTTATTTCTGCATTATGAACATTGCATGAATGCATTCGCATTTTAAAAATAAAACAAAATGACAGACATATATGGAATAAACAATGAAATCCCTTCATCTCTTCTCTCAAAATATTATCTCCTTCCCAAGAGGTAACCCCAATTAACAATTCAATGTGTATCATTCAAGTCCAGTGCTGTCCAGTAGAACTTTCTGTGATGGTAGAAATGTTCTATATCTGCATTGCCCAGTATAGTACCCAGTAGTCACATGGGTTATTGAGCACCTGAAATGTGGCTAATGTGAATGACAAACTACTTTTAATTTTATTTAATTTTAATTAATTATAATTTGAATTTAAATAGCCCCATGTGACTAATGGCTACCATATTAGCACAGTTCTAAACTATTTCTTTTTCTTTTCTTTTTTCTTTTTTTTTGAGGCAGAGTTTCACTCTTGTCGCCCAGGCTGGAGTGCAGTGGCACAATCTCAGCTCACTGCAACCTCCGCCTCCCAAGTTCAAGCAATTCTCCTGCCTCAGCCTTCCAAGTAGCTGGGATTACAGGTGTGCGCCATCAGACCCGGCTAATTTTTGTATTTTTAGTAGAAATGGGGTTTCACCATGTTGGCCAGGCTGGTCTTGAACTCCTGACCTCAGGCGATCCACCTGCCTTGGCCTCCCAAAGTGCTGGGATTACAGGCATGAGCCACCGCGCCCAGCCCTAAACTATTTCTACACAATTACCTCTCTCTTTTCTTCTTTTTCTCTCTCTTCCCCCTTCTCTCTCTTTTTACTATAAATGACATCATACTAGATAGCATGTATACATACATATTATACGTATTGCTTTGTGACTTGCTTTTTGCATTCAACAAAATGTCTTAGATATCATTCCCTGTCAGTACATACATATCTGTCTTGCTGTTTTCAATGGTGCCTGTTACTTATAACATGTACATACCATACATAACTAAATGAAAAAAACGGATATTTCTTGGTGCTGAACCACATACTGGGCCTCTTTTTTCTTCTCTCCAGCGACATTTATTGGTGATGACTTTGTACCAGCTGCCTGATTTAAGAGTCTACATAATCAGTTACACAGTCTAAGAATCCAGTGATTCGTGTGTGTTGGGCCCATGGTCAACTATATTATCTATTTTTTTCTGTCCTCTCTATCCTCAAAAGACAAAATATTCTGACTCCACAATAAATAAGGCTTTAAAAATATGTTCAGAAACAAGTAAATATAAACCTAACAGTATGAGGCTGCTGGATTAGATTTTGTGATGTCTTTTTGTAATTCTCAATTTGTGGTTCTACTGCTGATGAGTTTCACAGCAAAAGGCCTACCTGGAAGAAGTACATTCTTTCTGAAGTCCTGTTCTTATCTTGTTTTGCATATCCTGATTAAAATGTTCTGTCTTTGTAAAATTCTTTTCTACTAGAGACATTCTTGAGATGGTTATAACTTTAGTTACTCTGGGTAATTCACTTTTCAACTGATCTCTGTGCTTCTAACATACCTCATCAGCACTTTCTAGCCAATGTTTGAGCCTGACAAACTGTTATAGACACTGTATTAACCAAGGCTCTGCCAAGACACAGATGGCTCACTCTAAAGGTGAAATTGAAAGAGAGTTTAATAAAGGTAATACTTACAAAGGTATGGGCAGGGTTTAAGGAAACCTCAAGGAATAGTATAGTATACTTGGCCTAGAAACAATGGGAGATTGCCATCCCCCAGGCTGGTAGGGGCAAGGGGTGAGTGTGGTTACCAGAACCTCACACAGACAGCTCTATAAAGAGGACCCCCTCACAGAAGCTGTGAATTTTGGTAAAAGGACAGAACCAACACACTGCTTCCTAGCAGAGAGGAAGCCAGGGAGACAAACACCCTGAGCTCGCTCTTCTCCTGCCCTCCACTGTTTCGCATGCTTCCCAACCAGCTGGAAGCAGGAGGCAGAGATCCCATTGGTGCAGTCCATTGGGGAAGCCGTACAGAAAAGAGTAGAGGAAAAGCATAGAGAAGGGTAGAAAGAGAGTGGATTCTGGAGAGGCAAAAGGGAAGATATTTATTACCCACACATTCTTTTAGTTAATCCTCACAACAGCTTATCTTCCTTTCATAAACAAGGATACTAAGGCTTGAGAGGTTAAGAACAGCAATTTGCTAAAAATCAAATGTAAAAATAGGAAAGGGATATTAAATAATGGAGGTAGGATTTGAACTCAGGCCTGTCTGACGGGATTGCCCCACTGGAGTTAAGAATAGCTTAGCTTGGCCGGGCGCTGTTGCTCATGCCTGTAATCCCAGCACTTTGGGAGGCCTAGGCGGGCCGATCACGAGGTCAGGAGATTGAGACCATCCTGGTTAACATAGTGAAACCCTGTCTCTACTAAAAATACAAAAAATTAGCTGGGCGTGGTGCGGGCGCCTGTAGTCCCAGCTACTCGGGAGGCTGAGGCAGGAGAATGGCATGAACCCGGGAGGTGGAGCTTGCAGTGAGCAGAGATTGTGCCACTGCACTCCAGCCTGGGCGACAGAGCGAGACTCTGTCTCAGAAAAAAAAAAAGTATAGCTTAGCTTAAACAAGCAACTCTGCGGGTGGCCTATCACCATCAGCAGTACTGTGCTAAGTTCTGATTGGTTGATTAGCTTGTTGTCTGATTGGTCCAGTTGTCAGTCAGCGATGTACATTGCATAAGTGCAGGTTCTAGCAACCATTTTTTTTGCACTTAAGTAATATTTGCATTGTCCATTCTCCAGTACCTAATAGCTTTTGTTTTAAGTAAATATTTGACAATGTCCAACTGAAGAGATTCTATACGTGAAATGCCCAACATATAATGTCTTCTTTAGAAACCTGATGATATGTGGCTTTGGTATGATTCTGTGGCATAGTTTATATAACCAGAACTTATATGACAAATAGGTAACATATTCACTTTGTAATGACTGAGTATTCTGAAATCTTCAATTAGGTAGAAAGAAGTTTTATTGCAACCTAGCTCCAAGTCTGTGGTCTGGCAAGGCCCTTGCATATGTGAGGTCCAGGGCACTGGGCCAGGGCTTCTTAACCCTTTATGATCCTTGCTGTCTTCTGCTAAACACGTTGTGCACATGTACCCTAGAACTTAAAGTATTATGTGTGTGTGTGTGTGTGTATATATATATATATATATGTATATAAAGAAATCTTATGTGCCAACCAAACCCCAAATTTGGAATATGCCTCTCTAGAAGGGCATAGTCTGTCTTCTGATGATCTTCACAAGTTCAGAAGCTTAGTTTCTATGATTTTCATGCTCAAAAGAGTAGTGGTTTTCCCCAAATATGATGTTATTGAAAACTGAACATGAACATGCCTTTTCAAACAAATACCTTCTCCCATTCTAAAAGGGTCATTCTTCACTTTAGAAGATTGCTGCTGCAAAGCCAATTCTGTTCCTACCTTTCTTATCTCTCTCCTCCATTTCTCTACCCTCCAAACCCCTAGCATTATATTAAACATATATCATGTGCTAATAAACACTACAAAATGTGATCTGGCTGATTTAAAGTCTAACCTGAGGCTTGCAAATAACTACAAATAAGTCATTTGACCTGCTTCACTAAGTCTGGGCAAAAATATGGTTACATGCTTTTATTTCTTCAGTTAATTGTTTGAGTTCCCCCTTCTCTATCAGGAAATCATGTATCTCCTTTTAGAGGTTTTTCCATCCTTATAGTCTAAAAATCCTGAGGGTTTCCTCAGCTCACAGGGAGCCAAAAAGGTAACTGAGTTTGAGGGATCTACCACTGCTGTTGCTTCTTGCTGTCACTTGGTGTCACCTTGAAGACTGGTTCAGTGAAGATAGTATCTACCTCACAGAGGTGTTGTACAAATTAAATGAGCAAATACATTTAAAGCGCTTAGTATATCGATAGATACATGGCACTAAGTAGGTACTCAAAGATTTAGCTATTACCTTATGTTATCAGGCCTTAGTTTTATGTAGGGTCTACACCAGAGGATCCCTGGAAGCATCTCAGCTTTGGCAAATGGTGAAGTTAGCTCAGTCCCTGCCCCTCCCAGAAGCCTCTATCTTACTAACATTGTCCTGAAGTTGATCTGCCTCTAGTATATGGAAGAGACAGAACCTAAGGAGCATAGAATTTTTTATAAAGCAAATGATTTGTTCTGGCTCAGAGAAGGAGTTTTTTTTTAATTGTAATCTGGGGTGTTTGGACTGAAAAAATATTGTCTCAGGTCACAAGGCTGGTTGGTAGTAGCTGGGCCTTAACCAAAGTCTTCCTGAATGCAGAGCTTGATCAACTCAAGAAGTACCCTGCTGTGCTTTAGAAAGCAATGTTCTGGACAGCAAGGCTGTGGCTCATTTATTTTTGCATTCTCCCCATTCTGAGCACATTGCTTTATACATAACAAGAAATAGCTCTTCTCCATATCAACTGCTGTTAAAGATAGTCACCTGTGCACACATGCAAACACAAACACATTCACACACTTAGGAATTCTCTCTGCCTTCCATCTCTTTGTTTCTCCTTCTTTCCTACTTCTAGGCCATAATAATTAAGAACAAAATGCACGGTGCATATAAACCTTTTCTTCCCCTTTGAGTAACTATTGTTGCTTTACAACGTTCCCTATCTCTGTTTTAATTACCAGATTTCACACCCTCAAGAACACACCATTCTTGGAAAATGGCAACACCTTATCTCCTCTTTAATAAACTTTGTGACTAGCACATACAAGATCTCCAAATAGTAATTTATTTTAGGTCATGTGAAAAAGATTCATTGCCCACATGTATTAAAAGGTAATGAATCATTAAAATAAGCTAATCCCACTTGCCAATCCATTTACCCATTTGGGTTGTGTGCTAAAAGTCCATTCATAAGTCAATTTGCAGCCAGGTGTGGTGGTGCATACCTGTAGTCCCAGCTACTTGGGAGGCTGAGGCAGGAGAATCACTTGAACTCAGGAGACGGATGTGGCAGTGAGGTGAGATCGCACCACTGCACTCCAACCTGGGAGACAGAGTGAGACTCCATCTCAAAATAAATAAAAAAATAAAAAATAAATAAAAATGAGTCAATTTGCTTGTTTCTATGTGTAACTATATTATCTATTATTATATCATATTGTATATAATAGTGAATAATAATAGCAGTAATAATAGCTACAGTTTATTAAGTACCAGGTATGTTACACATATTATCTCTGCTTTTCACAACAGCCTTGCAAGATGAATAGCCCATTTTATAGATGAAACTGAGGTTCAAATAAGTTAAGGAACTTGCTTTTAAGCACACAAAGTCAAAAATATTTCCTGCCTCAAGTATAGCTCCTCCTGAAGTGGTAGTGTTGGGTCATTCATGACTTTCCTCACCACATCTGTTGGGCCCCAGGGTGGGCGCCTGACCCAACGCCAGCCTGGTTAAGGCCTGATTTGAAAAGATAAACTTGGCCAATCAGATTCTCCCTTAGGAATTTGAATTGGGAAACATGGAAAGAGTCAGTAAGTTGGTAGGAGGCTAGGGCTGAAAGGCACAATGGAAAGTTGTTAAATGAGTGTTGTGAAGAGAGGCTGAGGAGGCCATGATGGGCCAGCCTATTAGAGCTGAAGCTGTGGGGCAGTGCAAAGCAAGCAGCGGCTTTAATGCAGTGGGAGGAAATGGAGTCACTGGGGGTGGGACAGAAAGGATCATGTGCAGGGAGCAGCCAAGTTGGTGTGGAGCATTCTCTCTGGGGCCACGTTCTGCCCCTTGCCTCCTTTTCCACAGTTTCAGTTCCAGGGTAGTCTTAAAAGAAATCCTCCATCCTTTGAGCTAATGTTAGTGAGTGTCAGTTCCTTTCAACCAGAAGAGCCAAATTAAAATACATGGCCAGTAAGTGCTGGAGAGGGGATCTGAACCCCAGGTTTGTGGCTACAGAGTTTTTGTTCTTGTCACTGCACCCCTTTGCCACATTACAAATGCCACTGTGGTCTACCATAGCCTATGAGGTCACCATAATGTATCTGAAAAAGAACCAATAGTGAACCCAAGTTTCCTGAATCCTTGTCCCAAGTCTTGGTTTGCTTCCAGAGCCCTGAAGGAGAAGGTGAGGGCTAAGAAAATCTCAGATAACTGGGAGGCCTCCAGACAACATTGAGCTTCTAGGGTGGAAGGGACTGCAATGGGGAGAGGGGATGGGGACAGGGGAGGGATCGGTTCTCGTCAGTACAGAGAATGGGGGCCCCCCAAGGGCAGGGATTATTGGTCTTATCCCTACTTCTATCCCCAGATTCCAAGGTAGTGCCTGCCACTTCTTTGAATGAGTGAGCGAATGGATAAATAAATGGCAGAAGTGAGTCACAGCCCCTGTCCAAATGTATGGATCATTCTTCAGTCCAGTGTCCACAGGTTAAGGAACACATCTTAACCTGTCTCCATCTCTAAGAAACAATTGATGCAGCACTGTAAATAATATTTATCATGACTAATCCACTTTAGCTTTAAAAATCACAAAGATGATGTAGTGGTGACTGCAATCACGGCACAGTTCAAAGACTTCAAATGGACAACACTGGATTGCATTTGCCTTGTTTACAAAAACACCGCTTGCTTTGTCTGGAGAGAGTGAGGTTTTCATTTTAAGAGGCTGACTAAAAAATGCAGGGCCACTTTCTGGGCAGGCTTCCAAGTGACTACATCTTTCTCACAGCGTTCCCCAGAGCCCCAGCCCAAGCTGCCTGGGGCGGGGCCTCTAGCCGCTAGTCACTGTTGAAGCCAGCACAGGAGCAGTCATCTGCAGCCTGCCCGAATTGCTGTGCTTTTAAGCCTTCCCAAGGCACAGATAACAGCTTTGGCCTTTGCATTGAAAGAGACATCAGAGTTTGTCATTGGCCAAGCTCGTGTGTGTGAAATATAGGAGATGGCGTGCCACGCTTCTGAGTATGGCATTCTTTCCAGCCGAGTCTCCTGGGTGTGGGTGAGTCTAAATGTTTGAAGACTGCCCTCGTTGGTTGTGAAATGTTCGAAGCTGGGCATTGTGACTTTCCAAGGGCATGACTTGGCATATTTCTTAACCCTAATGAGGCTCAGTTTCCTTTTTGTGAAATAGGGATAGTATTATCCTATGCTCTAGAAGGATAGAAGTATCTATTCATCACAGGGGGCTGCGAAGCCTAAAAGAGACAACGGCAGAGTATCTCATCTAGTACCTGGCATACTATAGACACTGAAGAGCTTTTGTTGTTTCTGAAGCATCAGTAAAAAACAAACAAAAAGGTTTCAATGATGATGCCCTATTTTTGTGTCTAACAGTACAGTATTTCTCTGAGACTCAGTGGATATATTTGACTTCTTAATCATACCTGTGTAGCCAACAGGAATAAAACTTCAGAGGAAGTTAGTGCCAAAGGAAAGTTTGTCAGACTGTATTCCCTTTCTTTTTCTCCCTTCTAGACCCTGACTGCACCTGCCCCGTTTGCTGATGAAACCAACTGCCAGTGTCAAGCACCCCATGAAAAACTGACCATTGCTCAGGCCCGCTTAGGAACACCAGGTGAGGCTGTACTTCTTTTTCTTAAATGGGCCCTGTCTTGACATTTTACAGTATCAGAAAGGGGCCGGGCGCGGTGGCTCACGCCTGTGATTCCAGCACTTTGGGAGGCTGAGGTGGGCGGATCACCTTGAGGTCAGGAGTTCGAGACCAGCCTGGCCAACATGGCGAAACCCCATCTCTACTAAAAATACAAAAATTAGCCAGGTGTGGTGGTGCACGTCTGTAGTACCAGCTACTCACTTTGGGAGGCTGAGGTGGGAGCACTGCTTGAACCCGGGAGGTGGAGATTGCAGTGAGCCAAGATTGCACCACTGCACTCCAGCCTGGGTGACAGAGCAAGACTCCATCTCAAAAAAATAAAAAAGTATCAGAAAGGCCCATCATTATTTGTGCAGCACTTGCTTTCAAGCAGAGAGTTGAACTTAGAGATTGTAACACAGTGCAAGGGTAAAGAAGGGTAAACACTAGCAGTAATAAACCAGACCAACCAAAGGAGCCAAGAAAAAGATGCATCAGAATACGGGGAATTTGAGCCCCAGCTTTGTCACTTGTTAGTTCTACAGCCTTGGGCACGTCACTAGAAAGATCTGAATCTGTTTCCTTAGAACGGGGACAACAATATCTACCTCACAAGGTTTCTGTGATAACTGGATTCATCGAAAGTGCCAAAGCATTTTTAAAACCATGAAGGCATATACAAACCTAAGCTACTATAGTTATTACCATTCTTAAAAGTATGCATTTTTTTAAAAAAAGTTTCAAGTGTGCTTTAAAAAGAGTGGGTTGTGCTATAGAAGTTTGTTCATTCTTTCATCCCTTTAGCATTATGCCAGAGGATGGATAGGGAAGAGATTTGGAAAGAATTATAAGGTACCATATGTTTTTCAAGAGACAAGACAACTAGATGTGAAATAAAAAACATTAGTAGCATGTGTGCAGGTGCTTAGGGGTTAAAACCTGCAACACAGATGATAATTGATTCTTTGAGAATGGCAGATTCATTTGGCCTGAGTGATCACGCAAGACTTCCGGGAGGGAGGAGAACAGACCTTTCAGGAGAACTAAGATTTGGACTGTGTGGGCAGAAAATGCAAAGGTATTGCAGGCAGGTGGAAGAGGAATAGTGAAGACAGAAATAGAGAGCTGTGTAGGAGTGAGTGTTGTTTTAGTTGGTTGAGATGGGGTGAAAAATAAGACTAGTTGAACAGGTAAACTTTAAGCCATTTAACATGGCATAACTCAGCCGGGCGCAGTGGCTCATGCCTGTAATCCCAGCACTTTGGGAGGCTGAGGCGGGCAGATCACTTGAGGTCAGGAGTTCCAGACCAGCCTGGCCAACATGGTAAAACCCCATCTCTACTAAAAATACAAAAATTAGCCAGGCGTGGTGGCAGGCACCTGTAATCCCAGCTACTCGGAAGGCTGAGGTGAGAGAATCACTTGACTCCAGAAGGTGGAGGTTGCAGTGAGCCGAGATCGCACCATTGCACTCCAGCCTGGGTGACAGAGTGAGGCTCTGTCTCAAAAAAAAAAAAAAAATAATAATAATAATAATAATAATATAATAAAATAAAATAACATGGCATAACTCTATGGTTTTTAGTTGTCATTGCAGAAAACAAAACAAAACAAAAAAACAAAAAACAAACAAACAAACCAAACTTAAGAGAATCCATGGAATGAAGAACAGTTTGCTTAATAATAATAATGGATACTTATTAACTACTTACTATGTATTAAGATCTTTATATGTATCATGTCATTTCACTATCACAACTCTGTGTGATTAGTAGTTTTAGTATTTCACGGATGAGGAAATGAAGGTTTAGAGAAGTTGTGAATCTGCACAAGGTCATTCACTACTAAGTGGCAGTGGTTCACACTGGAGCCTGCATTAGAATCTACTAGAGGGCTTCTTAAAACCCAAATGGCTGGGTTCCACTCCTAGAGTTTCTGATTCAATCCAACTGCGGTGGGGCCCAAGAAGTTACATCTCTAACAAGTTTCCAGGTGATGCTACTGCTCCAGGGATCACACTGGGAGAACCATTGGTAAGTGGTAAAGTTGGGATTTGGTCTCAAACCTATTGGTCTTAGAGCTTGACCTCTCAACCATGACACTGTGCTTCCTATAAGAATAGCCTTCAATAGAGTGAAGTGAGGAGCAGAGTAGGCAGAGTTAGGAAGCTTTCGTGTGAGCTGCTTTTGAAAAAGGCAAAACAAGGTTGGGGAGGTAGTACAGAGCAGCCAAAGCTGTTGTTCCCAGGCTTTAGTGTATAAAGAATCACCTGGTATGCTTGTTAAACAAGCAGATTTCCTTTTTCATTCCCTTCTTCCCAAATCTGGGATGGGGCCCAGGCAAGGCATCTGCATTTTAAACAGACAGTCAGGGTGATTCTAAAGTTAGTGGTCTGGAGACCACACACAGAAATACCAACCCAGCAATATATCCAAGGGATGCCAAATAAAAGTCCAGGTGGCTGGCCGGGCATGGTGGCTCATGCCTGTAATCCTAGCACTTTGGGAGGCCGAGGCGGGCAGATCACCTGAGGTCAGGAGTTAGAGACCAGCCTGGCCAACATGGTGAAACCTTGTCTCTACTAAAAATATAAAAAATTAGCCAGGCATGGTGGTGCATGCCTGTAATCCCAGCTACTCAGGAGGCTGAGGCAGGAGAAACGCTTGAACCCAGGAGGCAGAGGTTGCAGTGAGCCGAGATCGCACCACTGCACTCCAGCCTAGGCGACAGCACAAGACTCTGTTTTTTTTAAAAAAAAAAAGTCCAGGTGATTATGAAGAAAACAGACTCGACCTAAAGTTAAAGGATGAGCATCAAGCCCAAATTGAAAGGGCCTCTACCTTTCTAGGGAAAGGAAAGGCAAGTAGAACTTACTATATATCTGCTCGATGTGATGCTCTGTACTCTTTGCAAAGACCATGTGAGATGACTATTATTGTATCCTTTCTAAAGAGGAGACAAAGGAGACTTGCAGAACTGAAAAGTAACTTGTCAAATGTCCTAGTTGACTGGGTAGAGCTGGGATTTGACCCCAAGTCCATTTCGCCTCAAACCCCTGCTTTGCCTACTGCAATGATCTGCCTTATGAATCATGGTCCACAACAGGCCATGGAGCTAAGAGAAAACATGCTCAGACAGTAGCTGTGATCTTCTGTAGTGGCAGGACTATGCCATGCTCACTGCTGTTTCATCAGCATCTAGAGAAACACTTGTTGCATATGGTGCACTCAATAAATATTTTGTGAGTGAATAAGTTTGGAGGCAGGCGGGTCACCTGAAGTCAGGAGTTCGAGACCACCTTGGCCAACATGATGAAACCCTGTTTCTACTAAAAATACAAAATTAGCCAGGTGTGGTGGTGCATGTCTGTAGTCCCAGCTGCTTGGGAGGCTGAGGCAGGAGAATTGCTTGAACCTGGGAGGCAGAGGTTGCAGCAAGCTGAGATCAAGCCACTGCACTCCAGCCTGGGCAACAAGAATGAAACTTCATCTCAAAAAAAAAAAAAAAGTTTGAGACAAGAGAAGTAGTTCTTCCTCTGGAAATAGAAGCAGAGAGAGTTTGTTCTGTCATTTTGAGCTGGTATCAAGCTAACTGGGTGAAATTGGGCACCTGTACATTGCCTGCTGCCAAGCAGTTTAAGCAGTAATAAGATGGTGGTGTATTTTGAAATAATACAGGTCATTAGAGGGGGAGTGAGATGGAACAAAGATGAACTCTTGATCTTTAGAAGAGAAATTCTGCCCACTAACCTGAGGTGATGACCCTGGGAAATTATCTAAGAAAATCTGTGATGTTGATGAGTACCTAGCCAGTGTACTTCTGTTAGAAGTTTCTTTATTTAGAACTTCAAATATCAGGCCGGGTGCGGTAGCTCATGCCTGTAATCCCAGCACTTTGGGAGGCCGAAGCAAGTGGATCACTTGAGGTCAGGAGTTCAAGACCAGCCTGGCCAACATGGTGAGACCCTATCTCTACTAAAAATACAAAAATTAGCCAGGTGTGGTGGTGTGTTCCCAGGTGATGCTGCTGCTGCTACTAGTCCTGGGACCACACTTTGAGAACCACAGCATAAGAGCAACTGTTGGCAGTGGTTAGAAGGAGTGGTAGGGAGATTATCCAATATCATAATTGTTGGAGCATTGTACTGTCAGCAGAAAAGCTCGGATAATTTTTAAGAATCTTGCTGTTTGATTACTATTTAAGAAAACAAGAAAAACGTTACTTTTTTGAAGGGTTTGGTCAAGAGTTTCAAGAAGGGCTTGGTCAAGAAGGGTTTGGTTTCAAGAGTTTCAAGAAGAGTTTGGTTTCAAGAGTAGTAAGCAATTTACGTTTGTGGCACTGTCTTGAGCATGCCCTCAAAAAAGACAAAACATAGCAGAATTTGGTATTTGATAATGCTCTTCAAGATTATAGTTTTTTGTTTGTTTTTCTTTTGTATTTTAAGTGGAGCTGGTTTCGCCATGTTGGCCAGGCTGGTCTTGAACTCCTGGACTCAAGTGATCTGCCCATCTCAGCCACCCTAAGTATTGGGATTACAGGCATGAGCCACTGTGCCTGGCCTAGATTATAGCTATAACTGGACTCTCTTACCATCTCCTACACTAGCCATATTTTGTGACGTAATATAATTGCCTAAAATGTGTTTTACAAATTTAGAACTGCCCAAACAGGGGCTGGGGGTACAAATTCTAGAAGAGGTAATGACAAACTCTGCCATAGCTCTTAGCTTTTTGACCTTGTTTGTGAGGTCACAAGGGTGATGAAACTTCAAGAGAAAGAGCAGAATAAATCAAAAAAGCAATCAGAATTGGCAACTTTGGTCTTAGCTAGTCCAGCTGTGGAGCTATGCACATACATGGTGTTGTATGTATTCTGATGCATGGAGAATAAATCCTCTGTCTTGACATAAAGGAAAAGTCCAGGAGATTGTTTCATAGGTTCCTTTTCATTAAAACTGCCTTTCTTTTCTTTCTTTCTTTCTTTCTTTCTTTCTTTCTTTCTTTCTTTCTTTCTTTCTTTCTTTCTTTCTTTCTCTGTCTCTCTCTCTTTCTTTCTTTTTTTTTTTTTTTTTTTTGACAGGGTGTTGCTCTGTCACCCAGGATGGAGTGCAGTGGTGCGATCACAGCTCACTGCAGTCTTAACCTCCCAGGCTCAAGCGATCCTCCCAATTCAGCCTCCCAAGTAGCTTGGACCACAGGCATGTGCCACCATGCCTGGCTATTTTTTGTATTTTTTTGTAGAGATGGGGTTTCACTATGTTGCCCCGGCTGGTCTCAAACTCCTGGGCTCGAGCCATCTATCCACCTTAGCTTCCCAAAGTCCTGGGATTACAGGCATGAGCCACTGTACCCGGCCCTAAACTGACTTTTCTTAAAGGGAATCTTGGTTCTGATTTTCTATTTTCCTTTTCAAAAAGGAAGTTTGTATTATCTGTTTCCACGGTGTGTAGAATTTCCCTGACTACATTTTTCAAGAGCCGCCTTAATGAATCTGCCTTATTCATGTATCATCTGTGATGTAATTTACTTAATAATTTTTCTTTACATATACTCACTGTTCTAAAACTTTAATGTATTTTAAAAAGCAAACATCAATCACTATCATTTACAGAAAATAGTATCATTAGCTAGTATCACTGGCTAGTGATAAGCAGAAGGTAACTACAAAGTTTATATAAAACTACGTAAATTGTATAAAATAAATATGTAACTATAAGATTTTAAAAGCTTAACTTGTGCCACCTTTTTTGCACATTAGTTATACAAAAAACAGTACTAGTTGCCATAATTACTGGGTGTTTAATAATAGTTTCTGTTTTGTTTTAAAGACAAGAATTCATATCAGCATGTAGTTTTCTAGCAGGTACCAACAAGGTAGAAGAAAGAGTGGTGAGTTTGATTTGCACTCAAACATCATCGTAAATTGGTTGTATGACATTGGGTAAGATGCTTAACTTCGCTGAGCTTCCATTTGCCCATCCATGAAACGATAAGTCTACTTTCACCTGGCTCCCTCATAGGGTTGATGCAAAGATTAAGTGAAATATATGTGTTTTGTGAATTGTATGTATTTCTAAGGTACTGTTTAAATGCCTTAAAATAGCCACAATCCAAGCCTTGTTAATAGCCATAATCAAAGATGATCAATCACTATTTTATTGTTGCTTGAATCTGAAGCAAATACCAAGAAACGCCTAACATACCCCACAATAGTGTGAATTTAAATGTAACATGGTTGGTGATTGCCTCCTGTTTGGCTGTACGGCAGGTGTGTGTTTAACTTTTTAAACAACTGCCAAACTGCTTTCCAAATCGATTGTACCACTTTAAATTCCTATCTGCAGTTTATGAGCATTCCAGTTGCTCTGCATTCTCACCATCACTTGGTATGGTCAATTAAAAAACATCTTTTAGCCATTCTAGTGTGTATGAAGTGTTATCTCATTGTGGTTTTCATTTGTATTTCCCTAATGAGTAATGTTATTGAGGATCTTCTCTTGTGTTTATTTGCCATCCTTGTATTTATTTTCTTTAGTGAAATGTCTGTTCGATATTTTTGCTTTATTTAACTGGGTGGTGGGTTGTTCATCTTACTGAGTTTTGAGAGTTCTTTATATATTCTAGATACAAGTCTTATATTTCACAAATATTTTCTCCCAGTCTATGACTCACCTTTTCATTTTTGTAAAAATGTCTTTTGAAGAGCAAACGTCATGAGTCTCACAGGCTGCATTTAAGGTGTCACCCCAGGCTCAGTTCTCATCTGGAGGTTGACTGCTGTTAGATCTGCTTCCAAGCTCACTCAGGTTGTTACCAGAAGTTATTTCCTTGTGACTGTAAGATCAAGGGGTCAACTTCTTACCAGTTGTCGGCCAGAGGCCACCCTCAGCTCCTAGAGGCCACCTACAGGTCCTTGCCATGTGGCCCTCTCCATAGGCCCTTTCACAACATGGCAGCTTGCTTCTTCCAAGCCACCAGTGCAGAAAGACAGTAAGCCTGCTAGCAAGATGGACTCTTTTGGTTTCTTTTCTTTTTTTTGTTTTATTTTGTTTTGTTTTTGTTTGGTTTTGTTTTTTTGTTTGTTTGTTTTTTGTTTTTTGACAAAGTTTCATTCTTGTTGCCCAGACTGGAATGCAGTGGTGTGATCTCGGCTCACTGCAACCTCCGCCTCCCGGGTTCAAGAGATTCTCCTGCCTCAGCCTCCCAAGTAGCTGGGATTACAAGCGTCCGTAACCCACTCCAGGCTAATTTTTTGTATTTTTAGTAGATACAGGGTTTCAGCATGTTGGCCAGGCTGGTCTCAAACTTCTGACCTCAGGTAATCCACCCACCTCAGCCTCCCAAAGTGCTGGGATTACAAGTGTGAGCCACCACACCCGGCCAAGATGGAGTCTTATAATGTAACATAATCATGGGAATAATATCTACCACCTTTCCCATATTCTATGATTAGAAGCAAGTCACAGGTCCCACACGCACTTCAAGGGGTGGGAATTACACAAAGGCATGGACACCAGGAGGCAGAGATCATTAGGAGCCACCTTAACGTCTCTCCACCATAGCCATACAATAGTTGTACTCTGACATCTTTTTTTGTTTTCAATTGGCTTCTGGTCATTGCCAAACCTCCAGCTTCACAGGTCAGTGGTATCTCACACAGATGCTCTGGAGAGTCCCCAGATGCCTAAAAGCATATCCAGAAAAATCTCAAACAAAAAATTAAAACAGATCAACATACAAACTAACAAGCCACACTCTGTTTTTTTTTTAAAGTTTTATTATAGAGTATTTCAAACACACACAGAAGTAGAACAATATAATGAACCTTCCTGTGCCTGTCACTCATACCTAACAACCACCAACCCATGGCCAGTCTTGCACCATGCACACCTCTGTCTACTCTGTCCTCTTGAATGATTTGAAACAAAATCCGAGACTTCTTAGCATTCTGTATATATGTCTGAAAAATAAGAACTCTGGTTTTATTAAACATAACCACTGTGTCATGATCTTACCTGAAAAAACAATAATTCTTTGATATCACCAAATATTCAGTGTTCCAATTTCTAATTATCTTATGTCATCATTTATATATAGCTTGTTTGAACCCAATAATGTCCATACTTTATAGTAGGTTGATATGTTTTTTAAATCTCTTTCAATCTGCAGATCCCCCTTTCATTTCTCTTTTTCTTTCTCTCTCTCTCTTTTTTGCCTTGAAGTTTATTTGTTGAAGAGATAAAAGATCAGGGTCCTTTTTTGGCAGGGAGGGGAGTCCTGGAGAGTTTCCCACAGTCTGGAAATTGCTGACACACCACAATTTTTAAAAGTGAGCTTATTGCAAAATCAACTTTGTAAATACTCTTCAGATTTACTAAATGGCCTTTTTCTCAGTAATTACGTCTTCTTTCTTTACTTTTCTTTCCTCCTTGCTTCCTGAATTCATTTCTCTTGATCACCTCTGAATCAATAACAAAAAGTTTTACAAAACTGCCATCTGCTTTCCCCTGGGGTTTATATCTTAAAACAAATTTTCCTCAATTGAATTCAAATTGAATAAGAACATTGAAAGCAAGGCTCCCTCATTAGACAGTTTGTTATTTCAAAGCATTTTCTATTTACTGTGCCTTATTTAGAATACAGTATAATCCTATGAAGGCAATTCTGTTTGTTCAAAATTGTGTATAATTGGAAATAATTGCAATTCCCTATCTGACATAAAGTCTCTCAACTTTTTTTATTAGAGAAATTTAATTTATTAGAAACATTGTACCATCTGAATCTATTAATGTAACATTTCTTTATGTTCCAAATTAATGAGGTTGCATTGCATCAAGAAATAATCACAATTTTAAATCTAAGTCTTAAAGATCATTTAACAGAAGTTGGCATTGATTTCTTTTTTTAATTTATTTTTATAACATCAATGTAATACATGTATATATATATATATCTGTATGTATGTATGTATATATAATTTGAGACACGGTCTATCTCTGCCACCCAGGCTGGAGTGCAGTGGCGCAATCTCAGCTCATTGCAGCCTCCGCCTCCTGAGTTCAAGTGATTCTACTGCCTCAGCCTCCCTAGTAGCTAGTATCACAGGCACCTACCACCATATCTGGCTAATTTTTGTATTTTTAGTAGAAACAGGGTTTCACCATGTTGGCCAGGCTGGGTCTGGAACTCCTGACCTCAAGTGATTCACCCCCGCCTCAGCCTCCCAAAGTGCGTGGATTACAGGCTTGAGCCACCACGCCTGACTATTTTTAAAAGTCAGTAGTACTCTCAGCTTATAAAGAAAACGAGCGGTCCCTTTCTCCACCTTCTTCACCCCTGATTCTTATTCCCTGTAGGCACCCAACACTTGACAATCAACTTTCCATAATGTTGTTGACATCTCTCATCCATTGTCATTGCCTTTCTTGTTTTCTCTGCCCTTGGGAGGATAATATCTTTTTAACTTAACTTTTAACTTTTAACTCTTAACTCTTTAACTTTTAACTCTTAACTCTTTAACTTTTAACTCTTAGTAATTGTTGTGGTGTTTCTGGGAGAAAGTAGAGATAATGTGTATGTTCAGTTTACCATATTTAACTGATAGTATTTCTTTTTAAAGAACATTATTAGCTCACGCCTGTAATCCCAGCACTTTGGGAGGCTGAGGTGGGCAGATCACAAGGTCAGGAGTTTGAGACCAGCCTGGCCACCATGGTGAAACCCTGTCTCTACTAAAAATACAAAAATTAGCTGGATGTGGTGCGGAGTGCCTGTAATCCCAGCTACTCGGGAGGCTGAGGCAGGAGAATTGCTTGAACCCGGGAAGTGGAGGTTGCAGTGAGCCGAGATTGCGCCACTGCACTCCAGCCTGGGCGACAGAGCAAGACTCCATCTCAAAAAGAAAAAGAAAAAGAAAAGAAAACAAAAAACACTATTGTGGCCACATATGTCTCTTTCCTTCTCACTGCAAGAATAAAATGTCTCTATGTTGTTTGTAGCCATGGAGATGAGGTGACAAGGGTGCTTAAAATGAGAGCACTTTGATATGAGAAGCTACTTCTTTCTCCTGTCATCCATTTTTGAATCTTCTTCTTGGATTTTCACATTCTAGTTCCTTTGTTGAGAGTCTAGAAAGGTGTCAAGGTTGGCGAAATATATAGAATTTTCTATATAAATGTAGCAGGCATCTTCCAGAGTATCATGATGGGGATATAACAGAGCTGCAACTTCCTTCCTCCAACCGTTAAAAAGAATAATTTTGTGACTTGCTTTGTCTACCAAATTGATGGAAGTCTATACCCAATTTCTCTCTCTGACTTGAAGGGGATGGGTCTTTGGCCTGGCTGGGCAATAGTGTTATCCTGGTCTCCTGGTTCCTAGGGGTGCTGTACTGAAGTGTGTCCCTCTTCCTCTTTGAACAGCACTTTTTAGAACACTATATGCCACTGTCTGTGTGACGTCTTCACTTTTGACCTTTCTCCCTAGGAAGGACTATAGTGTTGGCTGCTCATCTTCAGCCCTGAGCACCACTTCTACATGCAACATTACATCCTGCCTCTCCTCCCTTTGAGGCGTATGTCCCTAATCTCTTATTATACCAAAGAGGTTAGGGAGTGGCCTTGCAGTGGTATGCTAGTAAAGATTTAACAGCTGGTCCTCTAGCGGAAAATAAGCCCTGATTTGTAGCATTTGCCAATTTCTGTCGTGGAAGCGCTCTACCGTGGCTGACTTCAGGCTACCAACGTGACCTGGAGTTGGGAAGAAAGGTGTAAGGTGAGCCATGTGAGCAGATTCCAGTACATCGTTGCCTTTGGGAACAGGGACTTGGGGTCTTCATTCAGGACTGCCACACTCAAGGATGAAGCCATTTGCCTTTTCCATTGAGCTACTCAGTTACTCCTGCCTACGTGTTCCAGCTGGGCTGACTCTGCCGGCTTAGGCACCTAGACTCCACTCTGGGTCAAGAGAACTCCTCAGTGCTCTGTGTTTGTCTCTTCTGTTGGCTAAAATAGTGTGTTCCCTGGTTTGATCTTAATTTTGTTACGTTTTTGCTCCGCTTTGATGTCTTCAGAAGTACCTCTTTAAAATCAATTTCGTGCACTGATATGAAACTAATGGTATGTAGAGATTGTGTCTTATCCAGAAAGTTTCTTATGACTGATGGAAGGTAACTGGGGTTCCTCATTCTGCAGTTCTGTTAACAGTGTTTTCTTTCTCCCACAGCTGACAGGCCTGTCAGAGTATACGCTGATGGAATATTTGACCTCTTCCACTCAGGTCACGCAAGAGCCCTTATGCAAGCAAAAACACTGTTTCCCAACAGCTACTTGTTGGTAGGAGGTAAGAAGTGCATTTTCTTTTTGTCTAGAAAACTCTTTTATAATATGCTTTCTGAAAAGAACCCCTTTCAGAGTTCCATCAGTAAAATCTCACATTGTTAGTGCTTCCAATTCAGCCCATACTGGCTCGCTTGTTCACTGCCTGAAATTTAAAATGATGTTTGAAAAACCATAGGGGAAGTTACATCATGGGATTGTATAACCCTGATCCTCAGAGAGAGATGGACTGATAGTACCACCAAGGGTAAATTCTTCATGTTTTCCATTAATGCCTTTCTCCTAGTGTTTAAGGCTTGATCCAAATTATGTTCCTAAAATTTTCTAGAAGGATAAGAGAAGCAATATTATTCTGATTTCAAATCTCAAAGAACTAAAGGGAGTTAGGATGATGAAGAACAAACAAGGTCATTATCTATTTCTTTTGTGTGACCTGCAGCACTTAAGACAATGTTGTGCTAACACTAATGGCTTGTAACAGCCCCACTTAGTTGAATTTGTGGCAGTGTGTTAAAGACATGGAGATTTATATACCGAGGTAATCTTGGTTCACAACGAAGGGACCAATTTACTCGCTAAGTCTATAAGAGAAGGATCGTTAGATGTGGATTGAAATTTTCCTCCTCCAGGAGGCCTAACTATTTCTTTTTGGCTAAAAGGGATAGTACCTGACTAGGAAGACCTGTATTTCACTCGTGCAGCTTCTGGAAGGAGCATATTCATTCAGAGTAATCAGTTTTTGTGGCATATAAACTAGGCACCATCAAGTCTTACACCTCTACTGGGGGAAAGAAAAGTACTGGTAAGAGACTACGTACTGGTAAGAGACTACATAACTGTTTTTTAAAGAATTTTGTTACCTTCTGCAATTAAAAACCTCTTGTTGGTTGTTTGTTTGAGACGGAATCTCACTCTGTCACCCAACTGGAGTGCAGTGGCGCAATCTGGACTCACTGCAACCTCCGCCTCCTGGGTTCAAGTGATTCTCCCGCCTCAGCCTCCTGCATAGCTGGGATTACAGGCACGCGCCACCATGCCCAGCTATTTTTTTTTTTTTTTGTATTTTTAGTAGAGATGGAGTTTTGCCATGTTGTCCAGGCTGGTCTTGAACTCCTGACCTCAGGTGATCCACCCACCTCAGCCTCCCAAAGTGCTGGCATTACAGGTGTGAGCCACCGTGCCCAGCCAAAAACCACTTGTTGGACATTTAAGAGGAACTCTTCTGCAGATTTTGCCAAGGGTGGTGACCACAGGACCATTGAATGGAGTTCTTTCCAGAAGGAAGAAATGGTGAAAGGCAATGGTTACTGGGCAAGTCATGCAGAGGGAACCCAAAACAGGCAGAGAAACCCAACCCTTGCTTACTTCCCTTTAGCCTGAAAACCATTTCTTGAGAGAGCACTACCACCTGGAGTCTGGTCCTAGGCTACTGGGGCCCTGGAGAGACATCTGCAGTGTTTGGGCTTTGGTCATTTGGGTGGCCTAAGTTTGGAGGTGGTTAGGTGTGGGTCACAGTTAACAGGAACACTAGCTGTGGCCCTGGGTTATCATATCCAAGGTAAGATCAAAGGAAATGTGTAGCTTTCAGTACATTCTTGTAAATTGGAGAAGGCAGTCAGTTAATATCAGCAGCTCTCTAGGTCATTAGGCAACAGTGGTTTCACTGACTCACTGATTTCTTCATCCAACAACTGTCTTTTTTTTGTTTTGTTTTGTTTGAGATGAAGTCTGCTCTGTCACCCAGGCTGGAGCACAATGGCACGATCTCGGCTCACTGCAACCTCTGCCTCCCAGGTTCAAATGATTCTCCTGCCTCAGCCTCCCAAGTAGCTGGGATTACAGGTGCGTGCCACCGTGCCTGGCTAATTTTTGTATTTTTAGTAGAGACAGGGTTTCACCATGTTGGTCAGGCGGGTCTTGAACTCCTAACCTCATGATCCACTTGCCTCAGCCTCCCAAAGTGCTGGATTACAGGCACATGCCACCATGCCCGGCTAATTTTTTGTATTTTTAGTAGAGACAGCATTTCACCATGTTGGCCAGGTCTCAAACTCCTGGCCTCAGGTGATCCACCCACCTCAGCCTCCCAAAGTGCTAGGATTACAGGCATGAGCCACCGTTCCCAGCCCCTTCATCTAACAACTCTTTGTTGAACTCTTACTATGTGCCAGGCATTTTTCTGTACACTGGGGATGCAGCCATGAACAAAACAGACTATCTATGTCCTCAGAGAACTTGGAGTCTGAGGGAGAGGCAGTCATTGCCCACTAAACAAGTAAATATGTAGTAGTGGTACTATGAAGAAATATAGGATAAGAGAAAAGAGTGACTGGGTGGAGGAAGGAGGGATGTTTTAGGTATAAAGGTCAAGGAAGACCTCTCTGAGGAGGTGACATTTGTGCAGAGACCTGAATGAAATAAAAGCACTCAAAAGCCAGAACATCCAGTCTTCCTTGTGCAGAGTTCTCACCAGTCAAGAAGACAGTGTGAGGCAAGCAGAGAAGACATGGTGACATGTTAGTTTTTTGATTTGTGTATCTTAAGGAGGCTTTCCATAAAAGCACAGATGATTCCATACTCAGAGAAATTAATATGGGCAGAAGTTTGGAGCCAAGAAATAAAGCAGAAGAGAAGGAGAAAAATTTCAATAAGAAATCCTGGACTTTTTAGCAGCTATAGCAAAGGGGGCCACACAGTCATTCTATCACTCTCTAACTCTAGAAGCTGAATTGTACCATCAGGAAGAACTAGTTTTTCCTGCCTGAGTTCTGAGATAACTGTTTCAGAGGGTCACTGTGTAAGGAGCATTGAGTAATCCAAAGAACGATGTCCTCTATAGTAGGTTTACAAAGAAATTCAGATACTCCCTCAATGGCTATTACATGGGTTGTGGAAGCCAAGAGCATATTGAACTACTCGGATGACCATGAGACTGTATCCTTTGGTAACTGACAAGGACTGGAGTACAGAAAGAAAATAAAACAATACAGCATCAAGCTATAAAGAAGTAGTACATAGACTTCTGGGAACAGTGACAAAGTAAGAGTGAAAGCTGGGCATGGTGGTGCATGCCTGTAGTGCCAGCTACCCAGGAGACTGAGGCAAGAGGATCACCTGGACCCAGGAGTTCAAGGGTATAGTGAGCTATGATCGTACCTGTGCATAGCTATTGCACTCCAGCCTGCACAACACAGTGAGACTTCATCTCTAAAACAAACAAGAAAAACACCAACCATGGGCAACACAAACAATAATAAATAATTTCAGTGTGTTCTTTTCTCTGTAGATTTCTTATTCTTATCATCTCATTTAAAATAATTGAATGGTAATACTATGAAATATCTTCTAACCACTCTGTTAATAAAATTCAGTGACATCCTGGCTAGGCGCAGTGGCTCACATCTGTAATCCCAGCACTTTGGGAGGCTGAGTTGGGTGAATCATCTGAGGTCAGGAGTTCGAGACCAGCCTGGCCAATGTGGTGAAACCCTGTCTCTACTAAAAATACAACAAAAAATTAGCCTGGCGTGGTGCACACCTGTAGTCCCAGCTACTTGGGAGGCTGACGCAGGAGGATTGCTTGAACCTGGGAGGCGGAGGTTGTAGTGAGCCAAGATCATGCCACTGCACTCCAGTCTGGAACACAGAGTGAGATTCTGTCTCAAAAAAAAAAAATTCAGTGATATCCTGTATTTCATATGTCTCCATTAATTTAATATTTGATCCCAAGTCTGTTAAATGGAATCTCTAACCTCCTGTGTATAGGCAGACTGCTATGGGGGCATGGTATAAGAGCTCAAATCCCAAGAGTGGCATTGCTGTCAGGGTGTCATTTCCCAAATGGTGAATGCCTTTTGGTAAAATTGTAAACAAAAGAAAGTGCAATCTTCCTTTGATGTACATAGTAATTGCCTCCCTCTAAGATTCTGTGTCTATCATAACTGTTGCAGAAATACTTTGTGATTGTATGCAAAACAAAGGCAGATTCTAGACTTAAATAATTTTATTTTTCTAAGTTTTTTATTTAATCATTTTTTTTTTAGAGATAGAGTCTTGCTCTGTCTCCCAGGCTGAAGTGCAGTGGAGCAATCACAGCTCACTGCAGCCTCAAACTCCTGGGCTCAAGTGATCCTCCCATCTTAGCCTCCCAAGTAGCTGGGACTACAGGCACATGCCACCATGCCTGGCTAATTTTTCTGTTTTTGTTTATTGTGGAGATGGGATTTCACTATGTTGCCCAGGCTGGTCTCAAACTCTTGGGCTCAATTGATCTTCTGGCCTAGGCATCCCAAAATGCTGGGATTACAGGCATGAGCTAGCACACTCAGCCTCAAATAATTTTAAATATTATGCAGGGACTTTCAAAAATCTTGCAGGATGTGGGAAAATTCTCATGTGGAGCTGCCACATGCATTGCAAAATGTCTAGCTTCATTGGCCCCTGCCCACTAAATGCCGGTAGCTGCCTCCAACCATTACGACAACTAAAGATGGCCCACAGATTTCCAAAATGCCTCCTAGAGGATGATGCAATCCTTGTTGAGGACCACTGTCTTAGACTAGGAGTCTTGAAATTTTGTTCCCCACAATCTCTAAAGGAATTTTGAAAAATCTGTATACCTTCTTATACAGTTTAAAGTAGACGCCTAAAATTTATATATCAGGCCAGGTGCAGTGGCTCACACCTGTAATCCCAGCACTTTTTGAGGCCGAGACAGGCAGATCATATGAGGTCAGGAGTTCTAAACCAGCCTGGCCAACATGGTGAAACCCCGTCTCTACTAAAAATACAAAAATTATCTGGGTATGGTGGCAGGCGCCTGTAATCCCAGCTACTCAGGAGGCTGAGGCACTAGAGTCGCTTGAACCTGGGAGGTGAAGGTTTCAGGGAGCTGAGATTGCGCCACTGCACTCCAGCCTGAGCGACAGAGCGAGACGCCATCTCAAATAAATAAATAAATAAAATAAGTAAATAAAATTTAGATATCTGCTTCTTAATTTAAGTAGTTATAAAAGATGTAATTTCTGGAATATTGTAAGTATTAACATTTTAAAAAATTAATAAATTTTATTTTTTAGAGAAGTTTTAGGTTCACAGCAAAATTGAATGGAAAGTACAGCGAATTCTTGTATACTCCTTTCCTGCACGGGCACAACCTCCTCTACTATGAATATCCTGCCCCAGCCTGATGCATTTGTTACAATCCATTAGCCTATATTGACACATCATTATCACCTCAAGTCCATAGTTTACATTAGGGTTCACTCTTAACGTTATACCTTCTATGGGTTTGGATAAAATTTTACATTGTCCAAACTCATAGATGTATATTGTATAATGACAGGTATCCACAATGATAGTATCATACAGATACTATTTTTACTGCCCTAAAAATCCTCTATGCTCTACCTATTCATCTCTTCCTCCCTGTAACCCCTGACAACCACTGTTCTTTTTAGTGTAGTTTTACTTTTTCTAGAACATCATATAATTAGAATTATACAGCGTGTAGCTTTTTCAGATTGGCTTCTTTTACTTCATAATATTCAACTAATGTTCCTCAGTGTCTTTTCATGGCTTGCTAGCTCATTTCTTTTTGGCGCTGAATAATGTTCCATTGTCTGGATGTACCACAGTTTATCCATTCATCTGCCGAAGGACACCTTAGTGGCTTCTGCATTTTGGCAAATATGAATAAAGTTGCTATAAGCATCCATGTGCAGGTTTTTGTATGGACATACATTTTCAGTTCATTTGGATAAATACCAAGGAGTGTGATTGCTAGACTGCATGGTAGGAATATGTCTAGTTTTGTAAGAAACTGCCAAACTGTTTTCCAAAGTGGCTGTACCAGGAGTGGGTATAGCTCAGAGGTAGAGCATTCAACTGCAGATCGAAGTGGCTGTACCATTTTGCATTCCCACCAGCAATAAATGAGAGCTCCTATTGCTTCATGTCCTTGCCAGCATTTGGTGGTATCAATGTTTTGGACTTTTGCCATTCTAATAGGTGTATAGTAGGTTGTTTTAATTTTCAATTTCCTAGTGACATATGATATTGAATATTTTTCATGTGCTTCCTGGCCATCTGTATATCTTCTCTGGAGAGGTACCTGTTAAGGTCTGTAGCCCATTTTTTAAAATCCAGCTGTTTGTTTTCTTATTGTTGAGTTTTAGAGTTCTTTGTATATTTTGGGTAACAGTCCTTTATCAGTTGTATCATTTTCAAATATTTTCTCCCAGTCTATGTCTTTTTTTTTTTTCGAGAAAGAGTTTTGCTCTGTTGCCCGGGCTGCAGTGCAGTGGCATGATCTTGGCTCACTGCAACCTCTGCCTCCCGGGTTCAAGCAATTCTTGTGCCTCGGCCTCCTGAGTAGCTGGGATTACAGGCATGTGCCACCACACCTGGCTAATTTTTGTATTTTTAGTAGAGACGGGGTTTCACCATGTTGGCCAGGCTGGTCTTGAACTTCTGACCTCAGGTGATCCACCCACCTCGGCCTTCCAAAGTGCTGGGACTACAGGCGTGAGCCACCGCGCCCAGCCCCCAGTCTATGTCTTGTTTCCTCATTCTCCTAACATTGTCTCTTACAGGACAGAAGTTTTTAATTTTAATGAAGTCCACCTTATCAATTGTTTCTGTCATGGTTCATGCCTTTGGTGTTGTATCTAAAAAGTCACCACCATACCCAGAAGAAACCCATCTGGGTAACCCATCTGGGTTTTCTTCTGTAGAGTTTTATAGTTTGGCATTTTACATTTACATATAGTTTGGCATTTACATTAGATTTTTGTGAAGGATGTAAGGTTATGTCTAGTTTAAATTTTTTTTGCATGCGAATGTCCATTTGTTCCAGCACCATTTGTTGAAAGGTCTATGTTTGCTTGCCTTTGCTCCTTTGTCAAAGATTGGCTCTCTGTATATTTGTCTGGGTCTATTTCTGGGCTTTCTGTCTGTTCCATTGATGTATTTGTCTGTGCTTCTTGCCAATACCACACTGTCTTGATTACTGTAGCTTTATAGTAGGTTTTGAAGTCAGATGGTGTCAGTTTTCTGACACTTTCTTCTCCTTCAATATCAAGTTGGGTTTTCTGGATCTTTTTCCTTTCCATATAAAATTTTATTTTTATTTTTACATATTTTTTAAGAGACAGGGTCTTGCTCTGTCACTCTGAGGCCCTACTTGAGCTCCTGGAGGTAAAACTCACAAAAGTATTTGTCCCCCTGGCTTCTTGAACTCTTAGACTTGTCCACACTGAGGTGCCAGCGATTTGTCAGTTTAAATTTTCCTATCCCAGCACTGGTTCCTGGGGAGGTAGCTCTGCTTGTGGGTTTCTGCTCTAGTAAGCTAATATTCTCTCTATCTGCCTGTTTCTCTCTCCAATTTTGGGAGTAGTGGTTTGCCCTGTGACCTCAGTTCTCTAATGGATCTAAGACTTGTAGATTTGTCAGTTTGTTCAGTTTTTACTTGTTGTCAGGACCGAGTGGCCACTTTTAAGCTCCTTACGTACCAGACTGGAAACCAGAAATCCAATATTGACGTTTTAAAACAAAATTATGGGCCAGGCGCAGTGGCTCACGCCTGTAATCTCAGCACCTTGGGAGGCCGAGGTGAGTGGATCACTTGAGGTCAAGAGTTCGAGACCAGACCAGCCTGGCCAACATGATGAAACCCCATCTCTATTAAAAATACAAAAATACTAGCCAGGCATGGTAGCGTGCGCCTGTAGTCACAGCTACTCGGGAGGCTGAGGCAGGAGAATCGCTTGAACCCGGGAAGCGGAGGTGGCCATGAGCTGAGATCACGCCACTGGACTCCAGCCTGGGTGATGGAGAGAGACTCCATCTCCAATAAATAAATAAATACATAAACAAAAAACAAAATTGTTACCCAATCACTTTAATGCATCTATTGGCATCTAAATACTATAATGCTTTGAAATATATCATCAAAAATTTACAAAACATATAACAAGCTATTTTTTAACTTTTAAATATTTATAAGTTTCATTTTTTTCTCCTAAAACTTATATTTTCATTCTGCTTCTCTCCCATAATTTTTCTTAATGTGATGTGTTTTAATGTTTGCAAATCTTTTAGCAATCACTGTATCATACTTCTCTGAAACAAAAATATGTATATAAATTAGAGCATAACTAACCAAAGCACCACATTATATACACTTTGATAAATAATTATTAACATAGACATAAATTTGGACAGCAATATATCTCTTAATGAGATGAATAGTATGTACCTGGAGATGTACTTATGGATGAATATAACTGACTGCTAGAATGAGGCAGGGTTTAACATCAATTTTATCCCTATTTTTTCCTTGTCATAGTTATAAGTGCTGAAATATGCTGTTCATGCAAATGTGTAGATAGAATGGAAGGAGTTTGTTACAGTGATGCCACTCAATTCTTTGAACTTCTGAGTTATTTACCAAAAATAATAACATAATTTATTATTATTATTGCCATCAAAAGTAATTTTAATGGTCTATCAAGTGACAATTTGTTAAGATCCTCCTTCAAATTTGTTGCAAGCAATGGATTAGAAATGACCTGACCTGCAAAAGGATTTGTTGCCAAGCTATTAGAATCATTTGCTTTCTCTCTTTCTGGGAATTCTAACAAAAGGCTATATCAAGACTTATTAAATGACTCTTAATTATATCCCTTATTCTTTTACTTGAAAGCAACTTATTCAACTAGAACTAGCCAGAAAGGGTTGGGGAAATGGAAATATTAGTAATTTAATTACACCATTGCCAATCAAGTAATTTTTGATAAAATGCTTTTATCATTTGCTTACAACCTTTTCTAAAAAACAAAATCTCAGGGCTACAGTTTCTGATTACTAACTTTGCAGAAATCACCACCCAACCAAATTGGCAAAACCAGTCCTCATTGTCAAACCTACTAAAAACCTACAAACCAAGAGAATGTCTTTTCAATTCAAATGCATTAATGTATTTTCAGTTCAAATGTATGAATGTATTTTCAGTTCAAATGTATTAATGTATTTCAAGAAGCTTTATAAAAAACACTCAGAAATAAATGATAGAATGGATTATGTAAAATAGAATCAGTCAAGATTAAAATGATGTAGATCTAATATAATAAGTTATAAACAAGACAAGACAATAAATCAATGCACTTAATTTGTAGTAATGCAATGTAATTTATAGATAAAATTATGTGATATTTATAGGAAGAAGAGTATGGTTTTTAAAAGGCATGTTATTCCTTCTCTAAATATTGGCACACGTGTGTGTGTGTGTGTGTGTGTGTGTGTATCAAATTCTAGTGTTTGCCTTTTGGGAATAATCAAATAAATATGAAAAACAGAAATAGTTATCTTTAGTAGATACCATGACTAAACTTTTCCTATGTATTTAAAGATAGAAAGGGGGCATATATTATTAAAAAGTCATTGATCTGGAGACAGACAATAATTTTATTTTTTGTTATAAAGAGGTAGAAAATAAACATTATACAGAATGAGATGAATTAGGATGACTTGTAAATAGAATAACTATTTTATGATGTAAGTTGATAACACAGGTTTTTAACTTCCTTTTTAAGTAATGCATATGAAGTCTGTAAAAAATTATGTAAATGTTTTACCCATGTATCTATTCCAATGTATCTTGAAAAATTTGATAATTCTAGAAAATATTCTAGTCACATTTCTAAGAAGCAGCAGTACCAGCCTATATAGCTTTGGTTTATTGAAGTGATTTTCAAGTAAATAGCTGGAAAAAAATGCTTACTCTTAACTACAAGAGAAAAGCCATTTTTAGGTTTCAATATGAGTGTTAAGAATAGCTGAAAAAATGCTTACCCTTAACTACATGAAAAAGCCATTTTTTTTAGCATTCACTATTTCTTTCCAATGCTCCTTTTGCTTTGAGTTCTTGGGCCTTATCCCTAAAGATCCATGTGTTTTTTGACAATAGTTGGGAGAAGAAGAGGCAAAGTTGTTAGGCAAAAATTTGCATTATTCTCCACGCTACTATATTGAGTTCCTAACACTAGGCTTCACCTGTAACAGAAATGTGTGTAATACAGGGAAAGACAGGAAGCTTTCATAGGTTCATGGTGCTTTGAATGGTCACTAACTGAGATTTCCATTTGATTTGCCCTGAAGGCTAAATCGCCCTCCACTCCTTCCAATACAACATATTAAGGTTTGGGTGGTGCCTTTCTTTTGTAAAGTGGAGTAAGCATGGCTTTGGACCCAGAGACTTTCTTTTTTTTTTTTTTTTTTTTTTTTTTATTTTTTTTTTTATTATACTTTAGGGTTTTAGGGTACATGTGCACAATGTGCAGGTTTGTTACATATGTATCCATGTGCCATGTTGATTTCCTGCACCCATTAATTCGTCATTTAGCATTAGGTGTATCTCCTAATGCTGTCCCTCCCCCCTCCCCCCACCCCACAACAGTCCCCGGAGTGTGATGTTCCCCTTCCTGTGTCCATGAGTCCAGAGACTTTCTTGACCTAGTTAATATCAGGAAGGTGTACCACCGGAAGTTGAATCTGGACATTGATTCATTTAAAACTACCTGTTCATGGATACCTTTTGAAAAGTCTATGTGGTTGGGTACGGTGGCTCACACCTGTAATCCCAGCACTTTGGGAGGCCGAGTGGGCAGATCATGAGGTGAGGAGTTCGAGACCAGCCTGACCAACATGGTGAAACCCCGTCTCTACTAAAACTACAAAAATTAGCCAAGCATGGTGGCACACGCCTGTAATCCCAGCTACTTGGGAGGCTGAGGCAGGAGAATCGCTTGAACCTGGGAGGCAGAGGTTGCAGTGAGCCGAGATCACGCCACTGCACTCCAGCCTGGGTGACAGAGCGAGACTCCATCTCAAAAAAAAAAAAAAAAAAAAAAGAAAAGAAAAAAGAAAAGTCTTTGTGTGTCCATGAGGGTATATGTATCCTAGTTTAAGGAGACTTTATCTTAGACTATCTTTCTGGAGAATGACAAACCAACCAACTTAATGGCAGACAATTCTATACTGAGGAAAGTTAGGGAGGTCTTCAAGAATAGGTGTCCTGTGTTGTTGGTTGAAAGGCTGGTTCTTGATTACTGTATGTGTGGTCAACATGTAAAATGCTTACAGTGAGTTAAATGGGCCTGCCATATTAACTAGGGTCCCCTTTCCATATGCAGGTAGGTTTGCTGTAGGAGTTCCTCTGGGTGGAGCGAAGACTTCACTCATGAAACCACTTTGGTCAGGGCAAGTATAGGGACAGGTATTTGGTAGAAATACTTGGTATTTGTCAGAAATCATTTATTAAAGGACCAGAAACTGTGATAACTGGAGGTACTATAGTCTATTTCTCAACCTTAGGCAGTAAAAGACACCACAGTCATCATGGTTTTGCCCTGTGATTATAACGCCAGCACTTTTTTTTTGTTTTTTGAGATGGAGTCTCACTCTGTTGCCCAGGCTGAAATACAGTAGCATGATCTTGGTTCACTGCAACCTCCACCTCCTGGGTTCAAGCAATCCTCCCACCTCAGCCTCCCCAGTAACTGGGATTACAAGCATGCACCACCACACCTGGTTAATTTTTCTATTTTTAGTAGAGACAGGGTTTCACCATGTTGGCCAGGATGGTCTCAAACTCCTGACCTCAAGTGATCTGCCCACCTCGGCCTCGCAAAGTGCTGGTATTACAGGCATGAGCCACCACACCCGGCCCAATACCTGCACTTCTAATTTTTTAAGCATGTAGCCAGTAATAATTTGAAAATTCTTCTATGCAATCTTACCTTGTTGGCGTTATTTTAGTGAATTGAGACTCTCCACTTGCAAAGCTCTTTTTTCTTCCATTTTAATTTACAAGTTTGTGTCATTTAAAAACAGGCCAAGGAATTAAAATTTATACTAGAGTGTTTTTTCCCTAAAAAAATTTTTAAAGAGTCTCCAGATAGCCACCTCTGCTTCACAGGAGGGCAATAAAAATAACAACAGTAAACATACTACTACTACTATAGAAGACATAAAGATTACTCCACAAACTTGGGTTTATTTTATTATATTTTAATTGGAACTAAATATTCTTTAAGAGTCCATTTTGCCTGACTGGTAGGAAATTCAGTCTCAGCCTTTTTTTTTTTTTTTTTTTTTTGAGACAGGGTCTCACTCTCTTGCCCAGACTGAAGTGCAGTGGTGTGATCTCGGCTCACTGCAACCTCCGCCTCCCAGGCTCAAGCGATTCTCCTGCCTCAGCCTCCTGAGTAGCTGGAATTACAGGTGTGCACCACTAACGCCCGGCTAATTTTTATGTTTTTAGTAGAGACGGGGCTTCACCATGTTGGCTTGGCTGGTCTCGAATTCCTGACCTCAAATGATCCACCCACCTCGGTCTCCCAAAGTGCTGGGATTACAGGTGTAAGCCACTGCGCCTGGCCTAGTCTCAGACTTTATTGGGCTCTCTTTACCTCCCCAGAGTCAAACAAGTGTCCACAATGTTTATAGAAATAGGAGCGGGGCCTCCAGTCTTCAACCCAGGGCCATTTTTGCACTGCCCTCACTGTCTGAGCCCAAATAATTACTAGAAGGGAGCAGATTCATTGTACCTATCACAGGTCAGGAAACTGCAGTCTGTTCCCAGGTAGAACTCCATGCCTAGGGCCTCACATTCTCATCTCTCTTGAGGTCCTGCCACTGGCATCTGCTGCTTGTGGGATCCATAGACATTTGGCCCTTTCCCTGCAATTTGGAGAGATCTCCTTTCTCATTGTCTTCTTCTTTCCAGAATACCGCTCAAGTTCCTCTGGCTTCAGGAAAACAGCAGCCAGGAAGGCAGGCTGTCTACTAGCAACTTGAGCTCACAGCACCTACAAAGGAGTCTGTACCACGGGGCCCTCATACCTGCTTGGAGTAGGGGGCAGGGAAAAGACGGAACACAAAATCTGAAGGAATAGATCCATGAATGATCCTATTTTCCTACTACTATTCATAAATGGCTAACATTATTCAGCATTACTCTCTGCTCATAAAGATGATCAAATTTAATTCTCAAAACTTCACCATGTTTTAAAGACCAGATAACTGAGGCTCAGAGAGTTTGAGTAACTTTCCCGGTAATAGCAGAGCTGGGATTAGAACTCGAGTCTGTTAGGCTCCCAAGTTCAACCCCTATGTTGTATTTTCTCTCCTGTGGGAGCACAGTGAGCTGCCAGCATAGGTTAGTTGCAGCATGAGTTCCCAGATAGCTCAATGAATTCATCCATGGAATACCGCTGCCCAGAGCTCTCCATCTGGTTGTCAGAGTGCATTTGCCAAAACTCAAGAACAACAGTGCTGCTTTGGGCGTAATTAATGTTTAGACAATAACTGGTCAGCATGTTCAGCTGCTTCTTGAGGTCACTCCTGGGATAGGAAAATAGGACCCTGTATTGGCATAAACAGGATGTTTGTTTTCTTTGTGCTCTATCAGTAGGCCATTATCTCGGTCATGTAGAAGTTATACCAAATTGCTCAGGTGCAGATTCAGAAAGGGGGAGGATGTGGCGTGGCCTAGTTTTGTGCTGTTTAAAATAGAAAATGGATGAATCTGAAATCCATTACTGCTCAATATGATTCTTGGGGTAGTATTTTAATAAGGTCCTAAAAGAACATTCAAAAAGCCTTAGATTAGTTTTGAAATCATATTGCATGGCCCATAAAGAATTCCTGTTTATGGGGTCAAAAACTAATATAGTCAGTAAATCAATACATAGTTATTATGGCCCTACTACCTGTCACCTCCTGCCCATCTTCTCCCCCCACCTCTGGGCATAATGGGTGATTTAAAGACAGGCAGAGCTCTTAACTCAAGTTATTTATAATATGCTTCAGGGTTTTCAAATGTTGTATTCATCAGAATCATCTCTGAAGCTTGTCAAAGACAGAGCTATCTGGGCCCCACTACAGACTCACTGAATCAAAATCTCAGGGAGTGAGCTGGGTTTCTTTATATGTATTTAACAAGCTTCTTGGGTGATTCTGATACTCATCAGTTTTCAGGCCAGACATATGGTTGAATGGTTGATGTTGTTTTGGTAATATAAACTGCTATAATAGAAAACATCTCAGGAAATATGTATAGGAGATATAGAGGCATATATATATATACATCTAGAAGCTCATTAGTCTCTCCTTTGCGTGTATGTTGTTGAAATGTTCCCGTAGGCCAGGCGCGGTGGCTCACACCTGTAATCCCAGCACTTTGGGAAGCTGAGGCAAGTGGATCACTTGAAGTCAGGACTTCGAGACCAGCCTGGCCAACATGGCGAAACCCCGTCTCTATTAAAAATACAAAAATTAGCCAGGTGTGGTGGCAGGCGCCTGTAATCCCAGCTACTCAGGAGGCTGAGGCAGGAGAATTACTTGAACCCAGAAGGTGAAGGTTGCAGTGAGCTGAGATCGCGCCATTGCACTCCAGCCTGGGCAACAGAGGGAGACTCTGTGTCCAAAAAAAAAAAAAAGAAAAGAAAGGAAGAAAGAAAAGAAAAGAAAAAAGAAAGAGAAAGAAAGAAAGGGCAAGAAGGAAAGAGAGAGAAAGAAAGAAAGAAAGAGAGAAAGAGAGAGAGAAAGAAAGAAAGAAAGAAAAAAGAAAAGAAGGAAGAAACCTGTAGATAAATATACATCTATTATTGTAAATAATAATAAATATTTGTTGAGTATCTATATGTATCAGGCTTTGTTAATTCATTCAACAAATATTGTTAAAAGCCTACTAGGGGCCAGGTATGGTACATCAGAAAATGAAACAAAAGTCCCTGCCCTTGGGGAATTTATAGGGGAACACCAACAATAAAACTGAATAAGACAGCTACATGAGACAAGTGTCATGGGGAGAAGTAATGCAGCAGAGGATCACAATTCAGAAGAGGGTGGGGCTACTTGGGAGGCTGAGGCAGAAGAATCGCTTGAACCCGGGAGGCAGAGGTTGCAGTGAGCCAAGATCGTGCCATTGCACTCCAGCCTGGGCAACAAGAGCAAAACTCCGTCCAAAAAACACAAACAAAAAAAGAAGAGGGTAGGGGGAAAGACTTGAGGGAGAGGAGGAGGTGAGCTCTATGAGTATTTGGAGCACAACTATTCCAGGTTTGGGGAATAGTGCAAGGCCCTGACCTGAGAAGCATTCAAGAAACTGCAAGGCCGGGGAGCTGGGAGACACTAGGAGACTGGTCAGGGAGGCAAGGAGTGGGCAGAGGCGTGGGTCTTGTCGGCCATCGGAGGACTTTGGTTTTACTCTGAGTGAGACGGGAAGGGTTCTGAGTTTGGGAATGACACAGACTGACAAGCTTCAGCAGGCTCATTCTGGCCAATGAGAATAGGTTGTTGGGAGTGGGCAAGGCTGGAATCAGGAGATCAGTTAAGAGGCTACTGCAGTCATCCCTGGGAGAGATGATGAAGGGGTGGGGATGGGAGCAGTGGAGGTGCTGAGAAAAACATAGCTTCCGGGTGTGCTTTGAAGGCAGAGCCTGCAGTTTTCCTGATGGCTTGGGTGTGGATTATGTGAAGGGACTACAAAAGAAGGTTTTTCAAGGATGCTGAGTGTGACCGTTGGCTGTGCTTACTCTGTGGCCAGATTTGATTCTGGGTGTGGGCCATCATTTGGTTCCAAGAAAACGATCATATTTTTGTTTTTAAAACACATCTTGTGAGATTAGGCAGTATTTGTCTTCCTGTGTCTGGCTTATTTCACTTAACAAAATATCCTCCAGATCCATCCATGTTGCCATAAATGACAGGATTTCATTCTTTTTCATAGCTAAATAGTATTTCTTTGTGTTTATATACTACTTATATATGGAATCTAAAGAAGCTGATCTCATGGAAATAGAGAGTAGAACAGTGGTTACCAAAGGCTGGGGAAGGTAGGTGACGGGGAACAGGGAGAGGTTCATCAACGAGTACTAAGTTACACTTAGGAGGAATAAGTTCTGGTGTTCTACTGCACATTAGGGTGACTATGGTTAACAATATTGTATATTTCAAAATAGCTATAAGAATTTCGAATGTTCTTACCACAAAGAAATGATAAAGGTATGAGGTGATAGATATGCTAAATATCCTGATTAGATTATTATACAATGTATACATGCATGGAAACATAACACTCTACCCATAAATATGTTAATTATTATGCATCAATTAAATTTTTTAAATTAAACACATATTGTACACTTAACATTAGTGAATTTATTGGCTGGGCACAGTGCCTCATGCCTGTAACCCCAACACTTTGGGAGGCTGAGGCCAGTGGATCGCTTGCAGTCAGGAGTTCGAGACCAGCCTGGCCAACGTGGTGAAACCCCATCTCTACTAAAATACAAAAAATTAGCTGGGTGTCGTGGCACGCACCTGTAATCCCAGCTGCTAGGGGGGCTGAGGCAGGAGAATCACTTGAACCTGGGAGGTGGAGGTTGCAGTGAGCCAAGATCACGCCACTGAACTCCAGCCTGGGTGACAGAACAAGACCCTGTCTGAAAAAAAATTAGTGAATTTATTATAAGTACATAATATTTTAAAGAAAAAAAATTTCACTGCAAAGAGCAGTCAGGGTAGTTCTGACTGGCCACTGCAAGGCTCTCACTGGGATCTTGGTAAACAGGGACTGTACCCACAATGATATTTCTTCCTGACACATAGGAGATCTTAGGAAAGCTGCCTTGGCCAACCAAAAGATAGGATAGTGAATAGTATTTATTGTTCAGTTTGCTTAAAAGCACTTTTTTTCTAAGTTCTCAAAACATCTTTTCTAAGGCTGATAGTGGAAGATATCCCCATTTGAGAGTTCAGGAACCTGAGATCTAGAAAAGATAAGAGATGTGGAGGCCGGGTGTGGTGGCTCACGCCTGTAATCCCAGCACTTTGGGAGCCCGAGGTGGGCGGATCACAAGGTCAGGAGATCGAGACCATACTGGTTAACACGGTGAAACCCCATCTCTACTAAAAGTACAAAAAATTAGCCTGGGTGGTGGCAGGCGCCTGTAGTCCCAGCTACTCAGGAGGGTGAGGCAGGAGAATGGCGTGAACCCAGGCGGCAGAGCTTGCAGTGAGCCGAGATGGAGCCACTGCACTCCAGCCTGGGTGACAGAGCGAGACTGTCTCAAAAAAAACAAAACAAAACAAAACAAAACAAAAAGTCCGGGCGCGGTGGCTCACGCTTGTAATGCCAGCACTTTGGGAGGCCGAGGCGGGCGGATCACGAGGCCAGGAGATCGAGACCATGGTGAAACCCCGTCTCTACTAAAAAAAATACAAAAAAATTAGCCGGGCATGGTGGCGAGCACCTGTAGTCCCAGCTACTTGGAGAGGCTGAGGCAGGAGAATGGCATGAACCCGGGAGGCGGAGCTTGCAGTGAGCCGAGATGGCGCCACTGCACTCCAGCCTGGGTGACAGAGTGAGTCTCCATCTCAAAAAAAAAAAAAAAAAAAAGATGTGAAAGGATGAACTCTACTAGATCAAACCTTTGATTTTATGACTTTCTTCCCTTGATTGAGTGGCCTGATGTGTAGTGACTGGCCCTCAATCCAGGGAACAGAAGTATATGTATTTGTGCGTGTGTGTGTCTGTGTGTCTCACACTTGGGTTACAAAGTACAATAATCTAGTAAAATAAGTGGAACCGATGGTTCAAACCACTCAAACCTCCTGTAAATCAGGCCTCTTGGTTCGTCTCCTTCTCTCCCTCCTGTGTCTGTTCATTTGGTCATTTTATTTCTGAATGGTAATTTTCACTGAGGGGTGGGATAGGAAAATAAAAAGATATGAAAGTCACATTAGGTAGTGTAGAGAATAATTTTAATAGAAGCCACAGTGGAGAATGCAGATGTAATTAGCACTAAAATGAAATTCTGAATTGCCGGTGGATTTTAGCTTACTTTGCTCTCCAAATCCTTTGTTCCCTTAAAAAACTGAGTTCGATTATGACAAGCACCTAGCGAGGCTGTGCTTCTTTTGTCCTGCTGAAGAAGCATTGTCTGAACCAGGGTGGCTGTGAGCAGGTCCTGGGCCGAGTAATGGCATTTAATGCATTTGCCTGTTTTAGTTTGCAGTGATGATCTCACCCACAAATTCAAAGGTTTCACCGTGATGAATGAAGCCGAGAGATACGAAGCTCTCAGACACTGTCGCTACGTAGACGAAGTTATCAGAGATGCTCCCTGGACACTCACGCCAGAGTTTCTGGAAAAACACAAGGTAACTCTCATTCTCCCACAATCTCTAAGTAGCAAGGTTAGGGAGTCTCGTTCTGCAGCCAAGACCACGGAAAGCCCAAAGTCTCTCTCAATTTCTAAAAGAGGTAACTTCAGGAACTGTCATGTGGAACTGTTTGATGTGGCACCTTTCTTCCGCCCAAGCCCGAGGACTGTTATCCTCTCACTTCTTTGGGTATAGGCCCTGGAGCTAAACCGCCCAGGTCCAAATCCTGCCTCTATCTCTTCCTAGTTGTGGGACCTTGAACAAGACAACTAACCACACTGTACTCGCTTATCTCAACTGTAAAATGGGATGATGTTGGTAACTTCCTTTTGGGCATGTTTTGAAGATCTAAGAGGAAATCTTAGTTAAGCAGTTAGAACACTGGCTGGCCCATAGCAAGAGCTCCAAAAATGTCATTGTCACCACCATCACCACCGTCATTACTGATGCTTATCGATTCACAGGCATTCTTTTTCATGGGACAAATGAACACACATCTTATCCAGAAAGTCACAGGTCAGCCTTTAAAGAAAGAACTTTATATCTATGATTTTGTGACCCTGAGAATCCTACTGACATAAGATTTTTATTAGTTGGAAACATGAGAGATTCTTTTGATCTGCATCAAATTATGTGCTTTGTATCTCCCTACCAGCCCCACATTAGGAGCTATTCTTTCCTTTTATAAGCAGTACAAAAAAATAAGATTAAGCTGTTCTAAGAATTTTCTTTTCTATTTTTAAAGCCACGATGCAGAAGAGAATAGAGAACACTGATAAATGTGCATGAGTAATAGCTGAAGAGACAATTTCCCAGTGAGAATAAAAAGAAAAAGGAAAAACTACAATATGATTTACTTCCAGTAATCACTACCACATTTTTACTAAGCATCTATTGTATATTCAACATGTGCTAAGCATTATGGGGGATACTTATAATGATAATGATGGCTGTAATTTATTGAGTATTTACCATGTGCCCGGCACTGTGCTAAGGGCTTTGTCATTATATGAATTGAATTCAATCACAGCTACCCTGAGAAGTTGTTATTATACATTGGAGAGGAAAAGGAACTAAGTTTGAGTACTAAGAATAGAATTAATAATAATAATAATAAACATTTATTGAGGATATACTCCGTACTAATTGCTTTTCAGCATTTTTACATAATTATGTCATTTAATCCAGTGATTCTCAACTGGGGTGAGTTTGCCCTGAGGAACATTTGGCAATGTCTTGAGACATGTGGGGTTGTCACAGCTAGAGGGGTGCTACCGGCTTCTAGTGGGTAAAAGCTAAGCATGTGCCAATGCACAGGACAACTCCCAACACCAAAGAATTCTCCAGTCTCGAATGTCACTAGTACTGAGCTTGAGAAATCCTGATTGAATCCTTTCCCCCAACTTATGAGTTATATAGCTAGCAAGTAGTGGGGCAGAGAATCACACTACTCTAAACTATCTCTAAACTACCTCTAAACTACCTCTCAAGTATTTAACTACTGCTACTCTAAATTACCTCTCAAGGTAGAGTGAAACCCCGTTATAAAGGGCTTGTTATACGGGGCTTTAAAATCTAGGCAAGGAGTATTTACTTGATGTTGCAGGAAACAGGAATAAAGATGAGCAGGCATGAGGATGACCAGAAAAAAACAAAAACAAAAACAAAAAAAACCTGTTTAAGGAGGATACCCCATGTGACAGCAGGATGGCTTGGAGAGGAGGGGGCCTACAGTGAGGAAGGCCAGATACAAGTTGGTGGCAGTAATCTGGGTGACCAGGTCCTGGATTTGGTGTAGTTGCAATGGAGAGAAAATGATGGGCACACACCTACATATGCATGTGTGCACACAAACTCACACACACACACATCCCAGCAGAACCTAGGGTGAGTGAAATAAGTAGAGAAAAGAAGCTTATTCCAAGGTTCGGGTCTCCCCAAGACCCAAAATAAATAAAATAAAAGTGCCATTGGAAGGGGTCACTCGTTTTCAGGAAGATGAATTCAATTCAGGACAGGATGATTTAAAGTGACAGCAAGATGTGGTAAAAGAGAGGGATGCAGTGGGAGTTAAGACCACCTGGCCTGGTGCCCTGGTAGCCCACTAAACTTGGCCTGGTGCCCCAGCAGCCCACTCCAGTCTTTAAGCCGTGGGTAAATCTAACAAATTTTCTAGTTTCAGCACCTTATGTCCCAACTGAAGTAGTAACATGTGGCCTGCCCACCTCACAAGGTGGTTATGAGGATCGAATGAGGAAAGAGACAAATTCCTTTTCACAGTATAAAATGTGACCTAAGTGTGAGTGCCCATTGCCATCAATGGGACAGGAAATGAAGATTTGAGTTCCTCATCATAGGAGGGATGATAAAAATTCAAAGAATTAATGGGTTCTCTCAAGGAGAAACTTTAGATGCAGAAGGACAGAAGGCCAAGAAATTCTACTCTCTGGGGTAGGACAAGAAAGAGGGACCAGCGAAGGAGAGAAACCATAACATTTATTCTTCTAGTTCCCATTATCTCATAGAATGAAAATAGTTGGAAATACATTTCAGCCAAGGATTCAGGTCTCCACTATAAATGTAACATACAACTGCCTTATTTTGAAAAGGCATTATGAAGTCACCATTCCCCCCTTCAAATCTGCAGACATGCACATCCATCCCAGTGGTGACATCACTCTTCTCTCTCTTCAACAGATTGACTTTGTGGCTCATGATGACATTCCGTATTCCTCTGCTGGCTCTGATGATGTTTACAAGCACATAAAGGAAGCAGGTGAGGCATTCCCCTGTGCTCACCTGTCAGCCACATCACAATAATCAGGTGTAATAAGAGACATCTGCCCTGGGACATCTGCAGTGTATACAAACAGGGAGTTACAACTTTAGATGTCCCCCAAGCGGCTTCTACAAGCCACTGTTAGCATGTGCTAAGGCTCAGTTATGGCACAGATACCATTTAGGTATTTATATAGGAATGAACCTGAGCACCAAAGTGCTCAACTTCAGGTCTGAGGCTTAATTTCCGGGCTCATCAGACGAAAAGTGCAGGACCCCATTACTTAGAGGGCAGCCATTTTCCTCATTCATAATTAAGTCTTCACAATGAAATTATTGGATACTCCCAAGAAATTTCCTTCCAGAAGAAGATAGATAACTGGCTAGTTAATAATCTGGACTCCTTGTATCCAAAGTTAGTCCTGCCATATTTCTAGTGTCATCTTGTCACGTGTTAGTAATATTATCAGGTACCACATGTGGAGGCAAAAAAAATGGGTAAATGTTTTAATGGCTTGGCTTATTTTCTGCTATTTTACTATCTACCATGCATCTCATCTATAGGCACTCTAGGTACACCCATGCATACCTTCCTACATACATTAAACCATTATCTGGCAGGTGCAGATACTATAATGAGTTACCATATGCGTAGGGATTTCAAGAAGTCTCATGTTCCCTGCATTATACTAGAGCCATTGTTGACATGTGCCATCAGAGCCATCTTCCCCACTCCTGGGGACCAATGAGACTCCACTCAGCTTGCTCCCACCATTTCCCACTCAGGCCGCTGCCACTACAGCCTTTTCCTGGTACTCATGGACCTTCAGATTCTTGAGGTAGGATGGGCTCCTAAGGGTCACTGACCCAGGCTCCTATGTCCTTCTTGGCATCATTGCCAGCTCCTGGCAGAACTGATGCTTTTACATTTCCCATGATGGGGAACTCCCTGCCTTCTGAGGCAGCCCGTTCCATCTTGGATGGTTTTGGCTGTCATTGTTTAATATATGAATCCCCTGAGTGCATCTATAAGCCAGGAGTTGTATGAGAGAAAATGAGTAAGACATAGACCTCACCCTTGAGAGACAGCAGAGACAAACATAAATAATTACCCAAAATATAACCAGCCTGTGGCAGAGTATATACAATACAGCAAGGCAGGACAGCATGTTCGAAGGTAGGACTGTACGAAGCACAGTGTATCTGGAGAAAATAAACATGTTAATATAGTGTAGGGTCTGTGGAGGTGGGAGGCAGAGATGGAGACCGGCGGGACAAGCTGGTTGAGGCTTGCTTCCATATGATGTTACACGGAACCAAATACTGTTCTGAGGCAGGGGAGTGCCGTGATCAGGTCTTTTGTATGGGAAGGAGCAACTGGGGGGCCATAAGTGGTTTCCATAACTAAACTTAACTAGGAAACCCCATTTCCACAGCTGACAGAAAAAAAAAAAAAACACTTGACATGTGAAATCATTTGGACTCTTCTAGGTTTGTACTTAGACTGTGTAGAGTAAACTTTTAGCCTTTTTCTCCTGAGGTGATCTAAGTTTCTGTAGCACTCTGGCCTGGCATGGGATGGGGATCTTTAGTTGTGAAGTCTCAAGACCTGCTCAGCCATCAGCCCCACCTACCAGACCCCTGTGGCAGCCTCTGAGACTCTGTCACCTCCCCGCTTTGGCCTGTCCTGGCCACAGCCTCTGCCGCAGGATTCCCTTCCCTGTGCTATAGGTGTGCTGCCCAGCAGTCATGCTGATCTTAAATCTTGGCTTCCTTCCATATTCCTCTAGAGAGTCCCCAGGAAACTTAAAAAATGTCCTCCATAATCTACTAGAGGGCAAGGGAAACCGGGCAATGTCAGTAAGCCGTGTCAGGGCCTGTCTGACCTGCCCGCCATGTTGGCCTCTGTAAAACTATTTTTTTCCAAAATTCCTGGTCATAAACAAGGTGCCAGTGGCCCTGCACTGAGCTTTCTAAGATTTGAACCTGTGTCAGAGCAAGGGACAGACCGCACTCCTGTTCTCTCACTTCTGCTGTCCGCCTCCTGATCCCTCTCTGCACTCCTCCCCTCAACTCCCAGAGGTGATTTTCTTCTTCCTGGAGAGCAGAAAACTGTCCCTTAATTAATTTCATGGCTTCCCAGGGTTAATATACACTCCAGGGCTTATAGTCAAACATTCTGTACCCTGAGTCTACTCAGCCTCTGGTTCTTAATAGTTCAAAAGACACTTCTGGGATTTAGAATACCCTTTTTATACTCCTCAAAGCCTGGCTCTTCCTAGTGGAATTCTTGCCTTTCTTAACTCTTCTTTTTAAATGAGTCTTAAAAACAGCCTGTTTTAGAAGTTGAAGGCTGAACACGGCCTCCTGTACTCTCGGCTTCATCTGCCTCCCCCTGAAGTCATCGAGGTTTCAGTGTCCATGGGAACAGGGCCTCAGGACAGACATGATCCCTAGAAATGAAAACAACATTGGATACTAGTTTGAAAAATTATTGTTACATAAAATGTATGTATTCTCCCTGATGGCGTTTTTGTGGGTTCACATTCCTTGGGGGCCAGCCTGGGAAGCTCCATGCCATCCCCTGCAGGGCTGGTGGTGGGGACTGTACCATCTTCTTAGGAAGGACTTTCTCAGAAGTCAAGAGCATTGGATAATGGGAGGCCTGACATTCTCAAGTCTCAATCTTGTTTGTGAGGAGTTCCAAGGAAGGAAACCTCACACACTTTGGACTTGGAAGTCTGCTCTGGAACTGGAGAAGAAACTGGCAGATGCCTCAGTTACATCAAGATGGGTTATAGCATGGCGTGATTAATATTTATTTATTGACTTACTTTACTTAATTTATGAGACAAGGTCTCACTCTTTCACCCAGGCTGGAGTACAGTGGTGTGATCATAGCTCACTGCAACCTCGACCTCCTGGGCTCAGGTGATCCTCCCACCTCAGCCTCTCAAGTAGCTGGGACTACAGGCACACACCACCATGCCCAGCTAATTTTAAAATTTTTTGTAGAGTCCCCCTGTGTTGCCCAGACTGGTCTCAAACTCCTGGGCTCAAGTGATCCTCCCACCTCGGCCTCCCAAAGTGCTGGGATTATAGGTGTCAGCCACCATGCCTGGCCTGATAAATACCCTTTAAAGTCGTTGTAAGATCTGAACTGTGAGCCAGCTGCTCCTTTCCTAAAATTGCCATAAGGATTTGTTATAGACCAGTGCTTATGAAACTTAGATATGCCTCAGATCATCTGTGGAATCTTGTGAAAATTCAGATTCAGATTCAGTAGGTCTGGTGGGGCCAGAGATTCCCATTTCTAGTGAGCTCTCAGGTTGTTAGATGCTGTAGGTCCATAGGCCTCACTTAGAGTAGCAAAGATCTGGACCAGGCATTCTCATCCAGCTGAGTTTTCCCCAGGGTTTCTTGAATCAGTGTTTCCTGGGGGCAATAGTTCCTTGGCTACCTTATAGTGTATAGGAATAAGCATTTGGTGGCAGTTTTCTTTCTGGGTGAGTGGCTGTCAGTGAGCTAAGAATATGTTGCTTTCCTGATTTGGGGAATAAAATGTCAAGTTCCAGTTGTTTAGGTGTAGGAACAAGTCCAACATTTTTCTAACTCTAGCAATCCAGCATCCCTATTGTTGCATAAGAAAGTGACTCCCAAAGTTAGTGACTTAAAAGAGCCTCTTGATTTCACTCATGATTTTGTGGGGCAGGATTTTAGCAGAGGCTTGGCTGGGTAGTTCTTGCTTGGGATCTCTCAAACAGTTGTAGTCAGATGTTGTTGGGGGCTGTGGTCATCTGAAGGCTCGACTGGGCTGGGGCTCCCAGGTGGTACACTTACCTGGATGGCCTTGGATGCTGGCTATGATCACGGCGCTCAGTTGCAGTTGCCACTGGGGGATGCAGGTGGCTTCTTCATGTTGCTTGGGCTTCTCACAGCATGGCAGCTGAAAAGTAATATCTAGAGAGAAAGCAATCTTGACAGAAGCCACAAGGATTCTTCTGACTTAGTCTTGGAAGTCACACAGAGTTACTTTTGCCACATTCATTTGGTACAAGCAAGTCACTGAGGCCAGCCCAGATTCCAGGGGAAGGGAATTGGGCCATCTTTAATCCACCCCAATGCCCTTTCCAAATTGAATAGTCAGGTAGTATTTTACTTGCCCTAGAAGCACAGGCTAAGACTCGGTGTGACTTTTCCTATGTGCAAGGACTCCTCCTTGTGCTCCATCAAATCTGCTCTGCTGATTCCTTAGCAGGAGGGAGAATCACAGTAATGATCTATTTGGGACCCAGGTAGAGAAGGCCAGAATTCATCATGGGAGAAAGATGCTCAGAAATGGCCTCAGCATCCATATTTGGCTTTCATACTCAAATCACGGCTTATTTTGAAAGTCAAAAGTCTCTTTAAATGAAACCAGAGATATCAAGGGCATGACTTAAGCTTTACAACACTCTGCTCTGCTTGTCAGAACTATGTGTCAAAATCCTCTAGCAAAGCTGGATGAAAAGATGGAGCTTAAATTAAATAGACTGTAAGGTCCACATTACTCATCACCATTCTAATATTGCCTACTACTGTTGAAAGTTTCCTTCATTAACATGTGCTTTGCTGCTTCTTAAAATAGCTCCATAACCAAATGCCGCAATTCTGAAAAGCATGATAAAAAAGGTTCTCTGATCGTGCTCATTACCGAATATTTTTAGCAGAGCAATAATTAGGATTTGAAGGAAGCCGGGTATCTCATTATGTCAACAGAGGGCTTGGCTTCTTTCAGAGACCTACCTCCCAACCAGCCAAAGCAAATCTCTCCCTAAGCCAAATCTACTTTCAGTTACTCAAACACAGAGACTTCACCTTCTGGCTTCAAAGAAAGAGTAAGCTCATGGCATCAATGTCTTACATGACTTGCTAAAATCCATTAGTCACTAGAGAATCGTCTTATTATTTCAGCAGGAGGGGTGTGGGTAAAATATCTGCCTGCTGAAAGATGGGATGGATTTCTCACCAGAATGTTCCCCACTGTTCCCACAAAGGTGGGGATGTCGTCTCAGGGTTCCCCCACCCACTAGAGCCTCCTGCACAGCTGGGTCAATTTCGGTGCTATTGATGTTCATGTGTTTAGATGTTTACATCTTCTGCCTTCCATTTGGTTTTCCGTGTTAGATTCTTCCCTCCTAGAAGGTGATAAAAGAAGTGTTTGGCCTAGTGGCAAACCCCAACTGTCCTCTGACCATGGAACATAAGAAACTGGATGTTTTGTCTCTAACATCAGCAGTGCCACTCTGCTACTGATACTACAAACGTGCAAATGACATCAAAAGAAAGCTCCAAAGAGACACCCTCATTGGGGCTGCAAGATGGAAACATTCAGAGAGAACTGGGTTTGGAGGGGCACTTAGAGATCAATATTCATCTAGTCATTCATTCAACAAATATTCCTATGGTGCCTGTTTGTCACCCAGTGCTGAGAATGTAGAAGAGGACAAGAAAGGCGTGATCCCTTCCCTAGTGTAGCTTATAGTCAACAAGACAGTTGTTGAACAAGTTATTTTATAAAGATCTTGCTGTATTTGGAGGAAAGGGGAGTGGTCCATGGGAAGGAACAACACACCAGAAGACCTAGTCTGAGGGTTGAGATATTTGCTTGAGGAAGTGACACTAAAGCTGGAGCCCAGTGGATGCCCAGGAGTTAACTAGGTAGAGATTGTGTCTGTGGCAGAGTGAGGGGAGGGGAACCAACCCTTTCAGAACACTGAAGAAATCCAGCATGGCTGGGCTGAGGCAGGGTCAGCCTACTGCCCAGCTCCGAAGAATACAACAGCAGTTCCCCCCTGCAGTTGTGTAGCGGGGGGCCTTGGTTTAGGGAGTGAAAGGGAGAGGGTCTGAGATAAAATTGGAGAGAAGCACAGGGAAGAGACATGCAAGTTGCTGCACAGCCAAGTTAAGGACTTGACTCTGAATCCAGAGGAGCAGAAAGCCAGTGGAGGGTTTTGAGCAGACCTCTGACTTGCATTTAGTGAGAATGCTCTGTAGACCTTGCCCTCTGGGTTGAGGCAGACAAAAATGACATCGCTGGAGACTGGTTTTGAGGTTCTTGCTGTGATCTTTGACCAAGATGATGTTGAATTGGTTTAGGATGGAGGAAAGTGAGTGAATTAGGGAAACATTTAAGAAGTAGATTGGGAACTCAGTTGGATGTAGGGAGTGAGAGAGAAAGAAATGGCACAGATGAGTCCCAGGTCATCATGTCCAGTCACCTTTTTCTCAGCTGAGGAGACTACAGTTAAGTAACTTGCCTTCAGAGGGTTTGAGTGACTTGCTCACGTCTACAAACCAAGAACCCAGTGCCCTTGTCCCCAGGCTTTGTCCATCATACTGTCCCATGCCTGATGCCTCTGACTGAGTGGCTGTAATGATATGGGGTAGAAAGATCTCAGTTGTCAACAACATGTCATTTCAGTTCACAACAGAAATGTGAGCATAAACCTGATTCTTGTCTTTGTTAATATTTGTGACCTCTTTATAGCCCTATATCTGTTAATATACACACGTTTATCTTTGAAGCCTTTAAGGAAGTTCTTTTAGAACTTGGCATCCTCTGTGCTTGTTTATTTTTACTCAGCCCCACATATTCTAGATGAAAGGGCCTTTTAGTGGTGAAACTACCATGTACAGTAGACTGTTCTTAGGAAGATAAATCATCTAACCATCCGTACAGGCATGCCTTTAGATCAGAGACGACACAAATAGTACACTTTTTCTTCTTTTCCTTTAGTGTAACGTGAGCAGACTTCCTTGGAGATGAAGCAGAGTTGCTGTGATCTAATTCATTGACTCAGTTGTTAGTCTTCATTTACTTTCTCACTCAATTTGCATTTATTGAGCACCTTCCATGTGCTAGACACAGGGGCTGAGCTGGGTGCTGAGGATGCAAAGACAATTAAGGCACTATCAGTGCTTTCAAAATGTTCATTTTCTACGTGGAGACAAGTATTTAATTTTTTTTTTTTTTGAGACAAGGTCAGGCTGGAGTGCAGTGGCGCAGTCACTGCTCACAGCAACCTTGATCTTGGACTCAAGTGATCCTCTCACTTTAGTCTCCAAAGTAGCTCGACCACAGGCGTGCACCACCACACCCAGCTGATTTTTGTATTTTTTGTAAAGACAGGGTTTTGCCTTGTTGCCCAGGCTGGTCTCGAACTCCTGGACTCAAATGGTCTGCCTGCCTCGGCCTTCGAAAGTACTGGGATTATAGGCATGAGCCACCATGGCTGGCCCAATATTTTTGTTAATGAAAGATAAGTTAGGTTCTGAATGTTGTGGATTCTGCCTCATGATGTCAGAAAAGACTTCCCAGAGGCATAACCTTGAAGCTGGACTTTGCAGGAAGAGGAAGAGCTTTGAAGTTAATATGAGTAGGGAGGGGGTATCCAGGGCAGAAAGGAAAGGCTCAGCATGGGTAAACAGCAGGGGCCAGGCAAGTACGTGGTACATCCTGGAAACAGGTCTGGGATGATGAACAGGTAGCATTTAAGGTAGGGAGGAATTCCACGGAACTGAGGCTGGAAGAGTCACTTGGGGCCAGACATAAAGTCTTCATTGGCATACCCAGGAGCTCCAACTTTGTCCTGTAAAGGGAGACCATTAAAGGAGATGGGTCAACTGAGGTGATCTTAATTTTTCCTCTATCTGCTCTTTTCTACTTGAACAGGGATGTTCGTTCCAACGCAGAGAACCGAAGGCATCTCAACATCGGACATCATTACCAGAATTGTTCGTGACTATGATGTTTATGCCCGACGTAACCTCCAGAGAGGGTATACAGCCAAGGAACTGAATGTCAGCTTTATAAATGTAAGCATGCCACCTCAAACTCTCTGAAGACCACCATGCCACACCACCACCACCACTGCTGCTGTTTATTGAGCACTTACTAAGTGCTATGCAGTGTTCTCTCTCTCTCTTTTTTCTTTTTTTTGTAGAGATGGGGTCTCACTATGTATAATATTTTAAGTTTGATTTAACTTGTTTTTTTTTTTTTTTTGAGACAGGGTCTCAATGTGTTATCCAGACTGGTCTTGAACTCCTGGGCTCAAGCGATCCTCCTGCCTCAGCCTCCTGAGTAGCTGGGATTACAGGCATTTGCCACCATGCCTGTGCAGTGTCCTTAATGCTTTGTATTTATTTTCTCATTTAACCCACACAATAACCCATGATGTATTATTATCCCCATTTTACAGATGACAAAACCAGTGTCTACAGGGGTAACATAAATTAACCAAAGAACACAGGTAGTGAGCTTCACATTTTATAAAGGTGCTTCCTTGCTTCCCTCCTCTTACCCCAAACTCTCTCTTTAGAATTTTTAGAATTGATTGAAGGGTTTCTGGGAGATCTGACCCTTGTAAAAGGCAAGAGTTGTCTTCTGCTGAAAGGAAAGGGAGGAGGGAAGAGGCAATGAAAGCTAAACCCAGAGAAACTTTTTTATTCTAACGTTTTAAAATTTTCATTTGATTAAGGCCTTACAGATGCTCACTAGAAACCTTAATGGCCATTTTACATTGTCCAAAGAAATTACAGCTGCTTAAATAAAGCCTAAAGTCTTTGGCTTCGTTTTGTAGTTCTACCATATTGTTCCCACAGGACTGCTGTTAGTTTAATAATAGAGCAACTGTTAAAACATTTAAGTTCTGGGGTACATGTGCAGAACATGCAGGTTTGTTACATAGGTATACACGTGCCATGGTGGTTTGCTGCACCCATCAACCTGTCATCTACATTAGGTATTTCTCCTAATGCTATCCCTCCCCTAGCCCCCCGCCCGCCCGACAGGCCCTGGTGTGTGATGTTCCCCTCCCTATGTCCATGTGTTCTCCTTGTTCAGCTCCCACTTATGAGTGAGAACATGTGGTGTTTGGTTTTCTGTTCTTGGGTTAGTTTGCTGAGAATGATGGTTTCCAGCTTCATATATGTCCCTGCAAAGGAAGTGAGCTCATCCTTTTTTATGTATGCATAGTATTCCATGATATATATGTGCCACATTTTCTTTATCCAATCTATCATTGATGGGCATTTGGGTTGGTTCCAAGTCTTTGCTATTGTGAATAGTGCTGCAACAAACATACATGTGTATGTGTCTTTATAGCAGACAAAGAACATTAACAGTGACTTAGATTCCCTCAGGATGCCATTTTTGTATAATAATAATAATAAAAACAATCTTTAAAATAAGCAAAACAAACTGTTAAAAAGCAAAGAGGGCAGCCCAGTTGCTGGAGATGATGTTAGTGATTCTGAGCCACTGTATTTGCCCGGGCTCTGAGGTGCCAATATCTTTGATTAAAATAAGAACCCTCCATACATACAGAATTCTAACCCCCCAAAATAGACGCTGTATTTTCAAAGGATGATTCATCTTCAAAGCTAGATACTTAAAATTACATGCAGCTATAATTATCCAATAGCTCACACGATTGATCATTGGTGCCTTCAAAATAGGAGGGGCTCATTAATTGTGAATCGGTGATCATGAATTGTCCTCACAAAGCAGGGAGTGTTGAGAGTCTAGGCTCTGTGACTTCATATAAGCCGGGCAACAAAATGTCAGGAAATGTCAGAAAATGTCGGGTTTGAGTGGCACCAGAACAAGTGGCTGAACATAATTCAGTCAAAGTGATTATTTAGTATCTGATAGAGAATAAAGCCCTGGTTATTTCAATAAATTAAACTGTCTGTTCTTTCAAATTGAATTCGGTCAACCATCCAAGCATGTCAAGCCATTTTCAAAAGTTATTGCTCACTCTCTTTAAACGGCGTTTAGATAAGCCACTTAGCTCAAGGAACCGTGCAGGCAGTTCAGATGCACTCGCTGCCTTCCTGTGACGACAAACCTGGCTGCAGTTCAGAGATGAAATCTAATGTGTTGCATGGGCATGTAGACAAATCACGGAACCTCAGAGGTGACAGGGACCTGATGCCAGTCAGTCACCCAGTCCAAGTCCCTCAATTTAGAGATGAGGAACGCTGAGCCCAGAAAGGGAGCCTGGCCAAGGTCCTTCAGGTCAGGGAGAGGTAGAGGCAGCAGCAACTTCCCAGTCTCATGACTCCCAGCCCAGTGCTCATTCAGCTATTCTGTGCTGCCCTGAGAGCCATATATAGTAAGTATTTCCAGTGCAGAATGAACTGTGGAAAAGAGTGATATAAAGGCAACAGCTAACATTTGCCAAGAGCTCATCATATGCTCATCCAAGTGTTTTACTTGGATTATCTCATTTAATCCTCATGATGAGCCTACAAGAGTGGGTAGGATGACTATGTCCAACACAGAGATGAGGAGACAGAGGCCCAGAGAGGTTGAACAACTCACCTAAGGTCACCTAGTAAGTAACAGAAGACAGAGTGACCTCCCATAGCATATATATGTATATATATAGCTCTCAGTAGCAACACACATAGCTCATGCCCCACCCTGAGGCTGTAGGAAGGTTTGGAAGGTCGAAATCAAGGACTCTTGACCCAGTTTTGCAATATTCCAGGTGTTTCAAAAAATTCTGAAACACAGGCCAGGCACAATGGCTCATGCCTGTAATCCCAGCACTTTGGGAGGCCGAGGCGAGTGGATCACTTCAGATCAGGAGTTCAAGACCAGCCTGGCCAACATGGTGAAACCCCGTCCCTACTAAAAATACAAAAAATAAGCTGGATGTGGTGGTGCGTGCCTGTTATTCCAGCTACTCAGGAAGCTGAGGCACGAGAATCGCTTGAACCTGGGAGGCAGAGGTTGCAGTGAGCTGAGATCATGCCATTGCACTCCAGCCTGGGCAACAGAGCGAGACTCCATTTCAAAAAAAAAAAATTCTGAAACACAAAATGAACTTTAGTCCCACATAGTAAAGAAAAATGATAAACCTTACCCCTTTAGGAGAAACATCATGATTTCATGGGGGAAGAGCCTCATGTTATTTTCATGGTTTTAATACTGCTCTCATCAGGTAACACAGACAAATGCCTCTGCCACTTAATACTAATGAAACACCCAGCACACACTGAGCATTTACTAAATGCTGGCCTTTGTGCCAAGCACTTTGCATGTATTGTCACAGCAACCCTAAGGTAGGGATGATTATTATCCCCAATTTACAGATGAGGAGACTGAGGTTTAGAGGTGACATGTGACTTGCCCAGCATACGATGGTTTCCAAGCACATAAGTAGACATTGCTGCAGAAAGACTATAAGAAGAACAAAATCTGAGTCTAGAGAAACTATCAGCACAAAAGCTTTCATCACCACCAAGGAAATCAATACAGTTAAATTAGCGTAGTGGAAAATATCATTACAGTGGAAATTTTAGCATAACACATAGGTTCTAAGGCCCAGTCAATGGCCCACTTATCTCAAGCAATATTGTTTTAACCATATCCCAGTAAAACAGCAAACTCAGGCAGCTTCTGAATAGTCATTGTGTGCACAATTCATACTTTTGTCTAAGTCCCAGCAGAATTGAATGGGGTTATTTGCCCAATATCTACACACAACAAAAGACAGCTGTGTGTTTTTTATTCTCCTCTTATATAAGTGAATCCAACTCAAAGACATTTAAAAGAAAGAAGATATTAAAACCACTTGTACTTCCCTTTACATATCCAAATGGATTAATGGCAGATGACTTTTCTTACAAGAGATGTGCCTTTCCATCAACCTAGCCCTTGGGAAATGGCAACATCTTGACTCTTCAGGTTACGAACAAATACAAATTGAAATAAAATGTGAACTTTAATGGGAATGATTGATCTCTCTCACGTCCTTTTGGATAAATCTGGTTTTTTTTTCCTGTAAACTTTCACCAGGAGAAGAGGTACCGTTTCCAGAACCAAGTGGACAAAATGAAGGAAAAAGTCAAGAATGTGGAGGAAAGATCAAAGGAATTTGTGAACAGAGTGGAAGAAAAGAGCCATGATCTAATTCAAAAGTGGGAAGAGAAGTCAAGGGAATTCATTGGCAACTTCCTAGAACTGTTTGGACCTGACGGAGCATGGGTATGTAATTATTTCACTTTACCCCACAATGATGAGTGTTTTCAGTTTATCCTCCTTTTTATGGAGCCACTCAAGGGTGCCTTATCTCAGATCCACTGCATGCCCTCTACTTTAGGCATCAGCCTGAATGACTTCAAGTCCATGTCACTTCCTTACTGAGTTTCTGCTTTACCCGTCAATATGGCACCCAGTAGCACACAAAGCCAGGTCTGGTCTCAGTTTCTAGTTCTTATCCAGAGCTTGGAAGCCATTTGGTGATCATTGAGTGTCTATTACTTCAGGGGTTGATGCTGTCGCTCATCTCAGTCTCCCAGTTGGAGATGATGAAACTTTGGGAGTACAGGTGAAGTGGGCTAGTGGCAGCACGGAGATTGTGTTACAAGACATGGATGATGGGATCTTGGATCAACTACTGGCATTTATGTTTTGGGGAGGAGAATCCAAAGAAATGTACTATGTCAGTCAGTTTCTGTTGTCAGGAGCCCTCTTCTTTTACTGGTTGGAAGAGAGAGAGAGAAGTAGGAGTTTGCCCTGCATCTGTGCCCATCGTGCCCTGATTTTCCCCTGGTTTTTCATGATATGCCAGTGTTGGGATAAGGCACAACAGTCTTTGGGGACTGAGGACATGATCTGAATCTTAAAACTGAGAGGAAATGTAGAGGGTCTCCTTGCCTAAAATCCGAACAACTCTGAATGATAACTATGGAAAGGGAAAAGAAAATTCTGGAAACCTCCACTGGTACTTTATTGGTATTTCTATTGTGCATGCCCTTCCTAAGTAAATACCAGTATTGTCAGGAGAGTTGATGAGGGGTCTGTAAAAGAGATTAGAAAGGTTTACTTTAGAGACACTAAAGGGTTGGCGAGGGTTGTATGAAAGAGATACTAAAAATGAAATTTCCTCCTACAACAAAAAGAAAAAATTCCATTTGATTTCTCTGATTTTAAGTAGCCTGGATTTCCTATTATAACATGAGAAGTCTCTACCAAAATCCACTTTGACTTAATTATTTTATTGACGGGTTGTCACTGCTACCTCTGCTTGTTTGAGCTCATTCATTATAGGATTATCTAAAAGTGAAACACTCAATTAGTAATAGAAAAAGAGCAATGTTTGGGAAGTTGGGAGAGATGCTTTGCTTAACACCTGGCAGCCTCTAAGTGATTATAGAGGTGGGTGTTATAGGCCAACCGTGTCCTATCGGCTGAGTCTGAGAGGGGTGAAAGGTTTACAAGGACTGCATGAGCCTTCAAAGACTCCTAGAAAGAGCTGGCAAGAGTGGAGAAGCCAAGGGCTGGGCTCCTTTTCATTTTCCCCAGGCCTGTTAAAAATTTCAGCTCAGATAATTTAATTCCTGGTACATTTCTTAATGTTCTTGTCTATGCATGGCACTATGCATAAAGAAGAACATAAAAACAGACAAAGTACAGACCCTGTTCTCTCGTCTCTATGACATATGGTCTGAAATTTTCTATTTAATCTAGTGTGTATTTTAATAGTTCACATTTTCACAACTAATTTCCGGGCTCTGAAGAAACAGCTAGTGGTTTTTAATGAAACCATGTAGGTGTTCATTCGTTTACAGGGATTCAGAAACCTGTCTCTGCTGATAAGAGCTGGTATAGTAACTCAAGGGGGTGGATGTTTTCTCCACTTGGAGTGAGTAAAGGCAGGGAAAAAGTATAATTTCCCACTTTGGGAGGCCGAAGTGGATGGATTACCTGAGGTCAGGAGTTTGAGGCTAGCCTGGCCAACATGGTGAAACCCCGTATCTACTAAAAATACAAAAAAATTAGCCAGGTGTGGTGGTGCATACCTGTAGTCCCAGCTACTCAGGAGGCTGAGGCAGGAGAATTGCTTGAGCCCAGGAGGCGGAGGTTGAGCCCAGATCATGCTATCACACTCCGGCCTGGGTGACAGAGAGAGACTCTGTCTCAAAAAACAACAACAAAAAATATATATGTGTGTGTGTGTGTGTGTATATGTGTGTGTATATGTGTGTTTATGTGTGTATATATGTGTGTATATCTGTGTGTGATATATGTGTGTATATGTATGTGTGTATATATGTATATATGTGTGTATGTGTGTGTATATGTGTGTTTTTGTATATATGTATATAGATATGTGTGTGTATGTGTGTATGTGTGTGTGTGTGTGTGTGTATATATATATATAATTTCATAAAAACTTTATAGACCTTAGTCATTTCAGGCTCCCAGTGAAGGTGAAATAGTAGCTGGAATTGCTCTTGGGAGTCTGATGACAGCAAGCCAAGGTGATTTTTAAGAAATGAAACCCAGTTTAGAGACTGGAGGTTTCTCTTTTTAAAACTTGCTATTAGTGTCAAGACTGTTATTACCATTAATTTACCATATCAGCCAGACTAAGACATTACTTTTTTTCTGTTGACATTAAAAATACAGGAATAGTTACAAGGATGTTAAACGCCAAGATAAGTGATTTGCTTTTCATGAATATGCTATTATTATAATAATTCCTTATTTGTGAATTTGGGACTGGAACTCATTTCTTAAAATAGAAGATCTGTATTACCAGCAAATACAGTACTGTTACAAACAACCCAAACTTGGAAAGGCACAAAATAGAAGGATTTAAGATACAAGTTCTGGTACAATGAGATTGGTATGCAGCATAGTATGTAACTTATAGTGGGTATTCCACAAATGTTTCTGGGTTAAATGAATGTATGAATGAATGGATGTATGAGGAAGACCTATTCACAGAACCTTCCAGCATCTGCAAAGGATTTGTATGGTAAGGCCTAAATCCCCCACCCCATATACGTGTATGTGTGTGTGTGTGTGTGTGTGTGTGTGTGTGTGTATGTAGACAGATAGATAGATGATAAATAGATAGCTTTAGACTTTTATTGCTTATGGTGCTAGGTACAGGACTTTATTACAACTTGGTGTTTGGTGGATCAAATTCAGTATGCAAACGTAGTGTGCTTTGCCCTTAACAATGTTTTAAAATTTATTTTAGGGAAGGCATGAGCTCTTGTTTGCCATAGTCACACCTTGCTCCGCTGCTCCTTCCCCCTTCCCTAACCTGACTCACACATTTATGCAGCCCATCTGGCCCCAGGGAATATTTGAATTTGCTCCTTGTGATATAGTCTTTTTTAAAGCAGGGTCTCACTGTGTTGCCCAGGCTGGAGTGCAGTGGCATGATCATGACTCACTGTAACCTAAAATTCCTGGACTCAAGCAATCCTCCCACCTCAGCCTCCCAGATAGCTTGGACTACAGCTGTGTGCCACCATGCCCAGCTAATTTTTAAATTTTTTGTAGAGATGCAGTCTTACTCTGTTGCCCAGACTGGAGTGAAATGGCGTGATCATGACTCACTGTAACCTCGAACTCCTGGGCTCAAGAGACCCTCTTGCCTTGGCCTACCAAAGTGCTGGGATTACAGGCACGAGCCACCGTGCCTGGCCATAGTCTTTAAGTCTCCGCAAGTGACCTCATATTTGACATTAAGGATGAAGCCCTTACATGCTATCTCTGAGTAGAAAGTAGTGATGATGATGATGATGATGATGATGATAGTAAATAAGAAGATGATGTTGATGATATTGTCTAAAAGCTGTATAGCAGGTTGAATTCTTTTTTCAATGTCCTTGCACATTTATTCTACCCATTTTATTTACTTATTTATTTATTTATATTTATTTATTTATTTTTGAGATGGAGTCTCACTCACTCTGTCACCCCAGGTGGAGTGCAATGGCGTGATCTCGGTTCGCTGCAACCTCTGCCTCCCGGGCTCAAGTGATTCTCCTGCCTCAGCCTCCCGAGTAGCTAGGACCACAGGCATGTGCTACCACGCCCCGCTAATTTTTGTATTTTTAGTAGAGACGGGGTTTCACCACGTTGGCCAGGTTGGTCTCGAACGCCTGACCTCAAGTGATCCACCCACCGTGGCCTCCCGCCACCCATTTTAACCACACAAGAAGGTACATTTTATAGATAAATATACAGATATAGACAAAGGCCTACAAAATTATACTATGAAACTTTCCCGTGGTCTCACAGGAGTTGGTAGGCGGTAGGATGGAGCCTGGGGCTAGCCTCTTTCTCCTGGTCATATCTGTATCCTTCACCATAGGAATGTCCACATGATGCAGTCATTTTGCTTCATTTTCCTTTGGTCGGGGTGTGTTACTGTAGAGAAACTGAGGTCTACCAACATCCCTCTAAGGCCTTTGACAATACCAGTTGCCAGAATTGTACTTGAGACCAGGCCATCTAGATTTATGATAGGCACTCTCAGCCCTCGACTCTACTGCTGTCTCTAGGCTTTCTCAGCAAGCAGAAAGTGTGGTATCCATGCCTATTAGTTAGCTTTTGGTGGTAACAAATTACCTCAAAACTTGGTGGCTTAAAACGACAAACATTAAACTATCGCAAGGACAAAAAACCAAACACCGCATGTTCTCACTCATAGGTGGGAATTGAACAATGAGAACTCATGGACACAGGAAGGGGAACATCACGCTCCGGGGACTGTTGTGGGGTGGGGGGAGGGGGGAGGGGGGAGGGACAGCATTAGGAGATACATCTAATGCTAAATGACAAGTTAATGGGTGCAAGAAATCAACATGGCACATGGATACATATGTAACAAACCTGCACATTGTGCACATGTACCCTAAAACCCTAAAGTATAATAAAAAAAAAAAAAAAATTATGAAACATATATAACATTAAAAAAAAAAAAAAAACGACAAACATTTATTATCTCACAGTCTCTGAGGGTCAGGAATCAGGAAGCAGCTCAGCTGGATGGTTCTGACTCAGTCTTTCATGAAGTTGCAGTCAAGACGTCAGCTGGCGGCCAAGCACAGTACTTCACGCCTGTAATCCCAGTACTTTGGGAGGCCAAAGCAGGTGAATCACCTGAGGTCAAGAGTTTAAGACCAGCCTGGCCAACATGGTGAAACCCCATCTTTACTAAAAATACAGAAATTAGCCAGGCATGGTGGTACACGGCTGTAATCCCAGCTACTCGGGAGGCTGAGGCAGGAGTATCACTTGAACCCGGGAGGCAGAGTTTGCAATGAGCCGAGATTGCACCACTGCACTCCAGCCTGGGGGACAAGAGTGAAACTCCGTCTCAAAAAACAAATTTGTGACAAATATATTCATAAACATAAAATGTACCATTTTAACCTTTTTTTTTTTTTCTGAGACTGAGCCTTGCTCTTGTCTCCCAGGCTGGAGTGCAATGGTGTGATCTCGGCTCACTGCAACCTCCACCTCCCAGGTTCAACTGATTCTCCTGTCTTAGCCTCCCCAGTAGCTGGAATTACAGGTGTGCACCACCACCATGCCCAGCTAATTTTTATATTTTTAGTAGAGATGGGGTTTTACCATGTTGGCCAGGCTGGTCTCGAACTCCTGACCTCAGGTGATCTGCCTGCCACAGCCTCCCAAAGTGCTGGGATTACAGGCATGAGCCACTGTGCCCAGCCCGTTTTAACCATTTTAAGTGCACAGTTTAGTGGGATTAAATGGTTGCATTCACATTGTTCTGCAACCATCACCACCATCCATCTCCAGAACTTTTTCATCATCCCAAACAGAAACTGTAACCATTAAACAAGAACTCCCTATCCCCTTCTTCCCCCAGCCCCTGGCAGCCAGCCTTCTACTTCCTGCCTCTATAAATTTGAGCACTCTATGTACCTCATATGAGTGGAATCATACAGCATTTGTCCTTTTGTGTCTGGCGTATTTCACTTAGCATGATGTCTTCAGGGTTCATCCATGTTATAGCATGTGTCAGAATTTTCTTTCTTTTGAAGGCTGAATGATATTCCATTTTATGTGTACATCACATCTTTTTTATCCATTATTCCATTGATGGACATTTGGGTTGTTGTGAACATTGGTGTTTGAATTCTGCTTTCAATTCTTTTGGGTATATACTGAGAAATAGAATTGCTGGACCACATGGTAATTCTATGTTTAATTTTTTTGAGGAGCCGCCTTTACTGTTTTCCTTAGTGGCCGCGCAGTTTTACATTTCCACCAGCAATGCACAGGGTTCTAATTTCTTCACATCCTCACCAACACTTGTTATTTTCTGGTTTTTTTTAAATAATCATCCTAATTTTAGGCACTGCTAATGTTTAAGATTTTTGATTTTGAGAAAAGAGCTACAAAATATAGTTTGTGGATCTGAATTAGATTTCCCACCTGAGACTTCGACAGTTTTAAAATTTTTATCTTTTTTTTAAAAAAAGATTGTTGTTGTTGTTGTTTTTAAGACAGAGTCTTGCTCTGTCGCCCAGGCTGGAGTGCAATGGCGCAATCTCGGCTCACTGCAACTTTGCCTCCTGGGTTCAAGTGATTCTTCTGCCTCAGCCTCCTGAGTAGCTGGGGCTACAGGCATATGCCACCATGCCCAACTAATTTTTGTATTTTTAGTAGAGATGGGGTTTCACCATGTTGGCCAGGCTGGTCTCGAACTCCTGACCTGACCTCAAGTGATCCACCCACCTCAGCCTCCCATAGTGCTGGGATTATAGGCATGAGCCACCGTGCCTGGCCTAAAATTTTTATCCTTAAACAAAGGTACAAGTAAAATGTGAACAAACATGAAAAGTTTCTTACTATGCAACTGGCTAATTACAAGAGAGGTGGTCATAAGCAGGGGGTCACTCTCTGGGTAGGTGGCTTAAGGCAAGTTCATTTGCCTCTCTGGGACTTAGTCATAGCATCAGTAAATGGGGAAAGTAAACATAGCTGCCACATAGGGCTGTTGCGAGGATTACATTGGTTCATACTTCATTTTTAAAATTTATGTTTTTTGAGACAGGGTCTTGCTTTGTTGCCCAGGCTAGAGTGTAGTGGCACGATCATGGGTCACTGCAACCTTGAACTCCCAGGCTCAAGCGATCTTCCCACCTAAGCCCTCTCCCCACTCAACCTGAGTACCTGGGACTACAGGTGCAAACCACCATGCCCAGCTAAGTTTTTCAAAATTGTTTGTAGAGATGAGGGTCTCACTATGTTGCCCAGGCTGATCTCGAACTCCTGGACTCAAGCAGTCCTCCCACCTCAGCCTCCCAAAGTGTTGGGATTATAGGCATGAGCCACCACACCCAGCCTGGCTCACACTTCAACGCCCTTAGAGCAGTGCCTGGCACCCGTGTCGGGCACTGTGTAAGGGTTAGTTGTTATTGATTTGGCCAGAACTGAAGCGTGGACCCTTTTCTCTCCTTGAGTTTCATCTTGCTTACCCAAGGGCCAAACCAAACCAGATCGTACTAGGAACTTTTTCATTTCTTTTTGGCAGAGAAACCAGAATATATCTGAAATACTGAAAGCTTTAAAGGCATTTGTCAAGACATTTATTGTCCCACTAGATGTTAAGTACTTCTGGTTTTTTGTTTGTTTTTGTTTTTTTGAGATGGGGTCTCGCTCTGTTGCCCAGGCCGGAGTGCAATGGCATGATCTCGCCTCACTGCAACCTCCGCCTCCTGGATTCAAGCGATTCTCCTGCCTCAGCCTCTCGAGTAGTTAGGATTACAGACACCCACCACCATGCCCAGGTAATTTTTGTATTTTTAGTAGAGACAGGGTTTCACCATGTTAGCCAGGTTGCTCTCGAGCTCTTGAACTCATGATCCGCCCGCCTCAGCCTCCTAAAGTGCTGGAATAACAGGCGTGAGCCACCGCACCCGGCTGATGTTAAGTACTTCTTAAAAGGGAAAACTTCATAGCAGAGAAATAGAAAACTACTTTCGTATGGACAGGACTATAAATGGGATTATTTTCTTGGGGGAAAACTTTATAAATGGAAACGTCTTAATACGGTGAGAGTCTGAATTTAAATACCTTTACTCTTGGAAAATGCCATGCATGCTCTTCCTTATTTGTTATATTTCTAAAGTGCTTTTCTTCCCAGGAAGCTCATTACAAACTTTCTCCTGACCGTATTGAGTTCCACTCCTTTGCAAGGGAACCACCCTTCAAAATGCACCAGAAACAGATCAGAGAGCTGGCAAATTGAGGCTGGGAGTTATTTTGCATGGATATTGCATTTTATGAAGTGTGACACCGTTGTTTATCATTAAAGATTCAAGTTCTTTCATCCCCTCAGGCAGAATATTCTCAGCTATGAGCTTGATTCAAACTATAGTAGACAAGTTGTAGATTTCTTCGAAAGTGAACTTCTAATGGAAATCCTGACAATCCATTAACAGCAGGAGGGCTAATGGCTGCCACAGAAAATATACTTAAAGATTACAGTAATAAAAACACATATTTTAAAGTGCCTGCTAGAAGTTCAAGAATGTTTTTAAATGTTGCTGTTAATAATAGACCACCCAATCCTTATGGCATTTGATTTTGTCTCATAAATGGGTTTAATCTAAGGGAGTGCTGTTGTACTGCACCTTTTTTTTGCTGTTTGACTTTGAGGGGGGCTTGATATCTTTTGGCAGAATTGTCAGTGCCTTAATGGAAGGTAAATAATTGGTATATTAGCAGACGTGTGGAATTTTAAATCTGGAAAAGACCTGAGCACTCAGCCATCATCTGTTATTATATCTGCTAGAGGAAACTTGGGACTCTACAAAGTAAGGGGCTAGAGCTTAGAAAGGAAAAATGAGTGTTGGGGGCAGGCAGTGCTATTGGTGATGTGCCTGTGGCCTTAATAGTTCCTTACCAATGTCATTATTGTAACATCTGCCTTTCAGCCTGATCTCCTTGCATGGGTTACATGAGTTCTTTCTTCCTACTGTGATGCTTTTTTATGGTAAAAGTAATATATATTCATTATATAACTATTAGAAAGTAAAGAAGGGACTGAAAATCACTCGCAGTCTCATCATCCACAGCAGTCTCTCTGTTAACATTTCGGGTTATCACTCCCATCTGTTTCCCATCTCCGTATATGTACATTCCTTCTACAAACTTGAGATCATGCAGAACGTAGTGTTCTAAAATCATTTTGGCTTTGCAGTTGCTCATGAGTGTTTTCTCACATGATGGAATATTATTTAAGAACCTGATTCTCCTCATCTGCTTATTATGTCATCTTGGAGTTGTACAGGTTTCTCTAACCTAGTTAGAGAATTTACAGTGTTGTGTGTTATACATTGCATTGAATATCCATTATACACAATAAAGATTTACTTACATCTCTGATTATCTCCTCAGAAAATAGAAGTTTTTGCATCTATTGCCAAATTACCCCTCAGAAAGGCGTTGCTATTTTATCCTCTTACCAGCAGTAACATGAGGGTAGCCCTTTTCCTGAGCCCTCACCAGCTGTAACAAATTTTTAAACTTTAGCCATCTGATATATAAAATGTATCTTATTTCAGCCATTTGCATTTGTTCGACTACTAGTGATGCTGAACAGTTTTTCTAGCTCATTTGCAAACTTCTCTTGTGACTTGTCTATGCAGGCCATATGCTCATTTTTCTACTAAGCTTTTCACCTTCTTCTTTTTGATTTATAAGCTCTGTCTATATACCGAGATCTATCATTTGTAGGTAAACGTTGCAAAAAATTCCACTATTTTTTGCCTTTTATCTTATTTCATGGTGGTTTTTTCTTTTTTTGAGGTACAGAAGTCTTAAAATTTTGTGTAGTCAAATGTCAATGTTTTCCTTTATGGTTTCTTTCTTTGCTTTTAATGCTGACACCCAAAGGTATTTCTAAAACACAGATCTGATCAGACTCCGCCCTTGATTGAAATCTTTCTGGGGTTCTTGAGTAGGAAATCCAGTCTCCTTGTGGTGCTCTAGGTCCAGACCATTGCCACCCCATGGGCATGTGGGGTTCTGGCCACACTAAGCAACTTAGACTTAGTACTCCTTACTTAGCGTGCTCTGCTTAGAAAGGCCATCCTCTACTAGCCCCCATGGACCCACTCCCCATCTCCACCCACCTCTTCCTGGGCATTATCAAAGACCCAGCTGAGACATGACCACCTCTTACCCTCGTCTTCCCCCCACTTCCTCCTGTGTAGCACCTGGTCCCCAGAAGATCTCTGTAACGGTTTGTAAAATGAATAACCCAAAGGACAAGCAAAGCCTAAGATGGTAAATAGGAGAATTGGCTTTCAGGGCCAGTTTTGTATCAAAGGATTGAACTGAGTGGCTGGGGGCTAAGACTCGAATGTGAGCAATTGAAAGACCCCAGGCAGCACAGGCAGGATGCTCAGAAGTTGGTGGGATGCAGCGTCTGGGAGGCTGAGCAGCAGGCAGCAGGCACAGTAGGCTGGAAGCACTGGGGGCCCGGTGGGGAGCATCAGGGAAGGGCTCAATTCTGAAAGCACCCAGCAACCATCACATGAGGTCCCAAACTGGTAAACTGATCTTAACCACCGAAAGCTCCTCCCACTCCACAGTCTTCCCCAAACTGGGAAATGGCATCACTGCTTTCCAATTTCTCGGGCCCGAGACTGGAGTCACTTGATTCCCGTTCCTCCCATACCCCATGTCCCATCTGTCAGTGAGTCCCATTAGCTCTACCATGAAAACATAGCCAGACCACATACTGTAGGATTCCATTTTGATGACATTCTAGAAAAGGCACAACTGTAGGGACAGAAAACATCTGTTGCCAGTGGCTGGGGGAGGGGAGATTCCAAAGGGTCACGAGGGAATTTGGGAGCTGATGGGACCCTCCTATGCCTTGATTGCAGTGGTGGTCACTCAACTGTATGCATTGTCAAAACTCACAGAACTGGCCGGGCGCAGTGGCTCACACCTGTAATCCCAGCACTTTGGGAGGCCGAAGCAGGCGGATCACGAGGTCAGGAGATCGAGGCCAGCCTGGCTAACATGGTGAAACCCCGTCTCTACTAAAAATACAAAAAATTAGCCAGGCCGGGTGGCGGGCACCTGTAGTCCCAGCTACTCGGGAGGCTGAGGCAGGAGAATGGTGTGAACCCAGGAGGCGGAGCTTGCAGTGAACCAAGATGGCGCCACTGCACTCCAGCCTGGACGACAGAGCAAGACTCCGTCAAAAAAAACAAAAACAAAAACAAAAACAAAAACAAAAAAAACCCCTAACAGAACTGTACACTAAAAAGGGTGAGTTTATTATACTTCAGTAAAAATATGGGGGAAAATATACTAGGAATCCTGCCATTTTTCACCACACTGCCATCATCCTGGGCCGGGCCAGGCTCCATCACCATCTTGGGTTTGTTTTTTTTTTCTCTCTTGAGACGGAGTCTCACTCTGTTGCCCAGGCTGGAGTACAGTGGCGCCATCTCGGCTCACTGCAACCTCCGCCTTCTGGGTTCAAGTGATTCTCCTGCATTGGCCTCCCCAGTAGCTGGGATTACAGGTGCCCACCACCATGCCCAGCTAATTTTTTTGTATTTCTAGTAAAGACAAGGTTTCATCATGTTGGCCAGGCTGGTCTCAAACTTCTGACCTCAAATGATCTGCCCAACTTGGCCTTCAAAAGTGCTGGGATTACAGGTATAAGCCACCACACCTGGCCTTGGATTCTTATTGCAACGGGCTCATAACTGGGCTCCCTGCTCCTGCCCCCGCCTCACTGCCGTCTGTTCCCAACACAGCAGTCAGAATGGTCTTTTGAAAACAAGCAACAGATTGTTAATCCTTTGCTCAGAACTCTCCAGAGGTTTCTCTTCTCAGAGGAGACTGTACATGAAACCGCCGCCTAATATGTCTCTGGCCTGATCTCCCGCAGTGCCTCCCCATCTCCCTTCCCCACCAGCTCGCTCCACACTGCCACGATGGCCTCCTCCTCTCCTGGGACCTGTTGCGTGGGTCCCCTCAGACTGAAAGGCAGAGTTCTCACAATGGCTGCCAAGGCCCTCCGTGGCACAGCCCTCTGTGCCTTCCTTGGCGACCTCTTCCCGACCCCCTCCCTCAGCTCCTCCCCACCCATCAGCCCTCAAGGCAGCTGCGGTGCCCTGCTTGCACTTCCTGGGTGTGCGTTCCATGCTCCTTTCTTGGGGTGCTCTGTCTGGAATGCGCCGCCCTCTGATTTCCATTCACCTGGTCCCTCCCCTTATCTCTTCCAGGTTCTTCACTCAAGAAGCGTTTTCTCAGTGGGGCCTTTCCCAAGCACCCTGTTTGCAATCGCAGCTGCCCTGCTCCCAGCCCCACTTGCTATCCTCTCGCCCTCTTATTCTCACAGACCACAGATCCATCTGACATACCATATTTTGTTTATTGTGTGATTCCTCCTCATATCTGTGAGGGTATGAGGTCAGGGGTTTTGTTTTCTGCCACCCCTCCAGTCCGTAGATCATGACTACTTGCCTGGCTAGTCAGAGACACTCAGTTAAATTTTGTAGGTGGAAGAAAAACAGGGAAGAAGGAAAGAGTATTAAGAACCAGCGGTAGCCAGGCACGGTGGCTCACCCCTGTAATCCCAGCACTTTAGGAGGCTGAGGTGGGTGCATCACCTGAGGTCAGGAGTTCAAGACCAGCCGGACCAACATGGTGAACCCCGTTTCTACTAAAAATACAAAATTAGCCAGGCATGGTGGCGGGTGCCTGTAATTCCAGCTACTTGGGAGGCTGAGGCAGGAGAATTGCTTGAACCTGTGAGGCTGAGGTTGCAGTGAGCCACGATCATGCCACTGCACTCCAGCCTGGGTGACAGAGCGAGACTCTGTCTCAAAAAAAAAAAAAAAAAAGAGAGAAAAACCGAACCAGTGGTGACTGTAATCTTCTGTCACTACCCCTGAATGTCACTCAGTTCCTTACTATACATAGTCTTGGACAACATGGGATGTGGTCCGAGTGTAGGTTTGTGGGCTCAGGAGTTTTGGGGTAGTGGCTCTCCTGCCTGCTTTACCTTTTTGTTTTGCTGCTGCCTCAGGTTGTGAAGTTAACAGATGCCTTCTCTCCAATTTCTCTTCAGAAGCAGATGTTCCAGGAGAGGAGTAGCCGGATGCTGCAGGCCTTATCCCCGAAGCAGAGCCCTGTGAGCAGCCCAACCCGGAGCCGGTCCCCTTCCCGCTCCCCATCGCCCACCTTCTCATGGCTTCCACTCAAAACCTCACCCCCTTCCTCACCCAAAGCAGCTTCAGCCTCTATCAGCAGCATGAGCGAGGGGGATGAGGATGAGAAGTAGAGGCTGCTGGGAGGCAAGAGCCGCACCACGCAGGATGGGGAGGAGGGCGAGGGTCACAGAGTTGCCTGGGTGGTGTTTGAAGGGTAATAGTCACAGGAGCTGCAGCTCAACAGAGAGACCCTGAACTCTGCTAAGGGAAGGTCTTGGGACCAGTTCTCTCTCACTCTCCATACAGCTCAAGAGTTGGGCGAGGTGCGGAGATTTCCAGCTGGACAAACTACACAAACCTTAGCGTCATCTAGAGTCACTCTAACCTTGCTAAAGAAGGATGCAGAGTTCCCTAGAGAGACTTGCACTGATGGGGTGACTTCTGCTTTGGTCCTTCCACCACCCCCACCAAGTAAACCACCTGTGGAAGCGGCTGTTCCCTCAACCTGCTACTTCTGCGTCCGTAAGGGTCCTGCACGTTGCCTCCCACCACCCCAGCTCTGCCAGAATACAATTGTTTCCAATAGAGGTGGCAAAGTGCTTCTGAAATAGTCGAGATAAAGACAGATTCCAACCTCCTCAGTCCAGTCACTGAGACCTGATGTTGGAACGCATCAGCTCCTTCCAGTTCCATGAATGTGGCTCACAGACAAAGCCTTGCTTTAGGCTGGTTATAAAAGGTCATCTAGTGTGAACCTTAACTTTTTATTCAAAGGACAGTTTTGTCAAGAACTCCACGTAAGGCCTGATGTGCTCCTGGTTGTACTTTCTCATCACTGGTTTGACTTCATTTTTTTGCAGAAATTACCTTAATCCGTGGGAACTGCAACAAAGAAAAACTTCCTAATATATAAAAAAAGAGGAGCTGCTTCGCTTTGGCTCCAGGTTTAGCAGACAAGAAATGTCTCCTGAAGCTTCTCCTTAAAGGATGCTATTATGGAATGGCTTTTCCCATTTCTGACCAGTTAACAGTTTCATAGACCTCAAGTAACAGTTTGAGCTATCAAACATAGTATACCAATAGGGGGTGCTACCTGCACGTATCTGTTCTATATATGCTCCAATATGCCATCCCCGGGTGTATCCCATGTGCAATATGAGTATATAGTGGTGGCATTTTATAATAGACCCCACTCCTGCACTCCACTGTAATACTCCTCTGAAATCGTTGGTCTCAAGAACCATCTGTTCTCTTGTGACTTGGGCACTTTGTCAAGCTCATTGCAGATTCCTGTGGAAACGTTTCATCCCAACCAGGAAATTAGTGTGTTGTTCTCGTGGCCTCCTATAGCATTTTTGGGTGAAGGAGAACTCTGAAGACTTTTGACAGAGAACTGTGGGCTCAGTTATGGTCTCAGCATCTGAATGGTCTAGGTAGTATCACCATTATCTCTGGCCCTAGGTTTGCCAAGTAGGATGAGGACTCTTAAGTGTTCCTGCTGAGTTGTCCAAAGTTCCTGCTCCTTAGTCACCTGTGTGAAATGAGCAGGGAGAGTTAAGGTATAGAACCAAACTCTTTGAGTTATTGTATGGGTATGCCAGTAAAGTCAGACACAGAGCTGGGGTCTGACTGAATGGAGGCCCAAACCAGCAACTTGTAGGCAGAGCCCAGAATCTCTTGTGATAGAAATACCCCTTTTCAGAGGCCTTGGGAACCAGCCTTCTAGGTGACAAGGGGGCAACCAATGAAGGAAGGCGACATGTCTTTCCCCTTCGTGTTGGGGTTGAACTACCTCCCTATCCACCTGGAGATGAGTGCTGTCTGCTGGGAAGCAAAACTATGAGGGTGAGCTGGCTTGGAACCTCTTTGTTCTTGGTACTTTCCTTCTCCAGGACTCTGGGAAGCACTCATATGGGACAGAGGGCTGGCAGGAACATGGTATGTGAAGAAGAAAACTTCTTTTTGCAGTCAAGGGCCACCCAGAATATTGCTCTTCAGAGAGGGACAAGGGCCTCATTCTTCCATTTGGTCTCTGTCTTCCATCACTCAGGTCAAACCATGCAAGTCTGCCTACCATTTGAGTTAGTTGGTACTTGTAGCAGTGAAGGATGAGGCCAGCCAGGCAAGGGAAGGTGGTGGGAACAAGGGAAGAGAAAAGGAGGAAAGAAGTTCCTGGAGGGAGGAAAGGAGGATAAAGAAAATCTGCTCTCATAAAACCATTTCAGGACCTCACTTTATAGGTGAGACTCTCTTGGGAAGGCCTTTGTGCCCCTACTCCATGGCCCAGGGCAGATAGATTCACTTTTACCTGAATCCTACCCTCTGGAGCAAATAGTGTATCAGGCTGACTATACATTTGCAGGCCTTACATGCCATACTGACAGGTGCCACTTACGTGACTCATCAGATAATGTCACCACTGCTGCCAATTATGGGAAATAACCAATGCCTATTCCAGGGATGAGCCCAAACCACACACAAATGGGTTCTAAATCTCACCCTCCTAACCTGCAGTGAGCCTCCCCATTCCACCCTCTTGAGGCTGCAAATCTACTGAGAAGGAATGGGGAGGATTCTGCAACCCAACTTTTGATACTTTTTGGCCATCTCTCAGTCTCTCCCAGCCCCTACCCCCACACCACCTCCCTGCTCCCAGGCGGAGACCGGGTTGCACTTTGTTAGGGCCAGCTGGTCAACTGTAATGGCCAAGAGTGAGTTAAGGCTGGAATGAGAAATATGCCCCAAGCTTGGAGGGGTAAGCAGGAATGACACAAAGCAAGGAAAGAGATTCTTTTTGCCCCAGTGAGGAAAGGAAGCTTCAGACTGAGGGCTAGAGGATAGCAACTTAGGACTGCAGAAGGGGGCAGCTTATGAAGATGGGAGAAAGTGGGACTGAAGTTGTAGGGGAGCAGGAAGGTAGTGATTTTCCTCTTCTTTCTTCTTTCTTTCTTCTTTCTTTCTTCTTTCTTTCTTCTTTCTTTCTTCTTTCTTTCTTTTCTTTGTTCTTTCTTTTCCTTTCTTTCTTCTTTCTTTCTTTTCTTCTTTTTCTCTTTCTTCCTTCTTTCTTTCTTTCTTCTTTCTTTTCTTTTTTTTTTTTGAGACGGAGTTTTGCTCTTGTTGCTCAGGCTGGAGTGCAATGGCGCAATCTCGGCTCACTGCAGCCTCCACCTCCCAGGTTCAAGGGGTTCTTCTGCCTCAGCCTCCCAAGTAGCTGGGATTACAGGCGCCTGCCACGACGCCCAGCTAATTTTTGTATGTTTAGTAGAGAAGGAGTTTCACCATGTTGGCCAGGCTGGTCTCAAATTCCTGACCTCAGGTGATTCACCTGCCTCGGCCTCCCAAAGTGCTGGGATTACGGGCATGAGCCACAGCATCCAGCCGATTTTCCGCTCCCTTTCAAGTGTTAACTCATCCCCTGACAGGTGAAGAGGGAAGGGTTCCTTTTATGCACAACCAAGGTTAGCAAATGCCCATGCAGGATGTGGGGTCCCTGCCTCTCTGGTTGCTTCATTTCAGCACTTCTACATTAGCTGCTTATGGGGACCCTAAAATGAACTGGTCACCCCTCCACCAGCTAAGAAACAAGGGTGGGATTGCTGTGCCATAAGTCACACTGAATGACTTGCTTCTGGCAAGCATGCTCCTGTGTGTCAGGACCTTACCAAGGCAAAGAAACGCCAGGCTCAAGAGGAGCAGGACACGAGACATTGGCCTGGCTTCTAACCTGGTCTGAGTGGAAGAGACACAGCTTAGGGATTTCAGTTTTGCTCTTAGGCTACTAGATACTGTGATTTCACCCCCTGAGGGAGGGACAGGAAGAGCACGGATTTATTTTCTCTCCGTCTTCAGTACTTATTTTAGCATCTAGTCATACCCCAGGGAGAGATGCGAGACGGTGTCACTGGCTCAGCTGAAGCAGATGAGCCCGTCTCTAGCAGAGATGTGCCTGTTTCTTAGGCATCCGTTCAGCACTAGTCTTGGCCATCAGATTTTTAAAAAAGAAATAGCTCATGAGGCATTTGCAACTTCTCCTCTCTAGACTTCTTTCTAGTTTTCTTCTGTTGTGTCACTGCAATGTGTCCAGGGACAAAGCCATAAGTAGAGCATACATACTTAAGACTATGCTGTACATATAAGACAAGACCTGTCTGGGTTAAAGCACGACCTTATGCCCAAGCATTTGCTCTGGTGCTGAATAACGCGAACTACTGGAATCAGCCTCCCCCAACTCCGCGCGCCCCCTGCCCCCCTGCTCCTCTCCCATTCTTGCTCTCAAATGGACCACACCATTCTCAACTCGTTTATAAATAAAGGGATGCAGAATTGCACTTTCGTGTGTCATTGTCATGTTTCTGAAAAGTGTGCTGCTGTGTGTTCCTGTTTATGAACTCTAGCTCAATGGGGAAAAATACAGGCATTGTAGCAGCTGTCCTGGCCCACTGGCTGGCTCTGCCCAGCTGTGGCCCCAGCACTTCAGAAGGATGTGACTCTGCACCGTGCAGAGCAGGGCAAAGCTTTGGAGTTGCCAAAGGCCCCACATTTGACTTGAAAGCTAGTTAGGAACAGCACCACGTGGAGGTAGGCTCCACTGCTAACTGACTTTGTGACCTTGTCCTAACCTTTTCACTTCTTTGACCTCAAGGAAATTATTTCTAAGGTCTCCTTTGCCTGTAAATGTCTCTGAATGTATGAGGCAGCCTGCATTGCCCTAAGTTTCTACCAGCTGTGATGCTGTCACTAACGACCATGAGAAAGTACTGAACTCTCACCGGAGTGGTGGTCTTCCAGTCCCCTGGGGCCTCCACAGCTGCATTGGTGACTGGTTTCATGCCTTCAGCCTCCACACTTCTAGCATCAAGATAAAAGGCTCTAGAGTTCCATCCACTTTTCTTATCTTGTCACTTGAAGGAATGCTTCCCAAGTGTACCTAAACTTTGGGAAGTGGCCATTTCAACCACTTTTCCATCTTTAGGGAAAAAAAGCTTCTTTGATCAGCTAGACACAGATAGATGGGGGTGGAAGCACTAAATCTGGATCCCAAATGTCAACAGCTAAGGCAGATGTCAATATTCTGAGAACTGTGCTGGTGCCCTCCACTCGCCAAATTAAGGAGATTCCATTAACTCCAGCTGGAGAGGTTGAGCTTTTTGAAATGACCACAGTTCTGACATTAGTCTCAGGTCCAGAATAAATAAAGCCAGGCTGGTAGTCAGCAAGGGAATGAATTTAAAAATGGAATACCTATTATTCATACACCATATTATTTGGTTTCGCCACATAGATCAAACGCATTCTTGACAGGTTGTATTTCAAGCAACAGTTACAAGTTTTTTCTTGACTTCCATGATGCCTCAGACATGTTCTCAAGGGGAAAAAAATCAGTTACAAGGTGTAATAAAACCCATATTTAAGAACCTTGATATTGGCCCCCAAGAGAATTAGCTTTTCTTAATGAACATAATTCCTGGGGGAAAAGGTACACTATCAAAAATGTTCCCACACATATCACAGACACAGTCCTCTTGTCTCGGAGTCTTCATTGGTAACTGGAGTTGAATGTTTAGGCAACTTCTCCAGGTATTCAGCAGGAACTATTAGATTAAAAGGACTCCCATAGAGATGCTTTTGAGACAGAGTGTGACAGTTCATAAGCATCAAAGTATACTTGGTGATCAACTTCTTTAAGAAACCATCAAGTAAAAACCAATCAACAGTAAAATCTGAAGATCTCATTAAGAGCCCAAATATCTGTAGTTGATAGAAGCCTTATGTTAGTCTTTGACACTACTATAATTTGTATTCTAGAAAAGGCACCATATTGACTAAATTTCAGCTGCAGTTGACCAAAATATGAGAAACTTGGAGAAATGTTCAGAGCAGGGTTGACATGTACTGTTCCTAGAAACAATCTTTTTTTATTTTTATTTTTTGACACAGAGTCTAGCTCTGTCACCCAGGCTGGAGTGCAGTGGTGGGATCTTGGCTCACTGCAACCTCTGCCTCCTGGGTTCAAGCGATTCTCCTGCCTCAGCCTCCCGAGTAGCTAGGATTACAGGCACACGCCACCATGCCTGGTTATTTTATTTTATTTTTTTGTATCTTTAGTAGAGATAGGGTTTTATCATGTTGGCCAGGCCAGTCTCGAACTTTTGACCTCAAGTGATCTGCCTGTCTCGGCCTCCCAAAGTGCTGGGATTTACAGGTGTGAGCCACCACACCCGGCTCCACCTATAAACAATTTCTATTCTCCTTAACTTTATAATCTTTCTTGAGTGGAGGTGAAATAATTAAGCTACAAGTTTCCTATACTCTATTCATAAAGAGTTCTGATGGAGGGATTAGCTACAAGTAAAATATTTGATCTGTCACCTTCAATTTAAAAAGAATTGATGATTCTCTACCCTTTCCACAGAGACCTTTTCAACAGACTATACTTGCAAATACCCCTGTCACTCTAAAATGTCCAAGTCCAAAGAAAACTTGTCATCATCTGCCATGTGCATAGCAGGACATGACCCATTACATAGCTTGAGAAGATAGCCAGTCTTTTTAATCCGTTTGGTAGTCATGTTCCACTGGGAATATGTTGACAAAATGCCATTTACCAGCCTGATCACAGATCCACCTTAACACCACTGAGTCACTGATTCTTTTTCTATTTGTTTCTGTATCTGGTACCCAGGGATTAATGATAGATGAAAGAAGTGGAAGAGGTATTCGTCTCCTACTGCTGTAACAAATTACAACAAACACAGAGGCTTAAGACAACACAAATTTTAAATTACCGTCCTGAAGGTCAGAAGTCCAAAATGAGTTTTACTGGGCTAAAATTAAGGTGTTGGCAGGTGGCAGCTGTTCCTGTCTGGAGGCTCTAGGGGAGAATCTATTTTCTTGCCCTTTCCAGCTTCTAGAGGTTACCTGCATTTCTTGGTTCATGGCCTCCTAACATCTTCAAAGCCAGCAGTAGCCAGTCCAGTCTTTCTCATGTCACATCACTCTGACACTGACTCTTCTTCTGCCTCCTCCTCTTATAAGAGCCCTTGTAATCACATTGGGCCTATCCAGATAACCCCAGGAGCACTTCCCTATCTTCAGGTCATCAGCAACTTTAATTACTTCTTCGTATGTAATACAACGTATTCCTAGGTTCTGAGGATTAGGATATGGACATTTTTGGGGAACCATTATTTTCTCTAACCCAAGTTGACTGAGGACAGTGGTCCCAAATCCTTGAATCTTTTCTCAAGTCCTGACAGAGTTGAGGAGCAGTAACTCTCATACAGATAGAGATAATTTCTTCTTTTTACCATTCCTATTTAACAAAGTTCCTATTTAACAGCTACCAGTGATGACCTTGCTAAAATGTTTGACTTTTGATATCCATAAGAGAAGCATGGGCCAGGCATGGTGGCTCACGGCTGTAATCCCAGCACTTTGAGAGGCTGAGGTGGGCGGATCAGGTTAGGAGTTCGAGACCAGCCTGGCCAACATGCTGAAACCATCTCTACTAAAAATACAAAAATTAGGGGTGGTGGCATGCGCCTGTAGTCCCAGCTACTCGGGAGGCTGAGGCAGGAGAATCGCTTGAACCTGGGAGGTGGAGGTTGCAGTGAGCCAAGATCGTGCCACTACACTCCAGCCTGAGAGACAGACGAGATTCTAAAACACACACACACACACACACACACACACACACACACACACACACACACGAGAAGCATGGAATAGATATAATGGGGATATCTGACCCAAAGGAACATGCTCCCTGGTCCATGAGGAGAGGAAGTGTTGAAACCTCAACTCATGAACATAGAGCTATGGCCAGTAGGGAATGAAGTTGAAGGACCCCACCCCCCATTTCCTTGTACATATCCTCCAATCCATACTTGGCTCTAACAAGAAGTGAAAATGGTAACTAACCAAAGTCTTTGACCATTGGACATGTTCCCACTGAAACAAACCCAGGGGTACAGATTCTGGCTGTCAGGCACAATCTGTTTCCTGCCTATTTGCCCTCTGTTTTTTTTGTTTTTGTTTTTGTTTTCTGGTTCTTTGGATGCTGATCACAGCCAGTTTAAGCTAGGAATCACTTTCATCCACAACACACTTTCAAGCTACTCCATGCTCCATTGTAGAGTAACTTATTTTCCTTTGAAAGTCGTGGCCTTTGATCCACATTTTAACTTAAGGTCTGGCATACATTTCCATCCGAAGTACTCAGCAAACACTTGAGTGGGCCATTAGGTGCTGCGGACACAAAGACTAGAGGGGACACAACCCCTGCCCCTTTGCCCCCAATTTCAGTTTACTAGTCTGCCTCTCAGTCTCCTGACTGGCCCTATCTTTGACTTTACCGAGCTCTTAAGGAAAACTCCATGTTTCTGGCCACTGAAACTTCTGATTCTACCAATAGAATCTTACAATTATTTTACTTACTAATTTTACATGATTTTACTCATCTCTTTGGGGGTGATGTGCTCTAACTGTCCCTGAGTACAAAGATCACCAACTCTGAGAGTGAGGGAAAATAGGAAAACCAGATTTTTAAAAGATTTTCTATTCATTTGAAACTATTCTCTAAATATGCTGAAAAGAGGAGACTGACAGTGATATCCCTTAGCTAGGCCCACGAATGGCAGTAAGGTTCTGTTTTGTGAGGGCCTTGCATGGAATAGTTTAAATGATCCTAATTGGACAGGGCTGCTTGATGGATGAGATGGTCATTCTCAGTCTCTCCTACATTCTTTGATTGCAGAGTGCTTGACGGGCTTCCCTCACCTGAATAATGGGGCATTTATTTACCCTTATAAACTGTTATTTCATGACCAATTGAAGCCCTAGGAGAAGAGCAGTTTTCATATAGGAAGCTCCATTCCAATTATTGTGCTAAGGTGACAATAATTATCTCTAACTTTAGAAATAATTACACTATTATATTAAGCTGTCACTAAGGAACTGTTGAAAGCTTCTGCATCCATCACTGTTGTTGAAATCATTAACATGTTTATTTTGTTTGAGGACTTGCAAATACTGTTTGGACAAGTATGCCAGAGAATGTAAGAGTAGCATTAGCCTAACTTAAGAGTTTCTTGCAGAGAAGGAAACGGCAAGACTGCTTAGTTGGCCCAAATCCAAACTGACACAGCCCTTTCTCCTTTTTAAGTATTTCCCAATTGCCATTAGGCAGATTATCAAGAAAGTCGCAAAGCTCGTAGGCCTGCTCTGTGCCAGGGAGACACGATTTGGTGCAGCCAGCATTCTAGCTTTTCCCAATGACTGGTCTATAGTTTGAACTTTATCAGTGGTTTTCAACCCTGTTGCATGTTAGAATCTCCCAGGGAACTCATAAAAAAGACTCCCCAGCACCCCTCTAATGGATCTGAAGTGGAGCCAGACTGAGACCCTCTGGGCTATGGTAATACGTCAGTTCAGGGAACAAAATAAGCCCGAAAGTAAATGGATTCAAAGAGGTAGATGGTCAATGGCTTGTGTAGCAAAGACGAGAACTGATCTGCCATGTGGCCACACTAGGAAATGGTCTAAATATCATTTTATCTTTTTTAACCAAGGAGAGAGAGAGATGATTATGTTGATGAAAGTGTCATCAGTGGGCAGAGGACAAAGGATTCATTGACAAAGGATTCATTTTAACCCCAACGTTTAAAAATGACACAATTGCTGTAAAGCACCCAGCCTGGTGACTGGTGAAAATGGGTGCTCAACGCTAATTTTAAATAATTCAACAGATGAAATGGCTGTCCAATATGGTTGCCACTAGCCACATGTGGCTATTTAAATTCAGAAAATTAAATAAAATGTAAAATTCAGTTCCTCAGCTGCACTAGCCACATTTTAACTGTTGAGGTGGCTAGTGGTGGCCATATTGGACAGCACAGATGTAGCACATTTCCAGCACTGCAGAGAGTCCTAGTGGTGGATGGTGGTCTACAGAAACCCTTCCCAGAGGCAACCCCTTCTACATGATGCCTTATGATTTATTCATGTGATCAAAGTGTAAGTATGTTATTATGAAGCAAATATCTGAAAATATCAGCAGATAATCACTTGTAAGCATGCATTATTAAGTCATTTGGAAAGGATTTTGAAATGAAGGACAAAGAAGTAAAAATATACACTAAAGTGTGATGCTCTGTGGCAGCTACATGGAACTGTGCAATCTTGAGTTAAAGAGTCTCTTTGTGAGCCTAAACTGCACATACTTTATGTATTTCAAACCAGGGCAGGAGTGGCTGCTACGAAAATACGATTCCCAAGTCATCAATGATGTCTTAACACAGCAGCTGACCTTTGGTAAAATACAGATGGATAATACTAAAATTCTGAGTAAAACCACTGTCAATTTCAAGAGTCACTGCTCTTGTATTCCATATACATAGATATATAAAAACAACATGAAAGTAGATTAGTAATTGCTTCCCATTTTAGGTTTTTTTTTTTTTTTTTTTTTTTGAGACGGAGTCTTTCTCTGTCCCCCAGGCTGGAGTGCAGTGGCGCGATCTCGGCTCACTGCAAGCTCCGCCTCCCGGGTTCACGCCATTCTCCTGCCTCAGCCTCCCGAGTAGCTGGGACTACAGGCGCCCGCCAACACGCCCGGCTAATTTTTTGTGTTTTTAGTAGAGACGGGGTTTCACCGTGTTAGCCAGGATGGTCTCGATCTCCTGACCTCGTGATCCACCCGCCTCGGCCTCCCAAAGTGCTGGGATTACAGGCTTGAGCCACCGCGCCCGGCCCCATTTTAGGTTTTTAAAGAGTGCCACAAAACATCAAACCTGGAGTCTGGAATCCATGTAGTCCAATTCCCTAATTTTATTCATTCATTCATTCATTCATTTTTGAGACAGGGTCTCACTCTGTCACCCAGGCTGGAGTGCAGTGATGTGATCATGGCTCACTGTAGCCTCGACCTCCCAGGCTCAAGCAATCCTCCCGCTTCAGCATCCTGAGTAGCTGGGCCTACAGGTGTGCATCACCACACCCGGCTAATTTTCGTATTTTTTTCTAGAAACGGGAGTTTCGCTATGTTGCCCAGGCTGTTCTCAAACTCCTGGGCTCAAGTGATCTTCTCGCCTTGACCTCCCAAAATGTTGGGATTACAGGCATGAGCCACTCTGCCCAGAAACTCCCTAATTTTATAGATGAGGAAACTAAGGTACAGTTAACAGAGATAATTGGTAGCTGAACAAAGACAAACGTGATTTCCTGATATGAACACTCCCCAAGGACCATTCAAAGCCAAGGCATTTGCCTCAAATTTTTGAGAACTTTTGTTTTTTAGCGTTAAACATGGAAGATAGCAGTTATGTGGCTCTCCAATTAAAAAATGAAAAGGCACCTCTTCACTATGAAATGTTTAGTAAAAGAATTACACACTGCTAAAGAGCATGAGGACTACATCTGTTAATTATTCGGGAAGCACTTAACTGCAGCCAAACGTCTTTGGAGGCACTGGGTTCTGGTGTCGGTGCTGCCCAGTTCATTATAAAAGACCATGGAACCAACAGCACTTCCATTGAAAAACTCAAGTTGTTTGTCTTCTGAAGATGCCGTGTGGCAGCAGCTTGCAAAGTTAGTTTTTAAACCAATTCCCCTGGAGCATTTGTCAATATAGATTCCCGGGCCTCCCACTACCCCCTAGAGAATCAATCAGTAGAAGAGCTGAGGTAGGGCCCAGGAATCTGCATAAGCCAGCATTTCAGGTCGTTCTGGTGTGGGTGGGTCATGGCCAGGCCATCTCAGTTTGCCCAGGGCAGTGCCAGTGTACACCTGCTTACACGGTTTACAGAAACAATTGTTAATAGTGCTCTTTTTCATTCTCAAAAGTGTCCTGACTTAGACAGTACAGTGTATGGCCCTCTTTCTTCTATCCATGGACCATATTTTGAAAAATACCAACTCTATCACAGTTTACTATTATACAGCTACTATATTTCACCCATAGGATGCTCCCCAAAAAAGGTGAGCTCCATGTTCCCTGCTAGGGACTCCCAATAACCTATTTTCCTTTGCTCAATCATAAGACTTTAAGCAAGCATCCTTGTCTATTCCCAGCAAGTTGCAAAGGTGCTTGGTGCTGTTAATGTACTGAATTTCAGAAACCAAGAGAGAGAAGTTTATAGGTGGGAGTGATGAGAAATAGACCAGGGCTCACAAAACACCACAGTGACGCACAGTGAATCACAACTACCATTTTATTGTTCTGATTATTGGGGTACAGAATTGTCCATGTGCTCCAGGACTAGTTGGGCTATGACAGACACCACAGATTGCTCTGCAACTTTCGCAGAACGTTATCTGAGTCACACACTTCTCTGGTCATGTTTTTCCAACCATCAAAATGAAACACTTTTCTCCATGGAATGTGGAGTGACAAATTATCTCAAACCAAAGTCATCCTTCATCATGACGGCGTGTACCAACCAGGCCACAGAACAGCATAGAACTGAGGGGACCGAGCTTCTTTCTATAAACAAAGCTCCTTGGGGACACTGGACTTGTGTGTACGTTTATCACTGTAAGTAGGCTGACAGAGGCACAAAGCGAACCAGGTCAGATTTTGACTTATGAGTGCAAATATTGTAATGAACTTTTATTTCATGTATAATACTTTTACTCTCTTAGCAGCTGTTCCCAGTTTAGACACCACTTTTATGAGTCAAGGAGTTATGATGAAAAATCAGCAAAGTAAGGAACTTTACATTTCATTGCAGCATCAGATATTTTCACAATGGTATATTTTATTCCACAGTGCTGTTTCTTATTTGGTTCAAGCATTTCTTAGGTGGTCACAAGTTGTTGTAGATCCGGGAAATATTTAAATTTCAAGCACTTGCATACTTTCGAGAGGATGTGAACTTAGAGCAGCAGATGGTGTGTATATAAACCATAAGCAGCAATTATGACCTGAAATGATTTTAACACCAAGGAACTCTGCGGAAATTAGGGTCAGCCAGAATGCCAAAGTGGTATGTTCCGTTCTTCTTAAAAATGGGTCCTGTTTTCCAGGACTGACTCAAGCACAACTCCAGTTTCTAATCAGAGTGTAGCACTCAGTTCTACACAAGAACCGAGCATCACAATGAGAACAGAGCATCACAATTGTAACAATGAACATAATGGAAACGAGGGAGGCAATAGAATTCAATTCCTCCAACAGTGAATAAAGTCAATTTGAATTTTTTAAAACCTCCATACTTTATATCTCCTAAGTAAACTTTGCCTTGACTGTCCACTCAAGAGTCAAGATACACTTGGTAATTTTTAAATAGATGCACAATTAATTGGTCAAAATCACACACCTTGCTTGAAAAGCATGATACCAAAGGACTTAATGTGATGCTTTCCCCAGGAGTTACCCAGGCACCTAGGAGAAAAGGAGCAGATCTAGGATCTCATCAAGCCCCTTATATTTTTTTAACGCTGGTTACAAGGCTGAGAAGATTCTGCCTGGTCCCTCTTCAGCGGCAGGCAGTCTCAAGTTTTGTCAAATCCCTAAAGTGACAGACTTTAGCTGTAAATATTCTAAAACATGCTCATTAAACATTTGGGATATTAACTTCAACTTTTTTTCAATGAAGGCATAAGTCGGTTTTTCCTGTAAGTATATAGTGCTTTTAAAAATATGGACTGAGGTTTCCCATGGTTGTAACAGTTCAGATGACAAAAAGCAAATGGAATTTATAAAAAAGCGGTGCCGCGATAGAAACAACAGTATAACATTGTCTACTCATCCTGTTTTCACAAACTCCTTTTGTGACACGACATTTAGCACGGCTCAATGGCGGACACCACTGACTTCCAATCAGATTTCACTTTTGTAACTGCCTTTTTCATGTCTAGCATATGTGAAAAGCCAAAACAACTAGAATTGGACGTTAAGATTCTTTTTTTTTCTCTCAAAAAGAATCTCAAGGTATGAATATTTTAAAACATTAAGTGGTTCTGTTATTCATATGCATTCCATTGTAAGCTTGCCATTTTCAACCAATTTGGAAGGCAAAGATGAACTAAAGAGTAGTTAAAACCAGTGCTATGTGCCAGTTAGACATTTCTTGACTTTGCTAACTGGAGGGCAAATATTACTCAGTACATACGTGATTGTTGATACTTGTGCTGTTTTGACCCATTTGCAAAAGTTATCCAGATTATTCAAATTAGGTAGCCACTTTTAGGTTCATTGAACTTAGAACTATCTAATGGAATGTTCTTTTAAGTGAAAGCTTATTATCCCCAAAGGAGTCAGTTCCAATGGAAAATAGAGTCGTCACTGAAAAGCCAAAAAGCAAAATTATCAAACAAAATCAAATTGCAGAGTTTTTCTGTGAAAATCTCAGAGAAGAGTGATAAAAGGGATCTATGCTTATCTCCTAGACAAAAGAAATTTGGATGTCATTTATCATGAAAAGAGCAAGGTTCAGGCTTCTTGGATAATCTTATGTTCCTGAGATTACAATACTCTAGTTTTGAAGCTCTATCTCTGAAATTTACATAGGAACTAACAAATCTGAACACACTGTAATAGAGTTCCAGAGATTTCCATGGGACTCTTATCAAAAGCTATTCCCTGAGACAGGCGGGGGTAGTGAAAATGTAATTCTCTGAGTACAAAAAAAATACATATAAAATCATTTTGATCTCTTTACTTTTCCCTTTAAAGAAATTACTAAAATAAAAAGATTTATCGCTATAGTCTAAACTCTTATGTTTTACCTTTGTAAATGTGTTTCTTTTAAATGAACACTTATTGCAAGGCCAGGCGTGGGCGTGATGCTTTCATATACATTCTCTCTCCTGATACTTCTCTTAAAATCATCATTTGTATAGAAATAAAAATATGGTCTTACAATATACACAAAGTTAGTGAAACATTAAAATAATTAGCTAGAATACAATTGTAATTCTTTGCTTTTGGAAATTGTAACATGAAAAAAGTTAAGCAAACTTAATGGAATCCTAAAATGAGTAGAACTTTTCAAGAATGCAATTGCAATCCTGTACTAGAAAATATAATGTGAAAAACAAATCCAAAATACCTCTCTATGTAAATTAAAGCTCAAGCCATGGTATTCAAAATTAAAATGATTTACATAATCTACTATACTTTGTGATTTTTTTAGTAATTAACCTTCCTGAGGTTGATTTTGTTCTCCTTAGTGTTTGCTTAACTAAAGTGCTTAATAAAATTTCTACAGAATATATTACCCTCTCCATAGATGAATATTATTTTGAACTACAATCTGACAAAAGTCTAACTACATTTAATTATGCTTGATTAATCCAAATGTCACTGAGAGATTTATAGAACAGAGAAATACTTTTCAGGTTAAGTTCATACTCTTCACTGTAAGCTTCCTGGATCCGGTATTACCACAAATTTACTATCTCACGTCTCTAATATTGTTTTTAACATCCCATAAAAAATATTCCGAATAGTTCAAACTGGACCATGGGACTCCAGAGATCAATCTCTGCTTCTTTTCATTTTCAAGAGACAGGCAAACCTCTATCAAAGAGGAAGTCACCACTTCCAATGGGAGGCATGCTGCCCCTGCAGCGCCACCAACACTTAAGGGGAAAGGATGGAGAGAACTGAAGTCAATTCTCCACCTTTCAGTGTTTTATGCCAAAAAATGCACATACAGGATGCATTATGAACTTACTAAAACACTGTAAGGATATTAAGGCAAGATAAGGGGGCTGCTTTCTTTTAATGCAGGCACATAACTGTATCAGACATTTGCTTAGCTTAGACACTTTCCGTAATGATGCCCTAAGGTGCTTTAGTTTATATGCAAATACGTTTATTTAAAGGGTGACAAATTGGCCCTGCCCCTGGGGATAATTAAACACATCCCATCATCTTCTCCAGTCATTAAATCTCCCACTGCTGGGTCACTCAGCTCTACCCCCAGGGATGACCAGACAGACAACATGTTCTAAGGCATGGAGGAACTGTCATGAGGAGCCACCTGTGTCACACACAAAGTAACGGTGTCCTGGCCGCCCTAACCCTATCACCCAGATCATGGGGAATTCATGTCCCTATCTTAGAGACAGAAAGGTAGAAACAAGCTTTCTCAGGAATTCTGTGACCAAAATATTGTTGTCATTTTATTTTCCTTTTGGGGGATGAACACAGCTGATACCAACCTGTGGACTTGAGAGGGAGGCCTTCCCAGATTATCCTTTCCTCCACCTCTAAAACAAGTTGAGAAGTGTTAAACAGGGTCTCTTCTGACAAGCAGCTGTTTTAGCTACAGCATCATCATCCAGATGCTTTAAACTTCTATTCAAATAATGAGTTCTGAAGTCCTAAAAAGACACATCCGGAAACTGCCGTCATTATGGGGTTTTGTTACAAGGAAACAGCAGCCCACACTATTCAATGAAGTCTGATTGTAAAAGCTGCCTCCTCTCACCTGACCACAGTTCCCCGTTGGTCAGCAAGACAATGAACTGAAATGGGCTCCCATACGCTCGCTCTGTCTACCTGAAGCCACAGTGTGGGGACCTCGACAGGGTCCCCTGCAGAGTTGAGTGCAGAGCCAGGCACAGAAAACAGACTCTCCAAATTCAGATCAATCGATGTGAAGGTGAGAAAAAGTCAGGAATCACTAGCACTTCATCTTCTAAGGAACGCATCTGTCCATGATGAAAACAACATTGAGAAGATCTGGTGCTATCTCCTGCATCTCCCTTTCTGGCTGGATTTTTCTCCATAGGACTCATCTCTCAATTGTACTATTCAATGTCCTTTTTGTGTTTCTAGTCTGTCTCCCCTAAAAGAAAGTGGGTTCATGAGGCAGGGATTTCTGTCTGCTTTGACCCCTGCCACGTGCCCAGCATTCAGCACAGTTTCTAGCACACTGGAGACACTGGACAGTATTGCAATGGAGGACTAAAGGTAGCTTTCCTTCACATGACTCCTCTGCCACCCTCCCTTCATTAACCTCTCTTACATGTGGGTACCGGTCTTCAAGTCTCCATTTCACACCAGGACAGACATTAGGGAATGGCACTGCCCAGGGTGGAGCTTGGTGCATACAGCAAGGCTGTCACTAGTGCTCCTTGATCATTATGCCAGAGCGCTGAAGGTGACGAAAGCTTGCTGCCGGACGTCTGGTGGGATGTACTGACCACTGAGGCAAGGAGGCTTCAATTCTACAAACAGGCCAAATAAAACCCCAGCCCCAGGATCTACCTACGAATGCACTTTCAAAACATTAACTCAGTGTGCTTTGGTGGTGGGTTCCAAGGTCTCCAAACCATGTGAATATATATTCATGAGAAACCAAAAGGAATCCTGATGAAGACTTAACACCTTTCTCTTTCTTGATGAACTAAATTTTAAAATGGGTTGATTGAAAAGACAGGTAAGAAAACCTGTGGCACAGTTAAGGTGTCAGAGATGTTAATCCACCTCAGTGGCACAGCTCCACCAACAACCTGTTCATAAAGAGGAGCTTAGGCGTCTCTTGGTAACTCTGGTGATGTGCTAGTTTGGAGTATTCTATCATATTTAATCAGCTAACTAATAATTGTCAATGGCTGATAACTTAAATTCATTAAAATGTCATATGTCCTCTATTTTCAAACCAGAAGGTACTGATATCTCTAATCAATGAGACAGGAACTTGACTTAAAAGTTATCTTTCCACACAGAACAGTAAACAAAAATCCCGTATTGATTAAGTTGTTAATCGTCCTTTCTTGCTGGCAGTGTTGCTTCCTTCTGTTTGCTCAAATGTAGATTATGAAGGACATTAGCTTCAAAGTCAATGTTTAAGCATCTGGACTGCTGAAAAGATGGCAGAATAAATGCATGTTTATATAAGCGTTCCTGCCCTCTGACCCACACATCCAAAAGTTGAACAACAAGCTGTCTATAATGAAACTAGTAAAAGCCGCAACTCCATACCACGGACTCCAGGGCAATGTCTGACAGACACAACCAAGTTGGGGATGAATCGAAGAAGAGTTCTTGCATTTGCCAGGTATTTCTCCCAGTCTCCAGTGGCCACAATTGCTGGGCAGTTAATGAGAAGATTCCCAAGACTCTACTGATCATGTTAACTTGGCAAAACAGGACTGGCAACAGTCGGGAGAAGCTGGGCACACTCTGCACGTGCATGTTTCCAGAAAAACGAGGAGGGGAGGTTGAGATCTCAGATGAACCATGTGTGTTCATCCCCTCCAGTATCCAAAAGAGGAAGAGCAGCGAGAAGCAGGACCAGAGGAGAGAAACCAACTCTGGAGCCGATCTCACAAATGTGTGCTACATGGAATCCAGGAGGGCAGAAGTACAAACCCACCATGTTCCTGCTAAGATGACAACTAGTGGGAATGGGGAAATGCAAAGAGGATCTGTCTCCCAGTGGGACCCGGCCACTTGCAGGGCAGAGGATTCAACAGTGTCTATGGAAGGCACTCACAGACAACATGTTCCAAGGAGGCTTCGTGTCACTCCTTATTCCCCCAAATCCAAACAGAATGAAAACCAAAAACACCCTCCACCACTACAACCCATCAAGAGCTAGCCTTAGGGTTCAAGTGCTAAGGTTATCCTTCAAACATGTCTCGCTCAAAAGAGGAGGAGTCAAGGAGGATTTACCCACACTCTTCTAGGCCAGGTAAAACTGGTACCATGCAAAGATAAATAATAAGCAGAAGGGGTCATCATGATACTTGTGCATCAAGATAAAAGCAAAACAATACAAGAAAAGGAATGAAAGATGCAAAGGATAGATAAATACACTCTAGAAAAAGAATGAGCTCATAAACCACTAAAACTGTAGGCAAAATTGTTCAGCCCTGGAAGAAATAAGAAATCAAAGAGGACAACATAATGAGCTAAGGAAAGAAAGAGATAAAAAATGAAACTAGGCTGGGCGTGGTGGCTCACACCTATAATCCAAGAACTTTGGGAGGCCGAGACCGGCAGATCACTTGAGGTCGGGAGTTTGAGACCAGCCTGGGCAACATGGTGAAACCCTGTCTCTACTAAAATACAAAAATAAGCCAGGCATGGTGGCATAAGCCTGTAGTCCCAGCTACTTAGGAGGCTGAGGCAGAAGAATTGCTTGCACCCGGGAGGCGGAGGCTGCAGTGAGCAGAGATCACACCACCGCACTCCAGCCTGGGCGAAAGAGTGAGACACTGTCTCGAAAAAAATAAAATAAAATAAAATAAAATAAAACTGTAACAGAAGTGGAAGCCACATTACAAGGAACAAGCCCTAGAATCAACAGTACAGAAAACTGAGTCAGTCAGTGAAATAGAGGATAAGACTTGAGAAAAAATCATACAGCGTGAATGAAGAAAGATGAGATGAGTGCCATCTAAGGAAAGATAACTGTGAAGGACAGATGACAGAGAGCCAATATAAAAATGAAGTTTTCAAGAAAAGAATAGACTAAACTGATACAAAACGCAGTGAGGCTTGAAATGACCATATCTAATGCTCACTGCATTCCAGAAAAAGGCAACAGACAACAGTCAATCCTGAGATATACTCCAACGAAGTTACTAAATTTCAACGATAAACAAAGAATTCAAGTATCCAGGGCAAACAATCAGTTCATCTACAAAAGGGGAAGAAAAATCCATCAGGACTCAGACCTGTCAGCACCACCAGATATGGACAACCATAAAGTAGCAATAACATCATGTCTCCAGAGAATTCAAGGAAAAAGGCTATGATCCAAGAATCCGATAGCCAGCCAAGTTACTGTTCGTAAGTAACAGCAACAGGAATACATTTGTAAATATGCAAGAAAACCCAACCGAAGCTGTAATCCAGTCTGCAAAAAAGATAAAAACATCAACTCTCAAATGTGGAGTCTTTGTATGAAAGGGCTGGCAGTAAGCACTGAATTCATTCAGACACAGAATTAAGTCTAAATAACTCTAGTAATTACCTACAGCTATCCACTTTAAGTTGCCTGTCATTTTTGGTAAAAGCTGCCAAATCCATCTGATTATCTCCTCTAACTATGCCAAAATGGAAACACACAAAAGAAACCCTCTCCTGAACGGAATTAACTTGCTCTACAGATAATTTGGGGTTTAGAGCTTACCCTTTGAGGAATAGTATACTGAAGAAATTCCTCAAAAGAGATAATACAAATCACCTGGCGTAGGCCGGGCGCAGTGGCTCACGCTTGTAATCCCAGCACTTTGGGAGGCCGAGGCGGGCGGATCACGAGGTCAAGAGATCGAGACCACGGTGAAACCCCGTCTCTACTAAAAATACAAAAAAAAAAAAAAAATTAGCCGGGTGTGGTGGCAGGCGCCTGTAGTCCCAGCTACTCGGGAGGCTGAGGCAGGAGAATGGCGTGAACCTGGGAGGCAGAGCTTGCAGTGAGCCGAGATTGCGCCACTGCATGACAGAGCAGGACTCTGTCTCAAAAAAAAAAAAAAAAAAAAAAAAAAAATCACCTGGTGTATTGTTCAGAGCACCCAATTGCTCGCTTTGGCCCTTCCATTGACTTACCATGCCACCTTGGCAAACTTCTTAACTGCTTTGGGATTCATACGAAAAACCGAGATATACCTGCGTGGTCCACCTCATGGCATCGTAAGGATCAAATGGCATGCTGTATGCAAAAGGTCTTTGGAATCTATACGCAAGGCTGTAAAACTATGTCACACTGTTTGGATGGAAAGAATTCTGTATTCAGGAGCCAAAATCAGATATTCAGAGACAAAAAAGGACGACATGGCTCCTGCGGATCTATCCCTCCACTTCCTTTCATTTCTCTACATTTTACAGTCATCTCTTAGCACTACAAAAAGGAAATTCAGCACTTTCACAGCTCCTGACTTGAACTTCCATATTTTAAATTTAGAGACAAGGATGGTTTAAGAACTTAGAAAGATGTTGCCCTACCACCCAAGGAAAATGTCTGACAGTTTTCTGTCTTTGATTCACTTACTATTTATGAATATTATTCATTATTTTAATATTATTTATTAACATTGTTTATTAAGCACCTACTATGTGTCAGGCACTATTTTAAATAGACACAGTCCCCATTTAAAATAAAATCGAGTAAATGAGAGAGCAATACAGAGGAATGGGAAAGAATTTAGCTGAAAAAGGGTCCATGTCTATTTGTGTTACAACCTATATGGGGAAATCTGACCACCTGCTTATAGGCAAACCCAGTAAACAGCCAGATTCTCTGCCTAAGAGAATCATGTACAGTTGACAAAAAGGATAAATGAATACTTGGGTAAAGAGGCTAGTAAGCCAGGAGAACACAGATGTTCCTGAAACTCTTCTTGCAGTTGCTTTAGGATTAAAGATAAATTCTTAATGAAGAAAACAAAGACAGGAGAAGCAAGGTTGTACTGGGATCAGATGGATGTGAGTAAGCCAAAGAGCGTGCTAGTAAAGAACTACTGGTTAAGTCATGAAGACACTGAAATCAATCTTTACTTTTGAAAAACACTTGTAAAGGGAAGAACGTGATGAGATTTTTCTACACCATATTTTCCATATTCGGCCCCTTACATGGTACTGCTTGTGAGGATGTGGTGATTGACGGGCCTTCCTCAAACAAGAGAAACACTGTCAGAGCCAGGCAGTAGGCAGCACCCCCTAAACTGCTGCCTCCTCTCTCCTTCAGTGTATCACACTTGAAAGCATAAAGGAGTATCGTTGGAAATTGAGGCCTAGGAAGATATTATCTCATGTTTACAAGAAAGCTAGGGTCGGCTGGGCGCAGTGGCTCACACCTGTAATCCCAGCACTATGGGAGGCTGAGGTGGGCGGGTCACTTGAGGTCAGGAGTTCGAGACCAGCCTGGCCAACATGGTGAAACCCCGTCTCTACAAGAAAATACAAAAACTAGCTGGGCGTGGTGGTGCATGCCTGTAAATCCCAGCTATTTGGGAGGCTGAGGCACAAGAATTGCTTGAACCTGGGAGGTGGAGGTTGCAGTGAGCCAAGATGGTGCCACTGCACTGCAGCCTAGGGGACAGAGTGAAACTGTGTCTCAAAAAAAAAAAAAAAAAAGGAAGCTAGGGTTTTTGCATATAAAGGACCTTTTTTTTTTTTTTTTTTTTTTTACATCTTATGGAACAGCCCCATCCCCAAGACACTGACTCGGTCCTCAGACCTATGGGCTTCCTATGGCCCACCTCTCACCAGTCTCTCGGAAGTACGTCAGTATTTCTTCTACCTGATGGATTACATATGAGTTCTCTGATGAGATCCTTCTAAGGATGGAAGAGAGGAGCTCTTTCTAAGGATGAATGGAACTACCCTGAGCTCAGGTAATATAACAAAATAAAAGAAAACAAGATCCAGTGGAACTACGAGAAACAGGAATGCAATCAAGCCACATGCAGCTGGTCAAAGCACACCTCGTCTCAGGGAGAAATCCCCCACGGTGGTGGGAGAGGGGCTAATTGCATTGGTACTATCATGTGACTAAAGCAGGATGAATGGTTTACAAGTCAGAGCTTCTACATCAGTGGACTCAACACTTACAAATTGGACTGAAACATTTATATGGACATTAAAACAGGGCGGAAGTCAAAGTAGATGATACATATATGGAAAACTATCATGAAGAGAAGCACATCCTGTGGAGCTGTATACAGGATGCTGGTTTCAATTCAGATTCTTCGGTCACTTCTATTCCTAAGGGTAAATATAACATCATCCCTCTTTCCTTATCCCAAATCGTCTGCTAATTCCCACTTCCAACTTTTAGCAAAAAGGATTGTGAAAATCAGACTGAGCTGACAATTCTAAAACTAAGATGAATGAAAATGAAAATTATTAAGACTTGGAGCATTTTTCAAAAATAAACTAGAGAGGCCTTTTCCCTCCGATAGTCTAATTTACAACTAGTAAAGTGCATCATACAGAAACTTCCAATTCCTTAGAAGACTACAAAGGAATAAAATATGACACAGGTACAGTATTAGATGGATGGAAGTTTGACAGAAGCATAAAAACTCCACTTCACACTCTGTACAAATTTGGTATTGACCAGGAGGCAGTTTTTCACTTAAGATCTTTGAAACCAAGCAGTTGGGTGAAAAATTCTAAGATAACATTTCGAATGCTTTAATCAACAGAAGTATACAAATGAATTTTAAAATAAAACCAAGGCATCAATGAAGAAGATCTAACATGAAAGTCAGCACATCTCACAATGAGAATCCGATCAGATGGAAGAAGGCCAAAGCCTAAATCATAGAGTGGTGGAAGGAGGCATGGGAGAGACGGAGGGCTCTGGGACTAAATCATCAGGGCATGGCCAGCTGATGTCTTCCACTTCCAGGGTCCTGGGGCCCTAGGTGGAGGTTTGGGACAAATATGATATTTGGTCACAAGGAGCAACAGTACGATTTGCTGTATCTGGAATGGGAAAGGCGCACAGAATCCTGGAAGGACTGAAGACATCAGACGCTATGATGACAAGATGGAGAGTATGAGAGCGCAAGAGCTGTAAGGAGGCTCTGTGCTCTTCGGTGACAGGCATCAATCACACCACAGCAAGATGTCATTAAAAAGTTACTACTTTAGTGGAAGATCTGGAGTAGCTACAGGAAAAACTCTTTGGGAAAGTCCAGGTGTAGAGAGAAAATACACATTCAAGCACTAGGAGTAACTGTGATGCCACGCTCAGAGCAGGTGGGAGAAAGCAGTTCTCTCTGGTTGACTTGCAGAAGGCAATCTTTCTTCACAGAGAGGACCATAGCCTTCAGTCCTCTAGAAAGTTCTATTAGTCTTGATCTTGTCCCTACAAAGAAAATAATGAGAATATCCATGGTGAGTTTGTGAGTACAACCTCCTCTGTTTTGACCAGGACTTAGAGTATTTCATTACAGTGATAATTCAAAAACCCTTGCCGTATCTCAGAATTATTTTCTACAATTACTACAGAAATAGAATGACCATTTAATTACTTATATATACTTTAAAACAGTTCTTTACTGTCAGTGAAAACTCTGGTTAGAAATATAGAGAGACTCCTAAAAAGTATGAGGTTTCTTTTCGGGGTGATGAAAATATGCTAAAGTTAGACAGTGAGAAGGGCTGCACAACTCTGTGAATATACTAAAAAATATGGAATTGTATACTTTTATTTATTTATTTTTTATTATTGAGACGGAGTCTCACTCTGTCACCCAGGCTGGAGTGCAGTGGCGTGATCTTGGCTCACTGCTGCCTATGCCTCCTGGGTTTGTCTCGTGCCTCAGCCTCCCAAGTAGCCGCCCACCATCACCGCCCGGCTAATTTTTGTATTTTTAATAGAGATGGGGTTTTGCCATGTTGTCCAGGCTGGTCTTGAACTTCTGACCTCAAGTGATCCACTCGCCATGGCCTCCCAAAGTGCTGGGATTACAGGCGTGAGCTACTGTGCTCGGTCGGAATTATATATTTGTAAAGGGTGAATTTTATGTTGTGTGAATTAATCTCAATAAAACTCTCACTTAGAAACTTTTGAAAATAAATTTTCTTAGAAGCTCTCATGTATAAATACCTAGTGAATTTACCATACTTACTGAAGTCTTTCCCCAAATCTCTACCGATTATTTGTATAGTTTAACAATTTTAATTGTCAGGCTAAGCATTTTAAAATTTTAAGAACTGCTTTCTGCTTAAATTTGTTCATCTAATAATATATTAGAAGTTAAGACTAATACTTAATTAGCATACAACCTTCAGTTTAAAATTTAAACCTTAGTTTAAACCTTAGTTTAAAAATTGCCTTTAAAATAATATTCAATTAAAGCCACCTTTTTACAACCAAACCTTTTTCTAAAGATGGCTTCTGCACTACTCAAATTACTCCACGTATCAGAGCAATAGTTTGAGCAGTTTGAATCAACTGGTCACAATGATGCTCAACATTCTATTTGACTTACATACAGACTGAAAATGGAATCAACAGAAATTGATATGATCCAGGTATTTCAAGCTGATTTAGCTTAAACTTGGCTGGGAATGGTGAGAGTAAGCATGTTTGTTTTCACAAACCAAACTTCTCTAAACTTCATCATTTGAGATGAGTGGCCAGTCCAGCAATATTGCGTAGCAGTCCACCATGACACTTCCATAGAAAAAAATAAACATCCATATGGATATCATTTATAACACTTGTCAGAGAAGACCAATGCTACTAAATAGTACAATACTGCAAAGCTATATAAACTGTATCTGTGTACAAATATCTTTCTGTTGCATTGTGTTAAAGATGTTAAAAATCAAGGTTTTCAGGGTAATAAGAAATACATACAATTAAAATATATTGGGGAGAAACATTACAATGTTAAAATAGAATCAAATATCAATATGAACTTATGATTTAAAATATATTTTAAACATAGCTATATTTTATAGCTCTGTCTGTCCAGGAAAAGGGCCTAAAAAAGGTATAACAAGCATTCCCAATTATCAGATTAGCATCTCTAATACTGATTAAGAAGAAACAGGGCTGGGTGCAGTGGCTTATGCCTGTAATCCCAGCACTTTGGGAGGCCGAGGCAGGCAGATCACCTGAGGTCAGGAGTTCGAGACCAGCCTGGCCAACATGGCAAAACCCCATCTCTACTAAACACACACACACACACACACACACACACACACACACACACACACACACAAAATAGCCAGGCATGGTGGCTCATGCCTGTAGTCCCAGCTACTTGGGAGGCTGAGACACAAGAATCGCTTGATCCCAGGAGGTGGAGCTGCAGTGAGCTGAGATTGCGCCACTGCACTCCAACTTGGGTGACAGAGTGAGACTATGTCTCAAAAAAAAAAAAAAGAAAAGAAAAGAAACAAGACTCTTTGAGGGAAATAGTTGACTCCAGGACACGGGCACGGAAGGTATAAGATGAATCTAGGATATGATTTTGGGCAAGAAAAGCTTTCAAAGATTAATGAGTTTTGGCAATAGAACACAAAGGATCCAGCTTGAAATAGCTCTCATTGGCCAAAGGTATGTCAATTCAAGCATCAAAAAGGAAAATGACTGTTACATGCAATAACATGGATGAATCTCACATAAAGCCAGACACAAAAAGGGTACAGAATATGTGTTCCTTCTAAGTTCAAGAAGATAACCTATGGTGATAGAGTTAGAAAAGCAATTACATGGTGGAGGAGGGAGGGAGAAGTGTTTGAATAGAAAGGAGTCTTTGGGGGTAGAGGAAATATAGATGTAAAAAAAAAAGCTGTAAACTTAAGATGTGTGCACTTTACTATTACTATATGTTATGCTTCAATAAAATAAGTGGCAATTAAAACATATGAAAGTAACAAAATCTATAATAATACTAAAAAAGACAAAGCCATAAACTCATTTGTTACCATTTAAGGTGGCTTTTAACATATTTCTTACCTGGAAAATTGGTAACTTGAAGGGAATTTAATTGTCCCTTTAAATTTAAAAGGAAGGAGTTAAACACTTATCAGAGGAACTATACTTCAAAATACCTAAATGGCCTTATTTGATGAGGAAGAGCTTTACTTTATAGGAGAATAATTGACAAAGCAATGATTTTTTTTTAAAAAAAAAAAAACGTCCTTTTATAAACCCAAATAAAATTACTGTGTTAATTTTAACACAGGCCGAAATGATCAATTGGGGTAAAAACCATTAGGTGAACAGCTGATGGGTAAGTACACATTTGCATAGTGCCAAAATAACACCACACAGATTATTTTCTAGTGAAAAGGGGAAAAATAACTATAACTCAGAGGGATCAGACAGCCATCACCTAAACTATGCTCAATCGTAACATCACTAATGGTGGGTCAATGAGATGTCATGGGTCTCATAGTGTAATTCTGCAACAGTGCTTATGGATATTCTAGCAAAAAATGCTCCATTAGCTCTTTCCTCTCCTCTCCTCTCCTCCCCTCTCCTCCCCTCCCCTCCCCTCCCCTCTCCTCTCCTCCCCTCTCCTCCCCTCCCTTCCCTTTCCCTTCCCTTTCCTTTCCTTCCTTCCTTTCTTCCTTTCCTTCTTTTCCTTCCTTCTTTTCTTTCTTTTTTTTTCTTTTTGACCAGCCTGGACAACATGGCAAAACCCTGTCTCTACTAAAAATATAAAAATTAGCCAGGCATGGTGGCCCACGCCTGTAATCCCAGCTACTCAGGTGGCTGAGGAATGAGAATCACTTGAAGCCAGGAGGCGAAGGTTGCAGTGAATGATCATTGACATGGAAATATGGGATGGTTAAATGAAACAAAAGCAGGTTGTAAAATAGTATGAATAGTGTAATCTCATTTGCAAAAAAAAATACATATATACACAAATGGCAAAATATCTGGAAGAATATACACGAAGCTATAGCAGTGGCAATCTCTGGGTTTTGGGAACACAGAGGTTTCTCCTTTCTTTTTTGGCTTACTTATGTTTTCTTTCTTCTTCTTCTTCTTTTTTTTTTTTTTTTTTTTTGAGATGGAATCTAGCTCTATCGCCCAGGCTGGAGTGCAGTGGTACTAACTTGGCTCACTGCAACCTCCGTCTCCTGGGTACAAGCAATTCTCCTGCTTCAGCCTCCCAAGTAGCTGGAATTACAGGCCCGTGCCACCACACCCGGCTAATTTTTGTATTTTTAGTAGAGACAGAGTTTCACCATATTGGCCAGGCTGGTCTCCAGCTGCTGACTTCAAGTGATCCACCCACCTTGGCCTCTCAAAGTGCTGGGGTTACTGGCGTGAGGCACTGCGCCCAGCCAATGTTTTCTTATTTTTTACAATGCACATACACTGCTTTTTTGTTAATACAGGATTATTTTAAGTTAAATGAAGCAGAACCCCACTGTTGCTAGTAGCGTTGAAGCTTAAGGGTATGTAGTCAGAAGAAAACCACAGACTATTTTCCTTATTACCATAAAACAGTGAAACTTGTTCTGTGATTGATAACTTTTCCTTTATAATGTTTACATTTTTTATTGTGATAAGCTATACATAACATAGAACTTACCATCTTTTTCTTGTTTGAGACACGGTCTTGTTCTGTCCCCCAGGCTGGTGTGCAGTGGTGCGAATCATAGCTCACTACAACCTGGAAGTCCTAGGCTCAAGTGATCCTCCCGCCTCAGTAGCTAGGACTACAGACACACAGCACCACACACGGCTAATTTTACCTTTTTAAATTTTTTGCTGAGACAGGGGTCTCACTATGTTGCCTAGGCTGGTCTCGAACTCCTGGCTTCAAGAGATCATCCAGCCTCAGCCTCCCAAAGTGTTGGGATTACAGGCATGAGCCACCACACCCAGCCCAGAACTTACCATCTTAACCATTGCTACATGTACAGTTCAGTGGCATTGAGTACATTCACGCTGTTGTGCAAGCATCGCCACTATCCATCTCCAGAAGTTTTTCATCTTTCCACCTGAAACTTTGTACCCAAGAAACAATGACTCCCCATTCCATCTTCCTCACTAGCCCCTGGCAACCTCCCTTCGACTTCGTGTCTCTGCATTTGACTACTCTAGGTACTTCACGTAGGTGGAATCATAGTATTTGTCCTTTTATGTCTGGCTTATTTCACTTAGCATAATGACTTCAATATTCACCCATGTTGTAGCACATATCAGAATGTCCTTCCTTTTTAAAGCCAAATAATATTCCATTGGATGGATAGATCATCTTTTATCTTGATTGATCATTTTAACTTATTCTTCAGTTTCAACCTACAACGTTTATGATGACAAACTGCAAACTTAATTGCTTTTTAAATAAAATTCATGGCAGGCCAAATCCCTGCTCGCTGTTGTGAGTACCCCTACACTGCAAGAATTCCTGGAACAGTGAGTGGGACACCTTTATTCAGACAAATCAGATACTTTGTAATGGAAATCAAGGTGGTATATTACTGTTTCACTTTGTATTTTGAAGCATCCCTGGGTTCACTGCTGGGATTGCTCCAATCGTCGGCTTCAGGCGTGGTCTTGTAATGGCGCCATGCGGACTTATTAAAAACTGGAAGTCTCTCAAATGACTCACTTGAAAGAGCCTATTGGAGAAACAAAAATACACACCAAAGGTCCACAGTGTCATTTTTCTCAAGTGAAATAGTAACCCAAATTTTATTATTTAAAACATCAGAAACCTTAATACGTTTTCAAAATGATATTAAAATTATACCTTAGTAGTTTACTTAGACTGGCAGCAAAACATTAAAGTTTTTTAAAGGAATGAAAACATTTGCTCATTCAAAATCAGAACTGAAATACACATGACCAGAACAAAACATATTTTAATTCAGCTCATACTGCTTTGAGATCCTCAACTGTTTTGACTATACCTGGTGATTGGTCTCACAAAGGGCCCAGTAAGAGATACAGTCTCATGCATCCCAGGTTTATAAACACACACCATCAAGTGATATTAAATATCACATTACTTAGATGCATGGGCATCTAAGATAAATACTCCCAGTAACTGGTTAAATTCTGGTATCACATACATAGGTTGAGTATCCCTTTGAAATGCCTGGGAACAGGCCGGGCACAGTGGCTCACACCTGTAATCCCAGCACTTTGGGAGGCTGAGGCAGGTGGATCATCTGAGGTTAGGAGTTCGAGACCAGCCTGGCACCACCAACACAGTGAAACCCTGTCTCTACTAAAAATACAAAAAATTAGCCGGGTGTGGTGGCTCACACCTGTAACCCCAGCTACTCAGGAGGCTGAGGCAGGAGCATGGCTTGAACCAGGAGGCTGCAGTGAGCCGAGATGGCAGTACTGCACTCCGGCCTGGGTGACACAGCGAGACACTATCTCAAAAAAAAAAAAAAAGAAAGAAAAGAAAAGAAAAGAAAGAAAGAAAGAAATGCTTGGGACCAGAAATAGTTCTGATTTTTTCCGATTCTGGAATATTTGCATTGTGCTTACCTGTTAAGCATCCCTAATCTGAAAATCTGAAATCTGGGGTGCTCCAATAAGCATTTCCTTTAAGCTTGACCTTTGAGCAAGCATCACGTTGGCGATCAAAAAGTTCCAGATTTTCAAACATTTTGGATTGCAGATTCTTGGGTTAGGGATGCTTGACCCGCAGCAGCATGTTATGCCACTGTTTAAAAGAATGAGCCAGTTCTACATAAACGGATCTGGAAAGATCTCCAAGACAGATTGGAAAGTAAAAAAAAAAAAGAAGGTGCTGAAATTTCATTTATGTGGGGAAAAATTCTATTTTTCCCATATTTATAAATGTAGAATCAACTCTAGGAGGATCCGTAGACACTAAGACCGGTGGTGATCTCCACTGAAGAGAACTGGCGATTTAGGGCCAGCGGGAGGAGAGACTTCATTTTTCCTTTTGTAGCTTTTAAATTTTTATTATGTGCCTATATTACCTATTCAAAAAAAGTTACAAATATTCTAGAGTTTAGAAATAAAAGTCCAATTACCACCAATGAATAAGAAAAAACTGTGTTACAGAGAAGTTTGTTATTAAACGAACCTTTTATATAACCATATTATGATTACTGAATTCTTGTAACTTTGGGAAAGCTAGTGAGTTTTTAAAACAAAAGACCAAAATACTTCAGTTTATGAAAATCTGCCTTCTTTTAGATCAGACCTTTCAATAGGCATGTAGTTTTTTAAGCCACGATTTAAAATTATGGTTTTAAAAATCTGTATTTTATCATGCTGCTATAAAGACACATGCACACGTATGTTTATTGCGGCACTATTCACAATAGCAAAGAGTTGGAACCAACCCAAATGTCCAACAACGATAGACTGGATTAAGAAAATGTGGCACATATACACCATGGAATACTATGCAGCCATAAAAAATGATGAGTTCGTGTCCTTTGTAGGGACATGGATGAAACTGGAAAACATCATTCTCAGTAAACTATCGCAAGGACAAAAAACCAAACACCGCATGTTCTCACTCATAGGTGGGAATTGAACAATGAGAACTCATGGACACAGGAAGGGGAACATCACGCTCTGGGGACTGTTGTGGGGTGGGGGGAGGGGGGAGGGACAGCATTAGGAGATACACCTAATGCTAAATGACGAGTTAATGGGTGCAGGAAATCAACATGGCACATGGATACATATGTAACAAACCTGCACATTGTGCACATGTACCCTAAAACCCTAAAGTATAATAAAAAAAAAAAAAAAGAAAAAAAAAAAAAATCTGTATTTTAATTTATTTTTTTTTTTCTCTTTTGAGACAGAGTCTCATTCTGTCGCCCAGGATGGAATGCAGTGGCACCATCTTGGCTCACTGCAACCTCTGCCTCCTGGGTTCAAGTGACTCTCCTGCCTCAGCCTCCTGAGTAGCTGGGACTACAGGCGTGCACCACCACACCAGCTAATTTTTTGTACTTTTAGTAGACATGGGGTTTCACCATGTTGGCCAGGCTGGTCTCGAACTCCTGACCTCAGGTGATCCACCCACCTCAGCCTCCCAAAGTGCTGAGATTACAGGCATGTGCCACCACGCCCAGCCATAAATCAGTATTTTAATTTCTATACCTCCACGTTTCATATTTTGCTTTATCTGAGCATAGAATCAAGGGTGAGGCATAACATGGTTTTCATGGGAAAGTGAAGTAAATCTGAGATGAACTAAGAGACAAAACGGTGCTGTTCTCAATCAGCGATTAGAACTTACAGCTTTAAAAAGCAAAGATGCTTCATACTAACAAATAAAATGCAGTACCTTCAAATAAATGACAGCATCAGTACCCACTCCTTCCATGGAATACAGTTTCAGATCTCCTTGAAAATATCTAGCATACAGACGGGAAATTGGCAAACCATAACCAAATCCAGCCTATTGAGAAAAGAAAATTAATACAGTGAGACAGGCACAAATGCTAACACATTTTATATGATGACCATTCAGAGAAGGTTAAAATAAATTGATTCAGATTTAAATCAAATAAATTACTGACTCAACCTTTACAATGATGTATATCCTCTTCTATGGCAAACAACCTCCTTATTTTCACCCTGCAAAAACATGTCTTATATGTTTGGATAATAATAGAAATATTCTAATTTTTGACTAATGCTTTTTTAGCATTTTAAAGCAAAATTTTATCATTTTTTTAAAAGCACATTCCAAGGCCGGGCTCACGCCTGTAATCCCAGCACTTTGGGAGGCTGAGGCAGGTGGATCACTTGAGGTCAGGAATTCATGACCAGCCTGGCCAACATGATGAAACCCCATCTCTACTACAAAAATTAGCTGGGCGAGGTGGTGGGAGACTATAGTCCCAGCTACTCAGGAGGCTGAGGCAGAAGAATTGCCTGAACCCAGGAGGTGGAGGTTGCAGTGAGCTGAGATGGCGCCACTGCACTCCAGCCTGGGCGACACAGCGAGACTCCATCTCCACAAAAAAAAAAAAAAAAAAAAGGACATTCCAAATCAAGTGGAATGTGACCTGATGAAAAAACTAAACCACATCATTTCAAAGTCCCATGATCAGATTTCCTTGCTTTTGGAAGTGAAAATCAATAGTGCAGTGCTGAGTATAAATCTACCAGTAACAAGACGAGAACACGGAAAGGAAAACAATTTTCTGAGAGGCAACTTCTAAGGTTCCGGGAATGTGAGAATATTTTGGTATATTGTAGTTCAGATATTTTTAGAGATTAAAAAAATTTTCAGTACCCTCCTATATCTCTACGTCAAGGAATCCTGATTGTCAATAACAGGTGTTCTATGGACAAGAACGGTAAGAATCGAAACTAAATGTAATACTATTTGTGGTGGTAGTAGGGCACAGTGGGGAAGGAGATATTGTAACACCAAGCTTCCTCACTTCTGGTTAAATCTATGAACAAGGTTAAGGAAGGAGGGCAGGGGACCATGTGCACAGAGTCACATGGGCCTTAGACTCAGATAGACCCAAGTTGAAATCCACTTTCTGTGCGACTCTGAGCAGTTTACTCAACCTCTTTGAGAACATTTTTTCATCTGAATATACGATAAAAAACTGACCTCAGAGCTGCTATAAGGATTAAATAATGTAACAAGTATAAAATCTTGGCACAGCGCCTAACACAGTAAAACTAAATAAATCGAAGCTGGTACTAAGGCTACCAGGAGCAGCAATTTTATGAAGTTACACGGATTTCTGCCATTTTCTAACATCTCTCCTTGATACTTTCCCTCAGGGTAGGGTCTAACTGAAAGGGTAGGGGGTAAAAGAACGTACCCCATTATTTAAGGGCTTTAGGACTTGCTGAATATGGCCAGTAGTGAAGATGAGATATTTATAGTAGTGACTCACGTAACCATAGCAAAGAAACTAGCTCACTCTAGGAAGAGATGTGAGGAAATCTGCCTTCTATGTTCAAGCAAGGCCCAGAGCCTGCCCTCATGTCCAACACAGAAGAGCCGAGAACTCCGAGAACTCCCAAAGAATGCAGAGGAGGGGTCTGGACCTCGGATTTGCTGAGGTTCAGGAAAGGTTTCCCAGAGTGTCAAAGGATCAGCAGGAGTTCGCTGGGTGGATATTCTCAAAACAGAAATGCACACGTAAAGGCACAGAGGTGTAAAAGTGTAAGTTGCTCAATGAGGAAATTATGTTTTCTAGTAGTGCATATACATGTGCCCACTTTAAAGCTGAGGACAGTTTCTTTTTCTTTTTTTTTTTTTTTTTTTTGAGGCAGAGTCTCGCTCTGTCACCCAGGCTGGAGTGCAGTGGCATGATATAGGCTCACTGCAATCTCCACCTCCCGGGTTCAAGCAATTCTTGTGCCTCAGCCTCCTGAATAGCTGGGATTACAGGCATGCGCCACTGCTCCCAACTATTTTCGTGTATTTTTAGTAGACACAGGGTTTCACCATGTTGGCCAGGCTGGTCTCGAACTCCTGACCTTAAGTGATCCACCAGCCTTGGCCTCCCAAAGTGCTAGGATTACAGGCCAGTTTCCTAACTGGGAGAGCCACTAGCAGAAGCATTTCTTCAAAAGGAGCGGCCACATAGTACACTGGAAAGAACACAGATGTGGCCAGCACCAGCTCTGCAGTTAATTAGTTCAATGACTTTGGACAAGGTCATTTCCTCATCTATGCAATAGGAGTGCACATGCGTAATTTTTAAAGGTCTCTTACAAGTCCTCAGTTTCAATAAGAAAAAAAACCTATGACATAACGGCTATCCTCAAGATGCTATTTTAAGACCTGGAAGAGACAATCTATATTTCTTTTAAACAACTGGGGAAGGTGCTAGATTTGTTTGTGGTGCCTTTTTCCCTTTTGATGTGTATTTAAGTGCATGCCAGAGCCTAGTCAAGGCAACGCCTCTCAAATGTGATCTTTCATGAATTTTCTCGACTCCTATATAAATGATTTCCTGTTTCCAACATGCTGAGTTAACAAACTCTGTCTCAAATAAATGATGCAAAGTGTTTGATTTTATTCGTACAAATAAAATATAATCTTATGTGCTTATCAGTCAGGTAGGACTTTAAAATGAAACTTAATTTATACCCTGAACCATTTTGCAGACTGATAGATATGTTGCTATGTTTAATGACAAAGGGTTCAATTGCTGTTTGTCAATTAGAAACACTCAGCAGGGGAAGCAAGTGTGGCCCTACCAGGATCTAAATGCTACCATGGTAACCAGTGGCTTTTCTCACTGCCTTAATAGGGCTGAAGGTTATTTCCAGAGTGAGACAGAAAGGGCTCTGAAAATGCATACACCACCTATATGTTTCATGCTAACGTTATTTAACATAAAAATTTAGGCCGGGTGCAGTGGCTCACGCCTGTAATCCCAGCACTTTGGGAGGCCGAGGCGGGTGGATCATGAGGTCAGGAGATCGAGACCATCCTGGCTAACACAGTGAAACCCCGTCTCTACTAAAAATACAAAAAAAAATTAGCCGGGCGAGGTGGCGGGCGCCTGTAGTCCCAGCTACTCGGGAGGCTGAGGCAGGAGAATGGCGTGAATCCTGGGGGGCGGAGCCTGCAGTGAGCCAAGAATCGCGCCACTGCACTCCAGCCTGGGCGACGGCGAGACTCTGTCTCAAAAAAAAAAAAAAAAAATTAATGTTTTCATAATTTAACATTTTAATTATATAAACAAATTTGACAGTGGAGATTCCAAGGCACTAGGTGATTCGCACCTCTGTGGTATGCACGCCAGAGTGCGCAGGACCAAGCGGCAGCTATGCATTCAGTACTGTCCCTTTGCTCACCCACTGGTAACTTCCACCCCTTCCAAGGGTAGCACAAAGTGGAAAATGGTGCTCCAGTAGCAGTCTTACCACAATGAGGTACTTTTTCTCTGTATATGGGAATGAGGCACTCAGCTAGGAGTGTTTCTTAGACACAAATCAGAGAGGAAATTGAAGTCCAAAGGATTCACAAAGAAAGTAGCCAAGGCAAAAAATTCTCCCTCCTCCAAACCATAATACAGGCAACCTTCTAAATCAACTACACTAATGTGACAACCTGGGGAGAGAGGCAGCTCCCTCTGAGCCCCTTCCCATGTTTATGATCTTTCCTTCAGCAGCAGTTGCAGATGCTTACCAAAGGGGCAGCTCTGGTAGGCTCCAGGCTGGGTCTAGGAGCAGTCGAATACATGTAGTTAAAAAGACGATCTATTTTTCGAAGTGGGACACCACCACCTAGGTCACTGATCTGCAGTGTTCAAAATGTTAACAATCAAAACAAAGAAGTTGATCTATACTTAGTAGGAGGCAATGGGTTCATTAAATAAAGTACATAGCAGATTACTCTACAATGCACAAGGACTTTGAATCCCCCGGTGACATATGGTTCCTTTGTGAACAGTGTAAAACAAAGGAGGCCGAATGGTACAGTGGGATCCAACAGTCTTGGTGTTGAGGTCTTGTTCAACTCCCTGAATAACAAGGTTCTAATGAAGTTTAAATAAGGTAACTTAAGCCAAGGATCTAGCATAGAACTTACAAATAGGACACTCAATAAATGTCAATTTTCTTCCCTCTGATTTTTCAATGTCTAGATACTATTAAATCACAACTGATAATTAAAGTATACATGCACATAAAGCAGTTACCTTAATGGATAAGTCTTCTTTACCCAAAGTAACGAGGGTTTTAACAGCGGGGTAGCCCTCTTTTCTGTCTTCATAGAGTTCGACTGTCGCTCTCATTGAGTTCTAAAATAAGATCTGTTTGTTAATCATACTGCCGAATCACAAACCACAATTTTTAAAGAGAAAGAAGCGCAAGATGACTTATACCCAACAACCCTTTTTGGGGGCAAATATTAGTTGGAATTTTATGGCATTTTTCCCTCTAAAGAGCTTAGCTAAACGTGCTCAAATCAAGGAAAAATTTCCTGACACTTTGTTTTTTACCTAGTTTTAGCCTCATCCAATATGCTAAATATTTATTTTTCTTTCCTTCTTCTTCTTCCTCTTTTTTTTTTCACTTTACAGTATTTAAATTATTCAACTCAACCCAGAGGAATGTTTTTATCGCATGTAATGAGGCTATGCAGAGGCTGATTTGTGCACTTTAAATCCTATTTATCAGTCTGCATTTATAGAGCACCTTTTCTCTAAAGAAGGCAGAAAAACTGAAAGGATGCATGCTTCCCACAAAAATTAATCATTTGGCTGAAAAAAGTAGAAGAAATATTGGTTAAAAAGAAATTCTGAAAAAGCCACAGCTGCTGAAGAGAAAGTTCACAATTGAATGCCCATTTCAACCTTAAAGCGTTACATCAGTAACATTCTAATTTTTGGAAGCAAATCAGCATAACTGATTTTTCAGGTGTTCAATTTAGTGTTTCACACATTGGAAGAAATGAAATTTTAGCTCAAATGCCTTGTGCCTATAATACTGCCACTGTAAATGTCATTAGCTACTGATTAACAAAAGCAACAGCTTAAGTTGCAGAGTCTAAAGAATTTGGTGGGGGCGAGGGGTGGTTCTTTTGGTCCAGCTCATCTACATCTTTCTCCTCTGCCTCTCTTGGATCTTCTGAATTGATTCAAATAGTTTATAAAAGGGTTGCAGGATCTCTCAGGACTGGAACAACCACTAATGTACCAGTATGGTTAATTTTCAGAAGCATAAATATGTATAAACATGTTTTTATTTTGATCTGGCTATCACCAATAAAGCCTTTGCCACGTTTGGAAACTAAAAAGCATCTCTAATCTCATAACTAAAGAAAAAAACAGTATGGATTTTACATAAAATCACTAAAGTGCAATTAAGCTTCAAAATCAATATGTACTAATATTCACAAAAACTATACTGTACACAGCAATTTTTCATCTCACAGTGTACAAATTATAAAACCCACAGGATATCAGAAATAGAATTTTTAAAATGGTTATGCAAAACCTTTTTCTTATGCTAATCTAATGAATCCATTATGCCCTGAATCAAAGTAATTTAAAATGAAGACTTCTTTCCATGTTTTTAAAATTCCACTTACCTTGAACAACTCAAATAGCATATGAAACAGATGTGAGGGCACATAAACCACCTGAATAGGTTTGTCTGGCGCTTTGGCTGAAAACAGAGACAAAACCATCAATCAATAAGGACCCAAAGTAGGAGAAATTCAAGAATGATGTTTGCATTCTATTTTCCAAGTGTGTAAAACAGAGATCTATAAAAGGCTAATTTGAGTTTCCACCTCTAAAGGCAGGGCTGAGCAAAAGCATATGCTTTGGAATCAAACAAACTTGAGGTGACACCCAGTTCCTTCACTTACCAGCTATGTGACCTTGGATAAATCACTCAATCTCTTTGAAACTTTGTTGAGCAGAATTGGAATATTATCACCTATGCCATAACATCCTGAGTATTACAGAAGGCCAGTCAGATATCACTTGGTGTTTTTCAAATTGGTGGCTACCTTCTGCCACTGACCCCACGGGGAATTCCACGGGGGAATGTGGAGCAACAGGAAAAAAAGAGGCTGGTGAACTGGACTAAATGGCAGTGTTCAATTTTGTTAAATTATGACAAACAAGGCATCTTATAGCATAGAATGTAAGGTTCACATAACTTTTTCTCAAGCAGCTAGCAGATAAACCCCTAGAGACCTATGATCTTTTTCCCCTTGCACCATGGATCGTCTGAAGACAATCTGAGAAACACCAAAACCCAGGTCAAGTACTAAGAACAGTGTGGGATACAGAGCAGATGCTCAAAAATATAGTCCTTCCTCCTCCTCATGACCCAAAATCACTTAAGAGATTGAAACTACATGAACTCTCTCAGGTAGAATGCTGTAATTTCAACCAGCTATTTCCTCTAATAAAGTAATTAACAATAATATAAATTAGAGTTCACATTTGCTTGATTCTTAGCAGTCTACACAGAGCTTTCACATACATTATTCAATTGACTCCTCCTGACAACACTTCCTGGCTCCTAGAGGGGTGGTGGTGTTTAGAGGTGTGGAAACAGGCTTTGGGAAGCCTGTGTGACTTGCCTGTGGTCCCAGAAGTGGCACCGAAACCGGACACCTGAACAAAAAGCTTTCGATTCTAAATCCAGAGCTCTTCAAAGAGCAACTATTTTTATTTTTATTTATTTATTTTTTGAAACAGAGTCTCACTCTGTTGCCCAAGCTGGAGTGCAGTGGTGCCATCTCGGCTCACTGCAACCTCCGCCTCCCGGGTTCAAGCGATTCTCCTGCCTCAGCCTCCTGAGTGTCTGGGATTACAGGTGTGCGCCGCCACTCCTGGCTAATTTTTGTATTTTTAGTACAGACGAGGTTTTGCCAGGTTGGACAGGCTGGTCTCAAACTCCTGACCTCAGGTGTTTGCCCGCCTCGGCCTCCCAAAGTGCTGGGATTGCAGGCGTGAGCCACCGTGCCCGGCCCGAGCAGTTATTTTTAAAATCACTTAGTAATATATGTAAACGGCTTAAAAATTTAACAAAAGAAGAAAAACAAAAGTCCTTCCCCCTTTCCTATCTCATCCTTCAGTCTGAACCCAGAGGCAGCCACTCTTTACTACTTCTGCTGCAGTCTTTGGGTTGGTAATATTTACATTCTGTTCTGTAACCCGAATTAGGGATGCTGTACATTGCCTATAGGTTCTTTTAAGAAAGTAGAAAATCAATAGTGTTGGTGACATCATAACTATGTAAATATTGATGACTGTAGAACAGCCACAACGGTGTACCTAGACATTTTCTTCCCTATTAATGCAATGACAATGATTCATGTGTCCCTTGGAGGAGAATGTTCCCAGCCTTAACATGAAATGGAGTTTCTTTATACTCCTCCAACTGGTCAACATCATGCTACCCTTTTTGGGTTGCTTCATAGTTGGTCCATGCCATTTCGCTAAGATCTTCCAGCTTACTGGAAGCTTCCATACCTACTTCCAGTTTCCATACCTACTTCCAGCTTCCATATCTATTTCCAGCTTCCATACCTACTTCCAGCTTCCATACCTACTGCATGGTATCAAGTCCATTCTTCAAGATTTTTCAAATTAGAATCAATTGCTTTGCAAACATGCTGCATAGCCATCATCCTAAAGTTGTTTTTGATTGAAGTTCTAGAATGTTTTCCCCTATTTCTTAGATGCATATTATATATAACATCAAGTCAGTCAGATAACCTGCCTCAGAAAGGTATGCATGGGAGACACATCTGTCAATCTTTACACCTCTGATCTATTTGATTAAAGGTTTGGCTAGATAGAGAATTCTAGGTTTGAAATGATTTTCTCTCAGAATTTCAAAAGGGGAGTTTCTGGCAGTAACAGTAGAGCTGATAAGTTTAATGCTAGTTAGGTTTGGTTCATGCTGCTGGCTTTTGCTGAAGGTCTGATATATCTTGGTTGCAATATTCTTGTTTGAGAATGAAGAACCGGATTCCTTGTATGAGGGAGCTGGCGTTCATATCCCCCTGGGGCTCTCCATTAAGTGGGAAGCCTGACTTAGAGCTCTCTGGACCTGGTCAAGACTTTTCAACTGGGCTTGAGGATGAGCAGGTAGTAAACGGGCCTCTGAGCAGAGAGGCCCCCAAATGCTTAAATGAACAGGGCTTTGCTGTAGGGTAACAATACTCACATGAAAAGCCCTAGTTTTTCCTAGGTTGTTCTCGAACAAAATACTTAGTTGCCTGTTGGCAGGCTGAACCCGGCCAGAGTACAGCTGCCTCCCGTCATCCCCCCATGCTCTTTCTTAGACCAGCTTTCCGTTAACCCTACCCTCTGCCTTCCCTTCCCATTCCAGTCCATTGCACCACCTGGCCCTGCCCCCAGAGTCCCTCCAGGACAATCTTCGGCAAACCGGTTGCCATCTCTGCTGCAGCCTCTTCCCCTGTGGCTGCTTCTGCTCTGTCTCATCAATCAGCATACTTCCATCTAGTGACCCTCTTTCAAAAGTTGGGATTCATGGCTCTTATGGACGGAATGTTTGTGTGTGTCTCCCCCAAATTCCCATGTTGAAATGTAACACTTGATGTGATGGTATTAGGAGATGGGGCCTGTGAGAGGTGATTAGGTTATGAGGGCAGAGCCCTTACGGATGGGATTAATGCCTGTATAAAGAAACTCCAGAGAGCTCCCTCGCTCCTTCCCCCATGGAAGGAAACAGTGAGAAGCCAGCTATGAATCAGAAGGTGGGTGCTCACTAGACACCAAATCTCCAGGAACCATGATCTTGGATGTCCCAGCCTCTAGAACCATGAGAAATGGTTGCTGAAGCCACTTGGTCTCTGGTATTTTTGTTATAGCAGCCTGAATGGACTAAGACACTAGTCCACTAATGAGCTCCCCTGCTTTCCTTTGCTGCTTTTCTTTGGATTACTTTATTGTCATTTTATTTTTATTTCTTTTTTTCCTCTTTTTTTTTGAGATGGAGTCTTGCTCTGTTGCCCAGGCTGGAGTGCAGTGGTGCAATTTCGGCTCACTGCAACCTCCGCCTCCCAGGTTCAAGCAATTATCTTGCCTCAGCCTCCCGAGTAGCTGGGACTAAAGAAACATGCCATCATGCCCAGCTAATTTTTGTATTTTTAGTAGAGACAGGGTTTCACCATGTTGGCTAGGCTGGTCTTGAACTCCTGACCTCAAGTGATCCGCCCACCTTCGCCTCCCAAAGTGCTGGGATTACAGGCGTGAGCCATTGCGCCTGGCTCCTTTATTGTCATTTTAATGGGGCTCGAGGAACAAGCTGGGTGCTCAGTTTATCTTGTACCAAATGGCATGATTAGTTATATAAACAGCCTTATGAATTCAACCTTTTCACCCCAAATCTCAAGAAAAGGCAAACACCTTTTATATAGGGGTTTTTTTTTTTTTTTCAGTTTAAACAACATTCTCTAGGAGCCATCTAAAGGCTTGCTCAATTACTTGCACTTTTCTTTGGGAACATTATAGTTTAGATTTCTTTCCTTCCTTTTAAAACCATGTCAAATGCTTTTGTCCATGACTCTTTCCTAGTTCTGGTCTCATGGCTGGCTGTTAAGTAGTAGATGCTTAATAGATGTTTGCTGACTTATAAAGTAAGTAGAATATGAATCTTCCATCTAAGGGTACATTTTTAAAAGTCAATTTAAAAATGGCCTAGGTTTGTCATGCTCAAGACTCCTGAAATAATAAAGTCTCTATTTTGTACAATCATTGCTCCAAATGCCATTAGTTGAAACAGCATTTAAGAAATACCATTAGATATAAGGAATTTCCAGACAGTTCTTCCAGAATAAAAAAGCATCTAACACTTAAGGTGTTCAGGATCAACCTCCAACCTGCATCTCCAACACAGAACTTGTTAAGGCGAAAGCACATTCCTTAATCATGCTCACAGAGAGCTCTAGCATTACGAACTCATACATAAAAATAGTCACTACACTACCCAAAGCAACATCAAGCTAGAGGCTACCTAGAAACACCAGCATTCATTTATCTTAGTGATAGGACAAGGGGCTTCAAAACACGATCGAAAGGGGGCTTCTGTAATTCGTGAGACAATGCCAAAAAGAGTCGGAAAGCTCCTCTCCTGGTGGGTGAGCTGCCCAGCACGACAGCCTCAGTGGGGACGGAATGTGCTGACATGGCTGGCACTTGGGAATCAGCAAGAACAGGCCTGCTGCTTTGGCCTTCAGAAGGAGGGAGGCTGTCACTCACGCAAAAGAGCAATTTGTTACTACCTGCGGATGTGAGGTCAGCTCCTGCCTAGTCCATAGGAAGAGACAGAAAGAATGTTAAGACGGTTCTCATCAGGAACACTCCAGAACAGCCCACTCGGTCCTGGTAGTATATTTATTCAATGGGGACATGACTCTTCTCAGAGAACCCAAGAGACCTTGAAAGCAGCTTTGACTCCATGCCTTCTAGTCAAATGGAGGGGCCATGTCCTTCAACAGCAGCCTGAACTCCTTTCATAGTTTTATCTCGTTATAAGAGAAATACATTTTTAGTGTACTTCTGAAGGGGAATTTGGTTTATCTTTTTTTTTTTTTTTTTGAGACAGAGTCTTGCTCTGTCACCCAGGCTGGAGTGCAGTCATGTGATCTCGGCTCACTGCAGCCTCTACCTCCTGGGCTCAAGCGATCCTCCCACTTCAGCCTCCTCAGTAGCTGAGATTACAGGCACATGCCACTATGTCCAGCTAATTTTTCTATTTTGTGTAGAGACAGGGTTTTGCTATCTTGCCCAGGCTAGTCTCGAACTCCTGGGCTCAAGAGGTTCTCCTGCCTCAGCCTCCCAAAGTGCTGGGATTACAGGTGTGAGCCACCATGCCTGGCCTGTTTTATCTTTAATTGTAAATGCTCACACCCTGCTCAGTCATTCCACATCTAGGAATCCAACCTGCAGAAATACTTTCATACGTTCACAAATTTTTCCACCCTCTTCACCTCTCACACTCTTTCATAGCTCATTATATGGAATATAGGAAAACCGGAAATCCTAAATGTATGCCCATAGGAAAACAGTTAAATAAATTATGGTAAGCTACACTATGGATAATCTCTAAATGAGATTAATACTTGCAAAGGTCTTCAAGGTGAAGTGAAAAACACGTTATAAATAGGGTTAAAGCTATACATGCTTTATGCAAAAACCAAAGCTCTATATGGGACTGAGAAAGTAGTGGGGGATTTCCCTTTTCAGTCACATTTCTGTATTTGTATATTTGTGATAAGCATGTCTCTTCCATAATTTGCAAATAAAAAAATAAAAGGAATGTGCAAATAAATATGCAATCATACGATGAACATAAAAATCATCTGTAACCTCATTACCCAGAGAGCTGCTATTTGTATTTTGGTAGTATAAATCCTTCAAAATATTTTCCAATGAACTTCCACTATTATAAACTTTTATAGCCTGTATTTTTAAAAAAATCTCAATTTTTCCCATACATTATTCGTTTAAAGCATTATTTCAAAGGGCTGCATAGTATTCCATCTAATGGGTGTACCACAATTCAGTTAAACAATGCTCTATTGTGGAAAATTTGGGTTGTTTTCTAACTTTATAAGAACACTACTGTGATCATCAATCTTGTACATAAATCTGTGCATCTCTATTTTCATAGATTTTTGTTTGTTTTTTGAGATGGGGTTTCAAACTATTGCCCAGGGTGGAGTGCAGTGGCACTATCTCGGCTCACTGCAACCTCCACCTCCCGGGTTCAAGTGATTCTCCTGCCTCAGCCTCCCAAGTAGCTGAGAATACAAGCAAGTGCCACCACACCTGGCTAATTTTTGTATTTTTTGTCGAGATGGGGTTTCACCATGTCACTCGGGCTGGTCTTAAACTCCTGGACTCAAGAGATCCACCCACTTTGGCCTCCCAAAGTATTGGGATTACAGGTGTGAACTACTGTGTCCAGCCTCTATTTTCTTATAATAAGTGTTCTGAAGTTTAATTTACTGGACCAAGGAATATGACCATTATTAACTTATTTACTGGGCCAAAGAGAAAGAACATTGCTGGCATTTTTTAGAAAGGGAATACCACTTTTAGCTTATACAAGAAATGTATGTGCTGGTAAGAAAGTATTTTTATGGGCACAAATTCAAAGCATTAACATGTTTTAATCACTGTCATTTTAAAAGAAAAAAAATGGCATTTCTGGCTGGGCATGGTGGCTCACGACTGTAATCCCAGCACTTTGGGAGGCTGAGGCGGGTGGATCACCTGAGGTCACGAGTTCGAGACCAGCCTGGCCAACATGGTGAAACCTTGTCTCTACTAAAAATACAGAAATTAGCTGGGCATGGTGGCAGGCACCTGTAATCCCAGCTACTCAGGAGGCTGAGGCAAGAGAATCACTTGAACCTGGAAGGCAGAGGCTGCAGTGAGCTGGGATCACACCACTACACTCCAGCCCGGGCAACAGAGCAAGACTTCTCAAAAAAAAAAAAAAAAAAAGGCATTTGTCTGTGTTTTTGTTTGCACTTCCTTGATTAGTGAAGTTAAACACTTTTCCATATGTTTATTGACTGCTTGCATTTGTTACTTTGAGAGGGGCCTATTTATACCTTTCTACATACTCTACCTTGATTACTTCTGTTCCAAGAATTCTGGGGTTTAACACATTATGCATTCCTGTACAAAAACTCCTTACAATAATATATCTGGTTGACCAAAAGCATAGAAAGTTTTAAAAAGATATAAGAAAATGAAAAATCAGTATAATTTTTGGATCTCACTGAAATATGGCTTAGGTATAAACAGCTTCTTAGTCAGCTTTTTTGAATGTAAGGTTAAAATTAGTTTTCTTTTACCATTGAACTCTTCGACTTCCAGCTCTGGAGCTACCAGGTAATACTGTTCACACAGCATCTTGGCTGTTTCATATGCATCTGCAAGAAAAGGAAAAAGTTTAGCTGCTGCACTAATAACATAGGCACAAGCATGTATGTGTGTGTGTGTGCACATGTGCATGTATTTATCTATAGGCATATAAGATAAACAAACTGTCTAAATGAATGGATGTAGAATTAATCAACTACAACCTTTTACAAAATACCCTTTTGTGGCTTTAATAGAATTACCATGACTAAAGCAAAATTTCTCTTTTCTATTTTTTCCAAGACAGCGTCTCACTCTGTCGCCTAGGCTAGAGTACAGTGGTGTGATCGTAGCTCATTGCAGCCTCGAACTCCTGGGCTCAAGCAGTCCTCCTGCCTCAGCCTCCCAAGTAGCTGGCCTTACAGGCATATGCCACCATGCCCAGCTAATCTCTCTTTTCTTAAAGGATTTTTTGTTTGTTTCTTCATTTGTTTTTTGAGACAGAGTCTCACTCTGTTGCCCAGGCTGGAGTGCAGTGGTGCCATCTTGGCTCACTGCAACCTCCGCCTCCCAGGTTCAAGCAATTCTCCTGCCTCAGCCTCCCGAGTAGCTAGGACTACAGGCATGTGCCACCACGCACGGCTCATTTTTGTATTTTTAGTAGAGATGAGGTTTCATTATGTTGGCCAGGCTGGTCTCGAACTCCTGACCTCAGGTGATCCACCCTCTTTGGCCTCCCAAAAGTGCTGGGATTACAGGCATGAGCCACCGTGCCTGGCTTTCTTTTCTTAAAGTTTTAATGACCATAACAATGTCAACATACTAGAATACTGGCAATTCAGCTAGCTCTATACCAAACGCATACTTGCTTAACTTATAACTATTACCAAAATATATTTTTCATGAAAATTTAGGAACTCAAGACTATACTTTCTAAGCACCATGCAACCTGACTAAATTGTAGCAAAAGAATATTTGTCATGATCTTAAAAATAATAATGCCAACAGTCTTGTGATTTGCCAGAGTTATTTGTAAGTGAAACCTCAGTAAGTATTTGCTGAATGAATGGATTTCCATGAGCCACACAATTTAAGTTACTGGAGATGCCACTATCACTTTAAAAGGTCCTTTAAGTTAGTTAAAGGTAACAGGCTGGGGCTGATATTTATCAAAGTCTGAGGAGCAACAGTCCGCTTTTTAAAGGATAAAATATAAGACATATGGTAAGAAGACATGAGCCATTACAGAAACAGCTGGAAGACAGAATTCAGGAGATTCAAAGATGGGGAGCAGATTCAGAAAGCAAAGGTGCATTACAAGACATTGGACATTGCATGTATGCCTTTTCTCTCGAACTGTAAACAATCTGAAGTCAGCGTTTGTGTCTTAACACTTGTTTTATAACTTGCATAGAACTTCGTATAGTGCCTGTGTAGATGGTCAACAAACAGTCTTTGAGCCGGGTGCAGTGGCTCACACCTGTAAACCCAGGACTTTGGGAGGCCGAGGTGGGCTGATCACTTGAGGCCAGGAGTTCAAGACCAGCCAGGTCAACATGGTGAAACCCCGTCTCTACTAAAAATACAAAAATTAGCCAGGCATGGTGTTGAGCATCTGTAATCCCAGCTAGTTGGGAGGCTGAGGCAGGAGAATTGCTTGAACCCAGGAGGTGGAGGTTGCAGTGAGCCGAGATCATGCCACTGCACTCCAGCCTGGGGGACAGAGTGAGACTCCGTCTCAAAAAACAAAAACAAAAACAAACAAAAGAAAACAACCTTAGTTTGGTAAATTTTAAACCTTTTGGTAATTTACTTTTTAAAAATCTTTATTGGAGATAATTCTTATACCATACAATTCACTCATTGAAAGTAAAGTGTACACATGGCCGGGCACAGCGGCTCACACCTGTAATCCCAGCATTTTGGGAGGCCAAGGCAGGGGGATCACTTGAGGTCAGGAGTTTGAGACCAGCCTGGCCAACATGGTGACACCCCTTCTCTACTAAAAATACAAAAATTAGCCAGGCATGGTGGCGGATGCCTGTAGTCCCAGCTACTTGGGAGGTTGAGGCAGGAGAATCCCCTGGACCCAGGAGGCAGAGGTTGCAGTGAGCTGAGATCACACCACTGCATTCCAGCCTGGGCAACAGAGCGAGACTCCATCTCAAAAAAAAAAAAAAAAGTACATACAACTCAGTGGTTTTTAGTATATAGTCAGAGCTGTGCATTAATCACTATAATCAAGTTTACATTTTCATCACTACAAAAAGAAGTTCCGAACCCATTAGCAGTTACTCCCCTCCACCCAGCCCTAGGCAACCATGGATCTACTTTATCTCTATAGATTTGCTATTCTGGACTTTTTACATAAACGGAATAATATGCGGTCTTCTGTAACTGGCTTCTTTCACCAGCATGTTTTCAAGCATCATCTACATCATAGCATGTATCAGGACCTCATTTCTTTTTATTGCTATATCACATTCCATCGTACAAGTATACCATATTTTCTTTATCCGTTCATCAGCTGGTAGACATCTGGGTTGTTTCCACTTTTTGGCTATTATGAATAGTGCTGCTATGAACCTTCATGTCCAAACGTTTGTGTGAACATATGCCTTCATCTATCTTGGATATACACCTAGGAGTAGAAAACTGCTGCTTTGTGGGCACATTTGGAATGTTCTCAACAGGATTATCAGCTCTTTGGAGACAGGCTCTTATTTCCTTTATATTCCCCACATCAATACTGTGCAAAAGTAAATACTGTGCTTGTTTAATATTCAAGAGGTAAGAGAAAGAAGGAAGGACGGAAAGGGGGAGAAGTAAGCCCTATAGAATGTTAATGTTAAAAACTGACATTATTAACCTAAAATAATACAAAGATAAGATTAGGGTATGTTCAGACTATAAATTTTAGTTCATTGACTTCATATTGCTACCAAATTAATTATCTATTATTTGACCTCAGAGTAAGAATTCTGATTCCTTTACTAAACTTTTAGAATTAAATCCCTATAAAGAACCAAAGATAGAGACATTAAAATAACTCAGACAAGGTGAAATAATGAGGGACAGCAAAAAGGAAACAGCAGTAAGAGGAGAAAAAAATGTTTAAAAGAGTTGATCAGTATGAAAATAGACAAGTAGGATTGAATTTCAATCCTGAAAAAAAAGTTAAAAATTTTGAATTGTACTAAATTTACAAGTGTTTTCCTAGGCTATAATAAACCTTACCAAATATCTGTAAAGTACTTTTGTCAAAAGAAGAGAAATCAAGACTCACTCCTCTTGCTTAGCCTATGCCACCAAACAATGCTACATCTCCACCTAGTGACGTGAAAGCACAAAGCTGAACAGGAACTTCCAAGATCACAAACACTGAAACCTAAAAACGATCATTCATTATCAATACACAAAGCCAACACATCTCCACAAAACAACTCCTCCTGGTACGTAATAAAGATGTTTAAACAGTGCTCTTCCATTCACTACAAAAGAAAAATAACCTAAACCCACTAAATGTGCTAATTCCTCATGGAATTCACTTGCCCAGTAGCATGATTATGACAGCGTTGTTAAGAAAATGTGCTACACAAATTTAACATGTGAAAGACCAAGCCCAGACAGAAGCAGCCAACTCAAAACACAAAGACCCAGTACAGCTCCTAAAACCACGTGTGAATAAGAATTTTTAAAGCATCACTACAACTTACAGTGTATCAATGCTATAATTAAGAATTGCATGATGATCCTTGAAGAACTCAAGTCATCACAATGTAGACTCACATACACCAGCTAGCCAAAAGTATTTCGAGGGCATTAATGGTATTATATATATACTATGCATCTTTGTAAATTCCTTGGACACAATGCATGTTGCAATGCCTTGGACACAATACACACTTAGTGAGCATTTGTTAAATGGAACAATCCTCTGGCCCATGATTAAGTTCTCAACATGCAGTAAATTACACTGACGGGAGGTGTTCCTTTTGGTGAGACTGGGAACTAGAGGCCTAGACTCATTCCCCAATCTAGCTGTGTGTGGGATTCGTTACCAAATTTAAAAGAAAGAGTACAGATTATGAAAGGAACCCCTGGAAATTCCGAGGCAGTAGCTCTATGCTGAGGCCTGAGAGTCCACATTCTTAAAGCTTAGCAGGTAATTCGGAAGAGAAGCTACACCACTTCCTTGGAAAATCAAGTCTGAGTCACACTAATTCTGCCACTCATCTCTCCCAGGGTATGAATGATTATGAGGTACTGGGGTAACAGCACTTACATATTCAAACAGGACATTTCTGTTTAAGTAAAATAATTTAACACAAAAATGAAAAAGCTTTAAAATATCGCCATCAAAACCAAAATTCAACTAATGGCTTGTAATTTACATTTACAGTAAAATGCAAATTCTACTTATAATAAGCTTTCTAATCAAATTTTTCTATTTTTTAAATCAGAAATCAAAATTTCAAAAAAGATAACTGCCAAATCACTTTTATGTGCATACTGGAGCCAATATTTACCATCAATCTTTAGAAGAAAATATTAGAGAATTATTATTGCCACTGAATATAAGTGACATGCCTTATTTTAGGAATCTGTTTTCAAGGGTTTTAAGGTACTGATTATAAAGTAATTAACAAAACTGTAGGTGTGGCTCATACATACTTCCCCAGGTTAAAATATCTAAACTGTAAATACATTAGACTAAAATTTTAAAAGGCTGAGAACAGGGTGAAGGTTCACACAGCAATCAGCCCAACAGAACTAAACTAGCCATGAATCCGTTTTAAGAAATAGCACACAGGAAAATTTAATAGATAATGGAGGTTGTTTCATCAGATTTTCCTATTCAAAATTCACCACAGAACTCTGCTATCAAATATTAGCATCTATCTTGAATACATGCAATCATTTGAGACAAAAAATATGAGAGGCTGGACTAGGATGAATTTGAGTGAGTGCTGAAAAAATTAAAAGGAAGGTGCCAAGGTCCCTAACTTTGAGTCTAATAGAATACAGAAAATCATAAAGCTGAAGTTTAAGAAGCCACTGTCAGAAAAAGGTAAATGTAAATGACCAGAAAACAATAGAAAAGTGCTGATGGGATGTTTTTGTTTTTATTTTTATTTTTTAATAAAAACAATCCCACAGCATTTACTGTCATCTAGTAATAATATATATGGATAATGAAAACAATCTGAACAGACATTTTAGAACTATACTCCCAACAAAGGACACCTAAAAAAACAAGTTCTCAATAGTTTCTCACTTCCTTGATCATTTCTGGTTAGAGACATTTTGTGGCAGAATATGATCTCCTTTAGCACGATCTGGTCCAGGGGTTTTCTTGGCTTTGTTTCACAATGAATCTCTTCTGCATCATCTGATATGAGGTTCGCAGACTCGTCAAAACCAATGATAAGGCCCTCTATCAGCATATTCACTTGCTCATAGAGCCATACCTGAATCCGAGATCTATTTTGCAAGTATCTGAAGATGAAGGTAAGGTTGATGGGCTACATTCACCTCCTGCATTTTTTGGCCCTGGCCACAGTGCACCATGGTGGAACCCACAGAGACAACACTGACCCGCACCCCACCTTCTGGAATTGATATGCTGCCTTTCAAGTCTCAAAGCAATTCTAATAAGGCATGTCTATCACCATCCTTCCTACCCCAAACCCATCCCAAGTGGGATCCAACGGAGATTTTTTACAGGGGTAGGCCCCCACACCTCACGCTCCAAACCACAGCAGACTGGGCAAGTGGGAGTGGGAGCAGAACATCCAATGTAAGGGCAACCAGTCTCCAGATTGATCAGAATCCTAAAACCTGTGATCGTAGGGGGAAAAAAAAGATAAGCTGAGTTAATTAAATTCATCTTTTGGGAATTTAGAATCAAGATCGTGGGCAAAAAAAGATAAGCTGAGTTAATTAAATGCATCTTTTGAGAATTTAGGATCAAGACAGTTGGGGTGATCAGGCAGGGCAGAAGCCAAAAGGGTACATTGAGAATTATCATGATCTGTGAAGGACTAGAGTGCCCAACAAGCTGCCACTGAGTCGTCCAGTATACAGACAAAAACAGGTAAAGGAGCAGGCACAGAGAAAGGCGGAAAGGCCATGACTTGGCAACTCCAGTTGCAAACACACACAGAAAACAACCTTGTTTTCTGTTTCCTAATTCCAATTTCTTTTTTTTTTTCTGATGGAGTCTCACTCTGTCACCCAGGCTGGAGTGCAGTGGTGCAATCTCAGCTCACTGCAGCCTCTGCCTCCCATGTTGAAGTGATTTTCCTGCCTCAGCCTCCCGAGTTGCTGGGATTACAGGCACATGCCACCACACCTGGCTAATTTTTGTATTTTTAGCAGAGATGGGGTTTCACCATGTTGGCCAGGCTGATAATTCCAATTTCTATAGCTCCAACTGTAAAGTGCTTCCTGTCCTTGGATTATCATGGGACCTACCAGGTTCTTTTGATAAATTTTTCTTGAGCTAGCGTGAGTGGGTCTCTGTTACTTGTAACCTGAAGAGCCCAAAGTGAGAGCACAAGACATTATTTCTGAGCCAGAATAATGTCACGCGCTCTGAGGATACCACTTGTGTGCTATTATATTAAGCAATAATAGCATGTAGGAACAACACACGCAACTTAGCATCACTGCGAGAATCGATTTTTATACCAAGTATTTAAGTTTATACTTTCAAAATGATCTTACAGCAGGATTTTCCATTTTATTTCCTAGCTTCTTACAAAGAAAGGAGGGAAAAGGGTCACAGTGGAAGGCATCTCCCAAAGGATAATAGGACCTGCTTTACAACACTAATTCTAGCATTCACTACCTGGAGTCTATAATTTGCAGATGTGTAAAGGTAGATATTAAGGTGCTAAATAAGCAGCAAGGAGGCATGCTTCAGTGTTCTGCACATTCAATTAATGCTACACAAGATGCACCCCACTTTTATATGTTGATACAACTGTCTAGTCAAAAATAAAAATATTGTCTCTACTCTTCTACATAGGAGTTTTCTGTAATCTGTCTCGAGAGATCTAAGGATGGGAGTGGGCTTAACATTTGTTTTGTTGTTGTTGTTGTTTGTCTTTTTTTTTTTTTTTTTTTTTTTTTTGAGACGGAGTTTCACTCTTGTTGCCCAGGCTGGAGTGTAATGGCGTGATCTCGGCTCACTGCAACCTCCGTCTCCCGGGTTCAAGCAATTCTCCTGCCTCAGCCTCCTGAGTAGCTGGGATTACAGGTGCCTGCCACCATGCCCATCTAACTTTTGTATTTTTAGTAGAGATGGGGTTTCACCATGTTAGCCAGGCTGGTCTCGAACTCCTGACCTCAGGTGATCCACCCGCCTTGGCCTCCCAAAGCGTTGGGATTACAGGTGTGCGCCACTGCACCTAGCCAACACTTATTAAACCTATAAAACACACATGTGTGCACACAAAGAGGCTCATACACACACGCCCACACAGGGTCATTTGGGCTGGACATTTGACTATGCTTAAACCATGTAGGATCTTCACAGCTAAGAAAATCATTAGTAGGGCTGTCATTAAAACACAGAGCCCTTACTCTCGCAACATCCAACTGCTTAAAACAAAAGGAAGGAAATAAAAGATTAGCTATAGAGATTCTGAGTTAGAAGATTAACTAAGAAATCTCAGAGGATAGTGGAAGAAGGTAAAAAGCCAGGGTGAAAATACCAACTACTCTAAAAAGAGGAAGGCAACAGTAAGACTTCACTAAGAGTCAAAAGAGGCTGACATCCATTTCTTCCTTTCCTTGGCAACACTTGGCAGGGATTGGTAAGAAGAGCTGGTGAGGCCTGGGCCTCTTGAGACCTTCTGATGGTTGCTCCTGGGGCATTTGGGGATGGAGACTCCACTGCCTTTTAGCTAGAAGACACAGAAGAAATTTCAGGCCTTTCAACCTTTGGTGCTCTGTGCCTTCTTTATTCTCTCTCAGTCTTACTTGGAGGTAGAAAGAACTTCTGCATAAGCATTTGATGCTCAAAAAATTAAGAGGGTCCATAGGAAATGAAGCAGACAGTTGACTGGAGACATCTGCTTTGGTCTACAAGGAAAAGAGAGGCCTGCAGGTTTCCTTCTAGGTTGCCTAGCCCATTTGCCAGGGTAGAAAAAGTAACTGCTGTAAGGCCAACCCCCCACTGCAGAATAAAGGTTATGCACACTTGGCTGGAAAGACCGTTTGCATATACAGATAATGAGTATCACAGATTAGACACAGGAAGAACTCCAACAATATTGATGCAGACAGTGGGATAGAGGCTTCTACCATGGGGTATCGAATTCAGCCAGGAAGGGTGTGTGTGATGGGCATTAGTGCTGGAGATAGAGAAATACACAAATACTATGGATTTCACAGAGACAAAGATTAGACACAATATTTGCAGCTACACACCTATCTATAAATCTGATATGAGTTCAAATGTATAAAACAATGTTCTCAGTAAATTATGAAAACAGGTAATTTTTATTCTCTTCTCTCTTTTCCCATATTTTCTAAACTTTCTTCGATGAGCCCTTTTATTATTTTGGTAAAATGGCATTAGTCTTCTTGACTATCCCAACTGGGAAAAGGAGTTGGATGATTAACAAAAATGTTGGGTAAAGTGGGAAACCATAAAATGTGATTACTACCGTAAACATTAACTTAAAATGCACATTTGAACATACAATTTATTTCTCTGTCAGTATATTCATATAAGGCCTTTTCTTTGAATGTGGATCAGTTTGGGGTTCCAGTTCGTCTTTCTTGGATGAACAATATCACTTACATCTATGAATTCCGATTCCTATTTCTTTAAAGCATAATAAACTTAAAGATACTTGTGAAGCAACCTGGGTATAAATTCCAGGTAAGATTTTTACTCCATGCTGCCCTGTAATCTAATCGTTTTCTTACTCACAGTAATTTCATAACATTTTTAAGAGTACCTCCAAAGCATTCAACTTGGTTTTAACAGAAATAAGTCTCTTTTTTGTATGCATATTTCTTCCGTTTACATAACATTTAAATAAATTATATAGTCACAACAGTCAGTATAACTTACACCAAGGGCTTGGGTACAAATAAGTGACCCTTAGTAAGCATGCACCTCACCAGGTGGAAGCAGAAGTACAATAGCATTCCAGAAAATACACATAAGCCAAGAGTATTTAGTGTGCTGTGGGTATCGGTATGCATCATTTATGAAGGAAATGAAGGAAGTCAGAAAGTTGATTATGTGGCTGCTGCTTTAGAGGGTTATACACTTTCAGAATCTGAAACTACCTCCACTGTTTTTTTCCTTAAGGGAGGATGCTATTGAGAGATGAAAAAACATGGTTTGAGAGAGGCGTGGGGAATGGGGAGCATGCCAGTCCTTCCTGCTTACCCCATGAGTGTGGGGGTGGGATTTGTATGTGTGTACATGTCCAAGCGTGTGTGTGCGCACGTGTGTGTGTATGTGTGTGTGGGGGAAAGAGGGATTTTGAGTCACAAAAGGGCACAAGAAGTGACTGTTATTGCATAGGGCTTCACCAGGAACTCCAAGCTTTAATTATGCTAAGTGAGTGGCAGGAATGATTAAATAAGAGGAAGCAGTAAACTTTGTTCACAGTACAATAATGGGTATAACATAGTTAATAAAGGCAGGAGAAAGACTGAAGATAAAGCTGTGAGTACAAGAAGAGGGAAGAAAAAGGAGGGGACTGTGACTCAGGGTCAAAATTGTGTCTAAAAGGGACAAAGCAGAGGAAGCTATGAGGTAGACGTTGGCATAAACTTCCAGGGTTTTTTCTTTCAAATACGTATTAAACTATTCTTCATATAATCTTCAGCTACTTTTTGGTACAAAACTTCTGACCCTAAGAGGAGTGATGCAAAAGCATATAAGAATAATTCCAGACCTTTAGAAATTGGCACCCTAGTTAGAGAGAGACAAATAGGCTGGGCACAGTGGCTCATGCCTGTAACCCCAGCACTTTGAGAGGCCGAGGCGGGCAGATCACCTGAGGTCAGGAGTTCAAGACCAGCATGGCCAACATGGTGAAACCTCATCTCTACAAAAATACAAAAATTAGCCGGGCATGATGGTGGGTGCCTGTAATCCCAGCTACTTGGGAGGCTGAGGCAGGAGAATTGCTTGAACCCAGGAGGCAGAGGTTGCAGTGAGCCGAGATCGCGCCATTGCACTCCAGCCTGGGCGACAGAGTGAGACTCCATCTCCAAAAGAAAAGAAAGTACAAATAATGACAAGGCCAGGTAATATGTACTAAATATGAGAGAAGAGCAACACAGAGTAAGTGCCATAAAACGATAGATTCTGTTCACATTAAGAGTCAAGTCACAGTCGATTCCTCCTCACACTCTGACACCTCTGACTCACTTTAGCACCACTTAATCTCTCTGTCCTATAGAAGTGGTAACAGTTTCATAAAACTCCCTGTTACTTATCTGGTTGTATTGGTTCTTGGTTAAAAGCTCCCTAAAAATTAGTGAAAGACTTTATTTGTGGAGAAACAATAAGATGATGAAAACAAGTGTTTTTAAAACTTCATTGATATGGTTTGGCTCTGCACCCTCACCCAAATCTCATGTTGAATAGTGATCCTGAGTGTTGGTGGTGGGGCCTCGTGGGAGGTGATTGGATCATGGGGGCAGATTTCCCCCTTGCTGTTCTCATGATAGTGAGTTCCCATGAGATCTGGTTGTTTAAAAGTATGTAGCACATTCCCCTTCGCTCTCTCTCTCCTGCCATCAAGTGAAGATGTGCTTACTTCCCCTTCACCCTTCTGCCATGATTGTAAGTTTCCTGAGGCCTCCCCAGCCATGCCTCCTGTATAGCCTGCAGAACTGTGAGTCAATCAAACCTCTTTTCTTCATAAATTACCCAGTTTCAGGTAGTTCTTTATAGCAACATGAGAACAGACTAATACATTTACCGTGAAGAATTCCAAACACATACCCAAGTACAGAGCATAGTATAATGAACTCCATGTGCCCATCAATAGCCTCAAGAATTTTTAACAAATGCCCAGTCCTTTTCACTCCCCTCCCTGTGTATAATTTTGAAGCAAATCTCACATCGTTTCATATCATGTGTAAATATTTTTAAATACCTCTCTCAAAGCTAGCACTCCTTTATAAAAACACCACCAGATACCAATATCACACCTAGAAAGTTAACATATTTTTAATGTCAAATATCCAGTGTTCAAATTTCCAATTGTCTTATAAAAGCCTGAAATGACTTTTAAAAATATTTTATAATTTATGCCAGAAACAAAATAAAGGCACCAACCTATTATATAATCAACAGCGTAAATGGGAAGCCAAATGACATGTCTGACACCCAAGGACTGTCTGCTGCCAGTAAACCTGTCTACAGCCTTTACTGTGTACTAGCATTGCTTTAGGGGTTCTACAAATATGAACTCATTTAACTCTAAAATATAGGTGAATTACCAAGAGCATCATTTTACAGATGAAGAATCTGAGCCCCAAAGAGGTTACTTAACCAAGTCTAAGATCACCCAGCTAACATGAAGAGAAAAATAAAATGTGTTATATTCATACAATGGAATATTTTTCAGCCATAAAAAGGAATAAAGTACTGAAAGATGCTATGACATCAATGACCCTTGAAAATGTTATGCTGAGTGAAAGAAGCCAGTTACCAAAGACCACATATTGTGTTGTTTTGTTTATATGAAATGTCTATAATAGGAAAATCCATACAGAGTCAGAAAGTAGATTAGTGGTTGTCTAGGGCTAGAGAGAAGGGTAGAAGGGAGTGACTGCTAACAGGTCCAGGGTTTCTTTCTGGGGTGATGAAAATGTTCTACAGGCCAGGCGTGGTAGCTCACGCCTGTAATCCCAGCACTTTGGGAGGCCAAGGCGGGTGGATCACAAGGTCAGGAGATCGAGACCATCCTGGCCAACACGGTGAGACCCCGTCTCTACTAAAAATACAAAAATTAGCCGGGCATGGTGGCATGCACCTGTAGTCCCAGCTACTCAGGAGGCTGAGGCAGGAGAATCACTTGAACCCGAAGGGCAGAGCTTGCAGTGAGCTGAGATCGCACCACTGCACTCCAGCCGGGGCAACAGAGCGAGACTCCGTCTCAAAAAAAAAAAAAAAGAAACAAAAAAAGAAAATGTTCTACAATTGGATTGTGGTGATGGTTGCACAACTCTGTGAATACACTAAAAACCACTGAATTGAGCATTTTAAATGGGTGAAGTTTATCATATGAGATTATATCTCAATAAAGCTGTTTTTAAAAGTATATTCTCAAAAGATTTAAAATGTATCAAACCAAGGAATATTTATTAATCACCTACACAAGCACTACAGTTGGTTCTATGCAAGTTATAAAACAAATGTTAAGACACAAACCCTGACCTCAAATTGGTTACAGTTCAAGAGAAAATGCACGCATACCATATATCACAATGCACTTTTGCTTTCTAAATTGTGCCTTTTTCTCAAAGGGGTAATCAACTGTCTGAACCAAGTTTTCTGTTTCATAAAAGGCACTGAGCTAAGGCCTAATGAACATGTAAGCTATGATAAGACTGACCCTTTCCTCCTTGCCCCCAGAGGCCTTTGGAGGTTCTGATAAACCACAAAGTTATCTTGTGAGAGAGCAACCAATAGGATTCCTAGAGCTGAGGCTGGGCTGATTCACCTTATAACTGAAATAATGTGAGTAGATGTGTTGTGACTCAACAGAGGCCAGGGCAGCTTGACAATCCTAGGCTGAGGCCAGGGCAGCCTGACAATCCTAGGCTAAGCTAAAACCAACAGGTCTGGTCCTCCTCCCTGGGTTTAGGAAAGCCCAGGGTAAACAAATTGCAGAGGTTTTCCTTTGCTCTGGCTGCTGAAGAGCAACGAAGATCCTTGATGAAGATCAGAGAGAATTGCGGCCATGAAACTTGTGAGGTGAGTGTTTAAGGGAGATAAAGGCCAACACAGGAGATATAATCTGCAGAAAGGGACAATCTGGGGATCTGAGGTTGCACAAAGTAACCATAACACTGAAGAAAACTGAAGAGGTACCTGGTGGATCGCTCACAACCAGGAAGGTTTCTTGGAGATAGCATTGATCTTAAATGAATAAATAATGAGGAAACTGCTGTTCAAATCCAAAGTGCCTGGGTACCAGGGACTTACGGATATAGGGCTTGCTTTTCTTCCCAGAGGATACTGGAACAATGTCTAGCTTAATGTCCAATGAACCCATGAAGCTTACATGCCACATAAATTCTAAAGTCAGATGTGAACAACAGAAATATGTTTAAATTTTACAGACACGTGAATTCAACCTAATTTTATGATAAGAACTTGGATTCTCTGAAATTTTCAGATAACAGTGGCAATCAGAATCTTAAATGTTTACTGTTTGAGACAGAACTACAAATGAAACTCTAATCAATAAAGTAGAAACGCACATTTTGAGCATTACCAATTATGCATCTTTCCTGAACTGCCTAGAAAGAACATTTCATCTGGATCAAGTGGCTTGGGCTCAGAGTGACCTGATGAATCAGCAGACTGCACTGCAAAATAACCCTATAGCCAAGCTGCCTCCAATAAACCACAATCCAATTTGAACTACAATCGATACCATTACAACGGTCTCCTTACCTTTCACCACATCCGCCACGTTACAGGTGGGATCGATACTTCCTATGTGTTTAGGATGAACAGGATTAGTGTCACCCCCAAACAGAAGTGCTAAACGAACACAAAAGGAAAGGGAGGGGATTAAAACACAGCAGGCTGGGATGGTCACGCAGGGAAATACAGGCGCTTATGTTTAGAAAGGATCTCTTATTTGTAAAAATCATTTTAGCATCCACAGCAACTTAGAGCAATGGAATACACACAATTGATGGGTGAGCAACTCTTATTGGTCAGTGAAGGAGGAGGATGTGGTTTAAGGTCTGGCAGGTGCAGTCAGCAGGTTCTAAAGCAGTGACACGTGCCAGGTGCCCAACCCGTTCTTCCTCTCCCAATGTGACATGGATGAAGAAACTTACTTTCATCCTTAGTCAAGTATACCCACCTTCTTAGTACTACTCCAGACACTTATTCCAACTTTCATTAAATATTTAGAACATGTGGTCTATACCATTTGGACAAGCCTGCAAAGTGTCTTCACTGGCAGCATTTCAGATGCCTCCCCAATGGAGATTATGTTTCAATGTTGTGTACATAAACAATACTTATTCAAGTATTTTTAAAAATACACTCAGATAATTTCACAATATACAAGATTTGCAAAATTTTGTTTCTGAATAAAAGCCAAAAGAAGCCCCAAAGAAAAATGCAATCTGCATCCAAATATTTATAGGTGTTCTTATTTTTAAATCAAGCAAAAATTGCGACTAACAAAAGAAGGATGCCTAAATAAAATAGGGGAGATTTTAAACTATGAAAAATGATAAATACAGGCATTAGGCCAATTAATAAAGTTCGAACTGATTAAGGGGAAGAAAAACAGAGGTGTGCAGGCTTAACTAATGATCTAAAAACATGCATGTATATATGTGTACATGTGTATTTAGATCAGAAAGCAACTGGAGTTATCTAAGTAGTTTAGTTGAATAGTATTTAGGCTCTTTTATTCCTATAAATTGTCATACATTTCCATTTTGAAGATATACATTTAATATAAGGCCACATTTAATAGTTCTATAACATTCAGTTATCCAAATAAATCAAATTAGTAAAATAAAGACGGTTTGTCCACTTCATGATGCAGCAAACAGGGTGAATTATGCTCTAGACATGTGGATGCTTTTCCTTAAGGATTATAAAATCAGCCAAAGAGACAGTGCTGAAGATGAGCCAAAAAGTTTTTTGTGTGGAGGGAATTTTAGTTGTTTTTTTCATATCTGCTTAGTACCCTCAAGAGCAGACTAAAACTCTCAATACGGGATTATGGACTGACAGTCTGGCTTAATCTGACTTCACTGATCACTGTGAAATAAAGAACTGATGGCTCCTATCACCAACATCCAATTCAATATTCCCAGTGTCAATGTTTTTAAAACTAAAAAGGAAAACACATAACATCCTGGATAAAGAAAATAATACAATCTGAGATACACGAAAGTATTCAGAGATGAAGGCCCGGCTGCCATTAAAGGCGGTCCCTCATCCCCATCAGGACTGTATCAGCAGAGACTTAAAAGGTAGGCAGTGGTCCTGTCTCTAATGTGAGCCTAATAAAAGCCTTTCAAACATTTCTTTTTTTTTTTTTTTTTTTGAGGCTGAGTCTCGCTCTGCCGCCCAGGCTGGAGTGCAGTGGCGCAATCTCGGCTCACTGCAAGCTCTGCCTCCCGGGTTCACGCCATTCTCCTGCCTCAGCCTCTCCGAGTAGCTGGGACTACAGGCGCCCGCCACCACGCCCGGCTGATTTTTTTTATATTTTTAGTAGAGACGGGGTTTCACCGTGGTCTCGATCTCCTGACCTCGTGATCCGCCCGCCTCGGCCTCCCAAAGTGCTGGGATTACAAGCGTGAGCCACCGCGCCCGGCCTCAAACATTTCTTTTAACCAAGAATACAAATTAATAGCTTTTTAATGGCTAGGATTCACTTAGGAAAAACTAAACTAGAAATTTCTACAACCAAAAATGCAGGTCAGTAAATTAACAACAGGAAAACATTTGGGAGAAATCACTATGGTTACCTTTTCAAAACTGGACCAACAAACCCCAACTTACTGTGCTGATTAATAAGCATGCGGAAAGAGATGCGGTTGGTATAAAACCGATCCAGAAAATATTGGATGTTAGTGCTAATGAAAGGATCAAACCCAAACTTCTCCTTGTATTCAATCACTCCTTGTGCCATTGTAGGAACCACATCATTGTGTCTATTTCTGACTTTAATCAGAACTTGTAGAAAGCTGTGTGAGAGGGAAACAAAACGTGGTCAGTCTTAATATCTCATGGGCTGATGCACAGACTTCCCAGCTCTGTCCCCAGACTAGTTGTCTGCTGGTATTTTTACAAGTAGAGACATTATTCTTACTACATAGAACAAGGAACCACCCACAAGAAACTAAAGTATGAGCCAAGTTTTTGCTTGAAACTTTATTTCTACAGAAACTCTTCTTTCAGAGGTGCAAAAAGTAAAAGGTTCTAGTACAGAAAAAAAATGCTCAAATACCCTTTTAGGAATCCACTGACTTTTTGGATAAGTGATTACATATAATACAGGTTCTATAAAAGTTGAATAAAGAATTCCAGAACATATCAGTACTTCTTCTGAGAACATGAGGACAATCCCTCCAAAATCTCCAAGGATTGATTAAAGGAATCTCAAAGCAATAGCTTCCATGAATAAAGAAATAATGTCACACTGTTTTTTGGGTTTTGTTTGTTTTTTTGACGAAGTCTCACTCTGTCACCCAGGCTGGAGTGCAGTGGTGCAATCTCGGCTCACTGCAACCTCCGCCTCCCGAGTTCAAGCAATTCTTCTGCCTCAGCCTCCCGAGTAGCTGAGACTACAGCTGTACGCCACCACGCCCGGCTAATTTTTGTATTTTTAGTAGAGACGGGATTTCACCATATTGGCCAGGCTAGTCTAGAACTCCTGACCTCGTGATCTGCCCGCCTCAGCCTCCTAAAGTGTCTCATACAGTTTAAGAGTAAAATTTGGAAATAAATATCTCACAGCAGTAAAATACAGTGATGAAATGCAGATAGAACACAGGCAATTAAACTATTCAAGTATCTGGCATCTTATTGTAAATATGCATATGGGAAAATACATTAAGAATGGTATAAGACAAGTCAGTCAATGGAACTAAATAAAAAGTTTAGGACCAGGCCCATGAGTGAGTATGTATATATAAAAATCAAGCATATTGAGAAAGTGACATTGCAAATCAGTAGGTAAACAATCAAACTAATAATCAAGTTAACTGGAACAGTGGGCTAACAATTTAAGTCACACCCTAATTTCAAGACTTAAAACCGAATACTGGATTAAAAATGTAAAAGGGTGAAATCACAGAAATGATAACAGAAAAATCGGGTGAATAAGTACATAATCTTGGGATAAGGAGGGCTGTTCTAAGCTTAATACCAAAGGTAGAAACAAATAATGTGAAGAAACAAATGATATGACTATGTAGAATTTTAGCAATCCTATAGGGACACACATTAATAAATGAAGTGGAAAAAAAAAAACAAAAAACTTAAAAAAAGGAAAAAACTAGCACCCCATCAGAAAACTAGGCAAAGGATCTGCTATCAATGCAAAATTTACCAAAGAAGAAGCACAAATGCCAATAACATCACCCTTACAAATAAGAAAAGCAACTTAAAACAATGTGATACTTATTCTCCATGTATCAGCATCAGCTAGAGTTTGGGGCTTAACTGAGGCACTTCTCAGGACAATTAGCAACATACAGCAAAAGCCCAAAGAAAATAATTCCACTTCCAGGAATTGATCCTAGGAAAATAACTGGACAAGGTTAACAGCTGTTTGTTTGTTTATTCATTTATTTATGAGACAGAGTCTTGCTCTGTTGCCCAGGCTAGAGTGCAGTGGCACAATCTTGACTCACTGCAACCTCTGCCTCCCGGGTTCAGGCAATTCTCCTGCAGCCTCCCAAGTACCTGGGATTACAGCTGCCCACCACCGCGCCTGGCTAATTTTCATATTTTTAGTAGAGACAGGGTTTCGCCATGTTGCCCAGGCTGGTCTCTAACTCCTGGCCTCAGGTGATCCGCCCGCCTTGGCCTCCCAAAGTGCTGGGATTACAGGCGTGAGCCACCGTGCCTGGCCAACAGATGTATTTAAAAGCTGTTCTTTAAAGCACTGTTTATAGTAGCATGAAAACTACAAACCAGTCTAAAATCCAGTGATAGAAGATCAAATCGCATGAACTATCTGAAGATGGACTATTAACATGAATATTATGAAACTATTAATAATGGCGTAGATCTATAATGTTGACACTTGTTATGTTTGTAAAAATATTTTACACATATAAATATATGCATGCCTAGGGAAAAGCATGGAAGAAAGGAAAATAGTAATAGTGGTTGTCCCCTGGTAGTAGAAATTTGGGGCGACTTTCTTTTTACTTATCTCTATAGTCTTATTTTTCTGAATGATGAAATATTTCTGTAACAAATACATATGTACAATGACAATAAAGATGTAAAACTGAAATTAGGCCATCATTATTCACAAAAAATTTTATAATAGACAATTTGTCCTTTATGTAATACTCGTTGCAACGTATTTGTAAGTTAAATATTACTAAAGTGAAACGATTCATTATAGTAGAGAAGTGCCTCAACTTATCTGAAGTGGGGAGACTTACCTCAATGGCTCAATGCTCAGAATTCTCCTCCAATCTTCCGGGCTCTTCTAAACTCTATCATAAATGATCAACAAGCTTGTCCTCTAAGCTACTTTTGCTTTACTACAATGATTTCCCTGCTGGTGATCCCATACAACCTCTTGGTAAACAGAAAAGGCTGCTACCATGATACTCGCTCATCTTTCACTCCTTCCTTCACCAAGAACATCAGCCTTCTCAAATGCCAACTATCGTAACTAACCACATGAACCTAGGCAAGCTACAAAACTCACGGAGTGAGAGCTCAGCTATTATTGTGATGGTCAAGCACACACTGGATTCAGCACTGTCAGTCTGCAAAGCAGGCTCGTGGCCATAAATCACATCTGATAACCTGTTCCAGAAACTGAGATGGGACTCCGGGAAAAACACAGCAGAAATTTAACATCGTGTATAGTCGTCTCTCAGTATCCACAGGGGACTGGTTTCAGGATCCCCGCAGATACCCAAATCCTCAGATGCTCAAGTCCCCTATCTAAAATAGTGCATACAGCCTACTCACATCCTCTCGGATACTTTAAATCATCTCTAGACTAGTTATAACACCTGATACAATGTAATGCTATGTAAACAGTTGTTAGACTGTATTTTAAAAATTTGTATTATTTCTTATTGTTGCATTATTATTTTTTATTGCTTTTTTTTCCCGGAATATCTTTTTGATCTGTGGCTGGTTGAATCCAAGAATGTGGAACCTGCCAGTACAAAGGACCAACTATACTTCTACAAATCTGTTCTAAAATTTGGAGCTACAGTGGTCAGCCCTAGGTTTTAGGATTTCTGCCAAACGGTTACCAGCTAATGACTTTTGAGAAAACAAAGCTCCTGGATTGAATTCATTTAATAATTGCTTAAATGACAGCAGTGGCTTATATCAAGGAAAACGCTACATCTGGGGCTCTAACCCAATGCTTCTCCACCTTCCACACTTCACAGATCCATTAGACAAAACACCCAACAAAGTATAAAACAGGTGAGAGCTTTTGTTTTTCCTTTGAATTTTAGTTTACAACTAGACTAGAACTAGCTACTCATGGCTCAAACGTAAACATAACTTATAGGTCCAGCTTTGCTATGAACAGTCACAATTTTGGGCAAGTCACTTCACATCTCTGACCTCAGTTTCCTTATCTGTGGATTGAGAGGACTGGGTTAAATACCTCCTAAGGTTGCTTGTATAACATGGTGTTTCCCTAGTTCTTCTTATGAAACATCTATTAGGTCAGGTGTTCAGTCTCACAACTATGTGGACTAGTTTATACTTAGAAATTTCTCAGCACAACAGGCCTGCCATACGCATCCACTCACATATACATGAAACAAGAAGAAATTAATGTGAAAGGGATATTTAATTTCTCTTGGAGGGGAAAACATACAGCTAGAGTTAGTGTTCCTGGGATAAATAAAAATGAAAAACAGAAATATCTCATCAGCATGATAATTTGCCAGTCTGCGCACAAAGGGAGCAATAGAGTTCAGGTTGCTATATAAAAAAACATACTCTTTTATGCCTCTCCAAAATAAAACCACTACAGTTTTTGAGCTCAAATGTAATATCCTATTGAAATTTTTTTTTAATTGTAAAGGATTGAGTAGATAAACTCATGTATATACAAAGGCCACTGCATTCTTAAAACTACCACTAGATGGAACATTTACTGCAGTATTTATAGTGACTGCCCAGTTCGCCTTGGGTAAAGGTATTAAGTATTAGATCATAAAAGGAAAACTGAAAGTGTCATTATTACTTTTGTATTGTGTTACATTCTTAACTCGAATTAAAAAATAAACCCAATGTTGAGTCATTACTCATTAAGAAAATGAACGCTTTTGTCCACATCATACTCCTTGAGTCTTAATGACTTGAATTACATTTACCAAAATCTTTCTTACCTAGATATTTTTACTTTCAGGTAAGTGGTACCATACTTACTTATCCAAGACCTGTGGATCCTCAGGGCTCTTATTTTCATATTCTAAAAGTTCAAGAAAACTCTGCATATACCTAAAAGGAAAAAAAAAGAAGAAGAAGAGTTACTATGTTAGTTGCCTGCCCAGCATCCACCCCTCCTCTCCCTCTTCCTAAGAACACTCCAAATTTTCACTCAGGTCTCCATCCCATCCCCATCCCCTACGTGGCTCAAGTGCATCAGGGAAGCTAGTGCCTCCAAAGATCCTGGGTGGCCCCATTTTTCTCTGGGCAATTCTATTTCTCGTCACTAATTATTCATTAGCCCAATAGTTTAGGTCTAAGCCTATCACTGTGTGCGTTCCCCTGAACACAGGGAATGGCTCAGGAACGGACATACTGTCTCAATTCAGGCCAGTAAAATGACAGAAAAGACTCGCTAGAAGACTTTGGCAGAGAAACCAACCTGCTCTGCTTTTGTACAGTGCTGTGTGGATTGGAAGCCTGGAACTGCTGCAGCTATTCTGCCACCAGGGGGGAATCCACTCTGAAAATGAAGCCAGCACCATCGAAAGCAGGGCCTCGATAGCTTCATGAATCTCTGAATCAAACCAACACCAAAAGCTCACCCTACAGCTGGACCTTCTAGTGACATGAGCCAGGTTCGGTTGCATTTTCTCTACTTAGAAACAGACATATCCTAACTTATATACCAAGTCTACAGTTTGATTACCAAAAATGTACTTATACATTTTAAGAAACACATGTGTGACATTGAAGTGCCTGCCAGGAACTTAGAAACTAGAAGTGAAGAAGGGTCCTTCTGAGTTAAATTAATTTCATCAATACTTAATGGGGGAGAAAGAAGGCCAATTAAACCCTCAGAAACAGCTTCTGGATTAAGAACACCTCCACATCTCAATCAGGGCCAGTATAAGAAACAGTCTGTCTAACATTAAGATCTGGAGAACACAGAAAAATGAGATCCAGAGAGGCCCATTAGTGCAGCAGCTATATCCAGCCAGGATCTGTTGGATCTGGTGGGGATTCAGATATTCCAATTAGAGATATGTGATCTCTATTTGGGGTTTTAACATGTCCTGAAAGAATTATCCTTTTATTCTAATTATTTCTAACCATTAATTGCCACTAATCCTATTATCTATACCTTTGGATAGAGGATGAGGACACTCTAGTAACTAAAAGTGACTGTTACACATATAAATACTCCAATGAGAATGCCACTTGATTCATCAGCCTCATGTGAACTTTGGACAACGCATTTGATAGTAATGAATGTTCATCGCTGGACATACTTTTTAAAAGTCCCTGGGGGCTGGGCGTGTTAGCTCACGCCTGTAATCCCAGCACTTTGGGAGGCTGAGGCGAGTGGATCACTTGAGGCCAGGAGTTTGAGACCAGCCTGGCCAACATGGCAAAACCCCGTCTCTACTAAAAATACAAAAAATTAGCTGGGCGTGGCAGCATATGTCTGTAGTCCCAGCTACTCGGGAGGCTGAGGCAGGAGAATCGCTTGAACCCAGGAGGCAGAAGTTGCAGTGGGCCGAGGTTATGCCACTGCATTCCAGCCTGGGTGACTGAGCAAGACTCCACCTCAAAAAAATAAATAAATTAAATAAATAAAAGTCTCTGGGCACATAAGGCTATGGATTAGATATTGTTAAAATCATTGGGTCAAAACACCAAGAGGTCAAAGCCAGCCAGCCCCAGTGATGCCCTCTGCCCTGCCACACGCAAGCAAGCTAGGTAGGCATCCTGTCCTTTCCAAAGGGGACAGTTGCAGAAAGTCATAAATAGAAAGGAGCCAAAGATTATTCTGGGCCGGGTGCGGTGGCTCACGCCTGTAATCCCAGCACTTTGAGAGGCCGAGGCAGGCGGATCACAAGGTCAGGAGATCGAGACCAACCTGGCTAACATGGTGAAACCCCGTCTTTACTAAAAATACAAAAATTAGCAGGGCGTGGTGGCGGGCGCCTGTAGTAGTCTCAGCTACTTGGGAGGCTGAGACAGGAGAATGGCGTGAACCCAGGAGGCGGAGCTTGCAGTGAGCCGAGATCCCACCACTGCACTCCAGCCTGGGCGACAGAGAGAGACTCCGTCTCAAAAAAAAAAAAAAAAAGATTATTTTGAGGTTCCCAGCCTGACAGTCAAGAGAGCAAGGAGGACACACTGTGACCAAGGGGATGGTGGTGGGGTTCACAGTCCATTATGCATAAGATTCGCTTTTAAAAGGAAAAAATGGCAGTGAAACACAATACATGATCCTGAAGTGGATTCCTAAATCAGGAGGAGAAATTGAAAAAAAAAAAAAAAAAAAAAGATGGGGGTAGTATCAGGACAATTAGTAGTAAAGTGAGAACAAGTTCTACATATTAGAAGACATTACTCTATCAATGTTAAATTTCTCGAATTTGATGATCACATTGTGGTTTTCTAAGACCTGTTCCAATGAAATACATGCTAAAGTATTTAGGGCAAAGGGGCATGATGTAGACATTGTGTATGTGTACCATATATGGGTGTGTGTACCATATATAGACATAGATATATATATGTGTGCACGCACGTGTGTGTGTGTGTGTGTGTGTATGCAGAGAGTGAGACAGAAAGAGAGAATATGAATGACAATGGTAGAACGTTGCCAAATGTTAACAATGTTAACAATTAGTGAATCCACGTGAAGGTATACTGGAATTCTTTCTACCAGTTTTACAACCCTTCTGTTAAGTAGGAAAGTATTTCAAAATAGAATGTTTAAGAAACAAGAAGGAAGAAATGGCATGCATTTGTTTGGAATGGATATGGAAAAGGAACAGTTAAAAGACAAAAACCAGACAATAGAGTTGACATAGCAATTTGTTCAAGCCTATACTTTGCTGGAATAATATAATACATTTAAGAACATTTGGTCTTTGTCCTTGCTTCCTGGCACGGAGCTCCCAAAACCCTTGGAACTTCCTGAATGATAGGAGTGTCTTCTGCTATCCATAAGGAGCCACCTTTGACCACACCTGAGTTTATGCTAATGTGGTGACTTAGGATGGGATCTCTAGATAGCCTCAGGATGGGGCTGGTCACCAGAAAGGCCAAGTGATTCGAGGACTGCAACTTTCAGCTCTTACCCTCAACCTCTGGGGAGGGGAGAGGGCTGGAGATTGAGTTCTATCAAAACCCTTGAACGACCATCAGAGAGTCTCCAGATTGGTGAACATATGGGGGTACTGGGAGGGTGGTGTGCCCAGAGTGGGCATGGAAGCTCCACGTGGCCCCCCATACCTTGCCCTGTGCATCTCTCCCATGTGGCTGTTCCTGAATTGTACCCTTTCTAATAAACCTATAAACATAGGTAAAGTATCTTCCTGAGTTCTGTGAGCTGTTCTAGCAAATTATCAAATCTGAGAAAAGGGGCATGGAAACTCAATGTCTAGCCACTCAGTCAGAAGCACGGGTGGCCCAGGACTTTGTGTCACAAATTCAACTTCTTCAGTTAAATGACATATGCTTTAAGCATGAGAGCTATAACTGATTTAAGTTTACGTTATACTCTGTCAAAATTTTTCCTACTTTTCATGGAGCAAATGAAGCAAAGCAGGGAACTGATATTTTTCCAATCTGAGGTTCCCCTTTAAATGACTTAATTTGTTCTACAAGAAGTACTGACTTCAAGGAATGTCTTTTACAAGGAAAACAAAAGGAGTAAGGTGAAGACTTGATAAAAGCAGCAAATATCCTGTCAGAAGAACTGCAACCCCACCACACACAAGAAAAACTCAAGAAAGTGTCTAGTATAATTTACAAGCATTTTCATTAAAACAACTTTAAAACGAACAGCTCAAAAAGAAAACAAAACAAAACAAAACAACTTTTAATTGCATGGAAAACCCAGCTATCCCAAATGACTCATTCCTAGATGGGCAGTATGTGCACTTTTACAGAGAATGGTCTCGCTGCCAAATGTTCACAGCATTGTGGGAAGATCCATTTTAAGCCACATTGTTTACTTACCAACTCTGAACCAATCCCACTGAAGGGCGGTTAAGTAAATTATCCGGCAGAAGATTAACTTCTCTCATTGTGTTAGCCAGCCGCACAGGAAGTTCCTTTCGTAGAAACATATATGAAGTTTTCTCACATGCATTATCTCTCCCTATTAAGACATGAAAAATGTTCCATGATTTTATAGTCTAACAGATGGAGAAATAAAGTGCTCCCATGGTAGCACGGTTACTACTGGTTGGAAAGAGAAAATTAAATAATCCTGCAGTCTCTAGTTGAATTTTTATCCTTTGAAATAGCAAGTTCAAGAAAATATGTTAATTAGCAGAGAAAAAGAACATTCATTACAAGAGGCAACTTTGAAAGCAGTTTTTTTTTCTTAACACAAAAACGTTCCTAGTGTTACCAGCGGCAATATAAAAGTGACCTGGGATATAATCTGAACTTGTTTTCAAATAAACACCATGGGAAAACTGCCAAGTACAAAGGTAACAGAACGTGTAAATCCACTCCCATTCATAGGACTTTCCAGGAGGCAACAGATCCATTCATTTCACAAATATTCACCTATCGTGTGTGCCAACTGTTTCCTAAGATTTTCCTCCAGTGTGTTTCTTCAGGGACCATAGCTCTGCCCCTCTGGGAAGTAACCACAGACCCCAGACACCCTGTGATTCCAGAGGAGAGGCTCTGACTGAGACACAGGGTTGGCATGTGCCAGAGAAACATGCCAGAGAAACTATCTCCTGGGTATACTCAGAGGCAGAGTGATCTACCATGCCACATCGGAGAGGGTAAGATGTGGGTTGACCATAAGGAAGGAGGTCAGTGCCTTCCAGAGGCTTCCCTGAACTGGCTGTGCATAAAATTTACATAAACAAGATGCCATGAGAGGAAACATACCTGGCCACTTAAAAGAGGAAACCTGAGCTCTTTCCTCTGCTGTCATGTGGCAGGAAGAGTTCTAGCATCAGCCTGGCCTGCAACCCCCAGCCCTGCTGGAAACTCCATGGTGGCTGGGGGTGGAGTGCCTGATAGAAAAGGCATGAGCTTTGGAGACAGAAATGTTCTCCAGCCCCAACTCCTCCATTTGCAGGTTGTGAAACCTTTGGTAAGCTTCTTCACTTCTGAGTCTCAGCTGCCTTAATCTGTAAAATGGGGATAAAACTAGTTTGTGTAAGGACTAAATGTGATACTGTGCATGGAGGCTGACACGGAGCAAGTGTTGGACAAACACTGGTCCTTCCGGTCTCCGTGGTATTGAGGGGTCCATCCCATCTCCCTTGCCCTGCCTAGGCCTCTTTGCTGCTCCATATTCCCTGGAGGCTGCACAGAAATGGGCAACATCATGGCCAGGCCCAGAGAGAGATGAGCAGAGCCATTTAACAATTTTCTCTTCCAAACTCTCCTTATTCTTCTGTACGTCATGAAGGCAGCAAGTCAAAGATTCAGAAGTAAATCCAATTTTCTAACACTTCCAGTCATATTCTGGTTTATTCATTTGCTCTCCCTACCAAATAAAACTTGAAAAAAAGAACCTACCCTAGAAAGTAATCTGCAGAACCTTTCTTCCCCACTCATCCCTGACCCCCTTCTCCATTCTCAAAAAAGTTACAATAAAAGATGAAAGTCTGAAATAATCCATCCCTCATTTCCCTCATCCTAAGTGAGTATATTGAAGGCCTTTGGTAAATCTTTTAACTAACTGATGATTCACTTTTCTCCTTCATACTTTCACTGTGATAAGTACCTTAATCCCCAAATACCCACTTCAGGTAAGAGGAGAAGGGGTGTAATGCCCCCGCAATGACCTTCCAACATCTATTCTATACACATTCATTTGGCCTTAGGCAATTAACATTTAAAATGACTCTGGTCATTTTTTTTTTTTTTAGACGGAGTGTTGCTCTGTCGCCCAGGCTGGAGTGCAGTGGCATGATCTCGACTCACTGTAACCTCCGCCTCCTGGGTTCAAGCGATTCTCCTGCCGAGGCCTCCCAAGTAGCTGGGACTACAGGCACCTACCACCACGCCTGGCTAATTTTTTGTATTTTCAGTAGAGACTGGGTTTCGCTGTGTTAGCCACGATGGTCTCCATCTCCTGACCTCGTGATCCACCCGCCTCGGCCTCCCAAAGTGCTGGGATTACAGGCATGAGCCACCGCGTCCAGCCGACTCTGGTCATTTTGCTTCAAATAATATAGAGACAGTCCCCAACTTAAAACAGTTCAACTTACGATTTTTTGATTGTTTAATCTTCTGACTTTATGATGGGTTTATCTAATTATTAAGTGCTTTTTTGTTTTGAGACAGAATCTCACTCTGTCACCCAGGCTGGAGTGCAGTGGCATGATCTCCGCTCACTGCAACCTCCACCCCCCGGGGTTCAAGCGATTCTTGTGCCTCAGCCTCCTGAGTAGCTGGGATTACAGGTGCCCGTCACAATGCTTGGCTAATTTTTGTGTTTGCAGTAGAGATAGGGTTTCATCATGTTGGCCAGGCTGGTCTCGAACTCCTGACCTCAAGTGATCCACCCACCTTGGCCTCCCAAAGTGCTGGCATTACAGGCATGAGCCACTGTGCCTGGCCAAGTGCATTTTTGAGTTACAATATTTTTGACTTATGATGGATTCATCACGATATAACCCTACTGTAAGTCAAGGAGCATCTGTATATTATTCCTAAAAGGTTCTGGATGAATATAATTTTAATTTTAAATGCACTAAAATTGCTGATATTTATCACAGTGAATCTCATTATAAAATGAATTCTCTATTATCTAAGTTAAAATATAAGTCTAGCTTTTTACATGCCAGGAAAAATACTTTGCATCCTGGCTAAACAGAAAGGAAATTATTTTTAAATCACAAAAGAAACACTGATGTTCTCACTGTGGGATGACAAAGACTCTCTCCTTTGACCAAACTTGAAACAGGTTCTGGGTTTGTTTGTTTTTGGAGACAGGGTCACACTCTGTCACCCAGGCTGCAGTGCAGTGGCACAATCACGGTTTACTACAGCCTCAACCTCCTGGGCTCAAGTGATCCTGCCACCTCAGCCTCCCAGGTAGCTGGGACACCTGGCTAATTTTTGTATTTTTAGTAAAGAGGGGGTTTCGCCATGTTGCCCAGGCTGGTCTCGAACCCCTGGGCTCAAGTGATCCTCCTGTCTCAGCCTCCCAAAGTGCTGGGATTACAGGCATGAGCCACCGTGCCCAGCTCTGAGTCCTCTTTCTGACTAGGCCTCGACTTTGGGTTCTATCTTGACCTGCTTAGTCCAGTCTCAGCAAAAATCCTGCTGAGTCATTTTAGTGAAAATCCCCTACCCTTGGTGTCTGATCCCCCTACCCTCGATATCTTATCACCCTGGCCTGCCTTCAACAAGAATCCCCTCCGACCTGGATTTTTCCTCTTAGTAACTTTCCACCCATTGACCCACACCCTGCTCCTTGGCTATAAATTTCCACTTGTCCTTGTTGCATTAAGAGTTCAACCTGATCTCTCCCCACTACTACAAAACTCCCACTGTAGTGATCCCTCTTGAATAAAGCCTTCCCTACCATCTTTAACAAGTATCAGATAATTTTTTTTTCTTTTCTTTTTCTTTTTCTTTTTTTTTTTTTTTGAGATGGGGTCTCGCTCTGTCACCCAACCTCCACCTCCCGAGTTCAAGCAATTCTCCCTGCCTCAGCCTCTGGAGTAGTTGGGATTAAAGGCATCCGCCACCATGCCCAGCTAATTTTTGTATTTTTAGTACAGACAGGGTTTCACCATGTTGGCCAGGCTGGTCTTGAACTCCTGACCTCAGGTGATCCGCCCACCTCGGCCTCCCAAACTGTTGGGATTACAGGCATGAGCCACCATGCCTAGCCAGTTTTTTTTTTTCTTTAACAGGGAAAAGGAAGTTCTGGAATAGGGAAGAAGTAGAAGAATTCTGGTGTTAAACTGAAACTTGGAGTATCAGTATGAACTAATAATTTTTTCACAATTATGAGTTTTTGAGGGTAATGAAAGTATACATGTTTAAATTTCCAGGTTGGCAGCCCGTTAGGAGCCACAGGATACGAGCATGTTGTGAGCAGTGAGAGCTGGCTGGCAGGTGTGAGGTGGCCATAGTCAGGTTCTCATCTCTTCTCTAAAAGTTGCAGATCTAGATGGTTTCAGAATTTAAAGGTTTTCCAATTTTAGGAAGGTAAAAAGGAGTCTATACCATACATTGTACAATACAGAGTATTAGAGAGCCACAACATAGCTGCAGTGAAATACGTGAACATTTCCAGTAAGTAGGATAAAGACTATGGAATCAAGTCATTTCAGGTCTGGTTTTGCCACAAAATGAGTTTTGGCAGCAAATATATGAAGAAGAAATTCAATTTTCAGAGTTTTTTGAGTTCAGGATTCAGAGAAAAGCCTCTGGTCCTGTGGGGCGGTGATGACAAAGGTCAGGTGCTGAAGTTCAGTTGGGGTTTGAATCTTGAGTAGAGCATTCACAAGCTTCATGAGCAGGGGTAAGTTTCTTTATGCTTCTAAACTTCATTGTAACCACCTATAAAATAAGAGCAGTATCTGCTTCACAGAGATTTGGTGAGGGTTAACATGTGCTTAACATTTAAACCAGAGGCAGTGGCTCACGCCTGTAATCCTAGCTACTTGGGAGGCTGAGATGGGAAGATCACATGAGGCCAGGAGTTCGAGACCAGCCTGGGCAATGTAGCAAGACCCCCCCCCATCTCTATAAATAAAAATTTAATAAACCACAATATTTAACAGTCACATGTTCTTAAAACTTAGAAGAGGGGCTAATTAAATAGCAATCACTAATGATGCTGATGATGCTCAAACAGAATAGTCTGCGGCCATGGGATACACAATCGAATTGTCAGTTACTGCTTGGTCAGCCCTGAGAACCCATTCCCTGGGCTCATCTGATGATTCTGCAATAATTAAAACTCAACTACTAGGCATGGTCTAAGAGAACCAAATTTCAGGAAGCATCTTCTTCAAGCTTCCTTGGATTATCAGCCTGTTATAAAACTCATGTGGAAAGAAACTTTTATCTGTCTCTGTATCCCCCATAGCACATATTATAGTGCCTCGCCTATGGTAGCTTCTCAATGATTTTTTCAAAGAATAGATAATGCTTTCAGAAGTTTGTTTTTTTCTTTGTTTGTTGTTGTTTTTTTTTTTTTTTTTTTGAGACAGAGTCTCACTCTGTTGCCCAGGCTGAAGTGCAGTGGTGTGATCTCGGCTCACTGCAACCTACGCCTCCCAGGTTCAAACGATTCTCCTGCCTCAGCCTCCCGAGTAGCTGGGATTGCAGGTGCCCATCACCACGCCCAGCTAATTTTTGTATTTTTCGTAGAGACGAGGTTTCACCATGTTGGACAGGCTGGTCTCCAACTCCTGACCTCAAGTGACCTGCCCGCCTCAGCCTCCCAAAGTGCTGGGATTACAGGCGTGAGCCACCGCACCCAGTCCAGAAGTTTGTTATTTTTTAAAAAGAGTAGTTGAAAAATTTCAGGTTTTGTCTCTTACATTCTACATTAGGTTTAGGGACAAATTCTTTGTACTCAGACACCTTAATTATATATCAGCTTAAATAGGAGGATAAGTCTTTTTTAGTTAATTAGTTAGCCTAAAAATAAGTATGAAATGCCTGATTTTTATAATCTTTCTGTGCTTTCTTCACACGCATTGAAAGTATCTTTCCTATGTATTAATGCCGGATACTCAGTTTAAATGAAAAGGTTCTAACAACCATTTTTTTTTTAAATAATAAACTTACCAAGAAAAACATTTTGGTTTTAAATGAATGTCCTCGCCAGAGGGTTCTGTTTTGATAAGTCTTCTGGTATATTGTGTATTTTCCAGTTCTGCTTTCCAATTACTTGACTTCATTTTTTCCCTACTTACTTGGCTTCTCTACATTCCTGAATTTTGACTATTTTTATTCTGCATTTCTCAATATACTTCATCTTATTCAAATTTACCAATTAAGTTTCTCCCTGGTATCAGTTCAAAGATGACAAAGGGAGCAGGTGAGGGGGCTTGGAAAATTCTGACTTAGTGGATGCAAACAGGTCATTAGACTCAAATACACTCATGTGCATTTCTTCTGTTTTTCTCCTAAGTTTGACGATCCTTTCATTCTCTTTTGTTTCTGTTTGTTTGTTTGTTTGTTTGTTTTTGAGACAGAGTCTCTCTCTGCTGCCTAGGCTGGAGTGCAGTGGCGCAATCTTGGCTCACCAAGTGGTGGCAACCTCCACCTCCTGAGTTCAAGCGATTCTCCTGCCTCAGCCTCCCGAGCAGCTGGGATTACAGGCATGCACCACCACACCCGGCTAATTTTTGTATTTTTAGTAGAGACGGGGTTTCACCACGTTGGCCAGGTTGGTCTCGAACTCCTGACCTCAGGTGATCCGCCTGCCTCAGCTTCCCAAAGTTCTAGGATTACAGGCGTGAGCCATTAATTATATATCATTAATGGCCTCTGTGTTTTATACTTTGTCCTTTTATTGGGAAGCTGGAGACAATTACTATATTTGCAAAAGGTATGATTTGCTTTGTCTAGAAAGGTTCCATATAGCTTCACATTCACCAAGACCTAGGGTGAACAGACACAGAAATACAAATGACTTTCAATTTAATGCAGGGAGCCTTCTCTATGGTGGAACCAGGAGGTAGCCAAGAGCGTTTAGCTAGCTGCCTGAGAGCGGGAGCTCACAGACATATTTCTTTATACCTGGTTTCCACAGCAGCTGATAACCTTGGCTTGGCTTTAATCCTCTTTTCGACTAATTTACAGGCGGCAGAAAAAATAATTATTTCTTCAATTAATCAAGTCACCTGATAATAAGTGCCTTTTTTTTTTTTTTTTTTTTGAGATGGAGTTTTGCTCTTGTTGCCCAGGCTGGAGTGCAATGGCACAATCTTGGCTCACTGCCACCTCCGCCTCCTAGGTTCAAGTGATTGATAGTAAGTACCTTTTAATTAAAGCAGAGGCTAAGGACATATTTTGTACTGTCTTCAATCAACAGAGACCATGCCTCCTAAAATGTAGAGTCTCCTCTGTCTGGATTACTTGAAGGCCTTCTTTGTCCATTGTTCAGCTTTAGCAGTTGGTGGGGGTTGGGGGGTGGTTTTGGGAGTGGCAATAATGAGATAAAGAGCAATACACGGAAAAATTACTCGCAAGGCACCAAAAAACCCCAACAGAATGATCCAGCTCATTCTGATAATTTTTATTAATATCATCAACTAAATGTTTTGATTAATATCACCAACTAAATGTCTGAGTTGGCAATGTATTTTTTCCATTAGCCATGTTTAAACTGGTAAAATATAACTGAGAACATATTATTTTAAGCTCTTTTTAAAAAAAATTTTCAACTTTTATTTCAGATACAGGGGGCACATGGGCAGGTTTGTTCCATGTGTATGTTGCACCGAGGCAGTGTGCACAGTACCCAATAGGTAGTTTTTCAACCCACGCCCACTCCCCCCCCACGTCTAGTAGTTCGCAGTGTCTGTTGTCCCCATGTTTATGTCCATGTGTGCAGGTGAGCTCTTCAACTTCTTTTCTCTAGTTGTAGTTATAAGATTTCAATCTGTTGAAAACACTGAATTTTAGAATAAGTCATTAATTTTCGGATTTACCAACAATGATTAATTGAATAGTCCTTCAGAAGAAACAACCTGACATGTGAATGGAGACCTACCAAATGATTGTGAATGTCCTTCAAAGAATCACTTTTTTAAAAACTTAGTTTCTACTTTTAAAATGTTTGTTTGGTTTCATGAGCAGTTTCTCACTGCCTTAAGAGCTTAAGAGTTTCCCTTTGTTCAAGAAAATTTATTTCTGAATTTAAGAAGAGATCAAAATAGGTTGCAGATTTGGAATCTGCCAAACTTGGGGCTGCCTCCCCTCTAGGCCGGATCATGTTTTGGTTATTAACAACAGTGAGCCAGGTATGCCTGTAATCCCAGCACTTTGGGAGGCTGAGGCAAGAGGACTGCTTGAGTCCAAGAGTTCAAGACCAGCCTGGGCAACATAGGGAGACCCAGTCTCCACAAAGAAATAAAAAATTGGCTAGGCATGGTGGTGCGTGACTATAGTTCCAGCTACTTGGGAGACTGAGGCAGGATGATCGCTTGAGCCAGGAGGTCGGGGCTGCAGTGAGCTGTGATTGTGCCACTGCACTCCAGCCCAGGTGACAGAGTGAAACCCCATTTCAAAAAAAAACAAAAACAAAAAGAGTGAGTCAGAACTGCAGAGACAAAGAGCCAAATACTGGGGATTTCAGGCACACTTTATTCCCTATCCAATTCAGTGCCCCAAAACATCCAGATATTACACGACTTCTTTCAGTCCAAAGTCCATATTATGATACTCACAGATGCTATGAGTCAGGAATTTAGACAGGACGCAGAAGGGATGGCTTATCTGGGCCTCAGCTGGGAAAACTCGAAGGCTGCAGGGTGACTAGATCTTGGGTCTGGAAGCATCCGAGGGCCCCTTCACTCCTAAGTCTGATGCTTGGGACCGATAACTTCACAACTAGGATTGCCCATCTGAGCAGCTTGGGGTGGCCTCTTCCTGGGCTCCCTCACATCACGGCAGCCTCGGGCTAGTTGGATCCTTCCACCACTTCAGTGAAAAGACAGCAGCCGCATGGCCTTTTATGACCCAGGCTCAGAAGTCACACAGCTTGCCTAGTCTGCCACAATCAATTAGGCTAAGTAGCCAGGGCCTGCCCAGACTCCAGAAGGAAATTTCGATGCCTGCTTCTGACAGAGGGGTGCCAAGGTCACACTGTAGAAAAGTATCCTCATGGCCATCTTTGGAAAATGCAATCTTCTCTAGGATGTTAATGGGGGGTTGTAGATGATTTATTGCTAAATTATATTTTAAAGCACTCTTTTACGGCCAGTCAGATTTTGTCTCTTTTGGGGGTTAATGTCCATTTTTCTGTCTTTGTTAGTCTCTTTCTCGCTGTAGGCTTCCCTCAGACGTGTGGTGATCTTTGGTTGTTCAGTCAGGTTTGGGAAGGAAGCAGGCTAAAGACTGGGAGCCCTGTGGGGCTCATGGCGGAGACAGCTCCCCGAATTCCTGATTACACTGGGGCTTTTCAGTGGGCGCTAACACCACAACCAGCTTCCCTGATTCTCCTGAAATAGTTCCATCAGTGTCTTTAGAGAAGAACCCCCTTTTGTCCTTTACCTTGCCAATAGGGATAACTGCCTGCTGTTAATGTTCTAGAGGTCAGAACAGAGGGTGGCCCTTCTGTCTGCAGACTTTTAGTTCATTCTCCTGTTTGCACCCAGCCAGCCTTCCTGTCACTCCTGCCCGCTGCTGGTCTACTGCGTTGCTGAGGTGGGAGTCCCCTGTCCCCCACCCCGGGCTCTGCTGCACTATGCTCAGCACTCTCCTCTGCTACAGTGCCTTCTGAGAGTGTTCTAGACCTGAGAGCTGTCCAATATAAGAACTGGCAGCCATTACAACAAATTTTGTTTTGTTTTGTTTTACTTTTTTGAGATGGAGTCTTGCTCTGTCGCCCAGGCTGGAGTGCAGAGGCACGACCCCAGCTCACTGCAACCTCTACCTCTCGGTTTCAAGAGATTCTCCTACTTCAGCCTCCCGAGTAGCTGGGATTACAGATGTGCGCCACCACGCCTGGCTAATTTTTGTATTTTTAGTAGACACAGGGTCTCACCATGTTGGCCAGGCTGGTCTCGAACTCCTGACCTCAGGTGTTCCACCACCCTGAGCCTCTCAAAGTGCTGGGATTACAGACGTGAGCCACAGCGCCCGGCCCCATTAAGGGAAATTTAGATGTTCCATTTTATTTTTATATCAATGATAAATTCCCAAAGGGTAATAACTCTATCATGGTTATTAGGAGAATACCCTTAAGCTGAGGACATACATACTTAAGTATCTAGGGGTAAAGAGGCATGATGTCTGCAATTTATTCTCAAATGGTTCAGCAAAAAAGCATAAAGCATGTGTATGTGAGAGAGAGAGAGAGAGGAATAGGGATGGATGGAGAGGGAAAAATAAAGCAAATACGGCAAAGTAACTAATAAAAAGCTTCCTATAACTAGAACTATTCTATTATTTAAAAAAATACAAAAATCTCACACAAAATATGCTACTATATGCAGAGCTTCCTAATGGGTTCTGACTCCCGTGGTACCGTTCATGCAATGATTTTTGTTCTTCTGATAGGAAAAGGGGGTACCAAGGTGACTGGGATAGAGTTGTTAATTAAGGTAGTAGTCTCTTGATCCTCTCTCTTTAGAAATCCTGTTTGTTTGCTCTTTTGAAACATATCTACACAGACTAGTGAGAAAACTGCTGCTCTGTGTAACAAAGCCAAAGCAAGCTGTGAATGGATTTCTCTGTGGGCCCAGAAGTTGTGCCCTGTGCTTAGGCAATGCCCTCTGCCACTGCCTCAGTCAGAGTTCTATGAGTTCTATGTCCTGTATGATTCCTCAAAAGATTGAAGAGTCCATTAGTACAATACCTGGTACATTGTAGGTATTCAATAAATATTTCCTGGCTGGGCGTGGTGGCTCACACCTGTAATCCCAGTGGGAAGCCAAGGTGGGAGGATCACTTGAGCTCAGATGTTTGAGACCAGCCTGGGCAACATGGCGAAACCCCATCTCTACTAAAAATACAAAAAAATTAGCCAGGTATGGTGGCACGTGCCTGTAGTCCCAGCTACTTGGGAGGCTGAGGCATGAGAATCTCTTGAATCTGGGAGGTGGAGGTTGCAGTGAGCCGAGATCGTGCCACTGCACTCCAGCCTGGGCAACAGAGTGCGACTTTGTCTCAACAACAACAAAAAATTTCCTGGCTGGGCACGGTGGCTCACACCTGTAATCCCAGTGGGAGGCCGGGGTAGGAGGATCACTTGAGCTCAGGAGTTCGAGAGCAGCCTGGGCCATATGGTGAAACCCCGTCTCTACAAAAAATATACAAATTAGCCGGATGTGGCAGTGTGCACCTGTAGTCCCAGGTACTCGGAGGCTGAGGTGCAAGGATTGCTTGAGCCCGGGAGGTCGAGGCTGTAGGGAACCAAGATTGCGCCACTGCACTCCAGCCTAGGTGACAGAGTGAGAGCCTGTGTCACATACACACACAAAGAAAACCTCTGATTGCAACTGAAAAGTAAAACACCCAATAAGTTTAGTTACAAACTTAACATAGCAAATGAAATTCAGGGGTTCAAGATAACATTTGCAGGTAATGGTAAATCCCTCTTACAGGCCAACTTCATTCTATATATTTGGTTAAGGATATTCAATCCTTAAAATCATGAGAAGAGCCAAAAGGGAGGTAGGAAGACAATACAGTGGCAGTAACAGTCAATATGGTGTGTCAGGCCAGAGAGTGGAAAAGAAGAGACATGATGTGTTCAGAACAGATGTCACAAATAAAGCTGTGACCAGCTAGAGCATGTGAGTAACAAGCACTATGCAGCCAAAGCCGCCATGCATCCATATCAACCTAATTCCAGTTTAGAATCTAGTCCTAACGGTAAATTGGTGAGTTACAGGATGCCTTGTTGTCATGGAAGCAGGAATAGCTAATGGTCACACTGTACTCATATTTGAGGTTAACTGAGGCAAATCGTTTAGTTAGCCATCACAGTGATCAAAGGGAATTCAAAGCAAGTCACTCTCAAAGCACAAAAGAGCCGAAAGTGCTATGTTTCTTGGAAAATGATCAGTTTTGTACAGCTGAGACCTTCAGCCAATAAACTTGAAGATAATTAACATTCAAGGTTAAGAGCTCCCTACCCAGCTTTTATTCTTAGCAGAAAGCTGACTTCATCCAGGAAATGCTGTGTCACTAACTTCTCATAGTAAATTCATAACCAACATCTACCAAGCACCTACCATGTGTTATGCACTATGCCATACGTTCTCAGTCTCATCAATGCAACCATCCTATGATTAGTCACTAGCATTTCTATTTTGTAGATAAGGACACTGAAGTGTAGTGGGATTTAAGTGATTTGCGCAGGCTCACACTGCTGGTAGGCATCAGAAATTAAGACTGGAGTACAAGTCTGTATATACTGCTTCTCATATTCCCAGAGATGATAATGCAGACTAACAAGTAGTGGTTTTCAGAAGTAGAATTATTTCATCGTAAGTAAGTGGAGTAGGTATCAATCTGATAGTTCTGAAATAATAAAACTAGATAAGCATTAGATTATACCATTTCCTGATTGTGTAACAGAATAAATTTAGACAAAACCCCAGCATTGCTAATAGAGACTATATTTGCTATAAAGAATTGCACTGGGGACGATGGTATACTATGTTAAACTGAAAAGAGCATAGGTTTAAAAGCTCAATCTTGCTTGTAATCCCAGCACTCTGAGAGGCCAAGGCGGGCAGATTACTTGAGGTCAGGAGTTTGAGACCAGCTTGGACAACATGGTGAAACCCCATCTCTACTAAAAACACAAAAAATTAGCCAGGCGTGGTGATGGGTGCCTGTTATCCCAGATACTTGGGATGCTAAGGCAGGAGAATCACTTGAACCTGGAGGTGGAGGTTGCAGTGAGCCAAGATCACACCACGCACTCCAGCCTGGACGACAGAGGAACACTCTGTCTCCAACAAACAAACAAACCTCACTCTATCTGAATTTTAACCATGGCTTTGCCCCTAACTTTGCTTAGGTAAGAGAGTTAAACTATCTAAGCTTTAGACTCTTCATCCAAGAAATGGAAACACTTAATGTGGACGCTGTGAGAATTACAGCTAACTACTATTGTGTTTAGCAGAGAGTGGCACACAAATGTAAGTTCCCTTGGCCTCATAAAAAGAATAATTTCTGGTTCCCTTTGGAAGAGGTGGCCAAAATGTTATACCAAAAACTAGCTGATGATTGGGATAGTCTCTTCCTTACTTGGGGCTTCTACTTTCTCATGTGTAAAATTGGGAAGATTACAGATGATCTCTGTATTAGTTTGTTCTCATGTGGCTAGAAAGAACTACCTGAGACTGAGCAATTTATGAAGGAAAGAGGTTTAATTGACTCACAGTCCACATGGCTGGGGAGGCCTGAGGAAACTTACAATCATGGCATAGGTGAAGGGGAAGCAAGCACATCTTCACATGGTGGCAGGAGAGAGAGAGCGCGAAGGGAGAAGTGCTACACACTTTTACACAACCAGATCTCATGAGAACTCACTCGCTATCATGAGAACAGCAAGGGGGAAATCTGCTCCCATGATCCAATCACCTCCCACCAGGCCCCATCACCAACGCTGAAGATCATAATTCAACATGAGATTTGGGTGGGGACACAGAGCCAAACCACATCAATCTCTAAGCTCAAGTTCCCACTGAATTAGTCTAAGAGGATAAGATTTTTGTTTGTCTCTCTATACAGTTATTTATCATACACTAACCTTGCCTACTAATGTAAATTCTAAGACAACTCTGGAGAGCAGTGCTAGGTAGGAGTAAACAGCCAAGGAAAAAAGGTGGAAGTCAAGAAAAAGGGGCCAGGCGCGGTGGCTCATGCCTGTAATCCCAGCACTTTGGGAGGCTGAGGCAGGCAGACTGCGAGGTCAGGAGATTGAGACCACGGTGAAACCCTGTCTCTACTAAAAATACAAAAAATTAGCCAGACGCAGTGGCGGGCGCCTGTAGTCCCAGCTACTCAGGAGGCTGAGGCAGGAGAATGGCATGAACCCGGGAGGCGGAGCTTGCAGTGAGCCGAGATCGCGCCACTGCACTCCAGCCTGGGCGACAGAGCAAGACTCCGTCAAAAAAAAAAAAAAAAAAAAAGAAAAAAGAAAAAGAAAAAGGGTATGCACATTTACATTTTGTTCTTCTCTTTGTGATCTCCATCCAGAAAGCCTCCAACAACATTTTGGATAAAGGACAATTGGGTTAACACCTTACCTGTTCCCAGAAACCACCCTTATTTCAAAAACCTTTAAGGGCAAGGTAGGGACAGCAGAAAAGATACCAAAAAATCATATGATTCATCCTTCTGGCTAGCATACGTAAATTTATGTATTTGTCCCAGCTTCTCATTTATCTATGAGCTCCTCAAAGGCAATGAATATGCCTTGGCAATTTCCCAATGCTTCTTAGTTTCCATTTCATTCCAAATCCAGAACTTTCAACTAATGCTGATGGACTCCAGAATGACTTCGGCATCTCACTCACCGACTGTATCCCCTAAAGTGGTTCATAGCTCTTGGGCAAAAATTTCACCAGCTCTAATACTGTGGTTTTAACTCTGGAAGAATATTATTACACATTCACCTGGGTAACCCAAAAGCACCAGCACCTAGACTCCTACCCGCAGCGATTGATTTAATTGGTTTATGTAGGGAGCAGGTGTCACTCATTTTAGGAGCTCCCCAGACAATTCTCATGAGCAGCCAGGACTCGGAACCATGGACTAGCATCTAATCATAGAAAATTCAATGAGGGTAAACAAATCAAAGAACTCCTCAAGCCCAGACAATGGCTATTAAGCATCCCCAATTTTTTATTTACCCATGTGCTGTTGTCTTTATTTTCACCTTTGAGTTTTATTTCAGCCTCTTAGGAAACTGACCACAAACATCTTTGTACTCTGTAAGAGACTTTTCAGTGTCAGCTCTCTTTTTCCCTTTCACTTTTAGATGATCTTAAATGGGGAAGATAAAAACTAAACAAACTCGAGAAGGAAACGGCTGTGCTTCAGGATGTGGTAATGCTTGGGAGGCGGTGACAATGCACTCGATGGTCCTTTCCTCCAGTTTGTTTTGCTCATACACTGCGCCCAATCCCTCACCTACTTTCTCTGCTATAAAGAGGTAGTAAGACTATCAGGCGGGCAGACATGTGGCTCTACTACCTATTATACGTGTGAGTCATTTTCTTACCTGCTCAGAACTTCAGTTTCCTAACTGGTAAAATGGGCATGGCTGTTGTGAAAATTAGATGATATCCTGTTTTAGTTGGTAAGTACTCAGTAAGTGCTAGTCGAATCTATTGAATCTTTTTCAGGTGCCACATAGTCCTTTTTTTTTTTTTTTTTTTTTTTTTTTGAGACAGAGTCTCACTCCATCGCCCAAGCCGGAGTGCAGTGGCGTGACCTCGGTTCACTGCAACCTCTGCCTCCCGGGTTCAAGCGATTCTCCTGCCTCAGCCTCCTAAGTTGCTGAGATTACAGGCACGTGCCACCATGCCTGGCTAATTTTTTTTGTATTTTATTAGAGATGGGGTTTCACCATGTTTGCCAGACTGGTCTCAAACTCCTGATCTCAGGTGATCTGCCTGCCTCGGCCTCCCGAAATGTTGGGATTATAGGTGTGAGTCACCGTGCCCAGCCAAGAGTCCATTTTAATTTCCTTCTCCAATAGCTTCACTGAAGCCAAGCTCAGGTCAAAGAAACAGGAATAGGGGTATGTAGGCCAGAGATAACACGGTAGAGAATATGTAAGGAGCTCTAACAAAAGAAGCAGTACCCTGGCCATGAAGGGCAATTTCTAGAGAACAGGAGACTCCCTGAGACAAGCAGCTTCCTCCTAGAAGAGTCTATTACAAATAAAGTGCTCACATGAGCACATCACATGACCAATGCAAGAATAGTAATACAGCAATAACCACTTTGCTTTCTATTTAACAGCAGAATCAGGAGGAGAAATTAACCAAAGTTATACAAAATCCACAGGCTGGTATTAAGAAATATCTGCTAGCAAGCTTAAGGAGACATTATACCCTACTAGGACAGATCCAAGAAAAGGTTCAGATAGAAGCCCGAGTGTTCTCTGGTCTATGAAAATGTAACAATTGTGGGAAAATATATGTAAGTTACAAATTTCAAAAGGCCCTACTGTTTTCTGGCCAGCAACACATGGCGAAATATTTAACTTCATGGTGTGGGAAAATGTTAGAGAGATGATAATTTCTTCCCAACAGTGAGACTATTATATACTGACCTCCATGCCCTGGTAAGAGAGAAAGCAACACTGGTACAACTCAAATGGTTAAGCAGAATCATAGATCAAGTCCAAGAATGAAAATAAAATCACAACTGTTTAGGTGACCCTTAGGGAAATAACATACCACTGAGTTAGAGCCCTAAGTATTCAATTAGAGGGAATATGAATGCTGACCTGTGCAAATGTAATAGTTTACTATAATTTTTCTGCCATTCATTATGGCAAAACGTTTAATCTCAGAGTTAAGATGAGACAATGACCATGAACGGGGTTCTCCTTGAGGGATATGAAGGACATCCACCATGGGTCACAATCAAACCCAGCTCTCCCATGAAGGCAAGTATAGCGTAAACTAGCCTCCGTGCCGTAAAAGCGAAATAGGCTAACTGAAGATACTTCAATGCTAGTTTTTCCTTTGTTTGTTTGTTTGTTTGTTTGTGACAGAGTCTCATTCTATCACCCAGGCTGGAGTGCAGTGGCACGATCTCGGCTCACTGCAACCTCCACCTCCCAGGTTCAAACGATTCTCCTGCCTCAGCCTCCCGAGTAGCTGGGACTACAGATATGAGCCACCACTCCCAGCTGATTTTTTGTTTTGTATTGTATTTTTTTTAGTAGATATGGGGTTTCACCATGTTGGCCAGGCTGGTCTCGAACTCCTGACCTCAAGTGATTCACCCACCTTGGCCTCCCAAAGTGCTGAGATTACAGGCATGAGCCATCATGCCCGGCCTCAATGCCAGTTTCAATGCCAAGTACATGGCAAAGATGTAAACCCTAGAACACCACGTAACCCACCCACAGTTCCCTTAGCACACTTTTGATGATATGCTATTCAAGGTGCACAATGACTAATTTATCAAGAAGAATTAGTACACAAGAAAAGCAAGAATTATTTAAAATGTAAAGTAATAAATAAGGTACTGCCCTCACCAAATTTCAACATAAATTACAAAGTTAAAATGTAATATTTAGTTAAAATCAGAAAAGTTGCCATGTTGACTAGAATCCACAAATACAAACTACTCTGAGAGCTTAGCATGTGACCAAAGAGAAACAGCCAAGATAAAAGAGAAACAGCCAAGTTTCAAGAGAAAAACTTGAGGTCTTAATAATTGTTGGGCAACTTGACAGTAGAACAGGGTAAAAATGAGTTAGCTACAAAGGCTCATCAGAAAATGGCAATAGATTCCAGAGAGATGTAATAACTACTTACAAACTCTGCTATAGGTGACAAATCTGACCATGATAAAAGCACTGTAAATGATACAGGTAACACTGAGCATATGAAAACTCAGACTGTGCACTAGATAAAAAGGAAACCAACATACAGTGTTAACACATGTAAATATATGGGCAAAAGCAGGAAGGGCTATCACAAAAAACAGATGAATTTACCTGTATTACAGGTCATATAGCAATTCTTTCCAAATGTCTTCAATTTTATACTTTGATAATTACTTTGCCAAAGGAAACGATATTTACACAGCACAAGAGCTTACTATGCCAAATATACACAGGAATTTATGCAAATGATAAAAACTCCAGATTCTGGTTACAAAATGGCCAATGGCACTTTACACAGAACAAAAAGCAGACAAAAAACCCAAGCAGAGGAAAAAGCACTTTTCATTCCTATGTTACCTATGATGCGATTAAAATCATAAAACCTCATTTTGGCAGGGCTATGGAGAAACTGATACAGATAAACTTTGCTGACAGCCCTGGATAAATTAAAGCTATAAAATGTCAACGGCTTTCATATGGTAATTCCACTCTGAGGCAGATATCCTATAGGCAAACCACCCAATTACCTGGAAAAGCCTTCACTACCCCAAAAGTCACACTCCAGATAGTCAAAGTTTATTGTTACTAGCATACAGGAGAAACAGAGCTTTACCACTTCAATGGAAATTAAGACCAACCACTGCTCAGTTCTTTAAAGAGGGAACCGATTTGTCTTAGAACAGGGATCAACAAACTTTCTGTACAGGACCAGATAGTAAACATTTTTGGCTTTGTGGGCCATATAGTCTCTGTCAATACTCAATTCTGCTGTTGTGGATGGACAAAAGCCACAAACAATATGTGATGAATGAGCATGGCTGTGTTCCAGTAAAACCTTATTTACAAAAACAAGAGTTGTCAAAACCCGCAGTGTGCAACACAAAGAATGAGCCCTAATGGAAACTATGGACTTTAGGTGACAATGATGGGTCAATGTTGGTTCATCAATTATAACAAATGTCTCACACTGGTGCAGGATACTGACGGCGGCAGAGACTGTGTTTCGGGGTGGGGAGGGGTTCTGTGGGCACTCTGCTCAATTTTGCTGTCAGTCTAAAACTGCCTCTCAGTATCTGTGGGGGATTGGTTCCTGGACACCCTTGGATATCAAAATCCATGGATACTCAAGTCTCTTACATAAAATGGCCTAGAGTGTTTGCATATGACCTATGCACATCCTTCCATATACTTTAAATTATCTCTAGACTAATTACAAGGCCTACACATCATTTCATTTACATGGATTCAACATAGTATTCAAGGTGAGGCAAATTCAAATTTTGCTTTTTGGAACTTTGTGGAATTTTTTTTCTGAATATTTTCTATCTGAGGTTGATTGAATCCATGGATGTGGAACCCACAGATATGGAGGACGGACTGTACTCTTTTTAAAAAACAGTCTATTAATTAGAAAAAAAAAAAACAGGTGGCCAGCCCTCAGGCTATAGGTTGACATTCTTAGACCAGGGTATTCCTAAAATAAAAGGATTTGCCCAACTCTAAAATCAGATTACCACAGAAGTAAAATATTGGAATGCCTATACATATAAAGGAAAAGAAAAAGCAGTGATATTTTCAGATTCCATCCAGTAACAAAACCAAGGTTTCCCAAACCTTGCCAACAGTCTGATCAATTTTCCAAAAGCTTAATGGGAGGAAACCACCCAACCATCAATAGGTCAGTAACTGCAGCTGTCTCCACTTTCAAAAGCACACAAAACATAAGTGCTACAAAGACAGTGAGGCATCGCTTCTCGGCCTTTTGGCTAAGATCAAGAGTACAAAGACAGTGAGGCCAGAGCTATGACTTTGGTGCCTGAGAGCTGCCCCAGAGTCAGATAAACCACGCCATGTTAAAATGCAGCCTTATCAGATCTTAAAGACCCAAAAAGCCCTCCCTTCCTCCCCTCTTTCCTTCCTTTCCTCCTTCCGTCTCCTACCTTTCCTCCCTTCTTTCCTTCCCTTTCTACTTCCCTTCCTCCTTCTTTTTTTGAGACATGGTCTTGCTCTATCGTCCAGGCTGGAGTGCAGTGACGCGATCACAGCTCACTGCAGCCTCAACCTCTCAGGCTCAAGCGATCCTCCCATCTCAGCTTCCCGTGTAGCTGGGACCACAGGGGTGCACCACTATGCCTAGCTAATTTTTTTATTTTTTGCAGAGACAGGGGTCTCACTGTGTTGCCCGAGCTGGTCTCAAATTCCTTGACTCAAGCAATCCTCCTGCCTCAGCCTCTCAAAATGCTGGGATTACAGGCATTAGCCACAGTGCCTGGACCAATTCTTTCTTTAAATTTAAAAACTGGTCAAGATGCAATAAGCCAAGTTAGATATCTTTACCCTCAACTAAATTTTTCTCTTCCCCTTTAATTCTGAATAGTTGATCCCTTTCTCCAAACAGGTTGGTCTAATTCTTGGTGACACCTTGTAGCAGAAAAACTACTGCTTACAGATAAAAAAAAAGAAATCTGTCATTTACATATGTAAAGGTACAAAATAAACACACTCAGAAGCAGAACAAGATTGTTTTTCCCTTTTCCTAACATAATTTTTTTAAAAACCTTTCCATTTTCTCCAAGAATGCAATCACTGTTGTCCCCAGTGGTGATCAGGCTTTGAGGAGCAAAATGACTTTAAAAGCCAAGACTTTGCGAAAGGGAGTCATTTGGAACCAAAGTATCTCCAAAGTATCTTAAAATACGTTCTAAAGGAAAAGAAGATGGCTGGGCCCTTAAACTTTAAGAATAGTAAGAATGCGGAAACTGGCTGCTACCTTCTAAGAGCTAAAGGCTCTGAGGTTCACAGAGCCAGTGTGATTATGACAGAAATCAAAATATTTAGGTTTTTTTTTTGATGTCCTTTCTTTTTTTTTTTTTATACTTTAAGTTTTAGGGTACATGTGCACAATGTGCAGGTTTGTTACATATGTATCCATGTGCCATGCTGGTGTGCTGCACCCATTAACTCGTCTGTTGAAAAGACGGCAGGGCTATCAGACAATCTGCTTTCTGGTGGTTTTGAGAGATGCTATATTTACATGTGGGGACACTATGGAAGTTTAAACTTGGCTGGGCACAGTGACTCACGTCTGTAATCCCAACACTTTGGGAGGCAGAGGGGGGTGGATCACCTGAAGTCAGGAGTTCGAGACCAGCCTGGCCAAGACGGTGAAACCCCCGTCTCTGCTAAAAATACAAAAATTAGCCGGGCGTGGTGGCACATGCCTGCAGTCCCAGGTACTCGGGAGGCTGAGGCACGAGAACTGCTTGAACCTGGGAGGCGGAGGTTGCAGTGAGCCGAGATGGTGCCACTGCACTCCAGCCTGGGCGACAGAGCGAGACTCCATCTCAAAATAAATAAATAAATAAATAAACTTATATAACTGACTAAATGAAAGTGACATAATGTTTAATAACCTCGATATGGAGTCAGGCATGCCATCAGTAATCGCCATTTATGGAGCACGCGCTCTGTGCAGAGCAAGCTGAGCTGAGGAAGCTGTAAGAGGTTACAAAAAAGAGGTGAGCGCCTGCCCTTTGGAAAGAGACAATTGAGGATAAAATCTAAGAAAAGGAGGCGGGAGCAAAATCTCTTTAATGCAAGTGCGGCTGTGCAAAAGTAACTGGAAAATCAAACAAATGGGAGGTCAGTCTGCAGGGAGGGGACAAAAGTGGTTAATACGGGAACCAGAAGCCGACAGGGCGAGACTGAAAGATGAAAAGCAAGTCCAAAAGAAAATGTGAATCATTTCCTACCAACTCATTCAACATTCAGAAGGTTCTATCTTTATGCCATAATAGTCCAAGTTCTCCTTTTCTTATATAATTAAGAGAACTTTTAATTTATCACAACTGCTTAAGGGAAAGAGAACTCAAATTTGTGCAAATATAACAGGGAGCCACCATAACATTAACTGCCAGTCAAAAACAATACATTGATCCAAAAATCCAGAGAGGTTTATAGAAAAAAATATGGAACAAGACATGTGAAAGTTATATTTAAGGAAATAAATTCAGGCCAGGCACGGTGACTCATGCCTGTAATCCCAGCACTTTGGGAGGCAGAGGCGGGTGGATCACCTAAGGTCAGGAGTTCGAGACCAGCCTGGGCAACAGGGCAAAACCCCATCTCTACTAAAAATACAAAAATAAGCCAGGCGTGGTGGCAGACGCCTGTAATCCCAGCTACTCGGGAGGCTGAGGCAGGAGAATCACCTGAACCCGGGAGACAGAGGTTGCAGTGAGCCAAGACCAAGCCGCTGCATTCTGACCTAGGCGACAGAGTGAGACTCTGTCTCAAATAAGTAAATAAATAAATAAATTCAACAAGTGTGTGTGTGTGTGTGTTTGAGACAGAGTCTCACTCTAGCCAGGCTGGAGTGCAGTGGCTCAATCTCGGCTCACTGCAACCTCCACCTCCCAGGTTCAAGTAATTCTCCTACCTCAGCCTCCCGAGTACCTGGGACTATAGGTGCCCACCACCACGCCTGGCTAATTTTTGTATTTTTAGTAGAGACGGGGTTTCACCATGTTGGCCAGGATGGTCTCAATCTCTTGACCTCGTGATCCACCCGCCTTGGCTTCCCAAAATGCTGGGATTACAGGCGTGAGCCACCGCGCCCAGCTAATAAATGTTTATTCTGAACATTAAAATGTGATGTTTTCATTGCTCCCAATAAGGAATTAACATATATTATCTGAAGCCACACTGTCCAATATAAATATGTGAGCCAGGCTGGGGGCTGTGGCTCACGCCTGTAATCCTAGCACTTTGGGAGGCTGAGGTGGGCGGATCACCTGAGGTCGAGAGTTCAAGACCAGCCTGACCAACATGGAGAAACCCCGTCTCTACTAAAAATACAAAATTAGCTGGGCACGTAGGCGCATGCCTGTAATCCCAGCTACTCAGGAGGCTGAGGCAGGAGAATCACTTGAACCTGGGAGGCGGAGGTTGCGGTGAGCCCAGATCGCGCCATTGCACTCCAGGCTGGGCAACATGAGCAAAAGCTCTGTCTCACAAAAAAAAAAAGAAAGAAATAAAGAAAGAAATATGTAAGCCATATATATAATTTAAAATTTCCTAGTAGCCACATTAACATAAAAAAGAAATAAAGTTTTTGATAATATTCCATTTAACCCAACATATCTAAAATATTATCATTTCAACATGCAATCAATATAAGATGTACTGATATTTTACTATTTTTATATTAAGTCTTTGAAATCCAGTGTGTATTTTATACTGAAAGCACATCTCAATTCAGAGGCTAAATTTCTATCAGAAATAATTGACCCATAAAGAGATTTCATAAAATTTACAGGTGATAAAGTGGATTCACATATCCAAGTTATTCTACACAGATGTAAAAGTTAACAAGTATCCGTTTTAAATTTAAATTAAGTCAATTCAGTTTTTCGGCCACACTAGCCACATTTCAAGTGCTCAAAGGTCTCGTGGCTGACAGGTGGTGACCCATATGGGACAAAGGTCTATAGAAATAAAGTAATAACTATAAAGATAACCACTAGAACCAAAAATTCAAGCCTAGTTATTTATTAAAATAAATATGGCAAAACGAAGCAAATATATAACATAGGAAAACTGAGGTATTAAAAACAGAAAGCAATAGAAAATTACAAATGCTTATCATTACAGATGACAGATCTATCATATCAGTAAGTATAAATAAGTTAAACTTACCACATGAAAAAGATTGATTCACAAAGCAAAACCCAACTTTACACTACATTTAGAGACATATTTAGAGCAAAGTAATTCAGAAAAACTGAAAATAAAAGGATGGCAATGCTATCCCAGGAAATGTAAACAAGAAAATAGGGAACTAGATCTCAATGTCAAATCAGGACGAATCCAGGCCAAAAAGCCTTCAACTAGTAAAAGGGCAGCACTCTAATGCTAACGGGTATATCTCACAATGAGGACGTGAGTTAATAAGCATCAAACATAACACTGACAGTCATAAAGCAAAAACTATAGGAGCTATATGGAGAAAGAGAATCATTATTAACTTCTCTTGTGTTTGATCCATAACAAATCAGGTGGATAAAAAAAGTAAAGTTACACAAAACCTAAATAACATAATATTGCAGAGCTGATATATCACACTCTGCAACCTGAGAAGAGAGTATAACCTTCTTTTTGCTGCCCAAGGAACATTCACAGAAAACAACCATATAATGAGCTTCAAAGTTAACATCAATAAATTAGAGAATAATTCAGACAACATTCTGTAGTCACAGTGCAACAAAACTAGACATAAATAAAATTAAAATGCAGAATGCATCTTCACTGGAAATTTTTAAACTCCTCCAAACAACTCTTCGTTGATAGGAAAATAAAAATCTGAAGACGCAGAAGAGCTGAGAGGAAAAAAGACCAAATACACACACACATCAGCTGCTAAAGCAGTGCTCAGAGGAATAACTAACCTTAAACACTGAAATAAACAAGACAAAGAAGAAAGCATTTTATTTTATTATACTTTAAGTTCTGGGGTACATGTGCAGAACGTGCAGGTTTGTTACATAGGTATACACGTGCCATGGTGGTTTGCTGCACCCATCAACTTGTCATCTGCATTAGGTATTTCTCCTAATGCTATCCCTCCCCTAGCCCCCCAACCTCCCGACAGGCCCTGGTGTGTGATGTTCCCCTCCCTGTGTCCATGTGTTCTCATTGTTCAACTCCCACTTATGACTGAGAACAGAAAGCACCTAATTTTTAAAAGAACAAAATAAAACTGAGATCAGAGGGAATTATTAAAGTCAAATCAGACAATAAACTAGATGACAAAAGTCATAAAACTAATAAATCCAACCAAATAAATCATCAACTAACCTACTCAAGAAGAAGGGGGGGACAAATGTCACAGGGAAAATTAAGACTGTTCAGTGACAACTATCTCAGCTATCCAAACTGACTCAAAAACCTCAATGAGTAGGAAAATTTTTTTTCTTTTTTTTTTTTTGAGATGCAGTTTCACTCTTGTCCCCCAGGCTGGAGTGCAAGGGCATGATCTTGGCTCACTGCAGCCTCCGCCTCCTGGGTTCAAGCAATTCTCCCGCCTCAGCCTCCCCAGTAGCTGGAATTACAGGTGCCCACCACTATGCCCGGCTATTTTGTAGAGACGAGGTTTCACCATGTTGGCCAGGCTGGTCTCAAACTCCCGACCTCATGTGATCCACCTGCCTTGGCCTCCCAAAGTGCTGGGATTACAGGCGTGAGCCACCACGCCTGGCCAAGTAGGATAATTTTCAAGAAAAATATATCAAAATGGACTCTAGAAGAGACAGAAAATCTACAGAGATCAATAACACAGAATAGAGAGAGCTGTCAGAGAGCAAAATTCCCCAAAACATACAGGCTTAAACACTTTCATGTGAAGTTCTACCAAATCTTTAAAAAACAGATAATTCAAAAGATAAATTAGTCTTAGCATAGGAAAAGAAAAAAATTTATCTTTTTGAAAACAAAAATTTATCTTTTTGAAACAAGCATGACTTTGATAAGAAAATCTAACAGACCACACATACAACATCTACAGACAAATAGCAAATGGATATCAATAAAACAAACCCAGGAGTTCATCATTCTATTCTCTCTACTTCTGTAAATGTTTAAGGTCTAGAGATCGAATGCACAACATGAAGAATATATAATAGATAATAAAATTGTACTGTATATGGTATTCATGCTAAATGAGTAGATTTTAGCTGACCTTGCCACAAAAATAAAAAAGGGTAACTATGTGAGATGATAGATATGTTAATTTTTTTCACTGTAGTAACCTTTTAACTATATGTATCCCATAACATCATGTTGTATACCTTAATTATACACAATAAAATTTTTGTATGTATTTACCTATACATGTACATCCCCCAGGCTGGAGTGCAGTGGCAGAAACACAGCTCACCGCAGCTTCAGTCTGGGCTCAAGCCATCCTCCTGTCTCAGCCTCCTGAGTAGCTAAGACCCCAGGTGTGTGACACCACCACTCCTGGCTAATCTTTTTTTTTTAGAGACAGGCTCTCACTATGTTGCCCAGGGCTGGCCTCAAACTCCTGGTCTCAAGCCATGCTCTGTCTTGGCCTCTCAAAGCACTGGAATTACAGGCACCCACCTAAGTTTTTTTTTTAAAAATTTCCATAATAAAAAACTAAAATAAAGACATATTTACTCAAGGAGAAAAAAAATTCTATCTAGATATACCATTTTTTTTACCTATCAAAAGTTTGACAATAATGTGGTGAAGGCATAGGAAAACAGGTACTCTCAGAAACTTCTAGCGAGGGGGAAAACAGACAACCTTTATGGAAAGCAATTTGACAATGTTCGTCAAAATTACAAATGCACATACCTGCTGATGTAGCAATCTCACGTTTAGGAATCTGCCCTATAGATACACACGTACATGCATGAAATGACAATGCATGTAATAATTCACTGGAGGGCAGGTTGCCATAGCAAAGTCTAGAAACAACCTATTAATTGTAGCCATCAATAGGGAAAGTTGCTAATAAATTCTGGTACATTCATATAACCAAATTCTCAGAAGCCATAAAAAAGAAAAACAAAGTTCTGCAGGTACAGATATACAAAGGTCTTCTCTATGGTATTAAGCTCAAAAAAACAAGGTACAAACGAAGCTATAAACTGCCATTTATGCAAAAAAAAGGGGAAGCCAGTGGGCACAAGTGGGAAGCAGGCTTTTCTGTGTTCTTTTGCACCCTCTGAATTTGGAACCATGTGACTGTAATCTTAGGCCCAAAAGAAAAATCTCATTTTAAAAAATGCCACCCTTTGGAATGTACTATTGCCATTATAAATTAAAAATCCATTTAGAACACTTGTTATTCTTGCTATATTTGCTAACTGTGTGGCAGGCTATATTTCAAGTCAAGATGGAGTTCAAGAAACTTTCGTTATTTTAAAAAGCATAGAGAAAAATACTGCACATAGATGAAAGGGGGCCAGCAGATCAGACAGAAGATCATCTGATTAATGGTGCTTAACCCTGGATATGCTTTAGAATGACAGGGGTATCTCCTAAAAATACCAGTGCTCCGCTCTCCACCCCCAGCTCCCCCAGACCATTTACAACAAAAATTCAGAGTATGAGGCCCTGGCCTGAAAACCACTCAAGTAAACACTTCCCAACAGTGATTCAACAGAAGTCCAGGGGACATTTTGCTCCCCCAGGGGACATTTGGCAATGACTAGAGACATTGGAGTAGGAGGTGCTCATGACATCTAGTGGGTAGAGGCCAGGGATGTAGCTCAACTTCCCACAGTGCACAAGACAGCTCCTACCAAAATTACCTGGCCTGAAATGGCAAGAGTGCTGAGGCTCAGGAACCCCTGCTTTAAAATAAAAGCACTGCTTCCGAAGTAACAACCAGTTTTAGCCTCCACTTTTGAACACAGCAAATAATCTCCTTATTTACTGATGTGCAGTACATCCACATAAGAAAGCCTATTTACCAAGGTTGTAACAAATTGTGTATATCCTGTGTATCTCCTTTCTCTGGTCCCTGTCTAGTTACTCCAGTCAAAATGTACGTCCCATTTGTAAAGTACCCATGGAGAAAGGCATAAAGTTCATAAACTAGCAGCCTGTGGGCCAACTTGATCCATCCATCTATTTTGTTTATGCCAAAGTTCTCTTGAAATATACTGAATTGGTGCCAATCAGCTGCCCCTTTGGAGCTAGCTATATACCAGGAATTTATCACGGTCCTCAACTCATTGGCTTCATTCACTTATCCACTGCCCGCTACCTGGTGCTTTAAGCGTCTGAGTTGGCCCTCTCCTGCAGTTTTCTCTAATCATACAGGGGCGTGAAGCCTCTTCACTCCTCCTCTCTCCTCACCTTAAAAATATCCCACACCCATTCTGAATTCTCCAACTCCCACATCAATTGCCAAAATAGAACTGCTATCAAGAGACAAAACTAAGAGAAAAGTAGAAGTAGAGATGGCCTTTTTGCAACAACTCCCTTCTTTTAGTTGTCCTGTCATTAAAGATAGGCTGATTAGCACCTGATTCATCTCTGGGTGTTACAAACTAGCCTTGTCACTTCTAGCAAATTCCACTACAACTATATCTGGCACTTCTGTGCTCTTCCTTATAAGGAAAACCTTAAATTATTATGCTTCTCTCATGACCTTAGTGAATCCCTCCACCCCCCAAAATAGGTCAGAAGACTTTTATAGAAAATATCTATCAAAAGATTTGGTAGTGTTCTTTTAGAAAGTTCATGCCTCTTCCTTTGAAATCACAATCGTACAGTGGTGAGCTGTGCTTTTAAAGATCGCCTGACACAATCTACTCATTTTATTAATGAGGAAAATGAACCCCAAGTGAGGTTTGGTCACTTAGTCAAGGCCACATTCTGAGCTAGTGGCAGAGCCAGAATTAGAACGTTTGTTTCCATATACTGGCCTCACAGGTTTTCCATGATAACACTATCCTCCACTGTGGTTTTCCTACTCACATAACATCCTTACCAAAATACCTATTAACACGGGTAGACACTAGCTGCTATGGACATCAACTAACCAAAATTTTGGCTGGCTATTGGGGCTATCACTTAAACTTTGAGGGTGGAAAGAACTGGGAGTTTCTGGATTCCTTTTGTTCCTTTTATTGTGAATTATCTTGTTTCAGTTTACACTAACGAAAGGCTGATACCTTCAGAATCTTCCCTAAACCATAAAAATGGAAAACTTGCCTATATTTACAGCAACAGCAACATTTTCTAAACTCTAAAGTCAGAAACTGCCTCAAACCTCTACAATTCTCGAGATAGTAAGTAAAACTACCAATAGCTTTTGGGAGTGAAGTTTTAAGATGCAAAGATCAACGTGTCATTGAACTTTGACTTTCATCATCATTCTCTGGCAAATTGGCTTCTAAAATTTTAATTTGGTCTCAACTTTAACCTATTCCTCTCTTCCTATCCTAGCTTTTTTTTAAAAAAAAAAAAAAGTATAGACATCACTTTTTGCATATCAGGTCTTCCTCAAATGTTCTACCTACTCTGCACTTTAGTTTTTATGCCCAACTGACACTATCACTGACACCCTTGATATTTACATAAAATTCATTAAATGAACAGACACCCTACGATTTCCCCTGGAGAGCTTAGAACATCTTTGCTGCTGGATTTGATTTTCCTTCAGGGATGCTGAGTTTCATTCTGATACCTCAATGCATGCATTTTACTTTTAGGTGTTTCACAACCAGCTCCTTCGTTTTCTGGGGAAACATGATCCAATTAACAGAAGGTGGTGGAATCTATTCCCATCTCAGCTAGGCCTGAGGCAGGCTGGGAACCCGAATCTTCTTTGGTCCCACCTCAATCCGTGAAAGCCACCCACCAGCCCACCGGACAGGGAGAATGTGGGTGGGACACCAATGGAGAAGAGAAACCAAAGGTGCTGGCACTAAAGCCAGAGTTGTATTAGACCCTGCTCTGATGCTAGGAACCCAGGCGTCCGCTCTTCCCAAGCATCTAAGGCGTCTGCAGGCCAGGCCTCTAACTGCTTTAACATAACCTGATGAAGACAACAGTTCGAGTCCTGCCACTCCAGCCACACAGCAACACCTTAGAGCAGAAAAGGAACAAAATGCCGTTGCATAATTTATTCAACCTCAAGGTATTTCTAAACAGTTCTCACCCAACCAAAAAAAAAATTCTAAAAATAAAAACATTAAAAAGCCACCCACATCTCGTTCTGAAGTTTTAAGGGCTGTGAGGTTTGTGTCAAGCAGATTTGAAGCTAACGATGGCAGGTTTGGGGAGTCTCGCCTGCGATGAGGGTCCTGCAATGAGATGCCGTTTCTGTGTCTCCGGGTAAGTCCCAGGCTGGGTGCGAGGGGGCCAGGCCCTGCCCCTCCGCGCCCCGAAATCCGAGCCCCAGGAGAGCCCCTCGGATATCCCCTAGCCCCGCCTGCGGTTCCCACGGACTTTACCCGAAGCTGCGGAGATCCGGGGTGGCAGCCCGAATGGCGGCGGCCCCGGGCCCATGGGGACCCTTGGCCCCGTACTCACCGAAGTCCAGGAACTGTTTGATGGAGAGCGGCGACGGCGAAAAGCGCGAGTAGCGCTCGATCTGCTTGGGCACCGGCTGCTTCAGCAGCCACCGGAACAGCCGCATCCTCGCCGGGGCGGCGCACAGACCCGCCTAGACGCCCGGGTGGCCGCAAGGGCTGGCGCAGCCAAGCCGCACGGATACGGCACGTTTGCTAAGCGCGCACCCCGGCCTCTACCTCGGCCTCGGCGCCGCCGGTGCAGCCGCCGCAGCAGCAGCAGCAGCAGCCCCAGGACCGCGGCCGGCCGCCCGCGGCTTCCCTAGGCTCCGCCTCGCTGGGCGGAGTCGGTTGCTGCACGTACGCGGCGTGCGAGGGGCGGCGAGGAGCGCGAGGGGCACGCTGCCGCGCGCGCCCTCCACTGATTGGCCGCCGCTGCCTCTGTGACGTTTATATTTTGTCCGGGCGCTGCGCCAGAGACCCCCTCCCTGGCTCGTGGGACTCAGCCCAGCCCAGCAAGTGCAGCCGCTCTCAGCTCCGCCTCTGGCTGGGTTCTCCACTGCCGAAAGGTAGCCGAGGTGCCCGCGGACCGGGAAGAGGCCGGGAGCCCGGAATCCGATCCTCCGCGCTGCTCAAGACCCTTCTCAACCGCAGGCGCCTTTTCCGGGAGGAGGACTTGCAGTTCGCTGCATCTTGACACTTAGATTTTACAGCCTAGCTAGACTGACTCTGTTTCGTGGCCCAACCCCACCCCCACCTCCCTGCCTCACTCCCGAGAGAACGCCTTTGGACTGGATTGTTAGGTCGCTGGTTCTCTTTTTCGTGGTTCCTTGCCCCTCCTTCCCGCACAAGATTGTCACTGATTGCATTTCATGTCTCCCCACCACCACCGTTGGACGGGATCCATTGTGAGGTCAGGGGTCACTAACACCCCCTACCTCCCCAATGCCAGTGGACAGGATAATTGCAAGGTCACTGACTCTGTTTCATACCCCCCCACCCCACTACTACCATTGGAAAGGATCAAATGTAAGGTCACTGGCACTTTCTTTCATTTCCCTTCTCTACACCACCACCACAGGACAGCTCCCTTCATGCTTCACCACCACTTTTGGACAGGAGTCTATGCTTACACAGTGTTGGGTATTCTTTATCTCAAGTGAATTTGAGAGCCTGGCATGGTGACATGCACCTATAGTCCCAACTACCGTGCAGGCGGAGGTGGGAGGATCACGTGAGCCCAGAAGTTCAAGATCTGCCTAGGCAACATACCCAGACCCCCCTCTCAAAAAAAAAAAAAAAAAAGTGAACTTGAACTCAGGGCTCAGTATATGAAATTGTTATTTCCTATTTTGAGTGAATAAAGTACAGCTTGCTTTAGCCATTTCCACCAAACCTTGGCTTTTTTTTTTTTTTTTTGGCAATATGTAAACATAAATATGTAACCAAAAGGACAGGAAGAATGTTCTTTAAGGAAAGGTACAAATGTGACTGGAAGCCACTCCTTGGGTCTCTGATTGGACTAGTTTTCTCACTGAATGAGATTATTGGTGGGTAGCTATTTAGCTTTTGTGCCTTCAGTGGACGTTTATGCAGCCAATTCTTTGCTTAATAAAACAGTTGCATCTCTACTCTGAATGTAAAGAAAAGTAACATACACAGTAAAAGACATCGGTCAGGTGCGGTGGCTCACGCCTGTAATCCCAGCACTTTGGGAGGCCGAAGCGGGCGGATCACGAGGTCAGGAAATCGAGACCATCCTGGCTAACATGGTGAAACCCCAGCTCTACTAAAAGTACGAAAAATTAGCCGGGTGTGGTGGCGGGCCCCTGTAGCCCCAGCTACTCGGGAGGCTGGGGCAGGAGAATGGCATGAACCTGGGAAGCGGAGCTTGCAGTGAGCCGAGATCGTGCCACTGCACTCCAACCTGGGCAACAGATCAAGACTCCGTCTCAAAAAAAAAAAAAAAGTCATCCAGTGGTCTTCTAGACTTTTGGATTTTCAAGAACATCTTGGTCATCTTGGTAGAGGTATGTAGACTACCATGTCTTTTCCATTCAAATTAAATCAAAGCATTAAAAAAGACATACTAACAACTTCTTTAACCAGGAGCTTTACCAGAAGAGCTAAGTAATCCAGTTGGTGTGCATGGGCAGAGAAAGAGAAGACCAGTGGCCTGTGGTTCCTAAAGTGACTCTCAGGTGCTACCTGGAAGTGGAGCGATAATTGGTGGCAGTTGTCAGTGAGCAGGAAGAAGCTGGATATTTGTGGAGAGGGAGATTTTCTCAGCCTAAGCAACAAAGCGCTGATCTTTCTGCGCTCGCAAATCACTTGTTTCACTTCTTCCTTTTCCTACTGCACAAAATGCTACTTAAAATCCATTCTGTTGATTTGATTATTTAAACTTTCATGTACCTAATTTTATTTCTGCTTTTCCAAAAGGTGACAAAGTCCTAGAAGTTGGGAACAATATGAAAGAGCCGGATATAATGTAAAATGTGCTTAGACAAGGCTAAGGTCACCTAGGCTGTCTGCGTCACCCTTATTTTTATGTCAGATTAAGATACCTGATTTATCTCCCTGGCATTTGTGACAGTCAAATGAAATAAACCATATGTAATATAAATACAAGGTACTGTACCTCTTGTGTACAGCAGTGCATATATTTTTACCTAATACTTTCGTGATAACTTGCAGAGGCCAGAAGTGACACCAGTGTGTTGATAAATAGATCTTGATGAACTATTTTCAACTCCTTGTACATACCAAGGTCTAGTGCAGACCCCACTCCCAGTGGCTTTCAAAAGTGAAATCCCTGGACCTGCGGCAGCAGCATCACCTGAAAACTTGTTAGAAATGCAAACTCTTGGGGCATCTAATCCTAGCACTTTGGGAGGCAGAGGCGGGCAGGTTGCTTGAGCTCAGGAGTTGGAGACCAGCCTGGGCAACATGGCAAAACTCCGTCTCTACTAAAAATACAAAAGTATTAGCAGGGCAAGGTGGTGCGCTCCTATAGTCCCAGCTACTTGGGGGGCTGAGATGGGAGGATAGCTTGAGCTCAGGAAGTGGAGGCTGCAGTGAGCCAAAATTGCACCACTGCACACCAGCCTGGGTGACAAAGTGAGACCCAGTCTCAAAAAAAAAAAAAAAAGAGGCCGGGCGCAGTGGCTCACGCGTGTAATCCCAGCACTTTGGGAGTCTGAGGTGGGTGGATCACGAGGTCAGGAGATCGACACCAGCCTGGCTAACATGGTGAAACCCCGTCTCTACTAAAAATACAAAAATTAGCTGGGTGTGGTGGTGCACACCTGTAATTCCAGCTACTCGGGAGGCTGAGGCAGGAGAACCACTTGAACCCAGGAGGCGGGGTTGCAGTGAGCTGAGATTGCGCCATTGCACTCCAGCCTGGGCCACAGAGCAAGACTCTGTCTCAAAAAAAAAAAAAAAAATTAGGCCAGGTGCGGTAGCTCTCGCCTGTAATCCCAGCAGTTTGGGAGGCTGAGGCGGGTGGATCACCTGAGGTCGGGAGTTGGAGACCAGCCTGACCAAAATGGAGAAACTCCATCTCTACTAAAAATACAAAATTAGCAGGGCATAGTGACACATGCCTGTAATCCCAGCTACTCGGGAGGCTGAGGCAGGAGAATCGCTTGAACCTGGGAGGTGGAGGTTGCAGTGAGCCGAGATTGCACCATTGCACTCCAGGCTGGGCAACAAGAGCAAAACTCCATCTTAAAAAAAGAAAAAAAAGAAAAAGAAATGCAAACTCTTGGGCCCCACTGCAGCCCTACTGAAGCAGATCTGCGTTTTAGCAAGCAATGAGGGTCTTAAAGATATGGCCACAAATTCTTTGATACCCCTCAAGAGATGCAGCTTAATTCCTTTCCACTTGAATGTGGGTCAGACTTAGCTCATGCTTCTAACAAAGAAGAGTGTGGCCAGAAGTGATGAGATCTCACTCCGGAGACTGGGATCCTACAAAATGCCTGACCAGTACTCCTCAAAACTATCAAGGGTATTCAAAACAAGGAAAGCCTGAGAAACTGTCACTTAGCCAAGAAGAGCCTAAGGAGATATGACAACCAAATATAATGTACTATCCTGGTTGGGATTCTGGAACAGAAAAAAAGGATATTAGTAATGATAAATGTTTGAAGTGGTGGATACGCTAATCATCCTGATTTGACCACTCTACATTGTATGTATCAAAATGTCACTATATACCCCATAAATATGTACAATTATTATGTGTCAATTAAAAAATTTTTAAAGGATATTAGGATAGGGAGAGATTTGTTAAAGGATACAAAATTATGGCTATACAGGAGGAATAAGTTCTACTGTTCTATAGCACTGTAGGGTGACTATAGTTAAAAACAATGTATTATATAGTTTCAAATAGTTAGAAGGAGAATATTGAAGTTCCCAACACAAGGAAATGGTAAATGTTTGAGATTATGAATATGCTGATTACCCTGATCTGATCACTGTGTAACCTCATGAATATGTACAATTATTATTTGTCATTTAAAAATATAACTAGAAATTTAAAATATAGGCCGGGCGTGGTGGCTCATGCCTGTAATCCCAACACTTTGGGACGCTGAGGCAGGCAGATCACCTGAGGTCAGGAGTTCAAGACCAGCCTGGCCAACATGGTGAAACCCTGTCTGCACTAAAAATAAAACAATTAGCCAGGCATGATGGTGGGTGCCTGTAATCCCATACTTGGGAGGCTGAGGCAGAAGAATTGCTTGAACCCGGGAGGCGGAGGTTGCAGTGAGCCGAGATCGCGCTATTGCACTCCAGCCTGGGCGACAGAGTGAGACTCTGTCTCAAAAAAAAAAAAAAAGGGAATTTAAAAAATAAAGTCAATATAGGCAATCATTCTAGCTAAAAGGAATAAAATATTCTAAAACAAATGGACAAAGGGATGTTAGGTAAAACTAAGGAATTCTGAATAAAGTATAGACTTTGGCCCAAATTTGTTTAATAATAACATATCAATATTGGTTCATGAATTATAGCAAATGTACTATACTAATGCTCCCTGCCTCCCTACCTCTCTCCCTCCCCCCACCTCTCTCTCTCTCTGTCTCTGTCTCTCTCTCCTATGATACTCCCCCTGTGGAGCCTTGAGATGACAAAGCTCTAGCCAACACCTTGATTGACACCTCATTGTAACCTTGAGAGACACCTCATTGTAACCTGAGTCAGAACCACTCAACTAAGCAGCTCCTGGACTCCTGACCCCCAGAAATCCTTAGTTTGTTGTAATAAGTGTTTGTGGTTTCCAGCTGCTAAGTTTCTGCATAATTCGTTACGCAGCGACAGTTAACTAATATACAAGCCCTCCAGTAATTTTTTTTTTTTTTTTTGAGACAGACTCACTCTGTCACCCAGGCTGGAGTGCAGTGGCATGATCTCAGCTCATTGCAACCTCTGCCTCCCAGGTTCAAGCAATTCTCGTGCCTCAGCCTCCTGAGTAGCTGGAATTACAGGTGCGCACCATCACGCCTAGCTAATTTTTTGTATTTTTAGTAGAGACAGGGTTTCACCATGTTGCCCAGGCTGGTCTCGAACTCCCGAGCTCAGGCAATCTGCCCACCTCTGCCTCCCAAAATGCTAGGATTACAGGCGTGAGGCACCGCGCCCGGCCACCTGCGGGTAATTCTGATGCACCTCAGTGTGAAAATCACTGTCCTCCCCTAACCCACTCTAACCTAACTCCCTATTCCTTCCAGCTAATGCCTCAGATCTCAGTGTAATCATCACTTAAACATAAAGGGAGGCCTTCCCTGACCATAAAGTCAGTTCCTTCTCCTTGCCATATGTTTTCTCGATTCTCTGTACTTCCCAGAGTTACCTCCAAACACTTTGTTATAGTTTGATCAATGCGTGTCTTCTACACTAGACTTAAGCCTTGGCAGGGCTGGGACCAAGTCTGGTGTAGTCACTGCTGCATCCCCAGTACCCAGCATAACTAACAGTCACTGTTCAGGTTCACAACAAACATGTATTAAATACATAAAAATCAACAAAAATAACAACCAAACCTATCCCAAATCGCATTCCTTCTCAACAGCTGCTATAGAACACTAGAACTAGGCAAAGGTAGTTTTCTGAGTAATTTAAATAATAATGGACACTTTATTAAATCATAATATGATACAGCCAAAATCCAAAGTAGAGTGGAATAGATGAGAAAAAAAAGATCTATCTCCCTAACTAGTGGATCTTGTTACAAAATACCTCTGTCACCATTTGACAGGGGTATAATATCCCACTCTCCTTGTATTTTCTTCCTACTTTTCGCTTCTCGGTTAATGTTTTTTTGAGCACCTATTTTGTGCTGTGTGAAAGCACTTATGTTGTCTCTTCACAGTGAATATGATGGATGAATATTATCCTCATTTTACAGATGAGTGAGCTAAGACACAGAAAGGTTAAAATAATTTAAGTTTATACAACTCGTAAATGGCAGTCTGGGTTTGAATCCAGGTCTCCTGGCTCTCAATTCGATGTTCTTTCATAATACCAGCCTGCCTTTTTAAAACAAAATAGACTTTATTTTTAAAGAATTTTTAGGTTCACAGCAAAATTCAATGGAAAACACAGGGAATTCCCACATATCCCTCTGAGACACACATCCTCTTCCACCGTCAACATCCCCTACCAGACTGGTACATTTATCACAATCAAGGGACCCATATTAACACATCATTATCATCCAAAGTCCATAGTTTACATTAGGATTCACTCCTACTGTTGTACATTTTGTGGGTTTGGACAAACGTATAATGACAAGTATCCACCACTATAGTATCACACAGAATAGTTTTGCTGTCCTAAAACTCCTCTGTGCTCTGCCTATTCAACCCTCCCTTTCTTCTGACCCCTGGAAACCACTGATCTTTTCACTGTCTCTAATTTTGCCTTTTCCAGAATGTCATATAGTTGGAATTCTACAGGATGTGGCTTTTTCAGACTGGCTTCTTTCACATCGCCATATGCATTTAAAGTTTCTCAGTGTCTTTTCATGGCTTGATAGTTCATTTCTTTTTAGGGCTAAATAATATTTCACCGTGTTGGATTTATCACAGTTTATTATTCATTTACCTACTGAAGGATGTCTCGGTTGATTCCAAGATTTGCCAGGCGCCTTTCGATTTTAAGAGTGGGAAGTGAGATGGTGAAAATAAGTGAACTAGTGGATCAAGGGTTACTTAATAAAGCTTTACTAAATGTACATCTTTAATCAAATATGTGTATGATTTGAAGAAGTAGCTCTTTTCTCCCGTGTCTAGATTCTAGATTTGTTAATTTTTTTAGTTCTTATTTTTAATTCTTATGGATGCATAATAGCTGTATGTACTTATGGGGTAGGATTTTTTCAGCAAACTCTTTTGGATGGCCCAAACCCTCTTGAAGCCCTGTTTATCCTGGTCCTTTTGTTTCTAATTAAGGGGTTTCAGCCTTTATATTCCTCCAAAAGAGGTCAGAAAAGAATTTTTTGTTTGTTTGTTTGTTTGAGATGGAGTCTCGCTCTGTCACCCAGGCTGGAGTGCAGTGGTGCGATCTCAGTTCACCGCAACCTCCACCTCCCAGGTTCAAGCGATTCTCCTGCCTCAGCCTCCCAAATAGCTGGGATTACAGGCACATGCCACTGTGCCTGGCTAATTTTTTTCTTTCTTTTTTTTTTTTGTATTTTTAGTAGAGATGGGGTTTCGCCATGTTGGCCAGGCTGGTCTTGAACTCCTGATCTCAGTTGATCCATCCACCTCGGCCTCCTAAAGTGCTGGGATTACAGGCATGAGCCACCACGCCTGGCCAGAAAAGATTTTAAGTACAGGGATGTTGTGACAGGATAATTTATTGAGAAATTAAATCTATGTTTTGATTTTGCTGCTCTTGGAGGTGCAGAAGAAAGGAGTCGCTTATCTTCCCCAGCCTAAAAGACAGTGGAGTCTTTGGCTCTGGGCTTTGGGCTGCTATGCCTTGACGATATCATTAGCTGCTTATGTGCAATGGGGTGCTTTGGTTTCTAGGACTGAAAACAGAAGTTGGAAGATATAGGAGACATTTTGGTTACCTCTATAAAATCCATTCCTTCTTCTATTGGTAACTACTCCCACTTTTGTTCACTCCCCCGGGCAGTTCACTTGTGCCTTGGGAAGAAAATAGCCCACCTCAGTTGTAGTCATGATATATATATGGGTCAATCTACAAACTAATGAGCTTAATTCTGATTGCTGGCCATGGCTCCTGGTTCAAGGATAGATACTTGACCCAATTTAGGCCAATGATATAGGAGGAGACATTTCCTGGGAGCTTCTGTGAAAGAAACTTGCTGCTATTCTGAGGAAGCTTCTAGAAGCACCTCTCTCAACCTCTCACTTTTCTCCTTCTCTCTTCCTACCTCATTCCCATCTCTGGGTGCACTCAAGGAAGCATGTAGTACCTGGATTGCAGTAGACAACCATTTTGTGGCCAGAGGGAAGCTGACTTTGCAGAAAGCAGAGCAGAAATGGGAAGAAACTGGGTCCTCAGTGACGTTGTCAGGGCACTAAATCAATCCAACCTGAAGCCTTCTCTGAACTTCCAGTTACATGGGCCAGTACATTTTTATGGTTTAGGCCACCTTAAGCAGACTGATATTACTAGAGTCAAAACTATCATAGGGCTGGGAGCAGTGGCTCACGCCTGTAATCCCAGCACTTTAGGAGGCCAAGGCAAGTGGATCGCTTGAGCCCAGGAGTTCGAGACCAGCCTAGGCAACATGGCAAGACCCCATCTCTACTAAAAATACAAAAATTAGCTGGGCATGGTGGCATCCACCTACTACTGAGGAGGCCGAGTGGGGAGGATCATCTGAGCCTGAGAGGTTGAGGCTGCAGTGAGCCGTGATCTCGCCACTGTACTCCAGCCTAAGAGACAGAGCAAGACCCCATCTCAAACTAAAAACTGAAAAAGTATCCTAACTTTCATGCCAAGCATACTTCAGGTATCCTGTACATACATATGGGGACAAGCCCCCCAGTAATGGCTGCTGTTGGGCATCTTACCAGCTCTGCATGTAGGAATGCAAACCCAGATTTAATTTGATTTTTTAAAATAAAGAAAGATAATGTTTCTTGTGCCCAAGGGTTATGAACAAAATCAGATCCTATAATACCCAGAAGGGAAACAATAACAGAGGATGGTTAAATAAATCATGGCACACATACAATGAACCATTATACTGTCTTTAAAGGTTCTTTGTATGAAGTCTATATGAGAACACGGAAAATACAAACATTATAATAAGACGGAAAAAGCAAGATACTAAATTATGTATTAAATCTGAGCTTCAGGCAGGGCTCAGTGGCTCATGCCTGTAATCCCAGCACTTTGGAAGGCGGAGGCGGGAGGATCACTTGAGCCCAGGAGTTCGTGACCAGCCTAGGCAACGTGACAAAACCCCATCCCTACAAAAAACAAAAACAAAAAAATCAGCCAGGCCTGGCGACTTACGCCTATAGTCCCAGCTACTTGGGAAGCTGAGGTAGGAGGATGGATTGAGCTCAGGAGATCGAGGCTGCAGTGAGACAAGATCACACCACTGCACCCCAGTCTGGGTGACAGAGTGAGACCCTGTCTCTAAATAAATAAATAAACTGAGCTTAGCTATGAAGAGATCACCTAAACCTTTTTTATCGAAAGGTATAGAAGGAAATACAGCAAAATGCCAACAAAACAACCACCACTAATGAATGCTTTGAGTGATATCATGGTTTGATGTGACATTGAGAAAATCCTTAGAATCCCTGGGTGGCAATGTGTTCTAAAAATCTGAACCAAGGATAGGTAACATGAATGACTTTATTCAGTTCTCCTTCACCCCAAAAGATGACTTGTCAGAATCCACTGCTCTTCTGTTTTTATCCAAAACATGATCTTATCTGTTTCTATTAATATTTACTTAGTCTCATAATTAACAGAGCATGAACCATTATTTGCAGCGGACTCTGACATCTGAGGTGCCACCTATTATCTAGAAAACTTGGCATTTCTTACATCAGCATTTAGTAAAGCCTTCTTTCATCCAAGCCGTTTGCCAAAGTACAGCCCTTACCTCCACCCCCAACCATCACAACCACCACCAGCTTCCAAATTGCTATGATTTCCATCAGGCAGTGTTGTGTAGCTACCAGGGGGGCCTTTTCCCTAGGCCACCAGGGTCTTATTGTCAGCCCCAGCTGTTTTCACCTTGGCCCCTCCACTAGATCTCATTTTTCTGGAGGTATTAAAGTTTTGAGAAAAAGAAAAACAGGCCAGGCACGGTGGCTCATGCCTGTAATCCCAGCACTTTGGGAGGTCGAGGCGAGAGGATCACTTGAACCTAGGCCAGCCTGGCCAACATGGTGAAACCTCATTTCTACTAAAAACACAAAAACTAGCCAGGCGCAGTGTTGCGTGCCTGTAATCCCAGGTACTCGGGAGGCTGAGGCAGGAGAATCACTTGAACCCAGGAGGTGGAGGTTGCAGTGAGCCGAGATTGTGCCACAGCACTCCAGCCTGGGCAACAGAGCAAGACTCCGTCAAAAAAAAAAAAGGAAGGAAGGAAGGAAGGAAGGAAGGAAGGAAGGAAAGAAAGAAAGAAAGAAAAAGAAAGAAAAACAGCCATTCTTCACAAGGAATTTAGGGATTCCTATTCAAGAATAATTTGTACCTTGTATCATCTGATGCATAAAATGACTATAGTATTAGTGATATTAAAGGAACAGAACTGGGGCCAAATGCTTCCCCCAATTTGAAGTGTGCCATAGAATAGAATAGAATAGAATAGGGCAGATTTCAAATCTATAGAGATTCATCCTCATGAGAAGTGCTAGAACTGCACTGCCCAATAGAGTACCACTAGCTACATGGGGTCGAAATGTGGCTAGTCCAAATTGAGACATGTCATATGTATAAAATTCACACCAGATTTCAGACTTGATATGAAAAAGGAGGTAAACTATCTCATCAATAATTTTTTAGAGATGAGGGTCTTGCTATGTTACCCAGGCCTGCCTCAAATTCCTGGACTCAAGCTATTCTCCAGCGTCAGCCTCCCAAGTAGCTGGGATTACAGGCATGAGCCATTGTGTCTGGCTACATTACTAATTTTTATAATGATTACATGTTGAAATGATAACTGATATGGTTTGGCTGTGTCCCCACCCAAATCTCATCTTAAATTGTAGCTCCCAGCCAGGCGCGGTGGCTCACACCTATAATCCCAGCACTTTGGGAGGCCAAGGCGGGTGAATCACGAGGTCAGGAATTCCAGACCAGCCTGACCAACATGAAACCCTGTCTCTACTAAAAATACAAAAAAAAATTAGCCGGGCATAGTGGTGCGTGCCTGTAATCCCAGCAACTCAGGAGGCTGAGGCAGGAGAATTGCTTGAACCTAAGAGGCAGAGATTGCAGTGAGCCGAGATCACGACACCACACTCCAGCCTGGGTGACAGAGTGAGACTCCGTCTCAAAAAAAAAAAAAAAACTGTAGCTCCCTTAATTCCCACATGTTGTGGGAGGGACTGTGGGGAGCCAAATTCACATTCCCATGCATTGGCAAAGCCTGCAGACAGGGAAGTAGGTGGGATGGCAAAGACCACCACTGAAGATCCTGTTATGGGTAGCTTCCTGTTCTTACCAGATCATTGAAGCGCTGTGAATGGCTTTTCATAGTTAATAGTTAGCATAAGACAGACTGCAGAGGCCGCATCAAAGGAAGACAAAAATAGTTATTGTCTGGACTGTTAACCCCTGGCATGTATAAAAACACTGAATAAACCAGAGCTTGTCGGCGCTTCCCTATCAGGGGACCGTCCCTACTAATCCCGCTTCTCTGTGTCTTTCTTTCACCATTCTTCTCACTACTTCTCGGTGCATCCCTGAATAACCCCTGCGGCCAGACCGCTAGAAGGGACCCCATGGGAGACAATTGAATCATGGAGGCGGTTTCTCCCACACTGTTCTTGTGGTAATAAATAAGTCTCATGAGAGCTGATGATTTTATAAGGGGTTTCCCCTTTCACTTGACTCTCATTTTTCTCTTTGTCTGCTGCCATGTAATATGTGCCTTTCACCTTCTGCCATGATTGTGAGGCTGCCCCAGCCATGTGGAACTGTGAGTCCATTAAACTTCTTTTTCTTTATAAATTACCCAGTCTCGGGTCTTTATCAGCAGTGTGAGAATGGACTAATACAATAACCTTTTGGATATATTGATTAAATATAACATATTGTTAAAATTGATTTTATCTGTTTCTTTTTACCCTTTTAAAAGTGTGCCTTCTAGAAAATGTAAAATTACCTCAGTGGCTCACATTTGTGGCTCATATTAGATTTCTACTGGACAGTGCTGTGCTAGGTATATTGCAGAGTGTCCTTTATACTTCTATTTATTTGGGAAGGTAACTAGCATTAGCTTCTGGACTTCTTTGTGCCAGGGCTGTGTTAGGTGCAGTTACCTCTTTTAATCCTCATATCATTTACAGATGAAGAAAACTGAGGCCTAAAAAGTTAAGTAACCTGCCTAAGGTCAGCCACTGAAGTATGGTAGAGCCAATAAATTCAATACTGGATTCTTGTTCAGTGCGTTATTCAGTTGGCAAGTGCTATAGTTTGAATGTTTGTCCCCTCCAAATCTCATGTGGAAATTTGATCCACAATGTTGGAGATGGGATCTGGTGGGACATGTTTGGGTTATAGGGGTGTGTATTAGTCCATTTTCATGCTGCTAATAAAGTCATACCTGAGACTGGGAAATTTACAAAAGAAAGGGGTTTAATGGACTTACAGTTCCACATGGCTGGGGCGGCCTTGCAATCATGGCAGAAGGCAAGGAGGAGCAAGTCACGTCTTATGTGGTTGGTGGCAGGCAGAGAGCTGTGCAGGGAAACTCCCGTTTTTAAAACCATCAGATCTCTTGAGACTTATTCACTATCATGAGAACAGCATGGGAAAGACCCACCCTTATGATTCAATTATCTCCCACCGGGTCCCTCCCACAACACATGGGAATTATGGGAGCTACAAGATAAGATTTGGGTGGGGACATAGAGCCAAACCATATCAGGGTGGATCCTTTGTGAATAGATTAATGTCCTCCCTGGGTCGGGAGTGTGGGAGGGTGAGTTCTCACTTTATTAATTCCCACCAGAGCTGGTTGTGAAAAAGACTCTGGCATCTCCCTCCCCTTTCTATTGCTTCCTCTCTCGCCATGTGATTTCTGCATACCCTGGCTCCCCTTCCCCTTCTGACATAAGTGGAAGCAGCCTGAGGCTTTCACCAGGAGCAGATGCTGGCACCATGCTACTTGTACAGCCTGCAGAGCCAAATAAACCTGTTTTCTTCATAAATCACCCAGCCTCAGGTATTCCTTAATAGCAACACTAAATGGACTAAAACACCAAGGCATTTTTCTCGGCCATGATTTGAAGATCTATACAAGCAGAGGAAGTGATGACAAAAAAGAATTGGAGGAGACGTGTTCTCAAAAAATGAAATTGCTTCACACAGATAAGCTTCACTGAAAAAATAAAACTACACTTCCTTAGTCCTTGAGGCCAAGTTAACAAACACATGACTGGTGATGAGTGATGTAGCCTTTTTATATAACCATAACTTAGAGTTTTTGAGTGGGTGCTGTTGAAGATCTAGACTTTTCCCATTCAAGAAAGAAAGATTCCTATATTTGTCTATAGTTTTAGATGTAGCCGGAAGAAAACTTTGCTAGCTAGTCCTGTAATTTTTTTTTTTTTTGAGACAGGGTCCCGCTGTGTCACCCAGGCTGGAGTGCAGTGGTGCAATCATGATCTTAGGTGAATTATCTAACCTCTCTGAGCTTTGGTTTTCTCATCCAAAAAGTGGGATATTAGAATAATGAAGCCTCCTTCACAGGTTTGTTGTAAGGACTGAAAATATTACTCTCCTGGCATCTACCAGCTTTCAATTATGGGGGCTGCTGCTGTTTCCATACATTTGAGCATGACAGCATAGTGTAGGCAGACACCTGACCTTGAAGTTCCAGGCCAAGATCTGCCACTAACTAGCTCTATGGGTTTGGGAAAATTGCTTTATCTTTCAACACCCTGTTCCTCAGATGTAAAGTGAGAGGGCTTGACTTCAGCTGATCTCTAAAAGAGAGATCATGAGTCTATGAGAAGAGCTCTGACTACAATACTAAATTATTTATTGATGCCAATGTAGTCACCCGAAGCTATTGTTCCTCAAGTACTAATTTATTCAATAGATCCTGAGGGAAGGGTTAGGACAAGTACTTTCACAGGAAAATAAGAGGAAATCATTTATTTTACTATAAGGAATAATTTCCAAAGCTGAAGGACAAAGGAAATAATGAAGAGAGGGGGAAAAGAGCTACCTCCAAATTTACGCATAAAAGCTATGTTTGTGTTCAAAGCATTATTCAAAACCAAGTTCAGAACTCTGATATTCCTCTCTAATTACATCAATTATTTTTTCACCAGCTTACAAAGCAAGTTTACTGCATGAGTCAGAGCTGTATTCTGTTTTTCCCTGTATAATTCCTTGTATAACCCTTTTTTTTCTTGCATTCCTTTCCCTCAAAATGGCTTCGTTCTTTCACTGCATTTTTTTTTTTCTTCTCAGCATTCCTGTTGTTGCCCTGGTTTCAGTGAGAAAGTCACTTTGGTCTTGGATAAGTTTTATTTGGCAGTATAACCCAAGAAATATCTCATTCTTATGCTATGTCGTCTCATAGGGTGGAGAAGATTGGACTCTTATATACACCTCATAGTCATGGTCAAGGAACTCCATCTGAATTGGGTATAAGCTGAATTTCAGTAGTCAATAAAAAAGTAAAGATACATTTTCTCTTCCTCTTATTTAAACCTTCAATCTGGGGCAACTGTTGCCTTTTCCAATAGCCTTTCTGGCTTCTCCTAGGTAGAAGACTCACCTGTAACCTTCCCTTATACTTATCCATGCCTCACCTGCCTAACTAAGATCCTGTTGTCCTTTGTCTTCTCACAGGACTGGCCATGTTCCCAGCGAAGAACCGCTGCATACTCACTGGATGAGAAGCAGTTGCAATGAGATTTTGATTAACTCAGACTCCCTGGAGACATAAAATCTCTCCAACATTAGGAGAGTGAAAGGAAGAAAGTGAAGGAGAAAGTGAGTTCATGGTTCAAGTTGCAGAATAACCAAGAAAGAGATGGCAGCAAGCAAGGACTCAAGAGCTAAGAAGAACAACTGATAGAATGATTCTGGCCAAAGCATCCACGGAGGTGTGGTGCTATGATCTGAATACTTGTGCCCCTCAAAATTCATATGCAAAAACCCTAATCCCGAAGGTGAAGGTGTTAGGAGGAGGGGCCTTTGGGAGGTGATTAGGTCATCATGAATGGGGTCGGTGCCCTTATAAAAGAGGCCCCAGAGAGCTAGCTTGCCCCTTCCACCATGTGAGGATTCAGTGAGAAGGCACCATCTTTGAGAAAGCAGGCCCTCACCAGATAATGAATCTGCCGGTGCCTTGACCTTGGAATTCCCAGCCTCTAGAACTGCAAGACATGAACTTCTGTTGTTTATAAGTTACCCAGTAGGCGAATGGCAGCCTAAACAGACTAATACATGTGGTTAAAACCCAGGGGGCCTGGAGTCCTTTCCACCACCTACATTTGTCTTTTTGGGAGAGCAAAGTACATGTGCGTGCTATTGGTGGGGGAAGGGGAACTTTTCTAGGGGTGATTCGAAGTGCAATCATATTTCGGCCCCACCCCCAACAGCACTGGATTTCTCACCACCATGCAGCTTTTCCTGCCAGAAACACTCTGAGGAGGTGACAATTCCTGATTCTGCTCCCTACTCCCCCACCATACCAAATTCATGCTAAGGTCATTAATGATCTTCATGACCAAGGGATACTTTTTAGTCCTGTTTTTCTTGATCTTGTGGTCACTCCCTCCCTGTTGGAAAACCCTCTTTCTTTGAATTCAGTGACTCTATGCCCTCCTTGTTTTCTTCCTGCTCTCTGGACACTGCTGGGTCTCTCTTCGTGACTTCTGCTTCTCTGCTTTATCTTAGAGTTTCTTAGAGCTCTGTCCTCACCCTTTTCTTAGTTGCCCCTCTCTTCTAGGCAATTTCCATTATCCCTGTGGCTTCACTTACCATCTCAATCCTGACTCCCAAATTTAAATCTCCTGCCCCTACATATCCAAATGCCTACTAGCCATTTCCTCTTGAGTGTCTTAGTGATCTCCTCAAGCTATACGTGTCCAAAATGGTACTCTTCTGTTCTTGTCAAAATCTTTATCTCCCAGCATTGCTCCCTTCCTTAGAAAATGGTGGCTTCATTGACCAGGTTGCTTAAGATAAGAACCTGGGAATCACTCTTAACACCTCCCTGTCTATCACCTCTTACATCCCCTCAGGCAACAAGTCTTTGCATTCTGTGTCCTCTATATCTCTCGAATCCTCTGCTTTCTTCCATCCCAACTACCACTATCCTGGCCAGGGCTATGGTTACTTTTCATCAGGCTATGGCAATGTTCTTATAACTGGCCTCCCTACATTTTCTCTTGCCTCCCACCCTATTCTTTCATCCATTGCAGCTTACGTGATCTTTAAAAATGTACATATAGTCATGCCACTCTCCTTCAATGGCCTATCCCTGCCTGGTCTAGACCCTAGCATCTCTCCATCTCCTCTTGTACAACTCTAGCTCTTATTTTGTCTGCTTCGGCAATACTGGATATATTTTAATTCTTTAAAATTCAGTGTTTTGCCTGCCTACAGCTTTTGGCTATGCTCTTCCTTCTGTCTAAAATGCTCTTTCCACTCCCATTGACCTGAAATAGCTAACCCCTACTCATCCTTAGAGTCTGCCTTAAACACCATGTCCTCAGGAAAACCTTTCCTGATCCTCCCAATGGACTCAGTCTCCTTTTAATCACTCCCATCACACCAGGCAGGCGGTACTCCTCCATAACACGCTGCACACTTGAAGTTGATTAATAGCAAGTTTTGGTTTGCTGCCAGTGTTCCTCTCACAGCTGTAAGTTCCATATTGGCAGAGCCCTGCCAGTTTGTCCGCCACTGAGGTCTCAGTTCCTAGCATAGTGTCCAGCTGATCGCTAGCTCTCTGAACAATGCCCCCAGTCATTACTCCCAATGCTGTCACCAAGCCAGGCTTGTTGAATTGAAAACATCCTGTGGAGTCTTCCTATATTAGTTTTCAGTTGCTGCTGTATCAAATTACCACAAACTTAGTGGCTTAAAGCAACACAGATTTATTATCTTACAGTTCTAAAGGTCAGAAGTCCTAAAATCAAGGAGTAGGCAGGGCTGAATTCCTTCTGGAAGCTCTAGGTGAGCACTGACTTCTTTGCCTTTCTGGCTTTTTGAGGTTGCCTGTGTTCCTTGGCTCCTGGCCCTGTATCCCTCCAACCTCTGTTTCCATTGTCTCATCTCCTTCTCTGACTCTCCTGATCTCACTCTTACCCTCCTGTCTCCCTCTTATAAGAACCTTCGTGATTACATTGGACCCATCCAGATAATCCAGGGTAATCTCCGTATCTCAAGATCTTTAATTTAATCATATTTGCAATATCCCTTTTGTCATGTTAAGGTAACACATTCACAGCTTCCAGGGATAGGAGGTAGACAGGAGGTAGACATCTTTGGGGGGTAGGGTGCTATGGTGTGAATGTGTCCCCCAAAACCCATATGTTGGAAACTTAATCCACAATGCTACAGCATTGGGAGGTGTGGCCTTTTGGGAGGTATTTAGATTATGAGGGCTCTCTCCTCATGAATGGATTAATGTCATTATAAAAAGGGCTTTCCAGAGTGGGTTTGCTGTCTTCTGCTCTTCTGCCATGTGAGGACATAGCCTTAGTCCTTTTTTTTTTTTTTTTGTCCTTGTACTTTTCACTATGTGTGGACACAGCAAGAAGGTCCTCACAAGACACCAGATTCTGGCACCTTGATATTCAACTTCTTAGCTTCAGAACTGTGAAAAATCAATTTCTGTCCTTTATAAATTACCCAGTCTCAGATATTTTGCCATAGCAGCAGAAAACAGACAAAGACGGAGGAGAAGGAGACATTATTCAGCCTCCTGTGCCCCAGCCTCCCATGCCCCAGAAGATATTTTGCAAAGTTTGTGGGAACAAGTTCTGAACTTACCTACAAAATATCACACACCAGACACACTCATATACATAACAGTACTGACCACTATTACAACTTGCTCCTAGATTCTCTTGTAAATTTGTTTTCATTAGTCTTCCCTCAAGTGTGTACATATACTCCATAGTGTTCACATATACATAGTCCTCAATATGCTTGGAATATTCTTCCAGATTCCTGTCCCATTGATGAGGAAGGCAGAGCCACAGGAAGGGAGTGAGGTTCAGCCAAGCAGCTGAAGTGACCTCCTTGTCTACTCTCCCAACTCCAAGTCCGCTATCCAAACTGTCACTTTCTCAAGAAACTGGCTGAGAGGATGGTCACAAGTTGTCTCAGGTGGAAGAATTTTAGCAAGAAGCTGTGGTTGAACATTTTTAGATGCATTTATAATTTATAGGACAATGTTCAGAAAATGCACACCACCTTATTTGGCAAAAAGGGTTTCATGATACAAATAATGTGCGTTTTAAATACCTGATTCAGTTGGCATCAATACTCTTAAGACTGTGATACCCTGATCCTCAAAATGCTACCTATGGACCACTGTGCATCCACCTCAGAGTTGGGGTGGGTAGAAACACCAAGCCCTAGGAATGGCCTTATCTTGCGTTACAGCTGTGATCTCATGCTTTTCTGATAGTTACAGAAATCAAACAGAAAATGCTACTTCTGGCAGCACTGAATGTACTAACTGGGAACGAATCTTGCTCCCAACAGGCATGATCTAGATATTTGTGGAAGCAAAGACAAACGTGTTTTTCTCTCATGGCATCTACTTTCCTTGCGGTAACCAGCTCTCAATTATTTAACCCTTGCTCCCATCTAGGGATTATTGCTTTGTGAGCATTCTATTTTTTTCTTAAGTCCTGATTATTTGACCCATGAAAGATTTCCAAGGGGGCAAGAAGGAATTGAAAACATTTTTCTCCTTCCTTATCCTCCTGAGTAGCTGGAACTACAGGTGTGCACTACCAGATCTGGCTAATTTTTGTATTTTTGGTAGAGACAGGGTTTCACCATGTTGGCCAGGCTGGTCTTGAACTCCTGACCTCAGGTGATCCGCCGCCTCAGCCTCCCAAAGTGCTGAGATTACAGGCATGAGCCACCATGCCCAGCCCATTTTTCTACATTCTTCATACTTTTATTTATTAAAAGGAGAACATCACTTCTAAGGAAAGCTCTGGGTGGGTTGCTCTGAGTCCTCTGACCCTAAGAGATGGACATCCCTATAGTGTAATCTAGTCATGATGTTTCAGAGCGTGGAGGGAACTCAGTGATCAGCTGGTCTATCTTTTTGTTTTGTAGATGAGGAAGCAGCAGCCTAGACAGTTGAGTGAATCGCCCAGGGACATACAGGTCAGGGCTGTTGACAGTTTCATAAGGCCATAAAAAAATATCAACCACGAGTCTACATATCTTGCTGATAACAGTTATAGATACAGCTTCCATATAATAAATTTAGTCTTTACTGTTTTAAGATTTCGTGATAATTCAATCTGAGCTAGGCCAAAGTTTACTTGAAACCCTCTTTGAAAGAAAAGCTTGCTAAGCAATTAAAGGTGTAAAAAGATCATAGGATATCTAGTTTACCTGTTTCTAGGAGCAAACTGTACAAAGGACATTTGCCTTTAACTATATGCAACTACGCTTCTGCTTTTAAAATAAACCATTAAACTAGGCCTTGCAAAACATCAATTTGGAACCATCTTGTTAATTATTTACTCCTCATTACATATTTGCAATTAAAATTGTTTTAAGTCACGAGCATCAGACTTTTCATTGATCTGGTTTAAGTATGCCTTCTACTGACTCAGAATTAACTGCAGGGCATCAAAAGGAATCAGAAATTGTGTGGCAAGCCTGACTCTGCCAGGGCAACTGTCCTCATTTACCTTGAGTGAATCTTGGACACTTTTGCTTTGATGAATGGGAAGGGCGGAGTGTTTAGTAATTTGTTTTCCCCACCAGTACTGATGTGGTTCTTTTAATGGCAACCCCTATTTATACACATCAAGGATTTCTTCAGATGAAAACTGACAACAAGGTAAGTCATTCCAAGGCCTTTCGGAAGTCCTTTGTCCTTCCTTCCTACACCCCACACACCATTATCCTAGGCAGCTTCTGCCACCCAGCTCTCTAGGGAACAGTTAATCTGACAGGATTTGGTTTAAACTCTGGGCCCCTACCAAGACATTCAAGGAAAAGTCTCCTAACTGTTTTGTCAGTTGCAAAATACAACTGATTCCTCATGGAAATCTCTTTCCCTCCTTTAAGGCAGGGACTATTATTCAAGGCTACGTACTTTTCAAAGAATCTTGCTTTGGGGTGGTTCTCTGTATTGAAAGGACACTTTTGATATTGCCCATGATTTCATCCTCCTCTTCCTTCCCTTGTATCTAGGGTTACCAGATGAAATGCAGGACATCCAGTGAAATTTGAATTTCAGACAAACAACAAAATGTTTTACTACAAGCATGCCTCATGTACTATATGGAACATACTTATACTAAAAAAATTATTTGCTGATTGTGTAAAATTCAAATTTCACTAGGTATCCTGGATTGATTGATGGTTTTGCTTTTTGTTTTTTGCTAGATCTGGCAACCCCATATGATTCCCTTCTTTTAACTTTGTTTTGTTCTTGATATGGTTTGACCATGTCCCCACCCAAATCTCATCTTGAAGTGTAGCTCCCACAATTCCCACATGTTGTGGGAGGGACCCGGTGGGAGGTAATTGAATCTTGGGGGCGGGTCTTTCCCACGCTGTTCTCATGATAGTGAATAATTCTCCCGAGATCTGATGGTTTCTCTGCTCACGGTGAGAGCTAGAGCAAGAGGGAGAGTTGGGGGAGGTGTCATACACTTTTAAATGACCAGATCTCTCAAGAACTTACTATTGTGATTACCACACCAAGCCATGAGGGAACTGCCCCCATGATCAAATCACCTCCCACCAGGCCCCACCTCCAACACTAGGGATTATATTTCAACATGAGATTTGGAGGGGACAACATCCAAACTATATCAAATACCTTACTAGAAGTGATTTAAAAATTTTATCTCCATCTACTTTAAGTAAACGCTTTTAAAAGTATAACATGCATACAGAAATGTGTCCAATTAAAATATGCACAGCTGGATGAATTTTCCCAAAGTAGACATCCTAGGTAGCCAGCACCCAGATCGAGAAATACAACACTAGAGGCCAGGCGTGGTAGCTCACCCCTGTAATCTCAGCACTTTGGGAGACCGAGGTGGATGGATCATTTGAGGTCAGGAGTTCAAGATCAGCCTGGGCAACATGGAGAAACCCCGTCTCTACTAAAACTACAAAAATTAGCCGGGCTTGGTGGTGCACACCTGTAATCTCAGCTACTCGGGAGGCTGAGGCAGGAGAATCGCTTGAACCCCAGGAGGCAGAGGTTGCAGTGAGCCGAGATCGTGCCACTGCACTCCAGCCTGAGCGACAGAGCGCGACTTCATCTCAAGAAAAAAAAAAAAAGAAAGAAATACAACATTAGAAAGGAAATCTTGTCACATGCTACTACATGGAGGAAACTTGTTTGGCTAAGTGAAAGAGGCCAGGCACAAACGGATGAATAGTACGTGATTCCACTTATGTGAGGTACCTAGAGTAGTCAAATTCATAGAGACAGAAATTAGAAGGGTGGTTGCCAGGAGTTGGAGGAGGGGGCAAAGGGGAGTTGTTGTCTAATGGGTGTAAAGTTTCAGTTTTTGAAGATAAAAAATTCTGGAGATCTGCTTCACAACGTTGTGAATATACTTAACACTACTGAATTGTCCACTTAAAAATGGTTAGGATGGTAAATTTTATACCATGTGTTTTTATACCACAGAAAAACAAGAAACACAGCATTACCAGCACCCCAGAAGCCCGCATGCCCCTTTCCGGCAACTCCCTCTTATCCAAGATAACCGCTATCCTGGTCTGTAAAATACCCCATCTATTAGGTTGGCGCAAAAGTATTTGAAAGTAACTTGGTTGGTGCAATGACTTTTGCGCCAGCCAAATACTTTCAAAAGATTCGAGAGTTACAGAGCGAGAAAACAGTTTATCAGACCCCTTTCCTTCTGACAGGAAGATGCCTTCAGATCAGAAAAGAATTTGATAGTGCCTATCACGATGCCTGGCATACAGAAGTAGCTTTAAAATGTTTGCTAATTCTGTGTTGAGTGAAGGCCCTAGGCTTGTGATTACAGGGAGTCCTGGGGGTAGAACAGGGCACCCAAGAAGGAAGATGGAAGTGCTGAAAACAAATACAAGCTACTTTGCAATCCAGCCAAAGGTCAGCCCTGCATATTTATTACAGGTTTATTAACTGGCGACGCATTTTCTTCGCTTTCACTGCGTTGACAACATGATCTCTAGGTTCATATTTTAATCCAGCTCAAAGTATGTATATTTTTTTGCTATTGTGCACATAACACTAACTGCTTATTTTCTTACCAGGGTGTTTATTGCCAATGTGTACAGCGTAAGACTAAATCAATGTGTTTGTTAATGCTTACTTCCAAATTCCTCAGGGGAAAATTCTAAACTCAAGGAAATTTAGGTTCACTTAATTTAAAAACCGCCTTAAAGATTCAATGCACTGGACTTTTTGATTATGTGATTTTCCAAGAGGGCACCAAATGTTCTGAAGAACAAATGACAAAGCTGTACGCATCATGACCATGAAAATAGATAAAATTGTTACTTTAGACCACAAATGGTAGGGACTAGGGCAGAGTTGAACAATCTTTTTACAGTCTTGAAGCCAAGAGAATATGATAATACCGCTCCGATGTCAGGTGGTGGGCAGAGATGTTGGGTGCCTTGGAAACAGAAAAGGTAATGTCACACTATACTTAAGTATTAGTTATTTGAAACAGTGGTCTCACACCTAATGATCCTTTTTTTTTATTTTTTATTTTTTTTTGAGACAAGTCGCCCAGGCTGCAGTGTAGTGGCATGATCTCGGCTCACTGCACCATCTGCCTCCCAGGTTCAAGCAATTCTCCTGCCTCAGTCTCCTGAGTAGCTGAGATTACAGGCACACACCACCATGCCCGGCTAATTTTTTTGTACTTTTAGTAGAGATGGGGTTTCGTCACCTTGGCCAGGCTGGTCTCAAATTCCTGACCTCAGATGATCCACCCGCCTGGGCCTCCCAAAGTGTTGGGATTACAGGCGTGAGCCACCGTGCCCGGCCCTAATGATCCATTTTAAAGCCCATATATAGTAGCCCCCCTGTACTAACCTGAGATGAAATTCATAAGTGATACCACATACTCTTACATGTAATTATAAAAGACCAACATAACGTCCTAATAGAGAGGAGAAGTAAAAGCAAAGTAATGTATAATAAAATAACATGCACATTAAAATGTAAACCCTCAGGCATGGCAACACTAGAAGACATTAAAAAGTAGTCAGATGCTCACACTAATCTGTGAGTGACAGCTCGTGATGCGGACTGACACAAGTGTGCTTTAGTGGCAACTCAAATCACAAAAGCGCCTCTGCCCATGTTGCTGTGACTTCCCAACATGGTGAAACCATGGAACACTGGAAAGTTCTAGTCAAAACTAAATGCAAGCATCCTTCAGCTGGTATAGTACTCGACTTGTTGGAATATTAGGTGCTTATTTTCACCCACATGAAGGTTCAGCAGGAAATGTGAAGGTCATTTGGAACATGGGACTATTTCCAATTCTAGAATCACTCTCCCCCACCCTTTAAATGTCAATAGGCTCCCCCAATCATTGTGACAACCAAAAAAAAAATGCCACCATCAATTTCTAAAATGTCCTCCACCCCAGACAATACTGCATCCCATTTAGAATCTCTGATTTAGAGTTTTAAAAAAAATCATTTGCAGATTTTTTTTTTTTTTTTTTTTGAGACAGGATCCCACTGTGTCACCCGGGCTGGAGTGCAGTGGTGAGATCACGGCTCACTGCAGCCTCAACCTCCAGGGTTCAGGTGATCCTCCCGCATCAGCCTCCCGGGTAGCTGGGACTGCAGGCATGCCACGCCCGGTTAATTTTTTGTATGTTTTATAGAGACGGGCTTTCACCATGTTGCCCAGGTTGGTCTTGAACCCCTGGGCTCAAGAGATCCTCCCACCTCAGCCTCCCAAAGTGCTGGAATTATAGGTGTGAACCACCGCACCCAGCCTTGAATCATTTTTTTAAATCTCAAAACACATAAGTTATAAAACGATCCACATCCTCAGAAATTCCCCTATTTTTGATTCACATTCCTTTGGATTTAAAAAAAAAATCCATCTTTGATTCTACAGTCCCACCAAAAAGAAGTTTCTCAATATCTGAGTCAGTAAGCACATGGGGTCAATAACTAAAATTACATAGTACTTTTCTTCCTGGAAATACTTACCTAGTATTTTAGTTATTAAAATAATAGGCCGCCAAAGGAAAAAAAAAGAGCAAAGCCCTGCAGGTTGTCTCATCAAGAAAAGCAATTTGAGGAGAAGAAAATGTCGTACAGAACTAAGATAGCAATAAACATTGTAATTATTGTTTTTGTTTAATTTTCCAGGTATTGGTTAGCTGTGTTTTTCAAAAATGTTCCATAATTGTTCTTAAAAATTCTTGATTAGCAACACAAATACAAATCGACTACCCTACCTACGCTCTCAGTTCCAGCCTACAGAGCACTGTTCTCAGATGGGGGTTTCATGTATCTTGGGGCCAGAGGTGTCCTGAAGCCGGCTGGTACTGGCCCAAAAGAGCTGATTGCACACATACCTTCCCGACTTTGCATTTGGCAAAGTCAAGTTGGTAGCCTGAAATCAGCAGTAATGAGAGGTATTCATACCCCAGAAATTGACAAACGGTACAAATCAACTCCACCTCCTACTCAGCCCCCTTCCAGACAGCCTAGTGTTAAATATTTACCAGGTACCACTGCATAGGCTGGCTTGTAGGAAAGAATAATTTGTTTTAGAAGCATAAAAGAAGACATTGTTACAAACTCTTTTGGAAAAGATGAGTCCAAATTGGACTCTCCAGTGTTTGATCACATTCTAGTAAGATTAGCAAATTATGGCTCATAAATAAACAAGGAGCCAAAACTAAATAGAAGCATTAACTCACCAGTATTCAGATATTTATTTAGCACCAATTATGCACAAAAGAATCTCCTTAGATCCTTTCTGGAACAAGGCAAGATATAAAGGAAGTAATGTGCAATGGACCATTGTATATGCTGCCAGTTTAAAAGAGAAAATTAAACATTGACACGAATATTTTTCACCTTTATCAAAGGGGACACTAACATTTAATAAGCATTATGCCAGATGTTAAATATTATCTTGTTTGATCCTCACAACTGTCCTGTAAAGTAATTATTAGGTTCAACCATACGAAATTGCTGATATTTGACCACTTTTGACTCTACACATGGCAATTTCATAAGGTTCCACCTGATATTATTTTCTCCACTTTCTAGACAAGTAAGCCAAGACCCCAATATACAAATTTGCCAAATGTCAGACAGCTGCTAGGCTATAGAGTCAGTATTCCTTGTAGACCTTACTGGCTCCAGAACCCCTGTGTTTCCCACCACACGTACTTGCCAAATAAAAGAACTGTTAAACACATATGATGTGCTGCACACACTGGAAGAAATCTTAGAATTAAACTGTTTTGAAGTAACTCACAGTAAAAGAAATTAAATTAAAGGTATGTATTTTGCCACACAACTAAACATTGGCTTCCCGGGTTTCTTAATCATAAATGATTAGAAGTAATCATAATTGTTGATACATTTTAAAAGCTAAAAAGTATTTTAATAGAGACTGCAAGCATTGTTTAATTTGTTCTTAAGAAATGAAATTAACCTTTATTTGTACTTAAGAAATTCAATTAATGTTTAATTTACACCCAAGAAGTTAAATTTATGTTTCATTTGTACTTAAATGACTTCTTAGAAATGCTATTCTGGCCAGGTGCGGTGGCTCACGCCTGTAATCCCAGCACTTTGGGAGGCCGAGGTCGGCGGATCACCCGAGCTCAAATGTTCGAGACCAGCCTGGACAACATGGCGAAACCCTGTCTCCACTAAAAATACAAAAATTAGCCGGGCGTGGTGGTGGCGCATTCCTGTAATCCCAGCTACTCTGGAGGCTGGGGCAGGAGAATCACCTGCACCTGGGAGGCAGAGGTTGCAGCTAGCCAAGATCACACCACTGCACTCCAGCCTGAGTGACAGCCTGGGTGAGTGTCTCCAAAAAAAAAAAAAGAAAGAAAAGAAAAGAAAGAAAAAAAGAAAAAGAAATGCTATGCTAGCACAAACTATCAAAAGTCTTATATTCACAGTCTGTCATTCTCAATCCATTAGAATGATCAATGCTTCAGAAAAGAATTACAGTACAGTCATAAATGTTCGATATGGTACAGGAGTGTCTCAATTTTTTTATTGAAACCCACAGTAAAATCAAGGCATAATACACGTATACATATATATGTATATAATTTAAACAAAAATCATGACAATTTTTCTCTTGCTATGTGCAATACACTGATATTTTCTACTCGATTCCATTCTATTTCTTTTAAAAAGGCAAGCCAATGCTGGGCGTGGTGGCTCACCCCTGGAATCCCAGGGCTTTGGGAAGCAGAGGTGGGAGGATCGCTTGAGGCCAAGAGTTCAGAACCAGGCTGGGCAACATAGAGAGACCCCGTCTCTACAAAAAAAAAAAAAAATTAGCCAGGTGTGGTGGCACATGCCTGTGGTCTTGGCTACTTAGGAGGATAAGGTAGGATAAGGATGAGGTAGGAGGATTCCTTGAGCCCAGGAGGAGTTCAAGGCTGCAGTGAGCTATGATCGCACCACTGCACTCCAGCCTGGGCAACAGAGAGACCCTTTCTTTTTTTTTTTTTTTTTTTTTTTTAAATGCCGGGCGCCGTGGCTCATGACTGTAATCCCAGCACTTTGGGAGGCTGAAGTGGGCGGATCACTTGAGGTCAGGAGTTCGAGACCAGCCTGGCCAACATGGTAAAACCCTGTCTCTACCAAAAATATAAAAATTAGCCAGGCCACGCACCTGTAATCCCAGCTCCTAGGGAGGCTGAGGCAGGAGAATGGTTTGAACCCAGGAGGCAAAGATTGCAGTGAGCCAAGATCGTGCCACTGCACTCCAGCCTGGGCAACAGAGCGAGACTCTGTCAAAAAAAAAAAAAAAAAAAGCAGAACACAATTTAGTAAATCACTTTCACAACTCACTAGTGTTTTGTGGCCCCCAGTCTGAAAAACACTGTCTTAGAGACCTTTATTTTTAGAGCCCTCATCTACACGCTTGCATTTTATTTCTTTCCCTCTGGGTTACTTTGTTCTTTTAATCTAGAACTTTGGCCCCTGACTTACCAGCTCCCTTCAATAGATATTTACAAATCACTTGCTATGTGTCCAGCACTATGCTAGGTGCTGAAGGTGCAATGGATTTATATTCACATTCCGGGATCCTAACATTCATCCAACCGTCATGCAAATAAATTCCAAATTTCAACTGTGCTTAGTGCTACAAAGGAGTGGTACCAACGGGGGAATTTGACCTAGTTAGGGAAGACTTCCTGACGAAATGGCACCTAAGTTGAGATGTCAAGATTTTTTTTTCTACTCTATTCTATTGTATTCTATTTCATTAAGAAAATGCTGGCCACTCCCCATTACCCCCAATCCCTAATCTACTTTCAACAACCACTAATCTGATTTCTGACTCTATAGATTTGCATATTCTGGACATTTCATAGAAATAGAATCATATATATTATGTAGTCTTTCGTGACTCTCAATTCACTTAGCATGATGTTTTCAAGAGACATTCATGTTCTAGCAGTGTATGGATATACTGTATTTTGCTTATTCATTCATCAGTTGATGGACATTTGGGTTGTTTCTTCTTTTGACTATTAAGTAATGTTTCTATGAACATCTGTGTCCAACTTTTTGAGTTAACATATGCTCTCATTTTTCTTGAGTATATTGCTAGGAGTGAATTCCTGGGTCATATAGTACCTCTGTTTAACATCTTGAGGAACTGCCAAACTATTTTCCAAAGCAGCTACGCCATTTTACATTCCCCTCACCGGGGAAGGAGGGTTCCAATTTCCCCACATCCTCACCAACAATTGTTTATCTGTCTTTTGATTATAGCCATTCTAGTGGGTGTGAAGTTGTATCTCGCTGTGGCTTTTATTTGCGTTTCCTTGATGGCTAGCATGCTCAGCATCTTTTCCTGTGTGTACTGTCCCTTTGTTCATCTTCTGTTAAGAAATGTCTATGCAGATTCTTTGCCCATTTTTAATTGGGTTGTTTATCTTTTTATTATTGAGTTGTAACAGTTGTTTATATATCCTGAATACACATCCCTTATCAGATAAATAATTTGCAAATATTTTCTCTCATTCTGTGAGTTGTCTTTTTTGCTTTGTTGATGTTGTCCTTTGAAGCACAAAAGGTTTTAATTTGATGAAGTCCTAACACCATATCTTCCACCACCCATCCCTGATTACTTTTTTTTTTTTTTTTTTTGAGACAGAATCTCACGCTATTGCCCAGGCTGGGGTGCAGTGGTGCTATCTCAGCTCACTGCAACCTCTGTCTCCCAGGTTCAAGCGATTCCACTGCCTCAGCCTCCCGAGTACCTGGGATTACAGACACCCACCACCACGCCCGGCTAATTTTTGTTATTTTTAGTAGAAACAGGGTTTCACCATGTTGGCCAGGCTGGTCCTGAACTCCTGACCTCAGGTGATCCGCCCTCCTCGGCCTCCCAAAGTGTTGGGATTACAGGCGTGAGCCACCGCACCTGGCCTCTGATTTCCTCTTTAACCATCACCTCAATTTCACCTTAGCCATGGACCTCGACATCACCCAAAGCTGTTGAAACTCTGCTGTTTTAAACCCCAGTATTCTACTTTCAGGGTCTGACCCTTTGTCCTTATAGCTTTCCCTCTACCTTGTTTCTATGACATCTGCTCTAAGGCCTCCAATCCCACAGTCCTCAGTTTTCTGCCTGTTTGTCACACCCACCTCTTCCCAATCTTCTCACCTTCTACTCTTTTTTTCCTTTTTCTTTTACTTTAAGTTCCAGGATATATGTGCAGAACGTGCAGGTTTGTTACATAGGTATACATGTGCCATGGTGGTTTGCTGCACCCATCAACCCATCATCTAAGTTTTAAGCCCCACATGCATTAGGTATTTCTCCTAATGCTCTCCCTCCCTTTGCCCCCAACCCCCTGACAGGCCCCGGTGTGTGAAGCTCCCCTCCCGGTGTCCATGTTGGAACAGGAATTAAAATAAACTAAAGAATGTGTAAGCAGAAACTCAGTTATACGTAAGAAAACCCAATTCCCCCTGAGAAAGAGAAAGAGCTGGAGTCCTTTAAAAATTAACTGCCTGTTTTTCTGTGGCTAGTGAGCCTTATCTCTCCTCCTTTCCCAGGCATTGTGAAGACCCTGTTTCTCTAGCTGTGCAGCTGCAAGGTCACTAGACAGATAAACTCAAGTCTCAAAACATGTTTTTCCTCGAAAAGTAAGAAATGATGTAATGAGTGTCTCAATTAATTGAATAACTGTCTTTGTTTCTCACTTCTGTAATGTGCTTCCCCCTGCACAGATCTCCCCGCCGCCCCAGGAAATGCTTAAAAGGTAACTTAACTCTTTGTTCAGGGCTCAGTCCTTTGGATGGTAATCCGACTGGCCTGGTGCACCTAAATAACAAATATCCTCCTGAACCCCATCAGTCTTTCCGATTCCTTAACAATCCTGCAACAACATGTTCTCATTGTTTAACTGCCACTTATGAGTGAGAACATGCAGTGTTTGGTTTTCTGTTCCTGTGTTAGTTTGCTGAGAATGATGGCTTCCAGCTTCATCCATGTCCCTGCAAAGGACATGATCTCATTCTTTTTTATGGCTGCATAGTATTCCATGGTATATATGTGCCACATTTTCTTTATCTAGTCTATCACTGATGGGCATTTGGGTTTGGTCCAAGTCTTTGCTATTGTGAATAGTGCTGCAATACCTTTTACTCTTTTCTTATTCAGCCTAGAATTTAGAGTACAACACTACACTCTCCACCCCAATATATTCCACTTATTTGCCCCATTGCCTTTTTGTTACACTTGTTCTGCTTTGGTACACTTGATATATCCAGCCACATATCAATCCAACTATTTGGCTTCTCTATTCCTATGGCTACTAAGTAGTTGAAAAAGTCAGGGAAGCTTATACATTATAAACTGGTGCCACTCCTGATTGATGTGCTTTAACGTCAGCTGAGCTCTCAAACCTGCCCTGCAATCCTTTCATTTGGCCCACTTTACCTTCTTCTCCCATTCCCTGAGGTCAGCTCTACTACTGGCCCTTTCACTCATGTCATTCTCACCATGGTCTTTCTTGAACAAGCCAAGATTACTCAAGTCGCCTTGGTGCTTGCTGTTCCTCTGCCATAAACACTCTTGCACTAGGTCCTTAAATGGCTGGAAACTTTTTGTCATTCAGGTCTTAGCTCAAATGTCACCTCTCCAGAGAGGCCTTCCCTAGCCACCCTGTCTACTGTGGTCACCTTCTTCCCATTGCTGTCACATTATCCTGATTTATTTTCTTATTTCTTTTATCTGTGCCATCTGTCTGGGAAATTCTTACTCCTATGCTTCTAAAACCCTTCCTTAGCTAGAGTCAGAGACTTACTCTTCTGTGCTTTCATAATACCCTGTGTAGAGCTCTCTTACTGAGTTGTTGTTGTTTGTGGATTACAGATCTGTGTTCCCTTTCCAGATTGCAAGCTCCTTACAGATAGGTGCTGCGTCTTATTCATCTTTGGCCCTAGCAAGGTGCCTGGCACAGAGCAAGCACCCAGTACTCCAATATGTATGGAAGACAGTAATAGAAACCCATTATCTATGGAGTGTGGGATCTACCCATCATGAATGAGGATTAACAATTGTTGGGAAATAACAATGCGGAAACATCCTATAATGCAAACTAAATTCTGCTGAGTATGTCTTATAATAGTACCCAATAGGGGAAAGTGTCTGAACATAGGAAACTCAATATGTAAACTATGGCACATCTGCTCATTGGCATTTCATACTTCTATTAAGATGATGACATCCTACAAGAGATAATAACATAGAACGTTTTTATGTCATGATGATAATGAAAACGCAAAACCTGTACACATCATGAAGATTGGAAGAAAATTAACTAAAATGTAATGCTAAGTTTTTTATGCAATAGAAATATAGGTGCTTTTCTGCTCTTTCTTTTGCTTTTCTGAATTTTTCTACTTTTCTCTATGTACACATTGCTTTTATACTGAAATAAGCCCCAACATTTTGCTTCCAAGAAATGGATATAGTCCTATTCCTTCTTTGCTTTACACAATTTCAAATATTAATTTATTGTTCAATACCCTGGAAAAACTGAAGACTGCAGAGTCAGAGTGATTTGTCCGGCATTCCTCAACAAATTAATGACAGAAAAAGAAATATTATGGTGGTCCTGATGTTTGGGAACAAAAATGATTTCCTGTAGGCTGTATACCATCAATATTGTATTTCAGATGGTTTTGTATTAGGTCCTTGGCAATAGGCTAAGTGGCAAATGAGAAATAGCATTTTAAGAGTATTCAAAGGAAAGGAAATAAGTATATCAAAGAGCTATCTGCACCCCCGGGTTCACTGCAGCACTATTCACAATAGTCAAGGTGTGGAAACAACCTAAATGCTCAGCAGTGAATGAATGCATAAAGAAAATGTGGCATATATACATAATAGAATATTATTCAGCCCTAAAAAAGAATGAAATCCTGTCATTGCAGCAATAGATGAGCCTGGAAAAAATTAGGTTAAATGAAATGTCAGAAACAGAAAGACAAATACTGCATGTTCTCACTCATATATTGCAGCTTAAAAAGTTGAGCCTGGTATGGTGGTACCTGCCTGTAATCCCAGCTACTCAGGAGACTGAGGCAGGAAGACCATCTGAGCCCAGGAGTTTGAGGCTTCAGTACACTATGATCACGCTTGTGAATAAACACTGCGCTCCCTCCCAGGCAACACAGCGAGACCCCATCTCTAACATGAAAAACAATTTTTAAAATGTTTAAGTTGAGCTCATAGAAATAGAGAGCAGAACTAAGGTTATTAGAGGCTAGGAAGAGAGGGGAGTAGGGCTATGAAGAGGTTGGTTCACAGATACAAAATTACACTTAGATTTTATTATTATTATTTTATTTTTAGAGATGTGGTCTCACTACGTTCCTCAGGCTGGTCTTGAACTCCTGGCCTCAAGCGATCCTCCTGCCCCAGCCTCCTGAATAGGTTACAGACACAAGCCACAGCACTCAACTCAAATTTAAGACTTAACAATGAAATATCAAGGTGGATATAGTTCATTTGAAGGGAAAAAAAAAGAATTCATAAATGTGGGCTTGCTTTATAAAAGGGGTCACAAGAGAATTAGTTTGAGTTCTAAATTCCCCTAAAATATTTAAAATATGGCCCTACTCATATAACGTAACAGATAATACAATGCTGAGACCCAGTTATCATTCAGAAAACAGGACAAATATCTAATACAATAAATTCCAATCTACCAAAGAATTGGAAAAGTTCCTTAGAATCACAAGGATTTTTTTAAACTTAGATATGCTTTATATCAAACTCATTGTTTGGATGGAGGAGCTACCCCAACTTTGCGTTGACTTTTAGAGTAAACAGTTTAGAGGAAAATTATACCTGTCATATAAGGGAAAAGGCAAATTTTAATAAAATGGATGAAGGTTGGAGGACGTTTTAGTTTGAGTTCTGTGTTAGGCTATTCTTGCATTGCTATAAAGAAATACCTGCTATAAAGAAAAGAGGTTTAATTGGCTCACAGTTCTGCAGGCCATATAGGAAGCATGGTGCTGGTATATGCTTGGCTTCTGGTGCAGCCTCAGGAAGCTCACAATCATGGCAGAAGGCAAAGGGGTAGCAGGCATGTCACATGGTGAGAAAGGGGGCAAGGTGGAGGGGGAGGTGGCGGGAGGTGTCACTCACTTTTAAATGACCAGATCTGGTGAGAACTCATTCACTCTTGTGAAGACAGCACCAAGCCATGAGGGATCTACAACCATGATCCAAACACCTCCCACCAGGCCCCACCTCCAGCATTGGGGATTACATTTCAACACGAGATTTGGGCAGGGACACACATCCAAACTCTATCACGTTCTCCCAAAGATAAGTGCTGACATAAGGATTCCAGCGCAAGATCATCTACATAAGTCCTTGACTTAAGATGGTTAAACTTTGGATTTCTCAGCTTTACGATGGTACAAAACAATTCTGTTTTTCACTTTGGTACAGTATTCAATAAATTACATGGATTATTCAACACTATTATAAAATAGGCTTCATGATGATTCTGCCCAACTGTGGGCTAATGTAAGTGTTCTGAGCATGTTTAAGGTAGACTAGGCTAAGTTACTATGTTTGGGAGGTTAGGTGTATTCAATGTGCTTTCGACTTACAGTGTTTTCACCTTGCAATAGGTTTATCAGGATGTAACCCCTCCGTAAGTCAAGGAGTACCCGTAGTTTACTTGGAAGGAGATTTCAGGAAACACCAGTATGGCAGTGCGGAAGCCAAACAAATAAGGGAAGGAAGAAGCCATTAACGGTGTGTCATCAAGTGAATTACCATTGTGGGCAACTGCAACTTAATCCTGCTGATACTCTGGGTGACAAGGTAGAACCCCACCTGAAAACCAAGAGCACTGTTTGAGAGTTGCTCTGGTGTTCAGAGACAGTCTTAGGGCAAAGAGTAGTAGTTGCTGACTGTTAGAAGTTGGATCCATGGCTGGGCATGGTGGCTTACGCCTGTAATCCCAGCACTTTGGGAGGCCAAGGCGGGTGGATCACCTGAGGTCAGGAGTTTGAGACCACCCTGGCCAACATGGTGAAACCCCAGCTCTACTGAAAACACAAAAATTAGCTGGGCATGGTGGCAGGCGCCTGTAATCCCAGCTACTCGGGAGGCTGAGGCAGGAGAATTGCTTGAACCCAGGGGGCAGAGGTTGCGGTGAGCCGAGATCGCACCACTGCACTCCAGACTGGGTGACAGAGTGAGACTCCGTCTCAAAAAAAAAAAAAAAAAAAAAAAAGAAGTTGGGCCCATATGCAGAAAAATGGTAGATACTGAGGATTATGAGTGGGGTATCAAAGCATCTGCTACAGATGGAAGAAACAAACTTCAGCATGGTGTTTTACTTTGCTTTGACACTTTGCTTTAAGTGGTTTTGGTGATTTATATTTATGGTCAAAATTCCTTAAAGCTAACTTTCTACCTGCCATAATCTCTTGTATGCATGCTCGTTTTTCTTGCCCCAATATGCACAGGCCTGTTGCCGACACAGGCTTCTTCTCTGTGCCCCCCTTCCTGGAGGCTGTGCCTGGTTAACAGCAGAACGAAGGCCTCAGTGCTCAAGCAGCTTCTTCTGGTTCTACCTGTTATCTGCTCTTTGTGGATGTGGTTCAGGACCGTAGAAAACATGGCCTAAGCTGCTATTATAGCAGAAGGGCCTGGAGCCTTCAAAGCATTTCTATAAACAAAAAATGATCCAGTTTTATACTTGTTGAACGTGTTCCCTGGGCAAGGAACAAAGATCAAATGCAGTTAGTCACTCTTGAAGGGAAACTGGTGGTTTGTGTTCCAAGAGGACTTTGTCGCCTCCTCTTTTCCTCCTCCTCTCCTCTCCCCACATCCTCTCTTGAGATGAACTATTTTGTCCTAAGCAATTTTCCAAGTCCAGAGAATGATTGCAGAGTTTGTAACATGCAGTTTATGGCATTAAAACACTTGGCAGAGGAAGCAATAACAAATCCAATGCCACCTTGCCCCTTCCGTGCGGTTTTGTAATAAAAGATCAAACTGCAGAGCCGTGAGAGGGCTGGGACAACAGCTCTGCACACATCTGCATCCTTTGGTGGCTTGAGGGTGGGGGAGGGCACACCCTTCTGGGTGTCAAAAGGCATTGACACGGGCAGCGTTGGGGCCTCTCCTCTCTGTCTGATCACCTGGAACTAGGGCTGCACCTACGACTCCTTAATGTGGATTTTTTAAGGCAACCCCTCCTCCAGGAGCATGCAGCCCCATGCTGGGGCCCACAGCTTGGCGAGGGGAACATGGGCTGGATTTCAGCTCCCACTCATTCCCTCTGCCAGGTGCCTGTGTACAGGGCACAGCCCACACATTGCACACGGGGACTCTGTCTGGACTAGAGGAAACTCCTTCCACCCCTGGCCTGTCATAGGCCACCCACCTCAAGTCCAGGGCTACAGTTCACTTTCTTTTTTTCTGAGTGGAGTCTCTCTCTGTCACCCAGGCTGGAGTGCAGTGGCACGGTCTCGGCTCACTGAAATCTCCGCCTCCCGGGTTCAAGTGCCTCAGCCTCCTGAGTAGCTGGGATTACAGGACTCTAATGGAGGGCCACAGGCAGGGGAAAAGGAGGCGGACAGTGAGGCTGGCCCCTGAACTGGATAACGCTGTTAACAGGATCTGGGTCCAGAATACTGCAGACATCAGACATGTGTTAACTGAGTTTGCTGCGGGCAAGCCACCATCCTTGGGAAGGAGTTGTGTGGGCAAATTAGGAAGTTGCCCTCTCAGCAGCTGTCTCCAGGATGGCTGCCCTCAGGTGTAATCTGGGGATCAGGAAACCACGGCTGGAATCCTTGGCTTCAGAATCATCCCAGACCTGTTGCAACCTGTATCTGCAAAATAGAAACCACCTACCATGCCTCTTTCCCCGACTTAAATGAGTTCTAACATTTGTCTAACATGACCACGTCTGATTGGTGTAACTTAAATTACACAGCTGCAAGGGAGTCTGGGAAATGTAGTTTTTCTATTTCTCTACTCTACATAAAGGCACACTGGAAAAAGATTGAAATAGATGTGGAAGAGTCATTTCTATCGTGGTTCCTCAGTTTGAAAACCTTCAGTGACTCTCCTAAATGGTGCTATTGAAGGGAAGCAGGGCCAGGGTCTGAGATACAGCACACACTAACAGTGATTTCCAAACTATAGATCCCTGGGGAGACAAGATGTTCTTGAATCTCCTTGTATTTCATTTTCTGTGGACTGAAAAAAACATCATGACTTCCATATGTGTTTATTTTTGAAACATGGAAATAATTGGGATTCAAAAAATTGTCTCTCTCTCTCTTTCTCTCCCACCAAATCACTTGAAAGTCTTCTTTACTTCTTTACAAGCACTCTGTTTCTCACCCACAAACCCCTCTCCTCTGCCTAGAATGTAAATGTCATCTCCCTCCTCACTTGCTAATTCCCGTTCATCAGGTAAGACTCGTTTCAGGCCACCACCTCCCTTGGCCTGAGGGGTGATTCTCTGACTACCTCAGGCTGGGATAGAGAATTCTCATCTGTTTTATTGTAATATCCTGGGAAGTTATACTAATAAGAATAAAATAAAAGCTAACTTTTTTCAGCTTACTCTTTGCCAGGCCTCACAAAGTATGTACTCTTACTAACTCATTTTATAGATGGGAACACTGGGACATAGAGAGGTTGCATAACCTGCCCAAGGTCACCTACTAGTCAGTGGTGGCTGCAACTCAATGCTAGGCAGCAGTCTGGCTTCAGAGTCTACGCTCTTGCTGGATAGTCTTGTTTCCTCTCATCCTATTATTGCGCTGCTCACCCTGCCACCATCTCTCTCTCAATCTCTCTCTCTATCTCTCTCCTCTCCACTTCACTCTGTCTCTCTATCCATCCATCTAATCTATATCTTAATCTGTGTGCCTGTCATCTCCATGAATAACCATTGGTTTTCTATGATATTAAAATGGGAGGGGGGAAGCCAACATTTTCCCTCCCTTCCCACCACTTTGGAAATTCTAGGACCGGGGCCCAAATTGTTTGATCCTTCCTTCTCTCATCCTCCACTGTCTGTTAACAGAGGAACTATTTTCTCTTTCAGCAAAGAGTACCAGACTAAATTACAGAGCAGGCTACAAAATTACTACCCTCAGCTCCCTTCTTTGCCTGTTTTCTCTAAAATAGGTTATTCCTGTTGGTTGTATAAATGTAAGACAGAAGCCACCACTGCTTTGCAATCACGTGGGAAAGTGTATCATCGGCTCCAAGCTCTGTGGAGCAGACCTCCTGGCTGGGATCCACTGAGCATGCCTCAGGAAAAGATGACGTTCCTGGGAACTCCGGCCCACACATAAACATTCTCATGTGAACACTTAGGAGAGTGAAATTGGGAATAGTTTGACAACTTTGCGAGACTCAGAAAGTGTTTCCGTATCTGTGCCTTTGCTTTCGTTGTTTATTACCCTGTCTGTCTAACACAGATGACACTTGCCCGCGTTTCCTGTGCCTCAGCACCTTGGAGGCTCGACTGAAACTCACCAACAGCCTTACCAGGTGAGCTAGCTGGTCATTCCCTCTACTGGGTGTCAGCCACACTCCTTGTACACCCCGGAAGTGCCAATTTACCCCAGACTCATCTCTTCGTGCCTTACTTGATCTCCTTTCTTTTCCTTTTGTGCTTTAAGTGTCTGATTTCTGGTTAGCCCATTTATTTGGCCTCATAAGCCAGGCATTTCCTTTTCCTTCTTGAAGGTAACTTACAAAAGAAATCTTCTTTAATCACCTTTCAAGTATGCCGTCTGGGCTCCTGTTTAGGAAGGCCCTCCCTGCCCATGAAGTGTCCTTCCAAAGGCTTGTGTCCTCTGCAGGAAACAATTCAGATGGGTCAGGCGTGATGGCCTTGTAAACCTCTCTTGTGTGATTTACACGTCTGAAACCATCATTTCTTTCAGCAAGCACACTATTTCATCAAAGCACATCATCTGCAGGAGAGGTAGAAAGCTCATCAAATATGCTTAAGGAGTGACTTTTGTAACTCACTATTGCTTTAAAACATCTTAATTCCTATTCTGGTTAAATGACCCAGTATATCTACAGCCATCTTAGAGACTGTCAGTTCAATCTATGAAGAGAGTGGGATGTTGTCAAAACAGTGTTGCACAAACCCTCTAAAGAAAGCGAAACAAAAAAAAAAGTTGGTGCAAGTTACAAAAATATTATGGAGTCAATGAGATGTGGCAGTTAATCCTCAGCTAATGTTGACACAGAGCAGCACACCCACAAATGCCAAAGAGTTGAGAGCAGTGTTTCTCAGCCTTGGCTGCAGATTGGAATCACTTGGGTGTTTGTTTTTTTTTTTTTTAATCTCCATGCCCAAGCTATACTCCAGGCCAATTAAATCAGAATCTCTGGGGGTGGGCCCCAGGCATCATTACATTTCAAGGTCCCCAGCGATTCCAACATATAGCCAAGTTTGAGATCTATTAGTTTAGAATACCTGGCCCTTGCTCACAACTGCTTAGGCAGGTAGGTGTGTGGGGCTGGGGAAAGGGCAACACATGCCTGGTCAGCCAATCAGACTGACCAGGGAAGCTATATTAATGATAAGAAACTTTCCAGCATGTCTCTTTCCCAACCTGCCTGCTGCCCACTCAGCTATTGAAGCTACACAAAAGGTAGAGTTGACGCTCAGGTGAGAGTTAAGGTTACCAGATACCAGAGAGCTGAAAGTAGGAGGGTCAAGGCACAGAGAGCAGATAGACACCAGTGCACATGCAGTGGCACTCTGTGACGTCCTTACTGGCCCTGCTACAAAGTGGTATGCTGGGTTTGCCAATTTGATGTGTCAAATTGATAACCAGTTGAAATGATATTCCAACGATAGCAATTGATACAATGATATTCAATTGAAAAAGAAAAAAGACCCAGTGGGCAGGATGTACAATGGGGGCTTCTTCTGAAGTTCTGGTCATGTTGTTTCTTCAGCTGGGTTCTGGTTACACAGGTGGGTTCAGTTTGTGAAAATGTGTTTAACTGTACACTTATGATATGTGCACTTTTATCTATACATGTTCTGCATTAGTAAAAAGTTAAAAAGGAAGATAAACCCTACATTGATCATTGAAAAAAGGTCATAGATGCTGTCAAAAATTTACCCACAAGCTTGTTTATAGGAGTGGGATTGATAGCCCCATGTTAGAAACCATCCGGCCGGGCGCAGTGGCTCACGCCTGTAATCCCAGCACTTTGGGAGGCCGAGGCAGGCGAATCATGAGGTCAGGAAATCGAGACCATCCTGGCTAACATGGTGAAACCCCATCTCTATACTAAAAACACAAAAAAATAGCCAGGTGTGGTGGCAGGCACCTGTAGTCCCAGCTACTCAGGAGGCTGAGTCAGGAGACTGGCATGAACCCGGGAGGCGGAGCTTGCAGTGAGCCCAGATTGCGCCACTGCACTCCAGCCTGGGCGACAGAGCCAGACTCCGTCTCAAAAAAAAAAAAAAAAAAAGAAAGAAAGAAACCATCCAAATAAAAAGTACTTGGTTAAATAAATTAAGATTCTGCCATACAATGGAATACTATGTAGCTATTACAGTTCTACACTGTATAAATGTGATTCACCATGTAAGCAGCACTAAAAACAAAAACTACATGATCATCTCATAGATGCAGAAAAGGCTTCAGATAAAATTCAACACCGCTTCATGTTAAAAACTCTCAATAAACATACCTCAAAATAGTAAGAGCCACCTATGACAAACCCATAGCCAACATCATACTAAATAGGCAAAAGCTGGAAACATTCCCCTTGAAAACTGGCACAAGACAAGGATGCGCTCTCTCACCATTCCTATTCAACACAGTATTAGAAGTCCTGGCCAGAGCAATCGGGCAAGAGAAAGAAATAAAAGGCATCTAAATAGGAAGAGAGGAAGTCAAATTATCCCTGTTTGCAGATGACATGATTCTATACCTAGAAAACCCATAGTCTCTCCCCACAAGCTCCTTGATCTGATAAACAACTTCAGCAAAGTTTCAGGATACAAAATCAATGTACAAAAATCAGTAGCATTTCTACGTACCAACAACATCCAAGCTGAGAGCCACATCAAGAATGCAATCTCATTCACAATAGCCACAAAAAGAATAAAATACCTAGGAGTACAGCTAACCAGGGAGGTGAAAGATCTCTACAAGGAGAACTACAAAACGCTGCTGAATGAGATCAGGGATGACTCAAACAAATAAGAAAATATTCCATGCTCATGGATAGAAATAATCAATATTGTTAAAATGACCATACCGGCCAAAGTAATTTACAGATTCAATGCTATTACTGTCAAACTACCAACGACATTCTTCACAGAATTAGAAAAAAAAAAAATGTTTTTAAATTCATGTGAAGCCAGGTGTGGTGGCTCACGCCTGTAATCCCAGCACTTTGGGAGGCTGAGGCAGGTGGATCATGAGGTCAGGAGATCGAGACCATCCTGGCTAACATGGCGAAACCCCCTCTCTACTAAAAAACACAAAAAATTAGCCAGGCATGATGGCGGGCACCTGTAGTCCCAGCTACTCGGGAGGCTGAGGCAGGGGAATGGCGTTAACCCAGGAGGTGGAGCTCGCAGTGAGCCGAGATTGTGCCACTGCACTCCAGCCTGGGTGACAGAGCAAGACTCCATCTCATAAAAAAAAAAAAAATTCATATGAAACCAAAAAAGAGCCCTAATAGTCAAGGCAATCCTAAGCAAAAAGAACAAAGCTACAGGTATCCCATTACCTGACTTCAAGCTATACTGCAAAGCTACAGTAACCAAAGCATGGTACTGTTCAGACACATAGACCAATGGAACAAAATAGAGAGTGCAGAAATAATGCTGCACACCTACAACCATCTGATCTTCCACAAAATCAACAAAAACAAGCAATGGGGAAAGAATTCCCTATTCAATAAATTGTGCTAGAATAACTGGCTAGCCATATGCAGAAGATTGAAACTGGATGCCTACTGATATGGTTTGGCTGTGTCCCCACCCAAATCTCATGTTGAATTCCCATGTGTTGTAGGAGGGACCCAGTGGGAGGTAATTGAATCATGGGGGCAGGTCTTTCCCATGCTGTTCTTGTGATAGTGAATAAGTCTCACAAAATCTGATGGTTTTGAAAAACGGAAGTCTCCCTGCACATGCTCTCTCTTTTTGCCTGCTGCCATCCATGTAAGACGTGACTTGCTTCTCCTTGTAAGTCCAATTAAACCTCTTTCTTTTGTAAATTGCCCAGTCTCGGGTATGTCTTTATCAGCAGTTTGAAAATGGACTGATACACTTACCTTTCAACATATACAAAAATCAACTCAAGATGGATTAAACACTGAAGTGTAAAACCTAAAACTATAGAAAACCTAAAACTATAGAAACACTTAAAGAAAACCTAAGAAATACCATTCTGGACACAGGCCCTGGCAAAAGTTTCATCACAAAGATGCCAAAAGCAATTGCACCAAAAACAAAACTTGACACATGGGACCTAATTAAAGAGCTTCTGTACAGCAAAAGAAACTATCAACAGAGTAAACAGACAACCTACAGAATGGGAGAAAATATTGTAAACTATGCATCTGACAAAGGTCTAATATCCAGCATCTACAAGGAACTTAAAGAAATTTATAAGAAAAAAAAGCCTCATTAAAAAGTAGGCAAGGGACATGAACAGACACTTTCAAAAGAAGACATGCATGCAGCCAATAAGCATAGGAAAAAAATGCTCAACATCACCAATCATTAGAGAAATGCAAATCAAAACCACAATGAGATACCATCTCATACCAGTCAGAATGGCTATTATTAAAAAGTAAAAAAATAACAGATGTTGGTGAGGTTGCAGAGAAAAGGGAATACTTATATACTCCTGATGGGAATGTAAATTAGTTCAGCCATGGTGGAAAGCAGTTTGGCAATTTCTCAAAGAACTTAAAGTAGAATTACCATCTGATCCAGCAATCTCAATACTGGGTATATACCCAAAGGAATATAAAGAATTCTACCATAAAGACACATGCACACGTATGTTCGTCGCAGCACTGTTCACAACAGCAAAGACATGGAATCAACCTAAATGCCCATCAATGGTAGACTGGATAAAGAAAATGTGGTACATATACACTATGGAATATGATGTAGCCATAAAAAAGAACAAGATCATGTCCTTTGCAGCAACATGGATGAAACTGGGGGCCACCATCCTAAGCAAACTAACACAAGAACAGAAAACCAAAAACCCCATGTTCTCACATAAGTGGGAGTTAAACATTGAGTCCATATGGACACAAAGAAGGGAACAACAGACACTGAGGCCTACTTGAGAGTGGAGAGTGAGAGGAGGGCGGGGATCGAAAAACTACCTATCAGGTACTATGCTTATTACCTGAGTGATGAGTAATCTGTACACCAAACCCCCATGACACGCAATTTACCTATATAACAAACCTGCACGTTTCCCTGAACCTAAAATTAAAGTTAAAAAATTTACGTTTAAAAGATTAGGTCATGACATGGAAAATGGCTCACAATCTATTTTAAAGTTAAAAAACCAGACTAGGCATGGTGGCTCACACCTGTAATCCCAGTACTTTGGAAGGCCAAGATGGGAGGATTGCTTGAAGCCCAGGAGTGGGCAACATAATGAGACCCATCTTTACAAAAAAAATTAAAAATTAGTCGGGGATGGTGGTCCACACCTATAGTCCCAACTACTCTGAAGGCTGAGGCAGGAGGATTGCTTGAGCCCATGAGTTCAAGGCTGCATTAAGCTATGATCATACCATTGCACTCTAGTCTGGGTGACAGAGCAAGACTGTTGGTTTAAAAAAAAAAAAGATGGAATATTGTTATATGTGTATTACATATTACTATGCATTTTTCTACATACACTATTTTTTGAAATAAAGAAACGTATTAGGCATACTTGAGATATAAAGTCCAACAGACAGAAAGTGTGCAGATGGGACCTGGATTCAAGTCCTACCCCAGCTATTTACTAATAATCATTTGCCCTTGGCTAAGTTGCTGAACTTCATAAAAACCAGTTTTATTGAGATATAATTCACATACCATAGAGTTCACCCATTTAAATTCAATTTTTAATATATTCACAGTTGTGCGACTATCACCACAATCCAATTTTAGAACAGTTTCATCATTCCAAGGAGAAACCCCGTGCCCATTAGCAGTTGCTCCCCATACCCACCTACCGTCCCAGCCCCTGGTGACCAGTAATCTACTTTTTGTCTCTTTACAGTTGCCTATTCTGAACATTTCATATAAAGGGAATCATACAATGTACAGTTTTTATGTGTGTGTCTGGTGTCTTTCACTTAGCATGTTTTCGAGGTCGTCCATGTTGTAGCGTATCTCAGTACTTCATTCCTTTTTATTGCCAAATGATATCCCATTGTATGGATATACCACATTTTGCTTATCCATTCATGAGTTGATAAACATTTGGATTGTTTCCACTTTGGGGTTATTAAAAATAATGCTAGTATGAGCATTCGTGTGCAAAGTTTTGTGTGGATATGTGTTTTCATTTCTCTTGGATTCATACCTAGGAGTGGAATTGCTAGGTTACACAGTAATTATGTTTAACCCTTTGAAGAACTGCCAGACTGTTTTCCAAATCAGCCACACCATTTTACAGTCCCCTCAGCAGTGTGTAAGGATTCCAATTACTCTACATCCTCACCAATACTTGTTATTGTCTGTCTTTTTTATTATAGTCATCCTAGTAGGTATAAAGTGTTATCTCATTATGGGTATTTTTTAGAATAATTTTCCCTTTTTCTCTTTTTAATTCATGTGTCCTTTCTACTGTCCACATTTAAGGTGTACAACATGATGTTTTGATACACATATATATAGTGAAATGATTTCTACAGTCAAGTAAATTAACATATCCATCATCTCTCATAGTTATAGTTAGTGTGTGTTAAAAGTACCTAAAATCTACTCTCAGCATATTTCCAGTATACAATATTATAACTCAAGCAATATTATAGCCCTCTTGCTGTTTTGATTTGTACTTCCCTGATAACTAAGGATGTTGAGCAGCTTTTCATGTGCTTATTGGTCATTTGTATATCTTCTTTGGAGAAACATCTATTCAGACCTTTTGCCCCTTTTTAAATTGGGTTATTTATATCTTATTATTGAGTCATAAGAGTTCTTTATATATTCTGGATACAAGTTCCTTATACGATTTGTAAATATTTTCTCCCATTCTGTGAGCTGTCATTTACTTTCTTGGTGGTGTCCTTTGAAGCACAAAAGTTTTTAATTTTGATGAAATCCAATTTATATATTTTTTTCTTTGTTGCTTATGCTTTCTGTATCATGTCTAAGGAGGCTTGTGGAACCACATCTTTTAATTGTCATATTTTTGGTGCCAAGCACAGAGCCTAGCGTGGAGCAGACACAAAATCAACAATTGAGAACTGAAATGACATATTTTTCTTTATCTGAACTTGGGAATTCATTGAGCACTGTATCAATTAGCTGTCATTTTACAACAGATGACCTCAATTGAGTGGCTTGAAACCAGAAACATTTTCTTTTGCTAATGATTCAGTGGGTTGGTTAGGCAGTTCTTCTGGTCTGTGCAGGCTGATGTGTCTCTATTCAGCTTGCAAGTTGGCAGGTGGTTGGATGATCTGGAATGGCCTCACGTACATGTCTGCTGTTTGGCAGATGGTTGGATGGGATGCCTTGGTTCTTCCCCATGTAGCTTTTAACCCTCTAGTTTAGGCTACCTCAGGCTTGTTTACCTGGTGGTCTTCAAGTTCCAAGCCCAAGCTCCAATACCCAAGCACTTTTCAAGCTTCTTCTGGTATCACATTTGCTCATGTCCTATTGACCAAAGCAATTCACATAGCCAAGCTCAAATTTAAGTGATAGAGAAATAGACCCCAGCTCCTGTGACAAGGGAAGAATTTGTGGCCATTTTCTATGATCTACCACAAGCACCTTCTGTGCTCCTAGCACTGTTAGGCTTTTATGGGGGAAGTAAAAGGAGATTCTCTCCTCCTTTCAGTTTACAATGCTACTGTGGATATCCATTCATTCAATAAATATTTAATATTGTCTTAGTCCATTTTTTGCTGCTATAGTAAAATACCATAGACTGGGTAATTTATAATAAACACAAATTTATTTCTCACAGTTCTTGAGTCTGGGAAGGCCAAGGTTGAGGATCTGGCATCTGGTGAGGGACTTTTTGCTGCATCATCCCATAGCAGAAGACAAGACGGCAAAAGAGAGGAAAGGGAGCCTAACTTGTCCTTTTATGAGGAACTCACTCCTCAAATAACAAAACTACTGCCCAGATAATAGCATTAATCCATTCATGAGGATGGAGCTGTCATGGCCTAATCACCTCTTAGTCTCACTTCTTAATACTGTTACAATAGCAAGTAAATTTCAACATGAGTTTGAGAGGAGACAAACATTCAAACCGATTCAAGGCACAATGCAACCTGAGGCAAATTTCCCTCCAGCTCTGAGCCTATGAAATCAAAACAAGTTATCTACTTCCAAAGAACTATGGTGATACAGGCATAGGATAGACATTCTCATTCCCAAAGAGAGAAATAAGCAAGAAGAAAGGGGTAACAGGCCAAAAGTTCAAAAGCCAACAGGATGAACAACATTAAATCATTTTTTTAAGAGTCAGTCTTCGGTGGCTCACTCCTGTAATCCCAGCACTTTGGGAGGCCGAGGCAGGCAGATCACCTGAGGTCAGGAGTTTGAGACCAGCTTGGCCAATGTGGTGAAACCCCGTCTCTACTAAAAATACAAAAATTAGCCAGGCGTGGTGGCGAGCACCTGTAATCCCAGCTACTCAGGAGGCTGAGGCAGGAGAATCGCTTGAACCCAGGAGGCGGAGGTTGCAGTGAGCCAAGATCACGCCATTGCACTCTAGCCTGGGCGACAAGAGCGAAACCCCGTCTCAAAAAAAAAAAAAAAAAAAAAAAGAGTCAGTCTTGCTCTGTCAACCAGCCTGAAGGGCAGTGGTGCAATCATAACTCACTGCAGCTTGACCTCTTAGGCTCAAGCAATCCTCCCACCTCGGCCTCTCAAGTAGCTAGGACTACCAGGCATGTACCACCTCGTCTGGCTAATCTTTTTATTTTGTAGAGGTGGAGTCTTGCTATGTTACCCAGGCTGGTCTGGAACTCCTGGCCTCAAGCAATCCTCCCGCCTCAGTCTCTCCCAAAATGTTGGGATTACAGGCATGAGCCACTGCCCCTGGCCCATTAAATCTTAAGACTCCAGAATAATCTTTGACTCCATCTGCTGCCTTCTAGACACACTGGGATTGGGGTTGGGCCCCCAAGGCCTCAGGCAGCTTTGCCCGTATGGCTTTGCTGGGCTCCTCCCAAGCAGCAGCTCTCATGGGTTGGAGTCTCATGCCTGCCGTTCTTCCAGGATGGTTGGTGTTGCATGTTGGTGGCTTCACAGTTCTGGGATCTCAGGGGTTTCACTAGGTCTAGTGGGAACTCTGCGGTGGCTCTGACCCTGCAGCTCCACTAGGCATTGTCCTAGAGAGGGTTCCCTGCCATGGCTCTGCTCCTATGACAAGTCTCTGGCTGGGCCCCCAGGCTGTCTGATACATCCTTTGAAATATAGATGGAGGTAGCCATGCCTCCATGGTTCTCAAATTCTGTGCACCTCAGAATTAGCACCATGTGAATGCCACTAAGGCTTATTGCTTGCTCCTTCTGGAGTGGCAGCATGAGCTGAACCTGAGGCCACTTGAGCCACAGCTGGGATGGCTAAGTAGCACTACACTGGAATGCAGGGACCACTCTGCCCTCTGAGAGCCCTGGGCCTGTGATGGGAGAGGCAGCCCCAAAAATCTCCAAAATGGATTCAGGTTTTCACCTATGTCTTGATGAACAGCATCTAGCTTCCTTGGATCCACGCTAATCCCTTGATCAGAGGGTTTCCTGGCTGTACTCTTGCACACTCTGTTCTTTATATGTCCAGGCTGCTAATCTTCCAAATCTTTATGTTCTGCTTTCCTTTTAATTATAAATTCCTTCTTTAAATTATTTCCCTCTTCTCTCATTGTACTAAATGCAGTTAAAAGAAGACGTGCAGTTCCTTCAATATTTTGCTTAGAAATTTCTTCTGCCAGATACCTTAGCTCATTCTTCTTAAATTCTGCCTTCCACAAGGCCCTTAGGTGTTGACACAATTTTTCCAAGTTATTTGGCACTTTATAACAAGGATGACCTTTACTCTAGTTTCCAATATCTTGTTCCTTCTTACCATCTGAGACCTCATCAGAATGGCCTTCCATCCATATTTCCACTAACATTTTAATCACAACCATTTAAGTAATCTCTTAAGAAATTTCATATTTGGAGCATAATTCTGAAGCTTTAAAAAAACCAAGAAAAGAAAGAAGAGAAATTTCAGACTTTCCCTACAGCTCTTGTCTTCTTCTAAGCCCTCATTAGAATTGCCCTTAACATTCCATTCATAGCAATACAGGCATTTTCTAGCCTGCTCCTCCAAATTCTCTTTATTTATCTATTTATTTAAATTTATTAGTGGGGTCTTACTATGCTACCTAGGCTGGAGTGCAGTGGCTATTCATAGGTGCAATTATTGTGCACCGTAGCCTTGAACTCCTGTGCTCAAGCGATCCTCCCCGCTTAACCTCCCAAGTAGCAGGGGCCACAGATGCGTGCCACCACACCAGGCTCCTCCAGATTCTTTCAACCTCTACTCATTACCTAGTTCCAAAGCTGCTTTCACAATTTCAGGTACTTGTTATAGCAACACCTCACTTCTCTGGTACCAATATTCTGTCTTAATCTGTTTTGTGCTGCTATAACAGAATACCATAGACTGGGTAATTTATAATGAAAAGAAATGTATTTCTCACAGTTCTGGAGGCAGGAAAGTCCAAGATGGCCTTCTTGCTGTGTCATCCCATGGCAGGAGGTGAGAGGGAGAGAAAAGGGGGCTGAACTTATCCTTTTATAAGGAACCCACTCCCATAATAACAAACCCACTTTCAAGATAATGGCATTAATCCACTAACGAGGGCAGAGCCCTCATGGCCTAATCACCTCTTGAAGGCCTCACTTTTTAACACTGTCATAATGGTAATTACATTTTAACATGAGTTTGGGAGGGGACAAACATTCAAACTGTAGCAAATATCTACTATATGTCAAGCATAGTTCTGGGCCCTGGATATATCTCAGTAAGCAGAAAAAACTAAGATCCTAACCCTTGTGTTATTTACATTCTAGTGAAAATTACAATAGGAAAAATTACAAATAAACTCCCAACAAATTGTTCTGGTGGTGGTGAAATTTTTTTATTGCACCTATCTGTAATCAAGATGGAATCCAGGACTTGTCTCTGGAAGAAGAAGGGAAGTAGAAATGCCTCTAAGAACACATAGCGAAAAGGGAGAGAAGATTGCAAGAGATACTGAGAGAGAAAAACAGACTTCTATAGAAAATGGAGCTTTGCTTTTACAATATTTTAAAAGTTGAGTTTGTATCAGTCAGGGTTCAAGCAGAGAAATATAACCAATAGGAAATATAAAGAGATTTGTTGCAAGGACTGGTCTTCTACAGTTGTGGGGGATGGTGAGGCAAGTTTGAAATTCATGGGGCAGGCTGTCAGAAAGGGCAGGGAGGAATTCTCTAGCAAGAGCTGAAGCTGCAGTCTGCAGGCAGAAGTTCTTCTAGGAAACCTCAGCTCTTCTTTTAAGACCTTTCACCTGATTGAGTCAGGCCTGCCCAGATTACCCAAATAATGTCCATTAACTAGAAGTCAACTGATTATGGACTTTAATCACATCTACAAAATACCGTTACAGAAGCACTGGGATTAGTGTTTAGTTGAATAACTGGGGACTGTAGCCCGTGTTGACACCTCAAACTGACCATCACAGGGTTAGGCTGATAATTCTGTGAATATACTAAAAACCACTGTACATTGCTTGTCAGCCTTTTGGCTAAGATCAAGTGTAAAAACCACTGTACACTTTAAATAGGTAAGTTATGTGGTATGTGAAGTATATCTTAATAAAGCTGTTAAAAAGTGGGTTAATTTCATACTTTGGGAGGTCTAATTTTTAAAAATTAATTGGGCTTTTTAAAAAAAAGTGTGTTATTATGAATGTGTTGACTCAGCCTGAGAAGTCAGAACACAAACTGTAACACATGCAAAATGTGGGCTAACTCACCCTAAGCGTGGCACAGTTTTGTCCTCTCAGCTAGAAGTTAGAGTGACTCCCCATGGCTTCCTTCCTTACTGCCTCTGTGCAATAGACCAATTAAGGTTTTCACTCCCCAGCCAGTCACCAGGAGAAGACAGATGCTGAGAGAGTCAAAGAGCACTGTCTGTGCTAAGAGTCCAGGAGGCTCCTCAGGCCCACGGGCTGGTCTTGGGATGTAGAACCCGGTGCCACCTAATAAAAACCATGTCAACTCCAATTAGCTCTCTGTCTTCTCTGCACTCAAGTAGGTTTTGCCTGTGGGCAGCTTCTACAGCTCAGCTGTAGAGACAAATAAGTAGGTGGTGAGGTTTCTTTGTTTTTGTTTTTTTAAGCGTAGTGAGGGCTAGATGTGTTCCAGGCATTTGGAGCACAGTGAGATCATTCTAGGCTGAAAAGGCTTGGAGAAGGCCCTTGGGGAAGGAAGGACAAACAAAACATGGGTGACAGGAGGCAGGAGGGCACACATTAGGACCAGGAACAAGGGGCTAGGGGAGGTAAGAGGCTGGGCTGACTGCAGCAGAGTGCCTTGGAGAGATTGGGCAGGTACAGGGAGATGGGTGCAGGGCAGAGAGGCTCCTGAAGGATAGGTGGAGAAATGGGGACTGAATGCAAGCAAACTAGTGGCCTTCAAAGTAGGGGGTGCATAACTCAAGGAGGGGGTCAAGATGTCTCACTGGAGCAGGGTAAGAAAAGATAATAACTTCTGTTGTATTTCTTTTTGATCCAAAGAATAACAAAATAATCTCAACTAGCAGGTAGTATATGGAATGATGCTGCCACCCTCCTCCATCTGTATTTAGGTCACATAATCACAAGACAAGGTAGTTTATAGTCTCTCTGTTTAACAGGTTAGGAAACTGAGTCATAGAAAGGCTAGGTGAGTAGCTGTGTTAATTCATCAGGTCCTCTGGGAAGCAGAGGCCAAGACGGGATTAGGTATGTGAGAGATGTCGGTGGGGGAAATGTCTGTGAAGCTCAAGGAGAAAGAGCAGGGGAATGAAGAAGGGGGATTTTCAGATGGTGATGCCATCTGATGTCAGATGCCAGTCTGACCCCCGTGGAGGAAAGAAGGAAGGAAGCAGAACTGAAGGAAGTGTCTGGGGTCGCAGCCAGCCCTAGGAAAGTCTCAGCCAGGTCTTGAGCCAAAGTGGCCTGTTGGAAGGATCCCACATCTCCCAGAAATAGCCTGTGCAAGCGACTGTGCTTAGTCATTGGCCAGGGAGCATGGCCTGCGTTCAAACGCAATGATCTGGATGGTCAGGGTCTGGAGAGGCAGGAGCTGGGCCATCAGTCAATTATGCTTCCAAAGCACGGGGTCTGAGTGGCCCACTTTCATGGCCACTGCGATAGCCTAAAACCACATGGCTAGTAAATAAATAATAAATGATGGGACTAGGATTTGAGCTGAGACCTGTCTGACTGAAAATCCCACTTTTTTTTGCCACGACGTCCTATACCTATGGTCTTGGGAAGACAAACTTTACAAACTTCCCAGTCATGCTAAAGGCTTTCCTGATGCCATAAAGTGCAGTGTTGATAAGAACTGCCACTGGGAACATGTTTGGAACTTTCTCAGATCATTTCAAAAAGCCATGCAGACTCCTGCAGCACAGATTTCTAACACCAAAATCTAGCTGGGTAGTGTGCATTTTATTTATGTTCTGTGGGAAAGTTCAAGGTGCCCTGAAAGAGAAAGCAGGAGAGACCCGGTGGAGATGGGGGAATAGGGAGTGTCAAAACATCTAAGCAATGGATGCTCCAGGGAGGAACGGGGTTGGTGTTAATAGACCAGGGTCTAGCTTAAGGATTGTGTTGTTGGCTCCTCCCAGCATGAGAACTGCTGGAGGCCAAACCCCTGCACTTGACTTCTCTTCCACGGGCCCTGTTTGTATCTTCCAGTGGGCTTAGCACATCACTTTTAGGAGAGGGTGTTACTTGACTGCGATGTTTATGGTGTTTGAATTCTTAATTCCTTGCAGTTGATTTGGAAACATATAAATAAAATAAACACACCACATGGTTCTAAGCTTATTTTTTTTTTCCTGGGAATAAACTAGATTGATCAGGTGGCTGTTTGAACTATCGCATATAATGATTAAAACCCACATATTTTATGCTGGCGGTTGGTAAAATAGCAGGGAGTGCTCTTCGATTATATTGCATAAAGGCTGTAAAGCTCCCCTCTCTCCTGGTTACAAAAATGTTTGCCTTTTGTTTGACTGATTTTGAGCCTCACTTGTTATACTACTTATTCAGGCTGGAAATCATTAAACAAAATGATAGCTCTTGGTTTAGGAGACTGACATCTAAAAACAAAATGCTTCTTGCTATTGGGTGCCCATCAGTTTCTCACTCCTATTAAAAATCATTCTTTTCCCATATGGAAGCCCACAAGACCAAGCTTTTGTTAAACAGATTTAAAACACTTACCAATCATCACCTCGTTAATCTTCACACTCTTCCCTGTTAAATGGGGACAAGTGTCATTACACCACACTGGGCCAAGACCAGAAAGAGTGCAGTTCAGTGGGCAATTATAGGTCTTACAGGAACAAACAGGCACTCAATTCCCACTAAAGTATCAAGGTTGAATCACAGAATGATAAAGTATTAAAGCTGGAATTTTCTGTAAAGATGGAGAGGCAGGGTTTAAGAGCAAGTGCCCTGGAATTACCTAGTGCTCCTCTCAAATGGAAGCTCTGATTTTTACCCGCTTCGGCAAGTTTCTGAACTCCATTAGGCTCAGTTTCCTCATCAATAAAATAAAACTAGTGAAAGTATCTGCTTCATACTGTGGTTGTGAGATCATGCACATGAAGCACTTAACACTCAGAAAAGTGTAGTTTAACATTATTAGGATCAAGCTCAAATCCTCAGAGATTTTAGAGGCGAGGCTACTGAAGCCAGAGAGGTTGTGCCCAAAGTCCCAGAGTTGTGCAAGGTCATTTAAATTTAACCCTGCTGGAGAGACTGGAGCAGACTCACTGCCTCCCCGTCCCACCCCTTTATACAGGGAAGACCTCGCACAAGTCGTCTCCCTCTGTTTTTTTTGTTTTTTTTTTTGAGAAGGAGTTTCGCTCTTGTTGTCCAGGCTGGAGTGCAATGGCGCGATCTCGGCTCACTGCAACCTCTGCCTCCCGGGTTAAAGCGATTCTCCTGCCTCAGCCTCTCGAGTAGCTGGGATTATAGGCATGAGCCACCACACCTGGCTAATTTCGTATTTTTAGTAGAGACAGGGTTTCTCCATGCTGGTCAGGCTGGTCTTGAACTCTCTACCTCAGGTGATCTGCCCCCCTTGGCCTCCCAAAGTGCTGGGATTACAGGCGTGAGCCACCACACCCAGCCAGGTCATCTCATCTTTTTACATCTCTGTTTCTCTTCTTCAAAATGCAGAGTGCTCATCTAGGGTCCATGGATGATGCTCTGAAGGTGACTGTACTGAAGCTTGACTGAAGAGGGTCAGTGGCTTTCATTATGGGCTCTGAGACCCAAAGGAAGTGTTAGGTTAGTGCAAAAGTCACTGCGGTTTTTGCCATAATGGCAAAAACCGCAGTGACTTTTGCACCTACCTAATAAAAACCACTAAGAAAGATGCTCAGATCTCTCTGTAAAATTCTGTGACTCTAAGGGTGGATAATGGCCCAGCTGGGCCATCGTAACTGACTGAACACACCTGCTTCCTGAGCAACAACTCGTTTTTGGTGTTGGACCTTGTCAAAGCAGTATCACATAATATTTCACAACAAAACCCAAGGCGGGCATTTGGGCACCACTTTATAGAACTTGAGATACAGAGAAAAGAAGTAACACAAGGGAATAGTGAGGCTTTAAGGAATAAAAAACATTTAGTTTTCTGGCCGGGTGCGGTGGCTCACACCTGTAATCTCAATACTTTGGCAGGCCAAGGCGGGCAGATCACTTCAGGTCAAGAGTTCGAGACCATCCTGGCCAATATGGTGAAACCCCATCTCTACTAAAAATACAAAATCAGCCGAGCGTGGTGGCAGGCACCTGTAATCCCAGCTACTCGGGAGGCTGAGGCAGGAGAATCACTTGAACCGGGGAGGCAGATGTTGCAGTGAGCCAAGATCATGCCATTGCACTCCAGCCTGGGCATCACAGTGAAACTTCATCTCAAAAAAAAAAAAAATAGTTTTCTATCATGATGTGAGGGAAAGGGAAAAAACAGTTTCTTTTTTTTTCTGGAAATGAGCAGAAAAATGGATAATATTAATTATGTCAGTGAGGATCTTGAGAAAGCCGAGGATGAGTCAGAGTTAGGAGTGGCAGAGATTGATTTGGGGAGTGGGGAGAGTGAAAAATAAAAGGGAAAGAAGCCAGACTGGGCAGGAAAAATCTTCAGACCATGATGCAGCTCTGACATCTGCAAAATGAACGTGCATGCAAAGCATGGAAAGCATAATTGGGCACGGAAAGCTTCGGAGCACCATGTAGCTCTGGCAAAGTCTTGGCCAACCCATGAGAGGAGTTTTGGGTTGGGCAGAAATATCTGTGCCCTAGTGCCCCCCACCAGCACCACGCACCACACCCAGTTGTTGGCTAAAGGGGCTAACAGCTAACTGCGCTCTTTACAACTGAATGAGAAGTTCTTTCTTGGAGGGATATCTACTCAGTGTACCTCAATGACCGCCACTCAAATATAATTCATTCTCTGTACTTTGGGGAAGCAAATGAAAGGCAGTCATCTCTGATCCCAGTGGAAATAAGGGCTGTTTGGTCAAATGTCAGCAGAAAATGTCATAACTTATTGGAGTAGTTTGTTGCTAGGTACCAGGGACTCCCCCGCAAAGGTCTATTATTTGACTGGCCAACAAGTCCTTGATAAAGGATGCGTATCCATTTGTGAAACCTCTGCAAACATCACGGATGGATAACCAGACTACTCTTAACCCAAAGTCGATTTCCACGGACACACTATAGGGCACAGATATCTGATTTGGAAGTCTGAAGTTTGGAGTCTAATTCTTTTTCTCTTTTCAAGGTGGGAAGTGGTGTTAGATTTCATGTTTCTATAGTAAGATGAACAGATGGACGTGGTACTTATGTCTTAAATTATGTAAGTGATTGTTTCTGTGACTACATGAAGAAATAGAGAGAAAATGAGCAGGTTGTGTAGCTGTGTCCTCTCTGGAAGGGATCCTCCTAATTTGCCTTTGGATGGGCTCAAGGTGATTTGTAATCCTTTGCTCTTTCCTTGGGCAGTTTGGGTTCCAGTCTTGAGTCTATTTCCTTCAGAGAGCAGCCCATCAGGGCAGCCTCTGTGTGGGAGTGGTCAAAGCCAGCTCCAAACTCAAACCAGTTAGGGATGCCTGGCACTAACCTATAAGATGAATCTCATCAGCTCTCAGGCACAGTCCCTTCAGGGAGCTACTTGTCACCCCTCTCTGCCTACAAAACTTCCATGAGGGAGTTTTTAGGGTGGGGTTCAACTCTGGCTCCTGCCAGGGAGACTAATAGGAGCCAGAATGCCTGCCAGTTAGGATAATTTTGGCTGCAAGTAACAGAAAGCCCTGATTCAAACTGACTCAATTAGTAAGGACATTTCTTAGCTCATTATATATCAAAAACTATTGTAAAGTTTCAAGTACAAATTTATTTTTTTAATGTTGATAAATGGCAGGCTGGGTGCAGTGGCTCACGCCTGCAATCCCAGGATTTTGGGAGGCCCAGGTGGGTGGATCACTTGAGGTCAGGAGGTTAAGACCAACATGGTGAAACCCCATCTCTACTAAAAATACAAAAATTAGCTGGGCACAACAGTGTATGCCTGTAATCCCATCTACTCGGGAGGCTGAGGCAGGAGAATCGCTTGAACCCGGACGGAACATGGAGATTGCAGTGAGCCCAGATTGCACCACTACACTCCAGCCTGGGCGACAGAGTGAGACTCCGTCTCAAAATAAATAAATAAATAAATAAATAAATAAATAAATAAATAAATAAAGTTGATAAATGGCATTGAGTGCCAGGGACTCACAGCTGAGTAGTGTATCTAGAGCCATAAGTACTGAAACATGGAAGTTCCTCTGGACCTGAACATGAAGTAGTTAGGAGCTTTGCCTATTTCTCTAACTGTGCTGTGCCTGGCTGTGTAGCTTCCAAGCCTGGCTCTCTGGCCCTCCCTGAGGCTCTGAAAGCTACCTAGTATTTTTAATAAACTCCTTAAACTAGTGAAAGTGGATTCTAATGTTGGCAACTAAGAACTCACCTCGATTCAGAAGAGCATATGTTTAAGATTAACCCAAGCCAGGTGCGTTGGCCCATGCCTGTAATCCCAACTACTTAGGAAGCGAGGTAGGAGGATCACTTGAAGTCAGGAGTTGCAGACCAGCCTGGCCAACATAGTGAGACCCTGTCTCTAAAAAAAGTTGAAAAATTAGCCAGTCATGGGGGTGTGAACCTGTAGTCCCAGCTACTGAGGAGGCTGAGGCAGGAGGATTGCTTGAGCTCAGGAGTTTGAGGTTGCAGTGAGCGATGATTGTGCCACTGCACTCCAGCCTGAGTGACAGAGCAAGATCCTTTCTCAAAAAATAAAATAAAATTAACCCAGTAATGTTGCCACAATTCCCAAATGGTTGGGAATCAGTATCTTGGAATTTTTTTCCAAAGTAAAAGTACCTCTTTCAAATTGCAGAAAATTAGAATGCTTTTGGTTCTTCTACATGGGCATTTACCTCCACTAATGTCAGCGATCACCAAGCTGAAGAATGTTCATAGGCAAGGAATCTGTTGAAACAGAAATTCCTACCTTGCAATGATATTTTGGATGTTTCTTCCACGGTCTAACAGCCTCATTAGCAAATGCCTGGCACTGACCTATAAAAGGATCCTCAAAGTTGTACCCTTTCCTTTAACTAGTACCACCATCTCTTACTCTTGTAATTATGATACTGAAACACCATGTATGATCCACTTACTGTAATCAGAAATCTCCAGAAGCCCTGAGGCAGTGTTTTATATCCTGCACTGGCATGGTGAAAACTATTTATGGTTATCAGAAATCTCCCTAGAAGGGTAAGGGAATAGAAATGTCATTGAAAACAAAAATGTCACATGCATGAGTATAACAGACTTAACTAACAAAGTCAGCCCACTTCCCTCCATTATATAATGGACAATGGTAACTGTTATACAATTAATCCACTCTTTTTTTTATCTGAAGGGGGAAAATAGATGGTGCCATTAATTTCAGGGTTACTGGAATTTGGAAAAAGCTTTCTCTCTAGTGAAGTTTCAACTTCTCTTCACAAGAACTATCTAGAGACTCCTAATTCCAGTCATACATTAATATTTATTCTTACATTAAGATAGCCTTTGAAACCTGGGCACGGTGGCTCAAACCTGTAATCCCCGCACTTTGGGAGGCCAAGGTGGGTGGATCACGAGGTCAGGAGATCGAGACCATCCTGGCCAACACGGTGAAACCCCATCTCTACTAAAAATACAAAAATTAGGTGGGCATGGTGGCGCATGCCTGTGGTCCCAGCTACTCGGGAGGCTGAGGCAGGAGAACCGCTTGAACCTGAGAGGCAGAGGTTGCAGTGAGCCAAGATCGCGCCACTGCACTCCACCCTGGTGACAGAGCGAGACTCTGTCTCAAAAAAAAGAAAAAAGATTGCCTTTAAAAAAAATCTGTACTCCAAAACTCCAGTGATTCTACACAAAAAACCTGTTAGAAATAATGAATTCAGCAAATTTGCAGGATACAAAATCAACTCACAAAAATTGGTTGTGTTTCTCATACTAACAATGAACAATCTGCAAGGGAAATTTAAAAAACAATTCTATTTACAATAACACCAAAACAATAAAATATTTGGGAATAAACGCAACCAAGGAAAGACTTACACACTGAAAACTACAAAACATTGATGAAAGAAATTAAAGAAGACACGAATAAATGGAAAGACATCCCATGTTCACATATTGGAAAACTTAATATTGTTAAGATGCCAATACTACCCAAAGTGATCTACAGATTCAATGCAATCCCTATCAAAATCAAAATCCCAATGGTATTTTTTTTTGTAGAAATAGAAAAAAAAACTAAAATTCATATGGAAGCTCAAGGAACTCTGAATAGCCAAAACAATTTCGAAAAAGAACAAATATGGATGACTCACACTTCCTAATTTCAGAACATTACAAAGCTACAGTAATCAAAACAGTGTGGTACTAACATAAAGACAGACCTATAGACCAATAGAATAGAGAGCCCAGTAATAAGTGCATGCATATATGATCAAATGATCTTTGGCAAGAGTGCCAAACCCCTCAATTAGGAAAGGGCAGTCTCTTAACAAATAGGGTTGGAAAAACTGAATATCCACATACAGAAGAATGAAGTTGGACATTTATGTTACACCATACAAAAATTAACTAAAAATTGATTAAAGACCCAAACTTAACACCAAAAGCTATAAAATTCCTACAAGAAAACAGGGGAAAGTCTCCATGACATTGAATTTGGCAAGGATTTCTTGGATATGACACTAAAAGCACAGGCAACTAAAGGAAAATAGGCAAATGGGACTACATCAAACATAACTTCTGCGCATCAAGGGAAATAATAAACAGAATGAAAAATCAATCCATGAAATGAGAGAAAGTACTTTCAAATCATATATCTAATAAGGGTTAATATCCAGAACACATACAGAACTACAACTCAACAACAACAAAAAGTCAAATAACCTGACTAAAAAGTGCACAAAAGACTCGAATAGACATTTCTCCAAAGATCATATACAAATGGCCAACAAGCTATATGAAAAGATACTCAACATCATCAATCATCAGAGAAATGCAAATCAAAACCACAATGAGATATCACCTCTTACCCATTAGGATGGCCACTATTAAAAAACAAAAACAGAAAATAAGTGTTGGTGAGAATATGGAGAAATAGGAGTCCTTGTGCACTGTTGATAGGATTGCAAAATGGTGTGACCACTATGGCAAACAGTATGGCAGCTCCTCAAAAACTTAAAAATAGAACTACCATATGACCCACCAATCCCACTTCTAGGTATATACCCAAAAGAATAGAAAGCAGGGTCTCAAAGAGATGTTTGCACATCCTTGTTCAAAGAAACACTTTTCACAATAGCCATGAGGTGGAAACAGCCTAAATGTCCATCGATGGATGAATGTGGTATCTACATACAATGGATATTATTCTGCCTTAAAAAGGAAGGACGTCCTGTCACATGGTATGACATAGATGAGCCTTGAAGATAGTGAAATAAGCCCATCACAAAAAGACAAATACTGTATGATTTTATTTACATGGAATATCTACAAGTAGTCAAATTCATAGAAACAAAGTAGAATGATGGTTGCCAGGGACTGGGAGGAAGTGGGAGAGGAGAATTGTCTAATTTGTATAGAGTTTCAGTTTTGCAAGATTAGAAAGTTCTAGAGATCTATTTCACAACAATGTGAATATACTCAACACTGCTAAACTGTACACTTAAAAATTAAGATGGCATCTCACGCCGGTCAGAATGGCACTTATTAAAAAGTCAAGAAACAACAGATTCTGGCAAGGCTACGGAGAAATAGGAACGCTTTTACACTGTTGGTGGGAATATAAATTAGTTCAACCATTGTGGAAGACAGTGTGGCAATTCCTCAAAGACCTAGAACCAGAAGTACCATCTGATCCAGCAATTCCATTACTGGGTATATAGCCAAAGGAATATAAATCATTCTATTATAAAGATACATGCACATATATGTTCATTGCAGCACTATTCACAATAGCAAAGACATGGACTCAAACTAAATGCCCATCAATGATAGACTGGATAAAGAAAATGTGGTACATACACACCATGGAATACTAAGCAGCCATAAAAAGGAACAAGATCATGTCCTTGGCAGGGACATGGATGGAGCTGGAAACCATTATCCTCAGCAAACAAATGCAGGAACAGAAAACCAAAAAGCGCATGTTCTCACTTATAAGTGGGAGCTGAACAATGAGAATACATGGACACAGGGAGGGGAACATCACACACTGGAGCCTATGGGGAGGGGGCAGGGGGAGGGAGAGCATCAGCTAAAATAGCTAATGTATGCTGGGCTTAATACCTAGGTGATGGGTTGATAGGTGCAGCAAATCACCATGGCATACGTTTACCTATGTAACAAAACTGCACATCCTGCACATGTATCCCAGAACTTAACATAAAATTTAAAAAAGAATTTTAAAAAAATTAAGATGGCAAGTTTTGTGTTATGTGTTTCTTACCACAATAAGAAAAAAACAAAAAAATCTCTGTACTTCGAAAAATATAACATGAAAGTGCATGTCAAATGCAGAGACCTCTGCCATAAGCATGTACTCCTTTAGCATTTGAGAGCATATCAATGTTTTCAATTGATTTTTTTTGTCCCATATTACTGTGCAACTGGGATGTCAGACTTTGATTTCCAGTTCAAGTGAAGGCTGCTCCCCAGTGTTGTCTAGAATGCAATGCTTAGGCCCTTACCTGCCCAGACTAGTAGAAATCCATTTATTCCCTCTCTCGATGTCCTCTTACGTGCTGAGAGCCCCTTGGGAATTTTAGCATCCTAGCCTGAAAATTCCCACTTCTCTTTGTGAGAATCAGAACTCATAGCACCCTCTTGACATTATATAACACCACAATCATCACCAGCTGTCTGCAGACCACCAGGCCAGGGGAACATTGCAGCTGATGGGACCACTTGTCCCCACCTATAGCTGCCAAAGAAGGGATGTAGCCGCATGTGGTGGCTCATGCCTGTAATCCCAGCACTTTGGAAGGCTGAGGCAGGCGGATCACCTGAGGTCAGGAGTTTGAGACCAACCTGGCCAACATGGTGAAACCCCGTCTCTATTAAAAATACAAGAAATTAGCCAGGCTTGGTGGCAGATGCCTGTAATCCCAGCTACTTGGGAGGCTGAGGCACGAGAATCATTTGAACCTGGGAGGCAGAGGTTGCAGTGAGCCGAGATGGTGTCGCTGCACTCCAGCCTGGGTGACAGAGCAAGACTCCATCTCAAAAAAAAAAAAAAAAAGAAAGAAAAAGAAGGAGGGATGTAGACTAAGAAGCCATGTGATGTGAGAAATAACAAATCCAGTGGCTGGGACTCTTTGGACCCATCTACATGGCCACTTTACCAGGCTAAGCCTGTCCCCAGGGGGACTGCACTAGGACAAGTTCATGGGTGCCCTACACTCCAGACCTAGGATTACCAGTTCTGATTCAAATCTGCAGCCAGCCCACTGCTCCAATCTCCCCCGCCCCCATAGCAACTGCATGGCAGGGTCCTTGGTGCCATTTCCTAACCCCTGTGTTTGCTCTCTGTGGTCCAGGTCCACATCAACAGATTTCATCACTGGATCTCAGTGAGAAGGCTTGGTGCTGACAGTGCCTTTCCTTCCAGAAGGCCCTTGGCCTTATTATACAAATTTTCCCATCCCCGTGCCAGCAACCTTCAAACTCTGTATATCATAAATTTGCTGAAGGAGGAGTAGAAGAAGAAAAACTTACCAGGTACCAAATTACAACCCTTCTATATTTTTTAAATGGATGAATGGGATGGAGGTAGGGTCAGTTAGAAATGTCAAGGTACAAGGACTTGGAGAATATTCTTCACTACAGCTTTTTACCACCAGCCAGTGGATTCAACTCTGAAAAGCCCAATGACCTTCTTTTAATACTCCAATCTTTCTCATCCCTATGTTTCTCTTTGAATATTTAATTCTGTCTTTGATGACTTCCTATAAGTGTTCACTGAGTTGAATTGTTTGTGAGGTAGAGAGACAAAGGTTATTTCAAACAGGCACATTCCCTTGGCTTCAGATCAACTGTCAATATATTTTAATAAGGCACCATTACCCCTAAAGGCAGCGGAAGGTGGGTTCATTCTGGATTTGGCAATGAGGATTCAGGTTAAGCTTTAAAGGCCATCACACCCATAATTCCTTGCCTGGGCCTTGAGATGTAGCCATCTGCAGAAGAGGGGTGTGTGTGTGTGTGTGTGTTGGGCAGAATCACAAAACCAGCTATGGGCAGGAGAAATGATGCAAAGTCTGAGAACCAGGTTAGGAATAGAATAACCCTTGGATGGCCTCCAGGTGCAGAGGAACCAGTTCTGCATTTTCCACAGGGCAGTTCAAGGTCATCTTTTTTTTTTTTTCCCTAAGCGCTGAGCTTACTTCTCTATGAAGGTCATCTCGACACTGGCTGATAACTTATACCTTCCTGGAAGATGGTGGGAATTTTCCCAAGAAAATAGCTTACAGTCTAATGCATCTCCACAGGTTTTAAAGTTACAGTCTAGATTCTAAATTCCATCCAAGATAGGCTTATATTTGGTGATATTGTCTTCCAACCGAAAACATGTATCAGGTCCCTTCTGTGTGCTAGGCATCATGCTAATTGTGAACAACGTTTATTACATTTATTATTTCAACCACACAACATCTTATGAAATACATGTAATTGGGCCAGGCACAGTGGCTCACACCTGTAATCCCAGCACTTTGGGAGGCCGAGGCGGGTGGATCATGTGGTCAGGAGTTCGAGACCAGCCTAGCCAACATGGTGAAACCCCATCTCCACTAAAAATACAAAAATTAGCTGGGTGTGGAGGTGCACCCCTGTAATTCCAGCTACTCGGGAGGCTGAGACAGGAGAATAGCTTGAACCCGGGAGGCGGAAGTTGCAGTGAGCCGAGATCATGCCATTGCACTCCAACCTGGGCGACAGGGCGAGACTCTATCTCAAAAAAAAAAAAAGAAAAGAAAAGAAAGAAAGAAAAAAAAAAAGAAATATGTGCAATTATCTCCACTTTGTGGGTGGGGGAACTGAATGTCAGAGAAGCCTCCCCAAATTCACATGGCTTGTTAGTGAAAAGTAGGAATTTCAAACCTGCATCAGGCTACCTGCTTAGCCTGTATGTGCCCACTATACCACGACACTGCAGTACCTAGAAGTTCCAGCTTTCTCTCTTCACCCTTTGGGATGGAGGTGGTGGCAGCCATAATGGATGGAGAAAGATGGATGGCAGGCATGTGTCTAAGCATGGCAGAGAAAATGGGCAGAAAAAAATGGCCAGACAAGTGAATAGCTGAGCAATGATGGAGAAGTGAGGAACATATTCCCAGGTATGGTACAGCCTAAAAGAGCTGGGAAAAGTTTGCTCCAAATACTAGATCAGAGAAGCTGTGTCTCCCGTGGTATTATATATTAGAGAAGCAATTCTCTCCATTCTTTGCCTATATAGTCCAGAACTTGTTTGGAAGTTTAAACCATGAGTTCAGGGTCAAAAGCTGATTCCTGTGTGATTCAGTTTGGTAAACATGTGGCATAGCAGATTGCATTGTTGTCCTCAATTCTTTGCCCTTCCCCACACCATACCCTTTGTCTTGTGGCTTTATAATTCCTCTCACTAGAAGCAAAGTGTATTTCCCATCTCATTGATTATATTGGGCTCGGCCATATGACATCCTTTGGCCAGTGGGATGTTAGCAGAGACTTGAAATGTGCTTTGCAGTTGGGCTTGTTCACTTATGTCTGTGCCATTTTTGTGAGCAGAGCATGGCCTACATATCCTACTAGTGCAAAGAGGATGAGAGGCACTTAGAGTATACCTAGGCCCAGCCTGCTCCTTAGAACCAAGCCCAGTCAGGGCTAGCCTAGATATGCCAATCCACAGATGCATGAGCAAGAATAAATGATTGCTGTTTTAACATAATGAATGTGTTTTGGGGTAGTTTATTATACATCATAATTGTGGCAGTAGCTGACTGATACATAAGGAATACAGGCATAAGCAGCAACTGATAATAAGTATCTAATGGTGTGTGTGTGTGCGTGTGTGTGTAGGCACCTTGAAGGGGGTTTCAGCACGCATCTTTCACCATGATGAGATGCAACACTTCTTCCACAGCATCATCCTCACACAGCCAAAAGGACCATGCATCTACATGCATACCAATACCAAGGGAATTTCTTTTGCTTTTTTTTTAACTAAACAGTAGGACAGCTGTTTCTACAAAGCCCATAATTCAAATGTTGTGACTGGGATGCTTCTAAAGTTTCCCTTTTCAGTGGGTAACACCTGATAAACCAATTCCCTCCAGGGTATTCATGTGTAACTAGAAGCCTCAATGATGTAGACACAGCTGTGGTAGGCATAGAAAGGATTGGCTATGGGGTTCAGACCAGTGGTATGCTATAACAGACTTGCACCAACTTGCAAGAGCTGATTGTTAAATCATCAGGAATTTTGCAAGCCAGTTGTTAAACACAGTCATTATTAAAAATTAAATTACATAAACATACACTAGACCTCACCCTGCAGCTCAACTCTGCCCTCAATTCCCAGGGCCCATCCTGCAAGGTGGCTATAGTAGCAAGTCACCTGACTGTGGCTGTGTCCCTGTTATAATTCCTGAACTTTTCCCTTATGCCCTGGCACTTCCTGGTCATAGCTCCTCCCCCAAACCCAAGCCCAGCTCCTGTCATACGGAGTCTTCTTTGGTCCTGTTGTCTTTCTGTTTGGGGAATGTCATTTGGGCTGTAACTCAGAGCTCCTTGAAGGCTTGACTCTTGCTTTACTCTTGAAAATCACTCTCCCAGATTCTAATATCTTCTGCCAAACCCTAGCCAAGTGACCAGCACTTTCAGCCTCTCCAAAGAGCTGTATGTTGACTGCCTGCCCTGACCCAAACACTAATCATAACTCCTAACCCTAATCCCTATCCTCTAGCCCTAGACCAAACTTGAAATCCTAATGCTAACCCTAATCTAAACTCCTAAAAATTACCCTAAATCCTAGCCCTAATGGTTGCTCAAACCCTTAACCCTAACCCAAACACCAAACTCCACCACAACACTAACCCCAAATTCTATCGCATAACTCCAATCCCTACTCCCTAACCCTAACCCCCCCCAAACCCAACCCTAACATGTAACTCCAATGCCTAACTTTAATCCCCAACCCTAACCCTAACTCCTAACCCTAACCTCACCCCTAACCCCCAATCTCTTTCTCCATGATCCTCTGCCTGCCTTCCCACTGCTACAACCACTTCTCCACACTCCCTTACAGAGTCAGCTGCTTTTCTAGAGAAGGACTCTATTTCCCCAAGCCCTTTAGGCCAGTCTAGGCCAACCAGCTGGAAACTCTTTGGTCAACACTTGGAGGCTTCTCTGAGTGCCTGAACCATATTTGGGTCTAACTTTCCAATCCCAGCATCTCCCCACCAACCCAATCCTGCTCTCAAAAATCATTTCTCTCCTAGCCCAATCCCGAGACAGATGACAAGCTTCAGTTACCTGGGAAATTAATTTAGGCGAAAAAGCTCTTCCTTCTGAATGTAAATTAGGCAGCTTGGACTCTGGAGCCAGCCTGCTCAGCCACTTAACTCCTTGCGTAACCTTGGGCAAGTTACCTTGCCTCGATATCTTCCTCTATAAAATGGATGTAATAATAGCACCTCTCTCATAGGGTGGTTGCGAGGACTAAAATGAGTTGATATATAAAAGCACTTAGAACAGTACCTGGCACCATAGTAACCACTAAGGAAATGTTTGCTTTTGTAACATTATTATAACTATTACCCAAAAAAAGTGTACATTTTCCTTTTCAGACTCAACTTGCTTTTATAAAGAGGGCAAAAAAAAAAAAACCCCAACAAACTGAACATGCTTATTTTAGAAATTCAACAAAGAACAGAAAAGTATTAAAAAGAAGGAAAAAAATAACCCACATCCAGCCAGCTACTTAGATTTCAAGGACAAAAGATAATTTGACTTTGGGAACAGTCTGCATATTAGTAGATTTTGAGTTGCTGCAGCCAGGCCTAGCCAAGCAGAGCTGTACTTTGATTTTATTTTGCTCTTGGCACTCAACTATAATTCCAGGCATAACATGGGGTCTCTGTATGTTTGTCTTTCCCATTAGGTTGGAAGCTCCCAGAGGAGAGAAACAGTGTCGTTTTAATCTCTGCATTACCAGTAATGCCGAGCACAGAGCCAGGCCAGGAAAGATGCTCTCTAAATGACTATGCGCCTTGTTCCCCGCAGTTGTAACTAGTTTGGAATTCAGTTTCACATCTCTTTGCTCAGAAATACAGGTTTCTAGCAGAACTATCCTTGAAATAAAATGTAAGAAAAGAACTTCCCAGTGGAATTTGTTGGGGTTTTGTATTACCTCTTCTCACAAATCTTTCAAAAGACTGCTTTCCTCCATTGGGTAATTTCAAACATTTTTACCACTGGGTAACATAGCTCATTAAAGCAGTGATTTTCCACTTGCAGGTACAAAAATGAAAAGAAGACTGGCCAAAACCATTCCCCAAAGAAACATGGCATCTGTTCAGAGCTTATTATTTTTACTAGCTGCCTGCCAAAGACCACAAACCAACGGAGGGCTCTTACTCAACACAGACAACTGTATTCTAATCGACATTGTTCCCTCTCTTAAGTAAGCTTACCAAGTGATAGCAAGTGCCACTCAGGCAGCAAAATGAGAAATGGAAACATGAGGCTTAATGTAGCATGAACATGGGGTTTTTTTAATTGCTTTTTTAAGAAAAATTTGGAAGGAGCAAGAGGATTGAACAGACATGTCAATTTCAGTGGGTAATCCCGCTTTCCATCCTAGCCCACTCTGCCCTCACCTTTCGCTTTGATCTTCTCTCCAGTTGGCCTGATATTCATAGCAGAAAAAGCTGGTCTAACCGCACTTTCCTCTTTCCATGAAGGCATTTTGTGATGTTTCCATGCAAACCCAATATTCTTACTGACAGTGAAGTAGGGGACAGGGGCAATAAAAAAAGTGGATGTGCAAGCTTACAATACAAAAGAAGAAAGGCTCTTCTCCCAAGTTATGCGCAGCTTCTAAATCACATAGAGCATCAGCATCAGCAGAAAATAGATGTGTATGAAAGATATGCTTATGTGTTACATAAATCTATGTGCCTGCCTGCAAAAGCTGATAATTAAGAAGCAAAAGAAAGTAATCAAGACTTGACTCTGTATCCCAAAACTCAGGAAAGTGCCAGGGCTGTTTTGTCATTGGTGTTTTTCCTCCCCAGTAATAGATTCTCTTCCCTCTTCCACAAGCATTTTGTAAGGCTATGTTTAGAATAGACGTCAGAGCTGGGAAACCAACCCGCAAAGCAAGACTTTCCCAAGGGTGTCATCTTGTGGTGCTTCTGTGTATTACAACATTGCTTCGACCTGATGCAGACCACAGCTGGAAACAAGAGGCAAATAACTGTGAATCAGTCCTTTGATTTACAAAGTTGAACCTTTGCGACTTGGCATTACATAGTGTGTGATGGGTGTTAAACACACAGGTGCTGAGAGATGGTTTAAAATTTTTAAGTGCTGCCATAACGTGGAAGTCATACATTAGGAGACGGAATGTTTGGTCGGCCTGAACATTCAGCTAGTTTCATAAAATAGCACACTCAGCACCCCCCCCCTTTTTTTTGTATCAATCCATAAAAATGTTTACAGGCCGGGCACAGTGGCTCACGCTTGTAATCCCAGCACTTCGGGAGGCCAAGGTGGGCACATCACCTGCAGTCAGGAATTCGAGACCAGCCTGACCAACATGGAGAAACCCCCGTCTCTACTAAAAATACCAAATTAGCCGGGCGTGGTGGCAAGTGCCTGTAATCCCAGCTACTCGGGAGGCTGAGGCAGGAGAATTGCTTGAACCCGGGAGGCGGAGGTTGCGGTGAGCCAAGATCGCGCCATTGCACTCCAGCCTGGGCAACAAGAGTGAAACTCTGTCTCAAAAAAAAAAAAAAAGGTTTACAAAGGGTCACTGAGGAAAGATTCATGAAAATACAACTTCTACAGAAAGGACTTAGAATCACTGCATTTTAGAGATAGAAGAATCCCTTTAGAGGTGGGCTTAAGCTGGAAACCATAGTCCTGCTTTAGGAAAAATGAACTCCTTGAAATTGAACATAAAGAGTAGTGTGTTGGCACATATCGGCATTTTAATACATAGAGAATCTATCATTTTTATCAGATTATCAAAAGAGTCCGTGGCCTAAAGAAGATTAAGAACTAATGCTTGGGGCCAGGCGTGGTGGCTCATGCCCATAATCCCAGCACTTTGGAAGGCCAAGGTGGGCAGATCACTTAAGGCCAGGAGTTCGAGACCAGCCTGGGCAACATGGTCGGGGGGAACCCCATGACCATAGGGAAACCCCATCTCTACTAAAGATACAAAAATTAGCCAGGCATGGTGGTAGGCACCTGTAATCCCAGCTACTCAGGTGGCTGAGGCAGGAGAATTACTTGAACCCAGGAGGCAGAGGTTGCAGTGAGCCAAGATCATGCCACTGCACTCCAGCCTGGGCGACAGAGTGAGACTCTGTCTCAAAAAAAAGAAAGAATGCTTGAGATCCTAGCCTCATATCCTCTACAGAAATTCTGTCTGCAACAGCCTTGACAGATTCAGTTACTCTCAGGTTAAACTTTACTGTTGTAGAGGCACCACTACCTTGAGGCAGTTGTTTAATGCTAATTGCTTCTAAGCATTCAGAAGTTTCATATTGCATTGGACTCTCAATGGAATGTCAATCCACTGGGCTTAGTTCTACTCTCTACCCTACCATAGCCTGGTCCAGACCTTTTCCAAATGTCATCCCTTTGCATCTTTTGTGCTAGCTTCACGTCCTTCCTCCATGTCTCCCCCTTGCCAGACTATACCTACCTAGCACTTACAGCTTTCATTTGCCATGACTTTCAGAGCCCTCATTTCCCAGGTACCCTGTCCCCTTTTTATAAGAGACAGTGATTCTTTGAAAACTTGACATACAAAACCAAATGCACTACTCCCAATGACAGCCCCTTCCACCTACAGATTGCCTTATTTGAACTTGTTCAAAACACTCACACTCTTTTCTATTTCTGCCTCTCTCTCTTCTTTAACCAAGAGTCTTTCACCATTTCCAGTTTAAAGAGCATTCTCTTTAATAAACAATAAGAAAAAGGGGGAAACAAACTAGGAATTGTATGGTTCTTTCTCCTGGTCTTTTGCTTGTATCACTTCACTCACCCCAAGCAGACCTATTTTTTCCTTATTTTATTTCTGGTCTAAATATAGCACAAACGATTTTTGTATTGCTGACATTAGACTTTCTGAAAATCTGGGCCATTCTAATCTTTTGATTTCCAATCTGATAAACTTTTGACATGATTTGTGTTGATTCTTTACTGATGTCTGGTTTCTGTTTTTGTACATATCCCTTCAAAATCAAAGCTATTGAAGAGCTGAAGCCTTGACGGCTTCTTTAGATCCACCCCATTCCTCTCCTCTCCAGCTTCCTCTGTGGTTATATATTATGAACAGTTCTTCAGCAATCATTTTCTCTTGCTCATCTCTGGTTTTTGGACCCTCCAGCCATGAGCTCATGACCATATTTTTTTGGTAAATTTTTTGATGTGTTCTTTCCCAACTCTGGGGACATGCCTGGGGATCCCTTTCTTGGCTATGTCAAATTGTCCTTGTCATTTTCTCTTGTTTCCTGTCACCTCCACCATCACCTCATTGATGACCATTAGCACTGGTATATCAGTTCTCATGGCTTCATCAGCACTGTAAGGTAATGACAGTTAAACAAAAGGGACAGTGACAAATGATCAAGGCTGGTGATGAAACTAGAAAGAAATGGATAGGAAGGACAGTACAAGAGGGAACTCTACAAATGCTGACTGTCTTACAGTTCTCCTCTTGGGCTTGGCCTGGTGCAATGGTGGCAAGCATGGATTTTTGGAGATCAGACATGGCTCCAATAGCTAGCAATGCAGTGAACAGAAAATGTGCAAGGCCAGGATGGGTAGAAGCTAATTCCTGGGCCACCAGCAGCACACATCTTCAGAACCTCATGAACTAGAGGACCTGGACCTCTTACAATCCTTTGGCTGGGATTTTCCCAGAAATCTGGCCAGACTGAAGGCATCAGAACATGCAGCTAGGGACTGAGGACCACTGCAGACAAGCAGATCCACCTAACATAAGCCCTGTAGGCAGCAGGCAATTTCGTGTGAGAAATCGTCCTTGTTTGTGGAATGAACAATTTCCACTCCCCCTGGCAGACACTATAGGAGTCCTGCCAGTATCCGCTCAGCACTCACCAGCCTTGTACGTGCTGATAGCTTTCTATTGCAAGCATCTGCAACTCTGCCTGGGGCTTTTTCCAGCTGCAGGGGGTTGCTCACCAAATACCCAGGGTATGCCAGAAGTTTCAGGAAGCGGCAATGGCAAAATGCCCCAGCTTCTCACCCCAAGTGGGACAACTCAAGCGTGTGTTTGCATGGTCTCTCAGATGTGCCCAGCAGGATCAAACCCCAGTTGCCCACAGTGGTCAGCTGCTGACTGACACCGGTAACATATCCTTTTTTTTTTCTTTTTTTTTTTTGAGACGGAGTCTCATTCTGTCACCCAGGCTGGCGTGCAGTGGCACAATCTCGGCTCACTGCAACCTCCATCTCCCAGGGTTCAAGCAATTCTCCTGCCTCAGCCTTCTGAGTAGCTGGTACTACAGGCGCATGCCACCATGGCCGGCTAAATTTTGTATTTTTTAGTAGAGACAGGGTTTCACCATGTTGGTCAGGCTGGTCTCAAACTCCTGACCTCGTGATCCGCCCGCCTCGGCCTCCCAAAGTGCTGGGATTACAGGCGTGAGCCACCGTGCCCAGCCTGGTAACATATCCTGTACTGACTGGCTGCCTTCTCTGCCTTGTCCCTCCGTTCCCCACTTCCATACTGGTGCTTCCTGGAATCTCTTCCTAGTAAACTACTTAAACTCAGATATTAGTCTCAGGCTTTCTAGGGGAATCAGCTGAAGACGCTCCCTGATTGTAGTTCTTTAAATTACATCCCTTGCTCCCCTTTCCCTCAGGGCTCACACAATGGCCACTCCAGGGAAATTGTTTTTCTGCACCCTACTTGGGACGAGCCATCTTGTTTTGTGCCTCCCCAGGAAGGTAGTCATGAAGCGGTTTCCACACTTTTCCATGTCTGTTCACCAGCGCACTGCTGATAACATTAAGCACTAGTGGGAACCCTGCCTGTGAGCCAGCCTGACCACTCAACCTCATCACCTTCCTGCCAGTCCCCTAAGGCAGTGATTCTCAGGGCATGGTCCAAGGATTCCCACATCCGAATTACCCAGGGAACATGTTGAAAATGAAGTTTCCTGAGTCCCACCCACTGAATTACAATTTCTGGAGATGAAGCCCAGGAATCTACATTTTAAACAACTTCCAGGGAATCTTACACAGCCTGAAGTTTGAGATCCACTGTTTGGAAGTTTGGGTGGTCACCAATTAGCAGCACCAATTTGCCCCAGTAAGTTCTTTGCCCAGCCTTGTTCAGCAAAACCCATAATACTCAGTGGACAATAGCAGCTGCTTCATTCAAATGGCACCATCCTTTTCCCGTTTCTGAGTGGCCTTCCCTGAAATTCTGTATGCTTTTCCTGCCCGCGTGGACTTTTGACACTGCTTTGCTCATTGTGCCTGGAGGTTTAGGTTCCCTGGGATGGAATTTAGCCAACGACCAGCAGGCATGAGCATCTCAAAGTCCAGCTGCCTTGTTTAGATTTGTGATACACTAGTGGGGTGTAACTTACCCCCAAGAGCTCCCCTGTGGGATCAGGCTGGGGCAGGGACTTCACTTAAGATCATCTATTTGCTTAGCTCCCTCCCCTTCTGTGTCCTGTCCTCCATTCCCTCCCTGCCTGCCCTGGGAACATGTCCTTAATATATCACTTGCTTGTGAATCTTCATCTCAAGGTCTACTTCTGGGGACATTTACCTAAGAACCTATTTCCCTTACTTTTTCCTGACTTTTGCTACATAAGTGAACTTGAAAGTAGCTAATTACACCATAAATAACAGTTCTACTCAGTATCAAATTGATCACGAGGATTTTAAGTTATATTTAAAGAAGGTGCCTGGGTGGATGTAGGTTATGAAAGCTAATGCCCTTTTGCCTACTCTACCGTTTCCTCCCCCCCTTCAATGACAGCTAATATTTAATTAGCACTTACGTATTCCAGGCACTGTTCTAAGCACTCTCACATATGTCATTTAATGTTCATGGCAACCCTATAATATTGGCACATTTATCATTTCATTTTATGATGAGGAAACTGAGCATATAGATAGCAAGTGACTTGCCCAAGGTCACACAACCAGTAAGTGGCAGAGCCAGCAATCAATCCAGGCAGTCTGGTTCTGATGTCTGTGGCCAAGGTGGATCTCTCCCTTCTTGGAGACACATTGTATTTATTTGTTTGGCATAACTTTGATATTATGGCCTTTGACATAACCTTGACATTATGATGTTTGGCATAACTTTGAAATTGTGGCATTTGGCATAACTGTGACATTATGGCGTATCTTGTTTACCACGCACTTCATGTGACTGTATCTTGTCTCACCCCAGACATAGTAAGCCCTTTGGGAGTGGATCCAACTTTTCATACCACTCGTAGCTTCTCCCTAGGACAGAACGTGCCCTGTATGTACCTGTATATTGATTGATCATATTCTTCACCAATTTCCTCCTGCCCTGTCCTTGGTCCTTTAATCACTTCCTTTGACTACAGGCCCAGACTTCCTCTTCTTCCTCCTCGTCCACCACCATCACAGACAATGACCAGCAGGTTGTCTAAATCTCAGATACTATACGATCAAGTTGTGTGTACACAGGCCCAATATCATGCATATTAGTAACATGTAAACCTATATAAATCCTCTAGTCCTCTTCCCAAATTAAGATATATTTTGCATACTTTTCTGTGTTGTCCAATTTGGTAGCCACTAACCACATGTGGCTATTTAAGTTTACATTTATCAACATTAAATTAAATTAAAAATTCAGTTCCTCAGTCCCACTAGCCACATTTCAAGTGCTCGATATTCACTGATTACCATAGGGGACAGCACAGACACAGAACATGTCCATCATTGCAGAAAGTCCTCAGACAGTGTGACTTCGGAGGCTGGCATAGATGATTTTTCTCTTGAAGACTAAAAGTTATTTCTTTCCAGCTACTATAGACTCCTATACACTACTACTAAAATCACATCCATGTCTGCCCTAATATACAAGAATGCTGGCCGGGCACAGTGGCTCACGCCTGTAATCTCAGCACTTTGGGAGGCCGAGGTGGGCAGATCACCTGAAGCCAGGAGTTCGAGACCAGCCTGGCCAACATGGCGAAACCCTGTCTCTACTAAAAATACAAAAAATTAGCCAGGCCTGGTGGCACACGCCTGTAATCCCAGCTACTTGGGAGGCTGAGGCACAAGAATCGCTTGAACCCGGGAGGTGGAGGTTGCAGTGAGCCCAGATTGCACCACTGCACTCCAGCCTGGGCAACAGAGTAAGACTCTGTCTCAAAAATAAAATAAAGAATGCTAATATGCTGCTTAGGATGTGGGCTGGAGGACAGAGATGAAGGTAATCTCTTCCCCAACCCCACTAGGTTTCAGAGAATATTGGAAACTCCTGGAGTTTCGCTGGCTGCGTCCTCGCTTCTTCATTTAGGGAAACTTTCTGGATCATCAAGCACAACCCACCTCCCCTGAGCCCCCAGTCCTCAGAGGACATGGGAATGTGAAGGCTTTTAACACAAAACTACACAACACACGTTTTCCCTATCAATGTCAAAAACGCTGGTTAAAAACAAAATGGGACAACTCATTAATAAAAAATCAAATCACTTGATCAAAAAATGGGTAAATAAATAGACATTTATCTAAAGCTGAAATATAAATGGCCAAGCATAAGATGCTCAACATCATACATGATCAAAGACATGCAAATCAAAACCATGATGAGATATTGCCTCACACCCATTAGAGATGGCCATTATAAAAAAAATTTAAAAAAAAACAGAAAATAACAAGTGTGGGTGAGGATGTAGAGAAATTAAAACCTTTGTGCACTGTTGATGGGATTGTAAAAGAGTGAAATCACTATGAAAAACAGTATGGAGTTTCCTCAGAAAGTTAATAATAGAACTACTGTGTGATCCAACAATCCCACTTCTGGGTATACACCCAAAAAAATAAAAAGCAGAGTCTCAAAGATATGTTTGCACATCCGTGTTCACAGCAGCTTTATTCACAATAGTCGAGGGGTGGAAGCAATCCAAATGTCCATCAATGGATAAATGGATAAACAGCATGTGGTATATACACACAATGGAATCTTATTCTGCCTTTAAAAAGAAAGAAATCCTGTCACATGCTACAACATGGATTAACCTTGAGGACATTATGCTAAGTGAAATAAGCCAGTCACAAAAACACAAATACTTTGACTGAAGGGGCAAAGAGAAGGAAGAGTTACCAAAATGGGTGGGAGCTATAGCTCTGGGATAGGGCTGCCTGATGGAAGTTGTAGCTCTCACCAGAGGAAAAAAGCTGCTGACCAGCACAGCCTGGCAGGGAGTGAGCTGCAGGAATAAGTACGCCTACCTCTCTCTCTTCCTATCTCAGATCTACCGGTGTCCTCCATTGTCTGGACCAAACCAGAAGCAGCCACTCTCCAGACTGGATCTGGAGGGACAAATGGGGAATATTCAGCTCAGGGACTCAAGCTATTTTGGAACCTGGGAGGCAGGTTCCAAATTTCTTCTTTCTCAAGAAGAAATTCAGCAGGTAAATTATGAAGAATCTCTAAGCAAACATAACCAATAAAATCCAAAACAGGCCAGAAAGAGAAGACTAGAATAAATAATTAATCCTTCGATGCAAAGACATAGACATACATCCACAAGAGACAATAGCAAATACAGAAACATTATCCAAACAGATAAAGCAAGGAACCAATGGCTGATCCTAATAAGATGGTGATACGTGAGTTATCTGACAAAGAATTCAAAATAGCAGTTTTAGGGAAACTCAGTGATATCCAAGATAACACTGAAGAGCAATTCAGAAATTTATCAGAGAAAATTAATGAAGAGATGATTGAAATAATTTTAAAAACCAAACAGAAATCTTGGAACTGAGAAATACATTTTCTGAACAGAAAAATTCATTAGAGGCCCCCAACAGCAGACTAGATCAAGCAGAGGAAAGAATCACTAATCTCAAAGACAGAATATTTGAAAATACAGTCAGAGGAAAAAAACAGAATTAAAAGGAATAAAGATCACCTGCAAAATATAAAAAATTACCTCAAAAGACCAAATCTAAGAATTATTGGTGATCAAAAGGGAGCTGAGCAAGAGCAAGGGGTAGGAAGCTCACTTAAGGAAATAAATAACAGAACATTTTCCAAAACTTGAGATAGATATAAATATCCAGGTACTGGAAGGTCGTAGAATGCCAAACAGATTCAACTCAAATAAGACTGCCCCAGAGCACATAATAAAACTCCCAAAGCTCAAGGACAAAGAGAGGATTGTAAAAGCAGCAAGAGAAAATAAGCAAATAACATATAAAGGAGCTCCAATTCATCTGGCAGTAGACTTCTCAATGGAAATAATACAGCCTCAGAGGGAGTGGGATGACATTTCCAACGTGCTGGGGGAAAAAAGAAACCTGCCATTCAAGAATACTGTATTCTTCAGATATGAAGGAAAGATAAAGCCTGAAAAAAAGGAACACTAATGTGCAGAAAGGAAAAAAATTGAAGGTATAAAATTCACTGTTAAAACTAAGTACACAGACAAACTCAGAATACTCTAGTACTGTAATTGTAGTGTGCAATTCACTCATAACTCTAGTATAAAGCCTAAAAGATAAATCTATCAAAAACAATAGCTACAGTAAGCTGTTAAAAGATAGACAATATAAAAATATGTAATTGAGACAACAGAAAGTCAAAATGTAGGGGGGATGGAGTTGAAGTGGAGAGGCTTTTTTTTTCATTTTTTTCTTTGTTTCTATTATTTTCTTTGTGAGGTAAGATAAGTTGTCATCTCTTTAAAATAACTTATTATATCCATAAGATGTTTTTGTAAGCCTAATTGTAACCACAATGCAAAAACCTATAATAGACTCACTAAAAATAAAAAGCAATGAATTAAAACACACTACCAGAGAAAATTACTTAACCACAAAGGAAGAAAGTAAGAAAGGAAAAAAGGAGTTACAAAACAACCAGAAAACAAGCAACAAAATTGGCAGTGGTAAGTCCTTACTTAATAATAACACTGAATGTAAATGGACTCAGTTCTCCTATTAAAAGACAGAGTGGCTGAAGGGATACAGAAACAACACAGAACTATATGCTGCCTATAAGAAACTCACTTTACCTATAACGACACACATAGACTGAGAGTAAAGGGATGAAAAAATATATTCTATGTAAGTGGAAACCAAAAAAGAGCAGGAGTAGCTACACTTATATCAAATAAAATAGACAAGTCAAAGGCTGTAAAAAGAGAAAAATAAAATCACCATATAATGATAAAAGGGTCAATTCAGCAAGAGGCTATAACAATGATAAATATTTATGGACCCAGAACCGCAAAAGACACAGAACAGCCAAAGCTATCCTAAGCAAAAAGAACAAAACCAGAGGAATCACATTACCTGACTTCAAATTATACTACAGAGCTATAGTAACAAAAACATCAGGGTACTGGCACAAAAACAGACACATAGACCAATGGAATAGAATAGATAACCCAGAAACAAATTTATACATCTACACTGAGCTCACTTTTTACGAAGGTGCCAAGAACATACATTGGTGAGAGGACACTCTCTTCAATAAACGGTGTCAGGAAAACTGGATATCCACATGCAGAAGAATGAAACTAGACCACTGTCTCTTTCCATACACAAAAATCAAAATAAAAATGGGTTAAAGACTGAAATCTAAGACCCCAAACTATGAAACTACTACAAGAAAACTTTGGTGAGACTCTCTAGGACATTTGACTGGGCAAATATTTGAGTTATACCCCAAAGCAAAAATGGACAAACGGGATCACATGAAGTTACAAAGCTTCTGCGCAGCAAAAGAAACAGTCAACAAAGTGAAGAGATAACCCATGAAATGGGAGAAAATATTTGCAAACTACCCATCTGACAAGGGATTAATAACCAGAATATATAAGAAGCTGAAATAACTCTATAGGAAAAAAAATCTAATAATCTGATTTAAAATGGGCAAAAGATCTGAATAGGCATTTCTCAAAAGAAGACATACAAATGGCTAACAAATGGATAAAAAAAGCTCAACATCACTAATTATCAGATAAATGTACATCAAAACCACAATGAGATATCATTTCACCTCAGTAAAAATGGTTTTTATTAAAAAAGGGGGGGAATAACAGATGCTGGCAAAGATGTGGAGAAAGGGGAGCCCTCGTGTTAGTGGGAATGTAAATTAGTACAATCACTACAGAGAAGACTATGTAGGTTCCTCAAGAAACAAAAAAATAGAGCTACTATATGATCCAGCAATTCCACTACTGGGTATATACCCAAAAGAAAGTAAATCAATATATTGAAGAGATATTTGTACCTCCATGTTTATTGCGGCACTACTCACAATAGCCAAGATATGGGATAAACCTAAGCGCCCATCAACAGATGAATGGATAAATAAAATGTGGTGTACATACACAATGGAATATTATTCAGCCATAAAAAAGAATGAAAACCTTACCACCCAGAGTGATTGTGAGGATAAAATCCTATGTGGTGAGAACATTCAAAAGCTTCTTCCAATAAATGTGTGAAGTTATAAAAATAAATAAATAAATAAATAAATAAAAGCACTGGACCACCAAAAATCCCATGTGGACTTAGATATGCTTCTTTATCTGCAAAGCCCCATACAAACATAAAGGATTTGTTTCTCTCAGGAGAAATGCTAATGTCATTGGCAGCAACATAAATGGAACTGGAGGTCATTATGTTGAGAGAAATAAGCCAGACACAGAAAGACAAACATCACATGTTCTTACTCATATGTAGGAGCTGAAAAAGTGAATCTCATGAAGGCAGAGAGAAGTTCGGTGGTTGTCAGAATCTGGGAAGAGGGAGTGTATTAGTCCATTCCCACGCTACTATGAAGAAACACCCGAGACTGGGTAATTCATAAAGAAAAGAGGTTTAATTGACTCACAGTTGCGCATGGCTCAGGAGCCCTCAGGAAACTTACAATCATGGCCGAAGGCACCTCTTCACTGGGTGGCAGGAGAGAAAATGAGTGCCAGCAGGGGAAATGCCAGATGCTTATAAAACCATCAGATCTCGTGAGAACTCACTCACTATCACGAGAACAGCATGGGAGAACCGCCCCCATGATTCAATTACCTCCCACTGGGTCCCTCCTGAGACAGGTGAGGATTGTGGTGATTACAATTCAAAATGAGATTTGGATGGGGACACAGCCAAACCATATCAGAGGGCATGAAGAGAGATCAATTAATGAGTACAAACATACGCTTAGAAGAAATAAGACCTAGAGTTTGATAAATCAGTAGAGTGACTATAGTTAACAATAATCTATTGCACTTTTCAAATAGCTAGACGAAAATAAATTCATCCTAGAATAAACAGACAATAAATATTTGAGGTGATGGATATCCCAATTACTCTGATTTGATTTTTACACATTATATGAATATATCAAGTTATCACATGTACCCCAAAATACGTACATCTATTATTTATCAATAAAAATAAAAACAATTCAAAAAAGTCATAGCGAATACTTTTTTAAAGTATACAAGCAAGAACATGGTTTATCTACAAATTCAAAATGACATATTAATATCATGTTTGGGGATCAAATGTGTATTAATAAGTAGATTGAAATTTAACTATGTGTTGAATCCATCCAGACCGCTTCCATGGCCTGTTATTTGGAATTCTTGACTTTTGCACTTTAAAAAATACATTCCTTTATTATTATAATTTTTGTGTTTTGTTTCTAAAAGAGGAGACACGAGTGCTTTTTGGCAGCTATTTGCAAGCACTTCTTCAGAAGTAATATGCTGTGGAAATGGATAATTTTATTCTCAATAAAGGAAAAGCCAAGTTGGATAAAAACTTTTTATCCATATAAAATCTTTTAATCCATACCCACTATCCATATAGTGCATATTCCTTTTTATCCTTTTAACTTTTATTTTGAAGAACTAGAGATATATTGATGTAGTAAGAAATGATAATATGAATGTTCCTTACAGGTGTAAGGTCAAAATTCAGAATTATCATTTTTATGTCCCTCATCAGCTCATTCTATTTTTTTTTACCATCTTAACCATTTTAAGTGTACAGTTCAGTAGCTCATTCTATTTTAAAATCAGTATTTTTGATGCCTCCTTTCTGAACCCAATAATCCACTGTGAGAATAAGTTAGACAATTGAATAAAAATAATTGAAAGCTGTAAAATGGTCAAAACCCCCATAGCAGATGAGGCCATCACCTGAGTGACAAAAGAACCAAGTGGATGATGCTGGAACAGGCCTACTACTAACAGGCACAGGATCTTGACTGCCCCAAACAGCCAGTCAACACTTGGAGGCTTTTACAGTTGAAATGAAAACAGATTCCACTATTATTTTTTAAAAATCATAAACCTCATAACACTTTCACAAACCCCAGAATATTCTTAGAACCAAAACTGAAGTAAGAAATCTTAAGATTCATATCCTGGTTCCACCTCTCCCTAGCTCTGTGACTTGAGCAAGTTATTTTCTTTTACTTTTTCCAATGCTCAGTTTGTGAATATACAAGTGAGGATTTAAAATATCTACCCAGTGAGCCTGGCCAGTCTACAATCTGGGCACACCACAGACAGATGCAAAGACAGGGAGAATGTCAACTTGAACTTGGCTTAAGTTGTTCTCACTTCAGTTTATTATCAAACCAGCAGATGGATAAAAGCTGTGCAAAGAATAAAAGTGATAATAACCCAAATAAGTGAACAGATGTAGCTCGTCAAAGCAGCTCTAACAGAGTGAGGAGTCTGCCAGGTCAAAGAAACAAAAAAAAGCCTAAACTCATTATATCATTAGACTGGGGCAGGGCCATGTCACAATAGCAGTGGTTTTCAAAGTATGGTCCCCAGACCGATGTTTTTGACCTGGGTATTTGTGAGAAATACAGATTCTTCAGGCCCAGCCCAGACCTACTGAATCAGGAACTCTGGGGCTGAGTCCCAACAATTTGTGTTTTAACAAGCCCTCGGGGGCATTCTGATTGGAAGCTCAAGTGTGAGAACCTGCCTTATGGCATGAGGCAATTCTTTTGGAACTGGTTTCATGTTCTTGTTATTTTTCTCATGGGCCTGCTTACCCCCCAGGGTGATTGTGAGGATTAAATCCTATGTGGTAAGAACATTCAAAAGCCTCTTCTGATAAATGCATGAGGTTATATAAATAAATAATAGCACTGGCCAAAAAAAAAAAATCTCAAGTGGAATTGGAAATGCTTCGTTATCTGCAAAGCCCTATATAAACAGAAAGGGTTTGCTTCTCGCAGGAGAAATGCTAATGGCTACGAATTTAACGACTGGTTCTGCACAGCACTGGCCAATTCAGCCCTATAGTAGGTACAGGATTGGGCTATCCCAAAAGGCAATGGCCAATAGGATCTTTTCCCTGCGGCCTTTGGGGATCACTTGCATTTTTGTATGTGAAGGAGTAATAGATGGTGCGTAAAGAGCCTACTAGCTTGAACTATCTGCCTGGGCCCCAGTCTCCAGGAACATCTCCCTGGTTTGCTGTAAACAGCAGTGTCCAACAGAACTTTCTGTGATGATGAAAATGTTCTACAGCCCACACTAGGCTACACTGTCCATTGTGCTAGCCACTAGCCACAAGTAGCATTTAACAATATGACTAGTGCAGTAAAGGAACTGCATTTTACATTTTCTTTCATCTTAATTTGAATCTCCACATGTGGGATGTAGTTATACTAAAACATAATTATTCTTTGTTTACCTGAAATTCAAAAGTCATTGGGCAACTTGCATTTTTATTTGGTAAATCTGGCAACCTCGGTTATAGATTATCAGTGACATTGACATTAACTCCTCCCGTGGAAAGTTTGATTGAGAGATTTTCGCTCATGAGCAGAGGAAGCAGATTTGATCTCACCTTGGTCAGAAAGGGCATGGTGTTCTTTTTCGAAGAAAATTTTTGAAGGAATCATGGCTGAGAAAATCAATGTAACAGACGACTAGAAATACAAAATTGTACTATCATTCGTATCCTCATGCTTATTTCTCTGCAACTGAATCCATTCTCCACAGACAGGTTTCAATGGGAAATAGAAGGCAGTCCAAAGAGCCTAATTCAGTGAGAGATAATTCTGGGCTTGGAGCATGGTCCTAGGTATTACGGAGGAGCAGAGAGGAATGGTATCTATGGGTCATGCAAAGAAAGGATTGTAAAGCAAACCTTCCCTTCTTAATTGCTTAATCTCTTAGTCACCTCAATGACTGATTACCTTATGGAAGTAATCATGAGATTGAAAAAAATAAGACCAAGATTCTTGCCTTATGACTATGCTTATGCTTTTGCTTTGCTTCAAAGACAAACAAAAAAAAGTATGGCAACCAGAATATTGCTAGTTCTCAGACAATATTTTCTGGCTGGTTGTGATGGCATACGCCTGTAATCCCAGCACTATGGGAGGCTGAGGCAGAAGGATCGCTTGAACCCAGGAGTTCAAGACCAGCCTGGGCAATGTGGTGAAACCTCATCTCTACCAAAAACAGAAAAATTAGCCGATCGTGGATGAGCGCACCTGTAATCCCAGCTACTCCAGCTGAGGCTGAGGTGGAAGGATCGCTTGAGCCCAGGAGGCCGAGGCTCCAGTGAGCCGAGACCATGCCACTGCACTCTAACCTGGCAACAAAGTGAGGCTCTGTCTGAAAAACAATAATAATGATATTATTTTGCTGACAACCCTATTTCAAGACGAGATCAAATAGAGATGCCTTTATCTCTCTACACACTCTAGCCCTCACTTTTTGCCATAACTATCTTCTCTTTTAAGAGATATTGACAAGAAATCAGTTCTTAAGGACTCTAAGCTCATCTTTAATATAATAAAGAAGATATTATTTTGTAGTTACTTATTTGATAACATTATTTTTAACTAGAGGAAAGGATTTTGAAACTGGCACTCCTTCCCCAGGAATAGCAAAGGAACATGGTGTTTTTATTAACTAAACAGCCTTCCAAGAGTTGATTCTTACAAAATTCAGGTCTTCCAGTTTCCAAGAATTTTTAGGTCAAACAGTAATGGTTGTAGTTTTCCTCTTTCAAAAGGTTTTGATGTAACAAACATAGCCAGCAGGTTTAAAAAATGAATCTTAATAGCATTGTGTCTACACCATCACCTTTGATGTTTTCCTATTTTCTCTATGGCCTAAAATACTCACATGGATATAATTTTAGCTTTGGAGATCTGATGACTTGGGAACAAATGGGTCTCCAGCAAGAGATTATTAGTGCATGCAATTGCTCTCCTCTCTCTCTTCTCTCCCTTCTCATGGGGTCTTTCTCTCTTTTCTACCCATTTACCTATGAAAAGGTATTGAGTCTGAAAGACAGCCAGCATTCTAGTATTTGAATGGTTTAAATGGGTTTAAATTTCAATAACTCAGGTTTAAATTTGGAATTACAGCATTCACCCTGGAGGGCCGCCACGTGATTTGCATCCAGACAGGTTCTCAAAGTGTGGATGGTCCCTGATCCAGCAGCAGCAGCAGCAACACCTGGAAACTTGGAAATGCTAATTCTCAGGGCCCACCCACCCAGACCTACTTGGTTGACTTCAGTTACAGTTACCTGAGTATTCTATCCAAAAAGAAAAAAAAAACCTTTCATGCTTCTCTTTCTTTCTTCAGAGTAGAAGAGTAGATCATCCTTCTCACTGGCACATTCAGACTCTTCTCCATAGAGTAGAGCATCTTTCAAAGAGTGTATGGTCCCAGGACCACCAGCATCAGCATCCCTGGGAACTTGTTAGAGATGCAAATTCTCAGGCCCCACCCCAGACCTGCTGTATCAGACACTCAGAGAGTGGGTCAGCAATCTGGGTTTTAACAAGCCCCCTTGCGATTCCAATGCATGGTTAGGTCTGAGGAACAATGAGATAAGAGCATTTCATGCTATTGAGCCTATTCTATGACTTAGATTTATTCTGAGATACCAAACAGCTACCATAGCCCTATTAAAAAAGCTCTGTGAGTAGTTTACAAGCCCATGGGATTGGATTCTTTTGTCAGTCTGCCTTATCCTCAAAAAGGTATTAAAAACAGTAAACACCATTCACAATATTACTCTGTAGATATAAGTCTGTGTTTCTCAAGAGGATTCATTGGAGGGAGAGTGTCTGAACCAGCTGTGTGGGATCTGTGTGGATGGGATGGCAAGTGGGGAGAGTCGTGGATTTGCAAATGCCTCCTTTCCTCCTTGATGTAGGGGTGTGTGTGTGTGTGTGTGTGTGTGTGTGTGTGTGTGTTTAAATTAGGTTGGTAGAACAGTCTGCCAAGATTCGAATCTACTGGGGTATGAAAGCCCATTTTTATAATCCACTCATCGTGGCCCTATCACTGAACTCTTGATCTTTTTTTAAAAACCATATGAATGTGAGTTTCCTTATTTAAAAACAAGTAAGTACAATTTGGTGACTATTCACCACATCATGCTATGCTCTATGTATGATCCTTAACATGCATTATCTCTGTCAGTCGTCACAGCAACTTGGGGAGGTTGGAACTCTCAAACCCATTTTACAGATGAGGACACAGAGGAGGCTTATACAGATGAAGCAGTTTGCCCAAGGTAAGTAGACAGCAAGCATCAAGAGTCAGGATCTGAAAGGCCACTGTTTCAACGATGCTATGTGAACTTTGAATTTTCTGATTTGATTAGGGAAGACAAGGACCATGCACTAAATGTTGAAAAATGACACATTCAATGGATGGAAAAGATATTTTAGTCTGAGTGTAATTGTTTTGGGATTGAGCAGTCCTTTTCAAACTTGACTGTGCATACAAATCACCTGGGAATCTTATTAAAATGCAGATCCTGCTGGACGTGGTGGCTCACTCCTGTAATCCCAGTGCTTTGAAAGGCCAGGGCAGGAGGATCGCTTGAGGCCAGGAGCTTGAGACCAGCCTGGGCAACATAGAGAGACCCAGTCTCTACTAAGTAAATAAATACATAAATACATAAATAAATAAAATGCAGATCCTGATTCAGCAGGTTTGCGGTAGAGCCTGAGATTCACATTTTTTTCATTAAAAAATAGTGCTCTTTATTATAAACTACTGAAATGTTTCTTTTCTGAATATAAATATAAATATGTGCAAAGTTTGACTTGGATTAGGATTTTATTGAGTTCTTCAAGCATCTCCTAATAGCCTCGAGGGCCTGAGTAGGGGGCAGGAGAGAGGACTGGAGGTGGAATCTTTATAAAAGAGTGATTGAGGAAGATTGTAAACATTATTAAAAAACAAGAAATGAACAAAAAAAAAAGAGAAAAAAACCACCCCAACACATAACTGCCTTGTCCAGCCCAATACCTGACACAGAAAGCTTTGTGTTTGTTTAGTTGCACCCCCGCCCCCCCCAACACACACATACAAATCTGTTCCAGGTAATTCCATCGCTGCTACATTCCTGTAAGTTGTCACTTGCTATGGCAGAGCGGGAGCACCTGGGGTGGCAGCATTCAGCATCTCCGATGACCTCCAGCCTCCCCCACCCAGGCAGGAGGGAGGGCTGTGCAGGGGCTGGGGGCAGTGGGACCTGGAGGCTCTGCTCTGACCACGAGGCGAGGCGCCTGACCGGCCAATACTTACTGGGCTGACACTCCCAGTGCTCAGCTGGAAGGCATGGGTTTCCGCCCCCTCCCCACTTCCCTGGCTGTGGGCTGGCTGGGTGCCCTCCGGTGAGTCCCTCAGCCTCTCCACGCACTCCACGCATCCAGGCTGAGTGTGTGGCTTTCCTATGCTGGGTCCCTCTCCATGGGACAGGGGGCATTTAAGGCGAATGAGAGTCACATTTCTAACCGGCTCCCAGGTGATACCACTGCTGCTGAGCTGCAGACATTTCAAGTAGCAGGAGATAAGATACAGTGTTTCTAAACGTCTTGTTCATGTATAATATCATTTGATCCTTACCTAAGCCCTGTGAAGTAGCCATTATTATTTCTACCTCTTAGATGAAGAAGTTGTGAACTCTCAATCTTTAATTTAAAAGGTGAACGCTAATGTAGCTCCTCAGTGCATTTATACTATCAACAAATCTAGGAGTATTCTTTCAAGTACAGTGGGTATAAAAGTATGGTTTGACCCCCAGGCTTTCCCTATCCAATTCTTCTTCGCATTCCTGCCTCATAAACTATGCTAAACCACAGCTACAATCATAGCGTTTCTCCCCCAGTGGTGGCTCCCCAATATTTCCCAAATTAACTTCATTATTTCTCATTTGGCATTCAAGACTGAAACTGTAGATTTTACATTGAATTGCATGAAATTGCCATTTTAATGGGGCAAAAGTATCAAATATCAGCAATCTCATATGGTTTGACCTAATATTATCTGCCTCATATTTACTTTGTTACTATAGCCTTTTTCTTTTCCATATTGTAATTTTTTTTTTTTTTTTTTGGATACAAGGTCTCACTCTGTCATCCAGGCTGGAGTGCAGTGGCGCGGTCTGGGCTCACTGCAATCTCTGCCCCCAGGTTCAAGCGATTCTCCCACCTCAGCCTCCCCAAGTAGCTGGGACTACAGGCACGCACCACCTCACTTGGCTAATTTTAATTTTTTGGTAGAGACGGGGTTTTACCATGTTGGCCAGACTGGTCTTGAACTCCTGACCTCAAGTGATCTGCCTGACTTGGCCTCCCAAAGGCCCATATTGTAATTTTTAAGCTTCTTGGAATTTTAATACTTAACCTGCTAACGACCAGCCCCAACTTCTGGTGAAAAAATCTCAGAAAAATAAAGAGAAAATGTTCCCTCTTCCCTGCAGCTTCAGAGAAGCAGACACTATTATGTGACACAGAGCCAGTCCCATGTCATAAAATTCTAATGGGGAACATTTATGCATCTATCCCACTCTCCTTGCCAGTGCAGAGGCTTGGATGAAAGACCATAATCCCAGTCTGTTTTGTTACTGTAAAACTGTCCTTGGAAGTGTTATTTCTAAAGAAATGTATCTCTTAAGTTACCTGGATATCAGAATGTGTTCCTATGTCCTGTGAAATGGCACCTATAACACCTAAAAGTCTGCAACTCTGGTTGGTCATCTTATTAAATAATGTGTTGTTCTGGTAATAATAATACAGAAATTGTCAAGTCTGTTTTCGATAAGGTAACAAATATTTCGGTTAGAAGCCTTTGTTAAGTGGAAGAAGAGCTTTAGAATTTCTTTTTCTCCCTTTAGGCATTGTCAATCCTGTGACTCTGTTGGCTTCCTTATTCTTTTTTTCTTTTTCTTTTTTTTTGCAACAGGGTCTCAGGGTCTCACTCTGTCACCCAGGCTGGAGTGCAGTGGTGCAATCATGGCTCACTGCAGCCTCCTTGGGCAAGCAATTCTCCCACCTCAGCCTCCGGAGTAGCTGGGACTACAGGCACGCACCACCACACCTAGTTAATTTTTTTTTTTTTTTTTTTGAGAGAGAGACGGAGTTTCATCATGTTGCCCAGGCTGGTCTCAAACTCCTGAGCTCAAGCAATCCACCTACCTCAGCCTCCCAAAGTGATGGGATTACAGGTGTGAGCCACCGTGCCCCACCTGGCTTCCTAATTCAAACAGTAGAATCTGTCTCGTTTAAATTACCAAGAAGATCCATGCTATGCAGCCAGCCTGTCTTAGCCCTTTCCTTCGCTTCCACTCTGCACATACACCATGCTATAGATAGCGCCTCTTCTGCGCTGATTATCCTCCACTGTTCCTTTGCTCGTGTGTGATTCCTCTACTTAGAACACCTTCTTCCCGCCCCCGTCTAAACCTATCAAAATCCAAGCCAAGGTCACCTGAAGGTCACCTCCTTTGTGAGGCCTTCCCCAATTCCATCCAGTAAGATTTATTTTTAATGATATTTTTCATGCGCGTCCGTGTGAAGGGACCACCAAACAGGCTTCGTGTGAGCAACATGGCTGTTTATTTCACCTGGGTGCGGGTAGGCTGAGTCCGAAAAGAGAGTCACTGACAAACAATCATTTCGAAATAACTGGCTTCTCAGGGAGTATGAAAAAGATGCATGGCTCCAAATATCACTTGTTAAAAATCACCCCGTTCCCCTTCCCCTTCTTACTTCCAGTGGAAGCTTTAACATTTCTGTAGAGGAGCCGCTTAGAGCCCAAGAGTAATCCTGCTTAGAAGAAGGCAGGGCATTAGGGGATTTGTTTTGAAGCTCTATTTGCATAACACTTTACACAATTCTTAGAGAACATCACTTTTCCATATCAAAGAATGCGCTCCATAGCGAAGACAGGCGTGGAGAGCTAAAGTTTCTCAAGCTGCCTCCCGCTTCACACTGACTTTCTCAAGTCTTACAATAAACTCATTAGAGTTTATCAGACTCACCCAAAACAGTCCTTCCAAAACCTGTCTCACCAGCCATAGGCCTCATCGCTTTTCCTTCTGCTCCTTCCCACTGGAAATTGGGAGGGCAAAGCCAGAGATCTTAAATAGGCAAGGATGGAAGAAGGCTGGGAAGCACTGTGTATGTGTGTGCTCGTGCGTGTGTTCGCACGTGCGTGTGTGCGTGCTTGTGTGTGCTACTGTGCACGTGCGTGTGTGCGGCGCTCACCCATGATAGGACTTTTCCTGTTGTCCCAGAGTTGCCAAAGGTGGAAACAAAAAGCATCAGGTGCTCCCACATCCTAACGAGGGGCTGCAACCAGCCAGCAGACACGTTCTCAGAGAGTACTAAGAGATGGCAGAACTGGCCCTATTTGGACTCTGACCGTTCCCTTCAACCACCCTTTTCCAGACTCTGTAGCTACGGGAGGATGGGAAGGGGAGGGAGAGAAGTTGAGTGTTCCTGGCGGGGGGGGCTTTTCTTTTCTTGGGACAGAGTAGGAAGGGGTGGGGAAAGGAGTGCTGGGACTCCCCTGCTCTCCCAAGCCAAGAGTTGTATGTAGAAGGGAGACCTCTAAGAGGGTCGCTCCGGGAGAGTGGGAGGTCTGCATGAAGGCAAAGTTGGCATCCAGTTTTACTGCCTGGGCTCTTGTGGAGCTGCACAGACGCGCAGGCCCACACTGGACCACCCTGGAGCCTTGGGAACTGTGGGCGAGCTTGACGCATATTCTTTGAGGGATGTGTTGTGAGTGAACCTGGAGTCTGGTGCCCCCGTGTGGTCTAGAGACATCTGAACGTGAGCGGTTCAAAAGGTACTGAGGGGCCGTGTGCCTGGAAAGCAAATGTGACATCACTTCCACCTTGATCCCGTGAGCCCACAGCTTCTGAATTTGGAAAGGCTCCACAGGAAGGAGCATAGGGCTTACTTAGAGAGCCGCTCTTCAAGAGGCCTCAGAGGAGTCAGAATCCAAGTGAAGTTCAACACCATCGCCTCAGAGAAAAGAACCAGCCCCGTGCTCAGAGACCCTTCACCTCACTCAGCAAATCAGAGCATCACACCTGGAAAAGGACCATTTTCGCAGGAAGATTTCTCTCTCCCTTCTCTCGTCCTCCCCCACCCACCAGACCAGAGAATACGATATTGAAATTGTAATTGGGACTGTCAGCTTTACCAACCAAGAGAGCCCAGCAAGTCATGAGGTCCACCCAAGGTGTCATTAAAGGATGGGAAAAGGGACTTGGTGCTGCATGGTTGAAAGCAGTGGTTGGGAAAAATAAAATGGTTTCACCTGCATAGTCCACCACTGAGTTGAGACTCATCAATGCATCAGTTACATGTACCCAGGCACAAGGCATAGACTTCAGAAGCAGACAGAAAGGGAGCTAAAAAATTGTGCCACTTAATAGCTTTATTGCCTCAGGCAAGGCCTATCTGAGCCTGTTTCTTTACTTTCAAGTAAGGATAATCATACCTAATGGACATTATGACTAGGTTATTAAAAGGATTAGAGGTAGCATATATAAATGAATAGAAGCTACTATTTATTGATGGATGTGTTGACACATGGAGGGGCTGTCCCCAGTTTCCCAAGACAAAAGACAAATAAAAAGAACTAGTAAAATAGAAATAAAAAATAAGAAGTGAGGAATGCTGAAGTGCTAACCATAAATGTAAACTCAGCGATTTGAGCTACAAATTTGGTTTTGAGTTTCCCGGCAGCTGAGGCACAAAGAGAAACCTCAGAACTTGCACAACTACAGTTATCAGAAAGGAGGAAGGATGCCTTCTCAGGAGAGACAAAGCTTTTCCTGGCTCCAAATTTCAAAAGCAACATCTCAGAACTTTTTCTGCATTGGCTTGTAAATTACCTGAAACCTTGACTAATCTTTACCAAGCGGTTTCTAAAGCTTTAGAACTGGTGATGTAGTAATTGGGACTGCGACAAATTATTGAAGATGAATGACCTAGATCTCTGCACTCTGGATCACAATGGTATTCTGCAGCAATTACTCTCCTATAATTCTTTAAATTCTCTCAGTTGAGCTTTCCCTGCTACAATCATTGTGAGATCACCCAAAGGACAATTAGACACACCTTCTACCTCAAAGAAATGTTTTTATTTCCACCTCATGCAGAAGCTTCACACTGAGGACAAATTTAAATAAAAGTATAGATATATTTTTAGATGAAATGGCTACATTCAAAAGGCGTTTCTCTTTCCCAGATGTAATTCTGGCCTATGAAAGCCACACTGTTCTCCCTTCAAAGGCCACAGTCACCTTTCAGGGGCATTAGCACATGAAGTAAACAGCCTTTGCAAAACAGTGCTACAGGTGAGCTTTCCCACCCCAACTGCAGAGGCACCTCCACTAATCTGCATATGCTAACGTGGGTTTCCAAGGAAGTTGCCAAAATAAGCTCCTGTCCTCCCTCACCTTTACTTTAATCCCCACGTAGGTTTTGCTTTTACCATATGGTAATTTTTCCAAATCACAAGTGCAAACACTCAATCTGATTGGAAAATTAGCAGATTTCAAACTCAGGTAATTTGTCCCTAATGAGGAACTTGTTGAACTGAATTTAACAATTAACTCGCACACCCTTTGCTGCCTGCTATGGGAGTAAAGCAGGGAAGACAGAAGGGCAAGTCGAGGGCTGGGGCCTGGACTTCGAGTACAAGATAAAGGTTGGGATGGGGGGAAGGTGTGTTAATGGGGCTGTAGGAATATCAGGAACTTGACTATTCAAATGGATATAATATCTATGAATTCATATATAAGTGAATTTCAAACACATGCCTAAGTAGAATAGTATAATGAGTCTCCATATACCCATCAACCAGCTCCCACAATTATCAACTCATGGCTGATCAGGTTTCACTTCTGCAGGAGGAGCTAGAGACCCAGAAGATGCACAGGAAGGAGGTGCAAAAGGAAGAATAAAAGAGTGGTGCCGGCCAGGCACGGTGGCTCACGCCTGTAATCCCAGCACTTTGGGAGGCCTAGGCAGGTGGATCACCTGAGGTCAGGAGTTCGAGACCAGCCTGGCCAACATGGTGAAACCCCATCTCTACTAAAAATACAAAAATTAACTGGGCGTGGTGGTGGGCACCTGTAATCCCAGCTACTCGGAAGACCGAAGCAGGAGAATCACTTGAACCTGGGAGGCGGAGGTTGCAGTGAGCCGAGATCACACCACTGCTCTCCTGGGCAACAGAGCAAGACTCCATCTCAAAAAAAAAAAAAAAAAAAAAAAGTGCAGTGCCTCTCCTCTCTCCCACTCCCTTAGGTTCCAAGCACTTTAGGGTAGATACGGGTTGGTGAGTTGACTGCTGGGAAAATGAGTGTCCTCCTGGTAGGTCTTTTGCATATGGCTGTACAGAGCCTGGCAAAAGGCTGACCTTTTCCACCCTCCTTGCTCGATGGCTGGGGCCACTTGATCTTTAGCTGCAGGTCCTGGCCCAGGTGACCATAGGCCATGAGGATTTCAAGAAGCTCCAGCCCACTACATGCAATCAGCATCATAAATCTCACTCCACCTGTGTGCCCCAAACCCAGGTCATGCCTGATGCTCTGTCCCCATAATCTGCTTTGCTCCTGTCCCTCTAGAACTGCACTGACCCACACGATAGCCACTAGCCATACGTGGCTATTAAGCACTTGAAATGTGACTAGCGAGACTGAAGAACTAATTTTAAATTTCATGTACTTTAAATTAATTTAAATTTTAAAACTGGTACTTGATTCAATTATGGGAAAACTTCCAAGTATGTTTGGAAAGTGAATCTACATTTTCAACTGCAAGGTTTGCAAAGTCTAAATACAGATCAAATATTTGATGAAAATTTGGTATATGAATTGAGAGTCTCTGGAGTTGGAAGCCTTATGTAAAATGTCTCATTGAGAATTTTAAAATATTGATAACATAGGAATGATATTTGGGATATATTTGGTTAAATAGAAATTATTATTAAAACGAATGCCTCGTTTCTTTTTACTTTAAAAAAATGTGACTACTAGAAAATTTAAAATTATATATGGGTCTCATATTATACTTCTATTGGATAGCACTGCTCTAGGGCTAGGGTCCTCTCTTCACTTGCAATTATTCTCAAGGAATATAATTCTGTTCCCAAATTCCCACCCTGTGACAAAGGCTCAATTCCACCTGACATGTCCTGTTGTGCTGGGCCTACCTGGATTTTCCTGGATGCTCATCTGCAGGCCTACCTTCTCTGCAAACTGTCAGAACATTCTAGGAACAACTGCTTTCACACAACCACTTCACCATCAACGTTCTGCTGTTAAGCCCTGAACATGCAACCTGCAGAGAACTAATTTTGAATTTGTCCTGGGATAGCATCCAGGTTCTCATGATACTAAAATAAATAAAAAGTTTACTCACAAAATGTAGCCAGCTAATGTCTTCAAAAGGTACCCTGTATCAAAGTACCAAGTAGGTGGGGATAATTAGAAGGAAGTCAACAAAGTTTGCCAGATAGACATCTGAAACAAAGCTGAATTTATTTGCCTGCCTGGGAAGAAACAACCACATCACTCAAGCACAAGTTTGGCTGGTAGCTCCATGTAGTACTTGAAAGGACCAGATAGACAACAAAGGAAGGAAGTAGACCAAATCTGATGATATTCTGAGTTCAGGTCTCTAGTTGGCACCCAAAGCTAAGGAGAAACTCTTCTTTGCAACCAGTTGTTTCACTGGTTCACTTCTTAAAAGTGCAGGCACCATTTCCAATTATGCCCAGGATGATCTGATGGACTTGGTGTCACTCAGGAAATTCGACGTGTTTTCTTGAAGTTGGCCAAATCTTTCTTTAACAGCATCAGTAGCACATTAGTAACAGGTTTTGTCAAGTAAGATTAACCAGTTACCTGCCTCTTCACTGATGTCTTTTGGAACTGGCAGACCAAACTTCTTTTCATTTCATTAAGGCAAAAGGCAGAGAGACATACACGTATACTTAGAAAAACAAATATTATATAAACATGGTACCCTTCAAAGGTGTAACAGAGCAAAATATAAGAGGCACTAAAACAAATACTTGTACACAAATGTTGACAGCCCTATGCACAACAGCCAAAAGGCAGACAAAAACCAACTGTCTATCATTGGATGAATGTACAAAATCTGCTACATACAAACAGTGGAATATTATTGAACCACAGAAAGGAATGAAGTAGCAATACATTTTACAACATGGAAGAACTTCAAAGACATTATGCCGAGTGAAAGAGGCCAGACACAAAAGATCACATACTGTATGATTACATTTACAGGAAATATTTAGGTAAATCCATAGAAACAGAAAGCAAATTGGTGGTTGCCAGAGGCTGGGGGTGTGAAGATAACAAGCTAGTGCTTACTGGGTACAGAGATTTCTTGGTGGGTGATGAAAATGTTTTGGAAACAGAAGGGGTAGTTGTACAACATCATGAATGTACTAAATGCCACTTTACAATTGTACTTTACAATGGTTGGTTGTTCTGTGATTACCCCTTAGTTGTTAAAAAAGAAAAAAGAAAAGGAAAACAAAAGGGCACAAAAGTTCATGGTTCTTTGAGTCTCACTGGAACAAGGGAAAAAATGAGGGAGCAGAAACAGCTGAACAACTGATGATGCATCAACAAAGAGAGAAAGAAAAAGACGGGGGTTCTCCTTAAGAAACAAGGCTACAAATATTTGAAAAGCAAACCAATAAAATGGATTTTCAAATGTTTCACTATTAACTTCTTGCAAACAACCTACAAAAAATGTAAATGATCTTATAAAGACAGAGCACACAAGACATCCAAGAAGAGCCTTTTCAAAGCCAGTGAGAAAGCCTTGCTCTGTGGAGCACTAGGTGCAGACAGGGCCTTTGAAAGGGCAGGGGACTGTCACACAGGCAAATTTGCCACTAATTCCATTCCACAGCTTTAGAGGTCTCCCATGTATTCAATTGCAGTGTGACAAGGATCACTGTACTGTACTTTCTTTTCATTTTATTTTTCAAAATGAATGTGTAATAATTCCATTCCATATATTGTGCATAAACCTATTAATGTAAATACAATTACACTCTTTCTTCTGAAAGAGGTTTCTCAGAGTTCATAGGTCACTTTCATATATATTATGTACAGTGAGACCATTTTTAAAAAGCAATGACCTTCATGTCACATGAGACAGCAGGGATAAATCATGAGGACATTATGCCAAGTGAGATAAGCCACTCACCAAGTGACAAATGCCATATGATTCCACTTCCATGAAATGGTCAGGGTAGTCAACTCATAGAGAAAGAAAGTAGAACAATGGCTGCCAGGGACTGGGCAAGGGAGAATGGGGAGCTGGTGTTCAATGGGCGTGAGTTTCAGTGTTGCAAGATGGTCTTGAGATCTGTGGCACAACTGTGGGGCTGGACTTAATACTATTGCACCGCGCACTTAAAAAGTTAATGTGGTCCATTTTAGATTATATGTTTTTACCACCATTAAAATAAATTTAATCCCACTCTTCCTGTTAAAATATTAACTTAAAATTAAAATATTGTTAAAATATTAACTTAACATTGTTGGTATTGCCATTTTATGGCTTTAGAGAAATTATACGTTTCGCGAGTTTAAACTCAAACTGGTTGGGATTTGGACTTTAAAACAGTATATTAAAAATAATTATATCAACAGCAGCAATGACAACAAAAAGAGTAACTTAAGCAAAACAATGCTCCTTTAGGAAATCACTTCCGTTTCTAAATAAAAATCAGTGGATTGTGCTCCTGTGTAAACTGTGTACTTTAAAATGTAAAATACCAAAACATGAAAAAAAAAAAAAAAACTCAAGTAAAAACTGGGAAATCATTTGGGTCAGTGCTCCTGTGCTTTTAAAAGAGAGACAAACTACTCAAGCCTCAGGGCCCTGGAGGGGTTGGCTTGCCTCCCTTCGTCTGACCTACCGACTGGCTTGCTGCTTGCCCACCTGGATGTGGCTGCACTATCTGAAGAGCGCCTGTTGCCAAAAACACTGGCTGCTGTGGGACTCTCAACTGCTGAGTCTGGAGCTGGATCTGCTGCGGCTGCTGCTGCTGTGGCTGTGGCTGCGGCTGCGGTTGCGGTTGCAGCTTCGGTGTCTGCGGCTGTGGCTGCTGCTGCTGCTGCCTCAAGACAGACAGGAGCTGGACACCCTGCGGAGGAACCTGGGCAGAGCCAAGCGGACCCAACGCAGCAGCCTGGGGCTGGGGCTGCAGACCACTTCTGGCTCTAGTGGGGTTCACCTTAAGAAGTTGCTGAGCAGGGAAGGCCTGCCCTTGAGTGCTCAAACCTATTGCGGAACCCTGTGGCCCTGGCTGAGGAGGGTGAGCAGCTGTGGGCTGCTGGAGCTGCTGCAGGGAAACCAGCTGATGGAACTGCTGCTGCCGGCCGGTCAGAACCACCGAGCCCTGCGGAACCTGGAGGAGTGTCAGAGGCTTGAGACCTTCGGGAGTATTTAGGAAAAACTGAAGGGGTGCTGGAGAAGATGCCTGCACTGCACCGGGCCTTGCATCTGGGAGTGGACCTCCTGAGGACTGAAGGCCACTGCCACTGATTCCTGCAGGAGCCGGGCCACCCGAGCCAGGGGCCTGCACAGGCTTGAAACTGCTCCCCAAAGCCTGGGCTCCCCGGACTGGGCCCTCCACTTTGATGGCCTTTAGACCAGTGGAGCCTGTCCCCAACTGAGTGGCTGGTGCTATTTTTATGAATCTGGTGGGGGGCTGGGCAGCTGGACAGGGCCTGCTAACTCGAATAAGAGGCACAGAGGGCTTCTGAGAATGACTTGGTGCCGCAGAAGCAGCAGCAGCAGCAGCAGGAGCAGCAGCTACAGCAGGAGCAGCGGCAGGAGCAGGAGCAGCAGCTACAGTAGGAGCAGGGGCAGGAGCAGCAGCAGGAGCAGGGGCAGGAGCAGGGGCAGGAGCAGCAGCAGGAGCAGGGGCAGGAGCAGCAGCAGGAGCAGAGGCAGGAGCAGGGGCAGGAGCAGGGGCAGGAGCAGCGGCAGCAGCAGCAGGAGCAGGAGCAGGAGCAGCAGCAGCAGCAGCAGCAGCAGCAGGAGCAGCAGCAGGAGCAGGGGCAGGAGCAGGGGCAGGAGCAGCAGCAGCAGCAGCAGCAGCAGCAGCAGCAGCAGCAGGAAATGGACGCTTAAGAGAACTGCCTGCCTGTTGTGGGGGAAAACTGTTACCTGAGGAAATCTTTCCTGAGCTTGAGGGAAGTTGGGTGCGGGGAGGTGGATGTTTCTCTCCCTTCCCCAATACTGAAGACTGGACCCACACAGGCTCAGGCTGTTCTGGTGTTTTCCGTGAAGAGAGCTGACTGACACTGGCTGGGCCACTGGAGCTGTGTGACATCTTGCCTGGACCTTTGACTTTGCTCTGCACCGATTCCTGGGCCTGACTCACTGCCCTCCCAGCATCAGTCTCTGACCCAGGCCTGAGACAAGCTGAATGGTCATCTGGGAAGGGCTGCCAGGGAGACTTCTGGCTCTTCTGCCTGGCTTTTTTACGTGGCCGTATTTTACCACAGAGAAGCGGATCATTAAACGACTGCATGATGCTTGGCTTGGTGTCCCAGGCCTGACAGCCAGCTTCCCACGCAAATCCGAAAGGGTCTTCTACCTCCTGGGCTGGCCAGACTGGGAGCTGTGGGTCAGCAGCTGTGACGGACTGACACCCTTTAGCAAGTTTCTCCACATCCACTTCCGAAGGCACGGCCAAATCACAGGGTCTGCGTTTCCACGTGTCTACACAACTTCCTGCTTTAGCAATGTTCAGCTCACAAGGCTGACCCGCTTTTCTTTCTTCTTTTTGGCCAGAAGTCGACACTCTCAGCTCAGGAGGAGGTGGACAGTCAGACTGCTCCTGCTGTGGCTTTACAGAGGGCCACGAATACCTCTGGAAGCACCGTTTCATCGGGTCAGTATTTATCTTTTGCTTGTTATACAGCAGCCTGTTGGCAGTGCAGGCGACTGCTACAGAAGGATCGAGACACAGTGGTTCAGCTGTCGCTAAGATCAGCTGGCTCTCAAGCTGAAGCTTGTCTTCCTGGCTCCATTTCTGGCCATCTCTTGTCATCATCTTCACATCATGGGCTAAAGTCTGCATCGTTGGACGTAGGAGAATATGCCTGCTTTGGTAACCAGGAGGTTGCATATTACTGGACTGCCTGTAGTCACGAACTTCTACTATGACACATCCACTATGAAAAATGTTAACCGAAGCTTTATCCAGGACATCACCCAAAGCAGAGGGTAATTCTTCTGCATCCAAGTAGTCGAGCAATGCCCTTTCATCATAAGGCAGCCGAATGGTCTCTGCAAAGGACCCATCTTCTCTCTGGAGCATCACAGAATACCCCTGATTGCCTGGGTATAGATTGACCAGTAAACATGGCAAGGACTCTCTCCTAACAAGCTTTTCTAACAAGTTTACATTGCTTCTCAATTCCTGAGGATCCTCAGGCTCTTTTCCACATTCTTCAACATAAATGTCATAAAGTTTTTCCTGTAGGGTTTTTCTCGCCCTAGGTGAGTATCTCCTTCTAGGAGGCCTCTGTTGGGCAATTTCAATGATATTCTCTGCACGATCCAGAGCCTGTTCTAAATCTCGATCCATTGTAACAGAAAGCAGGGCCCCTAAGAGGAAAGAAAACACATGTGCGTTGGTGAAGCAGGGTGGAATCACGGCTGTCATATCTACAGGCCTGCAAGACGCCGCAAGTCCACACTGAGTTCAACGCGGGCACCTGCCCAGAAACCCGCCCCCAGGGAAGCACTACCCAATCTGAGGGTTTCTGAAAACATCGGTACCTGAGGGGTCGTCGACGTTGCACGGGCTTCGCGTCTGTGCGTGCTGGACCGGAAGTGAGCGGGAGGGCCGGGGTCAGCTCCTGGGCGCCCTCTGGGCACCTGCCCAGAAACCCGCCCCCAGGGAAGCGCTACCCAAACTGTTTGAGGGTTTCTGAAAACATCGGTACCTGAGGGGTCGTCGTCGTGGCCCGGACTTCACGTCTCTGCATGCTGCACCGGAAGTGAACGGGAGGGCTGGGGTCAGCTCCTGGGCCCGGTGTATGCGCATGTGCACTCGTTGCACCACAGGTTCCGGGGCTCCTGCATCTCTGGCCTCCTGGGCGCAAGGCTCACCGGCCGCACTTCCGGGTCTGCTGCCCGCACTTGCACTCGACTACTTGCCATTTCACCTTGAACGCATACATGCAAAAGCATAAGCCACCAACGACGGTATAGATGTATCTTTCGTACCGTGCATAGACATCAGTTTCCACGGGAATGCCACTGTCGGGAAATCATGGGAAGTTGTGACTGGTCTTGGTGGAAACTTCAACAATTGTTGGCACTTTTGGAATCTCTTGCCATCAGTGGCAAGGCTGCTGTTGGTATCTGTCAGCCACTGGGCTGCGGAATGAGCCCGCAGTAGCAGTGCTTCCATGCCCAGAGACGCCACAGATTTGTGGCAAGCATCAGGATTCTTCATGTCGTCGTCCAGTGAGCTCTGGCCTGGGGGTGTTCATGTAGATGCACCAGTACATGACGTTCATTTACATAATTAGTCACCTTTATTTCTCCATGTGTTGAGTTAGGGCACTTACAGATTAAAAAATTACGTGGTTGGTCATTACATTGTTTATGGATTGCAGATCAGGATGGTAGAGAGACATGAAACCATTCATTTCTACAAGGTGATTTGCACCTGATACGGACGAGAACAATTGTTCCAGGTGATGGCAATAAATTTTCAATGATTAAACTGTAGACCTTAGCTAAGATCCTAATGACGGATTTGCAGCAATATCATTCAGTCTTAGGTAATTTATGGGACATTGTTTTCCATTAACTTTGTTGCCTTGAAATCTCCCAGTTTGTTTGTTTTTGTTTGTTTTATTGGACAAGATCAATAATGCTTTTCTGGGGAGATCTACTCCATAGCCTGTTTTTCTGATCCATGAGTGTGATCTAAATTCTGCCCCTCCCTCAGCTGATATCCCAGGGTGCATCTCACTTATTAGAGAGGTATATCTGCCCGCCCTGCCATGGGATGGACTCGATCTTCAGCTGGTGAATTGCCCCTGTCTTCACTTGGGTTTCCCCAAAAGCATTCCCGGAGGAGAGGATTTGAGTGGGAGTAGTTTCTTTGGGTGCTAATCCTTAGAAGCATTGGTGACAGAAAGGGGAGCTGAGTCAGGGATAGGAAAACAGAAAATGAGAGACGTATTCCTGAGCACAAGCAGCTCCAGACAACTGATCCATGCTGGGGATCTTGGAAAACAGTACAGAATAAGCCTCAGATTGTCCCGTCCTAGATGCAAGGAAGCTGGGGTATTTATTCATCCACTTATCTTTCTCATAGACTGAGGACAGTCCAGGGAGCGTTATTCCCTGGCACTTCTGGTTGCCACATACAGGGGCCACCCGTGCTGATGTGGCTCAGACAAAGTCACAGGTGCTTGTAGTAATACTCTGTGTGTACAGAATGGTGAGTGCCAAGGGGAGATGGACAGGGCACCGGCAGCATTTGCTGCATTTAGGACTGAAGATAAGTGAAAGAAGTCAGCCATTCATTCTTAACGATGTAGATAATGTGCTATGTGATATATCTGGGCATATGGAGAAGTGAAATTGTATTCCATCCAAATGAAATGGGCAATTTAATGTAAGGTTTTTTCAGGTATTAAAGCTAACAAGACCAAAAATGGAGGATGTGACTCACTCTTGACTTCCCAGAGAGAAGACGCCAAGGCTGCCTAGGCCACAGGTGTACTGAAAGAGGCTGTGAACCTGTGTGTGTGGGAGAGTGTGTGTGTATGTGTGTGTGTGTGTGTGTGTGTCAACATGCATTAGTGGGCCTGACACTGCTTATCATTGTTGGCCATCCCCTTCACTTGAGCTGCCTAATTGCCTTGTTTTTACACAATATGATGTTTTAGAAAAAATTACTCTGTGTACACACCATCCTTTGAGCCTTCCAAGCACGTTAATGAGCACTCTGGTTCATTAAAAGATCTTCAACTACAGCCCTCCCCTGTAGCAGCTCAGCAGAGATTCACATGCTAAGAAATGTCCTGGCCAGACTAACCTTTGCTAGAGGAATAAGAGAATTCAATTAATTGCAAGATAATTTACCTAATTTTCAATTAGTAAATTTCTTTCTTTTTTTGAGACAGGGTCTTGCTCTGTCGCCCAGGCTAGAGTGCAGTGGCGCAATCATGGCTCACTGCAGCCTTGACGTTCCGGCCTCTACCTTCTGGGCTCAATCAATCTGCCTGCCTCAGCCTCCTGAGTAGATGGGACTACAGGCGTGCACCACCATCCCTGGCTAATTTTTGTATTTTTTTTTAGAGATGGGATTTTGCCAGGTTGTCCAGGCTGGTTTCCAACTCCTGGGCTCAAGCGATCCTCCCACCTCAGCTTCCCAAAGTGCTGGGTTTACAGGTGTGAGCCACTGCACTTGGCCTAATTTCTTTTTTCTATACCCGTTCTGGGTCAAGCATAAACTTAAAAAAAATTAAATATAATACACACAGAGTAAAATTCATCCTTTTCAGTTCTGTGAGTTTTGAAAAATATGTATAGTCATGCAACCACCACTGTAATCAAGTTACAGAGTGTTCCATCTTGCAAAACAAAATTCCATCATGCATCTTTGGAGTCAACTTCTTCCCCCACCCAGAATCCCTGGCAACTGGTTATCTTTCTTCTGTGCATATAGACTTGCCTTACCAGAAGGGCTTATAAATGGAAGTCATACAAATGGAATCATAAAGCATATAGCCCTTGTGACTGGCTTCCTTCACATACCTATATTTAAGATTCATCCAAGGCCAAGTACAGTGGCTCAAGTCTATATTCCCAGCACTTTGGGAGGCTGAGGCATGTGGATCGCTTGAGCCCAGGAGTTCGAGGCAGTCTGGGCAACATAGTGAAACCTCGTCTCTACAAAAAGTCAAAAAATTAGCTGCACATGGTGGTACGCTCTTGTGGTCCCAGCTACTCAGGAGGCTGAGATGGGAGAATTGGTTGCACTAGGGAGGTCAAGGCCGCAGTGAGCTATGATTACACCGCTACACTCCAGCCTGGGTGACAGAGCAAGACTCTGTCTCAAAAAAAGAAATTCATCCATGTTGTTGCATGTATTTGTTGTTTGTTCCTTTTCACTGCTGCATAGTATTCCATCATATAGCTTAACCAATGTTTGTTTACCTGTTTACCAGTTGAAGGACATTTGGATTCTTTCCAGTTAGGCAATTATGAACAAAGTTGTTGGAAATATCCACAAATAAGATTTTCTGTGAACAGAAGTTTTCATTTCACTTGGGTAAATATCCAGGAGGGGAATGTTGGATCACATGGTAAGTATATGTTTAGCTTCATAACAAACTGTGAAACTCTTTTCTAAAGTGGCTGTGCCATTTTGTATTCCCAACAGCAATGTTGAGAATTCCAGTTGTTCCACATCCTTGACAGCATTTGGTATTGTCAGATTTGTTTTTTTGTTTTGTTTTGTTTTGTTTTGAGACGGAGTCTCACTCTATCACCCAGGTTGGAGTGCAGTGGTGCGATCTCGGCTCACTGCAAGCTCTGACTCCCAGGTTCACGCCATTCTCCTGCCTCAGCCTCCCAAGTAGCTGGAACTACAGGTACCCGCCACCATGCCTGACTAATTTTTTGTATTTTTAGTAGAGATGGGGTTTCACCGTGTCAGCCAGGATGGTCTCGATCTCCTGACCTCATTATCTGCCTGCCTCAGCCTCCCAAGATTTGTTTTGTTTTAATCCATTCTAGTAGGTACCTAGTGTGTCTCATTGTGGTTTTGATGATTTCTTGCTGAGTATATTTTCATGAGCTTATTTTCTATCCATATATGTTTGGTGACATGTCCATTAAAATATTTTGCCTATTTTTATTGGATTTTTTTAATCATTGAGGTTTGAGAATTCGTATATGATCTGGACACAAGTCTTTTAGGAGATACATGTTTTGCAAATATTTTCTCCCAATCTGTAGCTATATTTTCATTTTCTTGACAGTGTCTTTTGAACAGCAGCGTCTCTTAATTTTAATGAAATCCAGTTTATCACTTTTCTTTTCGGGAGTGTGCTTTTGGTATCAGATCTAAGAAAAATTTACCTAACCCAAGGTCACAAAGATATTCTCCTATGTTTTCTTCTAGAAGTCTTATAGTTTTAAGCTTTACATTTAGGCTTATGGTCCATTTTGAGTTCATTTTTGTATAAGGTGTGAAGTATGAGTTATGTTTTATTTTTTGCATATGGATATCCAAATATTCCAGCATCCTTTGTTGAAAAGGCTATTCTTTCTCCACTGAATTGCCTTTATACCTTTGTTAAAAAAAAGAGATTGACCATATATATGAAGTTCTGTTCTATTCCACTGATCTATTTGTCTATTTTTGTGCCAATATCATTGTGTCTTTATTACTGTAGCTTTACAATAATTTTTGAAATCAAGTAGTGATACTTTCCAACTTTGTTCTTCTTTTGCAAATCAGTTTTGGCTATCCTAGTCATTTTGCTTTTCCATAAGCTGTACATTTTAGAATCATCTTGTCAATTTCTATAGCTTACAAGGCCCAAATCCTTGTTTCATTAATTATTTGTGTGCCCTTGAGCAAATTATTTAATTCTTTTGTGTTCCTGTTTCTTCACTTACAAATTGGAATGATGATGATGACTACTCACTTAGTTGTTTTAAAGTTAAGTGACATAGTCCAAATAAATTGTGTCCATAAAACAATACCTGGCACATTGTAAGAACTCATTAAAAGTTAGCTATTTTCCCCCTCACCACCATCCTTTTAATTGCTTCAGAAACCTTTTATTTCCTGGGGACAGTGGGGAACTAATTAACAGTTTGGAGAGAAAGAGTAACCTTTTTTAGCATGTTAACTGTAGTCATGGTGATGACAGTGGACTGGAGTGGAGTGAGATTGGTGGCAGGAAACAGATTAGGAAGTGATTGCAATACCCCAGTGGCAACTAATGAAGTCAGTGTTTGCGAAGATGTAAAGGAAATACTTCAGTCATATCTCAGATATTTTGAACAGGGCTTGGTAACTGATTGTAGGAGTTGAAATAAGACAAGAGTTGTTTTTTTTTTCCTATTTCTAATTCTTCCCAAGGTGAAGCACTTACTCAGGTGAAGCTTACAGTCCATTAGAACCTCACTCAGCAGACCCTCAAAACATTAGAAAGAGGAAAATCACAAGAAAATGAACAGGTCCAAAATGTACTCACATCCACAAGGCATCATGAAAACAATATTCGGGATCAAGATGCAGAGACAAAGCAAGATTAGCATTGTTATGAACTAAATGTTTACATCCCTCCCAGATTCATATGTTGAAATCCTAACCCCCAATGTGATGGTATTAGGCGGTGGGGTCTTTGGAAGGTGGATTAGGACATGAGGGCAGAGCCCTTATAAATAGGATCGGTGCCCTAATAAAAAAAAAAAAAAGGCCCTAGAGAGCTGCCTTGCCCCTTCTACTACCATGTGAAGACACTGCAAGAAGGCACCATCTACAAAGGCTGAAGTGGGCCCTCACCAGACGCAGAATCTGTTTGCACCTGAATCTTAGACTTTTCAGCCTCCAGAACAGAGAGAAATAAATCTGTTGTCTATAAGCCACCCAGTCTATGATAGTTTGTTTTAGTAGGCTGAATGGACAAAGACAAGCATCATCATTCAAAGACTCACTTACATTCATTGTACCCTACCTGCAGAGGTAGGAAAGCAGACCCACGCTACCACTTAGGTTTCCAAAGACAAGGGCTAACACCCAAAATTCTTTTTCACTATCCACAATACTCTAATGCCTAAATCAGCCCATAGATTGCATGGTTTTACAAGAATTACCAAATGTGGCTTGGAGAATTAAAATTATAATTGGTGTTCAGGCCGGGTGTGGTGGCTCACGCCTGTAATCCCAGCACTTTGGGAGGCTGAGACAGGCAGATCACCTGAGGTCAGGAGTTTGAGACCAGCCTGATCAACATGGCAAAACCCCATCTCTACTAAAAATACAAAAATCAGCCGAGTATGGTGGCGGGCACCTGTAATCCCAGCTATTCGGGAGGCTTAGGTTGGGGGGATTGCTTGAACCCTGGAGTTGGAGGTTGCAGTGAGCCGAGATCGTGCCACTGCACTCCAGCCTGGGTGACAGAGCAAGACTCCATATCAAAAAAAAAATTATACTTGGCGTTCAGAAAAATAAAATTCTATTTGTATGTATTTGTGTCTATATGTTTATATATGTATATATAAATACTAAAATTTTATATGTAAATATCTCAATGGTATAAATATATAAGGTTAATATGAAAATATAAATATATAAGGGAAACTAGCAGGTTCAGTGTATGTATAGCTTTAATATATATAATGTATTCATATATTAAAATTATATGTATATCAAATTTCACTATTTTACTTTACCCAAAGAAGTTCCTGTAGACAAAGTACCTCCTGTTTAGTCATCCTACATTTTGAAAAGAGTAAAAACTTAAAATATTTTTAAAAGAAAAAAATTGTGTCATCAGATCCATTTTAATAAGGCTGACTAATGTTACTAAGTATATAACACTAATACCAAATTACAGTCAAAATGCATTGCTAAGAAAAGATGATAGCCCCAACTATAATTTTAGTTTTGTGAGATATGAAAGCTGGATATGACTCCTGGCCTACATTTTTTCTGGAAAGATCGTTCATTATCCATTCATCTGGCCCAGACAGTCATTGCCTTGTGCCATCACCATTTTTATAACAATCTGGCCTTTACAAAAGCCAAGGTGCAAAAGTATTATCTCTTGTAAGAACCTCTCATATCTGGTGTGAAACTTAAACTCTAAGTGTAACGCAAACATAACTTCCCCTACTCTCTTCAAAGATGACTTTTTTCCGTTATATTTCCAGAAAAGGAGGTTCATCATCTGCCTATTCCTGAGTCATCCACTTGGCATCACCCTTTCTGCTTTGTGAGCTCCTGTTCTGGGCCACCACCTGCGGATATGTCTTCCTCTATGTGAGAATGCTGTCATGGAGCAGTGAAGGGCGGCCCAGGGTAGGCCGTGTTCCCAGTTGTGCCCTGCCTCAATATCCCCGCAATAGCAGGTGATAATGTGTTTCAAGACTTGATTGACCGAGGCCGGGCACGGTGGCTCCCGCCTCACGAGAGTGGAGTGGCTTTTTTTTTTCCAAGCCAAATTGTATCCAGCTTTATTAAAGATACTTTCCATAAACAATCATGGTATTTCAGGCAGACATGGGCAGACAATCGTTAACAGTATGCAGCTTTCAAACTCCCTTCTTCAATGGACTACCAAAAATCAGAAACCCACTGTAAAACCCAATGAAGTCTTCATCTGATGCTCTGAACAGGGAAAGTTTAGAGTGAGGGTTGCCATTTCACATTTAGCATGTTGTTTAACAACTTTTCATGAGCTGACCCTGACTTTCAGGAAGTGAAATGAAAATGGCCGAATTTGTCTGAAGATCCGCCATCTAGAAACGGAACCACTGCTCTTTTGATGGGTGCTATCTCAGTGGCATCACTGGAAAGTCCAGATTGCCTGACACACTGGTAACCAATGACTGGGGGTGAGGTCCCAACAGATGTCTGGGTTTAAGGGAGTTAAGTCTGTGCTGAAAGGTGGAAAGGGAAAAGAGGACATAAAAATGAATTTACTTTTCCATGCCACAAGGCTTTTGAAATGCCAAGGTGGCCATGTGTGTCAAAGTCAGGGAGTCCCTCCTACTGGGAGCCAAGACGAAGTCTTGGGAAAGGTGCTTTCCCCACATCAATCCAGCTTCTGAAACATTCTATTAGTGACATGGTATTTCAAACTGTGCAGTCACTAGAAGTACACAGTTATCAAAAATGCACACACTTCCCTCAGCATCTCCAGCACCTTTAGCTCTCTGTGCCTGCTCTGTTTAGCATCTCCATTTTCTGCAGGATTATTCCCCTCCTTGCTGGCATCAGCCTTTCCCTTTTTCCCTTTGGGTACCTTCTCTCCCTTCTTTGCAGGGGCCTTTTTAGGCTTGGGCTCTGGCTTTGGAGGAGCAGGTTTAGCAGACAACCTCGCGGATCTTCTCTGTGGTTTGTCCGCACTTCGGCTTTATCTCCTTTAGCATCCCCTTCGACCTTTCTCTTGGGCATGGTGGTGGTGGTGGTGGCAATGGCGGCGGGACGTAGATGCGGGATGCAGCCACATGTGAGCTTTGGTTGGTCCAGAGTTCATTCTCACCTCTTCTTCTTGGATTTTATTATTATTATTATTACTATTATTATTATTATTTAGGCTAGTCAAGTGAAGGAATAGGAGTGGAGAAGGAACAAAGAAATCTCTAACTGGTTGTGATCAATTAGTTGTAAACACCACTGCACTTGGACCAGCCAAGTTCTGGATTTTATTTTCCTCTCCTTTGCTGTGTGTGTTCATCTTGGTGGTTTTCTTGATTTTCTAGTCAGTGATGTAACTGCCTGATGGGTCCATCTTGCCCACTGTCCAGTTAGATCTGATTTATCAAGACAGGAGAATTGCAATAGAGAAAGAGTTTAATATACACAGAGCCAGCTAAATGGAAGACTGGAGTTTTATTATTACTCAAATCAACCTCTCCCAGAATTCGGAGGCTAGGGTTTTTTAAAGATAGTTCGGTGGGCAGGGGCTAGAGAATGGAGAATGTTTATTGATTGGGTCAGGGATGAAATCACAAGGGGTAGAAGCTGTCCTCTTGCGCTGAGTCAGTTCCTGGGTGGAAGCCACAAGACCACATGTTTGGAAGAACACACATGAGAGCATTATAAGAAAGCAAATTATTTGCACTTTTTGTGGTCCAAGCAAGGGTTGGCAAACTTTTTCACTAAAGGACCAGCTGGTAAATATATTAGGCTGATGAACACATATAGTCTGGGTGGCACCAACTGGTCCATTAGAATAGAGGGTCTGAAAAACCAATCTTAGGTTTCATAATAGTGATGTTATCCTTAGGAGCAATTGGGGAGGTTAGGAATCTTGAGGCCTCTGGCTGCATGACTCCTAAACCATAATTTCTAATCTTGTGGCTGATTTGTTAGTTTTACAAAGGCAGTCTTGTCCCTAGGCAAGGAGGGGGTTTGTTTCAGGGAAAGGGCTATTATCATCTTTGTTTCAAAGTTAAACTATAAATTAAATTCCTCCTATAGTAACCTCAGCCTACACCCAGGAATGAACAAGGGCAATTTGGAGGTTAAAAGCAATATGGAGTCAATTAGGACAGATCTCTTTCACTGTCCTAATTTTCTCACTGTTATAATTTTTGCAAAGGCAGTTTCAGTGACATCGGCATAATTCAGATCACCCCATGCTTCCCTATACACAACCTTTGAGGTCACCACTAATAAAAGAAATATGAAGACTTTGAGACATGGTGAGCATTAAAATCAGTTTACTGATAGACAAGATTAGAGAAAAGCTAAGTAGAATTAGGTCCTGTAGGATGGAGTCTTCAAATTGTCAAAGAATCATTCAGAGACAATTGAAAATTGAAGTACTGAGAATTTTTTTTTTTTTTTTTTTGAGACAGGGTCTCACTCTGTTGCCCAGGCTGGAGTGCAGTGGCGTGATCTTGGCTCACTGCAACCTCCACCTCCTGGGCTCAAATCATCCTCCAGCCTCAGCCTCCTGAGTAGTTGGGACTATAGTTGCATGCCACCATGCCTGGCTAATTTTTTTGTTTTTGTTTTGTTTTGTTTTGTTTGAGACAGAGTCTCGCTCTGTCACCCAGGCTGGAGTGCAGTGGCGCGATCTCAGCTCACTGCAAGCTCCGCCTCCCGGGTTCACGCCATTCTCCTGCCTCAGCCTACCGAGTAGCTGGGACTACAGGTGCCCACCACCAAGCCCGGCTAATTTTTTGTATTTTTAGTAGAGATGGGGTTTCACCATATTAGCCAGGATGGTCTCGATCTCCTGACCTCGTGATCTGCCCACCTCGGCCTCCCAAAGTGTTGGGATTACAGGCGTTAGCCACCGCGCCCGGCCCCTAATTTTTGTATTTTTTAAAGAGACTGGGTTTCACCATGTTGCCCAGTCTGGTCTCAAACTCCAGGGCTCAAGAGATCCACCTGCCTCAGCCTCCCAAAGTGCTGGGATTCCAGGCGTGAGCCACCATGCCCAGCCTGACGTACTGAGGATTTACTAGCATTTAGGAAATATACAAGGGAGAGCATACCCTCTGGAGACCCTCAGGGTGGGTCTTATGAAAGCAAAGCTGCAAAGTTTCACAAAGACCAATTGGTTGAACAAGGCCAAGCTTATTAGTTCCAGATTGGGTCATTGTGATGAAGCTGGGCACAGGCCATTTACTGAACCCCAAGTCTGGTTGTAGTTTTTAGGAACTGTGTCGACCCATTAAGTCGTTAGGTTGACCTCGGATATACAAGCTGCAAACAGTCATAGTTTTATCATCAAGCTGTATTTTCTGCTGAATCAGACCAATTTTCTAGTAAGTGGTCACCCAGTTCCTTTTAGTGGAGCCCTGACCACATGCTGTCTTGCAATTTCTCATGCCCTCTAGGCTCAGGATTCTGCAAATCCTGTATTATATTAAACCCAGGTGTTGTCACTGTGATCAGGAACATTTCCAAAATTTAAAGTTGATGGTTTACCTCTGGAGGAAAAGGACATTAAATGAACAAGGTAGGAAATAATGTACCCTGTGTTGGGAGGTCCCCAAGTCCACCTTCAGTTCTGACAATTTTCTAGAAGGACTCAGCATATACTTGCACTCACACCTATGTTTTATTACAGTGAAAGGATACCAAGCACCATCAGCAAAGGGGAAGGGTGCATGGGATGAAGTCCGGAGAAGACCAGGCACAAGCTTCCAGAGTCCTCTCCCAGCGGAGTCACACAGGACATGTTTAATTCTCCCCAGCAATGAGCTGTGACAACATGCATGAAAAGTCACCAACCAGGTGAGCTCATTAGAGACCCAACAATCAGGGCTCTTATCAGAGGCTGGTCACATAGGTAGCCTCTGCCTGGCACCTTCCCAAATTCTAGACTCCCAGAAGGAAAGCGAGCGTTCAGCACAGATCATATTGTTTGAACAGTTTATGCACAGTGAACCAGTCTTATCAGTCAGGGTGAAAACCCTCCCCAAAATCTAAGTTGCCTGACACCAGTCAATGGCCAACCTTGCAAGCAGGTTTTTAATATTTATTTATTTATTGAGATGGAGTCTCACTCTGTCACCCAGGCTGGAGTCCAGTGCCATGATCTTGGTTCGCTGCAACCTCCGCCTCCCAGGTTCAAGCGATTCTCCTGCCTCAGCCTCCCAAATAGCTGGGATCGCAGGCATGTGCCATGACACCCGACTAATTTTTGTATTTTTAGTAGAGACAGGGTTTTGCCATGTTGGCCAGGCTTATCGCAAACTCCTGACCTCAGGTGATATGCCTGCCTCGGCCTCTCAAAGTGCTGGGATTACAGGCGTGAGCCACTGCGCCCGGCCGCAAGCAGGGTTTTTAAAGGATAGCAATCAGGCACGGTGTGTTAACTCTTTTCTGCACATATCCCCACTTGAAAACATTCACTGTCATGTTCAACTTCTTTATTTAGAACACCATGGAAAAAAATAGATATTTCTATAAAGGATTTACCAATTTGGGGAGTATGTCTATCTCTCAACTTATGTTTTACAGAGATTTTGTTCCTTTGGTTAATTTTTTTCTATTGGATCTCCTAGACAAGGGGTTGGCAAATTATGGCCTGGAGGTTAAATAAGGCCTATGACTGCTTTTGTAAATTAAGTTTTACTGGAACACAGCCATACCTATTCATTTACATAGTGTTTATGGCTGCTTTCACTCTAGAAGGGCATATGTGAAGAGTTGCAACAGAGACTGTACGGTCGTCAGCCTATTATATTTACTAGCTGGTCCTTTAGTGAAAAAGTTTGCCAATCCTTGTCTTAGGCCACAAAAAGTGCAGATAAACTGCTTTCTTGTAATGCTGGCATGTGTATTCTTCCAAACCTGTGTTTCTTGTATCAAATACAGTATTCATTCAATAAGGAGAAAATGCTGAGAATCAGAGTACTAGATGAGTAATGGTTAACTCTTGGGTTTTCTCCATGTAAATTGTTTACCTGTGCCCAGTATGCAGATCATCACAATAATGGCTAAAATGTTCTAAGAAAAAGTGTCCTCCTATAATACAAAGAACTGTTGCTAGATTTATTTTTTCTTATCATAGTGCCAGGCCTCAGTGTGTTAGAAAAAATCTAAGTATTAGAGAAATGGACCAATTCTCTTGGTTTTGGAAATTCTGTAGTGATCATTTATGGGCTTTAAGACAGTTGGCTAAAACTAATTCCTTTGAAGGCAATTTTCAGAGGAGAAGGTGGGCCATTTCTCAAAGTCTCACTACAGTACAGTTGGGGAGAAGAAGAGTGCAATCAATCAAGCACAGGCCTGGGATTCACAAATCCTACAGTCAATCTCACATTGCTTTGGATGGAATACACCTGAAAGTGGTTCCTGAGTGTATCCCTGCTTCAGTAACATCATAAGTACAAGATTCACTGTCAGGCAAAGAAAGAAAAAACCAAACCATAAAGATTACCAAGATTATCAAGAGACCAACTGTCCATGGACACCAAAATTCTGTACAGGAAGCTGAGGGTTAAGAGTGCAGCAATCAGCTGGGCGCAGTGGCTCACACCTGTAATCCCAACACTTTGGGAGGCCAAGGCGGGCAGATCACGAGGTCAGGAGATCGAGACCATCCTGGCTAACATGGTGAAACCCCATCTCTACTAAAAATACAAAAAAAATTAGCCAGGCGTGGTGGCAGGTGCCTGTAGTCCCAGCTACTCAGGAGGCGGAGGCAGGAGAATGGCATGAATCCAGGAGGCCGAGGTTGCAGTGAGCTGAGATCGCGCCACTGCAGTCCAGCCTGGGCAACGGAGCCAGACTCCATCTCAAAAAAAAAAAAAAAAAGAATGCAGGAATCATTTTCAACTGCTCCAGGATTTATAGAAGCATGAATTTGTATAGGGGCCATTCCAACTCCTGGGGCAGCAATTAAATAGTATTACCCTAGTGTCTCCCTCTTATGGAAGGACAAGAGAAGGCCCAGGAGCTCTCCAAGGTCTAGACACGGAAGCAAATCTTCCCTCAACATGGAAGCTTCCAGAGTCTTCTCCCAGTAGAGTCACACAGGCTGCTGTGTGCTGCCACAGAAGGGATATTAGCAGGCTATGACCACAGGTAGTAAGAGTGATTCTGAGGAGGTGCCCATAATCAAGGTGAAGAAAAGGAAGATCCTGAACCTTCAGAGGCATTTCTAGCAACTGAGGCAAAAGCACTGAATCACAAAAGCAGGCCTATCTGGTATTCATTCATTCGTTCTTCATTCATTCAGTCAGAAATCTATTGGTCACCTGGTATGTCTAGGTGCTGGGTGCTGGGTATTAAATGGAGCTTGCAGCATAGTCGGGGAGATGGACATTAAATAAATAGCTATGAGCTGCAGTCTAGCATAATGGTTAACAGAGCAAAGTCAGCTTACTTGGGTTCAAATTCTGGCTCTGCCACTTGCTCGTATATGATTCTGAGTAAGCTACTTGACCTTTCTGTGACTCCATTTCTTAGCCTATAAATTATGGTTAATAATAATTCCCACCTTCTTTGAGATGAACCAAACTATAACTACACATAACAATATAGATGAATGTTGAACAAAAGAAGCCAAACACAAGAGTGGAGGCTGATGGCATAATTACTGGAAGAAAATATGAGGGGGGCTTTAGATGCAGGTAATATTTTATTGTGGCAATTCATTGAGCTGAACACTTACATGAACTTTTCTACATGTATATAAAATTTCCACAAATAGGAAAAAACCTACAGGAACAAAGTTAAAAGACAGATTTAGGTAAGTATAATTTTTATGAGAAAATATGTTCTTTATAGTTTTATTTATCTCTATGAAAAATTACAGACAGTCTAAATGTCTGACAAACAACTTTATAAAAGATAATCATGGCCGGGCGCGGTGGCTCACGCCTGTAATCCCAGCACTTTGGGAGGCTGAGGCAGGCGGATCATGAGGTCAGGAGTTCAAGACCAGCCTGACCAACATGGTGAAACCCCGTCTCTACTAAAAAAATACAAAAATTAGCTGGGCGTGGTGGCACATGCCTGTAATCCCAGCTACTCAGGAGGCTGAGGCAGGAAAATCACTTGAACCTGGGAGGCAGAAGTTGCAGTGAGCTGAGATTGCACCACTGCGCTCCAGCCTGGGCAACAGAGCGAGACTCCATCCCCCACAAAAAATAAATAAATAAATAAATAAAAATAAAAATAAAAAATAGTCATGGTGACAATAACATGGAAAAATTTTTATAATCCATCGCTAATTGATCAAAGCAGAACATAACATTTTGAATATACGTGTTTATCTCTGTAATAATTAAAATGTATCATTAAAAAGAAAAAATAATGACCTCATTAGGTTGTTGGGAGGATTAAATGGGATACTATACTTAAAGGGCATGGAAAAGTACTTAGCATGTAATAAGTGCTAAATATTGTTAGCTGTTTTTGTTTTGTTTTGTTTTGTTGTTTTTGAGACAGTGTCTCTATTACCCAGGCTGGAGTGCAGTGGTGTGATCTCAGCTCACTGCAACCTCTACCTCCTGGGCTCAAGCAATCCTCCCACCTCAGCTTCCCAAGTAGCTGGGGCTACAGGCACGTGCCACTACACCTGGCTAATTTTTGTATTTTTTATAGAAACGGGGTTTCACCATGTTGCCCAGGCTGGTCTCAAACTCCTGTGCTCAAGTGATCCTCCCGCCTTGGCCTCCCAATATGCTGGAATTAAAGGCACGAGCTACCATGCCCAGCCAGCTGTTATTATTTTTATATAAATATATAAAATTGTAGACTGTGAAAATAAATATAATGAAAAATGTGGTGCTCTAAAAGTAGACCCGGGTCTACTTTTTGTTTCCAAAACAAAGGATTTCTGTCATCCAGGATGTCTTGCTGCTAACACAGAGCTTCAGCCACTAAAAGGCTTTGCAGCCAAGAGTCAGAGCCACCAACCTCAGAACAGGCCACAAATGGACATCCAAATAGAAAGGGCTACAGACATCCACTGATAACAACAATAATACAGTACATGGGTATAGCTTGTTAAAGCTTAAAAAGTATTTTCATGCAAAAAAGACTCCTATGCTTATAAAAATAAACCAATGAGGTAGATAGTATTCTCATTCTTCAGATGAGGTAACAGCTGTACTAACTCCCTAAAGTAAAACAAAAAGGGGACAGCTGAGATTTGAGCTTCAGTTGGTTAAGTCATCTGTCTGTATGCCCAACTCTAAAATCCTCATTTCCCCAGTGCCCCAGAGCTTCCACAATCTGGACAGCCATACACAAACACAGAAGGCACCCTGCCTCCCACTCCTGTTCTTTGGAAACTGGTAAGGAAAGGGTTAGCAGCAAGCTGCAATCCATTCTCTCCAACCGAAGGATTTCCTGAGAAGAAAAAAAAAAAGTGAGTTACTCAAATCTCCTTGTACACATGCTAATAACAGACCTCCTGGCAAACATACTAATAATATTAAACTAGCGGGACAGTCCTTATCTATGGAATGCTTTCAGGAGAATGTATTTGGTTCATCTAGCATTGTTTATGGTAAACAAACTTGGAATGTGTGTATTTATGGGGCATGGCTCTCTGGAAAATGTCATGTGTTAAATCAAGTTTAGCCTAAAGCTGCCTTCTTACATATTTTAAGTTTGGCCTAAAGGTTTATCTTTACGTGGTGAGCTACAACAAGTGGGGGTGTAAACAGACTGCAGCCCACACCTGTGTCAATCACCGAGTTTTGGCCAATCAAATGTAGTCAATTGTTCAAACTGTGTTCAAATGAAGCTAATGCCAACCTGTGACCAATCCAGCTGTTTCTGTACCTCCCTTCCATTTTCTGTGCATCACTTTCCCTTTTCTGTCCATAAATCTTCTTCCACTGCGTGGCTGCACTGGAGTCAGAGCCTATTCTGGCTCCGGAGGCTGCCGAATTTGCAAATTGTTCATTGCTCAATTAAACTCCTTTAAATTTAATTCAGCTGGCCAGGCGCAGTGGCTCACACCTGTAATCCCAGCACTTTGGGAAGCGGAGGCGGGGTGGGGGTGGGGGTGGGGGTGGGGGTGGGGGTGGGGGTGGGGGGGTGGGATAACCTGAGGTCAGGAGTTCGAGACCAGCCTGACCAACATGGTGAAACCTTGTCTCTACTAAAAAATACAAAAATTAGCCGGGCATGGTGGCAGACACCTATAATCCCAGCTGCTCGGGAAGCCGAGGCAGGAGAATCACTTGAACCTGGGAGGTGGAGGTTGCAGTGAGCCACGATCGCACCATTGCACTCCAGCCTGGGTGACAGAGCAAGACTCCGTCTCAAAAAATAAAAAATAAAAATAAAAAAATTAATTCAGCTGAAGTTTTTCTTTTATCAGATGGCGTCAAAAGTGAGACTTGAAGTAGAGCTTCTAACAACCCGCAGGAGTGCTGAGTGACTAAGCAAGGCACCTGCCGGACCCATTGTGCCGTTTCTCTCTTGGAGCAGCTGGATATCATGGTAAGTTCTCTCTCAGGTTCCAAAGCTCCATAGATTTGTGTTTGGAGCTGAGTTTGAGCAAATTTCTGATCCAAACTGGGTTTGGAAGTCATGACAGAAACTAGACTGGGTCCGGGATCGGATTGGATCTGATAATTAACTGGCTTGGATCCAGTTAGAGGCCTATTACATCTGACTGGGTGAGAAAGAACCCAGTAGTACATGGCAATATTGCAGCGGGTGTAAAACTTGGCTTTTGGAAATTCACAGGGATTTTTGCGTTCTATCCCTTTGTTTCATTTTTCTTGCATGCTAAGATAGGAAAAACAAATCATTGGCTAAGTTGATCAAGGGAATCTGAGAACAAAGACAAAATTTGAGGTAAAAAATGGGATCCTTAATTTCTGAAGAACTGAGTTCCTTCGGGCTTACACATGCATAAGTGTTAGGCCCTTGAAGCAGCAAAGTCTTACAGAAATGGTGAAATCTTACTGAAGATAACTTACGGTGAACGTTCCAAATGAACAACACTGCACTGGAGAAGTGTATTTGCAAATGAGAGCTCCCAAATTAGTCTTATCTGAAGATGCCTATTGATACACAGAAGCTCCTAAAATTTCAATATTTTTATTTGAAGACTTTAAGAAAGCCAAATAAAAAGCTTAAATGACTAATTGATTTAAAAAAAAATAAATATGCTAATCTTTTGGCTTAGTTACAATCCTGATCCAAAGGAAATAGACTGCACACCAATTGGCAGATTTGGGATAAGTAGTGGGGTACATTTTACCTGGGTAAAGGATAGGATTGGGTTAGAGGCCCTCCCCTCAGTAAAGTCCTTCTTGGTTAAAAATGGATTTCGCACTATAGCATGTTAACCACTATTCTCTTTGGATTAATCTGCCTTGCACTTTTTGCTGATGACTATAGGTGACAGGATTAGGCATGTACAGGATCATGGGACATGGGGAACCTTTTTTTCCTCTAAAAGGGAAACTTGCAGGCTGATGGGACTGCTAGAAAAGATCCCTTCACTACTGATAAACAGCCGCCTGAACTTTTGATTCAGTGTTGCTGCAATGGATGGGCCTTTCTCTGGCCACTCTGAGCTCCTTGCCTTCCCCAACTCGCCGCAAGCAATGCTTTTCTCTTTTTCTCCTTTCCCTTTCCTATATTTTCTGTTACTCAGGACAACCATCTTGCCCGGAGACCACATGTTAAAACTCCTTTAATCCACTTGGAATGGATTAAAGATGACAGAGCCAAACTAGGGGCAAGTTTAAGCCTGGCCAGTTCGATGTTGGGCGCTAAGCAGAGTGGCTAATGTCTGTTTTGTCACACATATTTTGCTCTGGCCAGAATGGAAAATGTTAATTCGGGTCCCCCACGCATCCGGTTGGGCAGCAACTTATAAAATTGAAAGGCTTTCTACTATGGTTCCATGAAACAACAACAAAAAAAGATTTTCCTTTGTGTCGTGGCTTGGGCCCCATGGCTGTGGAGCAGCGAGCAGGGAATCCAGAAACCTGGCATGCTGTCAAAAAGGCAATTTCTTGACAGACTTCTGGCCTCTTGCTCTCTATGCAGACTGGTTGAATGAATGGTAAAAATCACTGTTAGCTCCCATGTAAAGTTTTGATTAATGGGAAAATGGATTTATGAGGCTAGTCTTAAGCTGTAGCAAATCTGACGTAGTTTGTGCTATGAATTTGTCTTTCTGCATCATTCTGTCATAAAAAGGGGTACTACCATAGGATAGAATGCAGGCCTAGGACCCCCATAAGCTCACTGTTCAAGTCAGCCCAGCAAACTGGTCAGTTATAAACTTTGCTGCAAGTCCCTGAAACAACAACAAAAAACTGGATGAGGTTTCCCTCTCATCTTGTTTTATGTCCTTGGGAACTTGACCTTATAACCATATGGCGGTACTTTCTCTTGGTCTCTGCCATCCAGGGAACTAGAATTTGGGGTTTATATCATGGTTAGCTCTAAAAGTTATCTTGAGCAGTTAAAAGCCTTTGCAAGCTCAAAATTGACTGTTGTAGGCTCCTTCTGGGAAGAGCAACGGAAACCTTCCAAAGCTATAGCTCACCAGCTGAGGTTTTGCCATTTTACAATGGCAGTCCAGGTTCAATCCTGGCTTAGGGAATGAGTGCTTTCTGGTTGATATCTGCGTGACCTTTACCATTTGTTGATTGTCTGCCCCTCCAGGTGCAACTTCCAGCTTCACTTTCTTGAATCTTCCTTTCTGTGAGCTACCTTTGGAGATTCTAGATCTTGTAAAAACTGCCAACACCTCTTTGAAAATATCTTGTACACTTATGGTTAAGTCATAACCTTAGTTAGGGATTATTGGTTTCACCTGGAGGTTACCATTGTAAAGTTCAAAAGCCAGAAATATTGGCCGTTTGGCCTGGCTAAAGTCAGGTAATAAGAGATTTAAGAGGACTTAAAAGGCCCCAACAGACCAGACCAAACCAAAATGGAGTCACTCGTGCTAAATGTGACATAATCAAACTAAGACTTTAAGGAAACACATAGATCCTAGAACAGACCAGGTTTTGTTTTTTCCCTGTAAATAGGATGTTCCAGCATAAGCAACCACCCTCTACTCAGTCCTTCTTCCTACCTTGCAAAACCCACTGTTTTACTGGTTCCCAGTGGGTTTCAAGACCAAATAAGTACATTTACAATGGTGATAGTGATATCAATGACTAGAGTTTTGATCAGTCTCTCAAAATTGAAATGATGACCAAAAGGGGGAAATTGTTAAATCAAGTTTAGCTTAAAGCTGCCTCCTTACATACATTAAGTTTGACCTAAAGGTTTTTCTGTTATCGTGAACTACAAGTCGAGGTGTAAACAGACCATAGCCTACACTTGTGCCAATCGCCGAGTTTTGGCCAATGAACAGTGGCCAACTATTCAAACCATGCTCAAATAAGGCAAACACCGAGCTGTAACTAAGCTAGCTGTTTCTGTACCTCACTTCCGTTTTCTGTGTATCACTTTTTTTTTTTTTTCTGTCCATAAATCTTCCACTGTGTGGCTGCGCTGGAGTCTCAGAGCCTATTCTGGCTGGGGAAGCTGCCCAATTCGCAAATTGTTCATTGCTCAATTACACTCCTTTAAATTTAATTCAGCTGAAGTTTTTCTTTTATCACATGTAAGCTATGTAAGAAATTTTCTTACTGATTAAGCCAGTTTGAATCAGGGCTTTCTGTTACTTGCAGCCAAAATTATCCTAACTGGCAGGCATTCTGGCTCCTATCAGTTTCCCTGGCAGGGGCAAGAGTTGAACCGCACCACAAAGACCCCCTGTGGAAGTTTTGCAGGCAAAGAGGGATGATAAGGCTCTCCCCAAAGGGACCGTGCCTGAGAGCTGATGAGATTCATCTTATAGGTTAGTGCCAGGCATCCCTAACTGGTTTGAGTTTGGAGCTGGTTTTGACCACCCCCACACAGAGGCTGCCCTGATGGGCTGCTCTCTGAAGGAAATAGACTCAAGTCTGGAACCCAATCTGCCCAAGGAAAGAGCAAAGGATTACAAATCACCTGAAGTTGATCCAAAGACAAATGGACATACTATCACCAAAGTAGCCCTCTTTTCTGTAAGTGATGACTATATACATTGTTTCACTACTTTATATGTTAAATCTGGGCTAGTGGGCATCTTAATGTTACCCAAAAAAGGACCAAGAGAGCTGCACTGGCAGTCGCTGACCTCTCTCTGCTTAGTCTGTGCCTCATAATTACTTGTATCCTTGAGATTATTAGGAAAGCTTGATACCGGGTGAGAGTTCTTGTTCTTGTAAGTCTAATTTGCCAATTTGTTTCCTATGTTATTTAGCTCAGAAGTGATGGGTGTAGAGCAGTAACTGTAGCTATAGCTGTTAAGTGTCCAAGGAGCACACTGGATAGGAAACCATTTAAAGACTACAGCCCACAGGGCATCAGCCACATCCAGAGACATCCCAGGATGCTCCAAAGATGTGAGTAGTCCAAACCCAAACTAAGATAGAGTTACTCCAGATAAGGCTTAGTTTCCCAAAGTGCACAGGATGATTCCACTGAGAGAGATATACGGGTCTTTCTAGACGGTCACAATTTTTTTTTTTTTTTTTTTTGAGACAGAGTCTCACTCTGTGTCCCAGGCTGTAGTGCAGTGGCAGGATCTCAGCTCCCTGCAACCTCTGCCTCCCGGGCTCAAGCGATTCTCTTGCCTCAGCCTCCTCAGTAGCTGGGACTATAGGTGTGCACCACCACACCCAGCTAATTTTTGTATTTTTAGTGGAGATGGGATTTCGCCATGTTGGCCAGGCTGGTCTCAAACTCCTGAGCTCAAGTGATCCTCCCGCCTCGGCCTCCTAAAGTGCTGGGATTACAGGTATGAGCCACTGCAGATGGTCACAGATTCTTGAACCAGAACCTTAGCCCTAGAAAAGACTCAACATTATTTTTTACTACTTCTCACATCCAAACTCGAGTTCACCTTCCAAGTTTGCTGATCATACTTTATTTTAACTAAAGATCATTTGTTAAAGAAAGGAGAAACCCTTCTTCAGAAAGCTTACCTCTTCATAATTCACCTTTTCAGTAAGTGTTCCTGACTGGTCTAGTTGGTTCCAATCACTTTAATCATTAACTGGTTCCCAGGGAGACTCCCAGACACTCTGTATTTTTTCCTTTTGCCATAAGTAAGCCCAAGTACTGCCCACAAGCTTGGACGTGGGACTCCCTTGTGAATACTTAAAACACCAGGGAAATGCAGAATTTTCCATTACTCATGCACAAGCTTCTCTTGCTGAAGCAGGAAGAGAAGATCCACAAGAAGCCACCTCATCTACCATAGCTAATAAGCTGATGGTGGATCAGAATAAGGCAAAACCACAACCTCTTCCTGCTCCCATCCCAATCTACAAATAAAAGTTGTTCTTCCATGACTATACAGAGTGGATTCATCTGTGGAATGTCCTGTTGTTACAAATAGGAACACTTCATCTTCTGGTATGTAAACCATCTTCAGAGATGATTCTTCTCTGATTGAAAATTAGGTCACAAATTTCAACTCTTAAGTTGTGGTATATGCATGCTAGGTTTTCCAACTTAATCATTTCAGGATGTATCATAGTGGGGTAAGGCTGGCCATGGCTAGCCAGGAGAAATTGATTGAAGAACAAAATTATCTAAGTGGTTTCTAGTGGTGATATCTTTAGTTATGGAGCCTCAATAAAACATTTATCTGAGTATGTTGTATTCCCTCTTGTGAGAATCAATGCTGTCTACTTGGCTAATGGATACAAAAGCCTGAAGGCACCACAGTTAGATGGAGTTTACAGACATTTTATAATTCCTCGTTTAAAAAAAATTCCACAGGCATACAGCAGGCTGGCCATAAGCAAACTGAGAGAGGTCAAATGTACCTTGGGATCTATAATTTTTAATTTCTCTCTCTGAAATAGACATTCCCCTCATACAAAATATCCATTCTCCAAATATTACAGTCTCTCCATCCCACTCCCCCAAAAAATCCCTTGCTGTGTCCCGAAGGTCTCTATTAGGTAACAGCAACTCTGAAAATGTGATCATCCACTTCATTCATTCATTTATTCCCCAAACATTATTGGGCACTGTTTTGTGTCAGGCATATTAAAGTAGCTGAGGACACAAGGATGTATAAGAATGATCCCTCCCTTCCATCTTCCCTGCCCACTCACCTGATCATCACAAAATCCTTTTGCTTTGGCATCTTAAAAATCTTTCATGTTCTTTCTTCCCTGTCTCTGTCCCTACCACCATCATTTTGTCTCAGCCTTCATCAGCTGATATTGAGCCTATTGCAGTAGTCTTAACTACCCATCCTCTTTCCAACCTGCTCCATCCCACCGATTTTCCATACATGGATTGACATTTCTAAAATGTTCTTGTTGCTTCTTACTGCCTTCAGGTCCTCCATAATCTGACCCCTACCCCCAGACTTGTCCATTCCCATTCTATAATAGTTGTAATACGCTGTGTTCCTATGCCTTCGTGCCTTGCCATGTGTAGCATTTTTTTTCTAACAGCTTTTATTAAGATATAATTCACACATTGTTCATTCACCCACTTACAGTGTACAATGGTTTTAGTATAGTCACAAAGTTGTGCAACCACAGTCAATTCCAGAACATTTTCATCACCCACAGGAGAAACCCCACACCCGTTAGCAGTCACTCCTCATCCCCCTCATCCTATCCCCTGCCTCGGCCCTAGACTATCACCAGTCTACTTTCTGTTGCTACAGATTTGCCTATTCTGGACATTTCATATAAATGGAAACATACAGTATGTGGCCTTTGTGTCTGGCTCCTGTCCTTTGCATAGTGTTATAGCATATATCAGTATTATTTCATTCTTCGTTACTTACAAATAATATTCCATTGCATGGCTGTTACCACATTTTGTTTAGTTGATGGACATTTGGGTTGTCTCCACTTTGGGCTACTATGAATAATGCTACTATGGATATTAATATACAAAAGTTTGTGTTAACATGTCTCCAATCTCTTGCATATACATTTTGGAGTGGAATTGCAGGGTAATATGACAACTCCGTGTTTAACTTTCTGAGGGACCAGCAGACTGGTTTTCAAAGTAGCTGCAGCATTTTACATTCCTATCAACAGTGTATGAAGGTTCTAATCCCTCCACAACCTCATCAACACTTACTATTACCAGTTTTTGTACATTATGGCCATCCTAGTGAGGGTGAAATGGTATCTCATTGTGGTTTTGATTTGCATTTCTCTGATGACTAATGGTGGTGAGCCTCATGCTAAATGATTATAGGGATCTTCTTTGGAGAATATGAAGCTTCTGCTTTATGCTCTTCCCCTGGCTTGAATGACCTCTTCTTCACCTTGGGTCCCATTCCTGGCTTATTAGAAAGTTCTACTTGTCCTTCAAAACCTGGCTCAATCATCATATTCTCTCTCAGGCCTTCCCTGACTCTCCCAGGAAGAACTGATCACTGTTCCTTTGGACCCATCCCTGTCTGCTCTGCAGCACTTAGCACCTTATATTTTCCAACATGTAGAAGTTAATTTCCCACAACATTGATTTTGGGCTTGGTTATGTAACTTGCTTTGGACAATGGAATGTGGATATTTATGACTTATACAACATCCTAACAGAAGCTTTAATGCTATTCATAATATGGCTGTGTCCCTCTTTTGACCTTCTCCCTTACACCATGCGAAGGCACATGGAGCCCAGTGGAGCTCAAAGATGCCCAACTATGTTCTGCCAAATTATAGCCTTTTGCTACGTAAAGTGTGGTACATGTACCAGCAGCATTGGTATCTCCAGGGGACTTATTAGGAATAAAGAATCTTGGGCTCTGCCCAAGTTCAATTTAATCAGAATTTGCATTTTAACAAGATCTCAGGTGATTGACCTGCATATTAAATTTGAAGACCACTTCTTTAACCAACCCTGAGCCATCAGCTACACGAGCTTTTAAAACCTTGGAGGCCAGGTGTGGTGGCTCACGCCTGTAATCCCAGCACTTTGGGAGGCTGAGGTGGGCAGATCACGAGGTCAGGAGTTCAAGACCAGCCTGGCCAATTTGGTGAAACCCCATCTCTACTAAAAATACAAAAATTAGCCAGGCATAGTGATGCTTGCCTGTAGTCCCAGCTACTCAGGAGGCTGAGGCAGGAGAATCACTTGAACCCAGGAGGCGGAGGCTGCAGTGAGCAGAGATCACGCCACTGCACTCCAGCCTGGGCAACAGAGCAAGACTCTGTCAAAAAAAAAAAAAAAAAAACAACTTTGGAGTTGTTGCCCCAACAAAAACTGACTGAAACATCCACATTCTACTCAGAATCCTGACTCATAAGGAAAAGAATCAGATGTAGCTTAGTTTTTCTCAGGAAGGAGCACTGAAAGTGTTTTATTATGTCTTTTTTACTCTCCAGACAGAAAGGCATTAAACTTCTTAATTTACTGCCCACCAATCAGGAGATGACCAAGTTAACTTTTATTCAGTGAAATATATATATATATATATATGAGGGAGGGAAGAGTGGAGAAAGTAGGAGGGCAGGAATACAGTCTGGAATTTTCCTGAAATGTAGATGATACCCATGAGATCTAAGAATCCTGGAATAACCTCCTAGTTCACACTTATTCTTCTGTTCTAAAAGGACCTCTATAAGTCAGAAGAATGTGAAACATCAGTCTTTGTGAGAAGGGATCCCAACAGAGGTAGAAGGAAACTTGGTGAACTCGACTTGCAACATTAAAAGAGAATGAAAATTAGGTAGACCTTCTACCACATTATTTAAATTATTGTAGAATATGTGATTACATTCTGTATCAAAGCATTTTTGACTTTGACTGAAGGAAAGCTCAGCTCAAACCAGATCATGCAATAAGGAAATGTATTGGCTTAGATAACAGAAAGTCTAGAGTAGGTCAAGCATCAGGTTTGGTTTGATCCAGTAGCTCTACACTGTTCTCAAGGACTCAGATTCCTCCTGTCTCTCTACTCTGATGTCTATGGTACTGATTTCATTCCTAGGCTGGATCCCCTTATGTTTGTATCATTGGTACCAGAAGCAAGCAGGGCTATATCTTCCTGATAGAGTCTGATTTTCCGTAGACTTCCTCTGAAGGGTGAAGCAGTTTTACTCCAGAAGTTCCCAGCAAACTTCTTTTCCATATATCATTGCCACAAATTATCTAAAGACCTGCCATCCTAGAATCAGTCACTGGGGTGGAGGGGGGAGCGGGGGAATGAGATTATTATAATTAGCTTAGACTAATCAGGCTTCACCCCTGAACCTGAGGTATAATGAATATTGGATTGTCAAACACAAGGTCCACTGCACATTTTATTGTCATTAGTTATTTAGTTACCTGTTTCTTCCTCTAAGTTATACTTTCCTGGAGGTTAGGGCACAAATTTTTTTCCTCTACCCCCACAAAGCCTGGCATATAGTAGGTACTTAACAGATGTTAATTTAATGAGACTTAGAAAGGGCCAGCCAGTATAGGCAAACCCAATTTGAGATTTCTAGAATCTGTACACACCTCTGTTATATGTGTTACTCCTGGCCAGACCTCTCTGGTTCTCAGCAGTTGTTGTATAATTAAGAATTTATCTGACTTTGTCCTGGGTTTTGGGCATAGAACTTCTAAAACCCTTGGAATTTCCTCAGTGATAGGAATGTCTTTATAATTAATGAGCCCCTTGACTCACACCTGAGTTTATGCTAATGAGATGATTCCAGATATGGGCTGGTCACCAGAAAGACCAGCCATGTGATTGGAGGGTTGGGGTTTTGGGCCAGCCAAACCTTTGGGCAGGGGAGGAGGACTGGAGGCTGAGTTCAATCACATGGCTGATGATTCAGTCATACTTACGTAAAGAAACCCCAATAACAATTCTGGACACCAAGGCTCAGGGGAACTTCCTGGTTGAACACATTGATGTGCCAGGAGAGTGACATGCACAGATTTGATGGGAGAGGGCATGAAAGCTCTGCCTTCGGGACCCTCCCAGATCTATGTATCTTCATTTGGCAGGTCCTGATTTGTATCCTTTGTAATAAAACAGTCAATGTTAAGTGTAGTGCTTTTCTGAGGTCTGGGAGTCATTCTGGCAGATTATCAAACCTGAAGATATTGTGGAAACCCTTGAATCTGTAGCCAGCTAGTCAGAAGTGCTGGTAGCCTGAGGAGCCTCAAAGTGGGGCTGGCATTTGAACTGAGGGTAGTCTTGTTGGGGACCATGCCCTTTAAGTAATGGGATCTATGCTAATTCCTGGTGGGTAGTGCCAGAAGTATACTGCAGTATACCAACTGGTGTCAGAATAGCAGTAAGTCTCTTAAAATGAAGAGAAACTGTAAAATCAACCATATCTTGGAAATTCTACCAGTGGAAAAGTGGGACAGTGTAGATTCTCCCTGTACAGCCAGCCCAAGAGAAGAACACAGACAAGAGAAAAGATGGGGAGAGAGGTTCTGGTAGAGACACAAGACAGCAGGCTACATATCTACCCTTTGCGAAGTAAGAAAGAGGTCATGGGGGAATCATTGGACCTAATACATTGGCCCAGAATTTTATATGACAGGAAATCCCTATAAACTTAGCTCCTATCCAAATATTGTTCTTCCATCGTCCCTTATTACTCATTAGGCAAATCTGAGGAAATTTTTATTTTCTAAAATCCAGAACATTTAACAGAATGCTATCCTGTTGTTCAAAGGCTCAAGATAGTGTCAGAGGGGGGAAGCCCCATAATATTAATTAGATAATAAATAAAAGCCAGTCTAGATTTAAAAGCTTCTGACAATTCTTCTACCATCTAACATCATGTAAGAATAAAGAATTTCATTACATCATGGAGTAAGAATTTCAAAATCTTCAATAAATAAGGAATGGCCCTCCTCAAAGCAAAAATAAATTAAGCGAAGTTTAACTTTAGTCATAAATCACTATGGTTAGAATTTTGGGTGGCATTCATGTCAGTAGAATTTAACAATTATATTAAACTAGTATATTATAAAAGTAGGACTTTATGATGATTTTTATATGCCAGATGTTATTCTTAAAATCCTGCTGTGATTTGGTGCAGATCCAGCTAGCGTCTAAAAGAAATACTTTAGAAAGTGAAAATTATAATAAATTGAGCCTTGGCTGTCAGGTTAGAAGAGTCTATTTTTTTCCTGTCTACTTTTGTTCAATATCTCTGTGCATTTTTCTTCTAATGTTGGCAAATGTCGAAAGGCCTATTTTTAAGATGTGGAGATTGAAAACTATCTGAAGACTTTTGGCTAGCGCAGGGTTTCTCAACGTCAGCACTACTGGCATTTTGGGCCAGATAATTCTTTGTTTTTAGGGGCTGTTCTATGCATTGCGGGAGGTTTAACCACATCCCTGGCTACTACCCACTAGATACCAGTCACATCACTCTCTCCCCCACAGTTGTGGCGACTGAAAATATCTCCAGACATCTATGATAGATATTTTTATCTAGGAGGTTGAACTATAAAATAGCAGTTCTAGAGAGAACAATTTTGTCCCCAGGAGGACACGTGGCCCCCTACAACAAAAACAAAATCTGGCCCAAAATGCCAGTATGCCAAAGTTGAGAACCCTGCTATAAACTAACAAGACTTGTGATGGCAGTGGGTGAAATTCGTTTCATTATTTTTTCATTACTGAATTATATTCACACGACATCTGAGACCATCTTGTGAACTTAATTTGTTGCACTGCCAGTGTCAATTTCTATTCCTCACCCCCACATTTTCCTTCCAATTTCTCAGGGGTGGAGCATTGGAGCAAAGCTAAGCCAATTAGTGCATTCCATCTTCCTAGACAATGATTGGTTCAGAGGTGTGTATGTGATATGATCCAGGCCAATTAGAGTAAATATCTGGACTTTTTCTGGAAAATCAACCAATTCTCTTTGTCCTGCTGGAAACGAAGGAAGAAAAAAGAAGCCATCTTAGGACTGCAGGGGACTGTATCTGTTGGTTGAATGACTCTGCAAAAGGAAGAGTGGAGAGACAGTGTGATCCCTTTAGGGCACTGGATCAAGCCTCTCCAAATGCCAACCCAGTTTCTAGACTTTTTGCTTACATGGATGATACAGTTTCTTTATTGTTTAAGCCATTTTGAGTTACATTTTTACTTGATACTTGCTATCTAAGGCAACCTACTGATATAACCATCTACTACGATCTGTTTCTGCCCACAAAACACTTCTGGACAAAATGTGTGGGTTTTTCCTCACACCAACAACCATTTCTCCACCTTTCTGGACATCAGCTGGGTGTCCTACAGTTTAAGTAAATCCTGACATTAACTACCTGGAGTTAGCATTACATCCCACAAGTTAAAGCTTCAGTCCCACAAGGCTGCCCCACTTCAGATGTCAATTGCAAGTCCTGGACCACTGGGACTTCTGACCAACCAGCTAAAAATTCAGGCAGTTCCCACGACCCCTCCCTGGGTATGATAATTTGCTAAAATGGTTCACAGAACTCAGGAAAGCAATTTACTTTCATTTACCAGTTTGTTATAAAGGATGCAGATGAAGAGATACTTAGGGTAAATTCCAGAAGGGTCCTGAATGCAGAAACTTCTGTCCAATGGAGTCAAGATGTGCCACCCTCCCAAAATGTGGATGCGTTCACCAACCCAGAAGCTCTCTGAACCTCATGATTTAGGGGCTTTTATGGAGATTTCATCATGTAGGCATGATCAGTTATTAATTCACTCTCCAGCCTCTCTCCCCTCCCTAGAAGTTGGGGAGAGTAGACCTGAACATTATATGCTTCTAATCAAGACTTGATCTTCCTGGCAACTAGCCCCCATCCTGAAACTTCAAAAGTTTCCTGATTAAAACAAAAGAGGCTCTATCACCCAGGAAATTCCAAGGGATTTAGGAGCTCTGTGTCAGGAATGATAGTCAAGGACCAACTATTAGACAAAAGATGCTCCTAGCATCCCTATCACTTAGGAAATTACAAGGGTTTTAGGAGCTCTTTGTCAGGAACTGAGACAATAATCAAATATATAGTTCTTTTTATGCCACACTGTCATTAATACTTTTCTTCAAGGCTGAATGTTGACAGTGGTTCCAGAAAGGAAGAAATGAATTAATCTAGAATGGTGAGGAGTTCCTGTGGTTTGAACAAGCTTTCCAGGTGATTCTGATGTTCCTCTTCTCTCATACCCAATAAAGAACATTATTTTAAAGCCTTCTCTATTGGTCAACTCTTGCTGAAATGAAGAAAAGTTTTTTTTTTTTATTTTAACTGTCAATACAGTGTCCTAACAACTTGTGTTCTGTAATATGCTTTCTGTGCATTATCTCCACTAATTCGTCTATCTATTCATTTTTCATTTACAGTTTCTAAATTTACAGATCATGGTAAAATAGTGATTCTTTTCTTTTTTTGAGATGGAGTCCCATTCTGTCACCCAGGCTGGTGTGCAGTGGCACAATCTTGGCTCACTGCAACCTCTGCCTCCCGGATTCAAGTGATTCTCCTGCCTCAGCCTCCTGAGTAGCTGGGATTACAGGCATCCGCCACCACGCCCAGCTAATTTTTGTATTTTTAGTAGAGATGGAGTTTTGCCATGTTGGCCAGACTGGTCTCGAACTCCTGACCTCAAGTGATCTGCCCGCCTTAGCCTCCCAAAGTGCTGGGATTACAGGCATGACCCACCACGCCCGGCAAAATAGTGGTTCTTTTACCCCCTAAAAGGTAGTGTATAAAAATGAAATTGTTTACAGGCACATAATGGAATTTGGGGTTATAGTTTGACCAAATAATTATAGTTGATACATGTATTGTCAGCCAACTTAAGATTATTCCCCAGCTTTTCTTCTTTTGAATATTTGCCTCGCATTGATGGTGAAAATCAGATAGCACTCTAGATTAGCGGTGGTTCTTGACCTTGGCCACTGCACTTTGGAACCAACTGGGGAGGTTTAAAAATGACTAATGCCGAAGCCACCTCCAGAGATTCTGATTTAATTGATCCAGGGTTTGCCTTCCTGGTTATGGGATTTTTGAAAGCTCCTCAAATGATTCTAGTGTGGAACCAGAGTTGAGAACCACTGAGCTTGATGCCACATAGAATCTTATAAGTGCCATTTGGCACTTGATTTACTCACCAGGCAGGTCTTTTTGTTTTTAGTGAGTAATTTTTGGGTATGGTTTTAGGAACCTTCTGAAATTGACTGAATCATAAATTTTCATTAGTTACAGATAAGACTACATGTTATGGTCTCCCAAGATAAAATTTCTTAATACTATAGGCTTGTTTAATGTTTCTGATTAGGAAGTACCCAATATGGAAATAGAAGTTTCATATTAAAGCATATCAACAGACCAGGAGACAGAAGAATGTTCAATGAACACTTTCTTTTCTGGATACCTTACAGAAATAGGTTCCAGAGATATTCAAGACAGAAGACAGAGGGTCTCTCTCTCTCTCTCTGTTTCTCTCTCATGACACACACACACCTCTAATAACCTATTCATTTTAGTCAAATGTATTCCCAAATATAAAAAATAGAGACTATTCCACTGGCTTGAAAATTTGTAATACCTCCTCCACTCTTTCAAGGTCAAATGCTAGGATATTACAGGTGCCACAAAACCCAAATTGACCAGGGAATTTATATTTGTCACCTTGATGCAGCACAAATTTAAGGGTTTTCTTCTTGCAGCTGAGAATCACCTGATGTAGAAAAATAATTCCAACTGGTAACAGGGCAATAATAGTGAAGACTTCAGTAGAACAGTGGACCCACATCACAGGACCTCAAGGTTTACCCAGGAAGGGAATGAAGGAGAACCCTCTGGTTAGGGCTATGTCATGCTGTTCTTGGCAAGTCCAATTCCCATCAAACAGAAGGTTCATGTGCCCCCAACTTAGACTGAACATGTGGAATTGCTGTAGCATCAAGTACTTTCAAGAACTGTTGGTTGGGGCCGGGCGCAGTGGCTCACGCCTGTAATTCCAGCACTCTGGGAGGCCGAGGCGGGTGGATCATCTGAGGTCAGGAGTTCAAGACCAGCCTGACCAACATGGTAAAACCCTGTCTCTACTAAAAAATACAAAAATTAGCCAGGTGTGGTGGCGGGCGCCTGTAGTCCCAGCTACTTGGGAGGCTGAGGCAGGAGAATCACTTGAACCTGGCAGGTGGAGGTTGCAGTGAGCCGAGATCACACCACTACACTCCAGCCTGGGAGACAAGAGCGAGACTGTGTCTTAAAAAAAAAAAAAACGAACTATTGGTTGGAACTGCTCTGCTCCAGTGACACCAGGAACAGGTCTCCCTATTACTGGTTGCCTCACACTAGGAGGATTTGCTCCTTGGCACAGTAAGTCGGATTTCCCCAACACTCAGGTCAGAAAGTCTCTTCGTTGCACGAGGTCAGAATGCAATTGATAGGACCTCAGAACAGGTTGAAAGAAAGCAAACTACTGAAAAATACCTTGCTTCAGCAAAATATAGGGATTGGCTGATGAGGGAGAAAAGCCAACACTTAATTAAAGGATTTCTAAGTGCCTGTCATGGTTACAAATTAGCTATTTGTTAAATTTATCTTCCTTTTTTTTTTTTTCTTTCCAATTTGCTGTCTTTGGAGGAGCCGTCCTAAATGCTATTTTGTATTCTCTGTGGCAGCTGATAATTAAAAGTTATACACGTTCCTGTGGCTAGATTGAGCACCATCATAGCTCAATCTAAATAGAAGGAATTATGCTAGTCTGAGGTACGAGAAACATTGTTTTTTTTTTGTCTTATTTTTGGAATTAACTTATTTGGAAGTAATTTCAAACTTATAAAAAGTTGTAAGAATAAAAATAGTCCAAAGAAACCTGTATACCCTTAACCCAGATTCACCTATTCTCCACCCCTGCCCCTTTGCAAGTTTTCCACACTATGGCCCTTGATGCCAAATAGTTCAGTATGTATTTCCTAAGAATAGAGATAGTGTCTCACATAGCCGTAATACAGTCACTGACTAATTGGATGTAAGATATTGGGTCCATTGTTAAGTGCAGGATTTTTTGCAAGTGATTTTTGTAATATTTACTAATTTTTGTAAATTTAGAGCTTTTTTTTTTTTTTGAAATGGAGTCTTGCTCTGTCACCCAGGCGGGAGTGCAGTGGTGCGATCTCAGCTCGCTACAACCTCCACCTCCTGGGTTCAAGCGATTCTTGTGCCTCAGCCTCCTGAGTAGCTGGGATTACAGGCACCCACCACCACGCCTGGCTAATTTTTTTGTATTTTCAGTAGAGATGGGGTTTCACCATGTTGGCCAGGCTGGTCTCGAACTCCTGGCCTCAGGTGATCTGCCCGCCTCGGCCTCCTAAAGTGCTGGGATTACAGGTGTGAGCCACCACACCCAGCCAATTTTGAGCTTTTGTCTGAGATGCAGTTTAGTTACTTGGAAACAGTTTGATTCCCTCAAGGCTTGCCTTTCAGCCTAGTTAGGCTGACTCCGACCAGAGCAGCCTTTAGTCTATGGCTAGCTTGACCCACTATTGAGGTAAGGATTCTCCATTCTGGCTATTGGAAAGATGAACTATTCTTGGCCCTGTGTGATCTCCAAGAACGTTTCCACCTGATTCTTCTTGAAGCTTGTTTCCCTGGTTTCTTTATACGTAGTAAACGACACAGATCAGTACGAAATTGAAGATTGGAGGGAAACCCTCTGCAGGTCTCCAGAGTTCAATCTCTGGGAAGCATTCTCTTCTCTGGTCTTCTTCCCTGCAAATTCTAGCCACCTTGGCCTCTCCAAATATAATACTATATATTATATATTATAATATATATATATATATATATATACTCACCATAATACTAACAAGGAGCCTCTCTAAATTCTTTTTTTTTTTTTTTTTTTTTTTTTGAGATGGAGTCTCGCTCTGTCGCCCAGGCTGGAGTGCAGTGGCGCGATCTCGGCTCACTGCAAGCTCCGCCTCCCGGGTTCACGCCATTCTCCTGCCTCAGCCTCTCCGAGTAGCTGGGACTACAGGAGGCTGCCACCACGCCCGGCTAATTTTTTGTATTTTTAGTAGAGATGGGGTTTCACCGTGGTCTCAATCTCCTGACCTCGTGATCCGCCCGCCTCGGCCTCCCAAAGTGCTGGGATTACAAGCGTGAGCCACTGTGCCTGGCCTGCCTCTCCAAATTCTTAACTCCAGCCCCTCAACTCAGAGATCGGGGCTCTGTTTGGGTTTCCCCTCCTTGCACTGCAGGCTGGAATCTCACTCCAGGTAGTCAGCAGAGGCAACTGTAGGGCTGGCCTTATTTGTTTCTTTTAGTCCTATACTGCCTTATTGTCCAATGTCTGAGGACCATTATTTCACATATTTTATCTGGTTGTTTAAGGTAACAGGGTAAATCTGGTCCCTGTTACTTCATCCTGGCCAGAACAATATTTTTGTCTACTGTCCATATTTCAATTTTGTCAGTTGACCTAATGATGTTCTCATGGTATTTTTACTCCCCCCCGCCCCATTACAATGTATCTAGGCTCAGGTACTGTATTAGTTGTCATTTTTTTTTTTTTTTTTAGCCTCTTTTAATCTAGAACGTCCCCACAGCCTTTCTTTGTCTTTTTATGACATTGATATTTAGGAAGACTACTGCTCCTCCCCCTTTACCTTGTTATGAGTCTATGCGATGTTTCATGATTAGACTCAGGTTAGACATTCTTGGTCAGAATACAGCATAGGTGATATTGTATCCTTCTAAGGGTATCACATCTGGAGCTATAAGATGTCCATCTCTTCTTCACTAGTGACGTTTGTTTTGGTCCCGTGGCCAAGGTGTCCAATTTTTCCATTGTATAATTACTGCTTTGCTTCTTCCCTTGCAATTAATGAGCAATCTGTGGGGAGGCACTTAAAGATCATGGAAATATCCTGCCCTTCATCAAAATTTCTCCAAGATTTAGTATCTATTGATGATTCTTGCTTGATCCAGTCTTTAATGCGATTATTGCAAAATGATCATTTTCTACATTCCCAATCCTCCACATTGACCAGTCAGCTCTTGGCATTCTACCATAAGCAACAGCCCTCCCTTTTCCCTCATTTACCCATTTATCCATCTATCTATCTATTTAATCAGTATGGATTCATGAATTCCTATTTTTCCATTGGTTTATAATTCATTGCTGTACTTAACTATTTTGGTGCTCAAATTTGGTGCTAAGGTTTGGCCAGTGGGAGCTCTTTCAAGCTAGTTCCTCTGTCCCTGTGGCATGTCCCCATCTTTTTTCTGATCCCTTCCTTACTTCTTGACATATCCAGATATCCCATGCTCATCTTGTATCTACCTTGCTCTATTCCAGGAATCAGCCAGAGAAACATAGTTTTAAATTGTGAAATGAACCTCTGACATACACAGTTGGCTTTATCCAAGACCAGTCTTCTAGCCCTTATGGAAATGGCAGAGGTGCAAGAGAAGAAACTGAAGAAGTACTTTTATAAGCTACCCTTGTGTCATATTTACCATTGGTCAAAGCAAGTCACATGGCTAAACTGAGATTTAAGGGGTGGGAATATATACTGTGCCTTTTGACAGCAAGATCTGTAAAGTCACAAAGGAAATGGCATGGATACTGGGAAGGATAAAGAAATTTGGTTATTAATGCAATGAAATGATCTTAATCCAGAAGAAAAGAAAAAATTCTCAGATAACCCAAGTCATTTAAAACTGTGTCCCATCCTATCAGTCATGTAGCACAATAAATTATGAAGGCATGATCTATAACACTATCTACAAAACCACTAAAACTAAAACGTTTGGAATATAAACTGAGTTATACCCTCTTCTATCTATAAAAGTTGCTTACAAGTTAGTTCACATATGGTTAATTTACATATAATTCTGAATCACAGAAGATTCATTGCCTTAGTATAATTTGTGTAGCACTTTATAAGCATTAGCTGTGTTAGAGTACACATAGCTATATATAGCCTATATATATATAGGGTTTTATATATATATATAACCCTATTTCTTTATCCTTCCCAGTGTCCATGCCATTTCCTATATGACTTTACAGATCTCACAATTGAAAGGCATAGTATATATTCCCACCCCTTAAATCTCACTTTAGCCATGTGACTTGCTTTGGCCAATGGTAAATATGACACAAGGGTAGCTTATAAAAGTACTTCTTCAGTTTCTTCTCTTGCACCTCTGCCATTTACCATAAGAATGATATGCCTGAGTTAACACAGGAGGAAGAAGAGCAACAGGTAGCACAGAGCCAATCACCATTGCCCAGCCCAGCTTAGATCAGTCATGTCCCAGACATGAGTCTAGCTTAGAGCAGCAGAACTGCCCAGGAAGCCCAGCATAGATTAGCTGAGTCCTGTACATCTATGAAAAATATATTGTTGGCTGGGCACGGTGGCTCATGCCTGTAACCCCAGCACTTTGGGAGGCCAAGCTGGGTGAATCACCTGAGGTCAGGAATTTAAGACCAGCCTGGCCATCATGGTGAAACCCTGTCTCTACTAAAAATACAAAAATTAGCCAGGCTGGTGGGTGCATGCCTGTAATTCCAGCTACTTGGGAGGCTGAGGCAGGAGAATCACTTGAACCCGGGAGGCAAAGGCTGCAGTGAGCCGAGATTGTGCCACTGCACTCCAGCAGCCTGGGTGACAGAGTGAAACTCTGTCTTAAATATATATATATAGATATACACACACACATATATACTATATATGTATATATATAGTCATGCTCCAAAGGCCTTGTGATTGTTATGAGGCAAATGTTAACCAATATATTAGCGAATATAATCCTTGATATCCCTCATTAGATAGGTATAATGGATATCATTATTCCTACTTTACAGATGTGGAAGTGAGACTCATAGAAGTCAAATGCAAATGATTTTATCATAGTCTTACAGCAAGTAGGTGGAAGAACATCTTTTCAGACCCAGGGTTTTTGGCATTCGATTCCAGTGATTTTTCCACTGCATCTCTTGGTAAAATTGCCTTGAAGAATGGAGTTTAAGGGCATTCCTATGGGAGTCACATGTTCAGTCAAGGATCTTATGACAAATGGTTGCTGAGCTGCACTTCAGCTGGGCCACCTAAGACTTCAGCTGCTTCACCCTTCTTACCTGGAAACCAGCAAACTTGGGGCAGACAGCAGAGTAGGTAAGAGCTAGGCTGCATGTCATTATAATTGGTCACAGTCATAGCTAATTTATTTCCCATTCTTGAAGCTGTAACCATTTGTGTTCAAGTTGCAACTTAGTACAAAATGAAAAGAATATCCATGTTCTTTTAAGAACTACCTACTTCATTTTAAAGCAACAATGACCAAACAAAATAAGAACTATGGAATTGTAATTAAAGCCTAGAATTTGATAAAACCGAGTTGGTATTACAGTTATGAGCCACATAAGATGTTTCAGTCAACAAAAACTGCATATACAATGGTAGTCCCATAAGATTATAACACCATATTTTTACTGTACCTTTCTATGTTTAGCTATGTTTAGATACACAAATATTTGCCATTGCCTATAGTATTCAATTCAGTAACTATACAAGTGTGTAGCCTAGGAGCAACAGGCTATACCATATACCCTAGGTATGTAGTAGGCTCTACCATCTAGGTTTGTGTATGTACACTCTAGGATGTTCACACAATGACAAAATCATCTAGGGATGCATTTCTCAGAATGTGTCCCCATCGCTAAGCCATAGATGACTGTATTTCTTAATGTCTTCCCCTGGCAAAATCATTAAAAATAAATATAAGTTCTCCTTTGCACTGCCATTAAAGAACTCAAATTTCCTTTAACTTAGGAAATATCAACAATCGCGTTAGTTCAGAATTGACAAATTGGCCAGATCATATTACTCACTGGATACTTATTAAATTACAGATTCCTGGTCCCTACCACAGACTTACTTAATAATGTCCAGGTGAGGAATCCAGGAATTTTTAGTTTGATCAAGTAATAGGTGATTCTTAAGCTCAGCCAAGTTTGCATTTAGCTGATGCAGGGACAAAAAAAGGCTATATAAGTTGTGATTTTAAATATAGTTATAGTTCTGATGCTTTAAGAAACTTATCCAACTTCCCTGGATCTCAGTGTTCTTATCTGTAAAATGGGGACATTGGATCAGCTCTGTCTAGAAGAGGTAAATAGAGATAGCAGAAGGGACTGGAGCTTTAAAGTATTGGTTAGCAATCCTGACAGTATATTAGAATCCCCTGGGAAGCTTTTGAAAATTACTGATGCCCAGGTACCACCCTAGACCAATTAAACAGAATTTTTGAGGGTGGTTCCACGTCTTGCTAGTTTTAAAATCTCCCCAGGTGACTTTAATGAATAGCCATGGTCACAAACCACTGCTTTAAAGGCTGACCCCAACCACATTGAGCCAGGATGATTTTGATTAGTCTCCCTGCACCTGCTTCCTTTTCTATAACCTGGGAGGCTGATACAGTTTGGATATTTGTCCCCTCAAAATCTCGTGTTGAAATTTGATCCCCAATGTTGATACTGGTTGGTGGGAGGTGTTTGGGTCATGAGGGCAGATCCCTCACTAATGGCTTAGGATTTAATGTTTTCATTTCCTGTTCACTCACTGGTTTTCTTGTGTACAGTTACCCAGGAGTAATAGACTCCTGCAATAGACTGTGAGTCTTGCAGACTGGCTCAGCTCATCCTGCCAGCCCAAAGGCACATGCCTACTGGTCTCTTCCCAGGTGTTGATTTTTCCTCTACTCCATGAGAAAGTTATAAGGTAGATAAAATATGTCTTCATAGCCCCACAGGATCCTTTTGTACCCTCAGTGAGATCCTCTTTCTCACCTTCCTTGGACACCCTATGCTTTATTTCCTCCCATCCCCACCCACTCATTAAAAAAAAAAAAAAATTCCCCTCCAAAAAAAAAAAAAAAGCAGGTTCTCAGAAAGGATTTGAAATTCATTTACTATTTTAAGAGATTCAGCCGGGCGCGGTGGCTCACGCTTGTAATCCCAGCACTTTGGGAGGCCGAGGCGGGCGGATCACGAGGTCAGGAGATCGAGACCACGGTGAAACCCCGTCTCTACTAAAAATACAAAAAATTAGCCGGGCGTGGTGGCGGGCGCCTGTAGTCCCAGCTACTTGGAGAGGCTGAGGCAGGAGAATGGCGTGAACCCGGGAAGCGGAGCTTGCAGTGAGCCGAGATCGCGCCACTGCACTCCAGCCTGGGTGACAGAGCGAGACTCCATCTCAAAAAAAAAAGAAAAAAAAAAGAGATTCAAAGATCTTCTGAAATCTGTCCATGTATCCCCTAGTTTAAAACATCTGCCCAGACTCAAAATTTCAGATGTCAAGTCAGGGCAGAGGTATTTTTGGAGTAGGGCCCCTGAAATCACGTGAGTAGCTGCCTAGTTGACCTGCTGACAAAGGCCTCTACTTCAGTCTGGCCTGTGCACATGCCCCTGTACATGTTTCAGGATTCCAGTCCCAACCCTAGGATGTCCAGATAGCCCTTAGACATGTTAGATCACGAAGGGTCCCAGCAAGCCTTCCAACAGATGAGGTCCCAAGGGTATCCTCGGGTTCTCTCTGCAAAGCTGAATATTTTGTCGATGTGGCAAATGGCCACAATTATTGAACCAACAAGGTAGCATGAGCCAAGATGCTAAGTCTGAGGTAGCTGACCCTCCACCCTGACACTGCAGCAATGATGAGACTCCTCCTGGTCATGCTATGTGGTTCTAAGGCCAGGCAAAGAGAGGCTGGGAACTGCAAACCAAGCTGATGAACTGCAATGTTTATGTGCCCAGAGCACAAATTTAGGCACAGGGATATTTCTGAAGCCTGTCTTAATTCCTGAAAGTTTAGAAAATCTTGTGAGGCTTGTGTGTACACATGTCTGGGTAACTAGGGCAGTTCAATTTGTCCTCTGTTAACCTCCAACCATGCCCCCCCCACCACCAATTCCCCCAAAGTCAGTCCTTTGTTCCAGATTGGTTATCCATTTACCCACAAGTCCCAGGTCTCTGGTCGCCATTATTGTTTTTCTCACCTGGACCCCTCTCCTCCAGGGCCATAGGCAAAGCACAACACTTTCCCAAATATTCTCCCTTCCTTGTTTTTGATTCAAGCAAAAACGACTTACAAGAGAACTGAACACTTTTGCCATTAGTAACCACTAGAAAACACATTGAGCTTCAAATTATTCAATAAATTTCGACAGGAAAAGGTCAACTGTGGTTGTCTCTGGTTTTCACTGAAATGGGAGTGGTCTGTCTTAGAAGTAGACCCCACCCAAAGACCAGCCTCACAACTTCATATGGCCCCTTCCATCAGGGAGAGAGAGGCCCCCACACCTCCCCCTTCATCCTCATCCATGGAGATGTGGGTCCTTTAGGTGACCCATTAGGAGCCATTGGTACTGAATATTCCAGAATGAAAAATCATGTTTGGCCCACTTGGTTATCTTCATAGTTAAAAATGGACTATCTAATTAAATAGTTTCTTTTTAATTATGTTTGGCATAATTTATACCATTCAAAAGGTTCAAAAAATAAAGAATGAAAAGTAAACTTTTGCTGACAAAGAACTGTTATCCTCCAAAATATACAAAGAACTCTTAAAACTCAACAATAAGGAAATGAACAACCTGATTAAAATATGGGCAAAAGACTTGAATGGATACCTCACCAGAGAAGATATACAGATGGCAAATAACCATATGAAAAGATGCTCAACATGTATGTCATCTGGGAATTGTAAATTAAAACAAGGAGGCCCAACACCAGTGGCTCACGCCTGTAATCGGCACTTTGGGAGGCCAACATGGGCAGATCACTTGAGCCCAGGAGTCCGAGACCAGCCTGGGCAACATGGTAAAACCCCTTTTTCACAAAAAAGTACAAAAATTAGCTGGGCATGGTGGCATGGGCCTGTGGTCCCAGCTACTTGGGAGACTGAGGTGGGAGGATCGTCTGAGCCTGGGAGGTCAAGGCTGCAGTGAGCGGTGATCGTACCACTGCACTCCAGCCTGGGCAACACACCAAGACCCTGTCTCAAACAAAAAACAAAACAAAAACAGGGAGATACCACTACACACCTATTAGGATGGCCAAAATTCAAAACACTGAAAATACCAAATGCTGGCAAGTATGTGAAACAACAGAAACCCTCATTTATTGTGGGTAGGAGTGTACAGTCACTTTGGAAGAGAGTTTGGCAGTTTCTCACAAAACTATACCCTCACCATACAATCCAGCAATCACACACCTTGGTATTTACCCAAGTGAGTTGAAAACTCATGTTCACACCAAAACCTGCACAAGAATGTTTATAGCAGCTTTATTCATAATTGCCAGAACTTGGAAGCAACCAAGATGTCTTTCGGTAGGTGAATGGATAAACTGTTGCGTATCTATACAATGAAACACTATTCAGCACTGAAAAGAAATGAGCTATCAAACCATTAAAAGACATGGAGGAATCTTAAATGCATATTGCTAAGTGAAAGAAGCCAGTGTGAAAAAGCCACATACTGTATGATTCCAACTATATGATGTTCTGAAAAAGGCAAAACTATGGAGACAGTAAAAAGATCAATGTTTGTCAGGGGTTAGGGAGAGGAAGGGATAAATAGAGCACAGAGGATTTTTAGGGTAGTGAAACTATTCTGTATGATTCTATAATGGTAAATACATGTCATTATACATTTGTACAAACTCGTAGAATGCACAACACCAAGAGTGAACCCTGATGTAAATTCTGGGCTTTGATTGATAATGATATGTCAATGTAGGTTCATCAGTTGTAACAAATGTATCACCCTGGTATGGAATGTTGATAGTGGGGGAGGTTAAGGGGTGGGGGGCAGGGAGATGGGAACTATCTACTTTTTACTCAATGTTGCTGTGAACCTAGAACTGCTTTTTAAGAAAGACTATAAAAAAGAAAAACAAGGAGTCAGATGCTTGCAAAAAAAAAAAAAGGAAACCTTCGCCCTTCCCCGTACCCTACCACCCTGTCTCTTAGGGGATCAGTCCCCAACATCCAGCGGGACGTTTTAAATCCAGAGATATTTCAAAGGTTTCATATAGAAATCTGGCTGAATAAGCCACCAAACTTTTGTTCACAATTGACTAAAGTTCAATGGCTTCTCTTTCCTTTTATTTTCTTTGGTAACACTCTGATGGGTTAGTGAGCAGTGAAACGGCCAATAGGTAGCAATTTCAGGGTATGAGAGTCAAGGGACATGCATAATCCATCACAGAGGAACCTCCCTGTGATAACTGGGAGGAGACCTCTAAGAACTACACCTACAATTGATAGATCCAACTGAGATTGATGCTAAGGAGTAGGGCGAGCCTCAGATAAAAATGGTTGAAGTCTATGTTTCTCTTACCCTTTCAGGTACTCCCTCCCTCTTCCGCCAGACAAAAACTCTTCAAATTAATGTGTTTTCTCTTCTAGGTCATTTTTATTGTCATTCAACAAATACTTACTATTGGATATAGGGAGGAAGAGAGAAACGGAAGAGTTGAGAATGATTCCAAGGTTTTTAGTCTGAGCAACCAAAAAGATGAAGTTGTCACTTCCTGAGATGGGGAAGGCTGCTTGGGTAGCTTTGCACTGTGTCAACTTGGCTAAGCTGGGACTATGTTTCCTAGAATTCCCTTTCCTCTGGACCTGTCTCCTGAACTAGATTCATAACATCATGAGTATGATATGATTCTGGGGTGTAGGGCTGGCCAAAAGGGAAATTTTTATGAGATCTGGAAGTCAGGATTGAAGCAGCAGCCATTACATTCTGAAGTTCAGTGTCAGGTACCAGGCATCACTGCAGCTCACACATGTTGCTCATCTACTGGCTCACCTTGATGGGAGCTGGGGAGTAGGCAGTAGCTGGGCCCACAGCTCCCCCAGCGCCCACTGGATATCCTCCTTCAGCTTTTCTGAGTCCTGGGCCAGGTGCCTGTGCACCTCCATGGCAAAGGGAGCCAGTTCCTTCTGCAAGTCACCTGAATCACCAAGGTTACAGGCAATGAGAGCCAGACTCAGGTTTGCCCTCGCTGGTTCCAGTTAGCCCTTGTGTGTTCCAGATGGTCCTTGTTCTCATGCTTCATGCCTAGCTTTTCTTCCTTGCTGCCTGCTCTACTGACCCCCAGTGGTATCGGGTTCACGCCCAGATGCAGAAGCAACAGCCCTCCATAGACTTCTTCACCAGCTTCCCTTTGTGATCCCTGGTTAATGACTTTTTTCCGACCTTCCAATTGTCCTCTTCTACACATTTACTTCCCTAGGGTCTCCCATGATTTGTGGGGTCTGGTCACTATAAGCAAATGTAATTCCATATTACTTATAGTGATTCCAATTCCTAATTGAACCCCACTGATACTCTGCCAAAGGAGCAAGTTTGGGTAGCAGATAAGCAATTCAGTTTGAACATGTTAAATTGAAAATTCCCATTCAGCAGTCGAGGAGATTTTGAATAGGAAGCTTGAGGTTATGAGTCTGTAGTTCAGGGGAGAGGTCCAGGCTGGAGCTATACATTTGGAAACCATTAGGATGTAGATGGTATCTAAAGCCGTAAGACCAGATCAGGTCATCAAATGACTGAGCGTAAATAGAGAAAAATTGTCTAAAGACCAAGTCCAGGGATGCTGTGACATTAAGAAAACAAAGGGCAGATAACATACCCTGAAAGAACAAATGCTAAACGAAGACCAAAGATAAATTATTGAAATGAGCAAAGTTCTTAACCGTTGAATAAATCTAGAAAATTTGGAAACGGTTATTGACATTTACCAGGCAGACGAACAAAAACATCTTTGCTAGTTTATCTTTTTAAAGATAACTTCTAAAGATTTAATGATGTTTTTGTTTGCATCTATCCCACTGGCCGTGGGCTGTCTTTATTAATCAGGTCCAATGGCAGATTTAGAGCATTAGCAAAGTAATTCAGGGCCAACCATAACAGCCATTGCAGTAAAAACAAAAATAACATTTTAAAAATTACATCTATCATTTGAACTATCCTAGAAATTGAGGTGTAAAGTGTTTTCTGGTTTAGAGATTGCTGCTTTATTTCTCCAGACCTGGTTTTGTGATACCACAGGGTGGTGGTTCTTAACCAGATGATTTTGTCCCCCAGGGAACATTCGACAATGTATGGAGACAGTTTTGATTGTCATAAATGGGAGGGGGCTGCTACTGGCATATAGTGGGTAAAGGCCATGGATGCTATTAAAAATCCTACAATGCACAGGACAGCCCCCATGACAAATGGGAATAATGCAGAGAGGGAGAAACCCTGTCTTAGGGTCTGGCTACCTAAAGAGCAGAATGAAAGTCTTAACAGAACAAAATCCAATTTCATTTACTTTTCAGTAAAATGGTTAAAGGATGGGCAAGTGGAAGAAAGGGAAGGGGGATAGAGTTCGAGAAAAGAAAAAGAGGGAAAAAGAGGAAGGGGGGAAGATTAATATGCTGTGCAGCACTTATGGGTTGTGAGACGCTCTTAAATCCAATAAACAACTCTTAGCAGATGTGGAAGCACTGAATGATGTAACAGGCTATGGAAAGTGATCTTCACTCAATCTCAGCGCTACAATGTTACCTAAGGTTTGCTTTACTATAGCTGGGGCCTGATCACAGGAGAAATACAAAATGTCAGAGCAAGTGATGGAGGGTTAACCAGGAGGCAACAGTATCTTCAGCTTCTGCAGTCTTTGGTCCCTGTATTTTCAAATTCTCTGCTGGTCCCTCTAATTAACGGCAGCAGGGAAGAGGTGGCAAAGATCTAGACCCCAATGGGTATAGAACAAAGTAGTTTGCTAATTGTAAATTAGGACAATTATCTTGCAATTAATTGAATTTTCTTATTCCTCTAGCAAATCTTAGCATGGCCATGAATTTTTCTCAGCTTGTGCCATTCTCTGCTGTGCTGCTACAGGGGAGGGCTGAAGTTGAAGTTCTTATAATCAACCAGTGTGCTCATTAGCATGCTTGCAAGGCCTGAAGGATGGTGTGCACTCAGAGGAATTAAAAAAAAATTAATCTTGTGGAAAGGCCTGGTAATTAGGCAGCTCAAGTGAAGGGGATGGCCGAGCCATTATAAGCACTGTCAGGCCTAGTAATGCATGTCATAACACACACACAGGTTCACAACCTCTTCCAGTGTAGCTGTGGCCCAGGCAGCCTTGGGGTCTTCCCTCTGGGGAGTCAAGAGTGGGTCACATCCTCCATTTTTGGCCTTGTTGGCTTTAATACCTGGAAAAAAAAAAAGCCTTACATGAAATTGACCATTTCACTTGGATAGAATACAAATTCACTTCTCCATATGCCCATATATATGACATAGCACATTATCTACAAAATTAAGAATGAATGGGGCCGGGCGTGGTGGCTCATGCCTATAATCCCAGCACTTTGGGAAGCCAAGGCAGGTGGATCACTTTGAGGTCAGGAGTCCAGACCAGCCTGGCCGACATGGCAAACAGTCTAGACTAAAAATACAAAAATTACCCAGCTGTGGTGGTACACACCTGTAGTCCCAGCTACAAGGCAGGCTGAGGCAGGAGAATTGCTTGAACACGGGAGGAAGAGATTGCAGTGAGCCGAGATCACGCCACTGCACTCCAGCCTGGGTGACAGAGTGAGACTCAGTCTAAAAAAAAAAAAAAAAAAAAAAGGCCGATTTCTCCCACTTATCTTCAGTCCTAAATGTAGCTAATGCTGCCGGTGCCCTGTCCATCTCCCCTTGGCATTCACCATTCTGTACACACAGACAGAGTCTTACTGCTAGCACCTGTGACTCTGAGAACATCCTCAAGCCACATCAGCATGGGTGGCCCCTGTATGTGGCAACAAGAAGTGTCAGGAAATCATGCTCCCAGCACTGTCCTAAGTCAGTGAGAAAGAAGTGGATGAATAAATACCCCAGCTTCTTTGCCTCTAGGGAAGAACAATCTGAGGCTTATTCTGTACTGTCTTCCAAGGTCCCCAGCGTGGACCAGTTGTCCGGAGCTGCTTGTGCTCAGGAATACGTCTTTCATTGTCTGTTTTCCCATCTCTGACTCAGCTCCCCTTTCTGTCACCAATGCTTCTAAGGATTAGCACCCAAAGAAACTACTCCCACTCAAATCCTCTCCTCCGGGAATGCTTTTGGGGAAACCCAAGTGAAGACACAGGCAATTCACCAGCTGAAGATCGAGTCCATCCCATGGCAGGGCGGGCAGATATACCTCTCTAATAAGTGAGATGCACCCTGGGATATCAGCAGAGGGAGGCACAGAATTTAGATCACACTCATGAGTCAGAAAAACAGGCTATGGAGTAGATCTCCCCAGAAAAGCATTATTGATCTTGTCCAATAAAACAAACAAAAACAAACAAACTGGGAGATTTCAAGGCAACAAAGTTAATGGAAAACAATGTCCCATAGGTTACCTAAGACAGAATGATAACACTGCAAATCCATCATTAGGATCTTAGCTAAGGTCTACAGTTTAATCACTGAAAATTTAGGCTGGGCGTGGTGGCTCACGCCTGTAATCCCAGCACTTTGGGAGGCCGAGGGGGGAGGATCACGAGGTCAGGAGATCAAGACCAACCTGGCTAACACGGTGAAACCCCATCTCTACCAAAAATACAAAAAATTAGCCGGGCGTGGTGGCGGGCGCCTGTAGTCCCAGCTACTCAGGAGGCTGAGGCAGGAGAATGGCGTGAACCCAGGAGGCGGAGCTTGCAGTGAGCCGAGATCGTGCCACTGCAGTCCAGCCTGGGTGACAGAGCGAGACTCCGTCTCAAAAAAAAAAAAAAAGAAAATTTATTGCCATCACCTGGAACAATTGTTCTCGTCCTTATCAGGTGCAAATCACCTTGTAGAAATGAATGGTTTCATGTCTCTCTGCCATCCTGACCTGCAATCCATAGACAATGTAATGACCATCACGTAATTTTTTAACCTGTAGGTGCCCTAACTCAACACATGGAGAAATAAAAGGTGAGTAATTATGTAAACGAATGTCATGTACTGGTGCATCCACATTAACACCCCCAGGCGGGAGCTCACTGGACGACGACATGAAGAATCCTGACGCTTGCCACAAACCTGTGGCGTCTCCGGGCATGGAAACACTGCTACTGCGGGCTCATTCCCCAGCCCAGTGGCTGATACCAGCAGCAGTGCTGCCACTGATGGCAAGAGATTCCAAAAGTGCCAACAATTGTTGAAGTTTCCGCCAAGACCAGTGACAACTTCCCATGATTTCCCGACAGTGGTATTCCTGTGGAAACTGATGTCTGTGCACGGTATGAAAGATGTGTCTATACTGTCGTTAGTGGCTTGTGCTTTTGCATGTACGCTTTCAAGGTGAAATGGCAAGTAGTTGAGTGCCAGTGCGGGCAGCAGACCCAGAAGTGCAGCGAGTGAGCCTCGCACCCAGGAAGCCAGAGAAGCGGGGGGCGCCTGGAATCTGCGGTGTGCGGCAAGTGCGCACGCGCGCAGACGGCGCCCAGTAGCTGACCCCGGCCCTCCCGTTCATTTCCGGTGCAGCACTCAGAGACGCGAAGCCCAGGCCACGACAATCACCCCTGAGGTACCGATGTTTTCAGAAACCCTCAAACAGATTGGGTAGCGCTTCCCTGGGGGCAGGTTTCTGGGCAGGTGCCCAGACGCGCCTAGAAGCTGACCCCAGCCCTCCCGCTCACTTCCATTCCAGGCCGCACAGACGCGAAACCGGGCCACGAGGACGACCCCTCAGGTACCGATGTTTCCAGAAACCCTCAAATAGACTGGGTAGCGCTTCCCTGGGGGCGGGTTTCTGGGCAGGTGCCCATGTTGAACTCAGTGTGGACTTGCCACGTCTTGCGGGCTTGTAGATTAATAAGACAGCCGTGATTCCACCCTGCTTCACCAACGCACATGCGTTTTCTCTCCTCTTAGGGGCCCTGTTTTCTGTTACAATGGATCGAGATTTAGAACAGGCTCTGGATCGTGCAGAGAATATCACTGAAATTGCCCAACAGAGACCTCCTAGAAGGAGATACTCACCTAGAGTGGGAAAAACTCTACAGGAAAAACTTTATGACATTTATGTTGAAGAATGTGGAAAAGAGCCTGAGGATCCTCAGGAATTGAGAAGCAATGTAAATTCGTTAGAAAAGCTTGTTAGGAGAGAGTCCTTGCCATGTTTACTGGTCAATCTATACCCAGGCAATCAGGGGTATTCTGTGATGCTCCAGAGAGAAGATGGGTCCTTTGCAGAGACCATTCGGCTGCCTTATGATGAAAGGGCATTGCTCGACTACTTGGATGCAGAAGAATTACCCCCTGCTTTGGGTGATGTCCTGGATAAAGCTTCGGTTAACATTTTTCATAGTGGGTGTGTCATAGTAGAAGTTCGTGACTACAGGCAGTCCAGTAATATGCAACCTCCTGGTTACCAAAGCAGGCATATTCTCCTACGTCCAACGATGCAGACTTTAGCCCATGAGGTGAAGACGATGACAAGAGATGGCCAGAAATGGAGCCAGGAAGACAGATTTCCGCTTGAGAGTCAACTGATCTTAGAGACAGCTGAACCACTGTGTCTTGATCCTTCTGTAGCAGTCGCCTGCACTGCCAACAGGCTGCTGTACAACAAGCAAAAGATGAATACCGACCCGATGAAACAGTGCCTCCGGAGGTATTCGTGGCCTTCTGTAAAGCCACAGCAGGAGCAGTCTGACTGTCCACCTCCTCCTGAGCTGAGAGTGTCGACTTCTGGCCAAAAAGAAGAAAGAAAAGCGGGTCAGCCTTGTGAGCTGAACATTGCTAAAGCAGGAAGTTGTGTAGACATGTGGAAATGCAGACCCTGTGACTGTGATTTGGCCGTGCCTTCAGAAGTGGATGTGGAGAAAATTGCTAAAGGGTATCAGTCTGTCACAGCTGCTGACCCACAGCTCCCAGTCTGGCCAGCCCAGGAGGTAGAAGACCCTTTCAGATTTGCATGGGAAGCTGGCTGTCAGGCCTGGGACACCAAGCCAAACATCACGCAGTTGTTTAATGATCCATTTTTCAGTGGTGAAATACAGCTACATAAAAAAGCCAGGCAGAAGAGCCAGAAGTCTCCCTGGCAGCCCTTCCCAGATGACCATTCAGCTTGTCTCAGGCCTGGGTCAGAGACTGATGCTGGGAGGGCAGTGAGTCAGGCCCAGGAATCGGTGCAGAGCAAAGTCAAAGGTCCAGGCAAGATGTCACACAGCTCCAGTGGCCCAGCCAGTGTCAGTCAGCTCTCTTCACGGAAAACACCAGAACAGCCTGAGCCTGTGTGGGTCCAGTCTTCAGTATTGGGGAAGGGAGAGAAACATCCACCTCCCCGCACCCAACTTCCCTCAAGCTCAGGAAAGATTTCCTCAGGTAACAGTTTTCCCCCACAACAGGCAGGCAGTTCTCTTAAGCGTCCATTTCCTGCTGCTGCTGCTGCTGCTGCTGGGGCGGCGGTGGGGGCAGCACCAAGTCATTCTCAGAAGCCCTCTGTGCCTCTCATTCAAGCTAGCAGGCGCCATCCAGCTGCCCAGCCCCCCACCAGATTGGTAAAAATAGCCCATCCAGCCAAGGTCAGGACAGGCTCCACTGGCCTAAGGGCCATCAACGTGGAGGGCCCAGTCCAGGGAGCCCAGGCTTTGGGGAGCAGTTTCAAGCCTGTGCAGGCCCCTGGCTCGGGTGGCCCGGCTCCTGCAGGAATCAGTGGCAGTGGCCTTCAGTCCTCAGGAGGTCCACTCCCAGATGCAAGGCCCGGTGCAGTGCAGGCATCTTCTCCAGCACCCCTTCAGTTTTTCCTAAATACTCCCGAAGGTCTCAAGCCTCTGATACTCCTCCAGGTTCCACAGGGCTCGGTGGTTCTGACCAGCCGGCAGCAGCAGTTCCATCAGCTGGTTTCCCTGCAGCAGCTCCAGCAGCCCACAGCTGCTCACCCTCCTCAGCCAGGGCCACAGGGTTCCGCACTAGGTTTGAGCACTCAAGGGCAGGCCTTCCCTGCTCAGCAATTTCTTAACGTGAACCTCACTGGAGCAGGTAGTGGTCTGCAGCCCCAGCCCCAGGCTGCTGTGTTGGGTCTGCTTGGCTCTGCCCAGGTTCCTCAGCAGGGTGTCCAGCTCCCCTCTGTCTTGAGGCAGCAGCCACGGCTGCTGCAGCCACAACAACAGCCACAGCAGATCCAGCTCCAGACTCAGCAGTTGAGAGTCCCACAGCAGCCAGTGTTTTTGGCAACAGGCGCTGTTCAGATAGTGCAGCCACATCCAGGTGGGCAAGCAGCAAGCCAGTCGGTAGGTCAGACGAAGGGAGGCAAGCCAACCCCTCCAGCGCCCTGAGGCTTGAGTAGTTTGTCTCTCTTTTAAAAGCACAGGAGCACTGACCCAAATGGTTTCCCAGTTTTTACTTGAGTTTTTTTTTTTTCATGTTTTGGTATTTTACATTTTAAAGTACACAGTTTACACAGAAGCACAATCCACTGATTTTTATTTAGAAACAGGGAAGTGATTTCCTAGAGGGGCATTGTTTTGCTTAAGTTACTCCTTTTGTTGTCATTGCTGTTGATATAATTATTTTTAATGTAGTATTTTAAAGTGTCCAAATCCTAACCAGGTTGAGTTTAAACTTGTGAAGCATATAATTTCTGTAGAGCCATAAAATGGCAATACCAACAATGTTAATATTTTAACAAGATTTTAATTTTAAGTTAATATTTTAACAACAAGAGCGCAATTTAAAATTTTTAATTGTGGTAAAAACATATAATCTAAAATGGACCACATTAACTATTTTAAGTGCGCGGTGCAATAGTATTAAGTCCACCCCCACGGTTGTGCCACAGATCTCAAGACCATCTTGCAACACTGAAACTCATGCCCATTGAACACCAGCTCCCCATTCTCCCTTGCCCAGTCCCTGGCAGCCATTGTTCTACTTTCTTTCTCTGTGAGTTGACTGCCCTGGCCATTTCATGGAAGTAGAATCATATGGCATTTGTCACTTGGTGAGTGGCTTATCTCACTTGGCATAATGTCCTCATGATTTATCCCTGCTGTCTCATGTGACATGAAGGTCATTGCTTTTTAAAAATGGTCTCACTGTACATAATATATATGAAAGTGACCTATGAACTCTGAGAAACCTCTTTCAGAAGAAAGAGTGTAATTGTATTTACATTAATAGGTTTATGCACAATATATGGAATGGAATTATTACACATTTTGAAAAATGAAAAGAAAGTACAGTACAGTGATCCTTGTCACACTGCGATTGAATACATGGGAGACCTCTAAAGCTGTGGAATGGAATTAGTGGCAGATTTGCTTGTGTGACAGTCCCCTGCCCTTTCAAAGGGCGTGTCTGCACCTAGTGCTCCACAGAGCAAGGCAAGGCTTTCTCACTAGCTTTGAAAAGGCTCTTTTTGGATGTTTTGTGTGCTCTCTTTATAAAATCATTTACATTTTTTGTAGGTTGTTTGCAAGAAGTTAATAGTGAAACATTTGAAAATCCATTTTATTGGTTTGCTTTTCAAATATTTGTAGCCTTGTTTCTTAAGTAGAACCCCCGTCTTTGTCTTTCTCTCTTTGTTGATGCATCATCATCAGTTGTTCAGCTGTTTCTGCTCCCTCATTTTTTCCCTTGTTCCAGTGAGACTCAAAGAACCATGAACTTTTGTGCCCTTTTGTTTTCCTTTTCTTTTTTCTTTTTTAACAACTAAGGGGTAATCACAGAACAACCAACCATTGTAAAGTACAATTGTAAAGTGGCATTTAGTACATTCATGATGTTGTACAACTACCCCTTCTGTTTCCAAAACATTTTCATTACCCACCAAGAAATCTCTGTACCCATTAAGCACTAGCTTGTCATCTTCACACCCCCAGCCTCTGGCAACCACCAATTTGCTTTCTGTTTCTATGGATTTACCTAAATATTTCCTGTAAATCTAGTCATACAGTATGTGATCTTTTGTGTCTGGCCTCTTTCACTCGGCATAATGTCTTTGAAGTTCTTCCATGTTGTAAAATGTATTGCTACTTCATTCCTTTCTGTGGTTCAATAACATTCCGTTGTTTGTCTATAGCATATTTTTGTTTATTAATTCTTCTGATGATGGACACTTGGGTTGTTTCAACCTTTTGGGCGCTGTGCATAGAGCTGCTGTCAACTTTCATGTACAAGCATCTGTTCTAACACCTCATATTTTGCTCTGTTAAAACCTTGAAGGGCACCCTATGTAATATCAGTTTTTCTAGGTACACAGGTATATTTCTCTGTTTTTTGCCTTAACAAAATAGAAGGAAATTTGATCTGGCATTCCAAAAGACATCAGTAAAGAGACAGGTATCCAGTGAATTTTACTTGATGAACCCTTTTACTAATGTGCTACCGATGCTGTTAAAGATTTGACCAACTTCAAGCAAACACATCGAATTTCCTAAGTGACACCAAGTCCATCAGAGCAGCCTGGACATAATTGGGAATGGTACCTGCACTTTTAAGAAGCGAATGAGTGCAATGACCAGTTGTAGAGAAGAGTTTATGCATGGCCTTCAGAGCTAAGCAGTGACCTGAATTCAGTATGTCACCAAATTTGGTGTGCTTTCTCCTTTGCCCCCTGCTTCTTTCAAGTAGGACATGGAGACAACAGCCAAATTTGTGCTTCAGTGATGTGACCTTCCCTTCCCAGGCAGGCAAATAAATTGAGTTTTGTTTCTGATTATCATTTGGTGGTCTTTATTTCCTTATAATGATCCTCAACACAGTTGATAATTGGATGCAACTGCCACAATGATGAAGAGGAAAGAATATAACCCTTGAAATAAAACCCTAGAGTATGTATTTATTTAAACACCTATATAAGGAGGATTTTCCACAATAATGTTGGAGATGGGGGAGAAGACAGACCAAAGAAAAATAAAAATGCCTCTTTAGGACCTAGATTGTATTCAACCCTCATCTCATTGTGTCCTTCAGCAATTTAAGCTAGATTTACAGAATAATGAAATGTCAATAGATGAGTACACAATAGAAAGAATGAGAAATAGGTTGGTGCAAAAGTGATTGTGGTTTTTGCCATTACTTGTTTTTTTTGTTTTTTGTTTTTTGTTTTTTTTAGATGGAGTTTTCGCTGTTGTTGCCCAGGCTGGAGTGTAGTGGCACAATCTCAGCTCACTGCAACCTCCACCTCCCAGATTCAAGCGATTCTCCTGCCTCAGTCTCCCTAATAGCTGGGATTACAGGCATGTGCCACCATACCTGACTAATTTTTTTGTATTTTTAGTAGAGGTGGGGTTTCACCATGTTGGCCAGGCTGGTCTTAAACTCCTGATCTCAGGGGATCCACCTGTCTCAGCCTCCCAAAGTGCTGGGATTACATGTGTGAGCCACCGTGCCTGGCCAGTTTTTGCCATTACTTTTAATGTCAAGAATCACAGTTACTTTTGCACTAAACTAATACAGGCAGGCTCAATATTTTAGTGGCTTATTGCCCTACCCCAAGTCAGAGGCCAGGACACAGACCAAGAAGATGATAGAAATAACATTACAGGAGAAAAGTATTGACCAACCCAGGAAGTCCAGGTATTTGTATCTGCACAGTGAATTTGTACTTATTTATAAGTGACAGGTTTAAACAGCTGTCATTCTGTGTTAGATTTCTGTTTGGGGAAAAACACCCAATTCTGCTAAGAAACTTATTTCTTAAAAGCAACAGTAACATCTTAGTGAACAGGCTGTCTTCAGGGTCCCACTTCTATTTCTCCCACCTCTCAGCTAATACCAATATTGTCATTTGTTTTTGTTGCATGCTGCCTCCCTGAAATGTCACCAAGACAACCTGTTGCTTAGAGAAAGCTGAGTTTATTCTTACTGGTAAGATAGAGGACTACTTTGATAAGAGTCTTAGTAGTATTGCAAGTCGTTACATATATTTTTCCATAAAATCTAATTAAAATAATTCTTCATCTCCAGGACTTCAGTATTTCATCTGCAGGGAAAATGTACTTAACTGCTTTCATTGCGTCCTGATAAACACGTAGGCATAAAATATAGGATCTTTTCCCCTCTGTTCTTTCTACGTGCTTGACACTGTTCTCTTTCACATGTTTCACTCACTGAGTTCTTGCAAAAACCACTTAAAATTATAAAAGAGGAAACAAGGCATTGGGCGCTTAAGTAATTTGTTCACAATCCCCCAGCTGCAAAGTATCAGAGCCCCAGATTTGGACCCAAGCTTCCCGGGGTCAGAGACCACATTCTTTCCCACACAACCCTCTTTACTGCCTCACTGAGGGCAAGACATAGGCCTGTTGCCAGGGGGCTCACAATATGGTTGCAGAGACCCCATGACATGGACGAAATGACAGATGGCAGTCTGTCATTTTGCTGTATGTTGGCGTTTGAGGGGAGCTTATACGTGACATCTCTGCCATAGATTGACACCAGCTGAAAAAGACAGGGATCCAGCAAACAGCTGGACATCAATGTATCTCTTTATTAGTGATGCTCATATATTCAAGGACATAATTTAGACCTGGCTTCCTCACTCACAGGCAGGGCTGGAGGCAGGGCTGCTGTGGGCTGCAGATCCCTCCCATGATCTGGCCCTCCCACTGAGGAGAACTGAGTGGGCAGGGAGAGCCCACTTTACTCTAATGAAGAGCTTCTTAACCCCTCGACAATAGGCCTCTTTGGTATTTGGTGAAGCCCATGGGTCTTTTCTCAAAACAACATTTTTTTTTTTTTTGAGACAAGGTCTGGTTCTATCGCCCAGGCTGGAGTGCAGTGGTGTGATGTTGACTCACTGCCGCCTCTGCCTCCTGGGCTCAAGCCATCCTCCTATCTCAGCGTCTGGAGTAGTTGGGACCAAAGGCACACACCACCATACCCAGCTAATTTTTTTATTTTTATTTTTGTATATTTTGTAGAGACAGGGTTTTGCCATGCTGCCCAGGCTGCTCTCGAACTCGAGAGCTCAAGCGATCCACCCACCTAGGCCTCTCGGAGTTCTGGGATAGCAGGCATGAGCCACCATGCCAGCCTCAAAATAACATTTTTAAGGGCATAAAATAAAATACATGGTATTACAAAGGAAACCAATTACACTAAAATACAACCCTGAAAGTATATACCGTAAATACATTCATGATAAATAATCTATGTGCTCCTTTATTAATGCATTAAATAATAAGACTTAACGGTGGGACTAATAACTACCATAATTTTGAAGTAGTGATGAGCTTAAATGAGATTTTGAGATATCTGCAACAAGTGAAATTTCATAAGAAAATATCTCTGATTTCTATTAGCTACAAATTTATAGACACTGGTAATACTGCAGTTTGTTGTCTATATTCATACTTGCAGGAAATACTGCATTTCAGTTAGAAGTCAGATAAAATGGCTGGACGCAGTGGCTCACGCCTGTAATCCCAGCACTTTGGGAGGCTGAGGCAGGCAGATCACCTGAGGTCGGGAGTTCGAGACCAGCCTGACCAACATGGAGAAACCCAGTCTCTACTAAAAATACAAATTAGCCGGGCATGGTGGCGCATGCCTGTAATCCCAGCTACTCAGGAGGCTGAGGCAGGAGAATCGCTTGAACCCAGGAGGCAGAGGTTGAGGTGAGCCAAGATCACGCCGTTGCACTCCAGCCTGGGTAACAAGAGGGAAACTCCGTCTCAAAAAAAAAAGAAAGAGGAAGAAGAAAAAGAAGAAGTCAGGTAAAATTACAATGTAAGATTTTTTTCTTATTAAGTTCATGGGTCCCCTGAAAGTGTCAACAGACCCCAGGTTAAGAATTGTTGCTCTAATGGAAGCTCCGCCCCCTGGAAACAGAAGAAATAGGTAATAAGCATCACCCCCAGCAGTATATGTTATATGAACAAGATCACAGGTGGTGATCAAGTTTGCTTAAATTGTATGTAGTGGCCAAATTATTAAATGGTTATCATAGCAGCTTAGAAAGTAGTTGCTTACAAGGCATGCATTATCCATTTAATCCTCAAAACAATTCTATTGGTGGCTGGTATTGTTAACTCAGTTTTCAAGTGAGGAAACAGAGAGGTAAGTGTAACTTGTCAAAGGTCACACATCTAGTTAACAAAGAGGCCAGGATTTGAATCTAGGTAGTCTGGTTCCAAAATTCATTGTCTTAACCACTAAATTGAAGCTGCATAATAAGTTTAGAGAGCTAGTCTAGAAAAAACTAGGGCTAAGTATAACTACTGTTTATAAAATTGCTTCCATAGGAAAATACTTATAAATAAATCCTTGGGAGATGTATTAGTCAGGGTTCTCCAGAAGGACAGAACTAATAGGATAGATGTGTATATTAAGGGGAGTTTATTAAGGACAGTTAACTCACACGATCACAAGGTCCCACAATAGGCCATCTGCATGCTGAGGAGCAAGGAAGCCAGTCCAAGTCCCAAAGCTGAAGAACTTGGAGTCCGATGTTCGAGGGCAGGAAGCATCCGGCATGAGAGAAAGATGTAGGCGGGAGGCTAAGCCAGTCTAGTCTTTTCACGATTTTTTGCCCACTTTTATTCTGGCTGCTCTGGCAGCTGATTAGATGGTGCCCACCCAGATTAAGGGTGTGTCTGCCTTTCCCAGTCCGCTGACTCAAATGTTAATCTCCTTTGGTAACACCCTCACAGACACTCAGGATCAATACTTTGCATCCTTCAATCCAATCAAGTTAACACTCAGTATTAACCATCACAGTAGACAACTCTTCCATAGATTAGAATATGCAGAGATCAGGAACTATGGAACACCCTATAGTTGTCTGTTATCTACTGTACTGAAATAAGCAGAATTATCTAAAAATGACCTCATTCTGAGTTGCCTGTACCATAAATCAGCTGGGGCTGGAACAGAGTGGGGAAGGGGCCTTCTACTGAACTCGGCTTCCTGTGGGACCAGTGGCTCCCTTCCCCTGACCAGAGGGCACATAATTTCTAACCGGCTCTGTCAAGAACTGGGAAGGGTCTGAGAATTTACCCTGCTTGCAAGCTAATCAGTTAGCCTGCCACAGTTCCATGCATGCTGGCAGAAGACACAAGAATATCAGGTCAAAGAAAAATTACTTTATTACTCATAGCACAATAGAAAGCATGAACCTCAGGTTTGCATTGGTTCCTCTGCCCCCCAAGTTTCATGGGGGCAACACGGAGAAGGACCCAGGTGGATGCTGCACATGCAGTGGATGTGTGTCACAGATGAGGAACCCACGCTTAGAAATACTATTTTAGCTGGGCGAGGTGGCTCACACCTGTAATTCCAGCACTTTGGTAGGGATTACAAGCACAAGATGGGCAGATCACTTGAGGCCATGAGTTCAAGACCAGCCTGGCCAACATGGTGAAACCCGTCTCTACTAAAAATACAAAAATTAGCCAGTGTGGTGGTGCATGCCTGTAATCTCAGCTACTCGGGAGGCTGAGGTTCGGGAATCGCTTAACCCTGAGAGGCAGAGGTTGCAGTGAACCGAGATAGTGCCACTGTACTCCAGCCTGGGCGACAGAGCAAGACTCTGTCTCAAAAAAATAAAAATAATAAAATTAAAAACTAAAATTAAAAAGTTTTAAAAAAGAAAATACTATTTTAAAGGGGGCTGCAAGCAAACTTGCCCAATTGCGTTCTCAAATAAGACATTATCATTTTTATTCTTTTTTTTTAAGTTTTTTAAAGACAAGATCTTGCTCTGTTGCCCAGGCTGGAGTGCTGTGGCTCAATCATAGCTCACTGTAACCTCGAACTCCTGGCCTCAAGGGATCCTCCTGCCTTGGCCTCCCAAAGCTCTGGGATTACAGGCATGAGCCACCACACTTAACGCTTTATCTTTATTATACTGGTCAACAAAAAAGTTTGCCCTTGGCTTCATAGGGAGACATTATACAAACTTTCTTCAAAAGTTAGTTCAGAATAAAAACTGTTAGTGCCTCTACTCACAAGACATGCAGAAACACACAAAAACCCATGGAGAAGTGGCACCTCCCAACAGAGGCCAGCAGCTAGCTAGAATTCCTAGGTAACTCCTTTGAACAGCTAGCATCCAACTCCGGACTTCCTGCACTCAAGCAGTTTATGTGTCCCTTCATTAATAAAGTTGTCTTCTCATACTCACTCTATAAAAGGAGAGCAGTAAGGGGGCGGGTTCCTCTACCAGAACGTGGACACACACTATATATCCAGGAGGGTGCCGTGACGCTGGCACATTTCTCTAATGGATAATGGAAGGAAGGGGGGATGGGCCTTCTCTTCTCTTGTTACCCTGGCCTTGTTAAGTTTTCCTTCCCCTGAATAAAGGTGATGACTTAAAATTAAGTCCAAGTCCTGATGCATGACAAGTGAGACCCAAATGGTCTCAGTACAATGGATAAAGAAAAGTAACAAGACATCTAAGAAGTCCCAGCAGGCCAGGTGCAGTGGCTCATGAGTATAATCTCAGCACCTTGGGAGGCTGAGGTGGGAGGATCACTGGAGCCCAGGAGTTCGAGACCAGCCTGGGAAATAGAGCAAGACCTTGTCTCTAAAAAAAAAAAAAAAAAAAAAAAAGAAGAAGAAGAAAGAAAATTAGTCAGGCATGGTGGCACACACCTGTAGTCCCAGCTACTTGGAAAGCTGAGGTGGGAGGATCACTTGAGCCCTGGTGGTCAAGGCTGCAATGAGTGGTGATCACACCACTACACTTCAGCCTGGGTGACAGAGCAAGAACCCATCTCCAAATAAAAGATAAGAAAAGAATTCCCAGCAGCCAAAAGGAGGAAGATCAAATAAGGCAGGCACTCAGGGAAACAGAATTTTCAAAAATAAAACTAAGAAAAAGAGATTCAAATACAGCATTAGGGTGACCAACAATCCTGGTTTTCCCGGGACTAAAGGAGATGCAGGGATGTGAGGCCTTCGGTGCTAAAACCAAGACAGTCCCGGGCAAACCAGGATGAGTTAGTCACCCTATACATGCATGCATCCTCCCACACACAAAAACTTTCTGTAACTAGGTGAAAATGGTTTCAAAATTTTAAAATACAGTAGATCTCCTTGCATCCTGCCATTGCATCCAGAGGTAGTAATTTGGGGGCAGAAGAAGAAATATCTCAAACATACTATCTCAAAAAATACAAAAAGATGGAATTATAAAAATAAGAGACTTGGAAGACAGAGACAAGCAAAAATAGGAGATCAAGGAGGGGAAAACAAACTGATGGCGGATAAGCATGATTATGCGAGTACATTGGCTCTTGAACGACACAGATTTGAACCTCATGGGCCCACTTATAATAGGGACTTTTTTTCAACCAAACTCAGATGAAAAATATGGTATCCATAAGATGTGAAACCCGTACATACAGAGAGCAGACTTTTCATATACTTGGGTTCTGCAGGGCTGCCTGTGAGACTTGGCTATGCACAGATTTTTGTAAATGTTAGGGTCCTGCAACCAATCTCTCACATATAAAGAGGGACGACAGTAATGACGGAAACTTTTCCTTGAACCAAACAAAGACCCAAGTTTATAGATTGAAAAGCTGCACTGAGTTCCCAGTAGTTTCCAGGAGGATAATAGCAGATAATCTACATGCCACAATATATGAAATTATTGCTCAACAGACATTTATTCCCTCCCCTTATCTAATATGGGTGAGCAGTACTTCCTTAACTCTTGACTTTGGGTTTGGCTATGTGACTCACTTTGGCCAATGGGATGTTAATAGATGTGATTCAAGCAAAACTTGAATTATACCTGCATAGCTGGCCTCACCACCCTGTGCTCCTGCTTTCTGCCATGGGAAAAGCATGTTTTTGGAGGCTCCTGATCCAACCTGGACCCAGTCTGGAGCCTAGATTTAAGTACAGCCTAGATTTGTAGGTGTGTGAAAAAGAATAAATACTTATTGTTTAATGCCACTGAGATTTTTGTGGTAGTTGGTTATGCAGCATTATTGTGACAATAGCTGACTGATATATACACTTATGCATACTGTGGTACAATTCTGAGCTGTCAAGAACAAAAAATAAATCTTGGCTGGGCACGGTAGCTCACACCTGTAATCCCAACACTTTCGGAGGCTGAGGCAGGAGGATAGCTTGAATCCAGGGGTTCGAGGCTAGCCGAGGCAACATGGCAAGACCTTGTTTCTACAAAAAATTTTTAAAAATTAGCCAGGCATGGTATCTCACTCTGGTGGTCCCAGCTACTCCAGAGGCTGAGGTGGTAGGATCCCTTGAGTCCGGGAGACGGAGGTTGCAATGAGGCAAGATCATGCCACTGCACTCCAGGCTGGGTAACAGAGCAAGACCCTGTCTCAAAAATAAAATAAAATAAATATTCTTCCAGTCAGAAAGAGTAAGTTATCTACAAATAAGAAGAGGCTGGGTGCAGTGGCTCAAGCCTATAATCCCAGCACTTTGGGAGGTCGAGGCAGGCAGATCACTTGAGGTTAGCAGTTCAAGACCAGCCTGACCAACATGGTAGAACGTCGTCTCTACTAAAAATACAAAAATTAGCTGGGCGTGGTGGCGCACACCTGTAATCCCAGCTACTCGGGAGGCTGAGGCAGGAGAATCGCTTGAATCCAGGAGACGGAAGTTGCAGTGAGCCGAGATTGTGCCACTGCACTCCAGCCTGGGTGACAGAGTGAGACCCTGTCTCAAAAAAGAAGAAGTAAGAGGAGTATTGGACTTCTCATGTACAGTGCTGGAAGTCCTAGAAGCTAAAAGATGTTGAAAAATCCTCTAGAGACTACTGAGAGTAAAGTACTGCAACCCAAAAATCCCACACCCAGCCAATATTTCATTCACCTATCAAGGGAAAAAAAAGATCTTTGAGGATTTTTAAGAATAAAATAATTTTAATAACCACATGATTTATTTGAGAAAAATACTCAAGCAATCATTCTAACCAAAAACCAAGTGAACGAAAACAGAAGCCTCAAGTACTGAAGCTTAAATTAAATGGATAGTGATTGTATTTCTGAAAATATGTAATAAGTAGTTTAAACTGATCATAAATGAATATCTTAGAATCTGTAATATGAGTACTAAATAAGGATTCTTAAAAGGAGTTGCTGCAAAGGCAATTTTAATAATAATCCAGAACGAAACTATTTTAGAAAAAAACAGGCATTAGATGTGGTGGAGTGGAGGGGGAAGGAGAGTTAAAATACACTGACAACCTCATCTTATTAGGGTAAGGGATGCAAGGAAAAATAGACTGTCGGGTGAGAAAATAGTTGGGGGGCTGTGTTTTCAAGTAATCGTAACAAAATATGCAATTTGTTATAAATACCAGATGATAATAAGTTGCAATTAAGAGAATGGAAAGTACAATGGAACTTCCGAATTAGCCAGGGCAAAAAAAATAGAATGGATAGCAACTTTATAAAACTAACAAAAATAAGGAAAAAGAAAAAGAAGAAACACCAAATTAAAATGATATAGAATAAACATAATATGGAAAAAATTTAATCAAATATATCAGTCATTTTAGTGGATATGAATAGACTTAATTTTTTTTTTAAGGTGGAGTCTCTCTCTGTCACCCAGGCTGGAGTGCAGTGATGTGATCTCGGCTCACTGCAACCTCCGCCTCCCAAGTTCAAGTGATTCTCCTGCCTCAGCGTCCTCAGTAGCTGGGACTACAGGCATGCACCACAACGCCCGGCTAATTTTTGTATTTTTAGTAGAGACGGAGTTTCGCCATGTTGGCCAGGCTAGAATAGACTTAATTCTATCAAAAGATAGAAAATATCAAAATGAGTTTTCTTTGGGTGTTTGTTTTTCTGTTTGTTTGTTTGTTTGTTTTGAGACAGGGTCTCCTCTGTCGCCCAGGCTGAAGTGAATTGGCACAATCATGGCTCACTGCAGCCTAAACCTCCCAGGTTTAAGCAATCCTCCCACCTCAGCCTCTTGAGTAGCTAGAACCACAGGCATGCCACCACTCCTGGCTAATTCTTAAGAAATTTTTTTTGTAGAGAGGGGAGTCTTGTTATGTTGCCCAGGCTGGTCTTGAATTCCTGTGATCAAGTGATTCTCCCCTCTCGGCCTCCCAAAGTGCTGGGATTACAGGTGTGAGCTACCACATCTGGCCTTGAAAATATCAAAAGGAGTTTTTAAAAATGAATAATTTATAAGAAAGAGATAGCAGGCCAGTGTCAATATATAACAGAAATGGTAATATTTATCATCAGGCAGGAAGGAATTGAAGATGAAAAAACCTATAGAGACTGAAGAGGGAAGTTATGGAATGACAGCAAACATAGTTTAAGAAAAGAAGCAGTAATATGGAAACTTGTATGTCTCGAACAACATAGCAGCTAAATATATAATGAAGAAAGGCTAGGATTGAGTCTTGAAGAAGGCCAATATTTACAGGTTGGGAAGAAAAGAATAAGCCGGAAAAGGAAGCTGAGAAAGCATAGCAAGAAATAAAGGAAGAGCAGGAAGGTGGGAAATGGTAACATGATCCCTGTGCCCTGGGAGTCCCCCAGCCTACAGGTAAATATGAGCCGAGCAACACTGGTCAGCTCTGCGCTCAGAGAAGCCTGAGTGACCACACTTCCTTCCCTGTGAGGAGGCTGCGGGAGACACAGGCTTTTGCCTACAGGCTTCCATTCTCCTGCATCTGCAATTTGTAACAGATTGTAATTGAGATGCACAGAGCAGAATTGGATCCTTTTGTCTAAATGGGAGTTTTGTAGTCTTGGAGTATTAAGAAAGGAACAGCTGCCCAATGTATGGGTGACATTGTGGAACACACCAGTATGTGGAAATTCGAGAGTGCCTATTACTTCCCATTAAAAGACCCATTTAACTTTCTGAGACTTAAAAAGTTAGCCCGTGTTAAGCAATGAAATATTTCTTACCCACTAAAAATCCCCTTTTGTCTTGACTATTCAGGAATCTATGCTTATTGTCACATTTTCAGGATAATTTTAGGGAATTTTTCTAATATCTACAGGAAATACAACTTCTTAATATTGGCAAATACCTGTCAAATCCCATTTCTCTGCCTTACGCTGTGCAGAGCTTTTGTTTTTCAGTCAAGGTAATCTGTTGCAATTAGTAAATTTTTAAAATGACACTCTCACTTTGCATATTAGCTGCCTCCCACCCCAACCCCCCCAACATAAGCATGTGCACATGCGCGCATGCGTACACACACACACACACACACACACACGGGCTCTTTTTCTTCTGGAAAAGGCAATCAGGCAATAAATTGTGAGAGCAAAATAATACACCAAACAAAATACATGTATGATCAAATTGTTTCTTACTTTGGATTTCTACCTAAAGGTTTTGCTGGCATTTTCAATTAGCAGGTGACATGGTTTTGTGTCCCCATGCAAATCTCATCTTAAATTGTAGTCCCCATAATCCCCACATGTCGTGGGAGGGACCAGGTGGAGATAATTGAATCATGGGGGCAATTTCTCTCATCCTATTCTCGTGATAGTGAGTTAGTTCTCACGAGATCTGATGGTTTTATAAGGGGCAGTTCCCCTCTTCACGCTCTCTTGCTTGCCGCCGTGTGAGATGGAACTTTGCTCTTCCTTTGCCTTTCGCCATGATTGTGAAGCCTCCCCAGCCACGTCGAACTGTGAGTCCATTAAGCCTCTTTTTCTTTATAAATTACCCAGTCTCAGGTATGTCTTTATTAGCTGCATGAGAACTAATACAGCAGATATGTAGGGAATTAGGCCTGATTGGAGGTTGCACAGGAGGAGGAAAGTTAAAGGGTAGGTGATGTCCCAAGCACCTGAACTTCCCCTGACTGTACTAAGTAGAACATTGGAAAATGGCAAACAGCATCCATTCAGGAATTTAACATAACAAGAAATGAATACAACCAAAATCTTGCGCCATGTTACCCAAAGGGTGGTACCTGGACCAGCAGCATTGGTATCCCCTGTTAGAAATGAATGCAGACTCTTAGGCCTCATGTAAGACCTACTGAATCAGAATCTGCATTTTAATAAGATCCAATGAGACGTGCTGCTTTGGAGAATCTCTTGGCGAGCTTATGAAGAACACAGAATCCCAGCCTTGTTGAAATAGGACGCAGCCTAGGCCTGTGTAGGTTTATCAAGTCCCCCAGGTGACTCTCATACCAGCCAAAATTTGAGCACCACTACACTAAAGCTGTGCCATTCAAATACGGTAGCTGGTAGCCACGTGTGGCTATTTAAATTTGATTTTACTTAAAAAGTCATCTTAGCCACTAGCCACACGTGGGTACTGCATTGAACGGTAAAGGTCTAGAACAGTTCCATCAATGCAGAAAATTCCGTCGGGCAGCACTGGTTTCATTGGTTCTCAATCTTGACTACACATGCAAATCACCAGCCCTAGCTTTTTTGTTTTAGGTTTTAATACAGAACATAATAGGCGTCATCATACAGGCATTTTACCTTCATAGAAACTTGGCCCAAGGTTTTCTAGTACAAACACTGTTAGGAAAACCAAGATCTTGATCTCGATAAAACCACACATATTTCACATTTAGACGATCATGTGAGATATTGTCGCTTAACTTTGCTGAAATGCAGGCTGTGGTGTCAGATTCTATGTAGGCAATTTCGTGGATGTGCTACTTCATTTTCCCTTTCAATAGTTGAAAAGATTCCCTGGAAACACTGAACGTTTTTAAAAGATTCCACACCGTCATACTATTTCCCTCACACAATCATTTTTCTTCAGGGACCTAACCCTCTAATCCTTGCATATCTGCATATAGAAACTGATTATTTATTTATTTATTTTGAGACGGAGTCACTCTCATCCTGGCTGGAGTGCAGTGGCACGATCTTGAATCACTGCAACCTCCGCCTCCCAGGTTCAAGTGATTTTTCTGCCTCAGCCTCCGGAGTAGCTGGGATTACAGGCACGCACCACCACACCCGGCTAATTTTTGTATTTTTAGTAGAGACGGAGTTTCACCATGTTGGCCAGGCTGGTCTGGAACTCCTGACCTCAAGAGATCCACCCGCCTCGACCTCCCAAAGTGCTGGGATTACAGGCGTGAGCCACCACGTCCAGCCAGAAACTGATTTTTCACAAACGTCCTGGCCTGGCTGCTCAATAGATTTATAACAATCACAAAACTGTATTTCTCTAGATCAGCTCCCATCCCCAACCTGCAGAATACACAAACATCTGTAAATGCCTGCCTTCTAGCTCCTTAGGGACAGAGGCAGGGACTGGGAAGGGGGCGTCTGGTTTGCCCTACATATACTTCTACATGCACATAATGTGTCATCTTCAGCCTTTGCTCCCACAACAACAATGGGCCCCCGGGTACCCAGGTTGCTATAGTGATGTCCGTTGCTGCTTCTAACTCACAGACGTGTCTCCATATCACACTGAATCTCCAAGAGTCACCTAACTAGGTCACTTTCACTCTGGAGATTTGCTTGGTAGGGTAGGGCATTATTATTTGCTCTATCTTCTTGTCCCAGCCTAACCCCCTGCAACATCTACTTAACATTAGACTACACCAAAACATCTTCCCTCTGGATCAAACCATTCCTTAACCAAGTGTATGCATTTGGACTCCTCCTCCTCTTGGGGTTGGTAAGGAGTGGCCCTTATTCCCAATGGGGCTCAGTCCTAGAGCAAAGAGAGGGCCACTGGCCCTAGATGGCTGGCTACTGTTAAAAGAAAAACTTCAGCTAAATTAAATGTAAAGGAGTTTAGGCTGGGCGTTGTGGCTTGCGCCTGTAATCCCAACAATTTGGGAGTCCAAGGCCAGCGGATCATGAGGTCAGGAGTTCGAGACCAGCGTGGCCAAAATAGTGAAACCGTCTCTACTAAAAATACAAAAAAAATTAGCCAGGCATGGTGACGGGTGCCTGTAGTCTCAGCTACTCGGGAGGCTGAGGCAGAAGAATCTCTTGAACCCGGGAGGCGGAGGTTGCAGTGAGCTGAGATCGCACCACTTGCACTCCAGCCTGGGCGACAGAGAGAAACTCCATCTCAAAATAAAATAAATTTAAAGGAGTTTAACTGAGCAATGAACGATTCGCGAATCAGGCAGCTCCCAGAATCACAGCAGATTCAGAGAAACGCCAGCGCCGCCATGTGGAAGATTTAAAGACAAAAGCAAATGACAGAAATCGGCAGTGACGCACAGAAGCAGCTGAATTGGTTACAGCTCGGCGTTTGCCTTATTTGAATATGGTTCAAACAGTTGGCTACATTTAATCGGCCAAAAATTCAGTGACTGGCACAGGTGTGGGCCATGGTGGGTTTACACCTCCACTTGTTATAGTTCACCAAGTACAGAAAAACCCTGAGGCTGAATTTAAATACGTAAGGAGGCCGCTTTAGGCTAAACCTGATTAACACTAGTCACTGTCCCTACCAGGGCTGGAACTAAGGTGAGGCAGGTGAGGCACTCTCAGGCTTCAAATGCAGGTCGAACCTTTAAAATTTTGATGTTGTGTTCATCATGGTTTCTTGCCCTAATTTTGATTTTTTTTTTTTTACTATTGCATTACAATATTTTTATCTTGATTACTGAGGGAGTTTGTCTGGCACTCTGTTAAATTTTGCATAAGTGCCTCATTCACCCTCACCCTAGTCCCAAACCCTGGTCTTGTCCATCAGATTCCTCTCTCCTTTAGCCCTGGTAGGCTGCCTCCTCATGCCTTCAAGCTGTATCTATTATAAATCCCTTCTGAGGCTGGGCACAGTGGCTCACGCCTGTAATCCTAGCACTTTTGGAGGTCAAGGTGGGCGGATGGCTTGAGGCCGGGAGTTCGAGACCAGCCTGGCCAACATGGCAATACCCTGTCTCTACTAAAAATACAAAAATTAGCCGGGTGTGATGGTGCATGCCTGTAGTCCCAGCTATTCAGGAGGCTGAGACAGGAGAATTGCTTGAACCCAGGAGGCAGAGGTTACAGTGAGCCGAGATTGTACTACTACACCACAGCCTGGGTGACAGAGTGAGACTCCATCTCAAAAAAAAAAAAAAAAAAAAAAATCCCTCCTAGGCACCCGGTGTAGGTCCTGAGCTGCACATAGCAGCTACCTAGTTGTAATCACACTGCTCACCATTTTTTGTATTATCTTTTATTTTCATAAACAATTATTTCATAAGCAGTACTTTTGGTTTCCAGGTTGCCTTAATTGCCTTTTTTTTAACAGCTGCAAGATAGCCCACTTAGTTGATGCACTATTATCGGATATTTAGGCTAGTTTCCATTTCTAATTGATGAATGAAGCTTTAGATTTGTAAAGATGCTGAGTGTGGGGGTAGAGTGAGGTTTGAGTGAGATAAATTGCTCTGCCTGATAATGTAGGAGGCTTTGTTGTTGTTTTGGAGTTTGGAGATGGATGAGTGGGCGTTGTTCGTTTTCTGATGGGCTACAAAGCAGAGAACAGGGTCCAACAACTTGTTGGGAAGCTGGAGCCTCAATTGGAAGAAATAGTGGGGGGACATTTTTAAGAGATGTGTGACACTGAATTATGTTGGAGAAAGAGGAGAAAAGAAAGACAATATGGAAAACATTTGAAAATAGTGACTTTTTTCCCCTTAGCATCTCTTCTCTTTTTATTTTGAGACAGAGTCTTGCTCTGTGGCCCAGGCTGGAGTGCAGGGGTGCGATCTGAGCTCACTGCAACCTCTGCCTTCTGGGTTCATGATTCTCCTGCCTCCTGAGTAGCTGGGATTAAGGCATGTGCCACCACACACAGTTAATTTTTGTATTTTTAGTAGAGACGGGGATTTTGCCATGTTAGCCAGGCTGGTCTCAAACTCCTGGCCCCATATGATCTGCCCGCCTCAGCCTCCCAAAGTGCTGGGATTACAGGCATGAGCCACCGCCCCGGCTCCTCTTAGCATCTCTTCTGATGCGAATCAGCTGGTAGCTGGCAGGGCCGAGGCCTGCCGCAGGAAGACCACCAGGGACACATCTCTAGTCCAAACCAAACTAGCTTCATTTACTTGCTGCAGCCAGTAAGATCTCGCTACAGGGGGACTGTGGGGGCATTTTAGTAAGAAGAATGGGGGTGGGAGTTGGTTATTACAGGATTTGGGCACGTGTGGAGGGATTCTAAGAGTTTAGGGATGCAGGAGCATGTTCTGAACTCTGCTGTCAGGAGGCAGAGACAATACAATCATTGGGTATCTTAATTTGTATTCGGGAGCTGAGAAGCTTGAGACAGGGCTGGAATTGTCATTGGTAAAGGAGAAGCAGTGGATGGGGGAGCTGTTAATCATTTTCCTGGCTGAGGAGTGGCCTTGTCTCTGTCGAGTTCCAAACATGGTCACGGAGTGACCTTCTCTGGACATTATTTATATCCCATGTTGCTATTTATCTTCAGTTGGGAACATCACGGCCTAGCTGCCAGCAGGGCTGTTCTTCACTTTCTCGGTCCTTCCTTTTGGCCAAGAGCAGACAAGCTGAGCCTGCAGGACATTAATCTGCGGGATCCAGGTCCACACAAGTCAGGGCATTCTACTCTTGAACAGCTGCAGCGGTCACCCAGGGAATCATTTGGGTGGTTCAGGGATGGACGCGCCAGGAGATCTGGGAGTTTACTCTGACATGTATGGGACAGGCTGTTTCTGCTTCGTGTCTGTCAGTGTCTTCTGAGAGCACCTGCATTTCAATTACGCCTTTTCCCTCACCCAGTTTTTCTGAACAGATGCAAATGCTGGAACTTAGCTTCAGATCCCTCCAAGCAGAACCGGAGGTGACAGCTTGAGTATAAGTGGTTCACTGTGAGAAGTGATCCATTTTAGCAAGCATGGCTCAACTGCGCAGGGGCCCACCAGAGGGCTTGTATGAGGCCCACCCAAAGCCCAGGGGAGGGGATTGCTTATCCACTGGCCTATCCCCCATGGCCAAGACTCCCCCGCTTCATGTCAACCCCCTCACCATTCCAGGAGTGTGGATTTGCAAAAATGGCTGAGAGGCCCCTATTAGGTGTCCCCTGCCTAGCAGATGTTAAACATTTCATCGGTATTTGAAAATTCGTGGATAAATGGAAAAAAAGTTAGGGCCTTTTGCCCCTGAGAATCTTCAATGACTTCTGTGACCACCACCCTGACAGGATCAAGTCCCAAAGAAGCTGTCTCATACTGAGACAGTGAAAACCCTTAGACTCAGCCTGAATTTCATGGCTTTACCTAGACAACTCCCTTCACCTCTTAGACTTTCTTTGAGTAATTAACTAGAGTGCTGCCTGCTTCTCCCAGGGCATAGAACCCAAAGGTATTTCTGTCCTTGTGGGTGAAGGCCCTTTTCAAGTGCATCTCCTACAGACCAGACCTATTGTCAGCCCAGTAATGAGGAGTAAAGAGAAAAGGAAGAAGGAAATCCTGTTCCATGCTACAGAATGGATGAACCTCAGGGATACCATGCTAAGCAAAATAAGTCTGTCACAAAAGGACAAATACTTTGATTCCACTCATATGAATTGTCTAAAGCTGTCAAAATTACAGAAACAGAAAGGAGAAAGGTGGTTATTAAGGGCTAGGGGGATGGGGTGGAGGAATCAGTGTTTAGTGGGTATAGAGTTTCTGTTTTGCAAGATGAAAAAGTTCTGGAGATTGGTTGCAAAATAATGTGAGTATACTTAACACCACTGAACTATACATGTAAAAATGGCTAAGATGGTGCTATGGTTTGAATGTGCCCTCCAAAACTCATGTTGAAATTTAATTGCCATTGCCACTGTATTAAATGGTGGGATGGTTAAGAGGTGATTAGCCCATGAGACAGCTCTATCCATATAAATGGATTAATGTCGTTATCATGGGAATGGGTTTGTTATCTTGGGAATGGGTTGTTACAAAAGCCAGTTTGACCCCTCTCTTGTGTGCTCTCTTGCCCTTCTGCCACAAGGTGACACAGCAAGGAGGCCTTTTCCAGATGCAGGCCCCTCAACTTTGTATTTCCCAGCCTCCAGAGCTGTAAGAAATCTGTTTTTTATAAATTACCCAGTGGGTGGTATTTTATAACAAAAAATGGACTATGGGCCAGGCACAGTGGCTCAAGCCTGTAATCGTAGCACTTTGGGAAGCCAAGGTGGGTGGAGCACCTGAGGTCAGGAGTTCGAGAGCAGCCTGGCCAACATGGCAAAACTCCATCTCTACTAAAAATACAAAAATTAGCCAGGTGTGGTGGCGGACACCTGTAATCCCAGCTACTCAAGAGGCTGGGGCAGGAGAATTGCTTGAACCCGGGAGGCGGAGGTTGCAGTGAGCCAAGATCGCACCATTGCACTCCAGCCTGGGCAACAAGAACAAAACTGTCTCAAAAATAAATAAATAAAAATGGACTAAGATAGATGGTAGTTTTTGTTATGTGTTTTTCACCAAAATAGACTTTGAAAAGCAAATCCAAAAAAGAGTGAGAAAGGGAAGAAAGACTAGCTTTATCCTGCTGCTATACCACTGAGTAGACCACATATCTTAGGGAGCTCTAAGTGGACAATATGCCTCTATTTTTAGCAGTATAACTCCAGCAAAACTCTGGAAAAGTAAAGCTGAAAGCTGAAACATTCAGCAGGTTAAGAAAGACTGGCCAGAGTTGAAAAGGAGCCCAAAGTATAATCATTGAAACTGGTAATGTACATAAATAGCTGGACCAGTTTTTCTCTTGTTCAAAAATCCCATTCTATTTGAAAGCAATTTTCTTCCACTTCAGACTCTCTCATTATATACCCTTTCATTCAAAATGTTAATTCTCCCTCCTCTTGTAATTTAACCATCCGCTAATCATTTCTGGGATGGAAACACATATTCCTAAGTGAAATTCTTTTGAAGAGCTGAATTAAGCAGACAGTGGGTTTGTTTCTGTAATTTCTTGTCTAATGATTAATAGAATTGCCAGTGAAGAACTTTCTCAAAGTCTTAAAAACTATCCATGACAATGTTTTTGTGCAAACTAAACTTTTTTTTTTGGCCAGATGGAGATTTATATCTCGGTAATTAAAGTGAAAAAAAGACCCAAATAATACAAATATGTTGCCCACAAATAATATTTGCAAAAATGACCTAATAGTCTATTAAAAATGCAGTCTCTCTTTGCAAGCAAAAGAGAAGCTATGGAGATATGGGTGCTAGCCTTGGGTCTTCTGGTTATTATCTAAATGACCTTGGTGATATGGTTCTGTGTCCCTACCCAAAGCTCACCTTGAATTGTAATAATACCCACATGTCATGGGAGGGATCCAGTGGGAGGTCATTGAATCTATGCTGTTCTCGTGATACTGAATAAGTCTCACGAGATCTGATGGTTTTATAAAGGGGAGTTCCCCTGCACATGTCCTCTTGCCTGCCACCACGTAAGATGTGCCTTTATCCTCCTTCACCTTCATTGTGAGGCCTCCCCAGCCATGTGGAACTCTAAGTCCATTAAACCTCTTTTTCTTTATAAATTACCCAGTCTTGGGTATGTCTTTATTAGCAGTGTGAGAAGGGACTAATACACTTGGGAAGAAAGGAAGCAACCTTGGTTCAAAGTCTGTATCTTCCAGCCAATATGAGTCCACTTATAACACAAATGATAGAAATTGGATCAAGAAACAAAAAAAAATAGCAAGGAAGTTTTGTTTTTTTAAATAATAAAGTAATGTCCTTCACAGCAACATGAATGGAGCTGGAGACCGTTACCTAAGTGAAATAACACGGAAACAGAAAATCAGATACTGCATGTTCCCACTTATAAGTGTAAGCTAAACACTGGATATGCATGGACATAAAGACATAAATAATAGACATTGGGGACTCCAAAAGCGGGGAAGGTCAGGGAGGGGAAGGATTGAAAAATTACCTGTTGGGTACAATATTCACTATTTGGGTGATGGGTATACTGGAAGCCCAAACTTCACCTTATGCAATAGATTCATATGAGAAACCTATATGTGTAACCCTTAAATCTAAAATTTTTAAAAAGATTTATTTGAAAAGGGAATATCAATGCGATGGGACATTGAAGTCAAATATTTTTTCTGGCTGATTTTCTCTCACGTCGCTGCTGTCTCTCCTTCCCTATAGCTCAAGGGGCTATCCAATCAGAGTAATTTATGGGCTCCTTAGCAAAAACAACCCTCTTAAAGATGTCAGCAGAGAGCAAGACCAGCAAGACTTTCCAACGTTTGAAGTTGATTGATAAACCAGCAATTGGCTCCAAATTATATCTCATTTATAAATTTAAAATAGAAGTACATGTGGTCAGCTGTTCTCACTGAATCCAATGTCATCCTTTTATCATCCTTGAGAAGAAACTTTAAAGATCTTTTATCCGCCTGTCCTCAGAAAATAACTTCCCAGCCTATCAAATACATGGTGTGGTAAATTACATGGAAGGCCCAATTCTCCAGCCCTCCTGGGATCCACACCCTTTGCCATGTAATTTTGTAGCGCGCTCTTGCTGTGTGGCTCAACCAGCTGCAGGGCCTGCCACACAATTTGTGGGGCCCAGTGCAAAATGAAAATGCAGACTCCTTGCTCAAAAAGCAGGAAATGAGTGCCATTACAACCACTAAAATACAAAGCTGCTTTCTTTCCTCCACAGTCTTTCTCTACTTGTCATGGTGTTTTAAATTTGCTAGTTCATGTCATTCTAAGTAAAGAAAAATTATTAGCATGGGTTTTACAGTTCATCTTTATATTTTGCAAGAAGTAACACCTGAGGCTGGGAAACCGGTGCAAAAATAAATAGGCTCCTGTCTCCACTGGGCTAAGGATTCCTAGAATATGGAGACCATATCTTTTTTTTTTCTTTGAATCTCCAGTGCTAGGCATGGTGCCTGTTACATAGTAGGCAATAAATAATATATTTAAAGGTGAAAGGAGGGAAAGGAGTTTTAAAATCAGTTACATCTGTGAGACGGTGACGAAATTGGCACATTCCTACATTGCTGGTGAGAATGTAAAAGGGTGCAGCTGCTATGGAAACACTTTGGCAGGTCCTCAAAAAGTTAAACATAGAGTTCCCATATGACCCAGCAATTCCACTCCTAGGTATATACCCAGGAGGATTGAAAGCATATGTTGACACAATACCTTATACATGAATGTTCATAGCAGCATTATTCATAATAGCCAACAAGTTAGCTGGGCGGGGTAGATCACACCTGTAATGCCAGCTACTCGGGAGGCCGAGGCGGGCAGATCACTTGAGGTCAGGAGTTGGAGACCAGCGTGGCCAACACAGGAAACCCTGTCTCTAGTAAAAATACAAAAAAAAAAAACAAAAAAAAAAAAACCAGGCATGGTGGCGGGCACCTGTAATTCCAGCTACTTGGGAGGCTGAGGCACAAGAATCACTTGTACCCAGGAGGTGGAGCTTGCAGCGAGCCGAGGTCGCGCCACTGCACTCCAGCCTGGGTGACAGAGTGAGACTCTGTCTCAAAAAAAAAAAAAAAAAAAAAAAAAAAAAGCAAAAAGTGAAAACAACTCAAATGTTCCTCAGCTGATGAGTGGATTTTTAAAATGTCATCTATCCATACAGTGGAATATTATTTGCCATGAAAAGGAACAAGGTACTGATTCATGCTACAACATGGATGACCCTTGGAAACATCCTAAGTGAAAGATGCCAGACCCAAAAGGCCCTATATCATATGATTCTGTTTACATGAAATGTCCAGAATAGGCAAATCTATACAGACAGAAAGTGGTTGCCGGGGTCCGGGAAAGGGGGAGTGACTGCTGATTGGTATGGAATTTTCTTTTAGGGTCATGAAAGTGTTCTGGAAATATGGTGGTTGCAGAACTTTGTGAATATACTGAAAACCACTGAATTGAACACTTTAAAAGGGTGAATTTTATGATATGTGAATTATATATTGATTTGAAAAATCAGTTCTGCCTGACTCCGTTTTTTTAGTAGTGTGACCTTTGAAAAGTTATATGACCTCTCTGAACTTTAGTATCCTGGACTGTGGAAGAAATGGGGAGAAATAATACTTAAAACATGTAGAATTGTTTGTGGGGATAAAGTGAGATCTTAAATGTGAAACAGTTTGCACCGTGCAGTCCTCCAGCCCTCTTCTGTTACCCTCTCCCCTCAATATCAGGGAGGGACTATATGGGTTTCAGGGCAGTGACACAGTGGGGTCCCTCACTCACCCTCTACTCACGGGGAAGTTATGGACGGATCAAAGTTCTCTTCCTCCTCCTGCAAGTAGATTCTCCCCTCCTCAGGGTGGTCAGATGGAGCTGGATGAACTTTCTTCTAGGCAGGAGCTCTCTGCCTTGGAGAGACCAGGTGGGGCCCAGGGAAAAGGAACTATCAGGTTGGGGCAAAAGTAAGTACGGTTTTTGACGTTACTTTAATGGCAAAAAATGCAATTACTTTTGCACGAACATAATAGACTGCTGTCGTCTTGAGCTTGGCTGGCGTCCAGGCCATATAATGAAGAGTGACAGGAGTTCTTGGGATTTCTGCTTGGTCCAACCCCCCTTTCCACCTTGGCATGGAATAAAGTGTAAATAGTGTACATAATATCTCACTGGACCCAGACACTCAGCAGAAATACAGTTCCAGGGGAGAGAGAGGGAACCCCAGTGTCTGGCATAGCCAGGGCTATCTAAAAGAGTCAGATTTGCAGAGAGCAAGGAAGCAGAGAATACAATAGTGGCTGCCAGGGGCTGAGGAGTAGGGGAGATGCAGTGTTGCTGTTCAGTGGGTCTAAAGTTTCAGATTGCTCGGTGAATACATTCTAGAGACCTGCACAACATTGTGCCTACACTTAATACGGTATAGAGTGCTCAAAAATCTATTAACAGGCCTGGGCGCAGTGGCTCATGCCTGTAGTCCTAACACTTTGGGAGGCCAAGGTGGGCAGATCACTTGAGGTCAAGAGTTTGAGACCAGCCTGGCCAACATGGTGAAACCCCATCTCTACTAAAAATACAAAAATTAGCTGGGCGTGGTGGTGGATGCCTGTAATTCCAGCTACCTGGGAGGCTGAGGCAGGAGAATCGCTTGAACCTGGGAGGCAGAGGTTGCAGTGAGCCCAGATTGCACCACTGCACTCCAGCCTGGGCGACAGAGGGAGACTCCATTTCAGGGTGACAGGGTCAGTCTCGTTTTAAGAGGTTACTACAAGACAAAAGGGACACAAGAAAACTTTGGGAGGTGTTGGATATGTCTGTTGATACCATCAAGATGATGGCATCATGGGTGTTTGCATAGGTTCAAACACTTCAGATTGTATGTATTAAATATGTGCAGTTCTGTGTGTATCCATCATACCTCAATAAAGCTGTTGAATTATTTAGCGACCAGGCGCAATGACTCACACCTGTAATCCCAGCACTTTGGGAGACCGAGGCAGGAGGATGGCATGAGCCCAGGAGTTTGAAACCAGCCTGGGCAACATGGTGAAACCCCATTTCTACAAAACATAAAATTAGCTGGGCATGGTGGTGAGTACCTGCAGTTCCAGCTACTCAGGAGGCTGAGGTGGGAAGATCAGCTGAGCCTGGGAAGTCGAGGCTACAGTGAGCCGTGATCGTGCCATTGTGCTGCAGCCTGGGCGACAGAGTGAAACCCTGTCTCAAAAAAAAATTTAGTGAGGATGGGTGATATTGTTAAGGAGTGTTTTCACATTTGCACCAGAGGGCGCTGTCTGCTTCCTTGATAGCCACACTGATGTTCTATGTGATAAGTGGAGTTAACTATAACCATGTGACCAATTTATTACACCACCATCTCTGAATGTCAAAATCATGTTTTCCCTCAGATTCAGCCCAAATGTTGCCACCACCACAAAACCTCTCTGAACCGCCGCCTCTCCTGCACTCCCACCAACTTTAAGTCAGCTCTTCTCCATCCAAACTGTCAAAGCATCTTATACTTTTGTTGTGGCATTTACCCCTTTCTGCCTGGTACCTAGCTACTGCAGTACAAGTTGCTGTATTGGTTTCCTAAGTGCTGCCATAACAAATAACTACAAACCGAGTGGCTTAAAACAACAAATTCTGCCGGGTGTGGTGGTTCATGCCTGTAATCCCAGCACTTTGGGAGGCCGAGGCAGACAGATCACCTGAGGTCAGGAGTTCGAGACCAGCCTGGCCAACATGGTGAAACCCCGTCTCTACTAAAAATACAAAAATTAGCCAGGCATGGTGGCAGGCACCTGTAATCCCAGCTACTCGGAGGCTGAGGCATGAGAATCGCTTGAGCCTGGGAGGTGGAAGTTGCAGTGAGCCAATATCACGCCACTGCACTCCAGCCTGGGTGACAGAGCAAGACTCTGTCTCCCCACCACCACCACCTCCCACCACAAAAAAAAAAAAAGAAGAAAAAAAAAACCCACTGGAAATTTATTATCTCACAGTCTGGAGCCCAGAAATCCAAAATCAAGGTGTCAGCAGAGCTGGTTCCCTCTGAAGGCCTCTGTGGGAAAAATTAGAGATTCCTGTGCTCCGAGGAAACCTGATCATTATTCCAGGTATGGCTCAAAAAATTCAGTCCACAGAACTCAATGAAAAACCACTACATGGCTTCACAGCCACGTAGCTCAAAGGAAAAACCCTCAACTTTCCTTGGCTTGTAGCAGCATGAGTCGCTCTGCCTCCATCTTCCCTTGGCCATCTTTTTCTCTGTGTCTTCCTTTTCTGTCTCTTATAAGGACACTGTCATCAGATTTATAAGCCACCCTAAATCCAGAATGATCTCATCCTGAGATCCTTAATTATGTCTGCAAAGGCCATATTTTCAAATAAGGCCACATTCATAGGTACCAGAGTTAGGACCTGGACATATCTTTTTGCGTGAGCACAATTCAGCAGCACTACATGTGTCATTAGACTAAGCTCCTTGAGATGAGGATCTAGGTCTTATTCATCTTTGTTGACAAGTGCCTAGTATGATGCCTTAAACATAGAAAGTGCTCCGTATGCTTGCTGAGTTTGTGGGTGGATGGATTGAGGTGGTTGGCCAGATAATGAATATTGTCTAACTTCTTCCACTCCTAATGCAGTCAGAATTGGGAAGCATGCATTCGAGATTCCTGTACCCCATGGAAACTCGATCATGATTCCAGGTGTGACTCAAAAAATTCAGTGTACAGAACTCAATGAAAAACCACAGCGTGGCTTCACAGCCATGTAGCTTAAATGAAAAACTGGATTTAGGGTGGGCTATAAATCCAATGACTGTCCGTATAAGAAACTTCTCTCAAATCCTTGCGAATATATCCCAGATGAAGCTGCTCTGGCCTTCAGAGGTTAAGGTAAACTTGGCTGAAACCCCAGGTGTCACAGACAATGAGAATCCACAGCCCTTCCTACAATTACTGCAAATCCTGGCCCTAATTCATGGCCCTAATTTGTTGTCTCTGCATGTGTTCTTGATTCCTTCCCTTGCCAAAGGTCAGACCCTTTCCCGGTTGTTGCACAAGATCCCTGACCACCCCCGCCCCCCCACCCCACCACCGCCCCCATGAGCATTTTGTGAGTTTAGAACCTCACTGAAGATTTGGGGGTTACAGAGTATACTCCATATTCCTCATCCCATTTTGTTACTCCATTTTCTCATTTTACTTTTCTCTCTTCTCTCTGGTTCAAAACACAAATTTCTTTCCTTGTTTCATGCCAAGCGGTTCTGTTCATACTTAGGCCCCTTGCCATCTCAGCTTCTACTCTAAACAGGCTTTTTTTTAAATGTAAGGCAGGAAGGCAAGAGAGAGAGAGAAGAAAGGAGGGAGGGAGACCTAGAGGGAAGAAGAGAAAGGAGGAGAGAGAATTGAAACCTTCTAAGAATTTTCATACCAGCTATCAAAATAATATTTTCCTTCTCTGTATTTTATAAATATTAATAGGTTAAAGTTTGAAGTTCTTTGAGTAGGGAGAGAAATTTCAACAGCCTTTGGTCCACTTGCTGTAGACACCCCTCAAATCCTTGGCATCCTTAGCAGAGTGAAGCAATCCTCTTCTCAAGTTAATATTTCATTATAATTGCAACCATCATGATGATTAAACCTCCCTTTTTGTCATTGTCTTTTCTTGGTATCATTCCTTTGGCTCCATTCACATGCTATAGACTGTGTATGAATCACAGAGTCTGTGCTTTTTAACTGTGGTGAAACCATAGGCAGCTTTTTGTTTATTCCCAGAATCAGTTCCAAAACAGCTGTTAAATGTTCGTCCTTGGTTCTGTCATCTTATTTCAGGGAATTGTAACAGCAGCATCTTCTGCTTTTAATTCTCCTGAAGAATGAAAAAAAAAAAAAAAAAAACTCCACAAGTTTGTGTGCCCTGTGTAGGTGCTAGTTAATGTCTTATTTCCTCTCATTTCCTTAATCAGGAAATTTCATAGTTCAACAGCGGCAGGGTTCCCATTAATGTGGTTCTGACCAAGCTGTGTGAAACAGTCGACCGTGAAAATAGCTGGCTTTGCAAGCCACTGAGTGTCCCGAACTGAGACAGACCAGGAGCTGCCATTTGACACCGGTAAGGAAAGCAAGGACATTTTTCACAGTGATGGTTCCATCTCTGGTAGAATCGATCTGCTGAAAAGTAATACATTAGGTCATCCACCGAGTAGTTTGGACATGAATTGGCTGGTGAGTCTTGTTTTAAGGAGATTTCCTTGTGAAAAACTGGCATTGAATGATGGACACATTTAATACATTGTGGTATGAAAAAGCACTCAGAAAATCAAGACAAATTGTTTTTTCTTGGTTCAAGGTATTGCTTCGTTTAAAATTATTACTTGAAGGGTAACAGCTTACCAAAATGGCCATTTTCAAATGACATGAGCTATGTTTAAATCGCTTTTTACCAGTGGTTTTCACACACCATAGTTATACATCGGAATAATCTGAGGAGAGCTTTGGAAGAAAAATACTGGTAACTGAACCCTACTCCCAAAGATTTCAATTCACTGGCTGGGGGTAAATTCTGGGCAATGGTGTTTTATAAATGCCCTCAAGAGATTACTGCCGGGCACAGTGGCTCACACCTGTAATGCCAGCACTTTGGGAGGCCAAGGTGGGTGGATCACCTGAGGTCAGGAGTTCAAGACCAGCCTGGCCAACATAGTGAAAACCCATCTCTAATAAAAATATAAAAATTAGCTGGATGTGGTGGCACATGCCTGTAGACCCAGCTACTTGGGAGGCTGAGTCAGGAGAATCGCTTGAACCCAGGAAGTAGAGGTTGCAGTGAGCTGAGATCACACCACTGCTCTCCAGCTTGGGTGACAGAGTGAGACTCCATCTTTTAAAAAAAGAGATTCTAATGTACAGCCAGGATTAGAGCCACTGCTTTATGAAAATCACAACCACAGACAACTTTTGAGACCAATATGTTGTGTATGGGGTATGTACATTGCAGTTAAGTCAATTAATTTTCTAATTGCCTGCCTTTTAAGTAGAATTTGTTCTCCTTTGATCAGAGATGATGAACCCATGACAAATCTTTGGCAAGCCTCAAACTCACTTTTTCATACTCAGCCTCCCTTCCCCCTCCCTCTCTGCCCAGGGAGATGCATATGTAATTTTCAGCCCATACTATCTTGTAGAGACCAAACATTCCCAGCCCGGTTCAGACTGCCCCCAATGGACTGGCTTCTCTAATACATATATCATTCCCTGTTTGAGTAAATTAGGCTTCTCTCTTTCTCTCCTCAACCTACAGCAGGGGGGATCACCAAAATGGGGGCCTACAAAGAAACTCCCAATATCCCAGTTGACCATACTGGTCTTTGTCCAGTATTCTCCATTTCAGGAGATGGTCCCCAAATCTACCCTCTTGTTAAGCCAGTCACTTGGATTCCTCTTTGTTCTTTCCTTTCCCTCATCCCTCCCATCTGATTCCCTTCCTCTCGCAGTCAATAAGCTCTCTCTCTCTCTCAAGCATAACTAACATTCACCCGCTTCTCACCACCCCCATGGCCACCTGCCTGATCCAAGCTATTAACGCCTCCCACCTTGGTACTGCAGTTGTCTCCCGAATGTATCAGCCTCTCTCTCTCTCCTGCTCTTGCCCCATTCCACACCCAGCAGCCAATCTTTCTATATGGTGGTTCATAGACCACTTTCCTGCTGGAAACCTTATAATAGCTGCTTATTTATGAGACGGAGTCTCTGTCGCTCAGTCTGGAGTGCAGTGGCACAATCTCAGCTCACTGCAACCTCTGCCTCCCAGGTTCAAGCCATTCTCCTGGCTCAGCTGCCTGAACCGCTTGGACTACAGGCACACACCACCACAGCCGGCTAATTTTTGTGTTTTTGTGTTTTGTTTTGTTTTGAGACACAGTCTTGCTCTGTTGCCCAGGCTGGAATGCAGTGGCACGATCTCAGCTCACTGCAACCTCTGCCTCCTGGGTTCAAGCAATTCTCTGCCTCAGCCTCCCGAGTAGCTGCGATTACAGGCACCCGCCACCATGCCCAGCTAATTTTTATATTTTTAGTAGAGATGGGGTTTCACCATCTTGGCCAGGCTGGTCTTGAACCCCTGACCTCGTGATCTACCCGCCTCAGCCTCCCAAAGTGCTGGGATTACAGGCATGAGCCACCGAGCCTGGTCATCAGCTTTTACTTAACAATTCTACTAGGTCCATTAGCTATTGTTGACACATTTATCACTCGAGCTATTCTTGTAATGTGTGTCAGTTAGGGCCCTCGTTACAAACACAGAAACCAACTTAAGCGAACTTAACCAAAGCAAGAATTCATTATAAGGCTACTGGCATGCCTTATGGAACTTACACAGTGGAGACCTAGAAAGGGATTAAAATCAAACTCATATTATTGGGAAGCTGGGGAATTCTCATATTTCCTCTCTCTCTCTTTCTTTCTCTTTATCCTGCTTTTCTCTGCACAACTAATTCTTCTCTCTCCATTTCAGCTTTCAGCACACCTGCCACTATTTCTGAGCTTTTACATCTCTGCTGTCCTAAAACCCAGATGGACCTTAAATGTCACAGAATTAAACTTCCAAATTTCCTGGAAAAGATATTTTAGTTGCCCTTGGGTTAGATGCTGAACCCAGGCAATTTTCTATAGCCAATGAGGTGTGGGAATCAGCGTACAAACACCCTCCAAGGGGTATCACTTTAAAAACTGGGGGCAAGGGTGAGAGAGTTTGGAGAGATAATTCCTGGTGACAGGGGTAATCACTGGCTTTTTGGCTAGATAGATACCCCAAAATATACCCACTAGAGGAGTTGTTTATTGGGGTATGTTCATCCTCACACCCTCCTGGGTGTCTTTTTTGGGGGGACAGATTCTCTGTCACCCAAGCTGGAGTGCAGTGGCGTGATCTCGGTTCACTGCAACCTCTGCTTCCCAGGTTCAAGCAATTTTCCTGCCTCAGCCTCCCGAGTAGATGGGATTACAGGCAGGCACCACCAAGCCCGGCTAATTTTTGTATTTTTAGTAGAGATGGGGTTTCACCATGTTGGCCAGGCCAGTCTCGATCTCCTAACCTCAAGTGACCTGTCCATGTCAGCCTCCCAAAATGCTGGGATTCCAGGCATGAGCCATCATGCTTAGCCTCTTCCTGGGTGTCTTTACTGTTTATCCCCTATAGTCAGTTTACATCCAGGGAATCCCAGGCTTATGAGCTGGTTATGTAATTCCTGGAGGACAGCAGATGTAGAACTGGCACCCTATGAGAGAAAAGAAGCAAAGATGATAAGTACTTTTATGCCACTGAAAGAAGAGAATTAAATCAAGGAAAGAAATAGTATATTTTAAAGCATCAAAGTGTGATACATTATTTCTAAGAGAACAATTGGATTAAGAAAAGAATAGGGCACAGAGGCTCACACCTGTAATCCCAGCACTTTGGGAAGCAGGGGCAGGTAGATCACTTGAGCCCAGGAGTTCAAAACCAGCCTGGTGAACATAGGGAGACCCCGTGTCTACCAAAAAAACATTTGTTTAATTATCTGGGTGTGGTGACATGCGCCTATAGTCCCAGCTACTCAGGAGGCTGCAGTGGAAGGATCACTTGAGCCTGGGAGATTGAGGCTGCAGCGAGCCATGATCGTACCACTGCGTTCCAGCCTGGGCAACAAATGGAGACCCTGTTTCAAGAAAAGAAAGAAAAGAATAAGTATATAATAAGTATGAAAGTTTGGATTCTTTTAAATTGTTGCCTTTTAGTCCTTTTGCGAATCAAATGACTCAGCCACCAAGAGATTCTTTTGTAATGTGATTAATCTTACTTTATTGCTAATATGGCAAGTTCAAATGGTGATATATTTCTGATTTAAGGTTGCAGATTGTTTCTCTGTCCTTATGCTCGCTGTATGAAGCATTATCTTCCAACATTGCTGCTTGAAGCTATGAAAATATACCCATAAATATATTTGAATTAAAAAATAAGTGGTTGAATTTGGGTTTCTGATTTCAAGATCTTAAGTAATGATGCCATGCAAGATAGAACAATAGGCAGTTTTAGGGAAAAAAAAATAGAAAAAATCAATATGGTACATTGGTTAATATTTGCAGCCTAATGTTAGAGCCCTGTGATATGGTTTGGCTGTGTCCCTACCCAAATCTCACCTTGAATTGTAGCTCCCCATGTATTACGGGAGGGACTCAGTGAGATGTAATTGAATCATGGGGGTGGGATTTTCCCATGCTGTTCTCATGATAGTGAATAAGTCTCACAAGATCTGATGGTTTTACAAAGGGCAGTTCCCCTGCACACTCTCTCGCCTGCTGCCATGTAAGACATGCCTTTGCTCCTTTTTCACCTTCCACCAGGATTGTGAGGCCTCCTCAGCTGTGTGGAACTGTGAGTCCATTAAACCTCTTTTTCTTTATAAATTACCCAGTCTTGGGTATGTCTTTATTAGTAGCATGAGAACAAATATACCCTTGTTTCTGTCTCTTACTTAGCTATGTGATCTTCAACAAAATATTTAATTTCTTAGAAATTAAATTTAGAAATTAACATTCCTAGTTAAATTAGGAACGTGAATAGTGCTTGCCTGTGAGGAGTCAGGTGAACAATGGGGTCTATCTGTTAGGAATTGTGTTTGATTGTGAGCAACAGAATCTGACGAAATAGTGGCTTCCTCAGATCAGGAGATGATTTTTTCTGACAAGCCCAGAGGTAGGTGATCACTGGCCTTGGTGAAGGGGCTCAAAAATTTCAGAGCTGAGGTCTTTGCGGTTCCATGACCTTTCTCTCATGATCCCAACATAGCTGCTGCAGCCTTAGCCATCATGTCTGTATTTCTGGCAGGGAAAAGGAAGGAGGGGTGATGACTGAATCAAGAAAGTAAAAGCTTTCCCAGATGTTTAAGGCAGGGTAGGCTAAGTGCTGTAACAAACAACCCTACTCATCAGTGGATTAACACAATAGAAGTTTATTTCTCACTCTTACCAAGGCCGATTGATAGCAGGGAGTGGCAATTATGGGGAGAGGATGGGATGCAGCTCTGCTCAGTGTGGTCCTGCAGGGACCAATTTAGATGTGGCTTCCAGGGTCATAATAGGCATGAATGTGCTGCCAGCAGATGCAGGGAGAGAGGGAGCATGGGGAATTCTCTAGGAAGGTTTATGGATCAAGTCTAGAATCAAGATATATTTTTGCCCACATTTTACTGGCCAGACTTCAGTCACATGGGTCCACATAGATTCAAAGGGAGCCAGAAAATATAGCCCCCAAATGGGCAATTCTTCCCAGCAACATCTCTATGCCATGGAAATGGAACGTGAATCTTTGTGGGGTACTGCTAACTATCTCTGCCACATTGGAAATTCACTGCAACTTCCACAGAAATTACATTGCCTAAAACTATGACACCTGATCAGCCCTGGTTGCAATAAACACTAGGAAATGTAATTTTCAGCTGGTATCATTGAAACCTTGGGTAGCCTGGGTTTCTCTTAGGAAGAAGAGGAAGATATGTAGGCAACTAGCAGTGTTTGCCACATGTGAAAAAGGTATTTAGCACAGTGCCCAGCACTTAGTAAATACTCAATAAATGCTAGCTATTGTCATTGCTATGGTATCTTTCTCAGGGAAGGATGCACTCTCTTACCCATTTGTCTGTCCTGCTGTAAGTTACCTTCTTGGCATTCTGGTTGAGCACTAAACCTAGAATCAGAAGACCTGGATTTAAGTCCTGGCTTGGCCCTTTAATACCTTCTCTGGGGGCCGGGCGCGGTGGCTCACGCTTGTAATCCCAGCACTTTGGGAGGCCAAGGCGGGCGGATCACGAGGTCAGGAGATTGAGACCACGGTGAAACCCCGTCTCTACTAAAAATACAAAAAAAAAAATCAGCCGGGCGTGGTGGCGGGTGCCTGTAGTCTCAGCTACTCGGAGAGGCTGAGGCAGGAGAATGGCGTGAACCCGGGAGGCGGAGCTTGCAGTGAGCCGAGATCGCGCCACTACACTCCAGTCTGGGCGACAGAGCGAGACTCCGTCTCAAAAAAAAAAAAAAAAAAAAAAAAAAAAAAAAAAAAAATCTGGGCCTCAGCTTTTTTTTTTTTTTTTTTTTTTTTAAAGTACAGACAGGATTTCACCATGGTGGCCAGGCTGATCTCAAATTCCTGACCTCAAGTGATCCGCCCACCTCAGCCTCCCAAAGTGCTGAGATTACAGGCATGAGCCACGGTGCCCAGCCAAGGCCTTAGTTTTTTTAATTGAGAAACTGGAGAGAATTAAACCTGCCTCACAAGTTTGTTGTGTGAATTAACTGAGACGATGTGCTTGACTGAGCCAAAAGCATTATTTCACATAGAATGCAGACGTAATATTAAAACTGAGCCTCTAGTGGAAGCAACTCAAATGCCCACTGTATGAGTTTCCTAGAGCTATATATTAATCCATTCATGAGAATGGATTAATTGCTATAAAGAACTACCTGAGACTGGTTAAGTTATAAAGAAAAGAGGATTAATGGACTCACAATTCTACAAGCTGTACAGGAAACATGGCTGGGGAAGCCTCAGGAAACTTTCTATCATGGAGGAAGGCAAAGGGGAAGCAGGCTTGTCTTATGTGGCCGGGGGAGGAGGAAGAGAGAGCAGGGGGAGGTGCTACACACTTTTAAACAGCCAGATTTCATAACTCCCACAAGAACAGCAAGGAAGAAATCTGTCGCCATGATCCAATCACCTCCCTCTAGGCCCCTCTTCCAATACTGGGGATTACAATTCAACATGAGATTTGGGCAGGGATATAAATCCAAACCGTATCAGGCTGCCATAACAAAATTCCACAAACTGGGTGGCTTAACACACACACATTTATCCTCTCGCAGTTCTGAAGGTTTGAAGTCCAAAATCAAAGGCTGGCATGGCCATGCTACTTCTGAAGGCCCTAGGGGAGAACCTTCCCTGCCTCTTTGAATTTCTGGTGGTGACTGGCAAGCCTTGGACTTCCGTGGCCTACAACCGCATAACTCCGGCCTCTGCCTCTGTCGTCACGTGGCATTTTCCCAGTGTGTTTCTGTCCCTCTTATGAGGATACTACAGTCATATTGGGTTAAGAGCCCACCCTGCTCCAATATGACCTCATCTTATTACATCTGCAACAACCCTGTTTCCAAATAAGGTCACATTCTGAGGTACTGGGGGTTAGGACTTCAACATACCTTTCTTTTGGAAGCCGGCACAATTCAACCCATAATGTTCATCAAATGATGAACGAAAAAATAAAACTTGGGATAGCCACATAATGGAATATTATTTGCCCATTAAAAAGGAATGAAGTGCTACAACATAGATGACCCTTGAAAACATGCTAAGTGAAAGAAACCAGACACAAAAGGACACATATGATTCCATATTAAGTGTCCAGAATAGACAAATCTTTTTATTTATTTATTTATTCGAGACAGAGTCTCGCTCTGTCACCCAGGCTGGAGTACAGTGGCGCATTCTTGGCTCACTGCAACCTCCACCTGCCAGGCTCAAGCAATTCTCCTGCCTCAGCTTCCCAAGTAGCTGGGACTACAGGCATGCACCACCATGCTTAGCTAACTTTTGTATTTTTTAGTAGACACAAGGTTTCTCCACGTTGACCAGGCTGGTCTCAAACTCCTGACCTCAGGTGATCGACCCACCTCGGCCCCCCAAAGTGCTGGGATTACAGGCGTGAGCCACCATGCCTGGCCCAAAATGGGCAAATCTAGAGAGACAGAACGTTGCACATTAGTGGTTGCCAGGGGCTGGGGAGGTGAGACTGGGGATTGACTGCCAAAAGGTACCAGTTTCTTTTAATAGATGACAAAAGTGTTCTAAAATTGACTGTGGTGGTGGTTGTACAAGTCTGAATATACTAAAAATTATTGAATTTTGCATCTTAAATCAGTAAATTATGTGAATTATATCTCAATAAAGTTGTGATAAAATACAAAACAATCTCTCATGAGCTAGCAGAAATCAGCTTTCTACAGTCGCATCACCATATTCTGAAACTTTAAAACAAGGTCAGAATCTGGACCCATCAGCGTCCCCATCTCCATGTGGGCATTCCATGAGGTCCTGCCCAGAAGAGCCACATGGTGTCTACTTTTGACATCTCTTAACTGTTGTTTGTCCATCCAGCAAGCATTAATGTGTCAAGTGCCAGATTAAAATAAATAGCACATGGTTTCTCACCCCAGAGAACCCACAATCAAGTGCCACAAGGTGTTACTTCTCTAAGAGTAAGGGCAGAATATAGTAATAATTGCATCCTTATACTACAAGACAAATGAAGAATTTAAAGGCAACCGGGGAATATTCTTCAGCCTTAAAAGAAATTCTGACACATGCTACAACATGGATGAACCTTGAGGACATTCTACTAAGCCAGACACAAGACAAATACTGCATGATTCTACCTATATGAGGTATCTAGAGTAAATTAATTGACACAGAAAACAAAATGGTGGCCGGGTGCAGTGGCTCATGCCTGTAATCTTAGCACTTTGGGAGGCCAAGGCCGGTGGATCGCTTGAGCCCAGAAGTTCGACAACATAGCAAAACCCCATCTCTACAAAAATACAAAAACTTAGCTGGGTGTGGTGGTGCACACCTGTACTCCCAGCTATGCGGGAGGCTGAGGTGGGAGGATCACCTCATCCCGGGAGGTCAAGGCTGCAGTGAGCCAAGATCACGCCACTGTACTCCAGCCTGGGTGATAGAGTGATGCCCTGTCTCAAAAAGAAAGAAAACAGAATGGTGATTGCCAGGGGCTGGATGAAAGGGGAGTTACTGTTTAATGTGTACAGAGTTTCAGTTTTCTAAGATAAAATGAGTTACGGAGGTGAATGGTGGTGACAGTAGTACGTTATTATTAATATATTTAATGGCACTGAACTATACACTTAAAAATGGTTAAGATGATGATGTTTGTTTGTTTTTTTTTTTTTGAGACAGAGTCTCGTTCTGTCACCCAGGCTGGAGTGCAGTGGCACAATCTCAGCTCACTGCAACCTCTGCCTCCTGAGTAGCTGAGATTACAGGCATGTGCCACCACACCCAGCTAATTTTTGTATTTTTAGTAGAGACACGGTTTCACCATAGTGGCCAGGCTGGTCTCGAACTTCTGACCTCAGCCTCCCAAAGTGCTGGGATTACAGGCATGAGCCACCGTGCCCAGCCGTGAATTTTATGTTATGTGTGTTTTACCACAATTTTTTAAGAGGAAAAAACAACTGGGATTTTGGGCATTCTCCAAGATAGCAGGGACCAGGCCTTTTAATTCTTTCAATGCATACTTTCTTCAATACATGTAGTGGATTTAATTGAATCCACAAAATTTCTGAACAAGGAAAAACTGCTTTACTTCAAAAACATAAAAATGAAACTTTTGGCCGGGCGCGGTGGCTCACGCCTGTAATCCCAGCACTTTGGGAGGCCGAGGAGGGCGGATTACGAGGTCAGGAGATCGAGACCATCCTGGCTAACACAGTGAAACCCCGTCTCTACTAAAAATACAAAAAATTAGCCGGGCGAAGTGGCGGGCGCCTGTAGTCCCAGCTACTCGGGAGGCTGAGGCAGGAGAATGGCGTGAACCCCGGGGGGCGGAGCCTGCAGTGAGCCGAGATCGCGCCACTGCACTCCAGCCTGGGCGACAGCGAGACTCTGTCTCAAAAAAAAAAAAAAAAAAATGAAGCTTTCATCAAATTATTTCCCAAGAAACTGCTTTTTTTTGTTGTTGTTGTTGAGACGGAGTCTCGCTCTGTCGCCCAGGCTGGAGTGCGGTGGCGCGATCTCGGCTCACTGCAAGCTCCGCCTCCCGGGTTCATGCCATTCTCCTGCCTCAGCCTCTCCGAGTAGCTGGGACTACAGGCGCCCGCCACCACGCCCGGCTAATTTTTTGTATTTTTAGTAGAAACGGGGTTTCACCGTGGTCTCGAGCTCCTGACCTCGTGATCCGCCCGCCTCGGCCTCCCGAAGTGCTGGGATTACAAGCGTGAGCCACGGCGCCCGGCCAGAAACTGCTTTAAAATAATACCTTGATGCAAAGCTAAAGCTTTGGTTTGCTCTAACTTTTCTGCCAACTCTAGGGTCCCAAGGTACACGTCTGAAGTTACAACAACTAACTTTCTTTTTTGCGGGGGAAGCATCTCTTTAGAGGGGGGCAATTTTTTTCTGCTTGGTTGTATTGTGGCAAAATATAAAGTAATTTTATCATTTTAACCACTCATACCATTCAGTGGCATTAAATGCATTCACAATGTTGTGTTACCATCACCACTATCTATACTCACAACTTTTCCATCATCCCTAACTAAAACTCTGTATCCATTAAACAATAACTCCTCCTTCCTCCTCCTCCAAGCCCCTGGTAAACTCTATTCTGCTTTCTGTCTCTATGAATTTGCCTATCCTGGGCACCTCATATAAGTGGAATCATGACATATTTGTTCTACTGTGTCTGGCTTATTTCACTAAGCAGAACATTTTCCAGGTTCATCCGTGTTGTAGCATGTATGAGATTTACCTTCCTTTTTAAGGCTGAATGATATTCTAGGATATGCTACATTTTATTTGCCCATTCATAGGTGGATAGACACAACAAAAGGTTGTGTCCACCTTTTGGCTATTGTGAATAATGCTGCTATGAACATTGGGGTACAAATAGCTGTTTGAGTCCCTGCTTTCAATTCTTTTGAACTGAAAATACGTAGTAGCAGAATTGCTGGGTCATATGATAGTTCTGTGTTTAATCTTTTGAGGAACTGCTGAACTGTTTCCCATAGCGGCTGCACCATTTTACAATCCCACCAACAATGCACGAGGGTTCCAATTTCTCCACATCCTTAACACTTGTTATTTTCATTTTTTTCCTTATAAATCCTAGTAGGTGAGAAGTGGCATCTCACTGTGGCTTAGGAGACAGGAATTTCTAGATTGATCCATTAAGATGCTGTATATTTCGTGTGTCTTGGTTTCAACCAGGTGTTTGGCATCCTTTTGGACAGGAGGGAGACATGTAATTGGATGATAGTAGATATAAGTGATTGCTTAGTTGATTAAAAAACTATTTCCGTACCAGGAGTGAGAGCAAACGTGGTATGCCCCAGGTTGACCCTAACCTGTTTAACACTTTTCTTAATATTTTATCAACAGTGTGGATAAAGACATAGAAGGCATGCATATGAAATCTGTAAAGCTAAGATCCTAGAGGAACAACTGTGAAAAGTAATAAGAAGCTCACTAAACTGGGCAAAAGATCAAAAGAAATTGATAAAATCTATGAAAGAGAAATGGAAAGTCCCAACTGAGGTCTAAAAGATAGTGTCCCCCAAAATGTCATGTCCACCTATGTGTTAGTCTGTTCTCACGCTGCTAATAAAGACATACCCGAGACTGGGTAATTTATAAAGGAAAGAGGCTTAATTGACTCACAATTTAGCATGACTGGGGAGGTCTCAGGAAAATTAATGTATTTAATGGCACTGAACTGTACACTTAAAAATGGTTAAGATGGTGAATTTTTTTTTTTTTTTACAATCATGGCAGAAGGTGAAGCAAACATGTCCTTCACATGGTGGCAGGAAGGAAAATTAGTGCCCAGTGAAATGGGAAGCCTGTTATAAAACCATCAGATTTCATGAGAACTCACTATCATGAGAACAGGATGGGGGAACCCCCAACCCCTGCATGATTCAATTATCTCCACCTGGTCCCTCCCATGACATAGGGATTATAGGAAGTACAATTCAGGATGAGATTTGGGTGGGGACACAGCCAAACCATATCAACCCAGAATCTCAGACCTTATTTGGAAATAGTTTTTGCAGATGAAATCAGTTAAAATGAGGTGATACTGGGTTGGGGAGGGGTGGCACTAAATCCAATATGACTGGTACCTTACAAGAAGAGGAGAGACACAGACACAGAGGGATGCTGACCATGTGAAGATGGAGGAAGACATTGGAGTGATGGAACTGAATGCTGAGGAATGCCAAGAATTGCTGGCAACCACCAGAAGCTAGAAAGAAGCAAAGAAAGAATCTTCTCTGGAGCTTTTCGCCCTGCCGGCACCTTGATTTCAAACCTCTATGTGCCTTGCCCGAAAGACTGTTTCTCTGGGTCTGTCTCCCTTCCCTTCACCTCCACTTTTCAAGAAGGAATAATTCTGGCCAGGTACAGTGGCTCATGCCTGTAATCCCAGCACTTTGGGAGACTGAGGTGGGAGGATCACCTGAGACCAGGAGTTCGAGACCAGCCTGGGCAACATGGTGAAACTCCGTCTCTACCAGAAAATACAAAAAAGAAAAAAAAGGAATACTTCTTTCTGAGGTGACCCTTTCCTGGCCCCTGTCAGCCCCCAAATCAGCAGGCCATTTCTTCTGTTTCCAGCTGCCCTGGGCTTAAATACTAATGTGTTATATTAACGGAAGAAAATGGAACTGAAAGAAAGTTTGCCTAATTTGTAAAATAAAAATGAGTTTCGATCCTGGTGGCTTATGTATTATTCTTGTGAGGACTGGGTTTACATCGATCATCTTTTCCATGGCAATCGAGTGTGGAATATGGCGAAGTTAGAAATGTAATTGTGTAGACATAAAAAATTGCATCTCGATAACCATCATTGGGACACTTTTCTCAAGATGCTATCTCGGTGTCCTTCAGAGCAATAACGATATCAATTGAGAATGTAACAGAAGCAACTTAAATGTTATGCCTCGTTTACTTCTGGTGAGCCTAGTGTGCTTCAGAGCTATTGCTCATGACATAAGGTTCTGTCAGGCTGGAAACGCTTCAAGACCATTAAAAGAAAATGCCAGCCATTCCTGCTGTTCAAATATTCTTCAACTTCTAATTTAAGGCACCCACACCTAAGAATGTAATTGTGTTATTCTCTCTGATAGCTGGAATCTATCTAAGCCAAATACCTGGGAATTATGGACTATTGGGTCTACAGGAGTCCGGAAAACAAATGAGGTGGATAAAACGTGTTATTTTGTACTGGCACGTTCAACATTTGCGCTCCCTTATCGTTTCTGTGTTAAAATGTATTCAAAGATGAAAGTGCCTGAAGGGTCTTTTCTCAGCTGAATTGAAGGAGGTTGGTGAAATGCATAAATTGCCTCAGGATCTAAACTTAGAAATCTGAAAGAGAAAGACTCAGACACCTGTACTCAGAATTCTTTTCCACACTAAATTTTCTCTAGTTGATTGTCCTTTATTTATTTATTTATTTATTTAGAGATGGTGTCTCGCTCTTGCTGCCCAGGCTGGAGTGCAACGGTGCAATCTCGGCTCACTGCAACCTCCACCTCCTGGGTTCAAGCGATTCTCCTGCCTCAGCCTCCCGAGTAGCTGGGATTACAGGCATGCGCCACCACACCTGGCTAATTTTGTATTTTTAGTAGAGGTGGGGTTTCACCATGTTAAGCTGGTCTTGAACTCCTGACCTCATGTGATCTACCCACCTTGGCCTCCCGATTGTCCATTTTTGATTCAGAAAGTTATCATCTCAGTAAAGTAGGTCCCCTATACCTCTCCATTCTCTCCATGATAAACAAGTGAGACCACAGTTTAAGAAACGCAAGTTGGATCAGAAAAGGGCAATTTTAAAAGCAAATGCTGTGAAGGGTGAAGCTTCCCCTTCACACGGGTAAATTATTTCTGTTTAATGCCTGTCTTGGGAAGGATACACTTTAGGTTCAGGGACCCCATTGGCACATCAGGGCTTTGACTGGGACACAGTGCCAATTCAAACTGTCATACAGTACAGAGAGGGAAAAAAGCCCAAATCAGTTTCTATTCTTTAGTAGAAAGCAATACTGTAGTTTAAATTAGCAAGGCGCTGCTGAACCACTATTTAAAATGCGTTTGCACTGACATTCCAAGAAAGGATTTTTTTTCTTGTTTAATTGCACTGTCAGTGTGGAACGCTTTCACTTAAAACCATTCTGAGGTAGACCTTTTAATAGAAAGTGACAATTTAAATTGCCATGATAGCAGCGTAAATGGTGCTTAAAGTCATTACTAAACTGATGTCGCAGTTGGCTTCAGACCAGTTTGTTAAAGCTGAAGAAAAGGTGTTGGGGGAAGGGAGGAAAGTAACTAAATGGTGAATCATTAATTCCTTTTATATTCATTGTAATAACATTAGCTGTGATGAAGTCATCTGGCTCCCAATGGATGTAATGTACATTTCTATTGAATTCTACATTATTCCATTCTAACACTGCCCTGATTAGTGTCGATTACTGAGGAATTGCTTCAATCACAGGCATCTATTTCTCTGCAGTTACTTTTTCTTGTCTTCACTCTCATGGTCCAAAGATAGGATCTGTTGCTTCCATTTTCTGGTTTGCATTCTGAAGCACAAGTCTTGGTTTTATCCGTGGCCTTTCTTTACTCTTGCTATAATAAGTTAGATTCTCTTGGCAGCCCTTGGAAATGACTCTCACTAGCTGTCATGAACCGAATGGAACATATGAGATGAGGTCAAGGCCACCTGAGTGGGGTCATTGGTCAAACCTGATTGGTTTAACCGAACCAAGTGGTTTGCCAAACTCTTGTTTCAGCATCTGGGGGCCCAGTGGGTAGGGGCACCATAAAATGTCAGGCAGTTACTGAGTCTGTGAACCTGGAAAGGAGCTCCTAGGTGGGTTAGGGTTGAGTTTGGTACGTTGGCAACAGTGGGAGGGATGGTGGCGGGGGTCGGGAGGGACAGACGACAGAAGCCTGTGAGTCAGTAACCACTCAGCCACTTTCACGGTCTCCCACTGATTTGTCTTGCTTCTGAAACATACCCCCATACAAGTAAATTAATCATGAGGTGTTTTAGGAACAATAGGTAAACTACTTTATTATATGATTACCATGTTAAAATATACTACACACTCCTTTTTATTATGTACAAATTACCTCAAAGGCCAACAATTGTAGTTGGGCTCACAGTAGGGAAACATACTTCATATTTTAAATTTAAAACGTTATATTTAGGATGGGGTTTTTGAATCGTTTCCTGAGGTCATACAATTGAAGAGCTCTGAGAACAACTCCACACCCTTCACAATTTCCCTAAGTCACACATTGCAATTTCTGAAATTTCTATCATTCAAAATCGGAGGCAGTTATGGTGATCATCAAAGGTACGACATTAGGGTCTTAATTTGGGGGTCTTGGAATAGATTATAGAGAGACCATGAAAAACTGGCCTCTGAGTTTTGTATATATGTGTGGAGATGCATGACGCAGGAAAGAGAGCTCTTTTTTCTTAAATCAGGTTTGCAAAGGAGTTTGCAAACCAAAAATAGTTAACGACTACTAATCCAATCTGACTTTACTAAAAACTAGAAAACAGAGACCCAGAGAGGTGGTTGACTTGCCAAAGTCACTCTGATAGCTATTGGCCAGTCTACAGAACCTTGGTCTCTGATTCGTGGTCCAAAACTACCTTTTAAATTTTTTACAATTGTTCCTTTTGGAAAACAATAGATCTGCAATGCTGCACTTTTCTGAAAGCCACTCTCCTGGCAACCTCAACTCCATGGAATATAACTCTCCCTGGCAGAGGCAAAAGAGGCCTCAGAGCCACTGAAATTACTGTCACAACACTCATGCACTTTGGCCCATGAGAGAAGCCCCCGAGAGATCATTGAACACCCCATTCATTTACTTAACAAATATTTATCGAGCTAAATACTTACCAATGTTTTATTTGTACATAACTCTGGCGAATTTTGTTATCCAGTTTCACTGAAAATAGGGAATTAGGTGAAAGAGGACAGCAAAAGGCAGAGATATTGATCCAGAATTGTGAGATATTCACTCACAGGCTGACAGCAGAGGGAGAGCAAGAACATTGCCATACAATGATGTCTCTGCACCAGGAAGCAGACCATAAAAGACTTCTCATATAGTCTGTCTGTGAATGCAGGGTTGGGCAGAGTGCATTTTAGGAAGTTCATCATTTAAAGGATTAAAATGTATGCCATGAGACTATATATCTATATAGATATTTATATCATATCTATATATATCTATATAGAGATAGATACCTATATCTCTATATATCTATATCTCAATGTCCTCTCATCGGATAAACTTGGGTTTTGGACGCTGGTATCTATCACCTTAGCCACCTTAAGATAATTCTCGAAACAGAAATGGGGAGGAAGTGTAACATAAATAAGCTTGCGGTGTGTTTGAAAAGCTGAGTCCATTAGAGGAAACTGAGTCCTGGGATCCAGAAAACAGAGTCTCTTGTGTTTGAAGGGTCAAAGGAGAGAAACTGCCTGATGGATTGAGGCAGTAGTTAGTGGAGAAGACAATCTAAATGTCTTCAGAAGGGTATGACCTCTGTATTGTGTTTAGGGAATATAGGATGAGCCCTCTGGTGCTGTTGAACTCCCTAGGACTGGAAAAGGGGCAATAGTTGTGAGTTTCACAAAATATGGATACCTGGGCCAACCTGGACCCAGCACTTCTAAGACATCAGGGCACTGGAAGGGACAAACTTGTGTGACTGATGGGACCAGACACAAAGAACTGTGACCTATAGGTTGTGATATGGTTTGGCTCTGTGTCCACACCCAAATCTCATGTCAAATTGTAATCCTTGTGTGTCAAGAGAGGGACCTGGTTGGAGGTGATTGGATCATGGAGGCAGATTTTCCCCATGCTGTTCTCATGATAGTGAGTTCTCGTGAGATCTGATGGTTTACAAGTATGGTACTTCCCCCCTCGCTCGCTCGCCCGCTCTCCTGCTCTGCCATGGTAAGATGTGTTTGCTTCCCCTTCGCCTTCTGCATGATTGTAAGTTTCCTGAGGCCTCCTAGCCATGCTTTTGTACAGCTCACAGAACTGTGAATCAATTCAACCTCTTTTCCTCGTAAATTAACCAGTCTCAGGTAGTTCTTTACAGCTGTGTGAGAACAGACTAATACAGGTTGGGTGCAGCGGCTCACACATGTAATCCCAGCACTTTGGGAGGCTGAGACAGGAGGACTGTTTGAGTCCAGGAGTTTGAGACCAGCCTGGGTAACGTAGCGAGACCCTCATCTCTACAAAAACAAACAAACAACCGTGACCTATGGATGCCCATGTGCCATAAGTCGAGTACCCTTGGTTGAGCAAATCACAGAGAGAGTGGGGACACACTGGCCTGGGATAGGAGCTGGGTCCAGGGAACTTAACAGCAGCAAGAGTAACAACATTGGTCAGCAGCTATGGGAGACCAGTGTTCTTTGTAACACTGGGAGGCAGAAAGGACCAACCACAGTAATGCCAGCACCAGGCGACAGTCAGCTAGGATTTTCCATGTGGACTGTGTAAGGCCTGCAGTGTTCTCTTACTGCCTGGAGGAGTACGGGGGAGCTGAGAAGTTGCCACTGGATTTCCTGACCACCAGGCATATGCCAGCCTGAATCCTTTTTATTTTTTTATTATTTTTTTTGAGACAGAGTCTCCCAGGCTGGAGTGCAGTGGTGTGATCTCGGTTCACTGCAACCTCCGCCTCCTGGGTTCAAGCGATTCTCCTGCCTTAGCCTCCCGAGAAGCTGGAATTACAGACATGCACCACCACACCCGGCTAATTTTTTTGTATTTTTAGTAGAGACAGGGTTTCACCACATTGGACAGGCCGGTCTGCAACTCCTGACCTCAAGTGATCCGCCTGCCTCAGCCTCGCACAGTGCTGAGATTACAGGCGTGAGCCACCACATCCAGCCAGGCCTGAATCTATCCTAATTAAAGTTGGAAAAATGAAACAGACATGCCCTGTTTATACTCTGAAGTTTGTAAAAGAGTTCACAGTGAGAATACTAAGTCTCAAAAGCTGTACAGAACTACAAATTAATGAAGTGTCTTCATAAGCATCTTCTTATGTGGCCCTCACAGAAGTCCTGTGAGATGAGGATGGGGTTGACATTATTTTCTCCATTTATTAGATGAAGAAATTGAGGCTTTGTGAAGCCAAATGAATTGCTCCACTCGCATAATTATTAAGTGGTGGGCCAGGTGCAGTGGCTCACACCTGTAATCCCAGCACTTTGGGAGGCTGAGGTGGGTGGATCACTTGAGGTCAGGAGTTCGAGACCAGCCTGGCCAACATGGTGAAACCCCGTCTGTACTAAAAATACAAAAGTTAGCCAGGTGTGGTGGTGGGTGCCTGTAAGCCCAGCTACTTGGAAGGCTGAGGCAGGAGAATCACTTGAACCTGGGAGGCAGAGGTTGCAGTGAGCCGAGATCGCGCCACTGCACTCCAGCCTGGGTGACAGAGCGAGACTCTGTCTCAAAAAAAAAAAAAAAAAAAGGTAAAGCTCTGGCTACCACCTAGGCCCTTAGGCCAGTGGCCTTCTATTATGCCATGATGCCTCTCTAAAAAGGATGGATAGACCCTTTTTGTGGCTCATAAGGTTGATTATTTGGTTCTCATGACACTGCGTGAGATGTGCCTCCCTCAAACCTCATTACAACGCTGGCACATTAACCATCTGAGGTAGAAAAACGGGGAGCTGGGCATGGTGGCTCATGCCTGTAATCCCAGCACTTTGGGAGGCCGAGGCGGGCGGATCACCTGAGGTCAGGAGTTTGAGACCAGCCTGGTCAACATGGGGAAACCCCGCCTCTACTAAAAATACAAAATTAGCCAGGCATGGGGGTGCATGCCTGTAATCCCAGCTACTCAGGAGGCTCAGGCAGGAGAATCGCTTGAACCCAGGAGGTGGAGATTGCAGTGAGCCACCACTGGACTCCAGCCTGGGTTGACAGAGTGAGACTCCATCTCAAAAAAGGAAAAAGGGGGAGAGGGGGAGGTATATGGGCCCACCCAAAAATTTCAGAATTTTCCCTGATGCTGGCCTGGAAGGAGTGAATGATAGTACAGGGCTTTATTCCTAAATAACTTCAGTTTAGCCCCAGTTGTTTTTCTTGCATTAGTCCAGAAGACCCACTCAAAGAAAACTTCGGCTGAGTGCAGTGGCTTGTGCCTGTTATCCCAGCACTTTGGGAGGCTGAGGCGAGTGGGTCACTTGAGCCCACGAGCTGAAGATCAGCCTGGACAACAAAGCGAGATCCCTTCTCTACAAAAAATTTAAAAAATTGGTTGGGCTTGGTGACACACACCCGTAGTCCCAGCTACTTCAGGAGGCTGAGGTGGGAGGATTGCTTGAGCCCAGGAGGTTGAGGCTGCAGCGAGCTGTTATTGTAGCACTGCACTCCAGCCTGGGCAACAGAGGGAGACCCTGTCTCCAAAAAAAAAAAAAAAAAGAAAACCTCCCTCCACACAGCTGGGCTGTCCAGCTGCTCCTGAGTCAGGTAGGTCCAGCCCCACATCTGCACATAGGGTACCCCCTGCCTGGATGGCTTGCATCCTGACCAACCCCTGCCACCCCCGCATCCCACACTTGTCATAGAAGTGGATGCTACGTTTAGTTCATTGGGATGTCTCCAATACCACTACCATCTTGCACTGTTACTTATCTGGACTGTTGGTGTAGAATTTGTCTTCCTGTCTAGAGTGGCAGCTCTTTGAGGTCAGGGGCCCTTTTCTCAGTGGTGCCTACTTCATAGGAAGGGGCAAGTAAAATTCTTCAAATAAATGCTTTTTCTTTTATTGCAAGCATACAGCAGGTGCTCAACAAATATTTGCTAATTGCCTCCTTGGCAAGTATCCTATTCTGTAGCCAACTCCTCCCGCTTCAGAATGGGCCTTTAAAAAGGGCATATTTTGCCAGGCACGATGGCTCATGCTTGTAATCCCAACACTTTGGAGGCCGAGGCAAGTGGATCATCTGAGGTTGGGTATTCGAGACCAACCTGGCCAACATGGTGAAACCCTATCTCTGCTAAAAATACAAAAATTACCCTCACGCCTGTAATCCCAGCCACTCGGGAGGCTAAGGCAGAAGAATCACTTGAACCCGGGAGGCGGATGTTGCAGTGAGCCAAGATCACACCATTGCACTCCAGCCTGGGCAACAGAGCAAGACTCTGTCTCCAAAAAAAAAAATAAAAGGCATATTCCCAGCCTGGGCAACATAGCAGGACCTCGCCTCTACTAAAAAAAATTTAAAAATTAGCCAGGTGTGGTGGCACGTACCTATGGTCTCAGCTACTCAGGAGGCTGAGACGAAGGACTGCTTGAGCCCGGGAGGTCGAGGCTGCAGGGAGCTATGATTGCGCCACTGCACTCCAGCCTGAGCAACAGGCTGACACCCTGTCTCAAAAAATAAGTAATAATAAATACATTAAAAGGTCACATTCTGTGACTCAGTCACGCTGTTAGAGTCAAAATAAGTCATGTCATGCTTCATCAGCAAGTCATCTCAGTCCAACAGTGGTATTCGGTATTTTCTCATGCCTGATTCAAACCTCTGTAGGCTTGAGTGGGTGGCATTTTGGGGGCCATGTCACCATTACTCATCCACTCATCCAGTCAAGCAACCAAGCATTCATACATTTAGTTAATTATTCTTTCATTTGTTTAAAAAATAGCACTTACTACACATTAGACATAACATGTAACTGCTAGTTTCATTATATACCCCAATCCTCTAGAATTTCTAAATGGATAAATTTCCTAAATAAGTGACATTCTAGTAATATACAGACAATAAACAAATAGGTAAGATATATAGTATTTTAGATAGTGATATGTGCTAAGAAAGCAGGAAAAGGGATATGAAATGTCAGAGGATGGATTTTTTTTTTCCAGATAGAATCTCGCTGTGTCACCCACTGCAATGGAGTGCAGTGGCACGATCTCTGCTCACTGCTCACTGCAACCTCCGCCTCCCAGGTTCAAGCAATTCTCCTGCCTCAGCTTCCTGAGTAGCTGTGACTATAGGCGCGTACCACCACGCCCTACTAATTTTTATATTTTTAGTAGAGATGGGGTTTCACCATGTTGGCCAGGCTGGTCTGGAACTCCTGACCTCAAATGATCTGCCCACCTCAGCCTCCCACATTGTTGGGATTACAGGCATGAGCCTCTGTGCCAGCTTCAGGGGATAGACGTTTATATTCTACATAAGTTGGCCAGGGAACCAAAATCTGTATTAGTCATGGTTCTCCAGAGAAACAGAAAATAAAACCAATAGGATGAAAAAATGAGGTGGTGGGGTAAAAGAGAGATTGAAGTCTGCAGAGCAGGCCAGTAGGCTGGAGACCCAGGGAAGAGTTGATGTTTCAGCTGGAGTCTACAGGCAGTCTGGAAGTAGAATTCCTTCTTCCTGGGGGGACTGTGGTCATTTTTTTTCCCCAAGGCCTTCAGCTGATTGAATGAGGCCCACCCATATGATGGTGTGTAATCTGCTTTGCTCAAAGTCTACAAACGAGGTGGCTTTTGAGGAAAAAAAAAAAATCTGCAGAAAGTGAGGAAATGAGTCATGCAAATAAACATCTGGGAAAAAGAAATCTAGGTAGCATGAGAAGCAAGTCCAAAGGCCTTGAGGTAGACATGTGCTGGACATGCTGCTGGAATAGAGTGACTGTGATGGTTAATAGTGTCAATTTGATTGGATTGAAGGATGCAAAGTGTGGTTCCTGGATGTGTTTGTGACGGTGTTGCCAAAGGAGATTAACATCTGAGTCAGTGGACTGGGAGAGGCAGACCCGCCCTCAATCTGGGTGGGCACCATCTAATCAGCTGCCAGTGTGGCTAGAATAAAGCAGGTGGGAGAAGATGGAAGAGCAGACTGGCTGAGTCTTCTGGCCTTCATCTTTCTCCCATGCTGGATGCTTCCTGCCCTCAAACATTGGACTCCAAGTTCTTCAGCTTGTGGACTCTTAGACCAGTGGTTTGCTGGGGCTCTTGGGCCTTTGGCCGCAGACTGAAGGCTGCACTGCCAGCTTCCCTACTTTTGAGGTTTTGGGACTCAGACTGGCTTCTTTGCTCCTCTACTTGCAGACTGTCGTGGGACTTTACCTTGTGCTCATGAGAGTCAATACTCCCTAATAAACTCCCTTTCATAGACACATCTATCCTATTAGTTCTGTCCCTCTAGAGAACCCTGACTAATACAGTGACCAAGGGTGAGAGCAATGGAGATTTGAAGTCCAGGGCGCAGAGCATGCAGGACCTTGCAGGTCTTAAAACAACTCGAGTGTTATTCTGAGAAAATGGAGCAGAGGGATTGAACAAAGGAATAACACTATTTGACTTATGTTTTAACAAAATTGTTGGCAGCTGTGGTGAGAACAGAGTGCAGGTGGGCAAGGACAGAAGCAAGAAACCGTTTGGGAGGCTATTTGAATAGCCCAGGTGAGAAATGGTGGTGGCTTAGATCTTGGTAGCAGTCAGAGAGAGGGAAAGGTCAAGGGAAATGGCCGAATTCTGTCGATCATTTGAAAATATAGCCAAGAAGATTTGCTGACAGGCTGGATGTGGGTTATGGGAGAAAGAAAGGAATCGAGGATGACACTAAGGTTTTTGTCCTGAGCTAGTGCAGCTGAGGTGAGGAAGTTTGCAGGAGTAGCTTGAAGTAGAGGGGAGGGTACACATCCAAGGCTCTGTTTGGGACAGGCAAGTGGGGTGCCTAACACATATCCAGATGGAGATGTCTAGTAGACAGTTGGATGTACAGCTCAGGAGGGAGACAGGTTCAGGCTTGAGATATAAACTGGGGAGTTATCAACATATAGATGGCTTTAAAGTCCTGAAACACTAAAGGAGATGACGTAGAAAGTGAGCGTAGATACAAAAGAGGTTTAAGGATTAAACTTTGGGGCACCTCAACACTTGGAAGTTGGGAAAATGAAGAGGACCCAGCAAATGGGACAAGAAAGAGTGCTCAAAAAGAGAAACCAAGGAGGACTCCATCTCAAAAAAAAAAAAAAAAAAAAAAGCCAGGTCAGGCACGGTAGCTCACACTTGCCACTCCAGTGATTTGGGAGGCTGAGGTGGGAGGATTGCTTGAGCCTAGGAGTTTGAGACCAGCCTGGGAAACATACCAAGACCCTGTCTCTACAAAAAATTTAAAAATTAGCCAGGCTAGGCTGGGCGCAGTGGCTCATGCCTGTAATCCCAGCACTTTGAGAGGCTGAGGTGGGCAGATCACTGGAGGTCAGGAGTTCAAGACCATCCTGGCCAACAGGGTGAAACCCCGTCTCTACTAAAAATACAAAAATTAGCCAGGCGTGGTGGCAGGCGCCTGTAATCCCAGCTGCTCTGGAGGCTGAGGCAGGAGAATGGCTTGAACCCGGGAGACAGAGGTTGCAGTGAGCCGAGATCACACCACTGCACTCCAGCCTGGGTGACAGAGCGAGACTCTGTCTCAAAGAAAAAAAAATTATCCAGGCATGGTGGTGCACACCTGTAGTCCAAGCTACTCTGGAGGCTGAGGCGGGAGGATTGTTTGAGCCCAGGTCAAGGTTGCAGTGAGCTATGATAGTGCCACTGCGTTCCAGCCTGGGCAACAGAGCCAGAACCTTTCTCAAAAAGAGAGAGAGAGGAGACAGCTGGGCATGGTGATGCACACCTGGAGTCCCAGCTACTTGGGAGGCTGAGCCAGGAGTTTAAGGCTATAGTGTGTTGTGATGCTTGAGCCTGTGAATAGCCATTGTACTCCAGCCTGGGCAACATAGCGAGACCCTGTCTCTTTAAAATAATAAAAGAAGGCAAAAGAAGTGAGTGGGGTATTGTGGGAGCCAAGGAGTACAGTATTTCAAGGGGAAAGTGATCAACATGTCAAATGCTGCCACTAAGGACTGACAAGTGACCACTGGACTTGGCAAATGTTGGAGAGCTTTTGTGACTAGGGCAGTTGCAGTTTGGTAGAGAGATGAGGCCTGATTGGGTAGGTTCATGGGAGAATAGAAGCAGAGAAATTAGAGACAATAAACAGAAGCAACTTTTTTTTTTTTTTTTTTGAGATGGAGTCTCTCTCTCTCTCTTGCCCAGGCTGGAGTGCAATGGCACAATCTCGGCTCACTGCAACCTCCACCTCCCGGGTTCAAGCGATTCTCCCACCTCAGCCTCCTGAGTAGCTGAGATTACAGGCGCCTGCCACCACGCCCGGCTAATTTTTGTATTGTTAGTAGAGACGGGGTTTTGCCATGTTGGTCAGGCTGGTCTCAAACTCGTGACCTCGTGATCCACCCGCCTTGGCCTCCCAAAGTGCTGGGATTACAGGCGTGAGCCACCGTGACCGGGCTTTTTTTTTTTTTTTTTTTTTTTTTTTTTTTAAGGCTGGAGTATTGAGCAGAGCACAGACGGGCTGGAGTGCAGTGGCACAATCATAGCTCACTGCAGTCTTGAACTCCTGGGCTTAGGCAATCCTCCCACCTCAGCCTCCCGAGCAGCTAGGACTACCGGCTCACACACCACTATACCCAGGTACATTTTTATTTTTTTTCTAGAGACAGGGTGTCACTGTGTTGCTCAGGCTGGTGGTCTCCAGCTCCTGGCCTCAAGCAATCTTCTTATCTCAGCCTCCTGAGTCACTGGGATTACAGGCATCAGCCACAGGGCCTGGCCCAGAAGCAACTCTTATTAATTAATATCAAAGAAATAGTAGCACATGTGTGCTGATGGGAATGATGCGGTAAATAGGAGAAAACTGGTGATGTGGTAGAGAGGAAAGTATTGCCATAGCCTGTTCTTGAGAGGGGATAGAATCTAGCACGCAGTGGAGAGGCTGCGGTTGGCCAGGAACATAAGTCATTCACCTTATTGGAGAGGAAGTGGAGTATCACGGGTTCAGATGCAGGGGGAAGGGAAGCTGCTATGCTGGGAACTTGTGCACATGCTCTTCTAATAATTTCCATTTCCTCAGTGAGGTAGGAAGCAAAGTCAGGCTCAGCTGAGAGAGTGAAAATAGAGGAGGAGAGGTTGAAAGTTTGAGGAGAGAGTTAAAATATCCAGTGCTAAATTTTGCTTGGATTTCTACACGTCGGAAGGAAGCTCTTCAGTAGTCAGAGCACAAGACATACCAAGCCCAGGAGGGAGTTAAAGGAAAGTCTGAAGTTCACTGTAAGATCAGTGTTCACAGAAGGGAGGGAAGAGGGGAGTGCAAACGACGCCAGGATGCCCGCAGCAAGACCGGAAGTACCCCTAAGTGGACAAAGGGCATACCAGGTAGGGGGCCAGAGATACCAGTAATGGGGGCCCGAGTTAGACCCTATTGTGAGGTCTGTCAGTGCCTCCAGGAAGCGATAGATAAAGGGCATTCCCTCCATTGTGCCCGTTTACTCCCTTCAAATGGAAGATGGGATGTAGAAGGTCAGGTAGGCCAGGAAGAAACATTTGTTTGCAGGGCCCCCCACCTCCAAGTGGCTGGCCCAGCTTCCCCGTTAACACAGGGTGTGCTGTGATGATTATGCCTGTGAATAGCCATTATACTCCAGCCTGGGCAACACAGCCAGACCCCATCTCTTTAAAAATAAAATAGTAAAAAAATGAAAGAGAGAAGGCAAAAGAGGTGAGTGAGATATTGTGGGAGCCAAGGAATAAAGTATTTCAAGGGGAAGGTGAAAGTATTTCAAGGGGAAAGTGGCCTAGCTCCTCCATTAACACATGGCAATGGGGTGGGCGGCAGGGGGATGCTATAAGGAAGGAGAGAAAGATGATCTTCTGCACTTGAAGAAGCTCCCACTGTGAGAAGGCTGTGGTTCTCAAGTGTGATCCCCAACCAGCAGCATCGGTTTCACCTGGGAAATTGTTAGAAATGCACATTATCGGGCCCCACCCCAAACCTGCTGCTATGGTTTGAAGGCAACCCCTCCAAAATTCATGTGGAGAGGGAATCCCCATAGTGGTGGTATTAAGAGATGGGGCCTTTCAGAGCTGTTAAGCCACGAGGGCTCTGCTGTCATGAATGGATCCATGCCATATAAAAGGGCTGCAGGGAACGGCTTAGGCCTTTTTTGCCCCTCTGCCCTCTACTATGTGAGGGTGACGCTAGGACAAGACACCACCCATGGAGCAGGCCCTCACCGGACACTAAACCTGTCAGTGATCTTGGACTTCCCAGCCTCCAGAACTGTGAGGCATCATTTCTGTTCTTTATAAATAACTCAGCCTCAGGTATTTTGTTATAAATAACTGAGTCTCAGGTATTTTGTTATAGCAGCACTACAGGACTAAGACATCTAGTAACTCAGAAACTCCGAGTGCAGTGAGGCCCAACAAGCTGTGTTTTAACATGATCATTGGTATGTACACCAAAGTTTGAGAAACAGCGCTTGAAGGCAGCCTGTAGCAGTTTCTGTCTGTTCTTATCCAGTACTGCCACCTATTGGGCAAGCTCTTCAGAAGCTCTGAGGTTAATACAAACATTAGGAAAAACAAAACGGAATTTCCTTTTTCAATATTAAATAACTTTACAAAGCAAAAGCAAACCCTTTGCATTATGCAAACACTAATTTTCCGTGGTTGTAATGAGTGTGTTTAGACTCTTCTGTTTCTTTCATAAAACATTTTGTACCCGCTTTCCATGTATTCACCTAGTAAAATATAGAGTTAGTATTTTTGTTATAATATTCCATCAGGATAAAATTACGTAGTCACAGTGACCACACATTTCAAAGTAAACTGGATGCATGGTCTGGCCAAGCATAAACAAGTGAAGACAATGTGACCTAATATTTGGAATTCATACCATCTGTAGAAATCTTAGATGTTTGTTATATCACAAATTAGTCTGTTGTTCCATGGTTTTATATGCTTGAGCTATTTCTGGTTTTCAGTAGTTACTATCAATAAGGCAATAAGTACCATGTTACTATAGCTGGGTGGTTATTTCTTTGGGATTATAATCTCTAAAGTAAAATCTCTAGCCCAAAAGGTATAATAGCAGACAGCATTATTTTAAATAAGTTAAAAAAAAAAAACTAGAAATAACCCAAAGGTGTTTGCAACAACCTTATCACAACATAGTGCCAAGGAATCTTGCCAAGGTTCCTGGCTTCCCAGCATCTTTGGAAGCTTTGTTAGTCCTGCCTCCCTGGTAGAAGCCAGGAAACTTGCTTTCTCAGCTTCCTTTGCAGACAGTTCACACACAACCCAGGGCTCATCCATCAGCCATCTCAAAATCGGACTGATTCCAAAGTGAGCAATGTGCAGAAGCAGGAAACACATGGAACCTACTTTCTGGTGAGGGTGGCACCGGCGTCACCCAGTGACGCGGTTTGAGCAGTACTCCTGGCTGGGTAACCTTTAAGTCCCACACTCTGGCCCTCAGAGATCTGCGAACTAACTTTCTTTGTTTGTTTGTTTGTTCGTTTGAGACAGAGTCTCATTCTGTCGCCCAGGCTGGAACGCAGTGGTACAAACTCGGCTCACTGCAACCGCCACCTCCTGGGTTCAAGCAATTCTCCCGCCTCAGCCTCCCGAGTAGCTGGGACTACAGGTACCCACAACCATGTCCAGCTAATTTTTTGTATTTTTAGTAGAGATGGGGTTCCACCATGTTGGCCAGGCTGGTCTCAAACTCCTGACCTCAGGTGATCTGCCCACCTCGGCCTCCCAAAGTGCCGAGCTTACAGGCGTGAGCCACTGCGCCTAGCCCGTGAACTAATCTTCTTTAATAAACTCCCTCTTGGGCCAGGTGCAGTGGCTCATGCCTATAATCCCAGCACTTTGGGAGGCCGAGGCGGGTGGATCACCTGAGGTCAGGAATTCGAGACCAGCCTGGCCAGCATGGTGAAACCCTGTCTCTACTAAAAATACAAAAATTAGCCGGGTGTAGTAGCAAGTGCCTGTAATCTCAGCTACTTGGGAGGCTGAGGCGGGAGAATCGCTTGAACCCGGGAGGCAGAAGTTGCAGTGAGCCTAGATCGTGCCATTGCACTCCAGCCTGGGCAACAAGAGCAAAACTCTGTCTCAAAAATAAATAGAAATAAACTCCCTCTCTGCCTGCATGATTGTTCTAGTACTTTTGCTACGTTACAAATCAACCTAAAACTTAGTGGATTATGTAGTTTAAGTAGGGTTTCTCAATCTCAGCACAGTTGGCATTTGGGACCAGATAATTCTTTGTCCTGGAGGCTGTCCTGTATCCTGCAGGATGGTTAGCAGCACCGCTGGTCTCCACCCACTGGAAGCAAGTACCACCATGCACCCACCCCCAAGTTATGACAATATCTCCAGGCATTGCCACACATCCCGGGGCGGGGGGGAGGGCAGCGTGGTGCAAAATCTCCCCCAGTTGAGAATTACTGGCTTAAAGCAACATTCAAGTATTGAGGACTGTATTAGCTGGGAGGGTCTGGCTTAGTGTGATTCATGCAGTTGTAGTCAAATGGTAGTTAGAGCTGGACCAGTGGGGGACTGTAGCAGCGGGGGGCTGGCTGGAAATCTTTTTCTTCTCATGTAGCGTCAAGGGCTCTTCCCGTGATCTCTTTGTATGAGCTTGTTTGGGCTTTGTCATAGCATAGTGACGTCAGGTTAGTTTAACTACTTGTATAGAAGCTCTGGGCTCCAAAGGGGTGTGTCAAAAAACTAGGTAATGCCTCTTAAGACCTAGCCTCAGAAATCACATGTTACCATTTCCACCATAGTCACAAGATTCAAGGGGAGGGAACACAGACGCCACCTCTCCATGGGAAGAATGCCAAAGTTACATTATAAGGTCATGTGGAATGGGAGACATTGTTAAGACTTTCTTTAGGAAAATCTCATCTGTCCCAGTGATCAACATCACTACTTATCAGGGAAATGCAAATTAAAACCATGAGCTACCTCTACAAATCCCCAGAATGGCTAAAAATAAAAAGGCTTTTAATACTAGGTATTGGCAAGGATGTGGAGCAACTGGAACTCTCATACATTGCTGATGGGAATATAAATTGGTACAACCACTGTGGAAACATTATTTAACTGTATCTACCAAAGCTAAATACATGCCTGGTCTATGGCCCAACAGTCTCTTTCCTAGGTTTGCTCCTAAGAGAAATAAATGCATATGTATACCAAAAGACATGAATGAGAATGTTCCTAGAAGTTTTATTCAGCATAACTAAAAACTGGAAAAGAACCAAATGTCTGTCAGTAGGTGAATGAATATGTGATCTATTCATCCAATAGAACATTACACTGCAGTACAAAAGGACAACTTACATACACAACAAGGGTGAATCTCCTAACTGTATGTTCAGAAAAGGAAGTCAGACACATACATATGGTGTAATTCCATGTATATAATGTTCAAAAACAGGAAAACTAATCGATGATGATAGAAATCAGAGGAAATGGTTACTTGTAGTGGGAAGAGGGGATTCATACTGGGAAGAGGCACAAAGAACTTCTGGAAGACTGAGGATCATCTATATTTTGGTCCAGGTGGTGATTACACAAGTGTATACACATGTAAAAGTTAAGGTGTATAATGTACTAACGCTCTTTGAGTACTTTATTCCATTCCTCAATAAAAAGTAGAAATAGGCCGGGCACGGTGGCTCATGCCTGTAATCCCAGCACTTTGGGAGGCCGAGGCAGGCGGATCACCTGAGGTCGGGAGTTCAAGACCAGCCTGACCAACATGGAGAAACCCCGTCTCTACTAAAAATACAAAAATTAACTGGGTGTGGTGGCACATGCCTGTAATCCCAGCTACTTGGGATGCTGAGGCAGAAGAATCACTTGAACCTGGGAGGCGGAGGTTGCAGTGAGCCAAGATCGTGCCATTACACTCCAGCCTGGGCAACAAAAGCGAAACTCTTTCTAAAAAAAAAAAAAAGAAAGAAAATTCCTTTGCTGTTTAAAAGTAGTTAGTATATTCTATCAGTTAAACTAAGACCTTCACCCTTCACCTCAGGAAGATGGTGACCCTCGCTGCTGGGAGGTCCAGGCTCACACAGCAGCCACAGTGTTCCTGTGAGGCCTGCCCCTCTGCCAGTTAGGCCCTCTAGATAACCATTTCCACTAGGGATGCACCCAGGAGAATTTTCCTAGAGGAGAGAAGTACACAATCAAGCACTGTAACCATAAAATATTAAAAGCTTGGCAACCAAAAAATGTATCAGTGAATAGCAGATTATACACAGCTGAAAGATAAACCAGGAATCTGAAGGCTATATTGAGAAATTTTCCCAGAACAGAGCATAGAGATAAAGGGATGAAAAGAGTGAAGAAAATTATAAAGACACATGGAGAAAAGATTCAGTAGTTACAAATTCCTCTAAAAGAATTTCCAGAAGGAGATAATTGAAGCAATATTCAAAAAATAATAGTCAACAAATTCCTGGAACAGCACCAAAACACAAGTCCTTAGATTGAGAGAGACCTCTCTGAATGCTAATCAGGATTTACAAAAAAAAAAAAGAAAAACATAGACACTGTGGTAAATTTTCAGAACAAGAAGGATGAAGAGCTACCAAAAAGTTACCAGAACAAAAAGACCCCCCAAAAATGAGAACGAGATTAACATGAGACTTCCCATCAGCAAAATAGATGCAAATATATTGATCATTGCTGAAGTCAAGGGAGGGATATCTGGGGTCTCACTGTGTTATTCCTTCTACTTTTCTGTAAGATTAAAATTTTTCAGAGTAAAAAGATGTTTTTTTGTTTTTTGCGGTTTTTTTATGGATGCAAGAAGATAATAGAGTAATAGTTGCTAAGTGCTGAGGGAGAATATCTTTGGTTTTTTTTGCTTGTTTGTCTGTTTTTGAGATGGAGTTTCGCTCTTGTTGCCCGGACTGGAGTGTAGCGGCACAATCTCGGCTCACTGCAAGCTCCGCCTCCCGGGTTCAAGTGATTCTCCTGCCTCAGTCTCCCGAGTAGCTGGGATTACAGGCACCCGCCACCATGCCCAGCTAATTTTTTGTATTTTTAGTAGAGATAGAGTTTCACCGTGTTGGCCAGGCTGGTCTGGAACTCCTGACCTCAGGTGATCCACCTGCCTCAACCTCCCAAAGGGCACATTCTGCCAGGGAAAATATCTTTGAACTTCAAATTCTATATCTATTAACATTGTCCTTCGAGAATGAGGGCAAAATAAAAACATCCTCAGATTACAAGGACTCAGACATTTGATCATAACAGATGCTCCAAGAGCACTTCAGTAAGAGAAAAATGAAACCAGGCTGGGCACAGTGGCTCACGCCTGTAATTCCTACACTTTAGGAGGCCAAAGCGGGAGGATCGCTTGATCTCAGGAGTTCAAGACCAGCTTGGGCAACATAGTGAGATCCCATTTCTACAAAAAATACAAAAATAAACAGTCAGGAGTGGTGGCACATGCCTGTGATCCCAGCTACTCAGGAGGCTGAGGTGGGAGGATCGCTTGAGCCCAAGAGGTTGAGGCTACAATGAGCTGAGATCACATCACTGCACTCCAGCCTGGGTGACAGAGTGAGACTCTTTCTCAAAAAAAAAAAAATTAAAAAATGAAACCAATGAGAAGTGTGAGACTTCCAAATTGGCTGTTCTTTTTCAATATCATTTTGATTATTCTGAGCCCCTTACATTCCATATGAATTTAAGGATCAACTTTTTTCATATCTGCAAAAAGACCATTAAAATGTAATATTAAATGTATTAAATCTTTTTAAAATTGTGGATATTATTGCCATCTTAACAATATTAAATTTTCCAGTTCATAAAAAAAAAAAGAAATGGTAGGATGCCAGAAGCAATAGACAACAAAGAAATTAATAAGATACCGGTAGGTCTAAATTATTGCTTATAAAATTCATAGTCTTTAATACCAAACTGTAACTAAAATTCAAGATATATCAACATGGAAGAGATAGGAGAGGGAGGAAAGGAACTCAAACCTTTTTTTTTTTTTTTTTTGAGATGGAGTCTCACTGTCGCCCAGGCTGGAGTGCAGTGGTGTGATCTCAGCTCACTGCAACCTCCGCCTACTGGGTTCAAGCGATCCTTTCACCTCAGCCTCCTGAGTAGCTGGGATTACAGGCACGTGCTACCATGCCCAGCTAATTTTTGTATTTTAGTAGAGACATGGTTTTGCCATGTTGCCCTGACTGGTCTCGAACTCCTGGCCTCAAGTGATCCACCTGCCTTGGCCTCCCAAAGTGCCGGGATTATAGGTGTGAGCCACCACACGCAGCTGGAAATAAAAGCTTTCTAAAGGTCTGATTTTGTTCAGGTTGGTTATACTGGAACTAACTGACCCTTAAACTAGTGCTCCTCAAACTTTAATACGTATGCAAATCATCTGCAGAATTTTGTTAAAGAGCAGTTTCTGATTCAGCAAGTCCCAGGTGGACCTGAGATTTTGCATTTAAAACGAACCCACAGACCACACATTGAGTAGCAAGACTTTAGACAAAACAGTGGTTCTGTACTGTGTCGATTCAGGGGGAACATATGCTAAGCTTTCCTCACTGTGTTTCAAAAATGTAAGAAATGATGGTGTGTTTCGGAAAATACTCAAGGACATGATTTTTAAAATTCATGGACTGGAAACTTAGTGGAAACCCATAGCAATAAGTGGGAGCTTAACGCACTGGCCCATAGCACCCAGGACCTGACACAAATAGCAAGGTCTGGAATTTCAACTCCAAGGAATAAGGAACTACTGCACACCTATTCACAGGAAAACTGATGAACTGAGCTCCTGCTCGACCAGCTATGTTTGAAAAATTCTTACGTAGCTGCTTGAGAGTGCAACTAGAAACAAAGTTCTTGCCTGTGATAGAGTGGAAAAGCAGAGATATTTACACAGCAGGTACCAGGAATACATTTCATGCAAGCTCCTGGTTTGGAATTGTGATATACTCACAGGGCGAGAGCCCAGAGCCACTGAACTTTGTTCTCAGGACACTGGGCTGAAGCAATCATAAAACCATTTTCCAGGGAGAGTGAGAAAGAAAAAAAGCCTCCATGTAAGATGAGCACTCAAAAAAAAAAAATTACAAAGGCTACAATGAAACCCAACATATAAGAAGATTCACATAAAAGAAAATAGAAGTAATAGAGCAATCTGGAAAGGATTTAAAAATGAGTGCAGTTAAAGTCAACAAACAGGCCAGGCACGGTGGCTCACGCCTGTAATCCCAGCACTTTGGGAGGCCAAGGCAGGCAGATCACCTGAGTTCGGGAGTTTGAGACCAGCCTGAGCAACATGGAGAAACCCCATCTCTATTTAAAAAATACAGAATTAGTCAGGCGTGGTGACGCATGCCTGCAATCCTAGCTACTCGGGAGGCTGAGGAAAGAGAATGGCTTGAACCTGAGAGGCAGAGGTTGCGGTGAGCTGAGGTCATGCCATTGCACTCCAGCCTGGGCAACAAGAGCAAAACTCAGTCTCAAAAAAAAAAAAAAAAAATTAATTAAAAAAAAAAGCAGGTGGTTATGAATCAAGAATAGATGAAACTTAGCCAGGTGCAGTGGCTCACGCCTATAATCCCAGCACTTTGGGAGGCTGAGGTGTGCGGATCACTTGAGGCCAGGAGTTCGAGACCAGCCTGGCAAACATGTTAAAACCCAGTCTCTACTAAAAATTAAAAAAAAAAAAAAAAAAAGCTGGGCATGGTGGCGCACGCCTGTAGTCCCAGCTACTTGGGAGGCTGAGGCAGGAGAATTGCTTGAACCTGGGAGGCAGAGGTTGCAGTAATCCGAGATTACACCACTGCACTCCAGCCTGGGCAACAGAGCAAGACTCTGTCTCAAAAAAAATAAAAATAAAAATAGATGAAATCTTGGAAACCTTTTTAAAGCCACTGAACTCCAGCTAGGAAAAGAAAAATCTCTCTAGATATTTTCAACAGAGGCATTTTTATAGAAGGAATTTATTACACAGGTGACAGAGGAACTTAGAAGCCAAGAGGAGATGGTGAGACATCCCAGAGATTCAAAACAGGAAAAAAAGCTGCTACCTCCCCTGTGGCTAAAGGGACAGCAGAAGGAGGGTGTGTTACCAGAATCAAGCATTTAGAGCTATCTGATCGGGGTAGAACCACAGCAGGATCTGAGACCATGGAAGGTGCAGCTATCTGGCAGGAGATGGAGACACAGTCTCTTCCAGAGACATTGCTCAAAGCAGAGACAGAGGGAGAGAAATACCCTAGTTTCACTCTTATCTCTCCCTCAAGTCATCTGCCAATACTTCCCACAGGCCAAACTTACACAGAAAAGACCATGGGGTATATAGTTCCCTGCAGCACAGCACAGGGCAGAGTAGGATGGGGAATGAATCTGGGGACAAAGTAACAACTGCCCAGCATAATAAGATAAACAAGAGAATGGACACAAAGAGTAAGTTTGTGATTTAGAAGGCTGAGCTGAGGAAGTCATCCAGAGTCAGTGATAAAGAGATGAAAAATATGAAAAAGTAGTTCAGAGCTAGGGGGATAGATTGAAAAGCACCAAAACATATTTAATATAAGTTCCAGAGAGAGAGAGAAACTATTTAAGGTGATGATGTCTGAGAATTTTCCAGAACCAAAGAAAGACAGCGCCCCTAGACTTAAAAAGCTATTTCTGGGAAAGATGGGCTGTACTATTTATACCAACCGTCCCACTGAAAACAACTAAATATGTGATATAAAATTTTATTTTTTTATTGTTTTATTTTCATGCTGTTTTAAGGACTTTATAAAATTGTAAATCTTTTTTTTTTTAAGAGATGGGGGTCTCACTATGTTGCCTAAGCTGGTCTCGAACTCCCTGGCCTCAAGCGATCCTCCTGCCTCAGGCTCCTGAGTAGACAGGAATACAGATGCGGGCCGCTGCACTTGGCTTAAAATTTTAAATCTTAAGAGCATTAAAAAGCTAATGAAATTAAGTAAATTCCAGGCTAAGCTCCAAGAAAAAAGCAGAAGCCTATAGAAAGATAATTTTAAAGCACAAAACAATGCTTACCCCAAGGTGGTATGCTAATAAGAAATACTTGTGCTTCAATTTTAGTGGATTAATGAGAAAATTTGGACATAAAACAATGTCAGGGCCTGCCCAAGGTAGAGAAAATAACAGGAGGCCTTTTACAGGCTAAGCTGGGATTGCACTGGCTTAGCGATATTTGGAGCAGGAAGAAAAGGAAAAGGAAAAAAATCTTGTGCCCATGAAGCTGGCTTTTGTGTGAATTTGCAGCACAAGTTCAGTGTCTGGGTAGTTCAGAGAAATTACAATTGTATCCTCATCTAAAATGGTCCCAGATGAGGAGTAATCCAAGAAGAAAAAGTAAATGCAAAATCTTTTTGAGAAAAGCAGCTTCATCTTGGGCTTCAGTGAATCTCCAAAATAATTTTTCAAGTACAGCGACCAGTATAAAGTAAAAAATATTGGCTTACACCTGTAAGTGCTTTGGGAAGCTGAGGCAGGAGGCTCCCTTGAGCCCCAGGAGTTGGAGACCAGCTTGGACAACATAACAAGACCTCGTCTCTACAAAAAATAAAATTAGCCAGAGAGTGGTGGTGCATAACTGTGGTCCCAGATACTCAGGAGGCTGAGGCAGGAGGATTGCTTGAGCCCAGGAGTTGGAGGCTACCATGAGCTACGATCATGCCACCACACTCCAGCCTGGGTAACAGAGCAAGACCGTGTCTCTATAAAAAAAAAAAAAAAAAAAAAAAATTAATAATAGCCAAACAGGAGAACAAGGCACCAGGAGTGGGAGCCAGTTGAAACAACTGACTACAGAAACAGACATACCAAAACTTCAGACAGAGACTAATTTTTTTTTTTTTAAGATGGAGTCTCACTCTCTTGCCCGGGCTGGAGTGCAGTGGCACAGTCTTGGCTCACTGTAATCTCCGTCTCCCGGGTTCAAGCGATTCTCCCACCTCGGCCTCCCGAGTAGCTGGGATTACAGACGTGCACCAACACGCCCCATTGATTTTTGTATTTTTAGTAGAGACGGGGCTTCACCATGTTGGCCAGGCTGGTCTTGAACTCCTGACCTCAGGTGATCCATCTGTCTCGGCCTCCCAAAGTGTGGGATTACAGGCATGAGCCACCATGCCTGGCCGAGACCAATTTTTTAAATACTTAATTTATTTAAAGAATAAAAGACATGATTTAAAATATCTGCAAGAAGAAACAACTCTAAACAGTGATCCTTCTTGGTTTCTAATACCATATTCTCCAGTGAAAGGAACCAGGGGCTTGGCGCAGTGGCTCATGCTTGTAATCCCAGCACTTTGGGAGGCCAGGGCAGGCAGATCACAAGGTCAAGAGGTTGAGACCATCCTGACCAACATGGTGAAACCCTGTCTCTACTAAAAATACAAAAATTAGCTGGGCGTGGTAGCATGCACCTGTAATCTCAGCTACTCGGGAGGCTGAGGCAGGAGAATCGCTTGAACCGGGGAGGCAGAGGTTGCAGTGAGCCAAGATTGCGCCACAGCACTCCAGCCTGGGTGACAGAGTGAGACTCTGTCTCAAAAAAAAAAAAAGGAACCCGGGGTTCTTTAGAGAAATTGTTGATTCTAGGACTGGGGCGGGAAGAATACAAAATGAGCCTGGAGCATCTTGAAGGGCCAGAGATAAGGAAGTGCTCAAACAACAAAATGCTGGGGCTGTGGCAAAGGGACACGGGAGGCACCTGAGGGGAGCTAGCAATGGCCAAAGCTGGAACAATTTGGACAGGGGAAATAAAATGAAGAATGTAGTGCTGAATTATAACCTGAAGCATAAAAGAAATTTCCGGCCAGGTGCAGTAGCTTATGTCTATAATCCCAGCACTTTGGGAGGCCAAGGTGGGCAGATCACCTGAGATTAGGAGTTTGAGACCAGCCTGACCAACATGGTGAAACCCCGTCTCTACTAAAAATATAAAAAATTAGCCGGGCGTGGTGGCGCATGACTGTAATCTCAGCTATCCGGGAGGCTGAGGCAGGAGAATCACTTGAACTGGGGAGGTGGAGGTTGCAGTGAGCTGAGATGGTGCCACTGCACTCCAGCCTGGGTGACAGAGACTCTGTCAAAAAAAAAAAAACCATGACTCAACAGTAATATAAACACTTGAAAAAATTAATAAATGAAATGAGGCAGAATGGACAGTCTCCCATATGGAAGAATTCTACATGATTTATGTAGATACGCACTCCCCAGGGAGGTGAAACTTAACTCCCCACACCTTAAGTACAGGCTGTGCTTAGAGTTTTACTTCCAATGAGGACAGTATTAAAAGACTGGGGTGGAAAATAACAGCAGAGAAACCTCACAAGCACCATCTTGGCCAGGTGATCAAGGTTAATGTAATCTGTGACAAGTCACATTGATAGCATGTGTCCTTGATGGTGATGTGATGAGGGCCCATCACCTCTGTGGCCTCCTTCCTAAAAACCTGTAACCTTAGTCTAACCATGAGAAAAATATCAGACAAGCTTAATTTGAGGAATAGTCTGCAAAATACATGACCAGTACTCCTCAAAACAGTCAAGGTCACCAAAAATAGGTGAAGTGTGAGGGACCGTCGCAGTCCAGAGGAGGCTAAGAAGACATGATGACTATACAAAACATATCTGAGGGCCGGGCGCGGTGGCTCACGCCTGTAATCCCAGCACTTTGGGAGGCCGAGACCATCCTGGCTAACACGGTGAAACCCCGTCTCTACTAAAAATACAAAAAATTAGCCGAGCGTAGTGGCGGGCGCCTGTAGTCCCAGCTACTCCGGAGGCTGAGGCTGGAGAATGGCGCGAACCCGGGAGGCGGAGCTTGCGGTGAGCCGAGATCTCGCCACTGCACTCCAGCCTGGGCGACAGAGCGAGACTCCATATCAAAAAAAAAAAAAAAAAGGTATCTGGGAGGGATCCTGGAACACAGAAAAGACATTGAGGGAAGCTACTGAAATATGAATAAAGTCAGGAATGTAATAATATCAGTATTGGCTTATTAGGTGCAACAAATGTACCATAATGTAAGATGTTAACAATAGGCAAGACTGAAGGCACGGTATATGGGAACTCTCTGTACTATCTTTGCAGCTTGAACTTTCTGTACTATCTTTGCAACTTTTCTGTCAATCTGAAACTATTCTCTTTGGGAGGCCAAGGTGGGTGGATCACTTGAGGTCAGGACTTTGAGACCAGCCTGGCCAACATGCTGAAACCCGCATCTCTACTGAAAATACAGAAATTAGCTGGGTATAGGAGCACATGCCTGTAATCTCAGCTTCTTGGGAGGCTGAGGCAGGAGAATTGCTTGAACCCTGGAGGCAGAGGTTGCAGTGTGCCAAGATCATCCCACTGCACTCCAGCCTGGGCAACAGAGCGAGACTCCATCTCAAAAATAAAATAAACTATTCTAAAATCAAAAGTTTACTTTGTTTAAAAAAAAGATGACCCCAAAACTTGGAAAAACAAACATACTTTCGTATAAAAAGATGACCCCAAATACTTGGAAAAACAAAATAGAACTTCTAGAAATAAAAAAACAGTAAGCAAAATTGAAAATTCAATGGATAGGTTTAACAGTAAATAACATAGAGATGAAGAAACAGCCAATTGGAAGATGGTTCAGAAAACATTATCCAGAATTTAGCATACAGACAAAAACAAAATACGAAAGAGAAGTTAACATGGGAAATAATGTGAGAAGTCTAACATACATGTAGTTGGAGTTCCAGAAGGAAAAGAGAGAGCAACAATTAGGTAGAGGCATATTTGCAAGTGATAGAAGCTGAGATAAAAGACATTGATCCGTATATTCCAGAAGCCCAATGCATCACAAATAGGACTTTCTAAAATCCATACCTAACACGTCGCATCAAAACTGAAGAAAACTTCAAAAATAAAAATTTAAAAACAGCCATGAAAGATATATTACCTACAAAGAAGAAACAGTGGACTTTTTGACAAAAATAATGAAAACATAATTTCAGTGAGCACAAAAATAACAATAACAATCTATACTTAGTGAAAATGTCCTCAAGAATAAATGAGAAGGCCGGGCGTGTTGGCTCACGCCTGTAATCCCAGCACTTCAGGAGGCCAAGGTGGGTGGATTACCTGAGGTCAGGAGTTCAAGACCAGCCTGGCCAACATGGTGAAACCCCGTCTCTACTAAAAATAGAAAAATTAGCCGGATGTGGTGGTACCCGCCTGTAATCCCAGCTACTCGAGAGGCTGAGAAAAAATTAGAAAAAGAAGAAAACTAGACAATAGAAGTAGAACCACAGAGATTCAGGTGAGGTTATTAGATTTCAATTTAAAAATTACTTTGGTTAATGTGTCCAAAGACTTAAAATATTTAGGCCAGGCACGGTGGCTCACGCCTGTAATCCCAGCACTTTGGGAAGCCGAGGCAGGTGGATCACTTGAGGTCAGGAGTTCGAGACCAGCCTGGCCAACATGGTGAAACCTCCTCTCTATTAAAAACACACAAATTAGCCAGGCATGGTGGCGCACGCATGTAGTCCCAGCTACTCGGGAGGCTGAGGCAGGAGAATCACTTGAGCCCGGGAGGCAGCGGTTGCAATGAGCTGATATCATGCCACTGCACTTCAGCCTGGGCAACAGAGTGAGACTCTATCTCAAAAAAAAAAAAAAAAAAAAAGATTTTAAGTTTTGGCAAAAAATTAGAAACTATGAAAAGAACCAAATGAAAATTGAAAACAAAAACAGTAACTGAAATTAACTTGATCGATGGGTTTAACAGTATATTATACACAGCTAACGAAATAATTGATGAACTGGAAGATAGATGGGGAGAAAAAAATCCATGACAAAGTACAGAAGGAAAAAAAGAAAACAGGGTAAGAAACATAGGTTACAATGACTAGATCTAACAAAAGGGTAATTGGAGTTCCAGCAGGAGAGAAGAGATAAATTGGAACAAAGGCAATATTTTGGAGATAATGGCTGACAATTTTCTAAAACAAATGAAACATATGAGCCATATATTTAAGAATCAATATTAATCTAAAGCAGGATAAATAAAATAAAACCGCAGCTAGGTACGTCATAGTCAAATTGCTGAAAACGAAGAAACAAAATCTTACACACACACACACACACACACACACACACACAAACAAACACAAAGGCAATTGCCTTCAAAGGAGCAATAGGACAGCTAGTTTCCCAACAGAACAAGTTCGAAGAAAATAAAATGAGATCTTCAAAGTGTTGAGAGAAAATAACTGTCTATCCCAAATTATATATTAATTGGAAATAACCTTCAAAATTGAAGGTGAAATAAAAATATTTTCAGACAAAAGGCTGACAAAATTCTTTAAAGGAAATACTAAAAGGTATCCTTCAGGCAGAAAGAAGGTGATCCCAGATGAAAGTTTGTATTTGCAGGAAGGAATGAAGAGCAACTGAAATTGTAAATATGTAGGCTGTTCTAAATTAATACTGACTGTATAATACAACGAAAATAATGTCTTGGGAGGCTTAATATACACAGCTATAATGGCATATAGGTCAGGAGAGGGTATAAATGAAGTGTTCTAGAGTCTTGCATTGTCTGGGAAGTAGGCAAAAATGCCAGTTAACATTACACTTTAACAAATCAAAAATGCATGTTGCAATCTCTCTTACAACTACAGCCCATCAGTTTTACTCCCGGGTACATGCCCAAGAAAAATGTGTGAGCATGTGCACCAAAAGAGAAGTGTAAGAATGTTCCTAGCAGCAGTATTTGAGATAGCCCCAGATGTCGATAGAGAAAAATAAGTTGTAGTAGATTCATCCAATGGAACAAAACAGAATCAGGGAGTTCCAGAGAGTCTCCGTGGTTTGACAGTCTTTCCCAGCACTGCCTCTGGAATGAATAGACTTGCTTCACTCCGTTTAGGATTAAAGGATTAAAAGTTCTGGAGGAGTGAGTCACCCTCACATACTTTCGGCAACATGCTGGCACCTTGGCTCTGTTGAAGAGATTAGAGGAAGAATCTAGAAGATGTTGCCTTCAGGGGCCTCTTCATTTCTGTAGTGGGAGTTCTGCTAGATCCTCGATTTATCATTCCACCAAGATGGTGCACACCTAGGGAACTGGCCAGAGGTGATCACGCGTGCTGTCAGGAAGGATGAATGGATGTGGGTGGTACCGCCTTCCCCCACGAAATAGTCCATCCCTTTGGACATAGCTTCCCATAGATATACTTTCCAAAATTCTGTTGGCTAAAATAATGTGATTTTTTTCCCCTTAAAACATAAAATGGACTCACATTTCCCAAAGAGAGACACACCAAAGTCTCCTCCATTTCTGCACCTACCTCCAACATAAAGATCTTTGGATCAGACCTGTGCCTCTTCTAATTCCATCACAATTCTGTAACCTATGGTCTAAATAGCAAGTTTATCCATATTGAGGAAAAAGGAGCCAAAGAGATGAGAAATTGTTTATGAACATATATATTTGGCAAGGAAGAAAATTCGAGGATCAGCAACAGTCTTTGTGTTTGCAAGTAGCTATGAGGCTCCTGTCCTCTCTCATGCAATCCAAATTCCTCTTCCCTTGCTGGTGTGAGGTGTCCCAAGCTTTACTTCCTGAGGGTCTATGCCCTTGTTAATCCTGCCTGTTTGGGTATTCAGTGGTATTCCATTAACTGTTACCTAGGGACGCCCCCTGAGTTCCAGCCATCCTCTGTCCTACCCCCATGGTGCAACAGCAACCTATTTTGATTTTGCACTGATTGGAGGCCATCAGTCCAGCCAATGTCCTAACCCTGTTGTCATTGCCTTCACACAGTGGTGTGAGCAAGCACTTTGTGGACTGCATAACCCCAGTGGCTCTCTCTAGAATGGTGACCTTGCTGAAAGCAGTGGCTCCTCCTCACCCCAGAGGGAGAGGCTGTATGTGATCTCAGTTTCTCACAGTCTCCCCTAGTGCCATCAGCAATGGCAGCTCATGTTCTCAGAACTGGTATGCAACTCCCCCAAGTAGTTGGCACCAAGGCTCAAATCCAATCCCCACCCCCGCACCCCCACACAGACACACACAACTCCTCTCATAGGAGCCCTATAAAAAGGGAGAGGCCCTGCCAGTTAGTATACGAAAAGATTGTCAGCCTCACTAATAACCAGGGGAATGCAAACTAAAACAACAACAAATCATTTTCACCTGCCAGATTGGAAAATACGACATTTTGGCAAAGATTGGGGCAAACAGGCAATTTCATTACTGCAGGAAGTATAAATTGGCACGGTCATTTTGGTGAGCAATTTGGGAGTGTGTCTAAGACTTAAAAATGCTCACATGATTTTCCCTCCCCTCCCCAACATTTCCTCTCTTAGGTGTGTTCCCTAGAAAAGGACACTCTGACATGGACAAGCAGGCGGTGTTCACTGTAGCATCGTGTAGAAAAATGAAAATCTAGAAACAACCTATAAGTCATCAGTGGGAAAATAAGTTTTCATTTTTTATAGCTAAGAATTAACTAGATCCACATGTAGCAACAGGGATTTCAAAACTGAATGAGATGGTTGAGTGGAAAAAAGCGAGGAATGAAAAAAGTGAATGTTATGGAAGGAGAGTATCATTGTTGCAAAAACAAACACGTGTGTTTATGTAATTTTTTTTTTTTTTAGGTCTGGAAAGATTTACTCCAAACTCATAACTGAGGGTGGGGAGGGGTGGGGAGGAGAGGGACCTAGATTGAGTTACTGTCAAAGAGGACTCTATTTATAACGTACTTATATTCATAAGGAGAATGTATTCATGTTATACTCTTGCAACAGAAAATTAATGATAAAAAGTAATACATGTTCCTCTGAAAAGTGTACCTAACCTTCAAACACTCATTCACATGGTATATGATCAAGATTTACCTTTTGTGACATCTCCTTTGCAGGACTACAGACTGAGTGGCTCCAGAAGTGTCCAAAAGTATTCCCCTGGGAACACAAGGTCTAATAGTTATAAACAGGCAAGCACAGTAGAAAGTTTTTACTGAGGCTTATGAAGCCAAATTCAAACAGGAAACTTCTAAAGCTTTTGAAAATCCATCAGAATTAGTTTGGGCCCCTGAATTAGTTAACCACTGCTGCATAACAAGTTATCCTAAAACGTAATGGCTCAAAACGACACATTTCTTTTCTCAAAGTTTCTATGCTGCAGGAATCAGGATCTCTCCTGGGGCTGCAATCAGAATGTTCACTGAGGCTACTGGCTCATCCGAAGGTTTCATAAGGGAAGGATCTGTTTGCAAATTCACTCACGTGGTTGTTGGCCAGATTCCGTTTCTCACAAGCTGTTGGACTAAGAGCCTTGGTTCCCCTGAGGGCGTCAGTTTCTTGCTGGTTGTTGGCCAGAAGCTGCTCTCAGTTCCTGGCCATGTGAACCTCTGCATGGAGTGGTTGACAGCATGGTAGCTGGCTTCCTCAGAACAAGCATGCAAGAGGCATCAGAGACAGTTTGCAATCAAGACAGAAGCCACAGTCTTGGCCAGGCGCGGTGGCTCACGCCTGTAATCCCAGCACTTTGGAAAGCCGAGGTGGGCGGATCACTTGAGGACCGGAGTTTGAGACCAGCCTGGCCAACATGGCAAAACCCTGTCTTCACAAAAAAATATACAAAAATGAGCTGGGAGTGGTGGCATGCGCCTATAGTCCCAGCTATTAGGGAGGATGGCTTGAGCCCAGGAGGTCGAGGCTGCAGTGAGCTGTGACCGTGCCACTGCACTCCAGACTGGGTGACAGAGCACAACCGTGTCTCAAAAAAAAAAAAAAAAAAAAAAAAAAGTCACGGTGTTTTGTAACCTAATCTCAGATGGGACATCCCATCGTTTTTGTCCTATTCTGTTCATTAGAAGCAAGTCACTAATGTAGCCCGCACTCGGGAGATCCAGGTCAGAAGCTGCCTGTCATAGCCTCATGGGAATTCTGTGTTCCGTTCCAGCTGTGTTAACATGGGGCTAGTGGGATAGGGGGAAGGGAAGGGAGGGAATATTCGCTTCCAAAAGAGTCCTGAAAGAGAATTTCTGATGTTGTCAGAGAAAATATTAGTATATCCAGTAGGTGGCACCCATCACTGTGAACAAGGGTCCCCAGCCCCTTGAGAATAGCACCTAACACAACAGACTCTGGTAATAAAGATTTAAGCAGCCAATCAAATATTCTTGTTAATAGGGAATTTTTGCATATTATGCAGTTGTTCTTTTAAAAATTATGATTAATTTCTGTTCTGTTACCATTCTAAGTGATTTATATGATTTTCAAATTTTCTTGCAGATTTTGACACGTATGGTGGCAAATTATAATGACATGTAAAGTTTTTGCACACAAGCCAGGATGTTTTACTAAGAGAGCAGTCATTCTACACTAAGGGTCCCTTAAGTTAGCATCACAACTGATAAATTCAACATGTGATCATTTGTGCCTAACAAAATATACTTCCAAAAAACATGGCTGTGCCATTCACAATGCACCAATTCATAACTTTTAAACCTTTCTTCATATGGTTAAAATATCTAGGTTGTTATAAATATTAAAGATCATCTAGCAGTGCTTTTCTACCTATCATATGTGACTTATTCGTGGATCAGAATAACTTGGTGGATTTTGATAAGTAAATTTATATCACAATTTTTCTTGGTAAATGGTAAAATGTACATATCCTAAAATATATCATTGTAATCACTTTAAGTGTACAATTCTGTGGCATTATGTATATTTAAAATGTTGTTTAGATCAGGCGCGGTGGCTCATGCCTGTAATCCCAGCACTTTGGGAAGCCAAGGCAGGTGGATCACTTGAGGTCAGGAGTTCAAGACCAGCCTGGCCAACATGGTGAAACCCTGTCTCTACAAAATTAGCCAGGCACAATGGAGGGTGCCTGTAATCCCAGCTACTCAGGAGTCTGAGGTGGGAGAATCACTTGAACCCTGGAGGCAGAGGTTGCAGCGAGCCAAGATAGCGCCACTGCACTCCAGCCTGGGCAACAGAGTAAGACTTCATCTCAAAAAAAAAAAAAAAAAAAAAAGTTGTTTAAATATCACCACTATCTATTTCTAGAGCTTTTTCAGCATCCCAAGCAAAAACTGTAGCATAGGCAATAGCTTCCCATTCTTTCTTTCTCCAGCCCCTGGAAACCTCTATCCTTCTGTCTCTATGAATTTGCCTATTCCAGATGTTTCATATAAGTGGATAATATATTATTTGTCCTTTTACATCTGGTATGTTTCATTTAACACAACATTTTCAAGGTTCATTCATGTTGTAACATGTATCAGAACTTTAGTTCCTGTTTTCAATTATTTGGGGTATATACCTCAGATTGGAAGTATTGGATCATATGGTAATTTTTTTTTTTTTTTTTTTTTTTTTTTTTTTTTTTGAGACAGTCTTCGCTCTGTTGCCTAGACTGGAGTGCAGTGGCATGATCTCGGTTCACTGCAACCTCCACCTCCTGGGTTCAAGCTTTTCTCCTGCCTCAGCCTCCCAAGTAGCTGGTACTACAGGTGTGCACTGCCGTACTCGGCTAATTTTTGTATTTTTAGTAGAGACGCAGTTTCACCATGTTGGCCAGGCTGGTCTCGAACTCTTGACCTCAAATGATCCACCTACCTTGGCCTCCCAAAGTGCTGGGATTACCGGTGTTAGCCAGGCCAGATCATATGGTAATTCTATGTTTAACTTTTTAAAAACCACCATACTGTTTTCCACAGCAGCTGCAACCTTTTACATTCCTACCAGCAATATACAAGGGTTCCAGTTTCTCTGTATCCCCATAACACTTGTTATTTCCATTTTTTTTTATAATAACCATCCTGGTGGATATGAAGTAACATCTCATTGTGGTTTTAATTTGCATTTACCTAATGACTAATGATGTTGAGCATTTTTTCATGTGCTTTTGGTCCATGTGTAAGTCTTCTTTGGAGAAATGTCTATTTAAGTCCTTTGCCCATTTAGAAATTGGGTCGTTTGCTTGTACTTGAGTTGTAGGAGTTCTTTATATTTTTTTGATATTAAATCCTCATCATATGTATGATTTGCAAACACTTTCCCCCATTTCATGGGTCATCTTTTCACTTTCTTGATAGTGTCCTCTGAAACATGCAAGCTTTTAATTTAGATGAAGTTCAATTTATCTATTTTTTCTTTTGTTTCTTGTGCTTTTAGTGCCATATTTAGATAAATGAATGTCTTCATGAAATACAATAGAAAAATCACAATGTGGCCAGGCACAGTGTCTCATGCCTGTAATCCCAGCACTTAGAGAGGCCAAGGTGGGTGGGTCACTTGAGCTCAAGAGTTCAAGACTAGCCTGGGCAACATAGGGAAACCTTGTCTCTACAAAAAAAATGCAAAAATTCGCTTGTAATCCCAGCACTTTGGGAGGCCGAGGCAGGCAGATCACGAGGTCAGGAGATCAAGACCACAGTGAAACCCCCTCTCTACTAAAAAAAAAATACAAAAAAAATTAGCCGGGCGTGGTGGTGGGCGCCTGTAGTCCCAGCTACTCGGAGAGGCTGAGGCAGGAGAATGCCGTGAGCCCGGGAGGCGGAGCTTGCAGTGAGCCGAGATTGCGCCACTGCACTCCAGCCTGGGCGACAGAGCGAGACTCCATCACAAAAAAAAAAAAAAAAAAATTAGCCGGGCATGATGGTGTACACCTGTAGTTCCAGCTACTCAGGAGGCTGAGGTGGCTGAGGTAGGAGGATCACTTGTGCCTGGGAGGCGGAGGCTGCAGTAAGCTATAATCATCCAACTGCACTCCACCCTGGGCGACAGAGGAGACCCTGACTCAAAAAACAAAAAAAATCAGACCAGGCGTGATGGCTCATGACTGTAATCCCAGCACTTTGGGAGGCCGAGGTGGGTGGATCACCTGAGGTCAGGAGTTCAAGACCAGCTTGGCCAACATGGTGAAACCGTCTCTATTAAAAATAAAAAAAAATGAGCCGGGCGTAGTGGCAGGTGCCTATAGTCCACAGCTACTCGGGAGGCTGAGGCAAGAGAATCACTTGAACCCAGGAGGCAGAGGCTGTAGTGAGCCGAGACTACCACTGCACTCCAGCCTGGGCAACAGAGTGGGACTCTATCTCAAAAAAAAAAAAAAAAAAAAAAAAAAAAAAATTCACAATGCCTTACACATAGGGTAAACATTGTTTAATGAAACTCTTGTCTCAGTTACCTGTATCATGAATGAACGTCTATGTAAAACGTATTTCTTCTTACAGGTCACAGTGAACATTTTTTGAAATTCATCAATGTAGAGTAATTCCCTGTCACATACTTAAATATTCTCCATCTTCCTTCTACTTAAACGTAGAAACCTGTCACGGTGGGGAGCTTGCTCCCTTCCAAGGCAGCCTCCTGGCATTTAGATACAAATTTCAGATGGATCACATGCACCTAAATCCCTTCCGAATGACTGAAATCACAGGAAAAAAAAAAATTTTAATTATTTATGTATAATACCACTAGAAAGCCAAACACTGCAAACCAAAAGATTTGAGAAACTCTTGAAGGAAAGATAGAAGGTGAGAACAAACCCAAGAGGAAACTGAGGAAGGAGACTGGAAAAATTGGGGATCAATAGATGGAGTGTGCGGGGGTCATGGGACAATCTTCCGGGTGGTTAATTTGAAGACTACGTGTGGAATATTCTCTCCCTCTCTCTCTCTTTCTCTCCCTCTCTCTCCCTCTTTCTCTCCCTTTCCCCACCCCCCCACCTCCACCCCCGCTCGGCCCCCTCTCCGCCCCCTGTCGTCTCTCCCATTTTCTCTAAGGGCTTATGCTTACTCTGCTTAAAACTGCCCCCGGGGCCACCATTCCCCAAGTGACAAAGGCAGCCTAACATCCCCCACTCCACTCAACCCCATAATCCTCAAAACAAGCTTCGCCATCAGAGCCAGCATCCGCAGCCACACAAGCAGAAGTTCTCACACAGCAACATGAGCACACAGACAAAAACCACAGAACACCCAAAGAAATCCATTGCCGTGAAAGACAGGCACCAAGCTCAACCAACACAAGAAACAGCTTATGGAGAGATAGTTTTGTGTGTTTTTTTTTCTTTCCACTCCACCTCGAGGAGCCTGCCACATCCCAAGATAGAGGTGATAAGAGGGCTTTTTAAAGACGTAACCGATGACGCCTGTAATCCCAGCATTTTGGGAGGCCAAGATGGGAGGATTACTTGAGGCCAGGAGTTCGAAACAGTCTGGGCAATATAGTGAGACCCCATCTCAAAAAAAAAAAAAACTAATTAAATGTTGAGAAGGAGACATGAACTCTTTCAGCATAATTAAGTTCAAAATATACACCAACAGGAAGTTCTCCTTCACAGAAATGTCTGATTGCTTTATAACTATTTCGCCCACAAGTCACGGCATCACGATGAACTCTTCCACTGTCGACTTCCACCTTCAGGACCCTAAAGGTTTCTCCCCCTCACCTCTATCCAAGAGGGAAAGTGGATGGGGTACAATGTAACCGACAGTCCATGACAGAAGAGGAGACAGGAAGATGAAAGAGGATAAAAGATAAAAAGACTAAGGAATATGGGGAAAGGGACAAAGATGGAAAGGAACTGGTTCAAGGAGGTCACTCTCTACTGACTGAAGGACCGGACACAGGTACATAAGATGAGCTGAATGGATGAGGGCCAACCTTCCAAGATCTTTAGACTCCATATGGCACAGAAGATGAAGGAAATAACCAACTTCGTATGTTTCCTTGGCTGAGGGTGTGGGCATGCTACGCGTTTTACTTCTCTAATCACCCAGAATACTTTGCTTTTTCCCAAGTAGAAGACAAAGACAGGAAAAGGTCACGCAGGGGATAGTTATTGACTGTCCTGTCCCTTCTCCAACAAAGCAAGTGGCATAGGACCTGGGTTACATTTGGAGTGCTGTAAACCATGTTTGGGGTTTAAGGTCTGATATTCAGATGGACTTCAGATCAAAAGTTGCATGCTGGCTGGGTGTCATGGCTCACGCCTGTAATCCCAACACTTTGAGAGGCTGAGGCAGGAGGATCACTTGAGCCCAGGAGTTCGAGACCAGCCTGGGCAACATGGTGAAACTCCACCTCTATAAACAAAATAATAAAAAATTAGCCGGGCATGGTGGTGCACACCTGTAGTCCCAGCTACTTGGGAGGCTGAGGCAGGCAGATCGCTTGAACCCAGGAGGTCAAGGCTGTGGTTAGCCGTGATCTCACTACTGCACTCTAGCCTGGCCGAAACAGTGAGACCCTGCCTTATTTAAAAAAAAAAAAAAAAAAAAAAAAAAACCTTTCATGCTAAACCTGAACCAGAAAACATTTTCACCATGTTTCACCAACAATGATGTCAAAAACCAGGAGCTGCCCAGCTCCAAGCCATGATAATTCTGACATTAACCCCAGATAGCCCAAGAGAGAGACTATGCAGTCTGGTATCAGAGTGGTACATTTGGGGAGAATATGCTGTTTGAATTGTATGTACCAGAGAGAAAGCCAAACATATGTGATATTATGTAAGTCTACCAAATCGAGAAAATCCATTGTCTTTTTAAAACCTAATCTCAGTTGGGCACAGTGGCTCACACCTGTAATCCCAGCACTTTGGGAGGCTGACGTGGGCGGATCATGAGGGGAGGAGATCGAGACCATCCTGGCTAACACGGTGAAATCCCATCTCTTCTAAAAATACGAAAAATTAGCCGGGCGTGGTGGCGGGCGCCTGTAGTCCCAGCTACTCAGGAGGCTGAGGCAGGAGAATGGCGTGAACCCGGGAGGCAGAGCTTGCAGTGAGCCGAGATCGCACCACTGCACTCTAGCCTGGGCGACAGAGCTAAATAAAAATAAAACCTAATCTCCACCAATGACCAATTTCTTTTTCTATTTTTATTTTTTTTTAGATGGAGTCTCACTCTGTCACACAGGCTGGAGTGCAGTGGTGGGATCTCAGCTCACTGCAACCTCTGCCTCCTGTGTTCAAGCGATTCTCCTGCCTCAGCCTCCCGAGTAGCTGGGATTATAGGCTTGTGCCACCATGACCAGCTAATTTATTTTTTGTATTTTTAGTATAGATGGGATTTCACCATGTTGGCCAGGCTAGTCTCAAACTCCTGACCTCAAGGTGATTCGCCCTCCTTGGCCTCCCAAAGTGCTGAGATTACAGGTGTGAGCCACTACACCCGGCCTTATTCTTATTATTTGTATTTATTTTTTTCGAGACGGAGTCTCACTGTCGCCCAGGCTGGAGTGCAGTGGCGCGATCTCAGCTCACTGCAAGCTCCGCCTCCTGGGTTCACACCATTCTCCTGCCTCAGCCTCCTGAATAGCTGGGACTACAGGTGCCCGCCACCACACCCAGCTAATTTTTTGTATTTTTAGTAGAGACAGGGTTTCACCGTGTTAGCCAGGATGATTTCGATCTCCTGACCTCGTGATCTGCCCACCTCAGCCTCCCAAAGTGCTGGGATTACAGGTGTGAGCGACTGTGCCTTGCCCCTTATTTTTATTTTTTTGAGACAGAGTATCACTCTGTCACCCAGGCTGGAGTGCAGTGGCATGATCCAGGCTCACTGCAGCCTTGACTTTCTGGGGTCAAGTGATCCTCCCACCTCAGCCTCCCAATTAGGTGGACCACAGGTGCAGACCACAGGTGTGCACCACCACACCTGGCTAATTTTTGTATTTTTAGTAAAGGCGGGGTTTCGCTATGTTGCCCAGGCTGGTCTCAAAATCCTGATCTCAAGTGATCCGCCTGCCTTGGCCTCCCAAAGTGCTGGGATTACAGTTGTGAGTCACCCTTGCAAGATGGCCAGTTTCTTAAGAAATTGAAGTTGCTTCTGGATGGGGACAGGGGATCCATGATCAACATGCCCTCAGGGTCCTATTGGGCTCCACCAATGCTATCAGCTCCCTGGGACTTAGCAGCCTCCGTGAGGTTTGTGACAACATCGGCTTACCAGAAACAAATTAGTAAGAAGTACCTCCTAAGGTACCAGATCGGAAGCCTTGATCTGTGATTAGAGGTGCCAATGAAATAGTAAACAGGTGGAAGCCCCAAGAAGTGAACATCAGTTAAGTGACTCCAGTGTGAGAGTTGTTCATGAACCGTAGGTCACCAAAATTGGTTTTGGTTTTGGTGTTTGAGGGCTGCCTTATAGCCTTAGAATAGCAGAATGGACAACTGCTGAAATTCATAGGCCTAATTTATCAGCACAGGTTGGTGAGAAAGGAGAAAGGGCACCTCTGTTTCTTCAGATTGGAACAACGATCACAGAAGGCATCTACTGGGGAAGAAGCCAGCAAGGCTAGAAGGGCCAGAGGCGCCAGGAGCAGCAGCTCTCTACCTTGGCTGCACAGAGTCACCTAGGGAGCTTTTTATACTGATACCTGCCCTCCTCCCAAGAGATTCACCTTCAATTGGCCTGGCCTCAGTCCTGCAAAGAGGAACTTTGAAAGGATCCCAGATGAGTCTAGCATGTAGCTTAGAGCTAAGAGCCTCTGATGTAGATGAAGGGCCTGTAATCCTAATTTATAGTCAAGATGTATTCAGTTATCATGGACTTCATCATGATCTTCAGAATTCTCATAGTTGGTGTAGCTGATCTGAGGGAGAGGAAAAGGTTACCATATCTGTTCTTCAAAAGCAAGCTTACATGATGTATTAGTCTGTTTTCCCCTGCTGATAAAGACATACCCAAGACTGGGTAATTTATAAAGAAAAAGAGGTTTAATGGACTCAGTTCCACAATCATGGCAGAAGGTGAAAGGCACGTCTTACATGGCAGCAGACAAGAGAAATGAGAGCCAAGCAAAAGGGGTTTCCCCTTACAAAACCATCAGATCTAGTAAGACTTATTCACTACCACGAGAACAGTATGGGGGAAACTGCCCCCGTGATTCAATTATCTCCAATTATGTCCCTCCCACAACACGTGGGAATTATGGGAGCTACAAATCAAGATGAGATTTGGGTGGGGACACAGCCAAACCATATCACATGATAAAGCTCAGATGGAGGATTCTGGTGGAGATCTGTGTGAGAGAAGTGATTCCAAATACAAGATGTACCCAGGATGAGCAAGATCCCAGTGGTTTGCATGAGCAAGGTCCGAAACCTGAATAGGGCCTCCCTCCCAAAAGTTCAGTTACAAGACTGCACCCACTAATTTGCTTTCAGCTGAACAGAATGAGTTAGAAGTGGGGTAGCACAGGTCGGATGCGATGTCTCACACCTGTAATCCCAGCACTTTGGGAGGCCAAGGCGGGCAGATGATGAGTTAAGAATTTGAGACCAGCCTAACCAACATGGTGAAACCCCACCTCTACTAAAAATACAAAAATTAGCCAGGCGTGGTGGTGCGTGCCTGTAATCCCAGCTACTCAGGACACTGAGGCAAGAGAATTGCTTGAATCCAGGAGGCAGAGGTTGCAGTGAGCTGAGATCATGCCACTGCACTCCAGCCTGGGCAACAGAGTGAGACTCCATCTCAAAAAAAAAAAAATTGGGTAGCATTAAGTTTTTGGCTGCTCATATCCTGGCATTTTGGAAACCCAGACACATGCAAAATGAAACCTAAAGGGCTAGCTCCAAACATTGGGAGGCTCTATGTGTCCTGGGTTTGCTTCAAGCCACAAAGAAAGAAGGTCATGCAGCAGCAGTCTACAAACACGAAGATAACCGCTTGGCAAGCATATCCTCCTTTTCACATTATGTAGGGCAGAAACTGTGGCGTGTCTGCCACTCCCTGGCTCTGAAGTTTGTGAGAAGGAATCATGATTAATTGAGTCAAGCTCGACCTGGCAGGACCTCCAGGATTTCAAAAAATAAGTAGTTAAACTCACCCCAAAAAGAAAAGGATAAAGATTGAACTGGTAGAAAAGTCGTCTCTGGGTGCTACCATAAAATACCAGGATTCTGTTTTAGAGAGACTTTCAAATACTTCCTTGGGAAAAGCCTAACAGGGACAAAAATTCACAATCTTCCCTCACTATCTTCATTTTCTAAGGGAGGAAAATTCTTCATGTTACAGCTCCTAGGTTTCCTTTGTTGTGGCAACCCACAAGGAGAAATTAAAAAAAAAAAAAAAAAAAAGAAATAAGGCCAGGCGCAGTGGCTCATGCCTGTAATCTCAGCACTTTGGTTGGGAGGCTGAGGCAGGCAGATCACTTGAGCCCAGGAGTTCGAGACCAGACTAGGCAACATGGCCAAAAAAGCTGGGCGTGGTGGTGCACGCCTGTATTCCCAGCGACCTGGGAGGCTGAGATGGGAGGATCGCTTGAGCCCAGGAGGCAGAGGTTGCGGTGAGCCATGATCATGCCACTGCACTCCAGCCTTGGTGACAGAGCCAGACCCTGTCTCAAAAAAACTAGATAAGATGTTTAAGATCTATTTGAAGGTATCAGAGATTCCAAGTTGGAAAAAGATGGGCAAAAGGGAAAAATAGAAGCTGTATGGACTAGATATTAGAGGGGACTTGGGTAGGGCTGAAAAGTGCTAGTTGGAGAGATTTTCAGAGCTCTATTGCCAGAGGTGTAGGGTATATTTGGGGAGAAGAAATATTTAAGATGTTAGGCATTAAAAATACATTTCCTCTTTGGCTCTTCTCAAGAAAAAAATGCTGCAAATTACTTGTCATGAATTTTAGCTGCTGACCTAGATTTCTTTGGATGGATGCCTTGCAATAAATGGATTACATATGGTCTTGATTTACATTAAGATTATTAGGGGTACATATGGAAAACAAGATGACTTAAAATCCATTATAATTAATATCTGGAGAAAGATTAAAGAGGCGATCACATTCATAAAACAAGAACTGGCTGTGAAGAAACAAACCAGTGAAAGTTTAGAAAATTAAAAATTGAATATCAAAAAACTAGCTGGAGAACAAATTTTTCTGAGTGATTTTTAAAAACACAGTGCAGGCTGGGCACAGTGGCTCACACCTGTAATTGCAGAACTTTGGGAGGCCAAGATGGGTGGATCACCTGAAGTTTTGGGGTTCAAGACCAGCCTGACCAACATAGTGAAATCCCATCTCTACTAAATATACAAAATTAGCCAGGCATGGTGGCACATGCCTGTAATCCCAGCTACTTGGGAGGCTGAGGCAGGAGAATCACTTGAACCTGGGAGGCAGAGGTTGCAGTGAGCCAGGATCACGCCATTGCATTCTAGCCTGGGCAATAAGAGCAAAACTCCATCTCAAAAAAAAAAAAAAAAAACCACAGTGCAAAAGGGGAACAAAAGAGACAAAAATGTCTAAGAAAAGTTAGAAAACAAAGATCAACATTGATCTAATGAAAGTTCCAGAGAAGCTAAAGAAAAGAGAGGGGAGAAAATCATTTTTGAAATGGGATGAAAATTCCGCAGAGGTAAAAACAAGACACCAGTTTTCATATTTAAAGAGTCACTCAAATGCAAGGAAGATCAATTTTTAAAAATATATCTGGGTCTATCATGGGAAAATATCAGGACACCAAGAATAAAGAATAAAATTTGTAAAGTTACCAAAGAGAAAAGACATACTGCTTCAAAATAAAACGGAATAAGATTATGCTTAGAATTCTCATCAGTACCTCTAAATGTAACAAGAAATGCACTAATATAGCTGCAACTGTCAAGAGTGAGAACAGAAGAAAGACGTACTGAGAAATGCAAGGACTTAATATTTATCTTCTTAAACCCTTTTCAGGAATTTAGAGGATGTGTTCCAGCATGTGACTATGTAAGCCTAGAAAGAGAAAGATATAATGTTAAAGAAATAGTAAATATAACTAAGAAAATAATAAGTAATTCAAGGATAGCAGCTGCACAAATCAACCTGGAGAGAAATCAAGCCAGTTGGAACAGGGGAAGGAGGATCCCAGAGAAAAATTTTTGTGAATAAAATCCAGCCAACTAAATCCTGAATCAAAATAAACAGCTCAAAAACAGCACTGCAGTGGTGAAATGGTTGGTGGTGAACAGTGTAACCATACACATTTAGAACTACCACTAAACAACTCTGTAAATTATGACCGTAGGATAGAATGCCAATTCCAAACACTTTGATGAAGTAAAATAACCAACAACAAAAAAATCTAAGGTAGGTTTTCTATTTCAGGCAGAAGTAGACTAACTTTTTGCATACCAACTCTCTCACTAAGTACAATCAGAAAAACTAGATAAGATGTTTAAGATCTATTTGAAGGTATCAGAACTAGTGCAATGAGGACGTGAGAGCAAAGATAGATGAGAAACATACAAAGATGAGACCAACATTCAGTGCTGCTTTTCCCTCGAGTCATCTACTGATTTAAAACACACACACACACACAGCTGAAAGGCTGCAAAGCTGAGCAGAAAGTGATGACTCATATATACCGAGGAGCTGTGCAGTGCTTCCAACAGTCTCAAAGGGATAGGGAGGAAATTAGACTTTAGAGTCCACCAAGGAAGAGACCCTCGTAAACACTCCATGCTTTCAGCTGGAATATCTGAAAGGCCAAATATTTGGAAAACTGGTGAATCAGAAGAGAATAAGCCCTCAAAAAGACTTATTCCCAGATTCAAATCAGCTCAATCCCTGAGTAGATTAAGGAGAACTGGCCCACTTTCAACTGACAGCCAGAAGCTAAAATAAAACTATAAGAAAATAACACCGTAGGCAGGGCGTGGTGGCTCACACCTGTAATCCCAGCACTTTGGGAGGCCAAAACAGGCAGATCATCTGAGGTCAGGAGTTTGAGACCAGCCTGGCCAACACGGTGAAACCCCATCTCTACTAAAAATACCAAAAAAAAAAAAAAAATTAGCCGGGCATGGTGGCATGTGCCTGTAGTCCCAGCTACTGGTGAGGCTGAGGCAGGAGATAATCTGATAATTGCTTGAACCTGGGAGGGAGAGGTTGCAGTGAGCAGAGATCACACCACTGAACTCCAACCTGGGTGACAGAGCAACACTGTCTCAAAAAAGAACACTGTACAGGGAATCAAATTATGTCTATAATTTTTCATATGCAATATCAAACATTCAATGAAAAACTATTAGGATGATTCTGGCCAAGATCGACTAAAAGGATTACCTTTATCCTCCCATCCAAAACAACCAAAAAGATGGGGGGGAAAAAATAATAGGTTACAAGACACTGAACATTAAAGCAACAAATAACAGTCATGGAGAGAGCTTGGAAACAAGGTAAACTCTAAAATTGCCCTGCATTACTGCCTTGAAAGAGTTTCCAGGTCACGGTGGGGGGAAGGAGAACCCAAGCATAACCTAACAAACAGCCTGAGTTGAGGAGACAAACTGAGAATCTGGGGTGGCAAGGCAGCTAGAATCTGCAGGAATGAGTACCAGAGAGGAGGAAACTGCAAAGACAGAGAAAACTCCAGATATCTGCAGAGGGTTCCCCTTGAGTATTCAACAGAGTACTAATCAGTGCAAGCATGTTTGGAAACTACCCAAGGCCAGGGAATGAACCAACTGAAGAGATTAGTGGGAATGGTGCTGAGAATTTACACAGCGCCAAGTGGAAACGGACTGTTTCCACTAACGGGACTGGAAAACCTCAAAATGCACAGGGAATTTGGTAGAGTACACAGAAGAGTCTTGGGTCAGTTGTGGGAATAACTAATCCTAAAGGATTCTGGTCCTGCCTAACAGATTTTAAAAGCAAGACCTGAAAGGATCAAACTGTTTCCAAGTAACTTAACTGTGTCCCAGAATAAAGCTCAAGAATGTTTATGGGAATAAAAATCATCAAACATTCAACAAGGTAAAATTCATAACGTCTGGTATCCAAAATTATTAGGCACAGGTCAGGCACACACCTGTGGCTCATGCCTGTAATCCCAACACTTTGGGAGGCCAGGGTGGGAGGCTCACTTGAGCCCAGGAGTTCGAGAACCAGCCTGGGCAACATAGTGAGACCTCATCTCTACCAAAAATTTTAAAAATTAGCCAGGTGTGATGGCACATGCCTGTGGTCCCAGCTACTCAGGAGGCTGGGATGGGATCACTTGTGCCTGGGAGATCAAGACTGCAATGAGCCACGATCGCGCCACTGCACTCCAGCCTGGGTGACGGAGCAAGACCTTGTCTCACACACACACAAAAAATTACTATGCATGGAAAGAAGGAAAATACAACCCAAAATAGGGGGGTGGGTGGGGAATAAATAAAAACCAACCCCTAAATGAACAGATGTTAGAATTAGTAGACAGGAACATTAAGAGTTATAACAGTATTTCATATGTTCAAAAAGTTAAGACATGGAAGATTTCTTTTAAAGACCCAAATCAAACTTCAAGAGATGAGAATTACAATGTCCAAGATGAAATATACTGGCTGGAATTAATAACAGATTAATAATAGCCAAAACTTTTGCAAGATACAAACTAGAAGAAAATATTTGCAAATCATATACCCAACAAAGGATTTGTGTCCAGATAATAAACTCGTAACAGTAAAAAAAAAGCCTATTGAAAATGAGCAAAATGTATTAAACCAAAAATGGTATGTGATGATAAGTGAGGATATTAAAAGATGCCCAACATTACTAGTCATTAGGGAAATGCAAATTAAAATGGCTAAAAAAGGCCAGGCGTGGTGGCTCATGCCTGTAATCCCAGCACTTTGGGAGGTAGAGGCAAGTGGATCATCTGAGCTCAGGAGTTCGAGACCAGCCTGGGCAATATGGCGAAACCTGTCTCTAAAAAAAATACAAAAGTTAGCCAGGTATGGTGGCGCATGCCTGTAGACCCAGCTACTCGGGAGGCTGAGGCAGGGAGGATCACTTGAACCCAGGAGGCAGAGACCATTGTGAGCCGGATCATGCCACTGCACTCCAGCCTGGGCAACAGAGTGAGACCCTCTTTCAAAAAAAAATAAAAGGCTAAAAAAGAAAGCTGACAATACCAAGTGCTGACAAGGATGCAGAACCACTGGAACTCTCATATATTTCTGATCAGAATACAGTATGGTACAGCTGCTCTAGGAAATATTTTGACAGTTTCTTAAAAAGTTGAACATATACTTACCACACTACCCAGCCATCCCACTTCCATGTATTTACCCTGCATAAATGAAAACTTATGTGCACAAAAACCTTTACGTAAATGTTTATAGCAGCTCAAACCATAATTGTGAAAAAAAAAAAAAAAAGGAAACCCAAATGCCTTTTTTTTACTTTTTTAAAAAATGTTTTAATTTTTAATTTTTGTGGGTACACAGTAGATGTATATATTTGTGGGGTACGTGAGATGTCTTGATACAGGCATGCAATGTGAAATAAGCACATCACGGAGAATGGGGCATCCATCCCCTCAAGACTTTATCCTTTAAGTTACAGACAACCCAATTACACTCTTTTAATTATTTTAAAATGTACCATTAAGTTATTGTTGACTACCATCACCCTGTTGTGCAGTCAAATAGTATGTCTTATTCATTCTTTCTAACTATTTTTTGGACCTATTAACCATTCCCACCTTCCTCCCAATCCCCCCACTTCCCATTCCCAGCCTCTGGTAACCATCCTTCTATTCTCTATGTCCATGAGTTCAATTGTTTTGATTTTTAGATCTTACAAATAAGAACATGCAATATTTGTCTTTCTGTGCCTGGATTATTTCACTTAACATTATGATCTCCAGTTCCACCCATGTTGCTGCAAATGATAGGATTTCATTCTTTTTATGGCTGAATAGTACTCCATTGTGTATATGTACTACATTTTCTTGATCCATTCACCTGTTGATGGACACTTAGGTTACTTCCAAATCTTAGCTGTTCTGAACAGTGCTGCAACAAATGTGGGAGTGCAGATATATCTTTGATGTACAGATTTCCTTTCTTTTGGGTGTATACCCAGCAGTGGGATTGCTGGATCATATGGTAGAGATCCATTGCTGGATCTCTATTTTTGGTCTTTTGAGGAACTTCCAAACTGTTCTCCATAGTGGTTGTGCTAATTTATGTTCCCACCAACAGTGTATGAGGGTTCCCTTTTCTCCATGTCCTCACCTGCATGTGTTATTGCCTGTCTTTTGAATATAAGCTTTTTTTTTTTTTTTTTTTGAGGTGGAGTTTCACTCTTGTTGCCCAGGCTGGAGTGCAATGGCACAATCTCGGCTCATCACAACCTCCGCCTCCAGGGTTCAAGTGATTCTCCTGCCTCAGCCTCCCAAGTAGTGGGGATTACAGGCACCTGCCACTAAGCCCGGCTAATTTTGTATTTTTAGTAGAGACGGGGTTTCTCCATGTTGGTCAGGCTGGTCTCAAACTTCCGACCTCAGGTGATCTGCCCACCTCAGCATCCCAAAGTGCTGGGATTACAGGCGTGAGCCACCGCGCCCGGCCGAATATAAGCCATTTTAACTGAGGTGAGGTAACATCTCATTGTAGTTTTTATTTGCATTTCTCTGATGATCAGTGATATTGAGCACCTTTTCAGATGCCTGTCTGCCATTCGTATGTCTTCTTTTGAGAAATGTCTATTCAAATCTTTTGCCCATTTTTTGATAGGATTATTAGACTTTTTCCTATATAGTTGTTTGAGCTCCTTATGTATTCTGGCTATTAATCCCTTGTCACATGGGTAGTTTGCAAATACTTTCTCCCATTCTGTGGGTTGTCTCTTCACTTTGCTGATTGTTTCCTTTGCTGTGCAGAAGCTTTTTATGTGACCAAATGCCTTTCAATGGGTGAATGAACAAACAATTGTGGTATAGCCTTATAATGGACTACTACTGAACAGTAAGAAGGAACAGACTATTGATACATGCAACTACATAGATGAATCTTAATGACACTATGCTGAATGAAAGAAGACACCCTCAAAGACTATATACTGTATGATTTCATTTATATGATATTCTGGGAAAGGGAAAACTATAGTGATGAAGAACAGATGACTGTTTGCCAGGACTTAGAGGTGGGATGAGGGTGTAATTACTAAGACACAGCCTAAGGGAGATTTTGGGGATGATGGAATTCCATATCCAGTTTGTGGTAGAGGTTATATAAACCTATACATTTGTTAAAACTCATAGAACTTTACACCAAAACAAGCATCAATTTTACTATGTGTTACCTTCTAAATACAGACCTGTACACCAAATAGGTCAATTGTACTCTTTATTATTTAAAAGTAAAATAGAAACACAATGAGATATCACAACATACACCCTAAAATGGCTAAAATGTTTAAAAGACTGATCATATCAAGTGCTGGCGAGGATGTAGAACAACTGCAACTCTTAACACTGCTGGTGGAATTGTAAAATGGTACAACTATGTAGGAAAGTTTGGCTATGTCTAAAATATTAAATATATACCTACCACACAAATTAGTCATTCCACCTACCCCAAAGTATTGAAAACATATGTCCACACAAATATATAAATGTTCATGGCAGTTTTATATGTAATAGCCCAAAACTGTGAACAATCCAAATGGATATCAAGAGGTGAATGGGCAGATTGTGCTGTATCCATACAATGGAATAATACTCAGCAATTAAAAGGAATAAACTATTGATATATGCGGCAATAGAGATGAATCTCAAAATAATGGTTCTGAGTGCAAGAAACAAGACTGAGAAGGGAAAAAAAAGGAGTAGCAGAGTTAAGAGATGATATGTAGCCCATAATGAAATTACTGCACTAGAAGGCAGGTCAAAAGAAACTATCCAGAATGAAGCATGGAGAGACCTAAAACATGGAAAATATGTTTTTTAAAAGTGCAAGAGACATACAGGATACAATGTGAAGGCTTAACAAATATTTCTCCTTTTTTTTCTTTTTTTGAGACAGGGTCTCACTCTGTCACCCATGCTGGGGTGCAGTGGTGCAGTCACGGCTCACTGCAGCCTCGATTTCCCAGGCTCAAGTGATCCTTCCACCTTCATACACCGCTGATGGGAATGTAAAATCATGCAACTGTTTTTGGAAAATAGTCTGGCAATTGCTAAAAATGTTAAAGTCAAGGTACCATATGAGTCAGCAACTTCACCTCTAGGTTCATGGCCAAGAGAAGTGAAAACATGTACACACAAAAACTTGTACACAAATACTTACAGCAGCACTATTCATAATAGCCAAAAGGTGAGACAACTCAAATGTCCATCAACTGATGGAAGAATGGCTAAACAAAATGTGGTATATCCATACGATGGAATATTATTTGGCCATTAAAAAGAAACAGAGTACTGAGACATGCTACAACATGGATGACACTTGAAAACATTTTACTAAGTGAAATAAGCCAGTCAAAAACAGCATATATTGTATGATTCCATTTATATGAAGTGACCAGCATAGCAAACCTATACAGACTAAAGGTAAACTAGTGGATGTCAGAGGCTGGGAGGATGGGGGGAGTGGGAAGTGACTGCTTATGGGTATGAAATTTCTTTTTTATTATTTTTTATTTTGAGATGGAGTTTTGCTCTTTTCACCCAGGCTGGAGTGCAATGGAGCAATCTTGGCTTAATGCAACTTCCACCTCCCGGGTTCAAGCAATTCTCCTGCCTCAGCCTCCTGAGTAGCTGGGATTACAGATGCCCACCACCACACCTGGCTAATTTTTTGTATTTTTAGTAGAGATGGGGTTTCACCATATTGGGAAGGCTGGTATCGAACTCCTGACCTCAGGTGATCTGCCCTCCTCGGCATCCCAAAGTGTTGGGATTACAGGCGTGAGCCACCGCACCCGGCACTGGGTATGAAATTTCTTTTGAGAGTGATGACATATTCTAAACTTAGATCATGTTGATGGTTGGACAATTCTGTGAATATACTAAAATTTGAATTGTATTACTTAAATGGTTGGATTTTACGGTGTGTGAATTATATCCCAGTAAAGATTGTTTTAAAAAGCCATGATGGGGCCAGGTGCGCTAGCTCATGCCTGTAATCCCAGCACTTTGGGAGGCTGAGGCGGGTAGATCACTTGAGGCCAGGAGTTCGAGACCAGCCTGGCCAACATGATAAAACCCTGTCTCTACTAAAAACACAAAAATTAGCTGGGGGTGGCGGTGCACGCCTGTAGTCTCAGCTACTCGGGAGGATGAGGAAGGAGAATCACTTGAACCCGGAAAGTGTAGGTTGCAGTGAGCTGAGATTACACCACTGCACTCCGGCCTGGGGAATAGAGTGAGACTCCATTCTCCCCCGCCCCCGCAAAAAAAGTTATGGGGCACAGTTACAGAGAAAGACAAATGACAAATGGAACAAAACAGAGATCCTAGAAGCAGATCCACATACATAGGAATATTTTACATATCACAGAGCTGGCTCTGCAAATTAGTGGGCAAGTATTGATTTTTTTCAATAAAGAGTTGAACTGTATGAAGTTGAAGTTGAAAAAAGTTAAAGTGAATGCTTAACTCACACTATGTCCTAAAACTGATTTGATGTGGATTAAAGACATAAGTATGAAAAGTCAAACTACAGAGCTTTAAAAAACTAATATCAGAGAATAACTTCATTACTATCAGGAAGGATTTCTTAAGACACATAAAGCATTAATCATAAGGAAAAGATACCAATTTTACCATGTTATAATGATGAACTTATGTTAATCAAAAGACACAATAGAGTAAAATGGCAAGCCACAGACCAAGAGAAGATATTTACAGAGATTTTTAAATTACATGTATGGCCAGGTGTGGTGGCTCATACCTGCACAGCACTTTGGGAGGCCAAGGCAAGAGGATCACTTGAGCCCAGGAGTTTGAGACCAGCCGGGGCAACATGGCGAAACCCCATCTCTACCAAAAAAGAAAAAAATAGAAAAATTAGCCAGGCGTAGTGGCATGCACCTGTGGTCCCAGCTACTCGGGAGGCTGAGGTGGGAGGGGTGGTTGAGCCCAGGAGGTAGATGTTGCAGTGAGCCGAGATTGCGCCACCACACTCCATCCAGCCTGGGTGACAGAACAAGGCCCTGACTCAAAAACTAAATAAAAAATAAAATTACATATAACTGACAAAGGACTAATATCAAGACTATATAAAGGGGCCAGGCATGGTGGCTCACACCTGTGATCCCAGCTCTTTGATTGAGCCCAGGAGTTTGAGATCAGCCTGGGCAACATAGTGAGACCTTGTCTCTTAAAATAGATGATAGATAGATAGATAGATAGATAGATAGATAGATAGATAGATAGATAGAGATGTTTATGGATCAACAAGAAAAAGGTAAGCGATCCAATAGAAATGGGCCATTCATAGAAAATAGGCCAAAAAAAACCGATATAGGCTTGTCACAAAAGAGGAAACGTGAATAACCAATAAATATGTGAAAAGATGCTCAATATTATTCATAATTAGGGATATGTTCATTAAAATCTCAATGTAATATTTTACATGCACAAAATTGGCAAAACTTAAAAGTGTGCCAATATTACAGTGTTCTCATTGCTGCACATCCTCACCAAAACTCAATATTTTCCAATTTTGCTGTGAAGAGTGTAAATTGGTCCATTTTGAAACAAAGCTTAGCATTGCACATGTGAACAAAAGTTCTCCGGAAAGGAATTTGGAGGAAAGATACTTTATTTCAATGCATGGTTTGCAAACTAGGGAGAGGAAGGCTTCCCTGTAAAACAAAGGTATTTTCCAGAGAACAAAAAGAGAGTTAGGGTCTCATAGCAAAAGTTCTCAGCCAAGTTCCCAATCTGGTCTGTTCTTGCAAATAAAGGACTGAAACTTAGTTTTGATTGGTCAGTGAAGCTGAGTTCTGATTGGTTGATACAGCTGAGCCCTGATTGACTGAGGCAGGTATGCTCTGATTAGTTGGTTCAGGTGAGTTCTGGAGTCCCAAAGTTGAACAGAGGTGTGGATTTAGGGGGAATTCAGGGAATATGGGTGACCTCTAGTCAGCAAATGCCTGCTTGGCTCTGTTTTATTTTTATATTTTCCTTTTTTTTTTTTTCCTATACCAGTTGGTTCACATCTATTTCAAATTTAGGCCCAGTTAGCCACTGGGGATCCATCTTGAATGATTGGCTCAGGTTCACATTTGTTCACACATGTTAAATTTGAATAAGATCAGGAATGACATTCAGGGACAATGGTGATGTCTGCTACAACAATGCTCTCATTCTTGCTCATTTAACAAAATGTGTAACGTACAGGGAAAGGAAGAGATGGAGAACTCTTATTCGGCACTGTGTACCTAGCATTAAGACTTTTTTACATGCTGCTTTATTTAAAGTTGAGGCAAAGAAGGTACTGAGAATGCTGTTATTCTATGAAAGGAAATTTCTGGCTGAAGTTCCTTCTACTAGGGAGAAATAAATCAGGAGCGCTGTTACTCCATCAGGACAGGCTGTACATTTACAGACTATCACTCTCTTGCTTCTTTTTTTCTTTTTTTTTTTCTTTCAGCAGTCCCACCACTGGGGACATACTTTGCTTCTCTCTTCAAGAGACATCCATTTCAAACATTTAAATTTTTCGGTACAATAATGATCACATGCTGGGGCACGGGATTAAAGGGATTCTTTCTTCTTGGTGCCATTTTATGATGACAAGACAAATCCAAGAGATGTTATATGTGAGAAATAGGAATTCCAGAAGAAGCAAAATGCCAGTCTGATAAGTAATAATTACACACAAGATGTAAGAAAACTTCTTTAGCTGAAGAGAGACTTAACAGAATCAGCAAATAACAAATCCCAGATGTGATTGAAGTACACACAAACACACACACACGCACACACACCCCTAGATAGATTCTAGTGACCTTTCTGAGTTCCAAAGACAAAGGAAAGTTCATATGAACTTCAGGAAACAAAGGAAGAGGCATTGGAGTTGTCATAACACTGAAGTTGGAAAACAATGAAACATCTATAAACTGTGAAAGAAAAGAGACTGAACAAAAGTTTATACCTACTAAGATCATTTATCAAGGCAAAAATAGATGTTTTGGGGTAGTCAAGGTTTTAGAATATACACCCACATACCAAATATGAAGGAACAAACGAAGTATACATCAATCAAATGAAAATTTATTCAGCACAGAGATGTCAAATTGGGAAAGATGAAATGGACAAGAAACAGCAGTAGCCAAAAGTTCTGCAGTGTACACTTATGTCTAATTATGATAACATGAGAATTTGTAATATAAGACATAAGAAAGGATTGAAATAGAAAACACATATCAAAGTAGAGTTCAAGACCAAATATGTTAAAGAGGACAAAAATATCCTGTAAAAGGTACAATCATAAATAAGATCTGTCAAACATCTATGAAACAAAAATCGATAGAAACCAAATACACAAAGCAAAATTTAAGTACAAGGAAACTCCATAAAACTCCCTTATAGTGAGATATTTTGATATTTTTTCAAAAATTAAAAATCAAATAGTCGCCAGTCACAGTGACCCATGCCTGTAATCCCAGAACTTTGGGAGGTTTAGGTGGGAGGCTCGCTTAAGCCCAGGAGTTTGAGACCAGCCTGGGCAACACAGTGAGAACCTGTCTCAAAAAAAAAAAAAAAAAAAACTCAAGTAGTCAAAAAATAGCAAGGATATAGGATATAAAGGATCTGAATAATCAACAAGCTCAGTTTTATCTATAAGTTTATACCTATAAATGTAAAGATACATGTTATACTATATCTGTGTTATATTTTCAAAAAAATTATGTCTTGCCGAAAAGGAAAACTTCAAAAATTCCAAAAAAAAATGTAGAGGTCATACAGGCCATACTTTGAACTCAAACCAGCAAAACTAGAGATCAAGGCTAAAGGGATTAATAAAAATGTTTACTACTTGAAAGTTAAACTCTACTGCAAATAGGAAATCAAAACAGATGTAAAACTATCTAGAATACAAAAAAGGACAACTCATATACAATGGCCTATAGCTAAAGTTGTATACCAAAGGAAATATACAGGTTTCAAGAATTTCCTTTAAAAATAAATGAAAATTAATGAAATACGAAACATCAGACATTTTAATTAGACAGTAAAATATACCAGAAGAAAATAGGAAAAGAAAATAGGCCAGGCAGGGTGGCTCACACCTGTAATCCTAACACTTTGGGAGGGGTAGGCAGGTGGATCGCTTGAGTTCAGGAGTTTGAGACCAGCCTGGGCAACATGACAAGACCCTGTCTCTACCAAAAAATACAAAATTTAGCTAGGCATGGCGGTGTGTGATCACAGGTGGGAGGATCACTTGAGCTCAGGAGGTCGAGGCTGCAGTGAGCTGTGATCACACCACTGCACTCTAGCCTTGGCAACAGAGTGAGACCTTGTTTCAAAAAAAAAAAAAAAAACGAAAGATAAAATTAAGTAGAAAACCAAAAAATAAAAGAGCAGTTTCTTTGACACTACCTATGAAATAGCAAAACCTCTGAAAGCCACTTAAATATGAGCCAGGCACAGTGGCTCACACCTGTAATCCCAGCACTTTGGGAGGCTGAGACGGGCGGATCACCTGAGGTCAGGAGTTCGAGACCAGCCCGGCCAACGTGGTAAAACATCATCTCTACTAAAAACACAAAAATTAGCCAGGCATGTTGGCGTGCACCTGTAATCCCAGCTATTCTGGAGGCTGAGGCAGGAGAATCTCTTGAACCCAGGAGGCAGAGGTTGCAGTGAGCTGAGATCACACCACTGCACTCCAGCCTGGGTGACAGAGCAAGACTCCGACTCAAAAAAAAAAAAAAAAAAATATGACAGAAAACAAAACATATAACATTTAAGATGAGAAAGGAGATGCAACCAGAAATGCAAGAGAATAAAATGAGACTATTAAATAGTAAGAAAATACTGTATCTCTATGGCAATAAACTGCAAATCTAGAAGAGTGGTTCAGATCTTGGCTACACATTGTAATCACCTGAGGAAGTTGAAAAATTACTGTCTGAGACCCATTCCCACCGGGCTCTGGGAAGTTCAGAGGCTGCCCCGTGGGATTCTATGACCGAAATTGAGAACCACTGAATTCTTCGAGGGCTTGGACCACGTGGTCCATGGACCACAGCATCAATATCACCAGGGAGCTGGCAGGAAGTGCATAATCACAAGCCCCACTCTAGACTCACTGAATCAGAATGAGCATTTTCACAACATACCCCAGATGATGCATATGCACATTAATACATGAGAAGTACTGATCTAGAGAAAATGGATGATTTTCAAAGATACCAAATCTTAAGAAGAAAAGCTGATGGGCTAATTAATATAGAAGAGGTCGGAAAAGTAAAGGCCTCCCATTTTATTTTGATTGATTGATTGATTGAGACGGAGTTTCGCTCTTGTTGCCCAGGCTGGAGTGCAATGGCACGATCTTGGCTCACTGCAACGCCGCCCAGGTTCCCAGGTTCAAACAATTCTGCCTCAGCCTCCTGGAGAGTAGCCGGGACCACGGGCACACCACCACACCCAGCTATTTGTGTATTTTTAGTAGAGGCGGGGTTTCACCATGTTGGCCAGGCTGGTCTCCAACTCCTGACCTCAAGTGATCCGCCCTCCAAATGCTGGGATTACAGGTGTGCGCCACCGCCGCCTGGCCCCAAGACCTACCATTTATAAAAAGGCACCAGACCCAAATGCTTTCATAACTGAGTTCTATCTAATCTCCAAGGATTAGATAATGCTTCTAGTTTTTAAACTATTGGAGATTGTAGAAAAGTTTCCAAGTTTATTTTTTAGAGCTGGAGTTAAATTAATATGCAAACTAATTAGTATTAGTCTCGGCCGGGGGTGGTGGCTCACGTCTATAATCCCAGCACTTTGGGAGGCCAAAGTGGGCGGATACCTGAGGTCAGGAGTTCAAGACCACCCTGGCCAACATGGTGAAACCCCGTCTCTACTAAAAATACAAAAATCAGCTGGGCGTGTTAGAGCATGCCTGTAATCCCAGCTACTCGGGAGGCTGAGGCAGGAGAATTGTCTGAGCCCAGGAGGTGGAGGTTGCAGTGAGCCGAGATCTCACCACTGCACTCAAGCCTGGGCGACAGAGTGAGACTCCATCTCAAAAAAACAAAAAAAATGCATGCAATCTGAATCAGAAATCCCAATGAGGCTTTTAAGCGAAAGTGGGTAAAATGATTTTCATGTTCCTATGGAATAAGTGTCAAGAAAACTATGAAAAAGAATAGAACTAAAGAGGGACTTGCCTTCTGGTTCACCAGAGTATTGTGAGAAAAACAATATGGCATTGGCACAAAAATGACAAACAGATCAGTAAAACAAAATAGACTTCAGAAATAAATCCAAGGATATATATGACGACCACATAAGTGTCATTTCAGCTCATAAGGGTAAAGGGTGACTTCATAAACAGTACTGGAATAGGTGGCTCTCTATCCAAGAGAAAACAGAAATTAGATGCCCTACCAAACAATATATTTTTTAAAAATTTTTTTGAGATGGGGTCTCACTCTGTCACCTAGGCTGGGGTACAGTGGCACGATCACAGTTCACCATAGCCTTGGATTCCTGGGCTCAAGCTGTCTTCCCACTTCGGTCTCCAGAGTAGCTGGGACAACAGGTGCGTGCCACCTTGCCCAGGTAATTTTTTTTCAAACTAATTTTTTAAATCACCATTGGATCTGCTAAACAAAATAATTTTAATTACATAAAAAAATCCAAACAAAACAATAAAAATATAGGAAGAAAATCTAGGCATATATTTGTAGAACCTTGCGATAGAAAAGACCTTTTTAAGTAGAACAACACTAGGAATCATAAAGGGGAAAAAAAAAACATTTGATTACACAAATATTAAAGATTTTTATATATGAAAAGATTACATAAGCAATAACAAGATAAATCATGGACTACAAAAATGTGCAGCAAATGTATTAGAAAGTTAATAGGCTTAATGTACAAAGAACTCCAAATAGAAAATGGGGCACAGGATTTGAATAGGCAGTTTATCAGAGCGACAACTTAAGTGCTATTATATACATAAAAGTATTAAACTCCACTAGGAGTCCACTCAAAGCAAATTGAAACAGCAATGACATATTCTTTATTATTATTATACTTTAGGTTTTAGGGTACATGTGCACAATGTGCAGGTTTGTTACATATGTATCCATGTGCCGTGTTGTTTTGCTGCACCCATTAACTCGTCATTTAGCATTAGGTATATCTCCTAATGCTGTCCCTCCCCCTTCCCCCCACCCCACAACAGTCCCCGGAGTGTGATGTTCCCCTTCCTGTGTCCATGAGTTCTCATTGTTCAATTCCCACCTATGACATATTCTTTATTTTTTTAACCCGTGAGATTAGCTGTAACACCCACTGTTTGTAAGGTTGAGGGGAACGAACTCTCCCATATACTGGTGTAGACACGTGAATTACATTTGATGTTTGAAAAGAAAATCCCTGAACCCAGAATAGAATTGATATTGTGGTTACAAGACAGATAAAAGATTTATGTGTATGGACTAAGATTAGAAGAGAACAAAGACAAGCAATCCCTTTAATAAAGGTGGTGGCCTTGTGGGTCATCATTTTCCCAATTTTTGTTACGAAAGCATGCAATAAAAATAACTTGCAAGATTTCCATCTTTGTATAGTAAGTACATTTGCCCTTTAAAAATTAATTTTCTGAAGAACAACCAAAGCATACTGCCTTGAGAGAGAAAGGAACTTTAGAAAGTCTGCCACAACCGCCACTTCAAGGCGGAACAGTAAAAATAAAAGTGGACACAAACATGCAAGGCTAATGGGGAAACCTCACATGTTGCTAGTGTGCTAATGTCAGAGGGCAATCCAGAATTGGACTAACCTTTATTAGGATGATGTAAGGGAACTCTTCTCCCCCTTTTCCTGTGTTCTAGCCTGGGAGGGCTGGAGTAGATGCTCCCTTTCTCTGATGAGAGAACTAGTCTCTTGATAGCTCACAAAGGAGTGGAAGGTAGGCCCCATGCCTTCAAATGACTGGCTGCATCAGTCAAGGCCTACATTGGAGGGAAATAGATTGGAAACAGACTCACCTCAGCCTCTGGGTCTCCCAATCCAGCCTTACTAGAATAAATTGCACACTTAACTGGTGGTTTCTTGTCTATTTTCAATGTGGTTAGAACTCAAGAGGGGAGGACAGGTGACTAGAACCTTCAAAACCCCAACAGATGGCTTTGCAATACCCCTCTTATTTCAAAGAATCTCAGACAAAAGGAAATGGGTTCTGCATTTAAAAGCAGAAACTGGCCTCTTAGAAAGCAAAATAATATAGGTCTAGTTAACTATTCTATACTTTTAGTCAATGTGTTTAGATACTTCTGTGGTAGTTCACATAGCTAAACGACATCTAGAAGTCCTGAGCAGGTTTTTAGTAGCAATGTGTTTAGATACTTCTGTGGTAGTTCACATAGCCAAACGACATCTAGAAGTCCTGAGCAGGTTTTTAGTAGCCAAGTCTCCTGGTAGCTTTACAGTCTCAACAGGTCACTGTAATGCCAGATCCTTTGTGTCCACCAATACCAGCAATACAAGTAACATGGGAGACCAATTGAATAGGAAAAACCAAGTAAAGGAAAGTAATTCTTGATTTTGACCTCAAACTTGATGGACTGAGTATTTCCATCGCAGAGGTCAGAACATGATTTTGAAATCCAAGTCGGTACAGATGCTACGCCTATATGCACCAGTGACATGTTCCTTGGTGCGATTATTAGTGTTGAACTACTGAAGGGAGTCGGATCACCTCCAGCTTCGAACAAGTTGGGAATTCATTAACTGTGTGATTTAAGTCTCCTCATTTCGAGTATATACCTTGTCTATAGCCAACACTCCACTAGGGTAACTTAAAACAAAATAGTAATTTATTTACAATAGCAAAGATGTCAAAAATAACAGGAACAATATATAACAAATCCAAGATTTTTATGAAAAAGGCAAACAGTATATACACGAAACAAAATCCATAGGGTAAACTTAATTTGACCTTAACTAAACAGTTACAGAATGTGGCAAAATGGTTATGATTTACTTAAGTAACCCTGGGCCAATTACACACACACACACACACACACACACACACACACACACACACACACACAAACCTTTTTCAACCCTTCTCTTTTAAATGCTGAATCTTCCTCTGAACTCAATTTACCTTTCAGGAATGTAACTATGGGAGGCCACACAAGATTTAGGAAGTGCAGGCTATTTACATGTGCGCTAAAGGCATACTTGTTGACTTGGCAGGCTCACACTTTTAAAACAGCAAATGGAAGGTATAAACTGTCTGGGGTGCTATTTTTCTCTCACTGTTCATTTCAGATTTTTTGTGATTTTCTTATCTGCCACACAAAATGTTGAACCAGTCATCTTTTAGGTTCCTCAAGTGCTCTAAAAGTGTTTCCCAAGTTTCAACAGGCATCAGAATCACCTGAACATGTTAAAATAAAGATTGCTAGGTCCCACGCCAGTTTCTCAATTCAGTAGGACTAGGGTGGGGCTGAGAATTTGCATCTTTAACAAAGTCCCAGGAGATTAAGATCCTGCCAATGCTGCCCGGCCACACTTTGAAAACCACTGCTCTGAAAGATTGCCCCTTTAAGATATTGATTAGCCATGTTTTTCCTTACATGAATGCTAGAATTTGTGGGAAATGAAATTATTAATACTGAGATTACCAGAGAATACAAATAAAGCAGCATGTTATCTGACTTGTTGGATCACAGACAGGTTAGGTGTCATTTGTTGGGTGTTCCATTACCAAAGTTTTTCAGCATGGTATGTATGGTTTTGTCTGATTTATGGCTCTCTACAGTGACATTCACCACATTCCCTTCGTCATTTACCTAAAATTTTAATTTATTGTTTCAACTATTAGGCAAACATTTGTTTGTTCATACAGTTGGAAGAACTGCAGAATCTTGTCTATAAAATCAAAGATGGCACAACTCTATCTCTTTTTGACTCCTGACATTTACTTAACTGCCGATTTTTAACTGTGGCAATGACCATTCCCTAGTATGTTAGCATCTACTAATCCTCTAAACTGGGTGCAGTGGGGTAACTCGAGGGCATGATTTCTGTTGTGGAGGTGATAACAGTCCCCACTGATTAAATATGCTGTAAATTAATACTGAAATGAACTTTAAGTGCTCTCAAAAACCACTTTATGCATGAGTAATTTATCTCAAGGGAATTGGAGATGCTAATAAAACAAATCCTTTATGAAGATAAAAGAAAAAATGAATTCCAAGGACATGCTCGTCAAAGGACTCACCAATCACCTCTTAACTTCTCTGAAATATTACTTGCAAATTCACAGAACTGAAATATTACCAGTATTTGCATCCGAGTCACAAAATTCAAAGCAATCAAGCACTTTGCATTCCACTGCTGTGAAAAAGAAATTAAGAAATGGGGGGATGAAAATAATCCACTGCTTTTGATGTTTATTAGGTTTACAAAAACTGTACATTTTTTTTCCTTAAGAAAAAGCATTAACTTAGTACTGGTATCAAATAGACTAAACATTCAATAACAGGAAAATATTCTGATTTTTATTTTTGCACGTTATTCTCAAGTACACAATTACAATAATGTCACACATCCCTATATGAATTTCTTTTTATGTATTTTACTTTCTTTACAAAGTGTACAGAGGGAGGGACATACAATATTTAATAGGATATTTCTACAGAACAATAACTTATATTATGTCCTTGTAAAAATCTGTACCTCTTTAAAACATTTAACTGAAACATCCATTTTTTTAGCTTTGCTAATCAAAATTGTTTTAAGAATTAAAACTAGGTTGTAACTAATGTCAGTACATAACAGTGACTACGATTTCATTTTCTCTTTATACAGACAAGTATGTTTTATCATATTCACTTGACCAAACCCTTAAATACCTTTTAAAGGTTTTAATGTTGTGCTTTAAAAAGAAAAGAACTGTGTATGATTCCAGAGTATGTAAGAGAAATATAAAATGTGTGAAGTGTTGTGTTCTTTATCTTTCAGTTTATTTAAAAAAAATAGTTAAATGACCCAATCATTTATATTTTCTGTATTAATTTTATAGGATTTAAAATTAATACATTTCCACTTTAAGTGTTTTTACATTATTTCTGTGAAAATAAAAATTAAGGGAGATTTTAAAGGTTCTCACAAAAAAACAGACAGAGCTTTCAAGAATCACAGGGCAATGAATCATGGATCACAAAATTCTAAGAAGTTTAAAAAAAAAAAAAAAAGCACATTATGGGGGCCAAGAAGGTACAGGAATTTCCTATAAGATAGGCTAGGAAAACCCATGCCTTGACTTTGACTGGCATTTGGGGCTGGAGTTCACACCTGCCTAAAGCACTTGGTTTAAAACTAGACTAAGTCAGTCTAGCACTTCAGAGGTTTGCCAAACACCAAATATTTTTATTTCTAACCCTAAAAATATAACTCTTGAATACAAACATCAATGGCAAAGAGAAAGATGAAAGGTAAAAACCTAAGCACACAGGGAATGGAGCACCATAATGAGGTGACAAGGCAGCTATCGGGTGGGAAGACAATTTCTAAATCTCCTACAATGTGCTAGATGCATACGGACCAATAGCCAACTGAAGGGACCCCAAAAACTGTTTTCTGTTCTCCAAGATTCGTCTTAACATAACCAAATTCTAATTAACCGAGTTTGTTTAATGAATGTATGACACTGATTCAGACCTATGTGGTGTCTGGGCGCGGTGGCTCACGCCTGTAATCCCAGCACTATGGAAGGCCGAGGCAGGTGGATCACGAGGTTAGGGTTCAAGACCAGCCTGGCCAAGATGGTGAAACCCCATCATCTCTACTAAAAATATAAAAAATTAGCTGAGCGTGGTGGTGGGCGCCTGTAATCCCAGCTACTCGAGAGGCTGAGGCAGATAACTGCTTGAACCCAGGAAGCAGAGGTTGCAGTGAGCTGAGATCGCACTACTGCAGTCCAGCCTGGGCAACAGAGCAAGACTCCGTCTTTAAAAAAAAAAAAACCTGTGGAAGACTTAGTGATGTTCCAAGTAAGGCCTCAGACTTTCCTTATCCACTTAAAACACATCTTTACCTTTTAATCAAAGCCAACTTGAGTGTTAAGTTTTTAAAGTTTGCTAACTGTAACTGAGAAATAACAGATCGGCCTGAACTTGCCGAGTGTGAAGTCATAATTAGCACCTGTTCTCTGGTCCACAGAGCCATCGCTTCTTTTCCATCCCCCTCACTAGGTAAGACAGAGTTCCCTCTCAGGCTTCTCAAAGAGAACTGTGGGAGTCATGTCTGGATACTCATTTGCTTTTCAGAAAAATATAAAGACATGGAGCTGAAATTGTATGAAAACATTCTACCTAGAAACATCTTAACCTCTATTTTTCAATTACCAAAGATATTTAAAAGAAAATATCTTTACTCTTTAAAAATACTAGTGTCCTTATTTTCCTTCTAATTCTTCACCTGAGTAGCCTCTCTGAAGAGCATGACTTACAAAATGCTCTCTCATGCATCCCTGGATCTTTCATGTTATTGTAAATTTAATACTTTTCATTATAGATTTTAAACAACTACTACTTGGGGTTGTGTGTATAAATATGTAAAATAAGCAATACACACAGGTACATGATTGATATATATGTGTATATATATAATTCAGGGTACATTTACATACATAAAGTTGCAAAAGATCCTATAAGCCATGAGTTACCTCTAGGAGATTCCAAAATGCAGTCCTCAGTAAGTGTCATTTGTAGCACACAACCATTCCAAGACGAAGCCGCACAGACAGAATAATCAAAATACAACATGATCAAGCACAATTTTTCAATAAGGTTTTCTAAAAGTTTGCTATGCTGACAAAAGATGTAAATAATCCAAAGAAAGCCAAAAGAAGTGTATTTGAAAAGTAAACACGAACCCAGCCACTGCTCTTTACTCAGCAAAGCCAGGGACGCAAAAGCTCAAATGGAAACTCTCACTGTCAAGTGGTCTGAAAATATTAAGCAAGACAAGTAAATGACTTCCATGTTATGATAATTAGACCTGACTGTAAAATCTCCCATTTATATTAGTAGATGTCTCTGACAATTTTATTGTGAGAAATGTATGGGGAAAAAAAATGAGTCAACATGAATCTTTCAGAGTTACCAATATAAAGTTACCTTAAGTTAATGGTCTTAGAAGAGTACCATCAAGGTAAGCAAGGTAAATATTTAAATAAATATAAAATTCTAAGATATAAAACTTCAGTATAGAATCAGGGATTACTTTATTAAAAGTAACTAGCACGTTGCCAGTTTTCCCCATTTATTAAACAAACTGAATAGAATTCAGAACACACTACTGAACAAAATGTATATTAAAAAAAGTCAACTAGAAGCAATAATTCTATTTGTACACAGCATAAATCAATATACAGTATTATATGTGAACGAGACTGATTGGCTTTAAAATGAATTTTCTGCTTCAAGGCCAATTATCTCCACAAACGTTCTGTAGAAGCATTGTTAGGGCAGGCCAACTTCTTTATGATGTCGCATTATGTGCTGGTTCTTTTCTGAAGGTCTTCGGAAGCCTTTCTTGCAGTACTCACACCGGTGAGGATAGTCTTTCGTGTGAATGGAAATAACGTGCCGTTTAAAGCCTGAGGCATCTGTAGTGCTATACTCACAGTACTCACACTGATACACTTTCCTGCCACTGTGTGTCTTCATATGCTTTTTAAGCTCATTCTGTTGCCTAAATCCCTTTCTACATCTCTTGCACCTAAATGGAAGATCCTTTGTGTGAACTGAGAGAATATGGCGACTTAGAACAAATGGATCTGCAATCTTAAAGTCACAATGTCTACACTGGTGCATTTTTTTGCCCTTGTGGGCAGCCACGTGTTTCTTGAGTTCTGAAGGCCTGTGAAAGCCTTTATCACACATGTCACACTTATGGGGGTAGTCTTTCGTGTGAACTGAAATTATGTGTCGTTTCAAATCACTTGAGTTCGAACTCTTGTGGTCGCAATGCAAACACTGGTGTGTTTTGCTTTCTTGGTGGATAAGAGCATGTTGCTGCACCTCTTTGGTATCCGAGAAAGTCAGAAGACAAATGTCACACTTGAATGGCATCTCTTTACTATGCTTAGTTTTGACATGCGTTTTCAAGTTAGAAGAGTCTGCAGACCTATATTCGCAGTACTGGCATTGGTACGGCTTCTCCCCAGTATGGATTCTCATGTGCTTTTTGAGCTCTGACGGGTGACGAAAACCCTTACCACACTCCACACAAATATGAGGAAAGTTCTTGCTGTGGACCGCCAAGAGGTGGCGATTCAATAACCCTTGTTCAGCTGTCTCGTATTCACAGAATTTACACTTGTGCATTTTGTTGGCTCCTTTTTCCTTATGCACCATTTTGTGAGTAAACAAAGCCCCTGCATGAGAGAAATGCTTCCCACACTCATCGCATTCAATGGCCTTCTCTGCCTTGCTGGTCAGCTTGTGGCTCTCCAGGTGGTTGTGTAAACTTATCTTCTTGTTGGTAGTGTAATCACAGTCAGTACAGCGGTATTTCTTCTTGGCAAGGTGTTCAGGATGGTTTTTCATGTGCCTTTTCAAAAAACCTCTTGACTTAAACTTCTTCCCACAAATCATGCAAGGATAGACAGTCAAAGGATGTCCATCAGGGCCAATAATTATTGCTAAGAAAGGAAAAGAAAGGAGTATGAGTGCTCAAACCAAGTTCTGTTCCAGTTTCTTTGCGAATGTAAAGTGTGGGTTCTGACCACGGTTGGCCAAGGACTCCTAAATTGGACTATTTGCTACTTAACATTCCTTTTACTGTTTTTCAACACAAGAGATATAGCAACCTAGTCATAGAGAAAATGGTCTGGAAACTTCATTCATGAGGACTGTACCACCTTCACTCCCTCTAGTTTAATGAAATTAATGAATATGTAACTTTTATCAATTAGTGATTAAACCTATAGCAATTTAGAAATTGGTGGAAAATTGGCTGGGCATGGTGGCTCACACCTGTAATCCCAGCACTTTGGGAGGCCGAGGCAGGCAGATCACCTGAACTCAGGAGTTCGAGACCACCCTGACCAACATAACATGCTGAAAACCCGTCTCTACTAAAAATATGAAAATTAGTGGGGCACGGTGGCACACATCTGTAATCCTAGACGTTCGGAAGGCTGAGGCAAGAGAATCACTTGTACCCAGGAGGCACAGGTTGCAGTGTCAGTTGAGATCACGCCACTGCACTCCAGCCTGGGTGAGAGAGCAAGATTCTGCCTCAAAAAAAATAAGTAAATAAACTGGTGGAAAATTATTCATAAAAATAAACTTTGGTGACAAAAATTTCCACTATTTATTCCAAAAAACATAAGTTACATTAACTTACAGCAAAGTTTAAATATACCCATAAAATTTTTAATATGCAAATCATACAATAGGAATGTCATATGAACTAAAGTACTTATCCTGCTGCTCTGTAAATTATGCCTGCTTTATGCTGACACAGATTCTCTAAATATATTATTTAAAAAGTTAATGCTTATAACATATTTGAGGGATTTCATTCCATGTACACATAAAAATCATCCAAGTTTTCAATTTTTCTCATCCATGTTTCAGCCCTGTTGCTTTTTATCCAAGGAAATCATTCATGAATATCACTGAATTCTGAAAATTATATTTTCAAGTTCAGTAGACAAAGCAGCTAAAATGCCATTTTGACACCCCTGTGGATACATACTAGAGTTTCCTCTGAGAGCTCGCAGAGCACGCTGCGCCATGGAACTCGTGCGCCCTCACCTGTTTGGTACTGCCTGGAATCAGGTCTTCTCCTTTTCTTTGGTTTTTGTTTAGCCAGTCTGCCGAGGCCAGCAGACTCATCTATGTGCAAGAGGGCACTTGCAGTGCCATTCCGGTTTTCAATTCCATCAGAATTATTACCTAACAATGTGTATTAAAAAACAAAATTATACAGTATTATAAATTTTAAAGAATTAGGAATTCTTTATTAACTACAACAACGAAAAGTAAGCCATGATACTCATGAATGACAGAAATTCCCCATTCTAGGTCATGGGTTTTATGAGCACATTCATTATCGCGAGACCGTAGGAAACGCCTAGCTTCCAAAGCTAAAAAATGCATGTCAGCATTATTGCCCCATGGACTCCCTTGTTGTCTCCCAAAATGAAAAAATCATGGGCCAAACATAATCAAGATGAAAACTTTCAGCCTGAAAGCCAGTGTACTTCTTGCAGTACTTCCTTCTACGTAATATACACATGAAGGAAATTCCTGTTAAAAATAAAGACAAAAAGTAGACTTTATACTCTAATTCAATTCAAATAATCCTTACAGGATACTGGTATTTCAGACTTCTGAAACCTAAGACCACAGAAACCATTTTTCAATCATGGATTCATGTTCAAGAACCAACTTCTTCAATGCTAAGAGCTGCTGGGCAACTTACCATAAGCTGCTGCCCATGCGATTGGCATGAAGGTTTTGATTTCATTGTCATCCATTTGCTGCTCATGCACGGCGGCGGCTGCCGCTGCTGCCGCAGCATCCTCCTCTCCTACGATCACTTCCATATAAACTTCGTCAGCGATTTCAGCAACATCTAAGTAGAAAGTTACAAAAACTTCTGTGACCAGGTTTACAGAGATCACAGGAAACACGTTTTTATTTGAATTCAGTTAATAGACAAAATGGAAAGAAGGTCCAAATATTACATACCTAGAACATAGCTTTCATGTAGTAAGCACTCAATACATATCTGTTGAATGAATCATTTACTTCTTGGCTTTCACCATAACTTGGTTTTAAAGCAACATCATAAGCATATATAAAAGAGTCACTGATGTTTCCCTTGGAATGTAGTAACATAATAATCTCTAAAATAATGCTACTTATTTCAAACACTGGCCACTTAAAAGCTCCAGAAACATAAAATTTTCTCCCACAAAAAGGCCACCTACTTACTTAAATCTTCATCTTCTGGCTGAGAGTCATTGACAGTCATATAAACCATCTTTTCCCTGGGAACACGAATACTGCTGTTCTGATCAAGCAGTTCAACTCCATGATCATTCTCAGGCTCACTCTCCACAATGTCTACAGTTCCACCTATCAGAGAAGATGACAGCTTCAATAATTTATGTGAAAACTTCATTTCCACCTATTTCTTTTTACATACTTTTTTTATTTTTACAAACTTTGCTATTACTACATTGGAATTCTTATATAAAAGTTACTTCAGAAGAGACTCCAAATGTTCTCAATCTAGATAACCCAAAAGTAATCAGGCTGAAACATGTGGATGAGGATGTATAATGTCTAAACACTTCTTCTTACCTAAGTCATCTTCTCCAGGGTCAGCTTTAAAAATGTACACCTTGATGACCTCAGGGCAAGTGCCATCCACTTTACAAGGATCAATTTCCGACTCTGTGTCCATGGTCATTCCAGAAGAACCGTCGTGTTCTATTTTGCCAGCATCATCCACTAAAAAGGAAGGAAATAAATCACAAATAGTAACAGATATTTAAATAAAATGTTACTACTTGCAAAAAAAATTTTTTGTTTTTTTTGAGACGGAGTCTCACTGTCACCCAGGCTCACTGCAACCTCCGCCTCCCAGGTTCACGCCATTCTCCTGCCTCAGCCTCCCGAGTAGCTGGGACTACAGGCGCCCACCACCACGCCCGGCTAATTTTTTGTATTTTTAGTAGAGATGGGGTTTCACCGTGTTAGCCAGGATGATCTCGATCTCCTGACCTCGTGATCTGCCCACCTCGGCCTCCCAAAGTGCTGGGTTACAGGTGTGAGCCACTGTGCCCAGCAAAAGTTCTTTTACAAATATAATCTCTAACTTGATTCACATAAAATTGGATTTTACCTAGACAACTAGAAGATTCAATAAATACATTTCTAAAGACTTCTAAAAACAGAATCAGATATTAAAGCAAAAAAATACTACACATACAGAAAACTCCTGGTAGCCTAGAAAACTGTAAATACAAAAGAATATCTTTACAGCCTTTGCTAAGCCATAAGGTAAAAGCACTCCTATATTAAAGATATTCTTCTAATACTAAAACCTTAAAAGAACCGGCCAGGTGCAGTGGATCATGCCTGTAATCCCAGCACTTTGGGAGGCCAAGGTGGGTGGATCACTTGAGACCAGGAGTTTGAGACCAGGCTGGGCACCATGGCAAGACCCCCATCTCTACCAAAAAAATAAAATAAAATATACACACACACACACACACACACACACACACACACACACACACAAATTAGCTGGGCATGGTGGCATGCGCCTGTAGTCCCAGCTACTCAAGAGGCTGAGGTGGGAGGATCACATGAGCCTGGGAAGTGGAGGTTACAGTGAGCCAAGATAATGCCACTGCACTCCAGCCTGGGTTACAGAGTGAGACCCTGTCTCAAAAAAACAACAACAAAAAACTTAGAAGAATGTCCTAGAAGTAAAATCAAGAAATAGTCTTCATACAAATATTTTATAAGCAGTACTTCATGGTCACTATTCTTGAATATCATTTCATATGATCTATTTGCAATAGAATAATACGTTTGAAAATAATCAAAACATGATTGCCAGAAAGGGTACACCGCAATGAGATGGTCAATGGAAATTCAGCTTCAATCTGCTTAAATGTAAATATGCATAACGTACACACACAACTTTAGTTTATGACAATATTGAGTCTAGGTCCTTGCTGGCAAATGCAGCAATACGTGAATTTAAACATATTCTCATATACCCATTGCTCTCATTAATGAAGGTATAATAGCCTGTATGTGTTAAAAAATGAACAAACAAAAGACGGGGAGAATAAAAGAAATTTAGAAAAAGAGGTACATATGATTTCCAATAGTAGAGACTCAGGGGATATACAACAAACATCACATTTATTTATTTATTTTATATTTTATTTTATTTTTATTTGTTTATTTATTTTGAAACAGAGTCTCTGTCATCCAGGCTGGAGTGCAGTGGCACAATCTTGGCTCATTCTGCCTCCTGGGTTCAAGCAATTCTCCTGCCTCAGCCTCCCAAGAAGCTGGGATTACAGATGCCCGCCACCACACCCAGCTGATTTTTTATTTTTAGCAGAGACAGCTTTCGCCATGTTGGTCAGGCTGGTCTCAAATTCCTGACCTCAAGTGATCCACCCACCTCGGCCTCCCAAAGTGCTGGGATTATAGGCGTGAGCCACCACACCCAGCCAAACATCACATTTTTTAAAACTTTACAAAGTAGCCAAGAAAATAAGTGTCCTGTTATTCACAGGACCTGGAAAATAAAGCTGCAAAAAAATGGCGTCTTCAAATAAGAGACTCTGGATTTGAATAAATACCAAAAGCATAATCCCCATATAATGTAGCCTTACATTACATGTCACTTATGGGCACTCACTGCTATCTCTAGCTCAACAAAAAGTGTGGCAAAGACTAATGAAAAGTTAGCACCCAATACAATTTAATTTATCACAGAAGTTGGGTTTTTCAATGTTGAGTCCGTTAGTGAAATACTGAAGGAATGTTCTCTCTGCTCTAAGCCCAGCTGGCCTACCTGGCAAGGTGGAAGACCAACTAGAGGGGAGCAGGACCGAGGCCCAGAAAAGAAGGCTCATTGAGCTTGTCTGTAATACCTGCAACAAGCCTTTTCATTTCCCCTTTGCCCTTTTAGTTCCCTTTCTGGTGTTCCTCTGCTAGATATATCTGTTTTCCTTTTGGATGGACATTGTTTTATTCAGTTCGGCAAACAGTGAATCACAACTACATTAGACTCTAGGCAGGTACTGGAGATGCAAATATGAAAAAGTCAAGGGCTCCAGAAATTTACAGTCTTGTGGCAAAGTGGACAAGTAAACAGGTGAGTATTTTTAAATGTAGTAATAATAATGCAGCTACCATTTACTAAGTGATTATGGTAAGTACTACTTAATACTCACAACAACCCTGTGAGGCAGGTGGTACAATATTCTCTACATTTTACAGCAAAGCAAACTGAAGTTTAGAGAGGTTGAGTAACTTATCTGGAGTCACACAATTCAGATCTCAAGCTACGTTAGTCCCAATCAGGGCTCGTCAACTTCTGAAATTTGGAGCATGGGGTTTAAATTGGTAGAGGCAACTGTGATTTTTGAAAAATCAAAAAATAGTGTAACTATCTAAACATGCTTTCTTTTCATGGAAAACAAATGAATGTGCTCATGACTCAGGCAGGCATAATCAGTATTGCAACCAAGTCTAGGTGGTGGTGGTTCTGACCACTATAACTTTTAAAATTCACAGTCATCCCTTGTGTAATTTACACCCGTTATACCAAGACAGAACTCAGATTCTGACATCTTTGAAATGATACTTCTGCAAAGTTCTGTCGCAATCTCCATCAGTTCCAAAAACTGTGTTTACCTAATCAAAATTCTTACATAGAACATCAAGATGAATCTAATATCTCAAAAGCCAACATTAAAAAGCAAAAATACAGTGACAATTTGTCAACTTAACTTCTGACTTACTGAGAATCAGGACCATCCACATCCCAAATTACTTGCAAAGAAAAGCTTGAAAATGGCAGCCCCAAACCTTTGTTATTTACAAACATAAAAATTATAAAATTTAATCAGCTTGTTTCAAATGCAAAGTTCAAGAATCCCAAACTCTGGGTCACTGAAAGCAGTTGTTGTTTTGGTCTATTTTTGATATCATTAATCAGCAAACTACATTTTAATATACCTTCAGTTTCAAAACCAAACAAGTCACTTAAAAATGCACTTGTTGATAAATTATACTTTTTCTTACATAAATTGAAATGGTCATTTATGAGAAAAAAGCAAAAGCTTGTTTATGTACATTGTAAGATGACATTAATGTTGAACCCTCTAATGCAATCTTTAATAAACTGATACAGAAAATGAGAGGATGAGAGTCTGAAATGACTGGCAAACATCATTGTGCACTGATCGCTGCCATGGGAACAAAGGAAAGATACCTCATTCAGGTTAAGAGAAAGAGAAGGGACAAATGAAGGGAGACACAAAATGGCGTGACGGTAATGGATTGCATGGTTCAATATTGCTGGAATGTGAGGGTAAAGTGTGGCACAGGACATAGCAGGAAATGCAGCCGACTGCTAAGCTGAAGCCAGGTCATGAAGGGCCTCATGCACAGGCAGAGGGGCTCTGACTTTATCCTTGCAGGCCAAGGGTTTCTCAATCTGGTCAGGTGTCAGAATCTCTTAGGGAATTTAAAAACAAAGCATCCAGTCCAGCAGCTCTACAGAATTAGAATCTGCAGTGCTGGGACCTGCTAACAGATTTAGGGGCGCCCTGCCTCTGGGACTCTGATGAGAGGCTGGAGAACATCTGCTGCAGGACTGGGAGACTTTCACACAGAGCAGTGACTAAGTCAGGTGCCCATTTTTGCTGGCCTTGGAAACGTGGATCCAATGAGATTAAAGCATGGAGCTGACTTGAGTCTACTGCAGTAAAGCAGGTGACAGATAGATGACGAGGCCTTGAATCAGGACGGAGGTAGTACAACTGGCAGAGTGGGCTGGATTTGAGGCCTATCTTGGGACTGAAATGAGTAGAACTTGGTGTCTGACTGAAAACCCAACATGACAAAGAAGCCAAGGATAACTGGGTTTTTTAAATTTAGGTGACTGAGTGACTGGGGTAAGAAATGTGAGAGAAATGAGGAAAAGGATCTCTCTTCCTGCATGTTTGATTAACTTAAGGTCCCAAGGATAACGTCCTGAAAAGCCCTCAGAACCAGTGATTGTCGCTATTGCTTTGTGCTCACGGCACCCTTTGCTTGCTTCTCTTGGAATACATGATTCACTGTGTGGCCACTGTCTGGTTTTTCTCCCCATCTTTCCCATTGACACAGCAGAACCTGTATTTTCATTACTCAGTCTTTTAAGACCCAGTCTGGTGATGGAAGATGATCAGAATATTGATGAATCAACAATTCACTGAATGAATGAGATGTGAAGCCAGCTGCTTAATATTCAAGTCTGAAAGTGGAAGGCTAACACAGTTTGGGGTGCCCTCAACTGTGTTAACTAAGCTTTGCCATCATGCAGTGAGAATCTGCAGTGTGAGGACAGAGTCCCAGGGAATGCCACAGTTGAAGGGAGGGTCAAGAGTAGTTCATAAAGAAACCAGAGAAGGGAAAGCTGGAGAGGGTGGTAGAAAGGCATGAAGGAAGCTAGGGAGTTAAAAGATGCAGGAACCCTAGTAAGGCCCATGGCAATAATGCAGCACCACACAAGAAGGAACGTGGAGGAGGAATGTCCACTGTAGTAGCATGAGGTCGCTGATGTTCTTGGTTAAAATCAGTGGAGTGAAGGCTGTAGGCGATCAGACTAGAGTGGGCTTGAGGAGTCAATGGAACATGTGAATTTCTTCAAGTCTAGTTTTAACAAGGCAAACGAAAGGACAATAACTAGAATGGGTTGCAGAGTCAAGGACTTTTCTGTTTAGTATTAATAGATAAAAATAGGCATGCTCGGTCTGTGGGAGAAAACAGAATAGAAAGTGAGAGACTGAAGCCAGAGGACATGATGAAATTTTGGGATCCAGATCTCAGAGGAAAAAGGATAAATGAAACTAGGAGCAAAGATGAAGGAATTTTCCTTAAATAGAAGAGAAACATGCTATCCTTCTGAGACTTGAATGAGAATGTAGCTATGCTGTGTTTAGGGAAGCAGGGAAGGTGATAATGCAGAAAGTTGTAGTTTATGGCTGGCGGCTTCAATCATAGGTATGAAACAGGAGGCAAGAACTTGGATAATCAGTGAGAAAACAACAGACTGGGTTAAGAGCTTGAGAAACTAGAGAAAATGAGTGATCCAGGACAAGCTTAATGACATGAAGGCTTAAAGAGTCCAGCTGGTTAAAGTCTTTGCAGTTAGAAAACAACTACAGGTTCTCTAAACGCTGGACTTAACTATCTAAATTAATTAAAGTATCTTGATTATGCTTTATAAAAATGGTTTGTAGGGAGAAAGAGTCAGCATTAATGTTCTTACTTCTGGACTGATATGTACTTACCCTTTTTCAAAGCTATTTTTATGATATACCTGGCTAACTGGGCCAAGGTTATTTTCTTAAAGGTGGTTTGGAATTTCAAACTGAGGTAGCAATGGAGGGATAAAGTTATCACCAAACTAGGCAGAAATTTGTAACATCTTCGGATAACTCAACTCGAAACAGTTTGATGTTGTTGATAAAGCTGGCCTCTTTTGACAAGGCTTGTAAAAATTGATTCTAACAAGTACTGGAAAATCCAATGTCCTTGTGTTTACAAAGAACAGGGCCAGGCTTGTTGTTTTTGCATGTCAGTTTGTCTGTACCCTTCAGGTTAAACCTTTGATAACTAGAAAATCCAATCATTTTAGAGCTTGCAAAATGTCATGGTTTTACCTGTAACTTGGAGTAAAAGACCTTTGTTTGCTTTCACAAATGTGTGGGAAAACACATTCCAAATATATGAGCTTACCTGGTAGCAAAGCTATTCTATTACATAAGTATAATTCACCTTCAGATTTTCACCTTGAACATTTATCCCACTAACTCAATCTATAGAACTATTCTGAATATGAAATGTTACGGGAATGATTTATCTTTAAAAAAAAAAGACACTTTTATGGTCCTGTTAAGTACTCAAAATTTCACTATGATTTTAAAGCTACCATTATTAAAAATGAATTTCTAAAAACAAGGCTTCGATAAAATTGAGTCATCCTACCTATGATTCCTGCATAAGTGCCTTCTCCTAATGTAGTAATGAAGAACTAAAGCTTTAGAATAAGGCCTCTCCAAAACAGAAGAGCATAATTTCTAGAAATTAAGACTACTTCTAATAATAACTACCATTTGCATGGCATTTTGCAATTCCCTTAGCATTTCTATATTTTTTTATTACATTTGATTCTCATCTTTTCCAGATAAAGAAATACAGGCTCTGAAATGGCATGTGATTTGCCCAAAGTCAATGAGCTACTAAGTGAGAGGTGGAAGAGAAAGTAAGGTGCCTGTCTTTAGAACTCAGACCTTTATCTTCATCTTCTGAAAGAAATGAAAATGTGCTCAAAATCCTGCCACTGGGAACTATCAATAGAATTTACAGATCATTAGACATTTCTCCACGCATACTACAAATAAAAGGATGGAAGAAAGAACAGAATTTTTTGTGAAAATAAGATATTGTAACATGCTCTTTTTAAACAAAGGTTACAACATTAGAATTTAAACTCAACAACAAAACAATCTTAACTCCAAAGTCGATCCCATTCCCTTGCCCACGATCTCAATTCCCTTTCCCTACCCCTTCTTTTGTTTCATCACACAGGCTTGGCACAATCAGACACTTTACAATTTGCCTCTGCCTCTGCACCAGCACCTATGTAGCTAAATGTGGCTGGAAACACACAGAAACACAAACACACACCCGGCAGATGGTTTCACTTTAAATTCATAACCTGGAACCTGCAGTGAGCCATTTCTGCTACTTTCTGTTCTCTTTCCCTATTCTTGTCTCCCCTCAAATCTCTAATACCACCTCCCCATCATCACTTTTACTTCACCTAGAACTCAAACAATCAGAAGAGAAGATTCGCTACCACATCTAATCCATCTACCAGCAACTAAGCCCACAAACGCTGTCTTCAGCCTGTTCCCACAAACCACTGTGTTCCTACCTAATGCCCATCCCCTCTTTTTGAAGCCCCTTCTTCACTGCTTGAGCACCTCGCCCCTCTCTTTCCCTGCATCCTCTACTGGATCATTCTCATCAGGATACAAACAAGCCATTCTTTCTCCCCTGCTTAAAACAAGCAAAAACTTTTTTTTTTTTTTTTTTTGAGACAGAGTTTCGCTCTTGTTGCCCAGGCTGGAGTGCAATGGTGTGATCTCGGCTCACTGCAACCTTTGCCTTCCGGGTTCAAGTGATTCTCCTGCCTCAGCCTCCCAAGTAGCTGGGATTATAGGCGTGCACCACCACACCTGGCTAATTTTGTATTTTTAATAGAGATGGGGTTTCACCATGTTGGTCAGGCTGGTCTTGAACTCCTTAGTTCAGGTGATCCACCCACCTCAGCCTCCCAAAATGCTGGGATTACAGGCGTGAGCCACCATGCCGGGCTAAGCAAAAACGCTTGATGCCATTTCTTCACCACCTCCATTTCTCAAATTAGCCTCATTTCATCCTTTAAAGTCACTTCAAGGTTGGGTGCAGCAGTGCACACCTATAATCCCAGTTCTTTGGGAGGCCAAGGCAGGAGAATTGCTTAAGCCCAGGAGTTAGAGACCAGCCTGGGCAACACAGTGAGACCCTCATCTCTACAAAAAATTAAAAAATTAGCCAGGCATGGTAGTGTGCACCTGCTACCCAGGAAGCTGAGGTGGGAGGACAACCTCAACCTGGGAGGTCGAGGCTGCAGTGAGCTGTGATTGCACCACTGCACTTTGGCCTGGGCGACAGTGAGACCCTGCCTCCAAAAAAAAAAAAAGAAAAGTTCACTTCAATCAGGTCATTCTTTGCCCATAACTTCACCAAAACTGTTCATCAAGGTCACTTGTGACCAATTCTCAGCCCTCATGTGACTTGCAGCAGCAGCATCTGACAGATGCTCACTCTCTGTGATTCACTTTCCTCACTTGGCTCCCCTGACCCAACCTCTTGGTTTCCTCTCACCTCACTGACCATGACCATGCCTCCTCACTCTTGCTGGAGCCTCCTCTTACCGCCTAATGCTGCAAACCCCAGGGCTTAGTCCTTAGTCTTAGTTTGTCTACAATCACTCCTTTGGTTATCTCTTTCTGTCTGATGGCTTAAATTTCATCTATATATCAACAACTCCCAAATTTACATCTCCACTCTAGACCTGTCTCCATAACTCAGATTTGTATATGTATTTCCTCTTTGATGTCTATCAGATGTCTCAAAAGTAAGTCTCTGCTCAAATGTTACCTTCTCAGCAAAACCCTGACCATACTTGTAACCCAAATCCTCCTTATACTGCTTTTTACCTCCCTAAGTACGTATCACCTTTTAATATGCTGTATCACTCACCTATGTCTGTGTACCTCTGCTAGAATGTAATGTCTATGAGGGAAAGAAACTTCCCTGTGTTTTGTTCACTAATGTATCCCACGTGCCTACAAACACTGCTCAGCATATACAGTAAGCACGCAACATTCATTCGTTAAATATATGAATGCTAATCTTCAAGTAAATGTTTGGTCATTAAGATATTAGTTCTTAACCCTCTAAAAAAAAAAAAAAAAAAAGCCAGGTGCAGTGGCTCATGCCTATAATTACAACACTTGGGAGGCCAAGGTGGGAGGATTGCTTCAGCCTGGGCAACACAGTGAGACCATCTCTAAAAAAATTTTTAAATTAGCTGGGCATGGTGGTATGGGGCTGTGGTCCCAACTGCTCGGGAGGCTGAGGTAGGAGGATCACTTCAGCCCAGGAGGTCAAGGCTGCAGTGAGTCATGATCGTGCCACTGCACTCTAGCCTGGGCAACAAAGCGAGACCCCACTTCAAAAAATAAATAAAAGAAAAAATATTAGAAAAGCATCCATATTTTGCCTATAATACACAAATAAGTTTTAGAGCCAGCATCTACTGTCACTTTACCGTGAAAGATGTGGAAGTTAACATTTCGACTTCTCTGCTCCCCCAAATATTTTATAGCTAGTTTGCTATTAAATGAATTCAGTGCTCATTTCTAGTTTTTTTAAATCAGTTTCTCCATTCTAGGGTTCTTTCTATTGATCCTTTATCATCTGCTAGATTCAATACCAAATAGTTCCCCCATCCCTGTCAAGAAAGGCCAATAGGTACTACAGTCCCTGAATTCCTGAATACTTGAAAATGGTGGTCCATGGCCTTTACTTAAAGAATGAATTGGCTGAGTATAAAACTGTTAGGTTACAATTTCCTCAGAACTTTGCAGACATTGTTCCACTGTCTCCTAGCATTGAGCATTTCTGTGTGGATGTCCCTGTAATTCTTGATCCTTAAAGTTCACTAAATAACAGTATGATTATGATTTGGTTGTTTTACCATTTTGACAATTTCTGGGAACAAGAAAGATCCTAATCTTTATTTCAGGAAAAAAATCTCCCATTATAAGTATTTTTCTAGTTCATTAGTTGTTCTCTTCTGGAATTTCACTTATGTGTGTTTGTATCCTTTATCTTTCTCCATATCTATCCTTCTTCTCCATAAGCATTTTCACAATTTTATTTTCTTACAATTTCATTTTGTGATTTCCTAAAGCCCAATCCCTCTGTCCCTGGCTATATGCTAAGATACATTTTTTTTTTCTTATTGTTGCTTCTATGGTGGCTTTTACCTTGATCATATTTTTTTCTCTTCAGCTTCTTTCTGAATTTTATCAATTTCTACTCTAACTGCCCCTATTGCCTTGTAATATATAATAAATGCTTGTTTTTGTTTTGGTAGAGATGGGATCTCACTGTGTTGCCCAGGCTGGCCTCGAACTCCTGGCCTCAAGCAATCCTTCCACTTCCATTTCCTACAGTGCTGGGATTACAGGTACAAGCCACCACACCTGGCCTGTCTCAAGTTTTTAAAAAGACATCATATTGTTTGCAATTTCACTGAGCCTGCAGATGAGTGCTAACCAACAGAACTTTCTTTGATGAAGGAAATGCTCTGCACTAGCCACATGTAGCTATTGAGTACTTGAAATGTGACTGGTGCAGTGCAGGAACTGTATGTTTAATTCATTTTAACAACTTTATTTAGCCAAATATGTGGCTAGTGGCTACTGTTAAAGGAAATCTCCCAATTTAAAGGGCTCCCATGCATGAAAATACAATGCATAAACAAACAAAAAAACCCACAGCCAAACGTGGTGGCTCACACCTGTAATCCCAACACTTTGGGAGGCCAAGGTGGGAGGATCACTTAAGTGAGAAGTTTGAGACCAGCCTGGACAACATAGTGAGACCCCATCTCTACAAATAAAATAAATTAGCTGGGGGCCGGGCGCGGTGGCTCACGCCTGTAATCCCAGCACTTTGGGAGGCCGAGGCACGCGGATCACGAGGTCAGGAGATCAAGACCATCCTGGCTAAAACGGTGAAACCCCGTCTCCACTAAAAATACAACAAATTAGCCGGGCGTGGTGGTGGGCGGCTGTAGTCCCAGCTACTCAGGAGGCTGAGGCAGGAGAATGGCATGAACCCGGGAGGCAGAGCTTGCAGTGAGCCGAGATTGCGCCACTGCACTCCAGCCTGGGCGACAGAGCGAGACTCCGTCTCAAAAAAATAAAATAAAATAAAATAAATTAGCTGGGTGTGGTAGCACGTGCCTGCAGTCCCAGCTCCACAGGAGGCTGAGGCAGGAGGACTGTTTGTTTGAGCCCAGGAGTCCAAGGTTGCAGCAGTGAGCCATAATCACACCACTGCACTCTAGCCTGGGCAACAGAGCAAGATCCTGTCTCCCCAAAAAAAAAAAAAAAAGCAATACAAGGGGGAAAGTAGACAATTAAAATTTCTAGGGGAAAAAAGCTGTATGCAAAAATGTAATCAAAGTGATCAATGGTTATGCTGCAAATGATATTTTCACAATCAAAATAATGTAAGCACTGAGTACTGATTTTCTACTTTATTGGAAGGCTAATGGTTATAGAACATACATGGATTGGCTGGGCGCAGTGGCTCATGCCTGTAATCCCAACACTTTGGGAGGCCAAGGAAGGCAGATCACCTGAGGTCAGAAGTTCGAGACCAGCCTGACCAACATGGAGAAAACCCGTCTCTACTAAAAACAGAAAAACTAGCCGGGCGTGTTGGCACATTCCTGTAATCCCAGCTACTCAGGAGACTGAGGCAGGAGAATCGCCTGAACCCGGGAGGCAGAGGTTGTGGTAAGCTGAGGTCATGCCACTGTACTCCAACCTGGGTAACAAGAGCAAAACTCCATCTCAAAAAAAAATAAACTTAGATGGATCAGCCTCAACAATACAAAGTAAACACAGACTGGAAGGTAAGCTGAACAGCTCAAGGAAAGTGGAGGGCAAAGGCACTGATATCCTCATCTTAAAAAGCAGGAGTCAAAACATACTGTCCACATTTGATGGAACAAGAAATAAACATGTTAATGTATTACTTAAATTTTGAAAGGCAAAAGAACCAAAAATTTTAACACACTTATCATGAAAAGTTATGGGAAAGGGAGGTGAGAACAAAAGTGAGCAAAATTGTCAGCTATCACAGCAGGACGTGAAGAAAGAACATATAAAACAGAAGTAATAAAAATCAAGAAAGTGACTGGGTGTGGTGGCTCACGCCTGTAATCCCAACACTTTGGGAGGCCAAGGTGGGCAGATCACAAGAGACCAGCCTGGCCAACATGGCGAAACATCGTGAAACGTCTGTACTAAAACTACAAAAATTAGCCAGGCACGCCGGGCGCAGTAGCTCACACCTATAATCCCAGCACTTTGGGAAGCCGAGGCAGGTGGATCACGAGGTCAGGAGATCGAGACCATCCTGGCTAACATGGCAAAACCCCATCTCTATTAAAAATACAAAAAAAATTAGCCAGGCGTGGTGGCGGGCGTCTGTAGTCCCAGCTACTCAGGAGGCTGAGGCAGGAGAATGGTGTGAACCCAGGAGGCGGAGCTTGCAGTGAGCCGAGATCACGCCACTGCACTCCAGCCTGGGCAACAGAGCGAGACTCCGTCTCAAAAAAAAAAAAAAAAAAAAAAAGAAAAAATTTGGCACAGTGGCGGGCGGGCACCTGTAATCCCAGGTACTCAGGAGACTGAGGCAGGGAGAATTGCTTGAACCTGGGAGGCGGAGGTTCAGTGAGCTGAGATCACGCCACTGCACTCCAGCCTGGGTACAGAGTGAGACTCCGTCTCAAAAAAAAAAAATCAAGAAAGCGTATTATTTTAAATCCTATAGATAAAAGTACCATTAGAAATAGCTGAAAGAGAAGTACAGTGTAAGTCCTTACGTAATGTCATTGGTAGGTTCTCGGAAATTGTGACTTTCAGCCAAACAATGTAGTATATAACAAAAGCAATTTTTTGGCCAGGTGCAGTGGTTCACGCCTGTAATCCCAGCACTTTGGGAGGCCAATGCGGGAGGATCACTTGAGGTCAGGAGTTCACGATCAGCCTCGCCAACATGGTGAAACCCCATCTCCACTAAAAATACAAAAATTAGCCGGGCAGGGTGGTGCATGCATGTAGTCCCAGCTACTTGGGGGGCTGAGGCAGGAGATTTGCTTGAACTAGGGAGGTGTAGGTTGCAGTAAGCGGAGATAGCGCCACTGCACTCCAGCCTGGGTGACAGGGTGAGACTGCCTCAAAAAAAAAAAAAAAAAATTTTTACTGTAGGCTAATTGATATAAACAAGAGTTAAGTTCCTATGGCATATCTCTGGTCACAAAAACATCACCAAACATCTAAATATAGTCTAAAACACTTGTAGCATTAAACATGGAAATAAATGTGGGCTATACATATATATATGTATTTTTTTTTTTTTTTTTTTTTTTGAGACGGAGTCTCGCTCTGTCGCCCAGGCTGGAGTGCAGTGGCACAATCTCGGCTCACTGCAAGCTCCGCCTCCCGGGTTCACGCCATTCTCCACATATATTTAAGAAAGATTAGTAAAAACAAGATAATTATTTGCCCAATGATTCTAGATCAGAGTCGTGGGTGTAGGAGCCTCTCCAGCAGCTCAGGGTACCAGGCAGGAACCATCACAGGGCATGCTCACTTACATTGGGACAGTGTAGACATGCCAACTAACCTAATGTGCACAGCTTTAGGATGTGGGAGGAAACCCACACAGACATGAGGAGAATGTGCAAACGCCACAGGGACAGTGGCCCCAGCAGAAAGTCGATTTTCTTTCTCATCAACATTATAAGGAAATAACATGTTATTCCAGGACCTGCTACAGTTGCTTTGGGGGGGATGGGCCAGGAAGAACAAAGGGTAGGTAAGGCAAAGGATTACTGCTTTAAAATAGTTTTTCACTGGATAAACACAATATGGTCTATCCATACAATGGAATCCTATTTAGCCTTAAAAAGGAAGGAAATTCTCACACAAGCTACAACATGAATAAATCTTGAAAAATCATGCTAGGTGAAATAAGCCAGCCACAAAAGGAAAAATATTGTATGATCCCACTTATAAGAGGTAGCCAGGGTAGTCGAATTCCTGAGAGACAGAAAGTAGAAGGGTGGCTGCCAGGGGCTGGGAGGAGGGGATTGGAGAGTTAGTGTTTAATGGATATAGAGTTTGTTTTGCAAGATGAAAAGAGTTCTGGGGATGGATGATACTGATGGTTGCTCAACAGTGTAAATGTACTTAATGCCACTGAACTGTATACTTAAAAAATTGTTAAGATGGTAAATTGTATGTGTGTTTTATAATTAAAAAATAATTTTAAAAACTAAATTAAAAGCTTTTACTACAATTCCACAACTATCACCTCTCCTTTTTTAAACATCCCTCATGATACCTGAAGATATTTTATTGAAAAAAGTAATTGCTTAAAGAGGAAAAGCTAATTTGGGGCCTTTAGTAAATAGAAAAGCTAATAATAAAGGCCCTAGGGGATTGTTGCTTGGCCCCTTTGGATTTTATCATTATTGAGACACAGTTTACATAACAAAATCCATTTTAAAGTGTACAATTAAGTGATTTTTAGTACATTCACTGTGGTGCAACCATCAGCACCCTTCTAATTCCCCATAAAGAAACACCACACCCATTAGCAGTCAGGCCCAACTCATTCTTCCCCCAATCTCCTGGAAACCACTCATCTACTTTCTCTATGTATCTGCCTCTTCTAGACATTTCACATAGATGGAATCATACAACATGTGGCCTTTTTCGCCTGACTTCTTTCACTAAGCATAACACTTTCAAGGTTCACCCATATTGCAGCATTCAACAAAACTTAATTCCTTTTTATGACTGAATGATATCCCATTGTATGGATATACCACATTTCAGTTATCCATTCATCAGCTGATGAACATCGAAGTTGTCATCACTTTTTGGCTAATGTGAATAATACTGCTATGAATGTGCAGAAGTTTTTGTGTGAACATGTTTTCAATGGCCCATCTGGTTTTACATCTTTAAACCAATATACTAGTGTCTGCTAATGACAGTAAAAGGGCGTAACATGGAAGTACTAAGCCTTTGGAAGTATAAAAGAAACAAGAAGACCTGAAAGATAAGAAATGATCTCTTAAACCCAGAAAAGAGAAGTCATTAAACGTCATTAAAATAAGCTCAAATAAATTTTTTTTTTTTTTTTTTTTTTTTTTTTTTTGAGGCAGGGTCTCGCTCTGTCACCCAGGCTGGAATGCAGTGCACAGTCATGGCTCACTATGGCCCTGACCTTCTGGGCTCAAGCAACCCTTCCACCTCAGCCTCCTAGGCATGCGCCACCACACCCAGCTGTTTTCTTTTTTTAATTGTTTCTAGAGATGGGGTCTCCCGATGTTGTCAAGTCTAGTTTGAACTCCTGGGCTCAAGTGATCCTCCCGCCTCAGCCTCCAAAAACACTGGGATTACAGGTATGAGCCACTGTGCCAGGCCTCAAAATCTTAACACTGCAACTCTGATTGCCACATTTCAATAAAGATTGAAAAGATCTTGTGCTCGTCTTGAAAACAACTGAAATTATCTAGGAGGCACAAACAAGAGGGAAAATCTATGCCATGAGGACACAATCAGTCTCAAACTCTAATTAAACTGGAAGTCGATAAACCAATGGCCAATACTCACAAGGTAGACACAAATTCATTCACTAAATCCCAGCCTCCCAGACACCTGATAAATCTTTAAACAGGCTAATCTGAGAGAAAAATAAAGATGATTTTACTTCCTAAGTAAGTTACCTCAAGGGGCAGTATGAATACACAAACCTTTTCTAAAGTTTTAACAAGATTCACACCTGTGATCTTGAGACTGATGTCAAGGAGGGAAACCAGGCCTTTCCTTACCATACACCTCACTATTGCTAAGATAAAATTAGGTTCTGTGAACAATGAGCCTATTCTAACTTACTATGGCAAGTCTAATAGTCTTACTACCTAATTACCAGAATGTTTTTTAAACCTCTAACCCCAAAATCCAATCAAAAGAAAAACTAGGATAGACTTGATATTATTCAACATCCTCAGGGTCCCTGTGTGGATGGCTATTTAATACTCAATGAAGGCCGGGCTCAGTGGCTCATGCCTGTAATCCCAGCACTCTGGGAGGCCAAGACGGGCGGATCACCTGAGATCGGGAGTTTGAGGCCAGCCTGGCCAACATGGCAAACCCCCATCTCTACTAAAAATACAAAAATTAGTTGGGTGTGGTGGCGCACACCTGTAATCCCAGCTACTCGGGAGGCTGAGGAAGGAGAATCGCTTGTACCCAGGAGATGGAGGTTGCAGTGAGTCAAGATCACACCACTGCACACCACTGCACTCCAGCCTGGGGGCACAGAGCAAGACTCCATCTCAAAAAAAAAAAAAAAAAAAAAAATCCAATGAAGATATCAAAGATGGGTATTTCCTCCTAAAAGGATATCTGAGCAACTATTATGTCCCAGACACTATGGTAAGTAGTTTCCCTGTATTTTATTATGAAATCAATGACGACAACCCCAGAACTTAGATGTTTTGTCTCTACTTGACATATGTGAAAACAGAGCACCTAAAAGACTGAGTAATTGCAGGAAGTATTCTGTCAAGAAGGCAAATGCTTTAGTAGATAAATACATTTAAATTTCACTCTTAGACCTTCCTCTCTTAACTTCCTCCTCAGGAACCCTCTTTGTGGGGTTAAAATTCCACCTTATTTTTATTTTTATTTTTTTTTTATTTTTATTTATTTTTTTTTTTTTTTTGAGACGGAGTCCCACTGTGTCCCCCAGGCTGGAATGCAGTGGCGTGATCTCAGCTCACTGCAAGCTCCGTCTCCTGGGTTCACGCCATTCTCCTGCCTCAGCCTCCCGAGTAGCTGGGACTACAGGCGCCCGCCAACATGCCCGGCTAATTTTTTGTAGTTTTTAGTAGAAACGGGGTTTCACCGTGTTAGCCAAGATGGTCTCGATCTCCTGACCTCGTGATCCGCCCGTCTCGGCCTCCCAAAGTGCTGGGATTACAGGCTTGAGCCACCGCGCCCAGCTCCACCTTATTTTTATTATATAGCCTATAAGAGACTTGAAAGAATTGGGTATGATCTGATCTCCTTTAATTCTTGAAACATTCCTAGAGTGGTTCAAAGGTTTAGTGAAATTAGCCTCATTCCGTAGATGAGGAATTAAAGGAACAGTGCCATTCAGGTCCCTGTCCTAAGTTAGAGTGATCTGTAGCCTGGTGTCAGAGACCTAAGTAATGAAAAGTAGTTGGATAGGTCTAAAACTAGTAAAACAATAACTGATTTCTTTATACATTCAGGAGGAAAAGAAAGGAATAACTGTTACAATCCCACCCTGTACCTGCCCTTACCCAAGAAGAATTCCCTGATGGGACAACAGAAAGGTCATAATGAAGCTAGCCGAGATTGAGCCTTGCTAGCCCAATGGATGCCACTGACTGAAAGCCTCTGGATGATAACGACAGCAATGGCTAGCAGTGACTGACAGGATCTCTCATTCTCACAACCACCCTGGAAGTCAAGCAGTATTACTGCCATTTCACAAATAAGGAAGCTAAAACAAAAAGGTTAGTTAACTTGCCCGAATTCATTCAGCTAATGAGTAGCAGAGCTGGTATCCAAATCCAAGGCTGTCTGACTCAGCTGAAAGCTGAGTTTCCATATACCAGATGTTGCTTCTCTAAGATAGGCAAGGAGAGGTATTGTTCTCTCTCTCCCTCTCTCCTTTTCTCTTCCCTCCCCAAACCCATTACCTCACAAAGTAATCATATATCTGTTCAAAGGGCAAGGTGACATTTTTGTCTAGGTTTCAGCAGATAAACAGTAAATATTAACCACAAGGCCAGTCTGAAGCTCCAATTGCTTGTAATGCTTTCAAAATAGAGACCTTTTCCCACCCTTGTTTTTGGCAGGGGAAGGGAGAAACTAAAACATCTTTGCCTTATTTGAGTGCTTTATTCTTGTTATAAAGCTAGCCAACACCTAGATTGAACATTATACTGAAAATTCTTAAGTCATTAATTGTAGTGTTGATTTCTAAATAAATTTCAGTGTTTACAGTAAAGATAAAATTTTAGATGGATTAAAATAACCACTTTTCGAATTTTATCTGAAAAAGCTTTAAAAAGATGCTTGAGGTGACTACAGTTAATAACAATGCACTGTATACTTGAAAATCACTAAGAACAGATTTTAAGTGTTCTCACCACAAAAAAATAAGAATGTGAGGTAATATACGTTAATTAGCTTCACTTAGCCATTCCACAACACATACATATTTCAAAACATCATGTTGTGTACCATAAATATATACCATTTTTATTGGGCAACTAAAAAAATTAATTAAAAAAATGAAATAAATTTTAAAAATCTTCAATACACTTTCTCCAAAATATCCTTAGTTCAGTAAATAACACTTTTCTCACATTTCAGAAATATTCCAATGTAGATATATATTTTTCAAATTCCAAACTTTTTCCTGTGTTTTATCAAATGGTTTTTAAAAAATTGGTAGGGTACGGCCAGGCGCGGTGGCTCACGCTTGTAATCCCAGCACTTTGGGAGGCCGAGGCGGGCGGATCACGAGGTCAGGAGATCGAGACCACGGTGAAACCCCGTCTCTACTAAAAATACAAAAAAATTAGCCGGGCGTGGTGGTGGGAGCCTGTAGTCCCAGCTACTCGGAGAGGCTGAGGCAGGAGAATGGCGTGAACCCAGGAGGCGGAGCTTGCAGTGAGCCGAGATTGCGCCACTGCACTCCAGCCTGGGCGACAGAGCGAGACTCCATCTCAAAAAAAAAAAAAAAAAGATTCCGTCTCAAAAAAAAAAAAAAAATTGGTAGGGTACATACATAAAAATAATAAAATACATACCTAGCCAATAATTAACCCATGGAACAAAGGAGTAAATATTTTACTATCTCTTCTGTGCTAATAATCCCTAGAATCAATCAATAAACTATTAGGTTGTGCTGACCCTCAGAGTTTATACATTAAAATAGGAGTTTGGACTTTATATATTTATTGGCTCCCTGGTTTAAAAAAACTGGTAGGGTACATACATAAAAATAATGGTAAAATACATACCTAGCCAATAATTAGCCCATGGAATGAAAGAGTAAATATTTTACTATCTCTTCTGTGCTAACAGTCCCTAGAATCAATCAATAAACTATCAGATTGTGTTGACTCTCAGGGTTTATACATTAAACATAAGGGTTTGGACTTTATGTATTTATTCGCTCCCTGAACCACGTTTTATTGGATGTCTACTATGACCAAAGTCATGCTTAATTAGGAGCTAATATTAGAATGATTGGTCAAAATACCTAAACTAGATGGACAGGACAAACCAGGGCCACCTCATTACACATTTGCAGGAGTCCCTTTACATTGTAGTGGTATGCAGCAACCCTGTAAATAAATCTTTAGCATGTCCATCTGCTCCTCTTCTAGTAACAGTTTTGCCATGTGCCCAGCTGCATAAGCTGGAAACCAAGAAGTGAGCTGCAAACCCTCCCCTCTTCCTCAATCCTAGATTTAATCCAAATTCTACTTCCTACATATGTCATGAATCAGTTTCTGCTAAATTCTACTGATAAAACCTTATTTCAGGCCAGGTGCGGTGGCTCACGCCTGTGATCCTAGCACTTTGGGAGGCCAAGGCAGGCGGATCACGAGGTCAGAAGATCGAGACCATCCTGGTTAACACAGTGAAACCCCGTCTCTACTAAAAATACAAAAAATTAGTCGGGTGTGGTGGCACACGCCTGTAGTCCCAGCTACTCGGGAGGCTGAGGCAGAAGAATTGCTTGAACCCGGGAGGCAGAGCTTGAAGTGAGCAGAGATCGCACCACTGCACTCCAGCCTGGGTGACAGAGCGACACTCCATCTCAAAAAAACAAAACACAAGCTTATTTCAAACTATTATCATCTGTTTCTTACCTAGACTACCACAATAACCTTCCGAAATGTACTTTTTGTTTCTGAATTCGCTCTTAACTTGCGCCTGCCCTGAACACTGCCATTATCTTTCTAAACTATAAATCTAAACATGTTATTATTAATCTGCCTAAAATCCTTTAACAGCTTCTCACGTCCAAAAAAATACAGCAGGCGTCTATGTTCAAGAGCCTTTATGTTTTGGGCCCTATTTGCCAATCTTCTTTCTCACCACTTTCTCCATCCTCCTCACCAGACATTATTAGCACCCAAAGAATAGGTCTCTGAACATTCAACGATCTCTCACATCTGCCTTTCTTCCCTCCTCAGCCACCTAATGAACATTTTATTTTATACACCCTTCAGATTGAGTTCATCTCAAATTATTTTTTAAAGCTTTGAAAACTTTTTTTTAATCCGTCTTTGAGAAGCAAATACTGAAATACTTATGAAAAAAATGTTATGTGGAATTTGCTTAAAATACAGGAGGGAGGAAAATGAATAGGAGATGAAATAAACTTGGTCAATATCTTCAAGTGAGCTTCCACAGAACTTCAGTTTATAACTCTTTTGTAGCATTCATCTCCCTCAAGCGTACCAAAAAAAAATTTTTTTTTTTTGAGACAGTCTCACTCTGTCACCAGCGTGCAGTGGCTAGAGTGCAGTGGCATGATCTCAGTTCACTGCAACCTCTGCCTCCCAGATTCGAGCGATTCTCCTGACTCAGCTGCCTGAGTAGCTGGGCTTACAGGTGCGCACCACCACGACCAGCTAATTTTTCTATTTTTAGTAGAGACAGGGTTTCACCATGTTGGTCAGGCTGGTCTCGAACTCCTGACCTCGTGATCCGCCTGCCTCAGCCTCCCAAAGTGCTGGGATTACAGGCGTGAGTCACCGCGCCTGGCCCCATTTTCTTAGTGCTTCTAAAGTACTTTGTATATCTATTTATATACCTTCCTACACTCAACTGTAATTGCCTGTTTCTGTTTCTCTTCCCTCCTAGACTGTGAACTTAAAAAGCCAGGGATTTTACTGTTTATCTCCAACCCCTAGTGAGGTTCGCAGCTCATTATGGCTGATCAATAAATGTTTTCTGAATGAATGAAGGCAAAAGAAAAATCAACACTGGCAAGAGTAAAAGTAATAGCTTATATATGATTCCTTTTTCTCATGTAAACACAAATTTGAAAAAAATTAATACTTTTCCAGTTAGAAAAACAACAGGATGGGGTTTGGAAGCTGTCTGGGCTTCTGCTAGAATGAATTAAATAAAAAAAATGCTTAACCCCTCCCAACAAATTATTTTTTAACATTGTTGAAATTTGGTATTCATTATTATTGTAAATTGTAGTTATCTTTGGAATTCTATTTGCCTCCCCCATCTACCAATAAGCACTATTTATCATGAACTCTACTGCTTTGTAGTATTAAATTATACACACATACATACAAACATACATACACAGAGAGAGAGACACAGAGAAAGGGGGGGCCAATAAGAGAATTAAGAGTGGACACTTTGGAATAAAACATAACTGGTTTCAAAGCCTCACCCTAATGCTGCTGGGTGTGACCCTGGAGAAGCTATTATTCGAGGCTGCAGTGCACTATGATCAGACCTGCAGATAGCCCCATCTACAGGCATGTAGGTATGTATGCCAGGCATGTATGTATGTCTGGGCAACACGGTGAGATCTCATCTCAAAAACTATTTTCAATTCTGGCACATAGATATCATTTACTGAAGATTTACTATTACCTATTTTTATCAAGAGACAATAGCTACTGGTAGGGAAGAAATGTATCGTTAATGCCTTGGATGAGGCATGATGTACACAGACTTTCAGCTATAACATTCATATATTCATTTATTCAACAAATATTTATTTCATACCTAATATACATATGGTGTGATGGGGAAGATACATAAGCAGCAAAGATGCAGTAAATAGTTCCTGTCCTCAAGAAACATATAATTAACTTCGAAGCCAATCATAAAATCTAGATTGCAAAGACTAAAGAAGTCAGTCATCCTGACCTCAAAGGTAGCTAAATACCGTGACAATGAACATGTGTGTCTATATACACAACCATGATATTATAAAGAATGAGGACTGCTTCATCATTTATTGTTGTTTTGTGTGGTTTTTTGGTTTTTGGTTTTTTTTTTAGAGATGGGGTCTCATTCTGTCATCCGAGCTGAAGTGCAATGGTATGATTACAGCTCACTGCAACCTCAAACTCTTGTGCTCAAGGGATCCTCCTGCCTCTGCCTCCTGAGCAGCTGGGACCACAGGCACACGCCTACACCAGCTAATCTTTTTTTGGGGGGTTGTGGGGAGTAGAGATGGGGTCTCGCCATGTTGCCCAGGCTGGTCTCGAACTCCTTACCCTCGAGATCCTCCCACCTCAGCCTCCCAAAATGCTGGGATTACAGGTGTGAGCCACCTTACCTGGCCCATCATCATTTTAAATGAGACCTGCAGAGGGAAGAAACCTGCCAAGATGGATACTAAAGACATTATAAAAGCTGTTTATTAGACACTCAGATCCAGTAACTTACTGAAACTTTTAAAGAAAAGAGAGTACTTGGACATCTGGCCACATTTCTGACCTAAAGACAATGTTTAATAAATATAAGAATTCAGAGATACTACCATCTCTCATCATAATATGAAAAGCATTAAAGTTGACTACCAATAATGGTATCTCCACATTCTCTATCATGGATCAAATCAGCCCATAGTTCCTCTATATACTTACGACAAAACCTTTGTTAATCCTTAACTTCTGAAATCAATATAGGTGTTTTAGGGGGGTTTTGGGAGGGTTTTTTTTTTTTTTTTTTAAGAAACAGGGTCTCATTCTGTCGCCCAGGCTGGAGTACAGTGGCGCAATCAAGGGTCACTGTAACCTCAGAACTCGTAGGCTCAAGAGACCCTCCCCCATCTCGGCTTCCCAAAGTGCTGCGATTACAGGCATAAGCCATTGTGCCCGACCTCAATATAGGTTTTAAGTCAAAATGCATCATTAAGGCCGGACACGGTGGCTCACGCCTGTAATCCTAGCACTTTGGGAGGCCGAGGTGAGCAGATCGCTTGAGGCCAGAGTTTGAGACCAGCCTGGCCAACATGACGAAACCCTGTCTCTACTAAAAATACAAAAATTAGTCAGGTGTGGTGGCACGTGCCTGTAGTCACAGCTACTCAAGAGGCTGAGGCAGGAGAATCACTTAAACCCAGGAGGTGGAGGCTGCAGTGAACCAAGATCATGCCACTGGACTCCAGCCTGGGCGACAGAGCAAGACTGTCTCAAAAATAAATTAATTAAAATAAAATGCATTATTAAGTATCTTTGCTGGGAGGCACAGCCAAGAGAAATGTTAGTTAATTCTGAAGTGTTCAACTGCTTTGATCCCAAAGCCAATAGTAAATTTTAAAATATAATCATTACTTTGAAGGGAAAGGGGATGATGAAGTAGAGGGAAATAAGAGTGCAAAAGTGGCTGTAGAGGCCGGGCAAGGTGGCTCACACCTGAATTGAAGAATTTGGGGAGGCTGAAGTGGGCGAATTGCTTGAGCCCAGGCTGGTTCAAGACCAGCCTGGGAAACATGGCAAAACCCCCTCTCTACAAAAAATATAAAAATTAGGCGGGTGTGGTGGCACATGCCTGTCATCCCAGCTACCCGAGAGGCTAAGGTGGAAAGATTGCTTGAGCGCAGGAGGCAGAGGTGGTAGTGAGCCGCGATGGCACCACTGCACTCCAGCATGGGTAAGGGAGAGAGACTTCATCTCAAAAAAAATAATAATAATAGAGAAGACAAAAGATACTACTAAAGGCCACCATCTCTAAACCCAATTTAAAAACAACCATTTCATTATAGTGAAATAGGGGAATAGCACATGTGTGCATGCAAATGCTCATGTGTGTATGTATTTGTTTAAATGTATCTCTGCATTGAGTTTGGATGTTTTATTTTAAAAGGAAAGAAATATTACCAAAATATATACACACACATAAAACATATATTAAAATATATAAAATACACTAATAGCCATTTATGTTAATCCATATTTACTTTTTCAGGAACATTAAAATCTATATAAATTAGAAGAAACCCAGGGTCTAAAGATGACTATAAATAAAATTTTTAATGAAAATTTTTTTACAAGTCTGTAAAATTTTACATGTCTTGTATTACAGATTCTGTAATACAAGAATCTGATATGCTGAGTCAATTGTTACTAAAGCAACTTCTGGGTTTTTTTCAATGACTTCCTTGGAGGGCTGAACTTCCTAAAAGAGGAGAAAGTAAAGGCAAGAGATAGTGTGCAGTTAAAGGGCAAACCAATACCATGCATTTTACTCCTTAACAAAAAAGCTGAGGAAGACAGAAAGGGCAAAAAGTGCAGAGAGAAGTCAAGGAGAAGCGAGAGTGCTTTCTCCTCTTCAGTATTTCACCAGGCCCTCTTCCCCTCACAAACTGGGATGAACTCAACTCTCTGCTTTCTCTAGCCTTGGTCCTGGGTTGCCCAGTCTTGTTAATAGAAAATCTGGCAGTCGTAAGGGTTGAGTAACCCTTATCCAAAATACTTGGACCAGAAGTGTTTCACACTTTCGTGGATTTTGCAATATTTGCATATATATAATGAGATATCTTAGGGATGGGACCCAAGTCTAAACATGAAATTTATCTGTGTTTCGGCCAGGCGCAGTGGCTCACGCCTGTAATCCCAGCACTTTGGGAGGCTGAGGCGGATGGATCACTTGAGGTCAGGAGTTCAATCGATATCAGCCTGGCCAACATGGCAAAACCCCGTCTCTACTAAAAATACAAAACAATTAGCTCGGCATGGTGGCACGTGCCTATAATCACAGCTACTCGGGAGGCTGAGGCAGGAGAATCACTTGAACCCAGCAGGTGGAGGTTGCAGTGAGCCGAGGTGGAGCCACTGCACTCCAGCCTGGGAGACAGAACAAGACTGTCTCAAATTAAAAAAAAAAAATTTATCTGTGTTTCATATACACCTTATACATATAGCCTGAAGGTGATTTTATACAATTTTTAACAATTTTGTGCCTGAAATAAAGTTTATATACATTGAACCCTCAGAAAGCAAGTGTCAGGTGTAGAATTTTCCACTTGTGGTGTCACGTCTGTACTTAGTTCTGGATTCTGGAGCATTTCAGACATTGGATTTTTGGATTAAGGATGCTCAACCTGCATTTTAAAATAGCATTTTCGGCCAGGCGTGGTAGCTCACGCCCGTAATCCCAGCACTTTGGGAGGCCAAGGCGGGCGGGATCACCTGAGGTCAGGAGTTCAAGACCAGCCTGGGCAACATGGTGAAACCCCGTCTCTACTAAACAATACAAAAATTAGCTGGGCATGGTGGCGAGTGCCTGTAATCCCAGCTACTCGGGAGGCCAAGGCATGAGAATCACTTGAACCCGGGAGGCGGAGGCTGCAGTAAGCCTAGATGGCGCCATTCCACTCCAGCCTGGGCAACAGAGTGAGACTCCATCTCAAAAATAAAATAAAATAAAATAGACTCCTAACCTCAGCTGGCCCCTCAATGTGGTTCAGCAATCTAACTCATAAATTCTTGGCTTCCTACACTGGCCCATCCCCAAAAGACTAAAGCTTTTCAACCCTTTGCCATTATCCTTCAGCTTTCCACCCAACCTCTGCAGTCCTTCCACATATGCAGATGAACCTGCTTCACAGACAAAATAGCTCCCAACATTCAAACACTCCTTTTACCTTCTGTCCCTGGAAAGGGGCCTCATCCTTAACTGCCTTCCTGTCTCAGAGAAGGGGACTCACTTTCCCTCTCCAGGACTTACCTAACAGCCATCTCCTGCAGCCCTGGACCCCAGTCCCTTCCCCTTCTCTGGAACCTGCTCCACTAGCCCTTCCTTTCTTTATCTTCAGGTTCTCTCTGTCCAGTGATTTTTTTTTCCCTTAAGTCTATAAACATGTTCAACTTACTTTCGCCATCCAGGCAACCATCAAAAGCTATACTCCCACCTCTTCAGTCCCTTTGCTGACCAAAATGGCAATTTATCCAAACCGCTTCACCTAACTCTACTTCCACTAACTTCTCAATGCATCACAGCTCATCTCTTCCATCTCCTCTCCACTAGCCCATGCCTCACTGAACCTACTCTAATTTAGATACCAATGACCTCCTAAATGCCAAACAAAAAAGCCTGTTTTCTCCTCAGTGGCTGATAACTTGTAGAAACTCTATCCTTAACAGTGTTGGAAACATTTTTTCTCCTCCTTCTCTTCCCAAAACCTCCTGATTTTTCAAGGACTCTTTTCTGCCTACTTCTTAAATACCTAAAGGAGCCATACTTGACACTCTTACTCGACAAGCATGCTCTGGGGACTACCATCCATTTCCATATACGATACTGCCTACATTCTGTTGTCCTAAATTTCTTCCTCTAGCAACAAACTCTCTCAAAAGCACCAAAGTCATATTTTCAACTGCCTAGAAAAAACATCCACCAGCAAGCAACTCAAACTGTAACAGATCCCAAATCTTCCCCCTTCCCCCACCTTCCCCCACCAAACCTACTCCTCCTTTCAGGTAATGGCATGACTAGGCATCCAATCTCCCAAGGTAGAACACTTAGCGTCATGCTTGAATTATCTTTCTTCCTCAAACCCCTAGCCTCTTTTATCTATCATCAAATCTCATCCATTTTTCTTCCTAATCTCTCTTGAATGCAGCTAACTCTATGTCCCCTTTACTATTAATTACTGTACTTCAGATCATCTTATATATGAACCATTTCAACAGTTCACTGCCACTAATCTCTCCCTCACTTAAGTCTTATTCCACATACAAGGATTATCATCCTAAAATAAATTCAAAATTGAAAGAGGATAACGTATTTTTCCCTATCAGACTGGCAAAAACTAAAAAGAAAAATAATACTCTGTGTTGGTTCCAGTGTAGGGAAATGAACATTCTCATAAACTTGAAGGGAATATTAAGGCAAAATACCAAGAGAATTTAACCAAACTTCAAGCATAACCAAACTTGTAAATGTGTACACCCTCTGATCTATCAATTCTATTTCTACAAATTTATTCTAAGGAATAAAACAGAACATACACAAAGATATAAAAGTGTATCCTAAAGTTCCCATCATTATCAGCAATATCAGCAAAGGCCAGAACTTTTTTTGTTTTGTAATATACTATACTATATGCCTGGAATGTCTTCCTGCCACCCGTGCCCTTCATCCTGTAAAACTACAATTCATCCTTGATTTCAAAGGTCAGCTACTCCATCCCATCTCCATGGCAGTTTAGTCACACCTCTGCATCACACTACAAACTTTCTCTCCCACAGCAGATCAAAAGCTCTCCAGGGATAATGGTCTTATGTATGTATTTACTTAGCACATATCTGTATCTACGCTACCTACAACGTCTCACACATTAAGGGTCCAATAAACCTGTTGAACGAAGGCATTTTCTTCCCTTTTCCACGTAATTCTTTGATTTTCAAAATCTCAAGAAGTTTTCAAAGGAGTTTCAAAATCTCAAAGAAGTTTCCTAAAATGCTGGTGGACTCCAATATATTAATGTTATATTAAATTCCTGTATTAAAACAGGTATTCGAACAAAGCAAATATTCTTGTAAATTTATAAATAGTCTGTGAATCCTTTATATTTTAAGTTTAGTTCCTTAAGGCATAAGAATTTCCATACTGGGTCAGAACCGTGGCCTAGCCAATCTAGAATTTTATCTCCGAAGTTGGTACCAAGAAGTATGTTGTAAGAAGATAACGGCTGTCTTTCCAGATGCTAAGATAAACATGTAAAGGTGTGTTTCAAAATACTTTACTTTTCTCCAATAACCTAATATGAATCCATCATACTTGATACCATGTTTTGGAATCATGTTTCATACTATACCAGAGCTCTTTTTCATGTTATGTAGTGTTTTACATATAAGTACGTAAGTATTACATAAACAGTACTGTGTATCCATACTCAAGAAAATAAGTAGCAGCGTGATACCTCACACCTGTAATCCTCCCACTTTGGAAGACCAAGGCAGGCGGATTGCCTGAGCTCAGGAGTTTGAGACCAGACTGGGCAACATAGCAAAACCCCCTCTCTACTAAAAAAAAAACAAAAAATTAGCCAAGCGTGGTGGTGTGCGCCTACAATCCCAGCTACTCAGGAGGCTGAGGCACGAGAATCACTTGAACTCGAGAGGCAGAGTTTACAGTGAGCTGAGATCGCGCCACTGCACTCCAGCCTGGGCGACAGAGCAAGACTCTCCCTCCAAAAAAAAAAAGAATATAAGTAGCTTGGTTAGACTTTTTTTTTCCAAGTTGAACTCCTTTTAGGTTTCAAGAGCATTCATAATTCTAATAAAGGCTGGTAACAGCCTAATCACATTCTTCATGATTCCAAAGTTCAGTTCTGTTCCTTTCAGTTTTTTTGTTGTTGTTTTTTTTTTGTTGTTGTTTTTTTTTTTTGAGAAGGAGTCTTGCTCTGTCACTCAGGCTGAAGTGCAGTGGCACAATCTTGGCTAACTGCAACCTCTGGCTCCTGCGTTCAAGCGATTCTCCTGCCTCAGCCTCCCGAGTAGCTGGGATTACAGGCGCCCACCACCACACCCGGTTGATTTTTGTATTTTTAGTAGAGACGGGGTTTCACCATGTTGGATGGCCAGGCTGGTCTCGAACTCCTGACCTCAGGTGATCCACCTGCCTCGGCCTCCCGAAGTGCTGGGATTACAGGCATGAGCCACCACACCCGGCCTCACTTTTCTTAATGTTCAGTTATCTTGTAGGCTGCAAATGGAAACAACAATGCAAGTAGATCTATGAGATTTACAGACATTTAAGTCAAGAAAATTTCACCCCTGATGTAAATTAGGAGAGGTAGCCTACAAAAACACCTTCGACAATCACTGTACCCCAAGACTTACAGGAAATCATAAGGTAGTCCTCACAGTTGCCTTTGTCATCATCCTGCTGGTCCACAGGGATCCCATTGGCATCTATGACTGCTTCAGAGGCACAGTCTGCTACCAATACTTCTTCTGAAACTACGTCGGTAGTCAGAGGATCAGTGACAATTTCTGCTTCCACTACACTATCATGAACCACATGTTCAACATGTCCAACATGTCCAACGTCAGACACATGTATAGAATCACCCGTCAAGACGTGTTCTGGCATAGACATTGAGGCTGAAGTAATGTCAGAAGCTAAAACATCATCTGGGACTGTGCAATGTGCTAAAGAAACTTCTTCAGTTACATCTGAGTCCAGCACTTGCTCAGGAATGATGACCGTTTCAGATACATCTGCTTCTTCCATGATATCTGGGCACTGAACATCTTCTATAACAACGTCCTCAATAACATCTTGGATTACAACCGAATCTGGGTCATCAGGAACAAAGTTATGCACAGTTATGTCTGAATCCACAACATCTGAAACAAAAACAGTTTCTTGTACTTCCACAACAATTTGATCACCATCCATGTGTGTACCATCAGCTCCTTAAAAAAAAAATTAAAATGACAAATTTCAGGTAAGTATGCATGACTACAATTAACGTAAATGTTACTTAATTTCTACTGAGAAAGCAGACTAGCTCCTCAGTTTTCTTAAACATTAAGATAGATTAAAGAAATAAAGAGGGAATCTATTTTTGAATCACGTTTTTAACCCAAGAACTTTTGCAAAAATCTCAATAGATTTTTAAAAATTAGGAGAACAAAGCAATTGAGGCAGTCACAGAAGAAGTATATACATGAAAGTAAAATTCTAGGCACACTAATAAAACCCATATATAGCCAGGTGCAATGGCTTCACACCTGTATTCCCACCACTTTGGGAAGCCAAGGTGGGGGGATCACTTCAAGCCAAGAGTTTGAGACCAGCGTGGGTAACACTGCGAAACCCTATCTCTACTAAAAACACAAAAATTAGCCAGGTGTAGTAGCACAAGCGTATAATCCCAACTTCCTCGGAGGCTGAAGCAGAACTGCTTGAACCGGGGAGGCGGACGATGCAGTGAGCCAAGGTGGCGCTGCTGCACTCCACCCTGGGTGACAAAGCAAGACTCTGTTTTAAAAAAAAAAAAAAAAAAAAAAAGGCCAGGTACGGTGGCTCAGGCCTGTAATCCCAGCACTTTGGGAGGCCGAGACGGGTGGATCACGAGGTCAGAAGCTCGAGACCATCCTGGGTAACATGGTGAAACCCCATCTCTACTAAAAATACAAAAAAATGAGCTGGGTGTGGTGGCAGGTGCCTGTAGTCCCAGTTACTTGGGAGGCTGAGGCAGGAGAATGGCGTGAACCCAGGAGGCGGAGCTTGCAGTGAGCTGAGATCGCGCCACTGCACTCCAGCCTGGGCGACAGAGCGAGACTCCATCTCAGAAAAAAAAAAAAAAGAAAAGAAAACCATACACATAGGTACTTAAGGGAAGATTACAAAAATTAATTAAGTAGGCCGGGCACGGTGGCTCACGCCTGTAATCCCAGCACTTTGGGAGGCCGAGGCAGGCGGATCACGAGCTCAGGAGATTGAGACCATTCTGGCTAACACAGTGAAACCCCCTCTCTCCTAAAAATACAAAAATTAGCTGGGTGTGGTGGCGGGCGCCTGTAGTCCCAGCTACTCGGGAGGCTGAGGCAGGAGAATGGCGTGAACCCGGGAGGCAGAGCTTGCAGTGAGCCGAGATCGCGCCACTGCACTCCAGCCTGGGTGACAGAGCAAGACTCTGTCTCTAAGTCTCTTAAAAAAAAAAAAAAAAAATTAAGTAATGCAACTTCAGGTGACAAACATACTATTTTCCTTCATTATATGTGTTTTACCTTTTTGCTCCACCTCCCTCTCCTCAACTCATATTTGTTCTTCTTTCCATCTCTCCCATGTGTTTCTTTTACTTCTATTTTTTTTTTCCTTTCTCCCTTCACACACTTCCCTTTTTGTTCTGGTGCAATATACCACCAATATGCTCCATCTATGGCTATAGAAATTTAGAAATCATCCTCTGAATCTAGGACATACGAGGATCAAAGGATAAATTAAAAGAGGGACAAAAGGCCACAGCTGAGGAGGAAAGACAACTGGGTTGAGAAGGCTCTGGAGACTGATAGGATAAATACAAGTGCAGCTGCGCTGGAGTGGTGGAGGTTGAGAGTAGTTGGAGCGGGAGCTGCCCCAACTTCACCAGGGTACGTTGCCTCCATCTAGCCTCCTCCCGTCCCCCTAGACCCCAACTCCCAAGGCAGTTCCTCGGAACATAGTCCCCCTACTCTAGTCCATTTTGCAGTTAAGGAATGAAGGTAAAGGACTGAATCAATTGACGCCCAGTGAGATTAAATGACTTAACCAAGATCACACAGTTTGCACAGTGTATGGTGCTCAGAAATATTATTCTAAATGAATGTCACAAATGGAAATAGAAATCAAATATCCTTATCAAAAATATAAAAGAAGGCTGGATGCAGTGGCTCACGCCTGTAATCCCAGCACTTTGGGAGGCCGAAGTGGGCGGATCCCGAGGTCAGGAGATCGAGACCATCCTGGCTAACACTGTGAAACCCCATCTCTATGAAAAATACAAAAAATTAGCTGGGTGTGGTGGCGGGCGCCTGTGGTCCCAGCTACTAGGGAGGCTGAGGCAGGAGAATTGCTTGAACCCAAGAGGCAGAGGTTGCAGTGAGCCGAGATTGCGCCACTGCACTCCAGGCTGGGCGACAGAGCAAGACTCCGTCTCAATAATTAATAAATAAAATATCTTGGCTTCTGTTCTAGAGAAAAGCAAAGAAAGTTTTATAAAAGTCTTACCTAAATAGCTACTCAGTAGATTAGTGCCTCTGGTTAACTCAGACCAGGCTGAGTCCAACCAGGTGCCTAACTCAATGACTGTGTGTCACTGGCCAGGCCCTCAGAGAAATACACAGCTTAATCAACAATCAAAAATGATCAGGCCTGGTGCGGTGGCTCACACCCTGTAATCCCAGCACTTAGGGAGGCCAAGGCGGGCATATTACCTGAGGTCAAGGGTTCGAGACCAGCCTGGCCAACATGGTGAAACCCCGTCTCTACTAAAAATATAAAAATTAACCAGGCGTGGTGGTGCATGCCTGTAATCCCAGCTACTCGGGAGGCTGAAGCAGGAGAATCGCTTGAACCCAGGAGGCGGAGGTTGCATTGCACCGAGATTGTACCACTGCACTCCAGCCTGGGCGACAGAGTAAGACTCTGTCTCAAAAAAAAAAAAAAAAAATCAAAGGCCAAAGAATACTAAAAATTATAGAAGTCAACTAATATCTATTTTAATTATATCTAGAAATAATAAAAAGAATATGCTCACTTTAGGCTGGGCATGGTGGCTCACACCTGTAATCCCAGCACTTTGGGAGGCCAAGGCAGGCGAATCACCTGAGGTCAGGAGTTCAAGACCAGCCTGACCAACATGGAGAAACCCCATCTCTACTAAAAATACAAAATTAGCCGGACATGGTGGTGCATGCCTGTAATCCCAGCTACTCGGGAGGCTGAGGCAGGAGAATCATTTGAACCCGGGAGGCGGAGGTTGTGGTGAGCAAAGATGGCACTATTGCACTCCAGCCTAGGCAACAAGAGCAAAACTCCATCTCAAAAAAAAAAAAAAAAAAAAGAGTATGTTCACTTTAATTTCTACAGAATTTCTACAAAATGCTTTATACTTGTTTTCAATATCCACAATATTATCATTAAGTAATAGATCACTAATCTCCATTTAGCATACATAAAGATGAAAGCATCTAGTGGCAAGAGCACTGGTTATAAAATGTAAATCAGCCGGGCGCGGTGGCTTACGCCTGTAATCCCAGCATTTTGGGAGGCCAAGGCAGGCGAATCACTTGAGGTCGGGACTTCGAGACCAGCCTGGTCAACATGGCAAAACCCCATCTCTACTAAAAATACAAAAATTAGCCAGGCGTGGTGGTCTGCACCAGTAATCTCAGCTACTCAGGAGGCTGAGACAGGAGAATCACCTGAACCAGGGAGGTGGAGGTTGCAGTGAGCAGAGATCATGGCCACTGTACTCTAGCCTGGGCAACAGAGTAATTCTCCATCTCAACAACAAAACAAAACCAAAAAAAAAAAAAATCTAAATCAGAGAGTACATCAGGGTAGGACACTTATTAGTTTTGTGACCTTGGGCAAGTCATTTAACCTCTGAGTTTCAGTTTCCTCATCAGTAAAATGAGGACAGTAGTATCTGCCATGCATACCTCACAGGACTGTGGTGATGATCAAATGGGAATGTATGGGAAGTGTTCTGAAAAACTGTAATGAGAGGTTTCATTATTATTATGACATATGAAAACGGAGGGCCTGGCAGATTAAGTGACTTGCTCAAAGATAAACAAATACCATTAAGTGTTATCAATCAAGACTAAAACGCAATAGCCCTTCAATCTACCACTTAGTCCATTACCTAGGTTTGCCTGTGGCAAGATTAAGTGAACAAACACTGCACATTTTTCTCCGAAGAGTTTAGTCTCTTTCAAGTATATTACTTACATTTCATGTTCCAAGGAAGAATTATTAACCTTACGTTTATCATTATCAAATTGAAATTACCAAACGAGTTAAAAGATTATCCCAAGTTGTTAAGAAACACACACACATCCCCACTCGATTTAGAGATAAAAGAAAATTTTAAAATTTGACCGAGCATAGTGGCTCACACCTGTAATCCCAGCACCATGAGAGGCCAAGGTGGGAGGATCACTTGTTCGAGACCAGCCTGGGCAACATAGCAAGACCCCTTCTCCACAAAAAATAAAATTAGCTGGGCTTGATGGCACACACCTGTAGTCCAAGCTACTCAGAAGGCTGATGTAGGAGGATCCCTTGAGCACAGGAGTCTGAAGTTACAATGAGCTATAATCATGCCACCGTACTCTAGCCCAGGCAACAGGGTGAGACCCTGTCTTTAAAAGAAAAATAAAATAATAATAAAAAGAAAATTTTACAGCCAGGTGCGGTGGCTCACCCCTGTAATCCCAGCACTTTGGGAGGCCAAGGCGGGCGGATCACAAGGTCAAGAGATCGAGACTATCCTAGCCAACATGGTGAAACCCCGTTCTACTAAAAATACAAAAAAATTAGCTGGGTGTGGTGGTGCACACCTGTAGTCCCAGCTACTCAGGAGGCTGAGGCAAGAGAATCACTTGAACTCGGGAGACAGAGGTTGCAGTGAGCCGAGATCGTGCCACTGCACTCCAGCCTGGCGACAGAGTAAGACTCCGTCTCATAAAAAAAAAAAAAATTTAAATTTAAAATCACTGACATTTAATTTCCTGATAAAGTTCATTGCTATTTCTTTAATGTACTACAATCTGATAATTTACAGTCCAATGGAAAACTTATTAGCATTTATAATAAGGGTAGCTACCTGGTGTGATATAAAACCCTTCTATTTTTATTTTTTTTTTCTCTTTTGAGACCGAGTCTCATGCTATCACCCAGACTGGAGTGCAGTGGTGCGATCTCAGCTCACTGCAACCTCCGCCTCCCAGATTCAACCAATTCTCGTGCCTCAGCCTCCCGAGTAGCTGGGATTACAGGCGTGCACCACCACACCCAGATAATTTTTTTGTATTTTTAGTAGAGACGGGGTTTCACCATGTTGGCCAGGTTGGTCTGGAACTCCTGGCCTCAAGTGATCCACCCATCTCAGCCTCCCAAAGTGCTGGGATTATATGTGCGAGCCACCGTGTCTGGCCTCAAATCCCTTTTATGTTATAAAACCAAGTATAGGCCAGGCGCGGTGGCTCATGCCTGTAATCCCAATACTTATAGGAGGCCGAGGCAGGCAGATCGCATGAGCCCACGGGTTCAAGACCAGCCTGGGCAACATGGCAAAACCCCGTCTCTACCCCAAAAAAAAAATACAAAAATTAGCCAGGCATTGTGACACACACCTGTAGCCCCAGTTACTTGGGAAGCTGAGCAGATCACTTGAGCCTGGGAGGCGGAGGTTGCAGTGGACCCAGATGGCGTCACTGTGCTCCAGCCTGGGTGACAGAACGAGACCCTGTCTGAAAACAAAAAAACCCAAAACACAAGTATAACCACTTTACAACGTTACATAATTATAACCATGGGTAATCTGAAATACATGTTTTCTAATACTGTTTTTTTCCTATTTTTAGAACTTCCTGAGTATAATTTTTCCTTGTACACTATGGGGAGTGAAGACTCCATTTTCCTGAAGCAGAAGTCTCTTTTTGGGAACTTGTGAGAGAGAGAGTTATAAAAATAGGACAGGGTCAATGTGGGAGACCTTCTTTATCTGCTGGGTATTGGAGAACAGAGAAATGACAGGATCCACATGTTATTTTACAGTGAGTACTCTGATCAGCAGGCTAGATAAGAGAGACTAAAGACTAAGGGTAAGGAAAATAATGCAAAAGTTATTTCCAGACTAAGAATGAGACACAGAGCCTATGTGGTAGGCACTAGGATGAAGAAGAGCAGATGTAAACAAAGAATATTTTTTCTTTTTCTTTTTTTAAACAAAGGTCCAAACAAAGCTAACAAGGAATATTTTCAAAGGGAAAAACAACAGGAATTAGGGACATAACTCGGCAAGATATTATCTTCATAACTGAAGATAAAACAAAGGTTTGATATGGCTGCTGTTACTGACAAGAAATGAGAGTTGGTTGTGAGGGAGCCACATCTTTGAGGAGGGTAATAATAATGTGCTCACCGTAACATCTGTGAATTTTGACAGGATAACAAGATAACCTGTGAATGATCAATGTGAGAGTTCTAGCAATACATTGATGACAACCAACTCCAAATCTGGTAGATGGGAAGTGGAACAATTCAAGTAGTTATACCTGTTGCATCAAAAAATGAGTTTGGCTCTTGTTGTAATTCAAGCCCATCTTCATCCATGGCCTTTAATTCTCATCAGTCACAGCTCCTAAATCAGGGAGAAAAAAAAACCAAAGCCATTAGTTTTTTCATATCAGGTATTAAATGTCATCATGATAGTTTCATTTCTGAGACGCTCAAATTATGTGAAAGATAAATGTGTATCAAAAACTAACCTATCTAAAGTAAAATAGAACTTACTTGATTTACAATGATAAATGGGCATCTATATGGCAAAGCAGGGCAGATAAACTAGTCAACTTTGCCTGGACTTCTTTTTAAGTTGAAGCAGTAAATGTATTGCTTAGGTCCATCAAGTGCACACATCTTGATGAATTCTGATACATACATAAACCTTTGTAATGACTACCCTGATCAAAATACAGAACTTTTTAAGACCCCAGCACTCTTGTGTCCTCAGTCTGTAACACCCCATGTTCCCACAAGGGTAACCAGTTTTGCTAAGATTCAACTTAAAATACATTCTGTAGCTTATTGGGGGAAATTTTTGCACAATTTTCATATTCTCTATATTTAATTAGTCTACTAACTTCCAACCAGTAGATTACACAACGATAAAAATTCAAAATGCATAACTGTAGTAAACCACCTTTGGGATTCTGCCTAACCTCTCTTAACTAACCCTCTCATCTAGGGAAGTAAATTCCCATAGTGTATTTATATTCTCCGGGCCACAGTTGATTGGCACTAGCTATAAAGCAGTAAACAATAAGTTCATCTTTAAGCACAAAAAAATCAAAGTCCTATCCCTGAGAATCCAAGACCATGAGCAAGAATCAGTGTCTGTCTGTCTCTGTCTGTCTCTCTCTCTCTCTCTTTCTCTCTCTCTCTCTGTCCTGGTGGCTGGAACATAAGAGCTGAGGAAAGTCATTTTGCAACTCTGGCTTAGACTAGTGAATAAAAAATAAAAAGAATCCTGTGAGTGCCTTGAGTAATAGAATAGAGTAAGCAGGGAGAGGACACAGCTCTTTAGCTCCTGGTTCTAGACCTATCTGAGGTCCAGCTATATTCCTGCCTTGAATTCTTATAAGACATTCCAATGGCCTTAATTCTCCCTTTTCTACTTAAGCCAAAAACTTCTGACAAAAAGAACTCTAACCAGTAATTTTCACCTTTACCACTTTTTTTGCTGATTTTGTAAGTACTACATGCTTATTAAAATTTCAAATAACAGAAACACAAGTCATTTTTCTAAAGCTAGGTGACATCATTCCTCTGTTCAAAAATGTTTAATGGCTTCTTGCTCCCTCTAAATAAAGTTCAAACACCTGTCATCTTCTAAGTTCTGGCCCCAAACTACCTTCCCATCATCATCTCCCCAACTTTCCTTCAAGCACTTCCCTCTACCACTGTCAGCATGTACACAAACACACGGCCCCCACCCACACAAAGTTCAGCCAAACAAAAATGCTCAACATCCCCATAAAACCCCAACTTCATATTTGATTCATGGTTCCTTCTACCTGGAACACCTTTCCCCCATTATCTCTGCTTTGATCTTTCCCCCTAAATCTCCTTCCCCACAAAAAAAAGAGAAAGCTGGAAATAATTTTTCCCTCTGAAATTTCCACAGCACTCTATTCTTCTCTTATTGTACTGGTTTGTCATATTATGATTATTTATATATGTCTTATTTACAGATACTAAATTACATATATAGTCCTTAAAAAAATCCATTAACATGGAACAGTAATGGAAATATCCATTAAATGTTAATTGAGAAAATTAACATTCATAAAAGGAATTCTCAACATATCAACTCTGAGATATATTCTACTCATTTTTAAGAAATAGCATGTTTCATGTTATTTATTCAAACTGTTTCAAATAAAAGTAAATGGGCTGGGCATGGTGGCTAACGCCTGTAATGCCAGCACCGTGGGAGGCCAAGGTGGGTAGATCACCTGAGGTCAGGCATTCGAGACCAGCCTGGCCAACATGGCGAAAACCCTCCTGTACTAAAATACAAAAAAATTAGTGGGGTATGGTGGCGCATGCCTGTAATCCCAGCTACTCAGGAGACTGAGGCAGGAGAATTGCTTGAACCCGGTAGGCGGAGGTTGCAATGAGCCGAGATCATGCCATTGCACTCTAGCCTGGGCAATAGAGCAAGACTCTGTCTCAAAAAAAAAAAAAAAATTAAAGAAAATTAAAGCAAATGAAAAACAGAAAGTGTACATGCTCTGAAAAAGTTACTACTGCCCTACTCCCGCAAAACCACCTCTGGCTATAGAATACCTTTTCCCCCTTTTAAAAATGATAAACATAAATTAATCTTCTAAGCATTGGCCGGACGTGGTGGCTCACACCTGTAATCCCAGCACTTTGGGAGGCCGAGATGGGTGGATCACCTGAGGTCAGGAGTTCGAGACCAGCTGGCCAACATGGCGCAACCCCATTGCTACTAAAAATACAAAAATTAGCCGGGTGTGGTGGCGGGTGCCTGTAATCCCAGCTACTCAGGAGGTTGAGGCAGGGAGAACTACTTGAATCCAGGAGGTGGAAGTTGCAGTGAGCCGAGATTGCGCCACTGCACTCCAGCCTGGGCGACAGAGCGAGACTCTGTCTCAAAAAAAAAAAAAAAAAAATTCTAAGCATTATGAAACACTATGACATTAAAGCAAGCCAATTAAGAAGGCAATAAAGGAGATACATTAAGGTATTTAAGCCCCTCACCACGCAAATTTCCCTACATAAACCCAATCCCATCAGCTCTACAAATTCTCAACCTGCAGAACAACTTTTCTTGGCATCATCCTCCTTGGCATTTCTATTAGAGTTTAACAATCAACTCCCTAATTTGTGAAGTGCTCTCCTTCCTCTGTTGCTTTAAGTGACTTCTAGTTCTCTTCCCCCTTCTTAACTGCTGGCTGCTCGGCCTCCCCTCACCCCTTACTGCGGCTCTGCCCAGGTGTGTGCTCAACCCTCTCCTCTTCTGCTGTTTATTCTCTTGGTTTCAACTACTATTTCCACAACAATGATTCCTACAATCATCCTAACATGTCCAACAGACTGTTGAATATTCTCATCCAGATAAAACCCAGCCTTCTCCTAATATGACCACTATGGCCTTTTTCTTCTTCCCTGCTCACAGTCAGATTGCCAGATCTTGTCGATTCTCCTCAACGTCTCAAGAATCCACCTTTTTTTTTTTTTTTTAAATTCCTAGTTACCATTCCCACTCAGCTTCATATTTCCTGATCCCTGGGGGATGAAAATAGCCTCTGGACTGGCCTTGCTCCTTTCTGCAACTCCCATAACAAATGACTAGAAACCCTAATATTACACGTAAGGGCTGGTGCCAAGTATTGAGGCATTTCTGCAATCTGTAGGCAGATTAACTCTCCTGAAGCACTGCTTTGATCATACCACTTCCCTCCTCTGAACACTTCAGCAGTTCCTCAATACTCAGAGGCTCTGCAGTATTAACCCAAGCTACCATTAACAGACTGATCTGCTTTCTTCCCATCCTTTTACATCATGTGAATTTCCTAATTCTGGCCTACATGGGGGTGCCCGCTCATCTCATCTTAAGTGAGCAGTAATTATTCAACAAACTATTGTTTTGCCTGGTCATTTTCCCTTCTGTTTTGTCATTACAAATATTCAAACATTCTAAACAGAGATGACTATACCTCAACTTTGTAACCCCTCTGGAGTTAGAATACTAATTCCCTTTGACAATCAGAATGAAACTGTGTTCTCAGAACAGAACCGACTCAGAGGAGTTCTCAGATGTGATAAAGGAAGGGTGAAAGAAGGTACGTTATAATGTAACTGGCAGTGTCCATGCCTCCGTAAGTATAAACCAAGCCCAGAGATCAGTTGAACCTAAAGACAAATAAGCAGGATGGTTCAGAGAACCAAGAATCTCAGAATTTGGGTGAACAAGTACTAACATTTAGTCTTACTATCAAATGCCCTCAAGGTATTTCTGGGACTCTACTAACACACCTCAAACTCAGTAAGATATTCCCTTCCCAGTTACGAGAATCATGATCCTGAAAATAATTCACAGTGGAAAAACATAGTTTTTGGGAACGGATTGCGAGGACAGAAAGTAAAAAAAGAAAAAAAAAAGAAAAGAAAAACACAGTTTTAAGGGAAATAATGGGCTGGGAGAACCTAGGAAATTCACAAAAATGTCCTTCCATTCTTTAAAATAAAGCAATATCATCCTAGAAGAAGGTAATTATAAATAAAATATATAATAAAGCAATAAAAGTTAACAGGTATAGCAATGGCATTTTATCTATCTTAAATTAGGGATCACAGATATAATTTGTTTTATATCCTTCAATGCTTAGATACTTCTGTGATCTCCCTCTTGGGCAAGTTAACAGGATTCTTATTTATTCACTTTGCTTTTTGCAGCTAATATGCATATAAAAATCACTTTTCTGCTTTTGGTCTCCCAAAACCTCAATGCCTGTTAATTCTATGACGCAACTCTAATTCTTCTCACTAAGTCACACTCAGAGAACCAAATTTTATTATACATGGTAGAAGGAATGCTTAAGCTGCAGGAAAGGCAAACAAAGGCAAATGTGTCTATAACAATTTGTCTTAGAAGGAAATCAGAACTGGTGAAAACTTGTATTTAAGGCCTAATTAATATCTTCTCTCTTAAGCTGCATTTCTTTCCTAATTTTTCCCCCATGTTGTTCAATGTTAGCCATCATTTCTCCAGATATCTCATTTTCAAATCTGGAGTCATATTTCACTTCTCTCTTATCAGCCCTTAAATTAAATTCATCTCAAAGCCAGTAATTCAATATTTATCACTTCCTCTTTATTCCTACTGCTACCACTCTAACAAGTTCTCTTCCCACATGCAGACCATGTAGGGCCTTTCAATCAAAAGACTTGAGCCCTTTTTGAACTTAGGAAAGTTTCTTGTTGTTTCTATACTTTCCTCCATTTTCTCTGTTCATTCTTACTAGCATTTATTACAGGACGTAAAAAGGCTACTAAATCTAGCTTCTATATTGCTTTAACTTTTCTCTCCTATTTTCTATCTTTGTCTTTCTACTACACTCTCAGAGAATCCCTGAATTCTTTCTTCTAAGTTAGCTAATTTGATCTCCACCCCATCTACTTAATTTTTCTTTAAAAGATCATATTTTAATTCCAATAGTTTCTTTTCCATAGCAATCTTTTCTTTTTTGGGTGGACACAATATCTTCCCAAATCTCTCTGTGGATTTAAAGTTCATTCTGTACCCTATATAAACTGTCTCCTCTGGTGTTTCATTATTCAGTTAGTTGAATTTGGTGCCTCTCTTTTAAACTGCTGGTTTTCCTGAAAAGCATGGTTCTTCCTGGTTGTCTATTCCTATTTGTAGATAAAGGTCCAGACTAGAGTTATATTCTGACTGCTAGGGTGAACTTCTTCAGCCCAAGCAGTAATTCCTGTTTGCCTAACAATAAACTTGAATTCAGATCACAGGAGTCCTATCTAGAATGAGTCCACAGGCGAGAAAGAAACCACGTAACCAGCCAGGTTCTCCTTTAATGGTGGAAGAGTATGCCATCTTCCAGGTGCTAGAGGTTCAATATCCTTCAGGATAGCCACAAGCTACCTAAACTACTGCCTCATCTTTCTTGCTATACAGCACTCGCTTTGGAATTTCCTATGAACAAACAAGCAATTCAGATAGCTGAATTTTGGGCATTATCCCAGCAGGAAAACCATTACGGGCACCTATACTAATAGGTAAATGGCTTAGCTTTCCATGGCTTTAATTATCTGGCTGTACTCATGGCTTGTTCTATCTCCAAGTGCCTCCCTGCTTTTGATGTTGGTGGTACTGCAGGATGCCAATTCTTAGCTGGTCCTTTCTACTTTCTGAATAAGGTCACACGTTCACTAAGCTCTCTTGGGTTTTGCCATTAATTGATTTCCAATTGCTTTATTCAACCAAAAATTCATCATATTCTGATTCATACCACTGAGGTTTTCATGTTTCTCTGGATTTGTTTTTATATTCGTTATGTGATTTTAGAAGGAAGAAAAAATAAGTGTGTGTGTTCTTTAGTCTATGTTGAATTTGAAGTCATTATGCATTTTTATGTGCCAAATAAAACAGCATGGAAATATGTAAATATAAAAAAAGCAAAAGAACCTATGAGACAGTAATAAAAAAATCAATAGTAGCGGAAGGTTGCAACAATTCTATCAACACTTAACAGATCAACTAGTCTAAAAGGAAAGAGAAAATGTATATAATCAATATTAATCTAATAACGGTAATTAAAATTCCATTCTCTTTTTTTTTTTTTTTGAGACGGAGTCTTGCTGTGTCACCCAGGCTGGAGTGCAGTGGCGCGATCTCGGCTCACTGCAAGCTCCGCCTCCCGGGTTCAGGCCATTCTCCTGCCTCAGCCTCCCGAGGAGCTGGGACTACAGGCGCCCGCCAACACGCCCGGCTAATTTTTTGTATTTTTAGTAGAGACAGGGTTTCACCGTGTTAGCCAGGATGGTCTCGATCTCCTGACCTCGTGATCCGCCCGCCTCGGCCTCCCAAAGTGCTGGGATTACAGGCTTGAGCCACCGCGCCCGGCCTAAAATTCCATTCTCTAAGAAAAGAGTATTTTATTTTCAAACAGTCCTGCCTACTCCATGTCAAGAAGAGGAAAAGAAAATATCTGCTATTGTAAATAGAGCCCCATCCTTCCTTGCCCTGTCCCATTTGGAACTTTTGTAGGCTTTGCTCAACTATTCAAGGCCAAGTTTTTGTATTAGTTTTTCCATAAAACCACGCTGAGCCAATCAGTAATTTCAAGGTTTTGTTTGTTTAAAATCTAAGAGTCCAAACTTTCACAATCTATTAAAACTTGGCTGTAAAATGACAAATCTTCTTAAAGCCTATTTTCTCAAAGCTTCTATTCCCGCTCAGATTAAGAGTTGACACAATACTCTCTGAACTTACTTGTACCAATGAGCTACGAACACTAGTTTTAAATGCTTTTGTTTTTAAGGCTTAGCTTGATGTAAGGAAATGCACACATTCTAACTAGTTTTCAGATATTTAAAGCAGTACAGCCTCCTTAATAAAGTATTGCCATTTAATGCATTCAATAATATGGCAATATCCATGTTCATTACATAACATTCTACCATATATCATAATGGAATGAGTAAAACAGCTCAACTCTTTGGATCACTCTTTTATTTCATAGTGAAAAACTTTAAAATAGCTTATTAGTTGTTGCTGCAATTCTGAAAAGAAATTCTATTCACGTTTCCTCTACTGAAGTATTCTGCTGTTAGTTGCAGACTTAGTTCGAGCAGTGTGAGAAACACTTGATGTAATCAAAGGATGAAGACAATATTTTGACATAGTATCAAATGGAGATTTAGACTACATTATACATGGAATAAATGAAATAAAACCATCCTAGGTAAAATTTTTAAAAGGTTAATTTCTGTCAAATGCAGTACATGATGAAGAAAAGTTTAAGTATCAGAAACTGTTTTCTTACACATTTCCTTTTTCTTGCACCTGCTACCTTTCCCAAAATTGGGCATTTAATTTATCTCTGAACTAGTCATTAACATAGTTGTTAACTTAGTAAGTTCTTTTCTTATCAAACCCCTTCTCAATGAGCAATATGTCTCCTTGTATTTGAAAATCTTTCTGGCCAGGCATGGTGGCTCACGCCTATAATCCCAGCACTTTGGGAGGCCGAGGCAGGCGGATCACAAGGTCAGAAGATCGAGAACATCCTGGCCAAGATAGTGAAACCCTGTCTCTACTACAATACAAAAAATTAGCCAGGCGTGGTGGCACACGCCTGTAGTCCCAGCTACTCAGGAGGCTGAGGCAGGGGAATTGCTTGAACTCAGGAGGCGAAGGTTGCAGTGAGCCAAATTCGTGCCACTGCACTCCAGCCTGGCGGTAGAGCGAGACTCCGTCTCAAAAAAAAAAAAAAAACAAGAAAGAAAAGAAAATATTTTTCTGATACTGTATTAGGATTTGGGGTTTTTTTAATTAGCGCAGTCTCGCTTTCATGTTACTTTATTCAAGCTAATTAAGTGCTTTCCTTCCTTTTCTGGTAACTAGTTGTAAAAATCATGCCTTGCAGGTTTACAGTTTTTAAAACATTCTAAATTTTTTTTTTTTTTTTTTGAGACGGAGTTTCACTCTTGTTGCCCAGGCTGGAGTGTAATAGCGTGATCTCAGCTCACAGCAATCTCCGCCTCCCAGGTTCAAGCAATTCTCCTACCTCAGCCTCCCAAAAGTAGCTGGGATTTACAGGCATGCACCACCACACCTGGCTGATTTTTTGTAATTTTTACTAGTAGAGACAGGGTTTCACCACATTGGCCAGGCTGGTTTTGAACTCCTGACCTCAGGTGATCCACCCGCCTCAGCCTCCCAAAGTGCTGGGATTACAGGTGTGAGCCACCATGCCCAGCCCTAAATATTCTTAAACTATGACCTTTCTTAACATAATTGTCTTGCCAACTCCCTTGTCACTGATCACCAACACTGTAATTTGACTCATACTGACCATACTATATCTCACCTACATGAATGCATACTTACTACTATTGCTTTTCCTAAATACATTACTTTCAGCCTATGAGGTTCTGTAAACTCAGTGTTAACACTTACAGTATTCTCTGTATACCTGAAGCACTGGCAAGAATATAACACTGGGCCTTTCAACAACTAGAACAAATATTTTAAATGGACAGTTCCAGAATTGTGGGGTATTTTTACCCTGATCTTTTGCTAATGCAATCAGCAATGTGTTCTGCACATGGAATTTAATAAATCCTTTAATCATTAAAAAAATAATAAAAGAAAAGAACAAGCTGGGCAATGCAGGGGCAGGTTTGAAATACGCCTGCTTCTCACAAGACCAACAATAAGCATGCTCCAGGTTGAGTATCAGCAATCATGAATTTCATGACCATTCTCTGGAGCAAAGCTAGGCAGCCAGCTAATTTTTACCCCCAAAAAATCTCCAAACCAGGCTTTTTCCAGGGGGTTGGGAAGACAATAAAATACAAGATAATAATCTAAAAGAGGGGAAGAAACTGGGAGAAAGCACAAACATATATAATTTGAGATAAGGAAAAAAAAAAGCACAGATACAGAAAAAAGGAAAACGACTTGTATGAAAATGGTCTAGAATTCTACGTTAGCACATTGAGGGAAAATGTAAATTACCAGCATTAACTCAATAAAACAAAACCCGATCATCATGAATTTTTTTTTTTTTTTTTTAAAGAGGGGGCCAAGGCACAGTGGCTCACACCTGTAATCCCAGTGCTTTGGGAAGCCAAGGCAGGAGATCACTTGCAGCAAGGAGTTCAAGACCAACCTGGACAAAATAGCTAAGACTCCATCTTGACAAAATAATTTTTAAAATTAGCTAGGCGGCCGGGCACGGTGACTAATGCCTGTAATCCCAGCACTTTGGAAGGCTGAGGTGGGTGGATCACCTGAGGTCAGGAGTTCAAGACCAGCCTGGCCAACATGGTGAAACCCCATCTCTACTAAAAATACAAACATTGGCTGGGTGTGGTTGCTCGCGCCTGTAGTCCCAGCTACTAGAGAGGCTGAGGCACGAGAATCACTTGAACCCAGGAGGCAGAGGTTGCAGTGAGCCGAGATAATGCCACTGCACTCTAGCCTGGGCAATAGAGTGAGACTCAGTCTCAAAAAAATTAGCTAGCCATGGTGGCGCATGTCTGTAGTCCCAGCTACTTGGGACACTGAGGTGGGAGGATCACCTGAGCCCAAGAGTTCAACGCTAGAGTGAGCTATGATTGTCCCACTCCACTCCAGTCAGGGCAATAGGGTGAGCCCCTGTATCTTTTAAAAACGAAAAGAAAGAGAAAAGTTGTCTAATGTTACCCCTTTCAAAAAGCTGCAGTCTTTCCCCAAAGCTTTTTTTTTTTTAATAGAGATGAAGTCTCACTATGTTGCCCAGGCTGGTCTAGAACTCCTGAGCTCAAGTGATCCTCACACCTCAGCCTCCTAAAGTGCTAGGATTACAGGCATGAGCCCCATATCCGGCCTTTTGGCAAAACTATCTGAATTGAGGAAGACAGCTTTCTCAACTCCTTTTACAAAATTAATTTACCATTTAAAACAAAACCTAGGCTGGGCACGGTGGCTCACATCTGTAATCCCAGCACTTTGGGAGGCCAAGGCAGGAGGATCACCTGAGGTCAGGAGTTCGAGAGCAGCATGACTAATATGGTGAAACCCCATCTCTACTAAAAATACAAAAATTAGCCGGGCATAGTGGCAGGTGCCTGTAATCCCAACTACTCAGGAGGCTGATGCAGGAGAATCACTTGAACCCCAGAGGCGGAGGTTGCAGTGAGCCGAGATCACGCCGTTGCAGTGAGCCGAGATCACGCCATTGCACTCCAGCCTGGGCGACAGAGTGAGACTCTGTATCCAAAAAAAAAAAAAACCTAACAAAAATAATTTAACCAAATTACAAACTTGGTTAATTATGAATCCCAAGTATCCGCAAATGTGATCCGTCATGTAAAAAAAACAAAAAAAAAGCACATCCATGTACATGTATGTACACGTACACACACACACACACACACACACAGACCTTGGCACAGTATGGGTACTCTAGAATTCAAGGATGGAGCCAAATAATAGCCTAAATTAATAGGTCAAAAAAAAAAAAACCGCCTGATATTTTCAACAGATGCTGAAAAGTTGAAACTGAACGCCTACTTTTGATTTAAAGCAAACTTTTGAGTCAAATTGGGATAGATATTTTAACAGTTAAAAAATTAAATAAATAGGATACATGCTAAAACATGGATGACCTTGAAAACAATATGCTAAGTGAAAGGAGCCAGACAGGAAAGACCACGTTATAGGATTCCATTTATATGAAACGTCAAGAACAAGCAAATCCACACAGACAGAAGGTAGATTAGTGGTTGCTAGGGGATGAAGGAAGTGGGGAGAGGAGAGTGATTACCAATAGGTATAGGGTTTCTTTTTGGGATGACGAAAATGTTCTAATTACTGATAATAGTTACAGAACGCTGAATCTACTAAAAAACCACTGAAATGTACATTTTAAAGGGTAGATTTAATAATAGCTTTATCTCAATAAAGCTGTTTAAAAAATACTCAAGTATATGCAATCTTAAACCAGTTCATGTCAGAACATGTGTTTTGGGATATGAGAATGATGTCAGTTATCACTTTATAACAAAAAGACATCTATTAAACCTAAGGTAAAACATTAGAAGTATTCTCTCTAAAGTCAAAATTAAGAATGGCCATTAATACTATTATTATAGGATTGTGTGACAAATGCCAGCCAGTGCAATTAGGTAAGATGATGAAATACAAGATATAATTATTACTTGAAGGAAATTAAACTTATTTGCATATGCTATATCTAGGAAATACAAGAGAATCAACTGAAAAACTATTATCAGTATGAATTCATAAAGTGTGCTGGTACAAAATTAATATACTTGAAGACAAAAGCTTTCTCATGTAAACACCTAAGAATGAAAAAATCGCACTGATAAGAGTAACTAAAAACTCTACTGTGTGGGACTTTTTTTTTTTTTTTTTTTTTTTTTTTGAGACAGTTTCACTCTTGTTGCCCAGGCTGGAGTGCAATGGCAAGATCTCAGCTCACCACAACCTCCACCTCCCAGGTTCAAGCCATTCTCCTGCCTCGGCCTTCCAACTAGCTGGGACTACAGGCCTGCACCACCACGCCCAGCTAGGGATTTTTTTTTTCCCCTTTTAGACAAATAGAGAAAGCAATCTTGCTCTTGAATATATTACATTAGGGCCAGGTGCAATGGCTCACACCTGTAATCCCAGCACTTTGGGAGGCTGAGGCAGGTAGATCACTTGAGGTGAGGAGTTTGAGACCAGGCTGGCCAACATGGTGAAACCCCGTCTCTACTGAAAATACAAAAGCTAGCCAGGCATGGTGGCGCACACCTGTAATCCCAGCTACTCGGGAGGCTGAGGCAGAAGAATCACTTGAACACAGAAGGCAGAGGTTGCAGTGAGCCGAATTTGCATAACTGCACTGCATTCCAGCCTGGACGACAGAGGAAGACTGTCTTTAAAAAAAAAAAAAGGAAAAAAAAGAATATGTTAGATTAGTAGTATCACTTCTCCCTTAATTAACCTCTACATTCAATCAAAATCCAAATACATCTTTCTTTAAATCAACTGACCTTGTATGTGTAGGTCAACTTTTGGACTCTATCCTGTGCCATTGGTCAATCTGGCTTTGCGCCCACTAATTTAATCACTGTAGCTTTATAGTAAGTGTTGATATATGTTAGTGTTAAGTCTTCCAACTTTTTCTCAAGATTGCCTTTGCCATTCTTGGCCCTGTGCCTTTCCATATAAATTTGAGAACTAGCCTATCCAAAAGAAAAAAAAGCAGCAGTGGCAGCAGCAACAGCCCTATTGAGATATTGCAATTGCACTGAATTTCTGTATACATCAACTTAGAACTGACATCTTTACAATACCGACACTTCCAATCCAATGAACATGGTTATCTCTTTCCACTAATTTAGGTCTTCTTTCATTTCTCTTAGTAAGGTTTTTACTGAAGGCCTTGGTATGCTTTGTTGGATTTATTTCAAGGTATCAGATGTTTTTTGACCTTATTATAAATTATATTAGTTTTCAAATTTGATTTTCAAATTGTTTGCTGCTGGTATAGAGAAACAGAGTTGATTTTTGCATCTCAATGTTCCCCAAGTATAATACAATAAAATTAGAAATAAATATCACAGAGATAACAGTAATACAAAAAGAAAATCCTGTAAATACAAAGTTCTAAATAATTTTAATGGGCAACAGGAAAATTATGGAGATCACAATATACTTAGAACTAAATAATAAAAACCAATTCATGTCAAAAATCATAGTATCCAGAGATAGGGAGAGTCTGGTTAACAGATACAAATTACAGCTAAATAGGGGGAATAAGTTCTAGTGTTCTATAGCACTGTAGGGTGATTATAGTTAAAAATAATTCATTATGTATTTTCAAATATCTAGAAGAAAGGATTTTGAATGTTCCCAACACAAAGAAATGATAAATGCTGGTGTGACAGATATGCTAATTACCCTGATTTGACCATTACACATTGTATACATGTACATAATCACCCTACCCCATAAATACGTACATTTTGGGTGGGCTCAGTGGCTCACGCCTGTAATCCTAGCACTTTGTGAGGCCAAGGCAGGTGGATCACCTGAGGTCAGGAGTTTGAAACCAGCCTGGCTAACATGGTGAAACCCTGTCTCTACTAAAAATACAAAAATTAGCCGGGTGTGCTGGTGCACATCTGTAATCCCAGCAACTCAGGAGGCTGAGGCAAGAGAATCGCTTGAACCCGGGAGGCAGAGGTTACAGTGAGTTGAGAGTGCGCCACTGCACTCTACCCTGGGCGACAGAGCGAGACCCACTCTCAAAAAAAAAAAAAAAAAAAAAAAATGCATTTCAATTTTTTTAAATAGCATCCAATTATAGTCTAGAGAAAATTTTATAGTTTTTAGTGTATATATTATAAAAATAGATTAAATATGAACGAGCTAAGCCTCTAACTTACATTTTTAAATGTCAGAATGAATGCAAATAAAGCAGAAGGAAAATATTAACCACAGGAGTAGAAATAGAAAGGATCAATAAAAATAACTATGTTAAAAGTCTAATAATAAAGGCAGTTACTAGCAATACTGATCAGAAAAAAAGGAACAAACTAACAAAATTAGGTTTTTAAAAGTCATCAGGGAAATCTGTATTTTATAATAATGCATTTGAAATTTAATATTTTTCTAGAAAATTGTTCGTTTTGTATAAATGACCAAAAAAACTCAAGAACAGCTAAAAAAAGACATCATCATGAAGGAAACAATTAACAAATCAGAAACCACAAATTTACACTCAAAAGACACCAAGCACAGATAATCTCACAGATGGGTTCTTACTTTTAAGAAACAGATTGTCTCACTCGGACACGGTGGCTCACGTCTGTAATCCCAGCACTTTGGGAGGTCAAGGTAGGCCCATCACCTGAGGTCAGGAGTTCCGAGACCAGACCTGAGGCCTGGCCAACATGGTGAAACCCATCTCTACTAAAAACTACAAAAATTAGCCAGGCATGGTGGCGGGCACCTGTAATCCCAGCTACTCAGGAGGCTGAGGCAGGACAATCACTTGAACCAGGGAGGCAGAGATTGCAGTGAGCCGAGATCATGCCACTGCACTCCAGCCTGGGTGACAGAGAGATTTCCTGTCTCCAAAAAAAGAAAAGAAACAGATTGTCTCTATTAAATAGCAACTGTTTAAAAACAAAAAAAAGAAAAAAGAAAAAAATACTCCCCAATTTATCTTATGAGGTTAATACAACTTTGTTATCCAAACAAGATTACATAAAAAAGGACAAGTACATGGCAATAACAAAGATATGCAAATATCCAGAAATCCAAAAATAGTTTAAAATAGAAAATGTAGGACCCATGCTGTAGCTCACGCCTATAATCCCAGCTCTTTTGGAGGCCCAGGCAGGACAACTGCTTGAGACCAGGAGTTCAAGACTAGCCTATGCAACATGGCAAGACCGTCTCTACAAAAAAATTAAAAAATCAGGCCAGCATGGTGGCACATGCCTATGGTCCCAGCTACTTGGGAGGCTGAGGTGGGAGGATGGCTTGAGCCCAGAAGGTCAAGACTGCAATGAGTCATGCACTCCCACCTGGGCAACAGAGCAAGACCCCATCTCAAAATGAAAAATAAAAAAACTAAAAATAAAATAGAAGATTAATGGACTTCATCACACCAATAGATGTAGCAGAAGCATTAGCAAAATTAAACTCCTGCTCACAGTAGAAACTCTAAAATGGTAAGTAAAAGAGAACTGCAACTAAAAATATCATCCAGCCTGGCCAGGATGGTGAAACCCTATCTCTACTAAAAATACAAAAAAAAAAAAAAAAAAAATTAGCTGGACATGGTGGCACATGCCTGTAGTCCCAGCTACCTGGGAGGCTGAGGCAGGAGAATGGCTTGAACTCAGGCGGCAGAGGTTGCAGTGAGCCGAGATCGCACCATTGCACTCCAGCCTGGGTGACAGAGCAAGACCCCAGTTCAAAAAAAATAAATAAAAATATCATCAGCACCCCTTCTCAAAAAAGCCCACTACAATATCATATTCAATGATACAACATTAGAAACACTCCATTAAAGTAACTAGAGAAGGATGCCCATTATCAATGCTTCTACTGAACACTTCAACAGAGGAATTAGTCAATGCAGTAAAACCAGAATAAGAAATAGGAGGCAAGAAGGAATGGAAAGAAATAAAACTGTATGCTGGGCGCGATGGCTCAAGCCTGTAATCCCAGCACTTTGGGAGGCTGAGGCGGGCGGATCACGAGGTCAGGAGATCGAGACCATCCTGGCTAACACGGTGAAACCCCGTCTCTACTAAAAATACAAAAAATTAGCCGGGCGTGTTGGCGGGTACCTGTAGTCCCAGCTACTCGGGAGGCTGAGGCAGGAGAATGGCATGAGCCCAGGAGGCGGAGCTTGCAGTGAGCCGAGATCGCGCCACTGCACTCCAGCCTGGGGGACAGAGCAAGACTCCGTCTCTCTCAAAAAAAAAATAAATAAAATAAATAAATAAATAAATAAATAAATAAAACTGTATTATTCACAGACATTAAAACTACTTAGAAAATACAAAAGAATTATGAACTGTGTTTTTTTGTTTTTGGTTTTTTTGTTTGTTTGGTTTTTTTTGAGACAAAGTCCACCCGTCTCGGCCTCCCAAAGTGCTGGGATTACAGGTGTGTACCACCACACCCGGCCATCAACTGTTACTACTACCACATTTCACTGACTCTGAAGATACCAATTGTAAGCTGTACCCTTATTTTACATGACTAAGAAAAAAACATTGCCAATTAAACTTATACAGTATTTTCTTATTATCTAGGATTTTCATTCTAGATTTATCAAGACAATTCAGACTTATTTAGACAGACTTTTATCATATCTTATGCATACAGAAGCAAAAGAAATTGTCCGGGCACAGTGGCTCATGCCTGTAATCCTAGCACTTTCGGAGGCCGAGGCGGGCGGATTGCCTGGGTTCAGGAGTTCGAGAACAGCCTGGGAAACACAGTGAAACCCTGTCTCGACTAAAATACAAAAAATTAGCTGGGCGTGGCAGTGTGCACCTGTAGTCCCAGCTACTCGGGAGGCTGAGGCAGGAGAATTGCTTGAACCCAGGAGGCGGAGGTTGCAGTGAGCTGAGATCGTGCTACTGCACTCCACCCTGGGCGACAGAAAAAAAAGAAGCAAAATAAATTGGTAAGGTATTCCTACAACTTCACATTCAAGGTCCTACTATGGATTGCTCTTCCACTCAAAACTGTTCAACTGTTGCTAACAATATTGTGCTCTGCCAATAAGATTGTTGGTCATGCAGCACTTCTTAAAATGATCCATTATTATTTATGGGATTTTCTTTCAAGGCAGACACCCACTTCGCAACTTCTTCCGCCTCCAGTTTTATTGTTTGGCATGAAATAACAATACAGCAATGCACATACTCATTTAAAGTGATGACAAAATGAAGAGCCCTGACCAAGTTTGTGCATGTGCAGGCAATGAAAACTACATCATGACTGCTGCCTAGACAACAGCGATTATAGGACACCATCAAAGATCTATTTTGATTTCAGATTTGTGAAGATGTAGGGGGGGAAGTGTACCTCAGGATCTATGAAATATGATGAGAGTTCAACAAGGTTACGTGATCAATACATATAAGTCAACAGTGATCCTTATACATCAGCAATAATAGAAATTATAACTAAAAGAAAATTCTATTCACAATGACAACAAAAATTACACAGTATCTAACAAAAATATCTAACAGAAGTTGTGCAAGAGCTTTATGAAAAGTAGTAGCACATACCCAGAATTCAAATCCCAGCTCTATTAGCATTTATCTACATGAATCTATGTATTTATTCTATAAATTTGAGGCAAATAAAAAATCCAACAGTTTTCACAGAAATTGACAAACTAACCCCAAAATAAGCAAAGGGAGGAAAACAGCTAAAATAATCCTGAAGGAAAAGAATATATATTAAGTTTTTTTTTTTTTTTTTTTTTTTTTGAGACGGAGTCTCGCTCTGTCGCCCAGGCTGGAGTGCAGTGGCGCGATCTCGGCTCACTGCAAGCTCCGCCTCCTGGGTTCACGCCATTCTCCTGCCTCAGCCTCTCCGAGTAGCTGGGACTACAGGCTCCCACCACCACGCCCGGCTAATTTTTTTGTATTTTTAGTAGAGACGGGGTTTCACCGTGGTCTCGATCTCCTGACCTCGTGATCCGCCCGCCTCGGCCTCCCAAAGTGCTGGGATTACAAGCGTGAGCCACCGCGCCCGGCCAAGTTTTAATTATAAAGCTATTATTATTAAATCAGGATAGTATAGATATAGAGATAGGCAAAAAGACCAATGAAACCAAAAGAGAGAAACTAAAAACAGATAAGTATGTGAGAATATGATATACCTCAGGAGTTACATTATAAATCAGTGGGGAGAAACGCTGAACTATTTGATAAATCCACATGAAAAAGATATTAGATTCCTACGTCACACAATATAGAAAAAACTCCGGTGAATTAATGACCTAAATATGAAAAAGCACAGTATCATTACAACCTTGGGGTAAGGGAAGAATATATTGAAGACGTAAGAAAACACAAGCCATAAATGAAAAAAATTGAGAACTGGCTACCATCATATTAAGAAGTCCTACATAAAAAAACTTCCCACAAACAGAGCTAAAAGCCAAGCCACAGACCAGGAAAAGATATTTTCAGTGTATATAATCACAAATTAGTATCCAGAATATAAAACCCATAAACCAGCCAGTCACAGTGGCTCACACCTGTAATCCCAGCACTTTCAGAGGCCAAGGAGGGCCGATCACTTGAGGTCAGGAGTTCGAGACAAGCCTGGCCAACATGGTGAAACCCCGTCTCTACTGAAAGCACAAAAATTAACCAGGCATGGTGGCAGGCGTCTGTTATCCCAGCTACTCAGGAGGCTGAGGCAGGACAATTGCTTGAACCTGGGAGGCAGAGGCTACAGTGAGCCCAGACCACGTGCCACTGCACTCCAGCCTGGGCAACAGAGCGAGACTCCATCTCAAATAAATAAATTAATAAAACCCATATACCAACAAGGAGGAGGCAACAACCCAACAGAAAAATGAGCCAAAGGTAGGCATAAGCAATTCATAGAAAACTCTGATGGCCAATAAATATATGGGGAAAAAAGGTCAACCTCACTAGTAATCTTAGAAATGCAAAATGAAAATAGCAAGGAGATGCCATTTATACCCAACAGATTGGGAAAAAATTGCAAAATTCAATCCTTTGGCAGTGATTTGCAGAAACGGGATCAAACACAGCGGGAGTGTCAAATAGAAGACAATTTGCCATTCTGGCAATTCCCAGTAAAGTTGACAATGCACAGACTTCTTAAATGAAGCAATTCTACTTCTACTATATGTATATAATCCCAAGAAAGACAAACCATGTATAAGGATGTTCATAGCAGTAGTGTTTGAAATTCAGAAACTGCAAATAGTCTATCGGTCCCTCCATGAATAGATAAATAAACCACAGTATATTTATACACTGGAATACAAATAAAATGAATGAACTAAATCAGTAGTTTTCAAACTTCGTGGTCTCAGGACTCCTTCGCACTCTTAAAAATTAAGGACCACAATAAAATTTAAAAAACAAAACAAAAAACAAAAATTAAGAACCACAAAGAGTTTTTATGTGGGTTGTATCTATAGATGTTTATCATACTAGAAATTAAAACTGAGATATTTAAAAGCACTTATTAACCCATAAAAATACTTTTTTTCTTTATTCCTTTTTTCCCTTTTGTTATTTTTTAAAACTTTTATTTTAGGTTCGGGAGTACATGTGCAGGTTTGTTACATGGGTAAACTTGTGTCACGGGGGTTTGTTGTACAGATTATTTCATCACCCACGTATTTAAGCCCAGTACCCAATAGTTATCTCTTCTGATCCTCTCCCTCCTCCCTCCCTTCACCCTCTAGTAGACCCCCAGTGTCTGTTGATTCCTTCTTTGTGCTCATCAGTTAGCTCCCACTTGTAAGTGAGACTATTTGGTATTTGGTTTTCTGTTCCTGCGTTAGTTTGCTAAGGATAATAGCCTCCAGCTCCATCCATGTTTCTGCAAAAGACACGATCTCGTTCTTTTTTATGGCTGCATATTTATTTTAAAATAACTATTTTTCTAAAAAAAAAAAAAAAAAAAAGTAAAACGAGTGGCACTGTTTTACATTTTTGCAAATCTCTTTCATGTCTGGCTTAATAGAAACCGGCTGGATTCCCGTAAGTGTTTCTGCATTCTATCTATTATGACATCATATGTCATGCAGCCTCTGTACAGTATTTCTATAGTGTACAGGAAAATGTGGGTGAAAACAGCAAATAAAAAGTATTATGAAAATAGTTTTGACCTCATGGACCCCCTGAAAGAATCTTAGGGATCCCCAGGAATCCCTGGAGCACACTTTGAAAACTGCTGGACTAAACACATTACATGGATAAATCTCAAAAACACACTGTTAAGTAACAATAATATATAAGGTATGGTTATGATACTGTTTATGTAAAGTTAAACACACAAGCAATACCTGATATTGTTTTGGTACATACATATAGGGACAGGTGGTTACTTCTGGCGAAAAGAAGACAGGAAGGGGATGGGGAGGGACCCTTTGAATCTGTGAGATTTTATTTCTTTAAACAACAAAAAGATATGAATCAAGTATGTAGCAAAATATTAAGATCTCTTAAATCTGGGTGATTCTGATTTTCAGTAATTTTAAAATATTCCATAAAACTTTTTAAATATATTTTTTAAATGCCTAATGGCTGTGTACCTCAAGGCCACACAATTTCCTCAGAGTATACTTCCTTTGAGTAAAATACAATTACAAGATACCTGGGTTTTATAAAATGTTGTCTGGAAAAATAATTTGGCAGGAATAAGAATAGGCTGGCCATATTCCAATCAGATAAGGGGTGGTGGGAGGGGGTTACTCCTTGACCTGGTGCCCTAATAAGTGTGCCTTAATATGTACGTCCCTTAGTCAAAAAACACAGACTGGATACCTGATTTTGAACAGCTGAAAACTACTAACTACGTAAAATTCTCTGCACCCAGTAACCAAAATGATTGCTTTTAGAGATAATGGTCCATATGCCAGGCACTGCTTGGAGACAAAGATAAATCAGAACTTGTCTCTATATTCACAGTGTGGAAGAGAAAAATATAAACACACAATTCAAATATAATACATTAAATGCTAAATTAAGGGGAATCCCACCATAGAAGACAGAGAAGGTACAGAGTGTTTCTGAAACACAGAGCACTTTTATATAACACACCTGTTAACATGCTGTGCAAGTTTCCCAATTTGGGAAATATTGGATTTAAGAACAAGTGGGGTGAAAAGAAAGTGAAGACAGGTGAGGTTTTTGTAAGATGAGCAAATCTAGGAATATTTGTAAAGAGAGGGTAATGATGCAAGAGACGGCATCACGGACAGAGCTTGGTCCCTAAGGAGGTAGCCAGGGTGAAGAGCAGGCACAGAGCAGCAGTGGGGCTTGTGAGACAGCAATCCCTCCTGCAACCTCCCCTGCGGCAAGAGGAGGAAGGCCTAGGTGAAGACAGGAAAGGCATGAAGGGGAAGGGAGGGAGACTTGGCTCTTTATCAGATGGCCATCTACCCTTCTCAGTGAAGTGAAAGATTGGGTAATCTTTCCTGAAGGTGAGAGATTTCAAGGACCCGTTGAGTAGTTTTAAGAGTGAAAAAAAGTGGCCGGGCGCGGTGGCTCACGCTTGTAATCCCAGCACTTTGGGAGGCCGAGGCGGGCGCATCACGAGGTCAGGAGATCGAGACCACGGTGAAACCCCCGTCGCTACTAAAAATACAAAAAAAAAAAAATTAGCCGGGCGTGGTGGCGGGCGCCTGTAGTCCCAGCTACTGGGAGAGGCTGAGGCAGGAGAATGGCGTGAACCCGGGAGGCGGAGCTTGCAGTGAGCCGAGATCGCGCCACTGCACTCCAGCCTGGGTGACAGAGCGAGACTCCGTCTCAAAAAAAAAAAAAAAAAAAAAAAAAGGAGTGAAAAAAAGTTTGGAATTGCCAGTGTACACAAGAACAAATAATACAAAGAAGATTATCAGTGACAGTATCAGTCTAAATGGGTTAAGTGAGAGTAAGCATTTGCAATGAGAGTAAGCATTTATAAAAAGCAATGTGGAAAAAAAAATTTGTAACACATTCGTGAGCATGTTTTTTTAAAAAAGAAATCTGCATCTATCTGAAAAATACACAGAAATTAAAAACTAACACCTTATTTATCCAGGGTGGTTGGGTTCGAAGGTGTTCTACCAGTCAGTTTTCCAAAGTTTCAAGGTCTACCCCTTCAGGCAAAAATAATTTTATATTTAACCATTTCTAATTGAAACTAAACTACACACTTACCTGTCTTAATCACACAACTTGACTCTAATCTTAATCTTGAACATCCACTGTTGCTGTACTGCGCAGCAAAACAATTCTATCTTCTTAATAGTTCTTCTATGTCTTTCCCAGCTGTCAAAATATAAAAGCACCTGGTTCTTCTAAGTTTATGTTTACCCTTAACACCTCAACAACCACAGCCCGCCTTCTCAACTTGCTTCTAGTCAGCCTCATGCAATGCACTGTTTCTCGAACTTTTCTAAACCATAGCCCTTTATAACAAACATGAGACTCTCATTCCCTCCAGCCCTTTCATGGAGCACTGCTGCTCACGACCCGTTACAGTCTAGAAAAACGGAAAAACTGAAAATGGGTATCTACGCCACCTAAAGGTTTCCATCACAAAATTCTAGGAAACAGGCAGGGCACGGTGGTTCATGCCTGTAATCCCAGCACTTTGGGAGGTCAAGGCAGGCAGATCACTTGAAGTCAGGAATTCGAAACCAGCCTGGCCAACATGAAACCCTGTCTCTACTAAAAATACAAAAATTAACCAGGCATGGTGGCAAGGTCCTGTAGTCCCAGCTACTCGGGAGGCTGAGGCAGGAGAATCACTTGAACCCGGGAGGCAGAGGTTGCAATGAGCCAAGATCACACCACTGCACTCCAGCCTGGGCAACAGAGCGAGACTCAGTCTCAAAAAAAAAAAAAAAAATTACCACGGGAATACTCATTTCTCATTTTCGTCAAATAACCCACAGCACTAGTCCTGTACTTTTCAACCATGGTAAATGAAATGTTAGAAACCCCTCCCTATTTGTGTACCATAGAAATTCTGACAACTCTGAGCAAAAGATTATTTCGGATGAGAAATCAGGATAGAAAAAAGGAGCAGCTGTCTTAATACAGACGCATCGTTCTAAAAGTAGCAAAATTTGCTTAACTTCTGAACATTCTTGTAATCGTTCTGATAATGAAAACACTGATCAACTTACTACTCTCATTATTTTTCAACTTTAAAACTTTTCCTAGTCCAATGGAACTACTAAGTACCGTAAAGCACAGCTCAGGGAACAGACAGCAGTGGGAGGCGGGAGAACGGCTTGAGCCCAGGAGTTCGAGATTAGCCTGGGGCAATATAGCAAGAACCTGTCTCAAAATAAAAAATAAATAAGTAAATAACAAAGTGCAGCTCAGGTGTGCCATCACTCTTCTAGTTGAGGGCACCCCCGCTGCTTCCCCCATTGAATATAAGTCCCTCCACCTGGCAAGCAAGCGCTTCTGCAATCTAACTTTTCTAGCCTGAATTCCCACCACTCCCCTACCTATACCATCCACTTTTGCCAAACTGTAAATACTTACTGTTTACTGAAGAAGCTTCACCCTTGAAACGTCCTTTCTCCACCTCCACCTCTACCTAACAAAGTCCTACCCATCCCTCGGTAACCTTCTCAAAATGCCACCTATTAATACTTCAGGAACCCGTCCCTCCCTGGTCCTCCAATGGCAACCTTGCTTCCCTCGGAAATCCCAGTAATTAATTGTACCTCTCACTTTACTGCATTTCACCTTGCCCCACCTACCTCTAAACATGAGACTTCTTGCAGCCACCGTCTGCATTACAAGAACGTTTTTAATGTTTCTTAGCATCTAACACGGTGCATCGCTAACAGTAGGCTCCGAGTTTATCAAGAAAGTTGTACAGTGTGCAATCAAAAAAAGTACGTAGGGGATGAAACTCCGCCTTAAAACTTCAAAAATGAAAAATCGAAATACCATGACAGGCAAATGCACAATAAATATGCACCACACTAAGTTGTCCTCCCATAAGAAAATAAAAACGTCTGCCCTTCTTATTCCTCGATTTAAAAAAAAAATACCACCAACAGATCACTAATCGCTTAAATCGTTTTTCAACAAAGTTGTTTCCACGTAAATGAGTACGAATGATTCAAAATTTTATTCCTCCGCTTTCGTGTTGTGCAATTTTTTTCCCTATAGGACAAAAGAATGGCAAAAACTTTCCCATTAATCTTTTTCTTTCTTTATTCAGATATTCGGGGCGGCAAAGATTGTCGGAAAAACAACTACATCGAAAGCACCTTAGCAGCCACATATGATTTGACTTAAGCAAAAATAACATTTCCTGGGGTCCCGTATGCCCCGGTAAGCCTAGGTGTCCGGACTGCCACCTGCCCCGACTGCCCTCGGGTGGCTACAGGCGCGGGGGAAGGAGCACGGCCGGGGGCGCTGAGGGCGAAACGGTCCCGGCGTCCGGGCGGCGGCGGTGGCCGCCTGCGGCAGCTCAGCTGAAACGCAGCGGAAACTGCAGCCAGTCACGGGGCTGCGGGAGGCAAGGCAGGAAGGTGGCGCTGCCGCCGAGCGCCTGGAGCCCCAAGCGCTCATCATGGCGGCAAGGGCAATGGCCGCCACGGGGAGCGAGCACGCCCCTCCGCGCGCACACGCCAGCGCGCCGGGCCTCCGGGGCCCGTCACCGGCGCCGCTGCTGCCGCCGCCCGCTCTCCCACCCCCCCTCACGGGCTGTAGCGGAATTTTCTCTCCAGACACCGCCTCCAAGATGGCGGCTCCCCCTCCCGGCAACCCCCTCTATCGTCCCCTGCAGCAGGCGCCGAGCCGCCGCCATCTTGTCCCCCGTCCCTCCCCCCCCTCACCGATATTTACATAGCGAAAATCGGCCCGGCCGGCCTGCGGCCTTCACCTCATGCCTGCAGCCTTCGCCTCCTCGCCAGGCCTCACCCCGGCGCGGTGCCCCGGGTCGGCCGCGGAGCCGACCTGGGGCCCCTCGGCCGCCTCCGGCACAACCGGGCGACCCTCCCCCAACCCCCGCCCGCTTACGGAGCGCGCCTCCGCCGCCGCTCGGGGCAGCCGGGCTCCTCCCCGGGCCTAACTGCGGCCTCCTCGGGGCCTGCTCGGCGCCGCGCGCCACGCCGCCCGGCCTAGCGCGGGAGGGTGCTTTGCGGGCCGCCGACCAGGCCGAGACCAGGCCGCTGGGCGCGCACTAGGCCCCGCGGCCGCGGCGGCACCCAGGACTCACCGGACGGACGTGCGGGCGGCCGGCGACGGTGGCGGGTGCTGCAGGCCGGCCTTTCTCTGGAGCACTGGGCCGGGCTCCGGCTGGTGGGGCGGGCGGAGGGAGGGAGGAGGGGCCGAGCTCGAAGCTGACAAAAAGCGGCCCAGCTCCCCGGCACGGGCCCGCCGTCAGCACGTCACGTCACCGCCCGGGAGAGAGACCCAGGAAAATGCGGAAGGGTAGACAGGCCCCCTCCTCCGCCCGGTGGGTCCCTCTGGCGCCCCGTGTCGGCGCCGCTCCCGCCCCGCCACCGGGGAGCCCAGTGGCCTCGCTGCGGCGGGGTCTCCGGCGGCCGGAGTCTCCGTGACAGCGCCCCCCTTCTTTCCACCTCCTCCGCGCTCCCTCCCGCCGCCGCCACACACGCGCCGCTGCCGCCGCCTCGGCCGTAAAGCCCGCGCGGGGCCGCGGTCCGCCGACCCCGCGGAGAGGCAGGCGGCCCGGCCGCCCCCTACCATGTCCGGTGGGCCGCGGCCGCACCCCGAGGGCCTCCCTGGAGACCTACCGCCTCTCGCGCCGGTCCTGGCCGAGGCTCCAGCTCGAGTTGTTTGCAGGCCCTCAGACCCCCGCCCGCAGTAAATGTGTTTTCTTCATCCCCGTGGCTGGGGAGGAAGATAAATTTAGCAACCCCCGCTGTCCCCTGCCTTCGCTTAAAAAAAAAAAAAAAAATCTTTGAAATAAAATGAAAACGGGCTTGCTAGTCTAAATGGGTGTGCGGGAAGGGGGGTGGAGTGGGGGGAGAAGGGTTATCCCTAGAGCACCTACCAGGCCGTCTACTTTTTAAAAATAAGCAGTCAGAGCCAAACTGATTTTATTAGTTTGTACGGGGGAGGGAGATGAGAAAAGTTGCATTTTGAAACGTTTCGCACGTTGCAAAGAACAGGAATTTTCTGTGTATTTTCCTATGTACCCGTGTTTCAGAGCTTGGGAGCCTGTGAAATGTAAGACTGGTGTCATCGTTTCATAAATCATGAATTTTCCACATTCCTTAATAGAGAGGAGCCCAATTGGGTATGGATTTTTTTTTTAACAAACTGCTTAAACAAGCCTTTTGAAGTTTCGAAAGACTTGGGAGAGAAGGGGAAAATGATTAAACAGCACTTACCAACTTCAAAAATGTGTATTTTGCACTTAGTTTAAATGTTTATGCTATCTTTCCATGCTGAACTTGGAACCCAAACTCTATTTTAAAGTTACTGGGGAAAAGTTAAATAGTGGAGTCTTTAGATTAATCTGGAATCTGGCATGCTGTCCTTTAACACAGCACTAAATGTTAAAGACATTTTTAAACAATAAGAAACACAAAAATTATAAAGCAAATAGTATACGGGTGTGAAATCTCTTTAAATACAGAGGCCACGTATTTTAGTTGCCTGACATAACTCTTTAAAACTCCCAGAATGCAATTTGTCCCTTCCCTCAGACATCTCTCAATCACAAATACTTTCAAAAAGGAAAAACAAAAGTAGAGTAAGAAGAAATCTCTGAGCATGCACTGGATGGTAATTTTCCTCTCGGGGCTTTAGTCTGAATTTTTCCGAGCGATTAAATTTCCTTTCAAAAATAGTAACAGCATGTATTCATTGTTTATAAAAATTACATCAGGCTGTGTAGAGACTTTCACAGACATTTCACAGAAAGGTAAATGAAACTAAGCAGTGTTGTTTCAATAAAAAAAATGAGAAATAGCTTGTGTGCCCACATTAATATTTCCTGCACTCCCAGACTGGAGTGCAATGGCGTGATCTCAGCTCACTGAACCTCCGCCTTCCGGGTTCAAGCGCTTCTCCTGCCTCAGCCTCCCGAGTAGCTGGGATTACAGGCACGTGCCACCACGCCTGGCTAATTTTTCTATTTTTTTAGTAGAGACGGGGTTTCACCATGTTGGCCAGGCTGGTCTCCAAGTCCTGACCTCAGGTAATCCACCCGTCTCGGCCTCCCAAAGTGCTGGGATTACAGGCGTGAGCCACCGTGCCCGGCCGCCCACATTAATATTTCAAAACATTGATAACCAGCGTTTTAAGTACTTTCCAAGGGCCTCAGTGTGATGCTACGGTATGGCAAGAATGGAGGCCAGGTTCCCTGGCTCACTCCTGTAATCACAGCACTTTGGGAGGCCAAGGCGGGAGGATCACTTGAGCCCACGAGTTCAAGACTAGCCTGGGTAACATGGTCTCTATTAAAAAAAAAAAAAAAAAAATAGAGCCTCACTTCATCATCCATGCAACTGTAAGCAGCATGTTCAAGACAGAAAAACCTAATGTCACCATTCTTGTTAGTTTTTCCATAATTACCATCAAATACTTACACATCCACCAGTGTAAAGCACTTAAGAGTGTCCAAGGAGCATAAAAGAAAAAGATGTTTTCTCAGTTTAAAAGATCACAAGTAGTTTAGGGATTGATACTTTCAAAGAGCCCTTTGTCATTACTTTTCATACAGGAAGAGACTGTTAACTTTGGTGGGAAACAAAGAAAGGATAGCCTAGTTAGATTAGATAAACCTTTATTAAAGTCCAGCAAACTTTATAAAGTCCAGTTATTTTATAGACGACTATACAGATAAGGTCAACTATATTTTTTTTAGTTAAAAAAAAGGTAATTTGTACTTTAAGCCCATTTATGGAAGTCTGTAAAGAACATTGTTAAACTGGTAAAAGAACAATGGTAAAAATCATTTCACTAGAAGTATACTTAGTATTATACTCATGATAAAGTGAAGATGAAAAGGAAGTGTAAACAGCAGAGATCAGAAATTGTTTGAGTGACAAAATACAAAATGCATTTTATGAAAGTACTCACAATAGGACCTTGAGGACACCTAAGATCCTTGAAAGCATTTGGTAATTAAGCACCAGACATCTTGCACTTAAAGGACCTACTGCAGCCTATCTTGCCTTGATAATTGTTTTCGTATTAGGGACCTTTAGAATTCTGGGCACAGGAAGTAACAAAGATGTGCTTGCCCTTGGGGAACTCGAATAAGGAGGCTGTGTAAGGCAAAATAAAAACATTCCTAAGTACTTTCATTTTCTCACTTAAGTAAACATAATAAAAGGAAATTTTATCTAGGGAGGTCGAGAGCAGAACATTTCAAAAGAGAATGCTATGAATACAAAATAGCTGGTTTCAAAGCAGTAAAAGGAATTTTGATTACGTGCTAAAATGTATTTGTTCCTTCAGAGCTGTTAATGTATATCAGACAGTTAAAAGCATTTACTCAAGGTTTTGACAGTGTTTTAATAACTAAACTAAAAATCCCTGACATGTTTATAGGTCCTTGAGCCAGAAACGATAGAAGGCCTTTCAATCATTTCTCCAGAGAAAGATTAGTCAGAAAAGAAGCTGTTGATTTTCACTCCACATCAGAGACTGATGGGAATTCAAATAAGAAGCAATAAATTATTGGCTTATGAGAAAATGTAGACCTTCTTGAAAAAAGTTGTGGTAATTCTTTTTTTTTTTTTGTATCCCAAACATTAAAAAATATTTATCTTCCCCTAGAAAGGCCCTAGTTTTATTGAACTAAGCATGCCCTGTAAAAATTAACCATTTATCTGACACCTGATACTTAGGTTATACTTAGCGTGAGCAAGTTGCATCTTCTGTTGGAATTCAGTTGGCCATAATTAATGCCAAGTAAGAATTTTTCATCTGAGCCCTTAAACCACACACTCTCTCCAAGGAGAATAATTTTAAAATAAACAATGACTGGCAAATAGGTGATTTTCAAGCAGTGCTTTTTACATGAGTCATTACTCGAACAAGACATTGTTTAATTCCTGAAAGTAATAGCCAAATTCTTCATGGATTATAAATCACAGGGCACAGCAAACAAACTAGCTCCACTAAAGAGATAAAAAAAAATCAATATAGAGGCCTAGAAACAATGAGCAGTAGCAGTGAGCACCCCTGGTGTCCAAGTTGGGGCCTCTACAGTTTCCCACCAAAGGAAAGGGAGAAGTGATTGATTCCAGGGCTGGAGGAAAGTATAAGATAAGCCAGGAACATCTCCTTATAGCAGAAAGCAAAAGAAGAAAGTGTCCAAGCTTACTAGGTTGTCTAACATTAAGAAAATTTGGATGTCAAAAAAGTAATTGCTATGGAGTGAAACATAGTGGATATGTTAATGAATTTATGAGACTTTAAAAATGATCAACTAGTGGTGATGGTTGCACAGCTTTGTAAATGTACTAGAAATTAGTGACTTGTATGTATGCTTTAAAAGGGTGAATTTGATAGTATAAGAGTCATATTTCAATTTTTTTAAATGATCACTTTTGGAGAATGCTAGGGAACCAACTCGATATTTTGAAAACTAGTGAAGAAAAAGAGATGAAGCCTGTAAGATCTACTCCTCAGAGTAACCAAATAGTTGATGAAGGGACCTTCCTTTTAATAGAAGTATTCCAACTAATACATGAAGAAGTCCTGATGAAATTAGAATATCACCATTTTGGATTTTGTCGACCACAAAATATCACCATTTTGCAACACCTAATGAATTAACGGACCTTGGCAATGATTATCGGTGGCTGCTAAGCAGAGAGAAAACCAGAAATACGCCTCAAGACGGAAGGACAAAATGCTACTAGACAAAAAAAAAAAAAATCAAACCTGAGTTTGATCAACCTTCTAGCTCTACCTACCAGTTTACAGGAAATACAGGAAACAGAGAAACATATCAATGAAACCACAGGGATGCGGTCGACAAAATCCAGTTGATGAGAAACTCTAAAGGACAAATGAAAGATAAGAATAAACAAATTATAAGAAAACAAATTGGCCGGGCGCGGTGGCTCACGCCTGTAATCCCAGCACTTTGGGAGGCCGAGGTGAGTGGATCACCTGAGGTCAGGAGTTCGAGACCAGCCTCAACATGGAGAAACCCCGTCTCTACTAAAAATACAAAATTAGCCGGGTGTGGTGGTGCATGCCTGTAATCCCCGCTATTCGGGAGGCTGAGGTAGGAGAATTGCTTGAACCTGGGAGGCAGAGGTTGCAGTGAGCCGAGATCGTGCCATTGCACTCCAGCCTGGGCAACAAGAGCGAAACTCTGTCTCCAAAAAAAAAAAAAAAAAAGAAAACAAATTATAAGAAAAATTCAACATTTAACAAATACATTTCTTCAACAAACAAATTATTAGAAAAAAATAGGAGGGGAAATCAATAGATTAGAAAGACTTAAAAGACATGTTAATCAATGGCAGTGTATGAACTTCATTTCATTTTTTTTTCTTGTGGCAGGGTCTCTCTCTGTTGCCCAGGCTGGAGTGTAGTAGTGCAATCACGGCTCACTGCAGCCTCAACCTCCCAGGCTCAAGTGATCCTTCCACCTCAGCCTCTTGAGTAGCTGGGACTGCAGGTGCACACCAGCACACCCAGGTAATTTTCGTATTTTTCGTAGAGGCAGGGTTTTGCCATGTTGCCCAGGCTGGTCTTGAACTGGACTCAAGTGAGCCACCTGCCTCGGCCTCCCAAAGTGGGGGGATTACAGGCACAAGCCACGGCACCTGGCTCATTTCAACCTTGATTCAAACAAACTGTAGGTAAGGTGCAGTGGTGCATGCTGTAATCCTAGCACTTTGGGAGGCCAGTGAGCTCATGAGTTCAAGACCAGCCTGGACAACATGATGGAACCCCACCTCTACAAATACAAAAAAATTAACCAGGCACGGTGGGGCTCCTGTAGTCCCAGCTACTCAAGAAGCAGAGGTTGGGAGGATTGCTTGAGCCCAGGAGGTTGAGGCTGCAGTGAGCTGAGATCATGCCACTGCACTCCAGCCTGGGAGACAGAATGAGACCCTGTCTCAAAAAATAAATAAATTAAAAAAACCAAAAAACTAAAAATATGAGACAATTGGAGAAATATGAACACTGGATTTTGTCAATACTGACTGGATATATGCTCATATGAACAAATTATTGTAATGTTAATTCATTCAGATATAATGATGGTGTGGTTATGTCTAAAAACTAGTCCTTATCGGCCGGGCGCAGCGGCTCACGCCTGTTATCCTAGCACTTTGGGAGGCCGAGGTGGGCAGATCATGAGGTCAGGAGTTCGAGACCGGCCTGGCCAACATGGTGAAACCCCATCTCTACTAAAAATACAAAAAATTAGCCAGGTGTGGTGGTGAGTGCCTGTAACCCCAGCTACTCAGGAGGCTGAGGCAGGAGGGTCACTTGAGCCCAGGAGGCAGAGGTTGCAGTGAACTGAGATTGTACCACTGTACTCCAGCCTGGGTGACAGAGTGAGACTCCATCTCAAAAAAAAAAAAAGATCTGCCGTTACCAACGCGAGTGAACATCGTCCAATCCGTTGAGGGCCTAAATAGAACAAAAATTCAGAGGAAAGGTGAATTCTCTTCTTGAGCTGCCCTGGGACGTTGGAGCTCCTGGTTTTCAGGCCTTTGGACTCAGATCAAATGACACCACCAGTTTGCCTTGTTCTCCAGCTTGCATAAGGCAGACTGTAAGACTGCTTGGCCTCCATAATCACATAAGACAATTCTCATAATAAATCTCCTCTTATATATCTATGTATATATCTTATTGACTCTGTTTCTCTCTGGAGAACCCTGACTGATACAGTAGGTATGGGATAGGGCCAGTTTAACCAGGAGTCCTGGTGATACACAGACAAGTCATCCACACACCAATAACACTTTAAGAAATATTAGTACATCCTTGTAAATGCCTCTTGCCCACATGTATAAGAGTTTTTCTTGGAGTATAAATAAGTAAAATTTCAGAATATGGCACATTTTCAATATTACTCTCCAAAATGACTATCCTAATATACATTCCCTCCAGCAGAATATGAGAATTCCCGATTCCCTATTCCTTCGTAACTCTTGATGTGCTCATACTTTTTCACAATCTAAGAAGTGAGAAATGGTAAAATTGTTTTAATTGACATTTCCTTGATAACAAGTAAGTTCAAGGTATCTTTCACTCTTTATTAGCTATAGTTTTCCTCATCTGAAAATTGCCTTGGAATAACCTTTGTCTGTTTTTCTATTGTTCTTATTCATTTGTAGAAATACTTTCTACATTCGGAATATACTTCTTTGCTAATTATGTATGTTACAAATATCATTTCCTTGTCTGCTGCTTGTCTTTTAACTTACTTTGTCTAAGGTAGTTTTTCTAGTTGCACATCTTAAAGTCAATTAAAATCCTGGGGAACTTTTTTTTTAAATGAGACAGGGTCTCACTATGTTGTCCAGGCTGGTCTCGAACTCCTGGCCTCAGAGATTCCCCCCCACTTCGGCCTCCCGAAGTGCTGGGATTACAGGCATGAGCCACAACACCCAGCCAAATTAATGTCTTTTTATTTATTTATTTATTTAGTTAGTTAGTTAGTTAGTTTGAGATGGGAGTTTCGCCCTTTCGCCCAGGCTGGAGTGAAATGGCGGAATCACACCTCACTGCAACCTCTGGTTCCCAGGTTCAAGCGATTCTCATGCTTCAGCCTCCCAAGTATCTGGGATTACAGGTGCACACCACCACACCTAGCTAATTTTTGTATTTTCAGTAAAGACAGGGTTTCTCCATATTGGCCAGGCTGGTCTCAAACTCCTGACCTCAGGTGATCCTCAGCCTCCCAAAGTGCTAGGATTACAGGCGTGAGCCACCATACCCGGCCTCAAATTAGTATCTTTAAATCTACCAATACCACTATACATTTCGTGGAATTAAGAAATTTGCTGTAGGCACATGACCAGTAAGTACTTTAGTGCCAGTACATGCTTGGACTTTCTGGGTTTTTGTTGTGGTTGTTGTTGTTTGTTTTGTTTTGTTTTTGAGACGAGTCTTGCTCTGTTGCCCAGGCTGAAGTGCACTGGCGCAATCTCAGCTCACTGCAAGTTCTGCCTCCTGGGTTCACACCATTCTCCTGCCTCAGCCTCCCGAATAGCTGGGACTACAGGCGCCCGCCACCACACCTGGCTAATTTTTTGTATTTTTAGTAGAGACGGGGTTTCACCATGTTAGCCAGGATAGTTCTGATCTCCTGACCTCGTGATCCGCCCACCTTGGCCTCCCAAAGTGCTGGGATTACAGGCGTGAGCCACTGCGCCCGGCCGACTTTCTGTTTTTGTCCTAAATTTTCTTTTCTTTAAAACCTTCCTTACCAAAAATACATCTTTATATCTATAACTTTCTTCACATCTCTCCTCTACTTCCTGGTTCCTTTCTACCTTGCTTCCTGAATAACATTTTGAAGTCTGTAATTTGAATTAATCTTCAGATAACTTCTGAATTAGATAAAATTATTCTCTCTCAATACAAAAAATCTTCTTGTGCACATATTATATACAGAATTGTATCTTAACTAGAATTCTTTTCCTTAGTAACTTTAAATTTAGTGAAAACCTAGGAAGCAAGAAATCCTGAGCTGCCTATCACATATTAGCATTTTATAGATGAGAACCATTCCACGATTTTTAGAAACATGTTTCCCCATATCATAATCTTTTCTTAATTGGAAATGACCCAGACATCCAATGAGCAGCAAAAATAACTTTAAGGTTTTAAGTTATACAAAAAGTTCACCTATAGCACTTACTCATTGATATTTTGTTTTTAGCAGTTTATCTAGGTTATTTATAAATCATTTCCTTGTTATCTATTTTACAAACTGTGAATATCAGGTGTTCACCTTTTAAGAACCTTAAAGGTAACTACATGGGCATTTTCACCAATAACTCAGAATATTCTGCTGTTTTTTTTTTTTCATTAAACCAATAATATTAAATTAGTCTTACTTATTTAAAAATGTGCATAAAGATCATTTTGTTTTGGCCGGGTTTATAGTTTTATAACCTTCTGTGCCAAACCCTGATACCTCAAGATATCTAGCAGAGACAAATATAAAACCCAAACAAAAATGTATGCTGACAACTCTGAAGACATTTCTATTTTTATTTTACCAATAATTTTATTTATTTATATTTATTTGTTTGTTTTTTGAGATGGGGTCTCCATCTGTTACCCAGGCTGGAGTGCAGTGGCGCCATCTCGGCTCACTGCAACCTCCACCTCCTGGGTTCAAGCGATTCTCCTGCTTCAGCCTCCCGAGTAGCTGGGACTACAGGCACCCACTGCCATGCCTGGGTAATTTTTGTATTTTTAGTAGACACGGGGTTTCACCATGTTGGCCAGGCTGGTCTCGAACTCCTGACCTCCAATGATCTGACCGCCTCGGCCTCCCAAAGTGCTAGGATTACAGATGTGAGCCACTGTGCTCAGCCTCAGTTGGGATTGTTCAGCCTGCAAATGGGAATTCCTTTACAAATTTCCCAAACTGAAAGGAGCAGATCCTGCTGTCTGGGCCCACAAAGTGCACTCATCCTATCTGGATGCAGCTGTCAAATTTCAAAGGCTGTTCTTCCGAGGCAATCAGGAACCCTGTTGGGGCTGGCTGCAGAGGGGCCAGAGAGAAGGAAACTCACCTCCAGCCTAAATTGGGTGGGCAGCTGCTCAGGAGGGCTTCTGAGACTCCCAGCGGCCCGTTGCAGCCAAGCCACAAGCAAAGCATACTGGGTCAGGGAACCAAAATCTGTTACTAAAACACCAAGGGCTCCATCTAGGTTCTGCCGCTCGCGCACAGAAAGACAAATCACTGAGACAACAATGATTGCCAAGGAAGAAGGTTTTAATCAGGTGCTGCAGCCAAGGAGATGGAAGATCAGTCTCAAGTCCATCTCCCTGACCAACTAAAATTAGGGGCTTATATAGCAGGAAAGAAATGTTAACTACTTATGGGAAAACAGAGGAAGCAATCATGATGAATGAGGGTGTCTTAATGTCTGGATGTAATGATCTGGTGAGTTTCAGTTATTTGATATCTTTTGAGAGGCTTGGTATCCCATTGTCTGGATCTGGTGAGTTTCAAGTTTTAAGACCAGAAAGGTCAATTTCTATGTTTATTAAAAAAAACAAAAAAAAACAAAAAAAAAAACCTGTCTTGGCCAGGTGCAGTGGCTCATGCCTGTAATCCCAGCACTTTGGGAGGCCGAGGCAGGTGGATCACCTCGGATCACCTGAGGTCAGGAGTTCGAGACCAGCCTGGCCAACATGGTGAAACCCGGTCTCTACCAAAAATACAAAAATTAGCTGGGCGGGGTGGCAGACACCTGTAATCCCAGCTATGTGGGAGGCTGAGGCAGGAGAATTGCTTGAAGCTGGGATGCTGAGGTTGCAGTGAGCCAAGATGGCGCCACTGCACTCCAGGCTGAGTAACAGAGGAAGACATCATCTCAAAAAAACAAACAACCAAAAAAACTGTCTATGGGACTGTTAGGTTGGTTTCAATATTAGCTTATAATTTTCTTTCCATGTGAGATCTTTTTCCAGTTTTTCTGTTTTTGGGTTTTGTTGTTGTTGTTGTTGTTTTGCTGTTGTTTGAGACAGAGTCTTGCTCTGTAGCCCAGTCTGGAGTGTAGTGGCACAATCTCAGCTCACTGCAGCCCTGACCTTCCCAGGCTCAAGCAATCCTCCCACCTCAGCCTCCAGAGTAGCTGGGACTACAGGAGTGCACCACCACACCGACAAATTTTTGTGTTTTTCGTAGAGATGTGTTTCGCCATGTTGCCCAGGCTGGTCTTGAACCACTGGACTCAAACGATCCGCCCACCTCGGCCTCCCAAAGTGCTGGGATTACAGGCATGAGCCTCTGGATCTGGCCTTTTTCCAGTTTTCATATTAAGGTTAATGTAGCCTCTTAAATGAGTTGGATAGCATTCTCTTTTATTATTGTTATTTAAATAATTAAGATAAGGGTTTTCTGTTTTCTTGTGGGTTGAGCAACACTCTCCTATAAAACCCTCTGGGCCTGGTTGTATTTTGTTTATGTATGTGACTATTTTAGGTGATTAAGTATTTTCACTATTCTATCAGTTCATTAATGGTCTGTGTCTGAATTCTATTACCTCTTGAATTCATTTCGAAAATTTATATTTTTCTAGAAAAGTGTCTATTTCATTGTGAGTTTTCTAATGCATTTCTATAGAGATCATAATAATCTCCTATGAGTTTTGGCAACTTTACTGTTTCTATCATAGTGTGCCCTTTTTCCTTCGTACTATTGTCTATTATGCCTCTTATTTTTCTCAATTAGTTTTCCAAGTGATTAGCCTATTTTTAATTCTCTTAAAGTAATTGACTTTCAGTTTTGATCACCTATTGTTCCTTGTTATCCTTGTTTATAACATTCTGCTTTTATACTTACTGTTTTCTTCCTTCAATTGTCTTTGAGTTTACTAATATGGTTGCTTATGGCAGTTTGGTAATCATCCCCCAATATCTTTTTCCCTTTCCTTCAGAGATATGGAATTGTAATTGGACTCAGGACTTCTTATCTAAACTGCATAGTTCTTAATAATCCCCTTTGCCACTACCTGTCATCATATGACCAAGTTCTAACCAATGGAATGGAGGACCCCTTCAGGGTCTTTTTTTTTTTTTTTTTTTCTTTGAGACAGTGTCTCCCTCTTGTCATCCAGGCTGGAGTGCATTGGCACCATGAATCATGACTCATTGCAGCCTGTACCTCCTGGGCTCAAGCAATCTTCCCACCACAGCCTCCCAAGTAGCTGGAACCACAGGTGTTTGCTGCCATACCCAGCTAATTTTTTTATTTTTTGTAAAGACGGGGTCTCACTATGTTGCCTAGGCTGCTCTTGAACTCCTGGGCCTCTTGAACTCCACATCGGCCTCCCAAAGTGCTGAGTTTATAGGTAGGAGCCATCTCACCCAGCCCAGGTCTTACATTTAAAAAAATTGTGTGTGCACTCTCTTGAGCTCATTTCCACTGTCTGATTACTGAAAGGTGATGACAACCAGATAGTGCTACTTTTGACATGCAAATGAAAGGCTTATGTTGAGTTTGACATAAATGCCTGCCAACCCTGGACCTGCCACCTACCACAAGACTATCTTATGAGAAGAAAATAGTGGTCTATTTTATTTAAGTTTCTATATTTTGGGGACTCATTGATAAAAGTACTGAGCCTGGCCAGGTGTGGTGGCTCATGCCTGTAGTCCCAGCACTTTGGGAGGCCGAGGTGGGTGGATCACCTGAGGTCAGGAGTTCGAGACTAGCCTGGCCAACACGGTGAAATCCCGTCTCTACTAAAAATACAAAAATTAGCCAGGTGTGATGGTGCACCCCTGTAATTCCAGCTACTCGGGAGGCTGAGGTGGGAGAATTGCTTGAACCGGGAGGCAGAGGCTGCAGTGAGCTGAATTCTGCCACTGCACTGCAGCCTGGGCGACAGAGCGATACCCCGTCTCAAAAAACAAAAAAAAAGTACTGAGTACTGATTCTCTACCTTTTCTGAACATTCTGATTAAGTGTAAATTTTTTTGTCTAATATATGCATTTAAAACTTTAATTTCTGTCTAAATACCACCTTTTATCACACAAGCTTTTTTTTTTTTTTTTTAAGACAGAGTCTCACTCTGATGTCCAGGCTGCAGTGCAGTGGCACAGTCATGGCTCACTGCAGTCTCAACCTCCTTGGCCCAAGTCATCCTCTCACCTCTGCCTCCTAAACTGCTAGGATTACAGGCATGAGCTCCCGCACCCAGCCCACACAACCTTTCATGGATTCTGTTCTGTTGCTGTTCAGCTCTAAATATTTTGTAATTTTCTTTTCAGTTTCTTTCTTTAACCCAGTCATTATTTAGAAATGTTTTCAAATGTCCCTACTAGGGGCAGGAGAAGGTTATACTTTCATTATATTATTTATACCAAACTTGATTTCTTGAAGCCAGATAATATGCTCTATATCAGTGCTGTTCAAACCATCTGCAGTGAAAAACCAACTTAAAAAAATTTTCCCATCTATTGCACACTGATATTTCTGTAAGATATAATAAAAATAAATCACTAGAAAAATAAAATTTTAAAATGATGTATAAAATACAAAGCCAAATTTTTACTGCTAAAGGCAGCAGACATAAAAATATGTTATAAAAGTTTCTAAACACTCTCAATTTCTGTATTTATCTCATCACAGATGGGTAACAAAGAGTTCACTGACTGGCACCGCTCTACAGACTATATTTGTAATGGCACTGGGGTTTGTATAATATATATAACATATAACATAATACACAACTACCTTACATAATGACCCTTCAGTTAACATTTGTCAAAGCAGCTCTCGAAACTTATATCACCTTTTGAACAAAGACTCCTTTTTTTAATGACATAATGACTTTTCACCCCCAACATACATTTAAGTAAATATGCTAAAAGAAGTGATAATTCAACATTACAGCTTAATGCAAAAATATACTCACCAATTATAGGACGTAAGAATTCCTAGTCAGAGACTATCATATGGAACGAATTTGGATCGTGCCCTGTGCTTGAATGAGCCGCAATGTGTTCTGCTTATTTATTTCTTTTAGCATACAGACATCAAGCAAAAGAAATAAACATCCCAAATTGAGAACAAAACAGGAAGAAGCAGCTGGCAGAACTGTGGAAAGTTTTGTAACTCTCGAAAAGGTGAGGCAAGCCAAGGACACAGTAAAATTAAAGTTTCAATGAAGTTTGAATTGTGCATACAAAACTTCAAAGTGCCCTGGCAACAGAGCTCCCACTTTATGGTAATAACATTACATTGTTCTTAAGAATTTCTGAGTTTGAAAAAATAAAAAAAAAAAAATAAAATCATTATATTGAGGGAAAATATCACATAAAAATGAAGTAGGTATTAATAGTAAAGAGAGTCAGTATTACATGATCTCGTCTGGTGAGGAGTTGGGGGTTTTCACCGTAAAGAATGACTTTGTAGGTAGACAAAAAATGGATTACGAAAAAAGGGTTAAACTGAGCCTGCACCCTGGAGCAGAGCTTCGCAAACTTTAATGTGCACACAAATCACCCACGGATGTTGTGGAAATGCTCGTTCTGATTCAGGGGTCCAGGCTAGGGCCTGAGACTCTGCGTTTCCAACAGGCTCTCAGGTGCGGCCTTTGGAGCTGCTGGGCTGCACAGCAGGGGTCTCTGGGATCCTGCAGAGCTGTTGTGTTTCCCGCTGGCTTTGCATAAAGTCTGTGCCACCAAGTCCTATATCGCCCACACCTGCCAGTACCACTGCTAGAAAGACAATGGGGGACCGGGATGGGACAGAAACCCACTCCCCCGGGTGGCCTGTGGGAAGGGGCTGGGCTCCAGGCAGGCGGTGGCTAAAGATTCCTCCTCTGTCCCTTGGACGGCCCTTGGATGGAAGGTTGGGGTGGAACAAGGAGTCAACTGCTCTCATAATTAATACTTTCACCAAGGCCAAGCCCTGAGGAATTCCTACATTCGGAGGTGGAGGAGAGAGAAAATTATGAGAGAGATGACAGATATGGAGAACAGAGAATGCGGCACCAACACACAGATAGTTACCGTTCCTGGCCAAGAGATGCAATCATGAAAGAGCTTTGGAAACAATTTTCCTAAGCTTAAGAAAGATCAGTATCTGCAGACTGAAGGAATTTACCACATTTCAGGAGAATCAGCTATCTACACGTACACACATTTGGCAACAAATTTTTTTTTTTTTTTTTTTTTTTTTTTATTTTTGAGCAGAGTCTTGCTCTGTGGCCCAGGCTGGAGTGCACTGGCGCCATCTCGGCTCCCTGCAACCTCCGCCTCCCGGGTTCAAGCAATTCTCCTGCCCCAGCCTCCCAAGTAGCTGGGACTACAGGCACGTGCCACCACGGCTGGCTAATGTTTGTATTTTTAGTAGAGACGGGGTTTCAGCATATTGGCCAGTCTGGATTCGTACTCCTGGCCTCAAGTGATCCTCCTACCTTGGCCTCCCAAAGTGCTGGGATTACAGGCATGAGCCACTGCTCCAGGCCCAACAATTTTTAACTACAAGGAAAAAAACTCCTGCAATCGTTATGACAGGAGGAGACAGATCATCTTTTCTTGAGGACTTGCCTTGTGTCTGACACATACTTGGTGCTTTACACGAATTCTCTTATTTAAACCACGCAGCATCCCAATAAAGTGGCGGCGCCGGCCTGGAAGTTGGCTGGATGCAGGAACTCAACCCATGTTGTCGGGGTGCCTCTGCTCTCCAGCTGCTCAGCTCCGGTTGGTTCTTGTGGTAGCCTGAGCCTCTCCTACTGCAGACAGGCTTCCAGGTGAGGCCCGGGCAGCTCCAGGTCCACGTAATCCTAGCTCAGGAACCCCAGAAGGAAGAAAGAGTCTCCCTCCTGGTTTGCCCATAGAAGGACTCCTGTTGTCTTCAGGGTACATGCTGGAACACTTAGATCCAGCACAGTGGCCAACAGAATTCAGTGAGATATTGGTCAGGGGGTGAAGCTGCTATGAATGGAAGTCCCACCTGAACCAAAAGGTTGGAGTGAAAAAAACCCAAACAACTAAAAGGGAGGAAGGATGGTTTGGCCAACAAATGCAAAGGGTCCACGAAAGGGAGGATCTATGAGTTGCCCCACATTACAGGAGAGATCAACTTGTCCAAGGTCACACATCCAGTAAATGGGAGAGCCAGGACTCATACCAAGGCAGTCCAACCCCAGACTCTTAACCACCCTGCTCTAAGGAAACAAAGCCTCTTTGGTTTCAGAATTCTCTGCAACATTAGCTTTCAGAAGAAAATGGAGCAACAGCTGGACTTTCTGGAGAAAAAGATTGTAACTGAAGATTCATACACTCTGCCAAATTGTCTTTCACAATTTCAGGATAGCTAAAAAGCATTAAACACACACCATGTGACAGGCACTGTTCTAAGTGCTTTATATGTATATTGAGCCATTCACACCGTGAACAACTCTATAATACAAGACTTCTTATCCTGATTTCACAAATGAGAAAACCAAAGCCCAAAGAAGTTAGGTAACTTACCTAAGAGTCAGGATTGAGCGTAGGCAGTCTGATCTTCTGGGCCCATGCTGTAAACTTCTCTGATCTCAGAATATGGGATGTCTCCTTTTATTTAAGCCTGCTTTAATTTATTTCAGCAATGTTTTGTGGTTTTCAATCATTCTTTCTTCAAATATTTTCTCTTCTCCTTTCTCCTTTTCTTTTTCTAGTATTCCCATTACATGTATATTGGTGTGTGGTTAATGGTGTCCCAGATTTCTGTGAAGCCGTTAATTTTTCTTCATTCTTTTTCTCACTCTGTTCTTAAGATTGCATAATCTCTATTGATCTTCAAATTTACTGATTTTTTCTTTCTTTCTTTCTTTCTCTCTCTTGTTCCTTCTTCCTTCCTTCCTTTCTTTTTTTCTTTCTTGGCGTACCCAAGTTTATGTGGGGCACACTGGGGCGAGAGGCCCCTGCAACTAGCAGACGGTGTTGGTCCTCTTGGTAGTGAAGCATGGCTTGTGCTGATGGTGCAGGACGCGGTGGAGCAGCAGGAACTTGATGGAGTCATGGAACTGCACTTGCTGGCTGTAATCTCCTCCAGTGGGCCAGGGTGTGGTGCTGGGCACCCGTGTCTAGGTCTATAAAAAGGAGGAGGGAGCAGGGTAACCGCATTTCCTGGACTCTAGGCATTTGGCAAACCTCCTATCGAGTGCCTGTCCAGTGACCTGGTACACTCTGTCAGGCACAGCCATTGCCTGGGGGCCGTGACTTGGGGCTGACTGGGGGGCCAGATGGCCACAGCCTCTGGTCCCAGCAGGCACTGGCCACCAGGGATGTAGAGCCTCTAAATTCACTTTAAGGAGCATGGCCACAGCCACCAAAAGTAATGAGATTCGCTTGCTGTTTGCACCTCTGTTTAAACCACCACTTCAAGAAACAGTGATTCTTTGGGTTTAGGTGCAACTGATTCTTTTTTTTTTTTTAAGGGACAGCTGTCCCAGAGGGTAACACCAATTAATTTTGACACTTTTTTCTTTAGTGCATTATTATTATTTATTTATGACAGGGTCTCACTCTGTCACCCAGGCCGGAGTGCAGTGGCACACAATCTCAGTTCACTGCAACGTCTGCCTCCCAGGCTTAAGTGATCCTCCCACCTTAGCCTCCCCAGTAGCTGGGACTACAGGTCCGCACCACCAAACCCAGCTAATTTTTATATTTTTAGTAGAGACGGGGTTTCTCCATGTTGGCCAGGCTGGTCTTGAACTCCTGACCTCAGGTGATCTGCCCACCTGGGCCTCCCAAAGTGCTGGGATTACAGGCATGAGCCACTTTGCCCGGCCTCCTTTAACCCTTTAAACATGGTTTCCCCTGGTTTTTTAAATATATTTGTAATAGCTGCTTTGAGGTTTTGCTAAGTTCAACCCATTGACCCCTCAAAAGCAATTTCTATTGCCTGCTTTTTCCTTATGTATTGGTCACACTTTCCTTTTTCTTGCATGTCTTGTAATTTTGTTGTTGTTGAAAACGACATTTTAGAGACTATGGTAGCAACTCTGGATACTGATTCCCCCTTACCTACCTCCAGGACCTATTGTATTTGCTTGTTATTTGTTTAGTGACTTGATTGGACTAGTTCGGTGAAGTCCAGGTTTCCATGCAATGTGGAGCCGCTGGTGTCTTCCTCAAAGGCCACAGCCTTGGGCACACACAGTCTCCATGACCACCAGGGATGACTGACTCTAGGCTCTCTATTTATTTCCCTGATGAACTGTTAAGCTTTTGGCTGGTCTACTTTACACCCACTTGTTAGCCTCTTCTAATTTATAGGTGATTGTTCTATGGGGTTTTTTTTGTTTTTTTTTTCCAGAATATCGTTCTGTTGCCCAGGCTGGAGTATAGTGGCGCGATCTTGGCTCACTGCAACCTCCACCTTCCCAGTTCAAGTGATTCTCCTGCCTCAGCTTCCTGACTAGCTGGGATTACAGGTGCCCACCAACACACTCGGCTAATTTTTGTATTTTTTATAGAGACAAGGTTTCCCCATGTTGGCCAGGCTGGTCTCGAACTCCTGACCTCAAATGATCCGCCCGCCTTGGCCTCCCAAAGTGCTGGAATTACAGGCGTGAGCCACCACACCTGGCCAGCAATCTGTTATTTTGGTTTGCCTCTCCTGCTGGACAGAACCTCTGTACCACTACTCCCGAGCTGGACGGGGGGAGGAAGATGGTGGCCTGCTTTTCCCAGAATGACACACTTGCTCTTCAAGAGGGGCACAGGGCAAAGATAGTAGCCCCTGGTCTTCTCATCTCCCTCCTCCTGGTGTGGAAACTCTACCCTATGTATAAGCAAGTAAAGTATTGCAGCCTGCCTCCATGTAGTAGAACTTCTGCTCTCAGGTGGAGGCTGGAAGGAAGAGGGAGCTCCAATCCTCTGCCCTGCAGTTGCCTGGAATACAACTTCTGTAAGACAGAACTGGTGGTGATGAAAGATGCTGATGGCGTGCCCTTCCTGGAGTAAAACCATAGCCCTACTCTGGGATCTGGGAAGAAAGGGTGCCCCATCTTCTTGGCTGTGTCTTCCCAGAATAGAGTTTCTAACACACTGAGCTTGAGGTGAGAGGACAGGAAGCATTTTGGGGTTCAAATGCCACAGACTCCCATTGTTCTTCCCAAGGTTTAGTAGGTAGATTTTCTTGAATAAGTTTCTCCACCTGAGGAGTTCAAGACCAACCTGGGAGGTTGAGGTTGCAGTGAACCATGATCATGCCACTGCACTTTGCCCTGGGCGACAGAGCGAGATCCTATTCCCCCCGCCAAAAAAATGAAGACAAAAAGAAAAAAACAATAATTTTCACCAGTTAAAGTTTGTTCCATTTGGGAGTATATCTACTGATCTCCTCATCCCACTATTTTGGAAGTCCTCTACCTCAATCAGGTTTTTTTAAAGGTAAAAATAAGTTTGTTTAGTAATATTATATATTAATGGGCTCAAACTTATTTGATGTGTTTCAATCAACTGCAATTATTTCTATTGATACTCAAATTATTTTAATTTTGGCTAGTAGGAACTTCTTTAAGTTAGCTCCTTAGTCCTTTTGACGGGAACCTAGCAATTGTTTGATAACTTTCTTGCTATTAAAATGCCTTATATAGGCCGGGCACGGTGGCTCATGCCTGTAATCCCAGCACTTTGGGAGGCCGAGGCAGGAGGATCACCTGAGATTGGGAGCTCGAGACCAGCCTGACCAACATTGAGAAACCCCAACTCAACTAAAAATACAAAAACTAGCCAAGCATACTGGCACATGCCTGTAATCCCAGCTACTCAGGAGGCTGAGGCAGGAGAATCACTTGAATCCGGGAGGTGGAGGCTGCAGTGAGCTGAGATGGCGCCATTGCACTCCAGCCTGGGTGACAAGAGCGAAACTCCATCTCAAAAAACAAAACAAAACAAAACAAAACACCTTATACATTACTTTCCCAATACCCACAGAATGCTTTCGAAAAACTGAAAGGTTGCATTCGCCAGTATCAAAAGGAGTGTATATGCCTTCCAAGGAACTGAAGAAGATAAAAGCAAACACTCAAAAGGGAGAAGAAAAAAAAAACAATAGAAAAACCATAAGGCTGGGCACAGTGGCTCACGCCTGTAATCTCAGCACTTTGGGAGGCCAAGGAGGGCAAATCACTTGAGGTCAGGAGTTCGAGACCAGCCTGGTCAACATGGCGAAACCCCCCACCTCTACTAAAAATAAAAAAAAATTAGCCGGGCGTAGTGGCATGCGCCTGTAGTCCCAGCTCAGGAGTTTGAGGCACAGGAATTCCTTGAACCCAGGCGGCAGACGTTGACAGTGAGCTGAGATCGCACCACTGCACTCCAGCCTAGGCAACAGAGCAAGACTCCATCTCAATAAAAAATTTTTAAAAAAGAAAAATCATAAAAGAAAAAATGACAAGGAAACATTAAAAATAGCATAGGAAAATATGGCAGGTGCAGTGGCTCACACCTGTAATCCCAGCACTTTGAGAGGCCGAGGCAAGAGGATTGCTTGAGCCCAGGAATTTGAGACAAGCCTGGGCAATATAGTGAGACATTGTCTTTACAAAAAAATTTTAAAATTAGCTGGGTGTGGTCAGGTGTGCCTGTAGTCCCAGCTGCTTAGGAGGCTGAGGTGGGAGGATCGCTTGAGTCCGGGAAATGGAAATTGCAGTGACCCGAGATTACCCCACTGCACTCCAGCTACAGAGCAGGACCCTGTCTTAAAAACAAAAACAAAAAAAGAAAAATTTGATGTGTATAATAAAACAGATGAGGCCGGGCACGGTGGCTCATGCCTGTAATCCCAACACTTTGGGAGGCTGAGGTGGGTGGATCACGAGGTCAGGAGATCGAGACCATCCTGGCTAACATAGTGAAACACTGTCTCTACTAAAAATACAAAAAATTAGCAGGGCGTGGTGGCGGGCACCTGTAGTCCCAGCTATTCAGGAGGCTGAGGCAGGAGAATACTGTGAACCCGGGAGGCGGAGCTTGCAGTGAGCCGAGATCACGCCACTGCATTCCAGCCTGGGAGACAGAGTGAGACTCCATCTCAAAAAAAAAAAAAAAAAAAAAAAAAAAAACGGATGTATTAGCGATGATAAATATAAATAGACTCTACTCCTCTATTAAAAATTAAGATTCCCAAATTGAATTCAGATTTCAATTTTATGTTATTTAAAATAAGCACAAAATGCAACAAAAAGATTAAAATAAGAGAAGGGGACATATATAAAACAAATGCAAATTAGGAGAAATCAAAGATAAAAATACTTACATTAATAGAATTTGACACTCCATAAATAAATAAGTGGCATTGAAATGGATGAAGTGAATATATTAAGGATAGAGAATCACTTAATAATAAGCCTCAACAGCTTCCTGGAAAGAAACACATATAGCAGACAATATACCTATTTTTCCTAGTGCCTGTGCAATGTTTAAAAAAACTGAATATACAGTATAGCTGCACTAACAGTGGCACTTAAATAGGGTTCACTTGCTAAAGAAGATTCACGGGACCTCAAATGACAAAGCTTACAAGTCTACGCTTTATTACAGGGAAGGGACCCACTATAGCAAGAGCATGAAAGTCAGGCTATACACCACAGCAGACGACTCCACAAGGGGCCTGGAGAAGCCAGGTACAGGCTCTTCTTATCTTTTCCTTCTGGTACTACCACGCGTTCCATGCGCATCTTGTATTTTTCCTGCCTTAGACCTAGAGGCAGCCATTTCTTCAAGAAACTCTGGTTTCCTTTATTGGAGACTGGTATTTGGAAACGAAGATCTGGATGCAAAGGGTGCTCATTGCTGCTGGGATGTCACTGCTTCTAGCCCATCTCAACAGTCAAAGCTAGGAAATATATCTATGTATACCAACCTATGTATACGTATACATCTATATTTCTGTATACATCTCCTATTAGATAAAAATTATATCAGGCCATTGTTTTGGACTAAGCTCCTACACTAGGCCCCAACAGAGCAGACTACAAACCAGAATGGAGTCGTTCATATTAACGATCTACATCATGGCTGGGCGCAGTGCTCACACCTGTAGTCACAGCACTTTGGGAGGCCAAGGCGGGTGGATCACCTGAGGTCAGGAGTTCAAGACCAGCCTGGCCAACATGGTGAAATCCCGTCTTTACTAAAAATACAAAAATTAGCTGGGTGTGGTGGTGGTGCATGCCTGTAATCCCAGCTGCTAGAAAGGCTGAGGCAGGAGAATAGGAGAATTGATTGAACCCTGGAGGCAGAGGTTGCAGTGAGCCAAGATCGTGCGACTGCACTCCAGCCTGGGCAACAGAGCGAGACTCTGTCTCAAAACAAAACAAAACAAAAGATCTACATCATCAGACTAAAACTGAGTTGTTAGCTGGCCTTCTGAGAAATCAGGAGACAGACAAAGCCCAATTTCCCAAGCAGGCCAGTTTCCATCGGCATGATAATGAAGTTCCCTTTGCCTTTAGTCCTTACAACGAAAAGTAATCTGAAGTAACCTCATGTTAACCAATCAATTATTTGTCTATTGTTCTGTTTCCCTGTTCCCACTTTACAAGGAAAGTAACTTCGAAATGACCAGTCCACTTTTTGTTCTTTGTTTCTGCTTTCTTCAGCCCTGTCTATAAAATCAACCTCCTCTGCTCAGTACGTTGGAACATTTACTCTATTTTACAGAATAAAGTGTTGCCCAATTCTAGAATCACACACAAAAAAGCAAACTAAGATCTTAAAACTACATTGTTGTGATTTTGTTCTTTGATGCTCCCAACTAAAGTACAGTGTTTATGTACTTTTTTTTTTTTTTTGACACAGTTTCACTCTGTCATCCAGGCTGGAGTACAGTGGTGGGGTCTCAGCTCACCACAACCTCCATCTCCCAGGTTCAAGCGATTCTCCTGCCTCAGCCTCCCTAGTAGGTGGGATTGCAGGCGCCCGCCACCACACCCGGCTAATTTTTATATTTTTAGTTGAGATGGGGTTTCACCATGTTGACCAGGCTGGTCTTGAACTCCTGACTTCAGGTGATCCGTCCGCCTCAGCCTCCCAAATTTCTGGGATTACAGGCGTGAGCCACCTCGCCTGGCCTATGTACAGTCCTTTTTGTCTTTAGCCTTACACTATCTAGTCAAAACACTTTTTAGCAAACATTGCTTAATCAGCAACTTCTTCCCCACCATCTTCAGTAATGTCATATATTTTTCATAAAATTAAATTATTTTATTATTATTTTTAATTGACAAATAAAAATTGTATGTTAACCCTGTACAACATGTTGTTTTGAAATATGTATACATTGTGTGAAATGGCTAAATCAAGCTAATTAACATATGCATTACTTCTCACACTTATCATGTTTCGTGGTATACCTAAAATATACTCTCTTAGCAATTTTCAAGTATGCAATATATTGTTATTAACTACAAGCACCATGATGTACAATAGCCCTCTTGAACTTATTCCTCCTGTCTAACTGAAATTTTGTATCCTTTGACCAATATTTCCCCAACACCAGCACCCCTCCACTTCCTCAGCCCCTGGTAACCACCTTTCTACTCTCTGCTTCTTTATTTCTTATTTTTTCAACTTTTTTTTTTTTCTTGAGATGGAGTTTCATTCTTGTTGCCCAGGCTGGAGTGCAATGGCGCGATCTCAGCTCACGGCAACCTCCGCATCCCGGATTCAAGCGATTCTCCTGCCTCAGCCTCCCAGTAGCTGGGATTATAGGCATGTGCCACCACGCCCACTAATTTTGTATTTTTAGTAGAGACGGGGTTTCTCCAAGTTGGTCAGGATGGTCTTGAACTCCCAATCTCAGGTGGTCCACCTGAGATGACAATATTTAAATTTCTGGTTTATTATATCGGCAATCCAGTTGCCCTTAGTCCTTAGTACTGTTTGCTATGAAACTTTGTCAAACACTTTCATGAAGTTATTAAAAGTGACCTGTTTTTTCCCAACAGATGTGCAGTGATACCTTTGCCAGTGGAGTTTTGCCTGAATAACAACAACAAAAAAAATCATTCAAACACAAAAGTGACAAAGTTTTTCCCTTAGGGACCAAAACTACAGAGAAATAATTGAGTTGTACCCTTCAATGTGAAATCACATACAAGTCACATGATGTCCAAAAGCTTGTAAAACCAACTGCAATGTTTCTAATGAATATTTGCCAGGGTCTGGGATTTCCCCCTATTTACACGTTAGCCTTTTGTGGATCCACATATCCATTTCATGGATGTCAGCAACACGAGCTAGCAGCATGAGCATCAGCATATTTGTGTCAGTTCTCTAAGTCTCCCACGGGATCATGCGGTTCCCTAAGTCTCCAAGTCCCACAGGACCTTGCGAAGGGGCCCAGGTGGATATACTGTGTACACAGTGCAGGTTTGCCTCACAGCCAAGGAATACCAGCCTTGGGGAAAGCAAGCTTGCTCTTTGTCCCAGAAGGAGATATCACCTCATCCCCCAAGGCAGCTCCTTGCAATAGAGCCCTGAGAAACGGCCCAGCTAAAGAGCAGTCAGGACCTTGCATTTTTGGCATGCCCAACAAGAACAAGCAGGAACTCTCTGGGCCATGGGGGATCACGTCTCCCAACAATATGCCCATAGAGAAAATAGGCCATCTCTCCGTCCACATGAAAGGGACAACAAGAAGTACTGCCCAAAGTGTTGCCCCTTCACCACTGTCTTTCAGGGGCTAGAATGCAGCTACCACCCACTTTTAGGTGGTGCTGGGAAACTGTGCATCATAAACCTTGCTTTTTCTCTGTTATCCAGTCATAGGGAACTCTCCGGGAAGTCACAGATCTGGGTTAAAGGAGAAGTAAACCAGTAGCAGCAAGCATCGTTTGAGGGTCCGAACCACCTCTTCATGCAGTTTACTTGTGCCTTCCAACCAGCTTGGACCCAAACTTATATATTACGTTTTCATTTTCTAATGGAGTATGGCTTTGCACATTCAACCTAGCCTTGATGGTCATTTCAAATGGCACACCTCACTCTCCTCCCACCTTCCAGATCTCCTGCCAATGCTTCCCACTGAGTGAACCCACCCAGAAGCTGGAGAAGGCAAGGAAACCTGTTGCTACAGCCCCTTTGCTGGGCACAGAGCAGGTAAAGAAGGGTGGAGTGAGTCTGGAAAGGCAAATGGAAGATATCCAGCACAGCCCATAAATGACATTGATGTCATTGGTGTGATTTTCTAAAACATTAAGCTATTCTTGGAAAAGTTCCAAACAAAACAACACACACTCCTTTCAATTTACATAGTAGTTCCGTTCCTGGAAAATTCCACATGTATTAAAACCGTGCAGAAAATCCTTTGAGTTATTGCTTGCTTTAGCAGCAATATACTAACATTGGAATTATATTGATACAAAGAAAATAAGTATGGCCCCCGTGTTAGATGACATCGTGCTAGATGACATGCACATTTGTGAAAGCATTTCATATTTTTTAAAAAATAAATTTCATAAAAAAATAGTACTTTGAGTTTACAGGTAAAACAAGGTTAAGTTTAGGCTCAGATAATCACAAATAGGTTTTCATATACACAAATGTCTAGGGAGACATTTGAAAATTATGTTACACGTAGGAAAATTCTTCCTTGCAGGAATGTCACATGCATTGAAGGACATATGACATTCTTGGCTCCTGTCCACTAAATGGAAGAAATGACTTCTCAATTTGTGGGTCTCTGTTCCATCCAACACACAGAAGTTTCTGACCTAGCTACCAAACACTTGCTGCCATTTCTGACAACGTAAAATTATGAATTGGAATTTTCTGATTTAGCATGAAGTAATAACTGGCTACATATGAAACTGAAGCTTCAGGACGGGCGAGGTGCCTCATGCCTATAATCCCAGCACTTTGGGAGGCCGAGGTGGGCAGATCACTTGAGGTCAGGAGTTTGAGACCAGCCTGGCCAACATGGCGAAACCCCGTCTCTACTAAAAATATAAAAATTAGCCAGGCATGGTGGTGCACGCCTGTAGTCCCAGCTACTCGGGAGCCTAAGGCAGGAGAATGGCGTGAACCCGGGAGGCGGAGCTTGTAGTGAGCCGAGATCAGGCCACTGCACTCCAGCCTGGGAGACAGAGCCAGACTCCGTCTCAAAAACAATAAAAAAAAAAAGTTAATAGATAGTTAATAAAAGATAAATAACCACATTTCATGTCACTTGAAAATAAACTATAACATTGTCCTATTTTTAACATCTGCACTTTAAGTAATTCATGCACATTACATAAAATTAGAAAATGCATACACAAAACTAAAAACTAAAACCCACATTCTGTAGTAGACAGAATAATGGCCCCTTAAAGATATCCATAATCTAGTTTCTGGAACCTTTTACATGGCAAAAGGGACTATGCAGAAGTCACTAAATTAAGGATCTTGGGATGGGGAGATTATCCAGGATTATCCAAGCAGGGCCAACGTAATCTCAAAGATCCTTATAATAGGGAAGTGGACCCGGTGTAGTGGCTCATGCCTGTAATCCTAGTGCTTTGGGAGGCTGAGGCGAGAGGATCACTTGAGGCCAGGATTTTGAAACCAGCTTGGGCAACATAGTGAGACCTCGTCTCTACAAAAAAAGGAAAAAGAAAAATTAGCCAGGAGCCTGTTGTTCCAGCTACCCAGGAGGCTGAGGTGGAAGGATTGTTAGAACCCGGGAGATCATGGCTGCAGTGAGCCTCCTGACCTCAAGTGATCTGCCCACCTTTGCCTCCCAAAGTGCTGGGATTAAGGCGTGAGCCACTGAGCCTGGCCTAATTTTTTGTAGAGACGGGGTTTCACCATATTCCCCAGGCTGGTTTCTAACCGCTGGACTCAAATGATCCTCCTGCCTCGGCCTCCCAAAGTGTTAGAATTACAGGTATGAGCTCCATGCCTGGCTAATAAATTAACTTAAATCAAAGACTTTTCTAGCACAACTTCACAAGTTCTTCACAATTCTGTTCTACGTCATGAAATTGTTTTCTCTGGATTAACAATATTTATTTATTTATTTATTACTTTTTTAATTTTTGTTTTTTTGAGATGCAGTCTCGATCTGTTGCCCAGGCTGGAGTGCAGTGGCGTGATCTCAGCTCACTGCATCCTCTGCCTCCTGGGTTCAAGCAATCCTCCTGCCTCAGCCTCCTGAGTAGCTGGGATTACAGGCATGTGCCAACATGCCTGGGTAATTTTTGTATTTTTAGTAGAGACGGGGTTTTACCATGTTGGTCAGGCTGGTCTCGAACTCCTGACCTCAAGAGAGCCATCCGCCATGGCCTCCCAAAGTGCTGGGATTACAGGCGTGAGCCACCAAGCCCAGCCTGGATTAATGCATTGAAGAGGCTGAGGAATCCTGAGGAAAGGGTCTGAGTTTTATTTCTCTCTCTATCCCTGGACCTAGTATAGAACCTGGCATATTAATTCAATTAATGTTAAGTAAATGACTGGATAATTAGAGGGACAGAGGGAAGAAGGAAGAAAGGAAGAAAAGAAGGAAGGAGGGAAGGAAGGAAAGAAGGAAGGAAGGAGGAAAGGAGGAAGAAAGGAAGGAAGGAGACAAAAGATCCATGAGATGGCCTTAAGTGGCTTTAAAGTTACTCTGAAATATATTTAAGGCCGGGTGCAGTAGCTCATGCCTGTAATCCCAGCACTTTGGGAGGCCGAGGCAGGTGGATCACCTGAGGTCAGGAGTTTGAGACCAGCCTGGCCAACATGGTGAAACCCCGTCTTTACTAAAAACACAAAAATTAGCCGGGCATGGTGGCGCATGTCTGTAATCCCAGCTATTCGGGAGGCTGAGGCAGGAGAATTGCTTGAACCCGGGAGGCAGAGGTTGCAGTGAGACAAAATCGCACCACTGCACTCCAGCCTGGGCGACAGAGTAGGACTCCATCTCAAAAACAAAAACAAAACAAACAAAAAACAAAAACAAGAAATATATTTAAATATCTTAAAAGGAATAAAGAAATGCAAAGCAATGAAGTAGCGAAGGAAGTCAGCTAGTGAAGGAAGTTATCTTCATGAAAGCTGCAGATTTCCATAAACCAGTGAAAGAAATAGGTACTGGTAGGATATAAGCCCAGAAAGGAGAACTATGTGGACTGTGGGAACAACCCCTATCTAAAAATTTTGGAACCCATGTCATTTTGTCTATAAAAAGGGGATTAGTCTAGCCTTTGAACTCATGAGAAACTGGAGATCTACAGCCCACATCTTCTTACAACCCAGCCAGTTTCTGGACAAAAAAGCAACCTCAGTCAAAAGAGAGAGTAGGCTGGGCGAGGTGGCTAAACTTTGGGAGGCCGAGGCAGGAGGACTGCTTGAGCCCAGGAGTTTGAGACCAGCCTAGGCAACACGGCAAAAACCCGTCCCTACAAAAAAATACAAAAAAAAATTAGCCAGGCATGGTGACGTACATTGTAGTCTCAGCTACTCAGGAGGCTGAGGTGGAAGGATGGCTTGAGCCCAGGAATTCCAGGCTGCAATGAGCCACAATCATGCCACTGCACTCCAGCCTGGGTGACAGAGTGAGACCCTGTTTCAAAAAAAAAAAAAAAAAAAAAACTGCAAAAGAGGCCAGCTGTGTCTCACACCTGTAATCCTAGCATTTGGGGAGTCTGAGGCAGGAGGAGGGCTTGAGCTCAGGAGTTCTAGACTAGCTGAAGCAACATGGGGAGACCCCTATCTCTACCAAAAAAAAAAAAAAATTTTTTTAAATTAGCCAAGCACGGTGGCACATGCCTGTGGTCCCAGCTACTCAAAAGGCTAAGGCAGAGGATTGCTTAAGCCCAGGAGGAGGAGGCTGCAGTGAGCCATGATGAGGCCACTGCACTCCAGCCTGGGTGTCAGAGTGAACAAAAAACCTGTCTAGGCCGGGCACGGTGGCTCACGCCTTTGGGAGGCCGAGGGGGGCAGATCACAAGATCAGAAGATCGAAACTATCCTGGCTAATGCGGTGAAACTCCATCTCTACTAAAAATACAAAAAAAATTAGCCAGGCGTGGTGGCAGGCACCTGTGATCCCAGCTACTTGGGAGGCTGAGGCAGGAGAATGGCGTGAACCCGGGAGGCGGAGCTTGCAGTGAGCCAAGATCTCGCCACTGCACTCCAGCCTGGGCGACAGAGCGAGAGTGTCTCAAAAAAAAAAAAAAAAAACCTGTCTAGACCAAAAAACGAAAGAGGAAAAAAAAGGCATTAGCACTAAGAAATGAAAATTAAATCATTAGCCGACTTTGCATCTGCCAACAACTGATACCAGAAGACAGCAGAATGATATTTTCAAAGTGAAAAAGGAAATAATTAGCCACCTAGGATTTTATACCTAGATAAATGATTTTTCTAGAGTAAAGGCAAAATAGAGACATTTATAGACATATAAAAAAGTATTGTTTACCACTCACAAACTCACTAAAAGAAATATTATGGGCCCGGTGCGGTGGCTCACGCCTGTAATCCCAGCACTTTGGGAGGCTGAGGTGGGCGGATCACAAGGTCAGGAGTTTGAGACCAGCCTGGCCAACATGGTGAAACCTTGTCTCTAATAAAAATACAAAACTTAGCTGGGCGTGGTGGCACATGCCTGTAATCCCAGCTACTTGGAAGGCTGAGGCAGGAGAATCGCTTGAACCAGGGAGTCGGAGATTGCAGTGAGCCAAGATCGCGCCACTGCACTCCAGCCTGGTGACAGAGTGAGACTCTGTCCCCACCAAAAAAATAAAAATAAAAATAATAAAAATACAAAAAAAGAATTAGCCAGGTGTGGTGGCATGCACCTGTAATCCCAGCTACCCGGGAGGCTGAGGCAGGAGAATTGCTTAAACCTGGGAGTTGGAGGTTGCAGTGAGCCAAGATCACGCCACTACACTCAAGCCCAGGTGACAGAGCAAGACTTCATTTCAAAAAGAAAAAGAAAAAGAGGCCGGGCGCGGTGGCTCACGCTTGTAATCCCAGCACTTTGGGAGGCCGAGGCGGGCGGATCACGAGGTCAGGAGATCGAGACCACGGTGAAACCCCGTCTCTACTAAAAAATACAAAAAATTAGCCGGGCGCGGTGGCGGGCGCCTGTAGTCCCAGCTACTCGGAGGCTGAGGCAGGAGAATGGCGTGAACCCGGGAGGCGGAGCTTGCAGTGAGCCGAGATCGCGCCACTGCACTCCAGCCCGGGCGACAGAGCGAGACTCTGTCTCAAAAAAAAAAAAAAAAAAAAAAAAGAAAAAGAAATATTATGGATGTACTGATTGCTGTTGCCAGCCAAGATGGAGTAAGTCCACTGTAGTCTCTCTCTCCCACTTATGACAACTAAAGTTTCTGTAGAAAACACAAAAAGCAACTACCTGAGAACTCTGAAAAGTAAGCAAGACTAGGTAAATTGGGAAGAAAAACCAAAACTTGAAACAGTGCTCATACAGGGATGAGTTACTTATATTTTTTTCCCCCACCCTCTCTTCCAACATTTATCAGTGAGGAAGTCTCCAGCAAAGCTACTGTAGGCGGTGCAAGGAAGAAAACTCCAAGGGGCCCCATTTTACTGGCCAGAAGACTGAGAAAATGGGCCCCTGAAAACTGGACAGTGTGGAGGGAATCACAGAGGAGAGAACTGGAGAGAGGATCCTTTAATTGTGTGTGTGTATGATGAACATGGCACAAATCCCAGATTCATCTCTGAGCTAAGCATGCGTGGGTCAGACCCAAATAAACAGCAGACTTTGAAAACTGAACTACGATTTAAAACAGCAGACTAACCCCTGAGGAGGCCATATGTGAAATAAGCCCAAAATAGCGTGGCAAAGGCTTTGAAAATTGAACTGACACTGAACCAGCTGCACACAGAAGGTAAGATAGAACTTGCAGTCTGAGCCTAACCAGGTTGATTGCCTGATTTAAAAAAAAAAATCACATTCACCAGAGGACTTGAACAGGACCCAGATTCTTACAATATAGTATTCAAAAATGTCCAGGATCTAATCTAAAATTACTTTGCATACAAAGAACCAAGAAACTAATTCTCAAGAGGAAAGACATTCAACAGATGCAAAATCCAAGATGATTCAGATGTTGAAATTACAAGACAGACTTCAAAGCAGTGATCATAATTATGCTCTGTGAAGTGAGGTAAAGGTAAAGGTGAACACTCTTTTTATTTATTTATTTTTATTTTTATTTTTTTGAGACGGAGTCTTGCTCTGTCGCCCAGGCTGGAGTGCAGTGGCGCAATCTCGGCTCACTGCAAGCTCCGCCTCCCAGGTTCACGCCATTCTCCTGCCTCAGCCTCTCCGAGTAGCTGGGACTACAGGCGCCCGCCACTGTGCCCGGCTAATTTTTTTTTTTTTTGTATTTTTAGTAGAGACGGGGTTTCACCGTGGTCTGGATCGCCTGACCTCATGATCCGCCTGCCTCAGCCTCCCAAAGTGCTGGGATTACAAGCGTGAGCCACCGCGCCCAGCCTTCTTCTTTATTTTTTATTTATTTTTATTTTTTTGAGACAGGGTCTTGCTCTGTAGCACAAGCTGGAGTGCAGTGGAATGATCTCGGCTCCCTGCAGCCTCGCCCTCTGGGGGCTCAAGCAAGCCTCCAGCCTCGGTCTCCCAAAGTGCTGGGATTACAGGAGTGAGCCACCACAGCTGGCTTGAACATTCTTTAAATAAATGAAAATATAGTACTCAGCAGAGTAGAAAGAAACTATAAAAAATAACCAAATGGAAATTTTAGAGAGTAAAAATACAATATATTTTAGGGCAGTGAAAATACTCTATATGATACTATGAGGATGGATACATGTCATTATATATTTGTCCAAAATCATAGAATATACAATACCAAGAGTGAATCCTAATGTAAACTATGGACTTTGGGTGATTATGGTTGTTGATGTAGGTTCATCAATTGTAACAAAAGAACCACTCTGGTGGGGGATGTTGATCATGTGGGAGGCTATACATGTGTGGGGCAAGGGATATATGGAAATCTCTGTACCTTCCTCTTAATTTTGCTGTGACCCTAAAACTGCTCTAAAAATGAAGTCTTGGCCGGGTGCAGTGGCTCATACCTGTAATCCCAGCACTTTGGGAGGCCGAAGCAGGCGGATCGCTTGAGGTCAGGAATTTGAAACCAGCCTGACCAACATGGTGAAACCCCGTCTCAAATAGAAATACAAAATTAGCTGGGCGTGGTGGCACATGCCTGTAATCCCAGCTACTTGGGAGGCTGAGGCAGGAGACTCGCTTGTACCCGGGAGGCAGAGGTTACAGTTAGCCGAGATCGTGCCATTGCACTCTAGCCTGGGCAATAAGAGGGAAACTTCATCTAAAAATAAATAAATAAATAAGAAGTCTCTACAAAATACCAATGCACTAAAAATAATAAGAATACAATATACCAAATTAAAAGCTCACTACATGGGCTCAATAGCAGAAATACATGTATATTAGTCAGGGTTCTCCAGGGGAACAGAACCAATAGGACGTGTGTGTGTGTGTGTGTGTGTGTATATATATATATATAGGCAAGTCCAAGTTCTGTAAGGCAGGCCAGCAGGCTGGAGACCCAGGGAAAAGTGCATGCTACAATCTTGAGTCTGAAGGCAGTCTGGAGGCAGAATTCTTTCCTCTTTACTTCTACAGCCTCCCACTGATTGCATGAGGCTTACTCACATTATAGAGGATAATCTACTCTACTCAAAGTCCACTGATTTAAATGTTAATCACACCTAAAAAAAATATACTGGCTGGGCTGGGTGCGGTGGCTCACGCCTGTAATCCCAGCACTTTGGGAGGCCGAGGGGGGCAGATCACGAGGTCAGGAGTTAAGAGACCAGCCTGACCAACATGGTGAAACCCTGTCTCTACTAAAAATACAAAAATTAGCCAGGTGTGGTGGTGAGCACCTGTGATCCCAGTTATTTGAGAGGCTGAGGCAGGAGAATCAATTGAATCTGGGAAGCAGAGGTTGTAAGTAGCTGAGATCATGCCACTGCACTCCAGCCTGGGTGACAGAGCGAGACTCCATCTAAAAAATAATAATAATAAATAAATAAATTTTAAAAATAAAAAAATAAAGAATGGAAAGAAGATTGAAAAACATTTAACAGATCCTCAGTCCTGTGAAAACATATCAAAAGACCTAACTTTTGTGGCTCTGGAGTCCCAGCAGATTGGTGCAGAAAAAATATTTGAAGAAATAATGGCTGAGAACTTCCCAAATTTGGAGGAAGTTTTTTGCTGTTGTTGTTGTTTTGTTGTTCAGACAGAGTTTCCCTCTGTTGCCCAGACTGGAGTGCCATGGGGTGATCTTGGCTCACTGAAGCCTCCACCTCCTGAGTTCCAGCGATTCTCCTGCCTCAGCCTCCTGGGTAGCTGGGATTATAGGCGTGTGCCACCACACCAGGCTAAATTTTGTATTTTTAGTAGAGATGGGGTTTCACCATGTTGGCCAGGCTGGTTTCGAACTCCTGACCTCCTGACCTCAGGTGATCCACCTGCGTAGGCCTCCCAAAGTGCTAGAATTATAGGTGTGAGCCACCGCACCCGGCCAAGAAAGACAAGTTTTTTATTCAAGATAAGCAAACCCCAAACAAGATAAACTCACCAACAAGAAAAAAATGTGTTCATTCTCCTTAGTTACATATGAAGCATTTACAAAAAAAAATTCAGATATAAATGATGGACTGGATGCGGTGGCTCACACCTGTAATTCCAGTACTTTGGGAGGCCAAGGTGGGTGGATCACCTGAAGTCAGGAGTTCAAGACCAGCCTGACTAACATGTGAAACCCCATCTCTACTAAAAATACAAAAGTTAGCCAGCCGTGGTGGCAAGCACCTGTAATCCAAGCTACTTGAGAGGCTGAGGCAGGAGAAGAGCTTGAATCAGGGAAGCGGAGGTTGCAGTGAGCTGAGATTGCACCACTGTACTCCAGCCTGGGTGAGAGAGCAAGACTCTGTTAAAAAAAAAAAAAAAAAAAAAAAAAAAAAGATATAAATGATGAATGAAGTCTCAACAAATTGGAAAGAATTAATATTAAATAGACCTCACTCTGCATTATTATTATTATTATTATTTTAATTTTAGAGACAGAGTCTCAGTCTGTTGCCCAGGCTGGCCTCAAACTCCTGGGCCCAAGCCATCCTCCCATCTCAGCCTCCCAAGTAGCTGGGACTACAGGCATGCACCACCATGCTCAGTCAGAACCTTACTTTCAAAAAGAAAAGAACAATAAAAAGATAAGTTTTTTTTTTTTTTGAGACGGAGTCTCACTCTGTCGCCCAGGCTGGAGTGCAGTGGCGCGATCTCGGCTCACTGCAAGTTCCGCCTCCCAGGTTCACGCCATTCTCCTGCCTCAGCCTCTCCGAGTAGCTGGGACTACAGGTGCCCGCCACCACGCCTGGCTAACTTTTTTGTATTTTTTAGTAGAGACGGGGTTTCACCGTGGTCTCGATCTCCTGACCTCGTGATCTACCCACCTCGGCCTCCCAAAGTGCTGGGATTACAAGCGTGAGCCACCGCGCCTGGCCTAAAAAGATAAGTTTTAAAAATAAATGTCTACAACACTAAAATGTTACTAAATAACTCATGGGCTTAAGAGTAAGTCACAATTGCCGGGCGCGGTGGCTCACGCCTGTAATCCCAGCACTTTGGGAAGCCGACGTGGGCAGATCACGAGGTCAGGAGATCGAGACTATCCTGGCTAACACGGTGAAACCCCGTCTCTACTAGAAATACAAAAAAAAAAATTAGCCGGGCGTGGTGGCGGGCGGCTGTAGTCCCAGCTACCCGGGAGGCTGAGGCAGGAGAATCACTTGAACCCAGGAGGTGGCAGTTGCAGTGAGCCGAGATTGCACCACTGCACTCCACTCTAGCCTGGCGACAGAGCAAGACTCCGTCTCAAAAAAAAAAAAAAAAAAAGGAAATTGCACAGAAAACCCACAGAATGGGAGACCATATTTGCAAATCATAAATCCATTAAGGGATTTGTATCTAGAATTAAAAACTCTTAAAATTCAATAATAATAAGACAGGCCAACATTTTAAAAATGGGCAAAGGATCTGAATAACATGATCGGTATTTCTACAAGGAATATATAAATGGCCAATAAGCACATGAAAAGATGCTCAATATCATTACCCATTGGAGGAATTCAAATCAAAATGAGAATGAGATACCACTTCGTACCCAGTAGGACGGCTAGAATCAGAAAGTCATAATAAGCAACAGGAGCTCTCATTCATTGTGGGTGGGAATGCAAAATGGTATAGCCACTTTGGAAGACAGCTTGGCAGTTTCTTACGAAACTAAACATACTCTTACCATATGATCCAGCAATCGCACTTTTTGGTATTTACACAAATGAATTGAAAACTTATGTCCACATAAAAAACCTGCACATGAATGTTTATAACAGCTTTATTCATAATTGCCAAATGTGGAAGCAACCAAGATGTCCTAAAATAGGTGAATAGATAAACAAACTGTGGTACATTCATACAATGGAATGTTATTGAGTGATAAAAAAGAAACAAGCTATGAAACCAGAAAAAGACATGGAGGAACTTTAAATGCATATTGCTGAGTAAAAGAAGCCAAACTAAAAAGTCTACATATTGTTTGATTCCAACTATATGACATTCTGGAAAAGGCAAAACTATGGAAACATAATGGTTGCCAAGGGTTGGAAGGGAGGGAAGGAAGGAGGGACAATTAGGTGGAACATGGGGAATTTTTAGGGTATCAAAACTATTCTGTGTGATACCGTAATGGTGGATACATGTCATTATACATTTGTCCAAACCCACAGAATGTACAGTGCAAAGAGTGAACCTTAATGTAAGCTATGAACTTCAGTTAAAAAGAAAACATGGCCGGGCGTGGTGGCTCACGCCTGTAATCCCAGCACTTTGGGAGGCCAAGGCAGGCAGATCACGAAGTCAGGACATCGAGACTCCTGGCTAACACGGTGAAACCCTGTCTCTACTAAAAATACAAAAAATTAGCCGGGTGCAGCGGCGGGCGCCTGTAGTCCCAGCTGCTCGGGAGGCTGAGGCAGGAGAATGGTGCGAACCCGGGAGGCTGAGGTTGCAGTGAGCCAAGATCACGCCACTGTGCTCCAGCCTGGGTGACAGAGTGAGATTCCGTCTCAAAAAAAAAAAGAAAAGAAAAGAAAAAAAAAAGAAAACCTGCTGAAGAGTAAAATAAAAAGAACACAGCCAAAGAAGTCATAGTAACAAGTGCTGGTGAGAAGGTGGAGGAATCAGAGCCCTCGTACATTGCTGGTGGGAATGGAAAATGGTGCAGCTGCTGTGGCATACAGTCTGGCAGTTACTCACACAGTTACCATATGACCCAGCAATCACACTTCTAGGTATACACTGAAGCGAAATGGAAACATACGTCTACACAAAAACTTATATAAAAAGTTTATAGCAGGCCAGGGGCAGTGGCTCATGCCTGTAATCCCAGCACTTTAGGAGGCCAAGGCGGGCAGATCACCTGAGGTCAGGAGTTCGAGACCAGCCTGGCCAACATGGTGAAACCCCGTCTCTACTAAAAATACAAAAATTAGCCGGGCATGGTAGCGGGTGCCTGTAATCCCAGCTATCCAGGAGGCTGAGGCAGGAGAATCGCTTGAAACCAAGAGGCAGAGGTTGCAGTGAGTCAAGATCGTGCCTCTGCACTACAGCCTGAGCAACGAGAGCAAAACTCCGTCTCAAACAAACAAATGAAAAATAAAAACAAAAAATGTTTATAGCAGCAATATTCATAAAAGCCAAAAGGTAGAAATCCAAATGTCCATCAACAGACGAATGCATAAACAAAATGTGTTATATCCATACAATGGAATATTATTCAGCAATAAAAAGGAATGAAGTACTAATAGATGCTACAGCTTTGATGGACCTTGAAAACATTAGGCTAAATGAAAGAAGCCACATATAAATGAAAAGACCACATATTATATGATTCTAGTCATACGAAAGTTTGCAACTTAGAAATCTATAGACACAGAAAGTAGAGCAGTGGCTGCTTAGGGCTGGGCGTGGAGGAGGGTGCTGAGGAGTAGGGGGATGATGGCTAGAGGGCACAGAGTTTCTTTTTGAGGGGATAAAAAGGTTCTTTTTTTTGGCTTTTTTTTTTTTTTTTTTTTTTGAGACAAAGTTTCGCACTTGTCCCCCAGGCTGGAGTACAGTGGCATGATCTCGGCTTGCTGCAACCTCCGTGGGTTCAAGTGATTCTCCTGCCTCAGCCTATCGAGTAGCTGGGATTACAGGCACCCACAACCACACCTAATTTTTGTATTTTTAGTAGAGACAGGGTTTCACTATGTTGGTCAGGCTAGTCTCCAACTCCTGACCTCAAGTGATCCGCCCACCTCAGCCTCCCAAAGTGCTAGGATTACAGGCGTGAGCCACCACGCCTGTCCCCAGGCAGAACCCCAAGGTCGCCAAGTAATTAATGGAGAACACTTTGTCTCCATAGAAGAATGCCAGACAAAAAAGTACAGAAAGAATGAGAGAATTAGAAAATCAACATTTTGCCACTGCAGCCTCCACCTCCTGAGGTTCAAGCAATTCTCGTGTCTCAGCCTCTGGAGTAGCTGGGATTACAGGCATAAGCCACCACACCCGGCTAATTTTTGTATTTTTAGTACAGATGGGGTCTCGCCATGTTGGCCAGGTTGGTCTCGAACTCCTGACCTCAGGTGATCCACCTGCCTCAGCCTCCCAAAGTGCTGGGATTACAGGCGTGAGCCACCACGCCTGGCCGGATAAAAAGGTTTTAACATTGACTGTGGTGATGGTTGCACAACTTTATGAATACACTAACAGCCATTGAATTCTACACTTTAAATGAGTTAATTGTGTGCTGTGTACATTATATCTCAATAAAGCTGTTTTTAAAAAAGGAAAGGGGCCGGGTTCGGTGGCTCACACCTGTAATCCAGCACTTCGGGAGGCTGATGCAGGCAGATCGCTTGAGCCCAGGAGTTGGAGACCAGCCTGGGCAACATAGCGAAACCCCATCTCTTCTAAAAATACAAAACCTAGCTGGACGTGGGTGGCACATGCCTGTAGTGCCAGCTACTCGGGAGGCTGAGGTGGGAGTATCACCTGAGCCCCAAAGGTTGAGGCTGCAGTTAGCTAAGATTGTGCCACTGCACTCCAGCCTGGGAAACCGGAGTGAGACCCTGTCTGAGAGAGAGAGAGAGAGAGAGGTCTGTCCCTTAAAAAAATAATAATAATAAAAATAAAATAATTTCAAAATAAAAAGGAATGAACTCATGCTACAACATGGATGAACTTCAAAGACATGACCACATATTATATTATTCCATTCTATGAAAGTCCAGAATAGCAGCCAGGTGCAGTAGCTCACATCTGTAATCCCAGCTATGTGGGAAGCTGAAGTGGGGAGGATCACTTGAGCCCAGGAGGCACAGGTGGCAGTGAGCCAAGATCACCATTGCACTCCAGCCTGGCGACACGGCCAGACCCTGTCTCAAAAAAAAAAGAAAAAAGAAAAAGAAAAAAAGTCTAGTATAGAAAAACCTATAGAGGCAGAAAGTAGATTTGTGGTTATTAAGGTTGGGAGGTTGGGAGGTTGGCAGGATGAGGGATGAGGGAATGATAACTAAAGGATATGGTTTCTTTTTTTTCTTTTTTTAAGAAATTGATTTTCTTCATTTTCCTTTTCTTGTTTTACTTTTGTATTTCTTTGTTGTGTCCCCAGCTTACTGAACGGTTTCCTTTTGAAGTGATTCAAATGTCCCGACTGTCATGATGGTGGCATATATCTGGTAATATACTAAAAACCATTGAAATGTACACTTTAAATCAGTCAGTTGTATAGTATGTAAATTATATCCCAATAAAACTGTTTTCTAAAAAGAGTAAATCCAAATAAAAATTACAAAATAGGCCGGGCACGGTGGCTCAGGCTTGTAATCCCAGCACTTTGGGAGGCCGAAGCAGGAGGATCACTTGAGCCCAGGAGTTCGAGACCTACCTGGGCAACATGGTGAAACCCCATCTCTACAAAAAATAGAAAAAATTAACCAGGTGTGGCAGTGCCCATAGTCCCAGCTACCTGGGAGGCTGAGGTGTGAGGATCGCCTCTGCGCAGGAGGTTGAGGCTGCAGTGAACCGCGATTAAGCCACTGCACTCCAGCCTGGGTGACAGAGCAAGACTGCCTCAAGATTAAAAAAAGAAAAAACAAAAAATTTATATCTCAACTGGAATGTTAGTACTTCATACCAAAATTTACTGGATGTAGCAAATCAGTATTTTGAGGTAATTTTTATTCATAAGTGGATTAAGTTGGGTTGTTTTGTTTGTTTGTTTTAAGACAGAGTCTCCCTCTGTCGTCCAGGCTGGAGTGCAGTGGCATGATCTTGGCTCACTGCAACCTTGGCCTCCCAGGTTCAAGCAATTCTCCTGCCTCAGCCTCCCAAGTAGCTGGGATTACAGGCACCCGCCATCATGCCTGGCTAATTTTTGTACTTTTTGAGAGGTGGGGTTTCACCATGTTGACCAGGCTAGTCTCAAACTCCTGACCTCAGATGATCCGCCTGCCTCGGCCTTCCAAAGTGCTGGAATTACAGGCATGAGCCACTGAGTCCGGCCACTGGATTAAGTTTTAAAAAAGAAAAGCCCCCAAATGGCTGATTCCACATCTGAGACAGGAAATTTATAACACAAACCTGGGACAGCTTGCCAGGATACTATCAGGAAGACACAGGAGTCACCTTGAAGGGGCTCCCACTGGCCAAACAAGGGATAATTTGAGCATCAGAAACAATAATGAGTGTAATTGATTGAAGTATGTAAAATATATAATATATGTGAGCCCATAGAGATAATTTTAATAACCCTCACCATGCTAGAGCACCATCTCATAACTCTGCAAACTGATAAATGGAAAGAATTAAACATTTATCATGGCATTTCTGTCCCCAGGCAGAACCCCAAGGTCACCAAGTAATTCATGGGGAATACTTTGTCTCCATAGAAGAATGCCAGACAAAAAAGTACAGAAAGAATGAGAGAATTAGAAAATCAACATTTTGCCACTGCAGCCTCCGCCTCCTGAGGTTCAAGCAATTCTCGTGCCTCAGCCTCCGGAGTAGCTGGGATTACAGGCATGAGCCACCACGACCGGCTAATTTTTGTATTTTTAGTACAGATGGGGTCTCACCATGTTGACCAGGTTGGTCTCGAACTCCTGACCTCAGGTGATCCACCTACCTCAGCCTCCCAAAGTGCTGGGATTACAGGCGTGAGCCACCACGCCTGGCTGGATAAAAAGGTTTTAACATTGACTGTGGTGATGGTTGCATAACTTTATAAATACACTAATGGCCATTGAATTCTACACTTTAAATGAGTTAATTGTGTGCTGTGTACATTATATCTCAATAAAGCTGTTTTTAAAAAAGGAATGGGGCTGGGTTCAGTGGCTCATGCCTGTAATCCAGCACTCTGGGAGGCTGATGCAGGCAGATCGCTTGAGCCCAGGAGTTGGAGACCAGCCTGGGCAACATAGCGAAACTCCATCTCTTCTGAAAACACAAAACCTAGCTGGACGTGGGTGGCACATGCCTGTAGTGCCAGCTACTCGGGAGGCTGAGGTGGGAGTATCACGTGAGCCCCAAAGGTTGAGGCTGCAGTTAGCTAAGATTGTGCCACTGCACTCCAGCCTGGGAAACCGGAGTGCGACCTTGTCTCAGAGAGAGAGAGAAAGAGAGACAGGTCTGTCTCTTAAAAAAAATAAAATAATTTAAAGTTAAAAAGGAATGAAATACTGATACATGCTATAACATGGATGAATCAAAGACATGACCACATATTATGTTATTCCATGCTATGAAAATCCAGAATAGCAGCCAGGTGCAGTAGCTCACGTCTGTAATCCCAGCTATGTGAGAGGCTGAGGGGGAAGGATCACTTGAGCCCAGGAGGCACAGGTGGCAGTGAGCCAAGATCACCATTGCACTCCAGCCTGGGCGACACGGCCAGACCCTGTCTCAAAAAAAAAGAGAAGGAAAGAAGAAAAAAAGTCCAGTATAGAAAAACCTAAAAACCTATAGAGACAGAAAGTAGATTTGTGGTTATTAAGGTTGGGAGGTTGGGAGGATGAGGGATGAGGGAATGATAACTAAAGGATATGGTTTCTTTTTTTCCTTTTTTTAAGAAATTGATTTTCTTTATTCTCCTTTTCTTATTTTTCTTTTGTATTTCTTTGTTGTGTCCCCAGCTTACTGAACGGTTTCCTTTTGAAGTGATTCAAATGTCCCGACTGTCATGATGGTGGCATATATCTGGTAATATACTAAAAACCATTGAATTGTACACTTTAAATCAGTCAGTTGTATAATATGTAAATTACATCCCAATAAAACTGTTTTTTAAAACGAGTAAATCCAAATAAAAATTACAAAATAGGCCGGGCACGGTGGCTCAGGCTTGTAATCCCAGCACTTTGGGAGGCCGAAGCAGGAGGATCACTTGAGCCCAGGAGTTCGAGACCTACCTGGGCAACATGGTGAAACCCCATCTCTACAAAAAATAGAAAAAATTAACCAGGTGTGGCCATGCCCGTAGGCCCAGCTACCTGGGAGGCTGAGGTGGGAAGATCACCTCAGTCCAGGAGGTTGAGGCTGCAGTGAAACGTGATTGAGCCACTGCACTCCAGCCTGGGTGACAGAGCAAGACTCTGTCTCAAGATTAAAAAAAAAAAAGAAAGAAAAAGAAAAAACAAAATATTTATATCTCAACTGGAATGTGAGTATTTCATACCAAAACTTACTGGATGTAGCAAATCAGTATTTTGAGGTAATTTTTATTCATAAGTGGATTAAGTTGGGTTTTTTTGGTTTTTGTTTTAAGACAGAGTCTTGCTCTGTTGCTCAGGCTGGAGTGCAGTGGCATGATCTCGGCTCACTGCAACCTCTGGTCCCGGGTTCAAGCGATTCTCCTGCCTCAGCCTCCCAAGTAGCTGGGATTACAGGCACCCGCCATCATGCCTGGCTAATTTTTGTACTTTTTTAGAGGTGGGGTTTCACCATGTTGACCAGGCTAGTCTCAAACTCCTGACCTCAGATGATCCGCCTGCCTCGGCCTTCCAAAGTGCTGGAATTACAGGCATGAGCCACCGTGGCCAGCCAGTGGATTAAGTTTTAAAAAAGAAAAGCCCCCAAATGGCTGATTCCACATCTGAGACAGGAAATTTATAACACAAACCTGGGACAGCTTGCCAGGATACTATCAGGAAGACACAGGAGTCACCTTGAAGGGGCTCCCACTGGCCAAACAAGGGATAATTTGAGCATCAGAAACAATAATGAGTGTAATTGATTGAAGTATGTAAAATATATAATATATATGAGCCCACAGAGATAATTTTAATAACCCTCACCATGCTAGAGCACCATCTCATAACTCTGCAAACTGATAAATGGAAAGAATTAAACATTTATCATGGCATTTCTGTCCCTAGGCAGAACCCCAAGGTCACCAAGTAATTCATGGAGAATACTTTGTCTCCATAGAAGAATTCCAGATAAAAAAGTACAGAAAGAATGAGAGAATTAGAAAATCAACATTTTGCCACTACAACCTCCGCCTCCTGGGGTTCAAGCAATTCTCGTGCCTCAGCCTCCGGAGTAGCTGGGATTACAGGCATGAGCCACCACGACCGGCTAATTTTTGTATTTTTAGTACAGATGGAGTCTCGCCATGTTGGCCAGGTTGGTCCCGAACTCGTGACATCAGGTGATCCACCTGCCTCAGCCTCCCAAAGTGCTGGGATTACAGGTGTGAACCACTGCACCTGGACTTGCTCTCCCCACTTCTATTCAACATTGTAGAAGAGGCTCTAGCCACGGCAATCAGGCATGAAAAAGAAATAAAAAGGCACTCAGATGGAACAAAGAAGCAAAACTATCTCTATTTGCAGATGACACAGTCTCAAATGTAGAAAATCCTAAGAACTTTGCTAAAGAAACAATCAGAACTAAGGAACAAGTTCAGAAAAGTGTCAGGATACAAAATCAACATGCCAGAGTCAGATGTATTTCTATACACTAGCATTGAAGAATCCAAAAACCAAATTAGGACAACAATCCCGTTTGTAATAGCAGCAAAACCAAAGAATACTTAGGAATAAATTTAAGAAAAAAGCACAAGATTTGTACACTGAAAACTATAAAACACTGTTGAAAAAATTTTTGATCTAAAAAATTGAAAAATATATATGTTCATGGATTGGAAAACAAACACTGTCAAGATGATAATACTCCCCCAATTCACCTACAGAATCAATGGAATCCCTATCAAAATCCCAGGCTGTTTTGCAGAAATGGATAATTTAATCATAAAGTGCATATGAAAACGCATGGGACTCAGAATAGCCAAAAAAATATTGAAAAAGATCAAAGTTGGAGGACTCACATGTCCTGATTTCAAAACTTACTACAAAACTACAGTAATCAAGACAGTGCAGTACCATCATAAGGATAGGCATATACATCAATGGAACAGAATTAAGAGCTCAGAAATAAACCCTTACATTTGTGGTCAACTGATTTTGAGAAGGGTGCCAAGACAATTCCATGGGGAAAGAATAGTCTCTTCAACAAATGGTGCTGAGACAACTGGATATCCCCATGCAAAAGAATGAAGATGGACCTCTTCCTCACACAACACACAAAAATGAACTCAAACGGATCATGGCCTGAGTGTAAGGGCTAAAACTGGAAAACTCTTAGAAGAAAATATAGGAGTATGTCTTCATTACCTTGGATTTGGCAATGGTTTCTTAGACACAGTAACAAAAGTACAAACGACGAAAGAAAAAATAAACTAAGCTTCCTCAAAGTTAAAAACTTTCATGCTGTAAATGATCAAGAAAGTAAAAAGACAATCCACAAAATGGAAGAAAATATTTGCATATTATATATCTATAAGGAACCTGTATCTAGAGTACCTAAAGGGTTCAATAATAAAAAGTCAAATAATCAAATTTAAAAATGGGCAAAGGAGGCCGGGCGTGGTGGCTCACGCTTGTAATCCCAGCACTTTGGGAGGCCAAGGCAGGTGGATCACCTGAGGTCAGGAGTTCGAGACCAGCCTGACCAACACGGTGAAACCCCGTCTCTACTAAAAATATGAAAATTAGCTGGGCATGGTGGCAGGTGCCTATAATCCCAGCTACTTGGGAGGCTGAGGCAGAATTGCTTGAATCTGGGAGGTGGAGGTTGCAGTGAGCCGAGATTGTTCCATTGCACTCCAGCTTGGATGACAGAGTAAGACTCTGTCTCGGGAAAAAAAAAAAAAAAAAATGGGCAAAGGATTTAATAGACATTTCTTCAAAGAAGATATGCAAATAGCCAACAAATACATGGAAAGATGCTCAGTATCCTTACTTGTCAGGGAAATGCAAATCCAAACCACAATGAGATACCACTTCACATCCACTAGGATGGCTAGAATCAAAATAATACATGCTGGTGAGGATGCAGAAAAATTAGAACCTTCCTACATTGCTAGTGGCAATGTAAAATGCTGCAGCAGCTGTGAAAAACAGCCTGGCAGTTCTTCAAAGGCTAAACACTGAGTTACCATACATCCCAGCAATTCTATTCCCAGGCATATACCGAAGAGAATCAAAAATATGTGTCCACACAAAACCTGTATGTTCATAGCAGCATTATTCATAACAGCTAAAAGGCAGATACAACCCAAATGTCCATCAACGAATGAATAAAGAAAATGTGGTATATCCATATTATTCGAATATTATTTGGCAATAAAAGGAATGAAGCGCTGCTATGAGTTGAGTTGTGACCCTCAAAAAGATATATTGAAGTCCTAACCCCCCAGTACCTCAGATTGCAACCTTATTTGGAAATATGGTCTTTACAGAGGAAATCAAGTTCAAATGAGGACATTAGGATAGGTCCTAACCCAACAGGACTGGTGTCCTTAAAAAAGAGGAAACTTGGACACAGAGACAGGCACACATACAAGGAAAATGCCCCATGAAGATGAAGGCAGAGATAATGGTGACATGGCCAGGCACAGTGGCTCACGCCTGTAATCCCAGCACTTTGGGAGGCCAAGGAAGGCGGATCACCTGAGGTCAGAAGTTCAAGACCAGCCTCCCCAAATGGTGAAACCTCGTCTCTACCAAAAATACAAAAATTAGCCAGGCATGGTAGCAGGCGCCTCTAATCTCAGCTACTCAGGAGACTGAGGCAGGAGAATCGCTTGAACCTGGGAGGCAGAGGTTGCAGTGAGCCAGGATCACGCCACTGCACTCCAGCCTGGGCTACAGAGTGAGGCTCCCTCTCTAAAGAAAAAAAAAAAAAAAAGATATAAGGGTGACACATCTTATCTTTGGAATGCCAAAGACTGCCAGCAAGGCAGCAAAAGCTAGGAGAAAGGCCTGGAACAGATTCTCCCTCACAGCCCTCAGAAGGGAGCCATTCCTGCCAACACCTTGAACTCAGACTTCCAGCCTACAGAACTGAGACAATACATTTCTGTTGTTTTAAGCCACCCAGTTTGCAGTACTTTGCTACAACATGGATGAACCTTGAAAACGTTTGGCAAAATGAAAGAAACCAGGCAGAAAAGGCCACATATTATATGTGTCCATAATAAAAGTGTCTAGAATAGGCAAATCCATAGAGACAGAAAGTAGATTAGTGTGTGCCAGGGGCTGGGTGTGTGTTTGAGGTAGTGCTGGGATGGCTGCCTAATGGATATGGGGTTTCAGGTTTCAGAATTAGATCGTGGTGGTGGTTGCATAACTTTGGGAATATACTAAGAACCACTGAATTATATATTTTAAAAGGGTAAGTTTATAGTATATGACTTGCATTTAATAAAAAATAAGTCCGGGCCTGGTGGCTCACGCCTGTAATCCCAGCACTTTGGGAGGCCAAGGCGGGTGGATCACCTGAGGTCAGGAGTTCGAGACCAGCCTGGCCAACGTGGTGAAACCCTGTCTCTACTAAAAATACAAAAATTAGCCGGGCATGGTGGCGGGCGCCTGTAATCCCAGCTACTCGGGAGGCAGGAGAATCACTTGAACCTGGGAGGCAGAGGTTGCAGTAAGCCGAGATCATGCCATTGCACTCCAGCCTGGGAGACAAGAGCGAAACTCCATCTAAAAATAAATAAAAAGCCAGGCGCGGTGGCTCACGCTTGTAATCCCAGCACTTTGGGAGGCCAAGGCGGGTGGATCACGAGGTTAGGAGATCGAGACCACAGTGAAACCCCGTCTCTACTAAAAATACAAAAAATTAGCCAGGCGTGGTGGCGGGCGCCTGTAGTCCCAGCTACTCGGGAGGCTGAGGCAGGAGAATGGCGTGAACCTGGGAGGCGGAGCTTGCAGTGAGCCGAGATCCTGCCACTGCACTCCAGCCTGGGTGCCTGGGTGACAGAGCGAGACTCCGTCTCAAAAATAAATAAATAAATAAATAAATAAATAAATAAATAAATAAAATAAAAGGCTGGGCACGATGGCTCACGCCTGTAATCCCAGCACTATGGGAGGCCAAGGCAGGCGGATCACTTCAGGTCAGGAGTTTAAGACCAGCCTGGACAACATGGTGAAACTCTGTCTCTACTTAAAATACAAAAAATGAGCCAGGAGTGGTGGCAGGCGCCTGTAATCTCAGCTACTTGGGAGGCTGAGGCAGGAGAATTGCTTGACCCCGGGAGGTGGAGGTTGCAGTGAGCCGAGATCGTGCCATTGCACTCCAGCTTGGGTGACAAAAGCGAGACTCCATCTCAGAAAAAAAAAAATACAAAAATACAAAAATTAGCTGGGCATGGTGGCACACGCCTGCAATCCCAGCTACTTGGGAGGCTGAGGCAGAAGAATCACTTCAACCCAGGCCAGACACAGTGGCTCACGCCTGTAATCCCAACACTTTGGGAGGCCGAGGTGGGCAGATCACGAGGTCAGGAGTTCAAGACCATCCTGGCCAATCTGATGAAATCCCATCTCTACTAAAAACACAAAAATTAGCCAGGTGTGGTGGTGCACACCTGTAGTCCCAGGTACTCGGGAGGCTGAGGCAGGAGAATCGCTTGAACCTGGGAGGTGGAGGTTGCAGTGAGCCGAGATCATACCACTGCACTCCAGCCTGGCGATGGAGTGAGACTCCATCTCAAAAAAATAATAATAATAAAATAAAAAAATAAAAGCATCACTTGAACCCGGGAGGCAGAAGTTGCAGTGAGCCGAGATCATGCCACTGCACTCCACCCTGGGCAACGGAGGAAGACTCTGTCTCAAAAAAATAAAAATAAGGGCTGGGCGTGGTGGCTCATGCCTGTAATCCCAGCACTTTGGGAGGCTGAGGCTGGCAGATCACTTGAGGTCAGGAGTTTGAGACCAGCCTGGCCAACATGGTGAAACCTCATCTCTACTAAAAATAACAAAAATTAGCAAGGAATGATGGCAGGTGCCTATAATCCCAGCTACTTGGGAGGCTGAGGCAGGAGAATCACTTGAACCCAGGACACAGAGGTTGCAGGGAGCCGAGGTCGCGCCACTGCACTCCAGCCTGGGCAACAAGAGTGAAACTCCATCTCAAAAAATAAAATAAGAATAAAAATAATAAAAATAAATAAATAACAAAAATAAATAATCCCTCAAGCCTCAAGGAACAGGACAAGGCCCAGTGGCTGTTCCTGTTGTGGCTGGATGTTGAACCCACTGGTTCCTGGGGAAGGGGCCTGATTAAAAAAAAAAAAAAGTTGTGAAAACAAAAATAGGGGCCGGGCGCGGTGGCTCACGCCTGTTATTCCAGCACTTTGGGAGGCCGAGGCAGGCGGATCACTTGAGGTCAGAAGTTCAAGACCAGCTTGACCAACATGGAGAAACCCCATCTCTACTGAAAATACAAAACTTAGCCGGGCGTGGTGGCGCATGCCTGTAATCTCAGTTACTCAGGAGGCTGAGGCAGGAGAATTGCTTGAACCCAGGAGGCGGAGGTTGCGGTGAGTGGAAATCACACCATTGCACTCCAGCCTGGGCAACAAGAGCGAAACTCCATCTCAAAAAAAAAAAAAAAAGAAAAGAAAAGAAAAGAAAAATAGGAAAGACTGAAAATAAGTGAGTTATATATTCAATTCAGGATCTTAGACTGAAAAATGTAAACCCCAAAGAAGTAGAAAGATGGGTATAAAGTCTATAAGAGCAGAAATTAATGACAGAAAGGAAAGAAAAAGGCAATCAGTGCAACCAAAATCCTGTTCTCTGACAAAACTACTAAAATAGAAAAAATCGTTGGGCACAGTGGCTGTCGCCTATAAACCCAGTTACTCAGGATCCTGAGGCAGGAGGATCACTTGAGCTCAGGAGTTCAAGGCTACAGGGTGTTATGATCCTGCCACTGTACCCTAGACTAGGCGACAGAGTGAGACACCATTTCTAATTTAAAAAAGAAAAAGGAAAAAATTCCAGCAAGTCTGATCATCAGAAAGGAGAAGAGAGAAAATAAACAATAAAAGGAACAGAAAGGAAATATAACAAATGATAACAGTAGAGATTTTTAATAACATATGAGAACACTGTGAACAACCTTGTCCCAGGACATTTGAAAACCAAGATACCATGGAAAGATTTCAAGAAAAATACAGATTACCAAAATAGGAACTGATAATCAAGTATCTCTCACGATAAGAAATATCAAGCCCACACAGTTTTACTAAAAAGTCTTACCAAACCTTCAAAGGAAAGATAATCTCTCTATATTAAATAATTCTGAAACAACATATTTCAGAAAACAGAATGGGAAATTTACTCAACCCATATTACGAGCTAATACAAACTTAATATCAAATTCACAAAACTGTGTTAAAAAATAATGTTTTAGACCAATCTCACTTATTAACATGCATGCAAAACTTCTAAATAAAATAAGCCAGATGCAGTGGTGCATGCTTGTAGTCCTAGCTAACTGGAGGCCGAGGCAGGAGGATCTCCTAAGCCCAGGAGTTTGAGACCAGCCGTTGCCACATAGCAAGACCCCAACTCTAATTAAAAAAAAAAAAAAAAAAACATAGTAACAAACCAAATTTTAGCAGACCTCATCTCTAATAAAAATAATAAGCCAGGCACAGTGGCTCACGCCTATAATCCCAACAGTTTGGGAGCCTGAGGTAGGTGGATCTCTTGAGCCCAGGAGTTCAAGACCAGCCTGGGTAACATAGTGAGACCTCTCTACAAAACATTTTTTAAAATTAGCCAGCTGTTGTGGTGCACACCTCCAGTCCCAGCTACTTGGGAGGCTGAGGTGGAAGGATCGCTTGAGCCTGGGAGGCAGAGGTTGCAGTGAGCCAAGATTGTGCCACCGCACTCCAGCCTGGGTGACAGAGCAAGACCTTGTCTCAAAAAATAAATAAATAAAAATAAAAAGTAATGTGTTATGACTAAGTAGAATTTTATGAGGAATGCATCAAGAAGGGTTCAACATCGGAAAATCTAGCAAAATATTTTATAGATTAAAGGGAAAATATAATCATTTCGTGAGATAAAGAAGAGACAAACACTCATTATTTAAAACAAAACAGGCCGGGCACAGCGGTTCATGCCTGTAATCCCAGTATTTTGGGAGGCCACAGTGGGCGGATCACCTTGAGGTTAGGAGTTCAAGACCAGCCTGGCCAACATGGTGAAACCCTGTCTCTACTAAAAATACAAAACTTATCTGGGTGTGGTGGCGCACGCCTGCAGTCCCAGCTACTCGGGAGGCTGAGGCACAAGAATCACTTGAACCTGGGAGGTGAACGTTGCGGTGAGCCGAGATCGTGCCATTGCACTCCAGCTTGGGTGACAGAGTGAGACCCTGTCTCAAAAAATAATAATAACTAAGGCTGGGCACAGTGGCTCACGCCTGTAATCCCAGCACTTTGGGAAGCCAAGGTGGACAGATCACCTGAGGTCAGAAGTTCGAGACCAGCCTGGCCAACGTGGTGAAACCCTGTCTCTGCTAAAAATACAAAAAATTAGCCAGGCATGGTGATGGGTGCCTGTAATACCAGCTACTCAGGAGGCTGATGCAGGAGAATCACTTGAACCCGCGAGGCAGAGGTTGCAGTGAGTCAAGACCGTGCCATAGCACTCCAGCCTGGGCAACAAGAGCAAAACTTAGTCTCAATAATAATAATAATAATTTTTTTAAATGAAAAAACTTCTAAGAGAACTAGAATTAAAAGGAAATGTCCTTAATCTGGAAAAAGAAATCTATTTTAAAAACAACACTGTAGTAGAGGCAGGACTTCCAGTGAAGATGGAAGACAAATCCTCTTCCAGAAAAGTAACTATAAAGATGGACAAAATTGACAAAAACAATTGTACAATGATGTGAGAAGTGGTCATGCCTGAAAAATTGCTGAACTTTGTGCAAGAAGAGTGGGAGTCTGCAGTGTTCTTCCCTGGGGCCTCTCCCAGATTCCAGCTCCCTTAGCGTGAAGGTTCTGCTAAGGCTGGGTTGGCTGTGAGGTTGGCAGCTTTGCTGCCATAGTTAAAGTGGTCTCTCTCAGTTGGGAACAGTGGGTAATGTCCATGCACAGTAGCATAGTCAGAGGAAGTGACGATCTCAGCAAAGGGTGGGAGGGGATGATCTACATCTCTCTTAGCCTGGGGTTGCCATTGTGGTTGCAGCAAGCACATTCCTGGCTGAGACTGTGTATACAGCAAAATCAGACAAAATGGTCTTTAAGATAAGAAATATTACTAGAGACAAGTACATTTCATGATGATAAAAGGTTCAATACATCAGGAAGATATAACAATTATACACTGATATATACCTAATGAGAGCCTCAGAATACATGAAGCAAAAAGTGAAAGAATTCAAAGGGGAAATAGACAATCAGCAATAATAGGCAAAGATTACAATACCTCATTCTTGATAACAGAGTAAAAAGAAAACTTTTTGTTTAAGAAGAAAACTTTCTAAAAAAGTTTTTTTTAAAAAGACAGTTTCAATATGTTGCCCAGGCTGGTCTGAAACTCCTGGACTCAAGTGATCCTCCTGCTTCAGCCTCCGGAGTAGCTGGGACGACAGGCATGTAACACTGTGCCTGACATAGAGAGAAAATTTGAACAACACTATTGTAGTAGACATGGTCCCTCCAAAATATCCACATCCTGATCTCCAGAACTTGTGAATACGTTATCTTACATGATAAAAGAGACTTTGCAGATGTGATTAAGTTAAAGATCTCAAGGTGGAAGGATTGTCCTGGATTATGTGGGTGGGCCCAATGTCATCACAAGGGTCCTTAGAAGTGAAAGAGGGAGGCAGAAGAGTGAATGTCAGAATGATGTAATGTGAGAACGACATAAGCAACCTATTGCTGACTTTGAAGATGGAAGGGGACCATAAGCCAAGGAATGTGGGGCAGCTTGTAGAAGCTGAAATTGCAAGAAAATCCCCTAGAGCACCCAGAAAAGAATGCAGTCTTGTCAACATCTTTCCCTCACCCAGTGAGACCTATTGCAAACTTCTGACCTCCAGAACTATACGATAACAAATACGTGTTGTTTTAAGCCACTAAGTTTGTGGCAACTTGTTACAACAGGAATAAAAAATGAATACTACTATCAACTAACTCAATCTAACTAACAATTTTAGAACATTCACTCATCCAGCTCAGAATACACATCCTTTTCAAGTAGACATGAAACATTCTCCAAGATAGAGCATATCATAGGTATAAAACAAGCCTCAATAAATTTAAAAGAACTGAAATCATACAGAGTGTGTGGTACTCTGACCACAATGGAATCAAACTAGAAATCAAAATCTCTAAACATATGGGAACTAAACACACTTCTAAATAATCCATGAGTCAAAGAGGAAATTTCAAGGGAAACTTTTAAAATACAGTAAATTCAAAAAGATAAATACTGTATGGTTCTACTTAAATGAGGTATCTAAATTAGTCAAATTCATAGAAATAAAAAGCAGAATGGTGGTTCCCAGGGGCTAAGAGGAAGGGAGAAGGGTGAGTTGTTTAGCAGGTATAGAGCTTCAGATCTGCAAGATGAAAAAGTTCTGGAGATCTGTTTCACAGCAACAAGGTGGATATATTTAGAACTACTGAACTGTATACTCGAAAATGATTAAAATAGCAAATGTTTATGTTATATGTTTTTTATCACAGATTAAAAGGTAAACACATTACATATTTTGGGAAAACTGGAAAGAAAAATTAATCACCTTTATCAAAATAAAAATGAATACAGTGAACTGCATGAAAGTGAAAATACATTATCAATTATTTGTAGAACATTAGCTGAAGCAGTATTAAGAGGGGAAAAAATATCCCAAAGCAATAATCTAAGCTCCCAATAGAAGAGCCTAGGAAAATAAGAGTAACATAAACCCAAATAAAGCAGAAAGGAGGAAATAATAAAGATAAGATCAGAAAAAAAATAGACAAAAGTCAACAGAACAAAAAGCGGGGTTCTTGGGAAAAGAGCAATAAAATTGACAAACCTCTAGCAAGATAGTTGAGAGAGAGAGGAAGGACATAAACTACCAATATCAGGGATGGAACAGGGGATATCACCAGAGACCTTGTAGACATCAAAGGATAAGGGAATACCACAAACAGTTCTACACAGAAAAATTTGTCTTTTTTTTCCCCCTTTTTGTGGAGAACAGGGTCTCACTATATTGCCCAGGCAGGTCTCGAACTCCTAGGCTAAGCTATCCTCCTGCTTCTGCCTCCCTAAGTTCTGGGATTTACAGGTGTGAGCCACTGCACTTGGACAAAAATTTGACAACTAAGATGAAGTGCAGCAATTCACCTAAAGACACAAATTAATAATGCACCCAATATGAAATACATAATTTGAATAGTCCTATATATCTTAAAGAAATTGAATTCTTACTCTTAAAAATCCCATGTAAGAGGCTGGGCGCTCACTCCTGTAATCCCAGCACTTTGGGAGGCTGAGGCAGGCGGATCACCTGAGGTCAGGAGTTTGAGACCAGCCTGGCTAACAAGGCAAAACCCCATCTCTACAAAAAATACAAAAATTAGCCAGGCGTGGTGGCACATGCCTGTAATCCCGGCTACTTGGGAGGCTGAGGGAGGAGAATCACTTGAACCCAGGAGGTGGAGGTTGCAACAAGCCAAGATCACACTACTGCACTCCAGCCTGGGCAAAAAAAAAAAATAAAAAATAAAATAAAAAATAAAAAATAAAATCCCATGTAAAATGCTGTAGCAGCTTTGGAAAATACTTTGGAAGTTTCTTAAAAAGTTAAAACATATAATTACCACAACCCAGCAATTTTGCTTCTAGGTGTATACCCAAAAGAATTAAAAACAGGTGTTCAAACAAAAACTTATACAGGAATGTTCATTGCACCACTATTCACAATAGTCAAAACATGGAAACGACCCAAATGCTCAACAACAGATGAATAAATAAACAAAATATGGCATATTATTCAATTGCAAAAAGGAATGATGTACTCACACATGCTACAACATAGATGAACCTTGAAAACATTATGCTAAGTGAAAGAAACCAGACACAAAAGACCACATATTGTATGATTCCATTTATATGAATTATCCAGAGTTGGCAAATCCATATAAACAGAAAGCAGATTAGTGGTTGCCAAGGGCTGAGGGGAATGAGAATGAGGAGTGACTACTCAATGAGTCTAGGGTTTCTTTTTGGGGTGATGAAAATGTGCTGGAATTAGATGGTGGTAATGGTTGCACAACATTGTGAAAGTACTTAATGTCATATTGTACACTTTACATGGCTAAAATTGGACATTTTATGTTATGTGTATTTTACCACAATAATTTTTTTTTTTTTTAAAGAATCACACACCGGCCGGGCATGGTGGCTCACATCTGTAATCCCAGCACTTTAGGAGGCCAAGGTGGGTGGATCACCTGAGGTCAAGAGTTCGAGACCAGCTTGACCATGGTGAAACCCCATCTCCACTAAATACAAAAAATTAGCCAGGCATGGTGGCACATGCCTGTAATCCCAGCTAGTTGGGAGGCTGAGGCAGGAGCTTGAACCCTGGAGGCAGAGGTTGTAGTGAGCCGAGATTGTGCCATTGCACTCCAGCCTGGGCAACAAGAGCGAGACTCCATCTCAAAAAAAAAGAAAGAAAGAAAGAAAAAGGCTCATATACCATGATTAAGTAAGGTTTTTTCCATGGATGAAAATCTGCCTCAATATTCAAAAATCAGTCAAAGTAAGCCACCACATTAACAAGCTAAAGAAGAAAGATCACATAATCATATCGATTGATGCAGAAAAGGCATTTGACAAAATTCAACACCCATTCTTCATAAAAATTCTCTGAAGACTAGGAACAGAGGGTAACTTCAACTTGATAAAGGATATCTACAAGAAAACTTGTAGCTAACATTATATTTACTGGTGAAAGGCTGAATGCTTTACCCCTGAGAACAGGAGCAAAGCAAGGATGTCCCCTCTCGTTACCTTCTTCAACATAATGCTGGACATTCTAGCCAATGCAGCAAGATTAAAAAGAAAAAAAAAAGGAAATAAAAGCCATCTTAATAGGAAAGAAATAAAACTGTCCTTATTTACAGATGACATAATTATCTATGTAGAAAATCCACAGAAGAACTCCTAGAACTAATAAGTGAGTCCAGCAAGGTCACAGGATATAATATAAACATACAAAATCAATTGCATTACTATATATTAGCAATGAACACATGGACAACAAGATTTAAAGTACAATACCTCGGCCAGGCACAGTGGCTCACACCTGTAATTCTAGCACTTTGGGAGGCCGAGGCAGGTGGATCACTTGAGGTCAGGAGTTCAAGACCAGCCTGGACAAGATGGTGAAACCCTGCCTCTACTAAAAATACAAAAATTAGCCAGGCATGGTGGTGGGCGCCAGTAATCCCAGCTACTTGGGAGGCTGAGGCAAGAGAATCACTTGAACCTGGGATGTGGAGGTTGCAGTGAGCTGAGATCACAGCACTGCTCTCCAGCTTGGGCACCAGAATGAGGGCCTGTCTCTCAAACAAAAAAACAAAAAAAGAAGAAGAGGAGAGGAGAGGAAAGAAGATTATCATTTATAATTGCTCAAAAAAATAAAACAGGTATAAATCTGACAAATCATGTATAGGACTTATATGCTGAAAACTACAAAACACTGATTAAAAAAATAAAAGAGGCTGGGCTTGGTGGCTCACGCCTGTAATCCCAGCACTTTGGGAGGCCGAGGCAGGCGGATCACGAGGTCAAGAGATTGAGATCATCCTGGCCAACATGGTGAAACCCCGTCTCTACTAAAAATACAAAAATTAGCTGGGCATGGTGGTGCGCACCTATAGTCCCAGCTACTCGGGAGGCTGAGGCAGGAGAATCGCCTGAACCCGGGAGGCAGAGATTGCAGTGAGCCAAGATCACGCCACTGCACTCCAGCCTGGCAACAGAACAAGAATCTGTCTCAAAAAAATAAATAAAAGAAATAAATAAAAGAAGATCTAAACAAATGGAGAGATATTTCCATGGATTGGAAAACTCAACATAGAAAATATGTCAATTTTCTTCAAATTGATATACAGGTATAATACAATTCCTATCAAAATCCCAGCAAGATTTTTCTATTGATACCGACAAGCATATTCTAAAATTTACATGGAAAGAAAAAGGAACTAGATTAGCTAAATTAATTTTGAAAAAAATGAATAAAGGGGAAAAAATAAGTCAACCTGATTTCACGCTTTATTATACAGTAATCCAGATTGTGTGATATTGGCAAAGGGACAGACACAGATCAATGGAACAGATTAGAGAACCCAGAAACAGACCCACACGAATATACTCAACTGATTTTTAACAAAAAGCCTTTTCAATAACTGGTGCTACAGAAATTATACATTCATAGGCAAAAATGAGACTCCACCTAACTGCACACCTTATACAAAAACTAACTCAAAATGGGTCATGGTCTTAAATGTAAAACATAAAACTATAAAACTTGAGGGAAAAGAAAACTAGAAAATCTTCAAGATCTAGAGCCAGGTTAAGTGTTCTTAAATTTAACACCCATAGTATCATACAAGGAAAAGTGGGTAAGTTGAACTTCATCGAAATGTAAAATTTTGCTGTAATAGAACCTGTTTAGAGAATAAGAAGTCAGTCTACAGACTGGAAGGAAATATTTGCAAACCACATATTTGACAAAGAATTAGGATCTCAATACTCAACAGTAAAAAAGTAAATAATCCAATTACAAAATGAGGAAAGGACATGAACAGTCATTTCATCAAAAAGGATATACAGATGGCAAATAAGCCCATGAAAAGACATTCAATATCACAGCCATTACAGAGATGCAAGTTAAAACCACAATGAGATATCACTGCACACCTGCACACCTATCAGAGTAGCCAAAATAAAAGGTAGTGATGGCTGGTGGGAATGTTAAAAAGTACAGCCACTCTGGAAAACAGTTTGGCAGTTTCTTTGAAAACTAAACATGTTTAAAAACTAAAACTACCTTTTGTGTGAGTTACCAGGAATAAATAAATAAATAAATACTAAAACTACCACACAACCCAGCAATTGTACTGCCTGACATTTATTCAGGAGAACTGAAATTTTTTTTTTTTTTTTTTTGAGACAGAGTCTTGCTCTTTCACCCAGGCTGGAGTGCAGTGGCGCGATCTCGGCTCACTGCAGGCTCCGCCCCCCGGGGTTCACGCCATTCTCCTGCCTCAGCCTCCCACGTAGCTGGGACTACAGGCGCCTGCCACCTCGCCCGGCTAATTTTTTGTATTTTTAGTAGAGACGGGGTTTCACCGTGTTAGCCAGGATGGTCTCGATCTCCTGACCTCGTGATCCGCCCGCCTCGGCCTCCCAAAGTGCTGGGATTACAGGCGTGAGCCACCGCGCCCGGCCTGAAAATTTAACTTCAAAGACCTGTATATGAATATTTATAGCAGCTTTACTTTTTTATACATGTATTTAATCTTGCTTAATTAAGCTGAATACCACAGCTTTACTGTAACAGGCAATAAATGGAAACAACCCAGAGGTCCTCCAATAGGTGAATCGTTAAACAAACTATAGTACATCCAGAATACTATTCAGAAAAAAAAAAAAAAGGGACAAGCCTGGGCAACATGGCAAGACCCCACCCCTACAAAACTTACAAAAAATTAACTGGGTGCAGTGGCATGTGCCTATAGTTCCAGCTACTCTGGGGGGCTGAGGTGGAAGGATCGCTTGAGTCCCAGAGGTAGCGGCTGCGGTAAGCTGAGATTGCACCACTGCACTCCAGCCTGGGGGTCAGAGCAAGACCCTATTTCAAAAAAAAAAAAAAAAAAAGAACAAACTATTAAACTATTGATACACACACAATTTGAATGATTCTTCAGAGAACTATGCTGAGTGAAAAGAAAAAGGCAATCCCAAAGTTATAGTTCAATTTATACAACATTCTTGAAATTATAAAATTATAGAAATGGAGAAGTGAATAGTGGTTGCTAGGAGTGAGGTAGGAAGAAAGCAGACATGGCTACATGAGGACAACATGAGGGATCCTTGGTGATGCAACAGTCTTGACTGTATCAATGTTAGCATCCTGATTGTGCTATGGTACTACAGTTTTGTAAGATGTTACCACTGGCGGACACTGTGTAGAAGGTATATGGGATCACTCCTTACGAGCGATACCCAACCTTTTTGGCCCCAGGGACCTCTCTTGTGGAAGAAAATTTTTTCACAGATAGGGGGTGGGTGGTTTCAGGATGAAACTATTCCACCTCACATCATCAGGCATTAGTTAGATTCTCATAACGAGTGTGCAACCTCGATTCCTCGCATGCGGGGAGTTCTCCCTTCTACGAGAATCTAATGCTTGCTCGCCTCCTGCTGTGTGGCTGGGTGCCTAACAGGCCAAGGACCGGTAAGTGTCCGCCACTCCGGGACTGGGGATCCCTGCTGTATATGATTTCTTAGGACAGCATGTAAGTCCACAATTATCTCCTTTAAAACATTTGTTTATTTGTTTGTTTGTTTATTTTAGATGGAGTCTCGTTCTGTCGCCCAGGCTGGAGTGCAGTGGCGAGATCTCAGCTCACTGCAACCTCTGCTCCCCCGGGTTAAAGCAATTCTCCTGCCTCAGCCTCCCGAGTAGCTGGGACTACAGGTGCCCGCCCCCACACCCGGCTAATTTTTTGTATTTTTAGTAGAGATGGGGTTTCACCGTGTTAGCCAGGATGGTCTCGATCTCTTGACCTCGTGATTCACCTGCCTCAGTGTCCCAAAGTGCTGGGATTACAGGCATGAGCCACCGCACCTGGCAGGGTGATTCAGAAATTACCTCTGCTGGGCCGGGCGCAGTGGCTCAAGCCTGTAATCCCAGCACTTTGGGAGGCCAAGGCAGGCGGATCACGAGGTCAGGAGATCGAGACCATCCTGGCTAACACCGTGAAACCCCGTCTCTACTAAAAATACAAAAAATTAGCTAGGCATGGTGGCGGGCGCCTGTAGTCCCGGCTACTCGGGAGGCTGAGGCAGGAGAATGGCATGAACCCGGGAGGCGGAGCTTGTAGTGAGCCAAGATCGAGCCACTGCACTACAGCCTGGGTGACAGAGCGAGACTCTGTCTCAAAAAAAAAAAAAAAAAGTTTAATTTTAAAAATAGGATGGGATACAGAGAAAGTGGTGCTTAGAGAGAAATTTACATCTTTAAATGCCTGTATCAGAAAAGAAGGCATCATATCAATAACCTATACTTCTACCTTAACAAACTAGAAAACAGAAGAGCAAACTACACCAGAAGTGAATATAAGAAAGAAGTAATAAAGAATAATAGATAAAATATTAAGTAATAAAGTAATAAAGGTGAGAACTGAAACACAGAAAACAGAAAAAAAAAATAGAGAAAATCAAATAAATGAAACTTTAGTTATTTGAAAAGATCCAGAAAATTGACAAACCTTTGCTAGATTGCCACATAAAAAAGCGAGAAGGTCAGGCACGGTGACTCACGCCTGTAATCCCAGCACGCTGGGAGGCTGAGGCAGGCAGATCACAAGGTCAGGAGATTGAGACCATCCTGGAGGCCGGGCGCGGTGGCTCACGCTTGTAATCCCAGCACTTTGGAAGGACGAGGCGGGCGGATCACGAGGTCAGGAGATCGAGACCATCCTGGCTAACACGGTGAAACCCCGTCTCTACTAAAAATACAAAAAATTAGCCGGGCGTGGTGGCAGGCGCCTGTAGTCCCAGCTACTCGGAGAGGCTGAGGCAGGAGAATGGCATGAACCCGGGAGGTGGAGCTTGCAGTGAGCCGAGATTGCGCCACTGCACTCCAGCCTGGGCGACAGAGCGAGACTCCGTCTCAAAAAAAAAAAAAAAAAAAAAAGAGACCATCCTGGCTAACATGGTGAAACCCCGTCTCTATAATTAGCTGGGCGGGGGGGGCAGGCGCCTGTAGTCCCAGCTACTCGGGAGGCCGAGGCAGGGGAATCGCTTGAACCCGCGAGGTGGAGATTGCAGTGAGCCAAGATCGCACCACTGCACTCCAGCCTGGCGACAGAGTGAGACTCTGCCATGTTAAAAAAAAAAAAAAAAAAAAAAAAAAAAAATCGAGAAGAGGGCCTGGCTTGGCAGCACACACCTATAGTCCCAGCTACTTGGGAGGCTGAGGCAGGAGAATTGCTTGAACCCAGGAGTTTGAGGCTGCAGTGAGCTATGATAGTGCCATTGCACTCCAGCCTGACAGGGCGAGACCCTGACTCAAAAAAACAAACAAATCAACCAAAAAAGAGAGAAGACATAAATTACCAAAACCAGGAACAAAATCTTACAGCACTACCTACACTTCACATAAAAGGATTAAAAGGCATTCTATGAATAATATCATGCCCACACATTAGAAAACTTAGATGACATGAATAAATTCCTGAAAATATACAAATTACCAAAATTAACTCAACAAGCAATAGAAAATCTAAATTATGCAGAATACATCATTTTATTACACTTTGCTTTATTGCACTTTGCAGATAATTGCATTTTTTACAAATGAAAGGTTTGTGGCCACCCTGCGTCAAGCAAGTCTATCAGTTCCAATGTCTTTAACAGTGTGTTCTCACTTAATGTCTCTGGGTCACATTTTGGTAATTCTCAAAATATTCCAAGTCTTTTCATTATTATTATATCTGTTATGCTGATCTGTGATCAGTGGTTTTTGATGTCACTACTGTAATTGTTTTGGAACACCAGGAACCATGTTTATGTACCCATAAACGTTATGTGTGTTCTGACCGTTCCACCCACCGGCCACCCCTCGCCCTCTCCTGGGGCCTCCTTATTCCCTGAAACACAACAATATTGAAAATAGGCCGATTAATCACCCAGTGATGGCCTCTAAATGTTCAAGTGAAAGGTAGAGTCACGTATCTCTTACTTTAAATCAAAAGGTAGAAATGATTAGGCTTAGTGAGGAAGGCATGTGGAGAGCCAAGACAGGCCAAAAGCTAAGCCTCGTGTGCCAAACAGTCAGCCAAGTTGTGAATGCAAAGGAAAACTTCTTGAAGGAAATTAAAAGTGCTACTCCAGCAAACACATGAATGATGAGAAGCAAAACAGCCTTACTGCTAATATGGAGAATGTTTGAGTGGTCTGGATACTAGATCAAACCAGTTACAGCATTTCCTTAAATCAAACTCCATTCAATTCTATGAAGGTTGAGAGAAGTGAGGAAACTGCAGAAGGAAAGTTGGAAGCCAGCAGGGATTGGTTTAAGAGGATTAAGGAAAGAGGCCATCTCCATAACAAAAAAGTACAAAGTGAACCAGCAAGTGCTGATTTAGAAGCTGCAGCAAGTTATCCAGAATATCTAGCTAATTGATTAAGGTGGCTACACTAAACAACAGATTTATTTTCAGTGTAGACAAAACAGTCTTCTATTTGAAGAAGATACCATCTAGGACATTTATAGCTAGAGAGACGTCAATGCCTGGCTTCAAAGCTTCAAAGGACAGGCTGACTCTCTTGTCCAAGGGGCTAATGTATTAATAGCTGATGACATTAACTTGAAGCCAAACCCTGGCCATTTCAAAAATCCTAGGGCCTGGGCCTGGTGTGGCGGCTCATGCTTATAAGCCCAGCACTTTGGGAGGCCAAGGTAGAAGGATCCCTTGAGGCCAGGAGTTTGGAGACCAACCCAGGCAACATAGCAAGACCCCAATTCTACAAAAAATTTAAAAAATTAGGCATGATGGAGCATGCCTGTAGCCTTAGCTACTCAGGAGGCTGAGGCAGGAAGATTGCCTGAGCCCAGGAGTTTCAGGCCGCAGTGAGGTATGATTATGCCACCGCACTCCAGCCTGGGCAACAGAGTGAGACCCTATCTCTAAAAAAAATAAAATAAAATCCTAGGGCCCTAAGGAATTGTGCTAAATCTACTCTGCCTGTGCTTTATAAATGGAATCACAAAACCTGGATGACAGCACATCTATTAGCAGCATGGTTTACTGAATATTTTAAGCCCAATGTCAAGACCTATTGCTCATTTTTTAAACATCCCTTTCAGCCAGGCGCCGTGGCTCACGCCTGTAATCCCAGCACTTTGGGAGGCCCAGGAGGGTGGATCACCTGAGGTCAGGAGTTCGAGACCAGCCTGGCCAACATGGTGAAACCCTATCTCTACTAAAAATACAAAAATTAGCCTGGCGTGATGGTGCGCACCTGTAGTCCCAACTACTCAGGATGCTGAGGCAGGAGAATCTTTTGAACTCAGGAGGCAGAGGTTGCAGTGAGCCGAGATCGGGCCACTGCACTCCAGCCTGGGTGACAGAGTGAAACTCCGTCTCAAAAAAAAAAAAAAAATCCCTTTCAAAATATTACTGCTCACTGACAATGCACCTAGTCACCCAAGGGCCCTGATGAAGATGTACAAGGAGATTAATCTTTTTTTTTTGAGACAGCATCTCTCTCTGTCACCCAGGCTGGAGTGCAGTGGCACAATTACAGCTCACTACAGCCTCAATCTCCTGTGCTCAAGCCATCCTCTCCCCTCAGGCTCCTGAGTAGCTAGGACTACAGGCCCATGTCACCACACCTGGCTAATTATAAAATTTTTTGTGGAGATGGAGCCTCCCTACGTTGCCCAGGCTGGTCTCAAACTCCTGGGCTCAAGAGAACCTCCCACCTCAGCCTCCCAAAATGCTGAGATTACAGGTGTGAGCCATCACACCCAGCCCTAATATTGTTCTCATGCCTGTTAACACAGCATCCATTCTGCAGCCCATGGTTCAGGGAGTAATTTCAACTTTCAAGTCTTATTATTTAAGAAATACATTTCGGCCGGGCGTGGTGGCTCACGCCTGTAATCCCAACACTTTGGGAGGCCAAGGCAGGTGGATCACGAGGTCAGGAGTTCGAGACCAGCCTGGCCAACATGGTGAAACCCCATCTCTACTAAAAATACAAAAATTAGCCAGGCATGGTGGCGGGCGCCTGTAATCCCAGCTACCCGGGAGGCTGAGGCAGGAGAATTGCTTGAACCCGGGAGGCAGAGGTTGCAGTGAGCCAAGATTGCACCACAGCACTCCAGCTTGGGCAACAGGGCAAGCCTCTGTCTTGGGAAAAAAATAAAGAAATACATTTCATGGCCTGGAGTGGTGGCTCATGCCTGTAATCCCAGCACTTTGGAGGCTGAGGTGGGCAGATCACCTGAGGTCAGGAGTTTGAGACCAGCCTGGCCAACATGGTGAAACCCGTCTCTACTAAAAGACATTCCATGTTTATGAATTAGAAGAATCAATATTGTCAACATGATAATTCTCTCCAAACTGAATCTAGAAATTTAGTGTGATCCCTAACAAAATTCCAGAAGGTTTGGGTTTTTTTTTTCTTTTCTTTTTTTTTTTTTTTTGGGAAATTGACAAGCAGATCCTAAAAGTTATATGGGAATTCAAAGGATTTCAAATAGCCAAAACAGTTTTGAACAAAAAAAGAAGACAAAGCTGAAGGATTTAAGTTACCCAATTCCAATTTTAAAACTCCCTGTAAAGCCACAATAATCAAGACAGTGTGGCATATAGATCAATAGAGTAGAATTAAAGAAATTAACTTTTATACTTATGTCAACTGATTTTCAATAAAGATGCCAAGACAATCCAGTGGGGAAAGAATAATCTTTTCAACAAATGCTTTGGGAGAATTAGACATCCATTTAAAAATAAAATTAGGCCAGGTGTGATGGCTCATACCTGTAATCCCAGCAGTTTGAGAGGCTGAGACGAGAGGATCACTTGAGGCCAGGAGTTTGAGATTAGCCTGAGCAACATAGTGAGACAACATCTCTACAAAATAAAATAAAATAAATAAAAATTTTAAAATGAACATAGACCTTTACCCCACACCATTGAAAAATTAACTTACAATAGAACCAAAACTATAAAACTTCCAGAAGTTATTTGCTAAGAAGCACATGGAAAGTGCTCAACATCATTAGTCATTAGGAAAATGCAAATTTAAACCACAAAAAGATACCACTACATACCCACTAAAAGGGTTATACAGGGCCGGGCGTGGTGGCTCACACCTGTAATCCCAGCACTTTGGGAGGCTGAGGTGGTCGGATCACGAGGTCAGGAGATCGAGACCATCCTGGCTAACACAGTGAAACCCCGTTTCTACTAAAAATACAAAAAATTAGCCGGCCGTGGTGGCAGGCACCTGTAATCCCAGCTACTCAGGAGGCTGAGGCAGGAGAATCGCTTGAACCAGGGAGGCAGAGGTTGCAGTGAGCCAAGATCGTGCCACTGCACTCCAGCCTAGGTGACAGAGCGAGACTCTGTCGCAAAAAAAAAAAGGGTTATACAGGCCTGGCATGGTGGCTCATGCCTGTAATCCCAGCACTTTGGGAGGCTGAGGTGGGTGGATCATTTGAGGTCAGGAGTTCAAGACCAGCTTGGCCAACATAGTGAAACCCCACCTCTACTAAAAATACAAAAATTCGCTGGGCATGGTGGTGGGCACCTGTAGTCCCAGCTACTCAGGAGACTGAGGCAGGAGAATTGCTTGAACCTGAGAGGCAGAGTTTGCAGTGAGCCCAGATCATGCCACTGCACTCCAGCCTGGGTGACAGAACAAGACTCCATCTCAAAATAAAATAAAATAAAATAACTAAAATAAAATAAAATAGCACAGCCACTTTGCAAACGTTTAGCAGTTTCTAAGTTTAACATAGACTTACCACACAACCCAACATTTCACTCCTAGGAATCTACTTAAAGCAATTAAAACATACGGCCGAGCACAGTGGCTCACGCCTATAATCCCAGCACTTTGGGAGGCCGAGGAGGGCAGATCAACTGAGGTCAGAAGTTCAAGACCAACCTGGCCAGCATGGTGAAACTCCGTCTCTACTAAAAATTCAGAAATTTGTTGGGCATGGTGGCATATGTCTGTAATCCCAGCTACTTGGGTGGTTGAGGCAGGAGAATCACTTGAATCTGGGAGGCGGAGGTTGCAGTGAGCCGAGATCATGCCATTGCACTCCAGCCTGGGCAACAGGGCAAGACTCCGTCTCAAAAAAAGAAAAATTAAATTAAAAAACATATGACTACACAAAGACTTGCATGTGAATGTTTACAGCGCATTATTCTTTTTTTTTATTTTTTTATAGAGATGAGGTCTCCCTGTGTTGTCCAGGCTGGTCTCTAACTCCCAGGCTCAAGTCATCCTCCCTCCTCAGCCTCCCAAATGCTGAGATTACAGGAGTGAGCCACTGCACCCCGCCTGCATTATTCTTAATAGCCAGAAAGTGGCAAGATCCAAATGTCCATCAAGTGGTGAATGGATTAAAAAAATGTGGTATTTCTTTACAGTGCAATACTATTCAGCAATAAAAAGGAACAAACTATTGAGACATGCTACTACATGGATGAATCTCAAAAAAGTTTTAAGTGGCTGGGTGCGGTGGCTCATGCCTGTAATCCCAGCACTTTCAGAGGCCTTGGTGGGCGCATCATGTGAGGTCAGGAGTTCAAGATCAGCCTGGCCAACATGGCGAAACCCTGTCTCTACTAAAAATACAAAAATTAGCCAGGCGTGGTGGCATGCGCCTGTAATCCCAGCTACTCAGGAGGCTGAGGCAGAAGAATCGCTTGAACCTGGGAGGCGGAGGTTGCAGTGAGCCAATATCGCACCACTGCACTCCAGCCCGGGTGACAGAGTGAGACTCTGTCTCAAAAAAAAAGAAAAATTTTTAAGTGGAAGAAGCCAGATGCCAAAAGACGACATATTGTAGAAGGATAAGGGAATTATCTGGGGTGATGGAAATGTTCTGTATCTTGTTTAGGCTGCAGGATACAAGGGTGTATACAATTATCAAAACTCATCAGCCGGGCGCGGTGGCTCACGCCTGTAATCCCAGCACTTTGGGAGGCCAAGGCGGGTGGATCACAAGGTCAGGAGTTCAAGACCAGCCTGGCCCAAATGGTGAAACCCCATCTCTACTAAATATACACAAAAATTAGACGGGTGTGGTGGCAGGCGCCTGTAATCCCAGCTACAGGGGAGGCTGAGGCAGGAGAATTGCTTGAACCCAGGAGGTGGAGATTGCGGTGAGCCGATATCATGCCACTGCACTCCAGCCTAGGTGACAGAATAAGACTCCATCTCAAAAAAAAAAAAAAAAACCTCATCAAAATGAATATTCAAGATTTGTGCATTTTATTGAATATAAATTATACCTAAATAAATAACATCTTATTTGCTCAACTAAGGAAGTACCAAGTCGGAAACATTTAGCCTTAAATGTTTATACTAGAAAAAGGGCTAAAAGGAAATTAATGGGCTGGGTGCAGCGGCTCCTGCCTGTAATCCCAACACTTTGGGAGGCCAAGGTGGGTGGATCACTTGAAGCCAAGAGTTCGAGACCAGCCTGGGTAACATGGCAAAACCCCGTCTCTACAAGAAATACAAAACTTAGCCGGGCGTGGTGGCGTGCACCTGTAGTCCCACCTACTTGGGAGGCTGAGGTGGAAGGATCACCTGGGTCTGGGGAGGTTGAGGCTGCAGTGAGCCTTTGTTGTGCCACTGCACTCCAACCTGGGCAAAAGAGGGAGATCTGTGTCGGGGGGGATAAAGAAAATAAAATCAGTGAGTTAAGTACTTACAAAAAAAATAGCATGATAAACCCAAATAAAGTAGAAGGAAATGAGAAAAGTAAGAAATCAGTGAAGTTAAAAGTACAATAGAGAGGCTTTAACAAATTCAAAAACTGGTTGTCTTTGTTTTCTGCTGCTATAACAGAATACCACAGTCTGGGTAATTTATAAAGAAAAGAGACTTATTTGGCTCATGGATCTGGAGGCTAGAAAGTCCAAAAGCATGGTGTCGGCATCTAGTGAGGGTCTTCTTGCTGCATGGTAACAGGAGCCCACTCTCGTGATAACCAACCCACGCTTGAGATGAAGGCATTAATCCATTTATGAGGGCAGAACCCCTGTGGCCTAATCACCTCTTAAAGGTCCCACCTCTCAACACTGTTACAATGATTAAATTTCAACATGAGTTTTGGAAGGAACATTCAAGCCATAGCATTGATCTTTTGAAAAGACTAATAAAATTTTTGAAAAATAAGCCATGAGCACCTGTAATCCCAGCACTCTGGGAGGCCGAGGCGGGCAGATCACGAGGTTAGGAGATCGAGATCATCCTGGCTAACACAGTGAAACCCCATCTCTACTAAAAATATAAAAAATTAGCCGGGCGTGGTGGCGGGCGCCTGTAGTCCCAGCTACTCGGGAGGCTGAGGCAGGAGAATGGCGTGATCCCTGGAGGCGGAGGTTGCAGTGAACCGAGATCGAGCCACTGCACTCCAGCCTGGGCGAAAGAGCAAGACACCGTCTCAAAAAAAAAAAGAAAAAAAGAAAAATAGGCCATGAGTCATATTTGATGAGAAACTTTGAGACAAGCAAAAGACTGTTGGGTTATGCTTTTGAGAATGCAAACCACTGGACTAATAGGTTTTGTTGTAATTGTGCAACCCTTTGGAGAAAGTTGAAGATGATTACAAATCATGACTTAGGAGATTTTGCAATGGACAAAGGTCTTGTTTAAGTCTGAGCTATACATATTCTGCATCTTACTATCACTAGTGTGTTTTTGGCTTGTTGAAGCTCCTACTGTGACATTCTTGGTATACATTTTTTTTTTCTTTTGAGACGGAGTCTCGCTCTGTCACCCAGTCTGGAGTGCAGTGACACGATCTTGGCTCACTGCAACCTCCACCTCCCAGGTTCAAGCAATTCTCCTGCCTCAGCCTCCCAAGCTGGGACTACAGGCATGCGCAACCATGCCCGACTAATTTTTGTATTTAGTAGAGATGGGATTTCATCATGTTGGCCAGGCTGGTCTCAAACTCCTGACCTCAAATGATCCACCCACTTCGGCCTCCCAAAGTGCTGGGATTACAGGCATGAGCCACCACACCCAGCCCGGTATACATATTATTATTATTATATTTATTTTTTCTTGAAATGGGAGTCTCTGTTGCCCAGGCTAGAGTGCACTGGCACAATCTCTGCTCACTAACTTCCACCTCCCAGATTCAAGTGATTTTCCTGGCTTAGCCTCCTGAATAGCTGGGATTACAGGTGTGCACCACCACACCCGGCTAATTTTTGTATTTTTAGTAGAGATGGGGTTTCACTATGTTGGTAAGGCTTGTCTGGAACTCCCAACCTTGTGATCCGCCCGCCTCAGCCTCCCAAAGTGTTGGGATTACTACAGGCGTAAGCCACCGCGCCTGGCCCTAGCCCAGTATACACATCATTTTTAAAGGATTTATTGTTATCTCTTTTAGAGTATAATACTCAAAGTTATGATTCCTGCTAAGTCTTTTTTTGGGGGGGGGGGGACGGAATTTCCCTCTTGTCACCCAGGCTGGAGTGCAATGGCGCAATCTTGGCGCACTGCAACCCCCGCCTCCCGGGTTCAAGCAATTCTCCTGCCTCAACCTCCTGAGTAGCTGGGATCACAGGTGCCCGCCACCACACCCGGCTAATTTTTGTATTTTTAGTAGAGACGGGGTTTCACCATATTGGCCTGCTGGTCTCCAACTCCTAACCTCAGGTGATCCACCTGCCTCAGCTTCCCAAAGTGTTGGGATTACAGGCATGAGCCACCACGCCTGGCCTCCTGCTAAGTGTTTTTATATGTTTCTTGTGGCGAATATATTATTCAACGTTCACTTGTAATAGGAAATTATATTTAGGCCAGAAGCAGTGGCTCGCGCGTGTAATCCCAGCACTTTGGGAGGTAGAGGCAGGCGGATCACCTGAGGTCAGGTGTTTGAGACCAGCCTGGCCAACATGGTAAAATCTCGTATCTACTAAAAATACAAAAATTAGCTGGGCGTGGTGGTGCCTGCCTGTAGTCCCAGCTACTTGGGAGGCTGAGACACGAGAATCACTTGAACCCAGGAGGCAGAGGTTGCAGTGAGCCAAGATCGCTCTACTGCACTCCAGCCTGGGCGACAGAGCAGGATTCCGTCTCAAAAATAAATAAATAAATAAATAAATAAAAAGAATTTATATTTGATAGAAAGCATGTGTTGTAAGAAAATAAACTGTAATGGACACACCAGCTCAAAAGTGATTAACTGTAATGTATAATTTCACTACTATAGAAGTGGCACAAATTCACTTGTTAGTGTTAGATTTCTCCCTATGAGGCTGTATGAGAAAATGAAGTTGTGATTCGAACAGATTCAATGCTAATACTGATGTGGGGCGTGTTCCTTTTACATTCCTCTTCCTTCTTGTTGAGTCAGCAATAATCAATACTGCATTTTGAATTCTCAAATCACCTTAAGTCAAAAATTATTTCCTCTCAGGGATTCCCATGAAATATTTTTGGGACCAGTATTTTCACTTGTAATTTTAACCAGGCTGAATCAAAGGTAGCTCATAGCTTTATTTCATAATAGAATGAATTCACCACAAAATATTTTAAATCATTCCCTTTGACTAACGTTTAGGTGCCTTGCAATAGTTGCTATAATAAACAATGCTGGGGCCCAGCCCTGGTGGCTCGCACCTGTAATCCCAATGCTTTGGGAGGCTGAGGTGGGACGATCACTTGAAACCAAGAGTTCCAGACCAACCTGGGCAATATAGGAATAAAATAAAATAAGTAAACAATGCTGGAATGAACATCCTTCTACATATATCTTTATGAACATGAGCAAATATTTATGATTCTCAGATATGAATTCTGTCAAAAGGTGAGATATTTTAAAACTTGATAGATAAAACAGTAATATATCCTCGCCTACATTGATTATAAATATTTTTAATATTTTTCTTTTTGAGATAGGTTCTTGCTGTCACTCAGGCTGGGCTGGAGTGCAATAGCGCCATCTAGGCTCGCTGCAAGCTCCACTCCCGGGCTCAAGCCATCCTCCCACCTCAGCCTCCTGAGTAGCGGGACTACAGGCAGGGTCACCATGCCTGGCTTTTTTTTTTTTTGAAATGGGGTTTTGCCATGTTGCCAATGCTGGTCTGGAAGTCATGGCCTGAAGCCATCTGCCCTCCTCAGCCTCCCAAAGTGCTGGGATTACAGGCACGAGGCACCGCTCCCATCCTTTTTTTTTTCTGAGACACGTAGTCTTGCTCTGTCACCCAGGCTGAAGTGCAGCGGCACCATCTGGGCTCACTGCAACCTCTGTCTCCTGGGTTCAAGGGATCCTCCCACCTCAGTCGTCCGAGTTGCTGGGACTACAGGCACACGCCACAACACCCAGCCAATTTTTGTATTTTTTTTTTTTTTTTTTTGAGACCAGGTTTCCCTGTGTTGCCCAGGCTAGTTTCAAACTCCTGGGCTCTACCTCGTCTTGCACGACAGTGAGACCCTGTCTCAAAACAAAGACATTTTTCTTAAGCCTTTCTGGATTAGATTGAATTTGTAGAAAAAAATGGCAGTCATCCGTACATTGATCCCATCCAGTAATATTTTCCTTATAATTCATATCTTCTTTAGCAAAATGTGTTTTATTCATACATATCTTGAGTATTCCTGTTAAATGTATACCTGGGTAACTTACATCTATCACATTTTGATTTGTGTGTGTGGTGAATAAGGAAACTAGTATTAAATAATTTTGCATATTTATCTTGAACTTTGTCACCTTACTGAACTCTCCTAGCAGTTTTTCAGTTTCTGGGATGTATTTTCTAGGTGGACTATCTTACACTTTGTGAATAACATTCAATCTCTCCATAAGATAAACTCTTTTACATTCAGTCTCTTCCATTCCCAGTACTTCTATCACTTGCTGAGCCCCAGAGAACAATGTTGTAGAACTGTAGTAGTAGCTGACGTTCTTGTTTTAGGCCTTAATGAGAACAGAGGTGATGAATTCTGATATAATGCAAATGATTGCTTCTCACGCTCTGAACTGCATCCTAGTTATTTCATCAACCTCACAATAACCCATTTTACCCAACTGAAATATTTACCTCACCTATCACATTATGGCAAGATGTTGCCGTGCTCCAATGTCTCATTACTGAAAATGATTCTGAAAGTTCTTTGCAGAGTACACATTAAGCTGTTTCCTTTACATCATCTCGCTTTTAAAAATCACTTTGAACTGTATCAAACACATCTCCAAGGTACTTTTTCTTTCAACCTATAATACATCCCCGTATACACAATATATTAATATGCTGCTAGATTTATTACATTTTAGTATGGACTTTGTATGTGAGAATGGTCTCTGGTTTTTCTGGGGTTTTGTTGTTGTTTTTGTGTAGTATTCTCTCCCAAGTTTGAGTAGTGGGGATAGAATATTTTTTTTTTTTTGAGAGTCTCGCTGCAGCACCCAGGCTGGAGTGCAGTGGCACAATCTCGGCTCACTGCAACCTCCACTTCCCAGGTTCAAGCGATTCTCCTGCCTCAGCTTCCCAAGTAGCTGAAACTACAGGCGCGCGTTACCACAACCGGCTGAGTTTTCTATTTTTAGTAGAGACGGGGTTTTACCATATTGGCCAGGCTGGTCTCAAAACTCCTGATCTCAAGTGATCCACCCACCTTCGCCTCCCAAAGTGCTGGGATTACAGGCGTGAGTCTCCATGCCCCGCCAGCAGAGGTAATTTCTTTTATTATTTGTTTGAGATGGAGTCTCTCTCTCTCACCTAGGCTGGAGTGCAGTGGCACGATCTCAGCCCACTGCAACCTCCAACTCCCAGGTTTAAGCGATTCTCCTGCCTCAGCCTCCTGAGTAGCTGGGACTACAGGCGCATGCCACCACGCCCAGCTAATTTTTGTATTTTTAGTAAAGACGGGGTTTCACCATGTTGGCCAGGCTGGTCTGAAACTCCTGACCTCAGGTAATCCACCCGCCTCGGCCTCCCAAAGTGCTGGCATTGCAGGTGTGAGCCACTGTGCCCGGCCCAGCAGAGGTACTTTCTGAATCACCTGTTTCATGGTTATTAATATTTTAAGGGTATCTGCTTCATTTTAGGTAATTAAAATTTTTTAAATATTATTTCCAGAAAAGCACCCATTTCGCTGGAATCATCACCCTATCAAGTTTTTCTAGAAATGGGATTTATGAGTGCAGTTATTTGCATATCCTTTTTAGAATAAAAGTCACGTTGCCTCTGCAAAAACAAGCACACACAGGCATCCCCTTTGGAAGTTAGATAAGAGGAGGAAAGTACCGAGAGCTTTCCAGGTCGGCTTAAAAATCACCTGGAAGATGTCACAGCTAGTCTGTCTTCATGCCCCCCATTTCTGTGAGGCTTTTACACCTTACTATCACAGTTGTATGTAGTATTCTCTAAAAAACAGGGACTCTGGCTATCGTGTTGAGAACAGACTGCAGCAGGGCAAGTGTAGAAGCAGGATAGAGTTAGAAGGCTAGTCCAGGTGAGAGCCACTGATGGCTTTGACTAAGGTGGTAGCAGTGGAAGTGATGAGAACTAAAAAGACTTTGAAAAGATCTTGACAGTAGAGCCAAGAGGATTTACATATGCAATGTACTTTTTTTTTTTTTTTTTGAGATGGAGTCTTGTTCTTGTCACCCAGGCTGGAGTGCAATGGTGTGACCTTGGCTCACTGCAGCCTCCACCTCCCGGGTTCAAGCGATTCTCCTGCCTCAGCCTCCAGAGTAGCTGGGATTATAGGCACCTGCCACCACACCCGGCTAACTTTTGTATTTTTAGTAGAGACAGGGTTTCGCCATGTTGGCCAGGCTGGTCTTGAACTCCTGACCTCGTGATCCGCCCACCTCAGCCTCCCAAAGTGCTGGGATTACAGGCGTGAGCCACCGCACCTGGCCGTAACGTACTTTCATCAGAAACATTACAGGCACATTCTCAACTAGGTACATCTCTTGCTAAGAATCACTGCGCTGGCTTCAAGTTCTATGAAAATAAGGTCCATTTACTTCCTATCTGTATATGCCCATTACGCTCAGTACAGTGCTTTACAAATTTGCTGGTATTTCATGTGGATGTCTGAAATTAATTATAATAGAATTCTGATTTCAAATCTTACATGAGATTAATTACAGTAAGTCTATATTTTAAGTCTTACTCCAAAATTTCTGGTAGAAGGTACCTACAAAACACATGGGGACATGTTAGATATAAAATTAATGTTTGATTTAGAATTTTTATTTGTGTTCCTCATGCTACAATACAACCTTCAAAGTCAGTGAAGTTTATAACATTAATATGCTTCCTCAAAACATCAACTTAGATAACCCATAGCCAGAGCTTCTAAACTTCTACAATGCAACTTCAACATTCACAAGAGCACAATATGCTTCAAATCCAATCTCAATGCAAATTTAAGAAAAGCAAAGCAAATTGTATCATCAGACTACCAAAACTCAGTAAGATTCTGTAATTTAATATACCTACTTCTCAACTCTCTAAATTTGTTTCTCAACACTGGGGAGAGTTTTTAAAGATATCAATGCCTGAATTCTACTCCAAGCCAATTAAATCGGAACAATTAAAATCAGAACCTCTGAGGGGCATCTTTTTTTTTTTTTTTTAAAGCTTCCCTAGCAACGTCAGCAAGAGCTGTAACTCACTGCTCAACAGAACCTCTTATGAAGCAAAAACATAAAGAAAAATAAGCTGGGCACAGTGGCTCATGCCTGTAATCCCAGCACTTTGGAAGGCAGAGGCAGGCGGATCACCTGAGGTTAGGAGTTCAAGACCAGCCTGGGCAACATGGTGAAACCCCATCTCTACTAAAAATAAAAAAATTAGCTGGGTATGGTGGCAAGTGCCTGTAATATCAGTTACATGGGAGGCTGAAGCACGAGAATCACTTGAACCAGAGAGGCAGAGGTTGCAGTAAGCCAAGATCGTGCCACTGTACTCTAGCCTAGGTGACAGAGTGAGCCTCCATCTCAAAAAAAGAAAAAAAAGGAAAAGTACACGAAGTATAGGGACATGGGGAATAAGTTAAAAATCAAAAGGACTCACTCATTGCTTTCTAACATCTTTGACTTCTTGACCTTTTGAAACATCCAAAAATTAGTAGTATTATAATCTGTGTCACAATCATGATATAACAGTTAAGAAAAAACATAAAATGAAGGCCTAGAAAGATCTTTGTTACTCATCTAGAATTATTTGGTATAACAGTATTTTCCAATGGAGGAAGACTATTGGATTTCAGGCATAAAACAATGCAGAAAAAAATCTCAAGGCATCACAGGGAGAGGGAGATAACTTCTGACTCTGGTTTCCCATGTTTCAGGCCAGGAAGAGCAAGGGGAGAAAAATATTTGTCCACGGGAACAAGTAATCATGCTCTAAAGGACAATTTCATTCGAACCCATTCATTTCCTTTTCATGCAAAATTTCAAAGATAAAGCAACATAAAATATGGGGCCAAAGAAAAGGGAGAAGGTCTTCAAGGAGAATTTGTGCCTTTAAGTTTTTACTGGTACAACAGTCTTTCAGCCTGGAGGTACTCAAAGACGAATTATGAAAAAGAAAAAAAACTTTATTTCAAACAGGTTCAGTGATATATGTGTGTGCTACAGCAAAGGCTGGTTGTGGCAAAGTTTCATTTCAAACTGTTATGATGTTGGCTGGGCAAGGTGGCTCACGCCTGTTAATCCCAGCACTTTGTGAGGCCTAGGTGGGCTGATCACCCTGAGGTGAGGAGAGACCGGCCTGGCCAACATGCTGAAACCCTGTCTCTACTAATAATACAAAAATTAGCCAAGTGTGGTGGCGCGCACCTGTAATCTCAGCTACTCGGGAGGCTGAGGCAGGAGAATCGCTTGAACCCGGGAGGCGGAGGTTGCAGATCACGCCACTGCACTCCAGCCTGGGTGCCAGAGCCAGACTCAAAAACAAAACAAAATAAAACAAACAAAAAAACAAAACTGCATGATGCATAATTTTGACATTATGTGGGAATGCTTAACTTCTGCCAAAATGTAGATTCAATCCAACATTATGCCAACTTTTATATTAATTGTAGTCCCTAAGTTTTCATAACCAAAAAAAAAAAAAAAAGAGAGAATAACCTTACAGTTACCTACTAAGGTAACAAACTGTGAAATTAATTCCCCAATATTGCTTTGAAAATAAACCCCTTGGTTGTTAAGAGAAATTCCAACTTCCAACTCCATCCGAATGTATTATTTAACCGGTATTCTTCAGTCATCATCTACTGTTGGCTTGATTGTCACTCCTCTTCTTATCTGACCCCAACCAATTAAACTGCAAAATGAAAATAAAAGAAATCATAAATCTTACATCCATTTCACTCTCATTACCAATCGTATGATAAATTTTACCTGCTTATCTTCTGAATTCAAATTTGTTCCCAAAGCCTGCTCCTCTATAAAGAAAGCCCACACTATATTCTTAGATTCTTTTTTATTCTTGTTTTTGTGTGTTTTTTTTTTTGAGACAGTCTCACTCTGTCACCCAGTCTGGAGTGCGGTGGTACGATCTCGGCTCACTGCAAGCTCTAGCTCCTGGGTTCAAACAATTCTCGTGCCTCAGCCTCCCGAGTAGCTGGGACTACAGGCATGCGCCACCATGCCCAGCTAATTTTTTGGTATTTTTAGTAGAGATGGGGTTTCGCTATGTTGGCCAGGCTGGTCTCGAACTCCTGGCCTCAAGTGATCCGCCCACCTCAGCCTCACAAAGTGCTGGGCTTACAGGCATGAGCCATCGTGCCCGGCCTGAAAGTTTATTGTTTAAATCTATTTCAAAATACACTGGAAGTCGTATGTCTGTAATAGCAAAAAAATATAATCACAAAAGAGAGTAAAATCAAAAGGGCATAAGTCACCACAAATAATTATTTACTTAAGAGACAACGAAAATTTAACTTTCTAATAATTCAGATAAATCTCCTAGACAAGTGATGAGACCATCGTGGGCACAGTAACATGGAAGCCTTAATAAAGTTAACAGGGCTAGGTGGGGTGGCTCATGTCTGTAATCCCAACACTTTGAGAGGCTGAGGTGGGAGGATGGCTTGAGGCTAGGAGTTTGAGATTATGCTGGGAAACACAGTGAGACCAAGTGTCTACAAAAAATAAAAAAATTAGCTGGTCATGGTGGTGTGAGCCAATAGTCCTAGCTACTTAGACACTGAGGCTGCAGTGAGCTATGATCATGCCACTAAATTCCAGCCTGGTCAACAGAGAGACCCTGCCTCTAAAAAATATAAAATAAATAATTAAGGAAGTAGATAGTGGGCAGGGGTGATGTGAATAATTATGGGGACAATCAGGGCACAAAACAGTCTAATTTAGAGGGTTTATATAAGACAATGCAGAACGAAAGCTTAAATGGGTTGAAGCAGGTTTCTACAAAAGTCCCAAATATCAAAAAGTAGTGAAAAGACTCTAGAAATTATTAAACACAGCATGATGAAAATGTTTTAAGAAGACTAATTTTGACCCAAGCTCTTAAGTAATAAAGAGGCAAACTAGGGGTCTTTCACACTAACTGTGAAGTGTAAAGTGATGGTATGGACTGTGATGAGGTGACAAGGAATGGAAAGCAAGGGGCAAACTCAATAACCTGGGGAAGAGCAAAAAGTCAGGAGCCAAAAATGTGTGTATGCGTCCTGGCTCTATGCTCTCAAAAGACCTAGAAGCAATAGCACCCTAAGAGACATGAGCACACCTGAACACTCAGCTTTTCATTTATAAGAGAAATGGCCAGTTCTACAACTGGAACAGAAGGTACAAGATGAGTCTGGAAGATTTTGTGCCAGAAAATAAGGAAATGTTCCAAAAAAAGAAGAAAGAGGTCAGCCATGGTGGCTCACACCTGTAATCCCAGCACTTTGGGAGGCCAAGGAGGGCGGATCACCTGAGGTCCGGGGTTGGAGACCAGGCTGGCCAACGTGGTGAAACCCCGTCTCTACTGAAAATACAAAAATTAGCCGGGCGTGGTGGCACGTGCCTGTAGTCCCAGCTACTTGGGAGGCTGAGGCAGGAGAATCACTTGAACCTGGGAGGCAGAGGTTGCAGTGAGCTGAGATCATGCCACTGCACTCCACCCTGGCGACAGAGCGAGATTCCGTCTCAAAAAAAAAAAAAAAAAGAAGAAAAAAAAATGATGAGTACATGTCAAAAGGACACAAGAGCCAGCCTGAAGGACCTCCACTGGCCAAACGTTGAACAATGCACATCAAAATAAAGACAATGATGGATCATAACATGTTAAATAAAATAGGACTCCATGAGTCCATACTATAACTAGATAGGGAAATAAATAATGGCAAAGAAAGAATGCCAAATGATAAATGTGGGGTGGTAGAGTTGAGGGAGGATACTGCGACCTGTAGAGGTGCTATGATTTTGTAATCATTATAGTCAAGTTCGATTCAGGCAAGGATCATCAGTGGCTGCTATATCCAGGGGTGTGGGATTTGATGAGCAGCAGGCTATTTGTACTGGGTAAAAAGATCTCCCTACAGATTGCTTATTAGTTGCAAGGGTAGAGAGTAACTACACAGCAGAGAAGCTGGACAACATCTTGACTACACAGTCAAAACTAACCTTAACAAAGAGGAGCAGTCAGATACCATGTGCCTCTAGCTGTGATTCCTGAAAAGGAGACTTCACGGTGTATTTAAGAATATACAACCTGAATCTAATGTTAGGCTTCCAAACGATAAGAAAAACCCAAATTGAGGAATATTCTATAAACTAGCTTGTATTCTTCAGAACTGTTAATGTCAATTAAGACAAAGGCTGAAAAAGCTCCAGATTAAAGATCAAAGAGACATGAAATTAAATGCAAGATTCTAAACAGGAGGAACATAAAGTACATTATTGGGACAAGTAATAAAACTCAAACATGCACTGTAGATTTCAGTATTTTGCCAATGTTAAATTTCTAAGTGGTTATATAAGAATATCCTTTTTTGATGGGAAATATACACTGAAGTATTAAGAGATCAAGAAGCATAACATATATAGCCTACCCTCAAATGGTTCAGAAAAAAACTTACATATGTAAATAAATCTGTATGTGTGTTTGTCAATCTAGGAAAAAGCTATAGAGGAGTTTTCTGTAAAATTCTTACAATTTTTCTATTAAGTGTGAAATGATTTCCAAAGTCAATGACAATAGAAATACCGAACTCAAATTCATTCGGTTTTACATAGGTTGTGTCTCACAGGAAGAGAAGCCAATCACAGTATTTGGACTATAGTCAAGGTTGTGGTTTTTTTTGAGACGGAGTCTCGCTCTGTCGCCCAGGCTGGAGTGCAGTGGCGCCATCTCGGCTCACTGCAAGCTCCAACTCCCAGGTTCACGCCATTCTCCTGCCTCAGCCTCCCAAGTAGCTGGGACTACAGGCACCCGCCACCACGCCCGGCTAATTTTTTGTGATTTTTAGTAGAGACAGGGTTTCACCGTGTTAGCCAGGATGGTCTTCATCTCCTGACCTCATGATCCACCCGCCTTGGCCTTCCAAAGTGCTGGGATTACAGGTGTGAGCCACCGCACCCGGCCGAAGTATAGTTTTCAAAGTCATCCAAATAAATAGCTGAGACTGAAAGCCACAGTAACTATTGTCCTCAAGGAAGAGTGTGTGCTTTTTTTTCTGTACAACAAGACTGTGTCTTTTTTTAATTAGACAGTGGCAAAGACTAACAAACTTACCGCCAGTGTTTTTCAACTCTTCGGCTAAGGGCAATTTTTTCTCCTACCTCTGTGCACACTGGATTGGTCAAAACAATTTTACCCAAATCGGCCTTGACAGCACTAACTCTCCCTCCTGTCGACAGGGATCCTATGTTCACCATGAGCACTTCATTCTTAGACAGCTTTTGAACCTAGAAAAATAAATTAGGGAAAAATAAACCCCAAAATCAAGAAAATGCTTTCCAAATGTAAGTAAGAATTTACCAAATGCTATGGGAAATACGTTAATCATAAAAGAAAAAAAATTCTATAGAAATTTTATTGTAAAGGAATTTGAACTATATATAGTCTAAAGATAGCAAAAGGAAAGTTTATTTGGCACCCTCTGAATTTACACAAGATCCACCCTTAAAAAAATAGGGTAGTAACCATACCAGAGAACCTCTTAGAATTCTGAAGCAGTTACCTAGCACAAATGAGGTACAAAATTTCCCAAAGAGGGGAGCAGGGAGGACTACGGCTATATAAGAGTTAATAATGGGCCAGGCGTGGTGGCACACGCCTGTAATCCCAGCACATTGGGAGGCCGAGAAGGGCAGATCACCTGAGGAGTCGGGGAAAAAAAAGCATGATAGCTTATTTTCCTAAATCTTTGCCAACACTAGGAGTCAGCAATTTCCCATCTCTGCCAACCTAATCTGGGACATTTTTTAAAAATCATGAAGCTGGGCGCAGTGGATCACACCTGTAATCCCAGCACTTTGGGAGGCTGGGATGGGCAGATTGCTTAAGCCCAGGAGTTGGAGATCAGCCTGGGTAACGCGACAAAACTCCGTCTCTACAAAAAATACAAAATTAGCCAGGCGTGGTGATGTAGTCCCAGCAACTCAGGAGGTTAAGGTGGGAGGATGGCTTGAGCTGCGAGATCAAGGCTGCTGTGAGTCAAGATTGCACCACTGCACTCCAGCCTGGGCAACAGAGCAAGACTCTGTCTCAAAATAAACAACAAAAAAGTCATATGGATTTTAGGAATATCATGTCTTTGTCATAAATGGCTAATACTTTTCCCTGTTTTTTAAGTTTCTTTCTTAAACTGACTGCCATATAGTTCTCAATTTTGGCCGGACGCAGTGGCTCATGCCTGTAATCCCAGCACTTTGGGAGGCCGAGGTGGGCGGATCACTTGAGGTCAGGAGGTCAAGACCAGCCTGGCTAACATACAGCGAAACCCCATCTCTACTAAAAAATACAAAAAATAGCTGGGCATGCTGGTGCGTGCCTGTAGTCCCATATACTTGGGAAACCGAGGCAAGAGAATTGCTTGAACCCAGGAGGCGGAGGTTGCCATGAGCCGAGATTGCACCACTGCACTCCAACCTGGGCAACAGAGCAAGACTCCATCTCTTAAAAAAACAAACAAACAAACAAAAAAACCCTCAATTTTGGGGAGGTCAAATTTATTTACCTTTTTTTTTCTTAATTTCTTCTTTTTTTTTTTTTTTGAGATGGAGTCTCGCTCTGTCACCCAGGCTGGAGTGCAGTGGCGCGATCTCGGCTCACTGCAAGCTCCGCCTCCCGAGTTCACGCCATTCTCCTGCCTCAGCCTCCCGAGTAGCTGGGACTACAGGTGCCCGCCTCCATGCCCAGCTAACTTTTTGTGTTTTTAGTAGAGACGGGGTTTCACCGTGTTAGCCAGGATGGTCTCGATCTCCTGACCTCGTGATCCGCCTGCCTCTGCCTCCCAAAGTGCTGGGATTACAGGCATGAGCCACCACGCCCGGCCTCTTTTTTCTTAATTTCATGTTAACTATAAAACAATAAAACTCAACACTGGTTTAACAGTCCCATTTGTCACTTTTTTAGAAACAGGAATTTTAAAAAGCATTTACCTTTGCTGCTTTCTTGTCTCCTTCAGTGCGTACACCTAGAAGCCGTCTAAGCAGGAAATAGGAAATTTCCAATTCTGTGAATATCTCAGGTAAAGCTCCGACTGCACCAAGTACTTGCCCCACCATTCTGTCAGCCCGGCACAAAGTGGGGTCAATTTTTGTTCCAACTCCTAACATAAAAATAAGATGTATATAGCTCAATTTTTTATTTCCTATAACACCTATAAAGTGAATTAGTTGGCCAGGTGCAGTGGCTCACACCTGTAATCCCAGCACTTTAGGAGGCCGACACGGGTGGATGCCTGAGCTCAGGAGTTAAAGACGAGCCTGGGCAACACGGTGAAACCCTGTCTCTATTAAAATACAAAAAATTAGCCAGGCATGGCGGCGTGCACCTGTAGTCCCAGCTACTCGGGAGGCTGAGGCAGAACTGCTTGAACCCAGGAGGCAGAGGTTGTAGTGAGCCAAGATCGCACCACTGCACTCCAGCCTGGGTGACAGAGTGAGACTCTGTCTCCAAAAAAAAAAAAAAAGGTGAATTAGATACCCCAAAGCCATATAAGCACAGCATATACCTACACACTTTCCTTTCATATTTTTATTTTTATACTCATAGAAACATACACTCGAGATGACTGGGCAAATGAGAACAGAACGATTCTCTTGATTTAAATTCTAAACAAAGAGTTTAGGCCGGGCGCGGTGGCTCACGCTTGTAATCCCAGCACTTTGGGAGGCCAAGGCGGGCGGATCACGAGGTCAGGAGATCGAGACCACGGTGGAACCCCGTCTCTACTAAAAATACAAAAAATTAGCCGGGCGTGGTGGCGGGCGCCTGTAGTCCCAGCTACTGGGAGAGGCTGAGGCAGGAGAATGGCGTGAACCCGGGAGGCGGAGCTTGCAGTGAGCCGAGATTGCGCCACCGCACTCCAGCCTGGGCGACAGAGCGAGACTCCGTCTCAAAAAAAAAAAAAAAAAAAAAAAAAAAAAAAAAAAGAGTTTAGAAATCTGATTTTCTAGGAATGATGGCTTGGCTGAGAACTTAATGCAGGAGATGGTAAGTATTACTGACCCAGTCTTGAAAACAGTAAATTCTAAACAAAGGGCAAATAGAGATAATAAGTGAACTCAAAATGAGTCTGAATATCCTTAACAAAGACTTAAAGAATACAAAATTCAAAATGAGTAGTTTGCAGAATATTTGCATGCCATTTTCTCCCCTGAAAGACTGACTGAAAAGACAGTTAAAGACTACATATGGGCTAGGCGCAGTGGCTCACGCCTATAATCCCAGCAGTTGGGGAGGCCCAAGTTGGAGGATTACCTAAGGTCAGGAGTTCAAGACCAGCCTAGCCAACATGGCAAAACCCAATCTCTACCAAAAATACAAAAAATAGCTGGGCGTGGTGGCAGACATCTGTAATCCCAGCTACTCGAGAGGCTAACGCAGGAGAATCACTTGAACCTGGGAGGCAGAGGTTGCAGTGAGCTGAGATTGTGCCACTGCACTCCAGCCTGGGCGACAGAGTGAGACTCTCAAAAAAAAAAAAAACCACAAACTACATATGATTCCTGGGATCTACTTCAAAATATTCTAGCTGTGTCTTGAGGGGAGCAGGGAAAAGAAGATATATAGATGGAGCAAGATTGACTGGGAAAACTTTTTTTTGCTGCTGTTGTTGAGACACAGTCTCTCTCTGTCGCCCAGGCTGGAGTGCAGTGATGTGATCTCGGCTCACTGCGATCTGGGATTACAGGCATGTGCCACCACGCCTGACTAAATTTTTCTTTTTTTTGTTATTTTTAGTAGAGACAGGGTTTCTCGAACTCCTGACCTCAGGTGATCCGTCCACCTCGGCCTCCCGAAGTGCTGGGAATACAGACATGAGCCACCGTGCCCAGCCAAGATTGGTAAAACATTAATAATTGCTGAAGCTGAATGATGGCTCTATGGGGGTTATCATTACAGTATTCTCTTCTATGTTTAAAGAGTTCCTTAGGCCAAGTGTGGTGGCTCACGCCTGTAATCCGAGTATTTTGGGAGGCCAAGGAGAGCAGATCACTTAAGACCAGAAGTTTGAGACCAGCCTGGCCAACATGGCGAAACCCCATCTCTACTAAAAATACAAAAATTAGCTGGCTGTGGTGGTATGTGCCTGTAGTTCCAGCTACTCGGGAGGCTGAGGCAGGAGAATTAATTGAACCCAGGAGGCAGAGGTTGCAGCAAGCCGAGATAACACCACTGCACTCCAGCCTGGGTGGGAGAATGAGACTCTGCCTCAAAAAAACAAAGAAATTTAAAAAGTTCCTTAAGTTAAATTTTTAAAAAGTTTCCACATTTCCCTTGTTTACCACACGCATGCACACAAAGGATAAAATGACAGATGGAACTACAGGCACACACCACCAAACCCAGCTAATTTTACTATTTTATTGGAGAAACGGCATCTCACGGTTTCCTAGGCTGGTCTCAAACTCCTGGTCTCAAGCAATCTTCCCACCTCGGCTTCCCAAAGCACTGGAATTACGAGCATGAGCCACCACGCGCCAACCTGGTAAACTCATTTTTTCTTCTCTTTTCTTCTTGTTTTTTTTTTTTTTTTTTTTTTTGAGACAGAGTGTCACTCTGTCACCCAGGCTGGAGTGCACTGGTGTGATCTCGGCTCACCCTCCGCGTCCTGGGTTCAAGCAATTCTCGTGCCTCAGCCTCCTGAGTAGCCGGGATTACAGGCGTGGGCCACCACACCCAGCTAACTTTTGTATTTTTAGTAGAGATGGGGTTTCACCATGTTGCCCAGGCTGGTCTCAAACTCCTGAGCTCAAGCGATCCACCCACCTCAGCCTCCCAAATTGCTGGGATCACAGGCATGAGACACTGTGCCCAGCCAACCTGGTAAACTCTTTTTCGTTTTTTTTGTTTTCTTTTATTTCCTTTTTAAAATTTTCAACCAGAGACACAACTTATTTGGTGAAGAATAAACTCTTTACCAAACATTTTCTTCTTTAAAGGTACAACACCCCTTCTAATTCTCACTGAATCTTTCATTTTTCTGGGTATTGAGTAATACACAAGTTGTAAGGGACTAGAAAAGTTTTTAAGGCCGGGCGCGGTGGCTCACGCCTGTAATCCCAGCACTTTGGGAGGCCGAGGTGGGCGGATCACGAGGTCAGGAGATCGAGACCATCCTGGCTAACACAGTGAAACCCTGTCTCTACTAAAAATACAAAAAAATTTAGCCGGGTGTGGTGGTGGGCGCCTGTAGTCCCAGCTACTTGGGAGGCTGAGGCAGGAGAATGGTGTGAACCCCAGGGGGTGGAGCCTGCAGTGAGCCGAGATTGTGCCACTGCATTCCAGCCTGGGCAACAGCGAGACTCTGTCTCAAAAAAAAAAAAAAAAAAAAAAAAGTTTTTAAATCACTTCAGTAATTGCTACACAAATTTATTTTATTTTATTTCTACCTCATTGGAAATACGATCTGACATCATCCGACTGACATTTGTAGGTAATTTTCCATTTGCAAAATATACATAAAAGCAACCATGGTCGGGCAAGGTGGTTCACGCCTGTAATCCTAGCACTTTGAAAGGCCGAGGCAGGGGGACTGCCTGAGCTCAGGAGTTCGAGACCAGCCTGGGCAACACAGTGAAACCCCATCTCTACCCAAATACAAAAATCTTAGCTGGGCCTGGCGGCATGTACCTGTAGTCCCAGCTACTCGGGAGGCTGAGGCAGAAGAATTGCTTGAACCTGGGAGGCGGAGGTTGCAGTGAGCCAAGATTGCACCACTGCACTCCAGCCTGGAGGACACAGCGAGACTCCATCTCCCAAAAAAAAAAAACAAAAAAACAAAGGCAACCATCATCTAGCACAAAAATCATGTTAACGAAAACATAAGTGTAGGTAAATATCTTACATAAGTCATCAAACTTATTTTTTTATATTGCTAAAAAGGACTCCCTCTATATTTGACCAAAATGTATCCTTTGTGTTTAAAAATAATTTTTACAAACCTATGAAACCATCTTATAACCTAAAACAAGAGCTTAACCACATGATTGTTCCCCCACTCCACTCTATTATTAAAATACCCAATTAAAAATCTGTAATATGTCCCTTTTGGTAATCCATCCCCCATGAAAAGTACCACAAATAGCCACAAATTAAAAGAGATGAGAAAAAAATCCTTACCAATAAGACCACCTGGAGCAGCATATTGCAGATCATTATGCTCCGCAAAAAGTGATACAATTTTGGAAAAGATTGGTTTACACATGAGTTTTCCTTCACTATCTTTGGAAACAATACCAGGTCTTACTTCTATCTCCTGGCCCACCTGTAAACATATAATTAGTAATTAGAATTACTGTGTTACACAAAATTATCATTTACCTATCAAAAGTTCCAACAGGGACTGGGTGCGGTGGCTCACGTGTGTAATCCTAGCATTTTGGGAGGCCAAGGGGGGTAGATCACCTGAGGTCAGGAGTTTGAGACCAGCCCAGCCAACATAGTGAAACCCTGTCTCTACTAAAAACACAAAAATTAGCCAGGTGTGGTGGCACGCGCCTGTAATCCCTGCTACTCAGGAGGCTGCAGCAGAATTGCTAGAACCTGGGAGGCAGAGGTTGTAGTGAACCGAGATCGCACCACTGCACTCCAGCCTGGGCGACAGAGACTCCGTCTCTAAAATAAAATAAAATAATAATAAAGTTCCAACAGGAAGACCATAAAACTGAAAAGGCAATCATTCTTGTATTTCAAAGATCATTATTCTTTAAAAAAAAAAAAAAAAAAAAAAAAAAGATATGAATGAGACTGTCAAAACCAGAACCATCCAACTGTTGCTAACTACCCACCACACAAGTCTATTACCACATCAAATGTGCTCCATACTTACAAGTCTATAAATTTTCAAGTCAGACATATTCAAAAGACATAACAGAAAACAAAGAAATACAGCTGGGCGTAGTGGCTCATGCCTGTAATCCCAGCACTTTGGAAGGCTGAGGCAGGCAGATCACCTGAGGTCAGGAGGTAAGAGACCAGCCTGGCCAATATGGCGAAACCCCGTCTCTACCAAAAAAATTAGCCGGGCGAGGTTGCGAGTGCCTGTAGTCCTAAGCAAGTCAGGAGGCTGTGGCAGGAGAATCATCACCTGAACCCAGGAGGTGGAGGTTGCAGTGAGTCGAGATCATGCCACTGCACTCAAAAAAACAAAACAAAAAACTATTATCAGGGCATGTAAATTAGTACAGCTACCATGGAGACCAGTATGGAGGTTCCTCGAAAACCTGAAAATAGAGCTACCATATGATCCATCAATTTCACTAGTGGGTATAATACATTCAACAGAAAGGGAAGCAATATATCAAAGAGGTATCTGCACTCCCATGTTTATTGCAGCACAGTTCACAATAGCCAAATATGGAATCAACCCAAGTGCCCATGAACAGATGAATGGATAAAGAAAATGCAGTATATAGGCCGGGCGAAGTGGCTCATGCCTGTAATCCCAACACTTTGGGAGGCCGGGCAGGTGGATCACTTGAGGTAAGGAGTTCAAGACCAGCCTGGCCAACATGGTGAAACCCCATCTTTACTACAAACACAAAAATTAGCTGGGCATGGTGGCGGGCACGTGTAATCCCAGCTACTTGGGAGGCTGGGGCAGAGAGAATCACTTGAACCTGGGAGGTGAAGGTTGCAGTGAGCCAAGATCGCTCCAGCTTGGGCGAAAGAGCAAGACTCCACCTCAAAAAAAAAAAAAAAAGAAAGAAAAGAAAAGAAAAGCAATGGCAGCATATATATACAATGGAGTATTATGCAGCCATAAAAAAAATCCTGCCATTTGCAGCAACACATCTAGAATTGGAGGCCATTTTGTTAAGTAAAATAAGCCAGGCACAAAAAGACAAATATCACACATTCTCACTCATCTGTATATGTGGGAGCTAAAAAGGTGGATCTCATGAAGGTAGGTTGTGGATTCAGAGGTCTAGAAGGGTGGGAGAAGTGAAGTTTGAAGAGAGAAAAAAAAGAGTATTAAAAAAGAGAACTCTGTATCAAATACCAGAAACCATGGAAAAAATTCTACTTTTCAATTTGGATTGTCCATACTTTTTTTCCTGATTAAGACAAGGATAAAACAAACAAACAAACAAACAAAACAACAACAAAAAAAACCCCAAAATCACAACAACCAAAACCCATTTTACCTTTAATACTCCTTTTAGGATACTACCACCAGCTACACCTCCCTTAAGGTCATCAACTTCACAGCCAGGTTTGTTGACATCAAAAGATCTAATAACTAAAATAAAACAAATTAAAGTCAGTTCTGTCAATTTTAACTTTAGAAGAAATATTATTTTCCATGTTAATGTTTCTAAAATAGTGGCCATTTGAGATTTATACCAAAGGGGTGCCTTTTTAACAAAACCTATTATTCCAATGCTTATGCAGTCTTATGATGGAAAAAATGAAAGTAACTTAAGTTTATTAACAAGTGGCATATATGGTATACCAGTATTATAGAGCATCCTGCAGCTATTAATAATGTTAGAGCTATATGTAATGATCTGGAAGGATGACCCTAACATACTGTTAAGAAAAGTTATAAAAATTACACGCATAATATAATCCCACTTCCATAAAGAAAAATAAAATAATCAATGTCTGTATATGGATTTTTTTCCCCCCTCTATCATAGAGGCTGGAGTGCAGTGGCACAATCATAGCTCACTGCAGCCTCAAATTCCTGGGCTCAATCTTCCTGCCTCAGCCTGCCAAGTAGCTCGGACTACAGGTACACACCACTGCACTCAGCTGTAATATTTTATTTTTTGTAGAAATGGGGTCTTCCAGGCCGGGCGCGGTGGCTCACGCTTGTAATCCCAGCACTTTGGGAAGCTGAGGCGGGCGGATCATGAGGTCAGGAGATCGAGACCACGGTGAAACCCCGTCTCTACTAAAAAACACAAAAAATTAGCCGGGCGTGGTGGCGGGTGCCTGTAGTCCCAGCTACTCGGAGAGGCTGAGGCAGGAGAATGGCGTGAACCCGGGAGGCGGAGCTTGCAGTGAGCCGAGATTGCACCACTGCACTCCAGCCTGGGTGACAGAGCGAGACTCCGTCTCAAAAAAAAAAAAAAAAAAAAAAAGAAATGGGGTCTTCCTTTGATGCCCAAGATGGTCCTGAACTCCTAGCCTCAAGCAATCCTCCCACCTCAGCGTCAGTCTCCCAAAGTGCTGGGATTACAGGTGAAAGCCACCATGCCCAGCCTGTGTATATGTTTATACATGATGATACGAACAAAGAGAAAAGTGTGGGAATAATGGACACCAAATGTTAACTTTGCTGACTTTAGAGCTAAGGAACTAGAACTTGAAGACAGAGAGATTATGGACATTTTCTTTATATACCTCTATAACTCCTGTGAACAATTCAGCTTTATAACTACAAAACACTAGAACTATATGACCTGCACTTTGGAGAATATTTCCTACTAAACACCAGAAGCCCGGATGAAGGCCCAGAGGAGCTCAAATGTCTGTTTCAAGAAGGCTTCTACATCCCTGTGTAGGAACCACAAGCCTAGGTGATCAAATTATACCAGTATCAGTTCTTCGTTAATTGAACAACAAAATCATCTGCAAATGTTTTAGTCAGGAAGTTCTAACACCCTAAAACATTATGATTCCATAGAGAATACTGTATTACTCCATCTTGATCATGTACCATATATTGAGCACAGAAAGGTTAACAGTTGTTTTTGTTTTTTTTTGAGACGCAGTTTCACTCGTTGCCCAGGCTGGAGTACAATGGCGCGATCTCAGCTCATTGCAACCTCCGCTTCCCGGGTTCACGCCATTCTCCTGCCTCAGCCTCCCGCGTAGCTGGGATTACTGGGGCCCGCCACCATGCCCAGTTAATTTTTTATACGTTTAGTAAAGACAGGGTTTCACCATATTGGTCAGGCTGGTCTCAAACTCCTGACCTCAGGTGATCCACCCACCTCGGCCTCCCAAAGTATTGGGATTATAGGCGTGAGCCACTGCGCCCAGCCTAGGTTAACAGTTCTTATTGTGTTCAGGACTCTGTCCCTCATTCAGTAATACAATCTAGCACTGCCAATACAATCTCAGAATTGATTTCAAAAAAATTGTATGAATTATCACCTCTGCAGAAAGAGGAAACATTAATAAACATCCTTGAAGAGGAATCACCAATGTGGAAAAGATCAGATTAAGAGTTAAAGGCAAATCCTATCACTTACCAATAAGCCGGGGCTCTGAAGTAAAGTCTCTTGGGGGTACTGGAATTTTCTTTACTATGTACTCACAAACAACTTCAATATTGTATTTCAGCTGAGCTGAAATTGGAATAATGGGAGCTCCCTCTGCTACTGTACCTATATAACAAAATTCAGAAAGATCAAAATTCAGTTTTATAAAATTTATTCTATGTATCTGTTACATAAAACAATTAAGATTACTATAATAAAATAGATGTCTAAACCCCATATAAATGTCAGCAACAAGTGAAAGTGGATAATTCTGTTTAGCAAGATGGCAATATTCTGTTTGCTTTTACTCCTGAAAATGAATACTAATCCCTGTAAGGGAAAATTTGTTACATTATATTAATAGACATACTTAATATTAGTACAATGATAAACTTGTTTAAATAAATACTAACACACCTGTGAAAGAGCACTCTACTAGCTGAAAAGATTTCTAACATGTAATTAATCTCCCAATAAATGTCAAGATAAAATTACAGACTCCGCTAATAAAAGACTGCTGGCACATATAATTTTAATTTTTTTTTTTTTTGAGATAGGGTCTAACTCTGTTGCCCAGGCTAGACTGCAGTGGCATAATCACGGCTTGTTGCAACTTCCATTTCCCAGGCTCAAGCGATCCTCCCACTTCAGCCTCCTACATAGTAGCTGGGACCACACGTGTGTGCCACCAAGCCCAGCTAATTTTTTGTATCGACAGAGTTTTACCATGTGGCCCAGGTTGGTCTTGAACCCCTGGACTCAAGCGATCCACCCGCCTCGCCTCCTAAAGTCTTGGTATTACAAGTGTGAGCTACCACGCCCAACCATATATATTTGCTATGTATTAATTAAATGTCAAACAAGCTAGTCAAAGAAATAGACCAAACACAACTAGACTTTAATCAAAATCACTTATTACTTTTCGTGATGACAGAACTGAGTTCATAAGAAATTAACCTTTCTAACAAGAAAAACAAGACTGAGAGAGAAAATGTCAACAACAAGATATATCATGTCTCCTCTGAAATGAAAAACATTATGCTATTAGAGAAGGGACACTCTAGAGATTTATTATTTATTTATTTGAGACGGAGTTTCGCTCTTGTTGCCCAGGCTGGAGGGCAATGGCATGATCTCGGCTCACCGCAACCTCCGCCCCCCAAGTTCAAGCCATTCTCCTGCCTCAGCCTCCCAAGCAGCTGGGATTACAGGCATGTGCCACCACACCCTGCTAATTTTGCATTTTTAGTAGAGACGGGGTTTCTCCATGTTGGTCAGGCTGGTCTCAAACTCCCGACCTCAGATTATCCACCTGCCTCGGCCTCCCAAAGTGCTGGGATTACAGGCGTGAGCCACCGTGCCCGGCCAACACTCTAGAGGTTAGATAATCACTGTCACTTCCAAATCTGAAAGCTGTTCAGTAACAAATACAGTAAGACAAGGTTTTTAAAAATTATTTTATTCATTTTACTATCACTGAGATTTTTTTTAATCTGATTAAGTTTCCAGAAAACAACCCCTGTTCTAACTTGCTGCCAGCAAAAATATACTTTAGTATATTAAATTCAGAATCACAGATTTCATTAGTTATATCAGGTTGCTAACAAGCAGTAGGTAGGGCAATAAGGCTTAAGACTCATAAGTTTACCTTGTTTTAGATAATATATTAAAAGTTAATTTAACGTCTGCTATCGAGAGTAAATGCCTCTCAAAGTGATTCATAGATTTATTACATATTATGGCTTCTTACCTTGGACAAATGCAAGGATCTGCTCGTATTGTTCTTTAGCCTGACTTTCTTTTACCAAATCAATTTTATTTTGTAGAATCAAAATATGCTTCAGTTTCATGATCTCTATAGCAGCCAGGTGTTCAGATGTCTGAGGCTGAGGGCAAGATTCATTACCAGCTAGTTGATGAAGAATAAAAAAGATGCATATAAGAATAGCTGGAAATATCCAGAATAGGCAGGCAAATCCATAAAGAGAGAAAGCAGATTATTGGTTGCAAGGGGCTGGGGGAGGAAAACATGTGGACTGACGCTTCATGGGCATAGGGTTTCCTTTTGCGGTTATACAAAAGTTCTGATACAAAAGTTCTGGAACTAGATCGTGGTGAAACGACAACCACTATGTTGTACAAAATTGTCAGTGTACTTAATGCCACTAAATTGTACACTTTAAATACATAAAATGTACACTTTAAATACATTTTATGAGTCTCTTTTGCCACCCACTCCCCCCTCCCCACCAAAAAAGTTGGCATCTAATAAAGGAGACTTCTGAATGTTCTAACCCTAATCAAGGAAGATTCTATTGCCAGGTATCCACCTTTTGGCCCTGCCTCATCCTCTGTTGCCTGCATTCACTGGAACCTCCCAATTGTCTGGCTCCCAATCCTGGTCCTAAGCAAGAAGCCTAAAATCAGTAAGTTTGCCTTTCCTCAGGGTCTGCACTCAGCTTTTGCTCAGGTATGAGGTAAAGTCCTCTAACTCTCTCCAGTCTTAGAAATGTTCTGGCCCAGCCAAGCTCCTGAGAAGTAGAGAGTAATTAAAAGGGAAAAGCACTTAATACTATGAATTTTTACTAATATCAGAGGCTACTATTCAACCGAGGGAGGGAAGAATGCTAATGTGAAGATAACCAACAGTGTATTATAAAGAAATAGGCATGTTTTGTTGAGCACTCTAATGATCATCCTCCTCAAGTCGTGATGTTCAAGTGTCCTGACTATACCGACATAGCATGCTTTAAAAAAAAAAAAAATTTTTTTTTTTTTTTTTTTTTTGAGACTGAGTCTTACTCTGTCTCTGTCACCCAGGCTGGAGTGCAGTGGCGTCACCTCGGCTCACTGCAACCTCCGCCTCCCAGGTTCAAGCAATTCTCCTGCCTCAGCCTCCTGAGTAGCTGTGATTACAGGTGGGCCCCACCATGCCCGGCTAATTTTCGTATTTTTAATAGAGGCAGGGTTTCACCGTGTTGGCCAGACTGGTCTCAAACTCCTGACACCCCAAGTGATCCACCTGCCTTGGCCTCCCAAAGTGCAGGGATTACAGGTGTGAGCCACCGCACCCAGCATTTTTTTTTTTTTTTTTTTTTTTTTTAAGACTGAGTCTCCTTCTGTCGCCCAGGCTGGAGTGCAATGGCTCAATTTTGGCTCACTGCAACCTCTGCCTCCTGGGTTCAAGAGATTCTTGTGCCTCAGCCTCCCAAGTAGCTGGGATTACAGGCATGCGCCACCAAGCCTGGTTAATTTTTTGTAGTTTTAGTAGAGACAGGGTTTCGCCCTGTTGGCCAGGCTGGTCTTGAACTCCTGACCTCAAGTGATCCGCCTGCCTCGGCCTCCCAAAGTGCTGGGATTACAGGCATGAGCCACCACGTCCAGTCGCTTTTTTTTTTTTTTTTTTTTGAGATGCAGTTTTGCTCTTGCTGCCCAGACTGGAGTGCAATGGCGCAATCTTGGCTCACCGCAACCTCTGCCTCCCGGGTTCAAGAGATTCTCCTGAGTAGATGGGATTACAGGCATGCGCCACCACGCCAGGCTAATTTTGTATCTTTAGTAGAGAGGGGGGTTTCTCCATGTTGCTCAGGCTGGTCCCAAACTCCTGACCTCAGGTGATCTGCCGACCTCAGCCTCCCAAAGTGCTGGGATTACAGGCGTGAGCCACCGTACCAGGAGCTTTTAAAAAATTTTATCCCATAGTAATGAAATCTCTCAACAGCTAACATAAGAAACAAAGCATACGCTACCCTTCAAAACTCCACTTATTCCTAGACTTCAGCACGTATTATGAATGGTATTTGTATCTTAAAATACTTCCACAGTAGACAGTTCAGACATATACACACACACAAACCATAACACAAATAGTTTTACACACACATTTAAAACTAAATAAATCACCTCATGTGATTTAAATGAGAAAAATGAACTATTGACTTTTTTTCTTTTTCTCAAATGCTACCACAAGAATTCTCACAAGCTATCAGCCCCAAGTCTATCTTTTTTGAGTATTTTGTGATAGCTGGTAGGTAGGAAAGTCATCCTGGATGACATGTTAGTTCCCATTCATGTCACCCTTAGGTAATAGATATGGTCCTTACAGGCGTTAGTTCCCCTTTAAATATTTCATCTTGGATTTGTTCCACATTGATTTGTCCAAACCAATTGTGAGGTATTTACCTATCAACAGAAGAGCTGCATCCATCACTGCTGCACCGTTCAGCATAGTAGCCATCAAAATATCGTGGCCAGGACAGTCAACAAAGGAAACATGTCTAACAATTGAGAAATAACAATCAGCCTTAACATCAGTCACTACTTAAACATGCTAGTTACAGATTTTTTAAAGTTAAATCAACTTAGGAAATAATCTTATTGCTATAAAATGGTTACAGGGCTTGGCGTTTCTAGAACTTGGAAATAAGTTTACCAGCTGATGAAAACCACTGCAGCTTACAAAGCAAATTAAATTAGTTATGTGCAGAAAGGAAGATAAACTCCAAAATCCAATGAAAATATGGTATAGAATAATGGTGGAGAGTATATACTGAGAATGTCATTGATTTGAAAGCTACAACTTATAATGACTTATAAAAACCACGTTAACAGAATGAGAATTTGAAAAAACAATTTTCTGGCTGGGTGCAACAGCTCACACCTGTAATCCCAGCACTTTGGGAGGCCGAGGCAGGTGGATCACCTGAGGTCAGGAGTTTGAGATCAGCCTGACCAACGTGGTGAAATCTGGTCTCTACTAAAAATACAAAATTAGCCACGTGTAGCTGGTGCATGCCTGTAATCCCAGCTACTTGGGAGGGTGAGGCAGGAGAATCGCTTGAACCCAGGAGGTGGAGGTTGCAATGCGCCAAGATAGCACCATTGCACTCCAGCCTGGGCAACAGGAGTGAAACTCCATCTCAAAAAAAAAAAAAGAAAAAAAAAGAAAAAAAAACACAATTTTCCAAAAATACCTCTAGCACCTTGAAAAACTAGAATTGCCCATTTGAAGCAGAGATGGCAGCACTTTTAACAAAACTATGGTATTCATTCAGAGTCACAATTGTTTTTTTTAATCGTATGCTCACATTGTCATGATCTAAAACAGAAGTCAGCCCTTAGGCCAAATCTAGCCCACCACCATACCTATTTACACACGTATTGTCTATATTTGCTTCTGTAATAGAAGAACAAAAGCAACAGAAACTCTATGGCTTGCAAAGCTGAAAATATTTACTATCTAGCCCTTTGTGGAAAAAGTTTGCTGATCCCTATTAAGGGCCAGGACTACAGTGAGACAAGTTCAAAATTTAAGAGACTGCCAAAAAACTCAGTAATCAAGGAAAATGGCCGGGCATGGAGGCTCACGCCTGTGATCCCAGCACTCTGGGAGGCCGAGGCGGACGGATCACACGGTCAAGAGATCGAGACCATCCTAGCCAACATGGTAAAACCCCGCCTCTACCACTGCACTCCAGCCTGGCGACACAGCAAGACTCCGTCTCAAAAATAAATAAATAAATAAAAATAAAAACTAGCTGGGCAAGGGGGCTCACACCTGTAATCCCAGCTACTCAGGAGGCTGAGGCAGGAGAATTGCTTGAACCCAGAATGTGGAGGTTGCAGTGAACCAAGATCGCACCACTGCACTCCAACCTGGGCAACAGAGACTGTCTCAAAAAAAAAGAGAGAAAAGAGAAAGAAAAATATATCCATTCAGTATTTTTAAAAAGTCAAAATTAATGCAAACAATCAATCATAAACAAAATACAATGTCATGCTGAGCCAAAGCAAAAGGGGAAAAAAATTCAGTAATACTGAGTCTGCCTTTATTTAAAATTCTGATATTCTGTTTATCACATTTTTTGCATTAATTTCAAAAAAATACTGCATTAAAATATTTATCCTGATTACTGAGTTTTCTGGCATACCTGCCACCGCCAGGCCCACTTACATTTTGGGCTTGAGGTGAAAGCCTCACTTGTCTCTCCCTGGTCCCAGCCCTGCCCCAATCTAAACATTCCTTGTAGGGCATCTCCAATCCCCATAAACATCACTAAACAGATGTCAGTATCCTGATAAAAAAAAAAAAAACAGGTATGCAATCATACTCAGAAAATAGATGGGGAACAAGTTCAAGTGTTTTAGAGAAATAATTAGAAATGGCTCTGTTCCTCTCCTATTTTATATACAGAAACAGCGCTGCTTAAAAGAAATTCAGGAAGCCTAGAAAAAGAATCCCTTCAATCTAATGAGTTGTTTTTCTATTTTGTTTAAGTGACTCTTTTAGTTTGGAGAAATTACATGTAAGTATTTTAACTTAGGTTTAGATGCTTGACTTTTCAGATTTGCCATAAAAACATAAAACAACAGAAAAACAACAAAACCATTTAGCAATTAGGTTGATTGTTTAACATCACAATATTTCAAAAAGCACAAAACAAGACAATAAAATATAAAGTGTAGTGTTTTTAGCAAAAGACAGGTCACCTGACTAATTTGAAGTTCCCTTTGGTCCCTGGAATGTCTGTAGGAAACTCATCAGGTGTACTGCTCCCACAAGATCTATAACATTCTGGCCGAGGGCAACTTGGGTCATCAAGCTTATAAATCTAAAATTTCAATTAAAAAAAGATTTTGATTTGTTATCTGCACAACAATTATAGTTTCTCGTTCCACAGTACACAGCTTACCTTAGCATTAGCATATCCAAGCTTGATTGTAATATTTCTTTCTAGTTCATTTTTGAACCTGACAGTATGAACTCCAGAAATAGCTTTGACGACTGTGGATTTCCCATGAGCTACATGACCAATTGTACCTACGGACAAAGTTCAAAAAATTAATTCATGTGTATTTAATTAAACACCAAATATTTTTTCAAATAGTGTTAAGAGTAGAAAACCCAAAGCCAGCTGGACACGGTGGCTCACGCCAGTAATCCCAGCACTTTGGGAGGCCAAGGTGGGTGGATCACAAGGTCAAGAGAGCGAGACCATCCTGGCCAAGATGGTGAAACCCCATCTCTACTAAAAATACAAAAATTAGCTGGGCGTGGTGGCACGTGCCTGTAGTCCCAGCTACTGGGGAGGCTGAGGCAGGAGAATCACTTGAACCCGGGAGGTGGAGGCTGCAGTGAGCCAAGATCGCGCCACTGCACTCCAGCCTGGCAACAGAACGAGACTCCGTCGCAAAAAAATAAATAAATAAATAAATAAAATAAAGCCAAAGCCATAACCTGCTGTAAATATCAACATAAAACCAACACTGACTTCAACTTTTCCTCCTCCATACCCCTTCCTACTAGAAACGTGTTCTCATATAGGACTTAAGAGAAACTTCCATGTAACTAACAGCTTTACTTAAAAAACATACTCTGGGACAGACAGGGTCTCCTGCTGCTGCCCAGGCTGGAATGCAATGCCCTGATCACAGCTCACTGCAACCTCAACCACCTGGGCTCGAGCAATCCTCCCACCTCGGCCTCCTTAGTAGCTGGGACTGCAGGCATGCACCACCACGCACAGCTAATTTTTTGTATTTTTTGTAGAGATGGGGTTTGCCCACGTTGCCCAGGCTGGTCTCCAACTCCTGGGCTCAAGCAATCCATCTGCCTTGGCCTCCCAAAGGGCTGGAATTACAAGCATAAGCCACTGCACCCGGCCAGAACTTTATAAGGAACCTTCCAGCATTTCCAGATTAAAGTAAACAGGTATGATGGGCCCTGACACAACAAAAAGGGATCTGTGAACAAACAAGGAAACAACCCAAGTTTAATTGTAACTTGTTCCGTTGATCAAATTATTGGGTCAATACATGCACAGTAATTCGCTTTAACTGGTATAGTCTTAGCATAGGTTGTTCGGAAGTTAGGTTATGCTCCAAGGTCACTTCAACCAAAATTTTTAATGCAGGGGCAGTAGTTTAAGGCCTGTAGGCTTATTTGGGCTTTGTTTGCATTAATAAATTAAAGCTCCAGACTGTAATACTGTAACTTTAATAGCCTCATGGTGGAGTCTTACTTTTTAACTAGGTTAAAAACTAGTCTTACTTTTTAACTGTGCTGTTTTTATAAACTCAAAATGTCCAAAATTTACACTCAGTCAACGTAACTTCTCTAAAGTTCTAGGTGCCAATTAAGAAAAAAACACCCTCTACTTAATCACAGCTTGTATATCAAATAAAACTTTCATAAATTCTGCCCCTGAAATAATCCTGTGTGGCAAGTACAGCCACATTTTTCACCTCTTCCTTAAACTTCTGCTACGTATGACTACATACTGCCTTATGCTATTAAACTTTTCTTACGTCTCCATTTTTTCTTCTTACCAAGTCTGTAAGCTAGACATGGGCAGCATTCTTTGTGCTCCACCCCCCACCGCAAATCTAGCAGATGCTTTATTCACAAGGACTCAATATTTCTTGAATATCTGAATCCTCATATTATTCAAGTAATCACACAAAAAGTGAGGTTAAAATTAATTGTTGGAAATCAAGAAGGTTAGGTCTCTTAAGTCACTCTTACCTATGTTAATTGTGGCTTGTCTGCTGATAACTTCGTGTGAAAGTGGCGTCAACTTGGTAACATCCTGCAATGAAATATATTTTAAAACTCTGCACGTAAAACAAATGAGAACTTTTCCTTTGACTTTACGTTTGCTGTCTACATCTTGCCACCATCTGCACAGCTTTCTACTACTTCTAAAGCTCCTTTCCCCTAACAGTAAATTTGTACTCCTATGGCTGGGAAGCTATAAGGGCCCTTCATCACTACACAACAGACTACACCTCCACGCAACTATTACGGGGTATCTGGAGGTCAGAGGTCTCCCCAATCTTGGGAACATTAGCACTAAAAGTAATGCAGACGGGACACCCCCTTCCCAGACGTTCAGAGGCTGAAACCATGACATCAAGACTTTCCAGCCGAACCCTCCAGAAGCTAGAAGTCCCACGACCGTACACCCCTGCGCCCAGATCGTGGACTGGCCTGGGTACAGGCGGCGCGAGCATGGCTTAGGGCGCCCAGTTCCAGGTCTCCCTCCTGACCCTGGCTCCTGACCCATGCTCCCGACACTGACTAGTCCCAATGCGACCGGGAGGCTCAGTCATCTCCACTCCCGAGCTCACTCTGCATCCTCCCCAAGCAAAACCTCACCAAGGTGGTGAGATCCTGACGCGAAAGATGCGGCTGCCCCAGAGTCACTCCGGCTTCTCCGCCCGCCATGTTGCCAAAAGAGGAAGGAAGTCACCCCGGCTGCCGCCTGATTGTCTGCAGGGGTCCTAGTGCGGGGCGGGGAAGCGGAGGCGGGAAGGCCGACTAGGGGCTCAGGATGGCCGGTGCAGCAGCGGCCTCACTGCTTGGACTTCTCTCCGCTTGAATCTGCACAGTGCCTGTCGGTAGGCATACTGGAAAGCACGGTGCAAAGTTGCTGGAGCTATTCGTCGCAGACCTGGTAGATATTTGTGCAGGCAATACTGAGGGCAGCCACCAAACCCCCGCCCCCGGCCCGTGCGAGGCGGGTGATGCAATCCGGCGCGCGCGCTGGCCTGGGAGAGACCATTTCCGTTTCCTGTGGAGTTTCCCGAAACCTGGGAATCAGCTAGGGTGTGAGAACAGAAAAGAGGGAGTGTCCTCCCCGCCCTTTTTTTTTGGAATACCGATTTCTGTAATTTAATAAGGCGAGATCGGCTCGAGGTCGGCGCCCACCTATGACGGGGCTCTTGGCTGGGAGAAGGCCGCGTGCTGAGCCCCGGCGGGAGGCGGGGCGGGCGCCCCCGCGCGGAAGTTTGGTGAAGGGCTCAGAGGGGCAGGGCTAGCAAAATCAAAGTCCCTAGCTTGTTCCCAGAGAGCGATTTCTAGGGCCCGGGAGGTGGGCCTTGGTGACGTTAGACTGCGTTCCCAGTGAATATAGCTAGGTGTCGTAAGAGCGTCTGAAGTTCGCTGTTTTTTTGGTTTTTTTTTTTTTTTCTTAAAGAAGCAGATCCAAAAAAAACCTCGATTACCGATAAATCGGTATTTTAAAATTTAAAGATTTTTGAGACCTTAACCCACTTTTCGTCGTGTTGAAAAGCAGTTGAGTGATTTGTTTTTCTCCTTGCATTTCTATACAAATTTTATCATAAACAGCTATTTCCTTTTTATGTTTGCAATAAATTTATTTCCATAAAAACTTGTTAGACAGCTATTATGCAAAAGTATAGTAAAGAGAAGTGAAAAGATAATATGAAAGCCACAATGACGAATACTGAGAAGCCAAGCTCACTTTAGAATACTTGTAAGTAGTCATCAAGTTAGCTTATTTAGGAATTAAATATTATTAATGAGGCTGGGCGCGGTGGCTCACGCCTGTAATCCCAGCACTTTGGGAGGCCGAGGCGTGTGGATCACGAGGTCAGGAGTTCGAGACCAGCCTGGCCAATATGGTGAAACCCCGTCTCTACTAAAAATACAAAAAAAAAAAAAAAAAAAAAGTAGCCGGCCGTGGTGGCGGGCGCCTGTAGTTCCAGCTACTCGGGAGGCTGAGGCAGGAGAATGGCGTGAACCCCGGAGGCGGAGCTTGCCGTGAGCTGAGATTGTGCCACTGCACTCCAGCCTGGGTGACAGCGAGACTCCGTCTCAAAAAAATATATACATATATATTATAAATGAAAAAATGAGGAAAATTAGGGAAAATGAGGGGCAATATGAGAAGTGAAGAAAGGAATTCATTAAGGTGATAATTGCTACTTCTCTTTTTTTTTTCCCCGACTTTTAAGTTAAGGGGTGCATGCGCAGGATGTGCAGATTTGTTACATAGGTAAACTGTGTGCCATGGTGGTTTGCTGCGCAGATCATCCCATCACCTAGGTATTAAGCCCAGCATCCATTAGCTGTTCTTCCTGATGCTTTCCCTCCTCCCACCCCCAGCCGTCAGACAGCCCCCAGTGTGTGTTGTTCCCCCGCATGTGTCCATGTGTTCTCACCATTAAGCTCCCACTTATAAGTGGTAACACGCGGTATTTGGTTTTCTGTTTCTGTGTTAGTTTGCTGAGAATAATGGCTTTCGGCTCCATCCATGTCCCTGCAAAGGATATGATGTTGTTCCTTTTTATGGCTGCATGGTATTCCATGGTGTGTATGTACCACATTTTGTTGTATCAAGTCTATCATTGATGAGCATTTGGGTTGATTCCATGTCTTTGCTATTGTGAATAGTGCTGCAGTGAGCATATGTGTGCATGTATCTTTATAATAGAATGATTTATATTTTAGAGGCTATATACCCAGTAATGAGATTGCTTGGTCTAATGGTATTTTGGCCTCTAGGGCTTTGAGGAATTGCCACTCTATTTTCCACAATGGTTGAACTAATTTACACCTCCACAAATAGTGTAAGAGTGTTCCGTTTTCTCCACAACCTCGCCAGCATCTTTTGTTTTTTGACTTTTTAATAATCACCATTCTGACTAGTGTGAGGTGGTATCTCATGTGGCTTTGATTTGCATTTCTAGAATTATCAGTGATATTGAGCTTTTTTCCGTGTTTGTTGGCCGCATGTATGCCTTCTTTTGAGAAGTGTCTGTTCCTGTCCTTTCCCCACTTTTTAATGGGGTTGTGTTTTTTTGTTGTTGTTTTTTTGTTTGTTTGTTTTTTGAGACGGAGTTTCGCTCTTATTGCCCAGGCTGGAGTGCAATGGCATGATCTCAGCTCACCACAACCTCCACCTCCTGGGTTCAAGCAATGCTCCTGCCTCAGCCTCCCAAGTAACTGATATTACAGGCGCACACCACCACGCCCAGCTAATTTTTGTATTTTTAGTAGAGACCAGGCTTCACCATGTTGGTCAGGCTGGTCTCGAACTCCTGACCTCGTGATCCGCCTGCCTCGGCCTCCCAAAGTGCTAGGATTACAGGCGTGAGCCACCATGCCCGGCCTGGAGTTGTTTTTTATAAACAGCTATTTCAAACCAGAAAAAAAATGTAAGGAGAGGTGAATAAGAATTTAGGTTTTCTGGGCTGGGTGTGGTGGCTCACGTCTGTAATCCTAGCACTTTGGGAGGCCGAGGTGGGCTGATCACTTGAGGTCGGGAGTTCGAGACCAGCCTGACCAAAATCCTGACCTGGCAAAAACCCTCCTAAAAAATAGAAAAATTACCTGGGCGTGGTGGCACGTACCTGTAATCCCAGCTACTCGGGAGGCTGGGGCAGGAGAATCGCTTGAACCTGGGAGGGGGAGGTTGCAGTGAGCTGAGATTGAGACATTGCCCTCTAGCCTGGGCAACAGAGCCAGACTCCGTCTCAAAAAAAACACAGAATTTAGGTTATCTGTGTGTTCATTGAATACTTAAGTAAAATTTATATGTGTTTTATATAACATAAATTTTTGGTACAACAATTTAGCTAAAATAGGAAGTTATGTTTCAATAAATGCATGCATTAGTTAAGTGATGGTGAAAACTGGAGGTATTCACTTTAATCTTACATTCTTTTGTTTTTCTTTTTTTTGAGACAGAGTCGTGCTCTCTCGCTCAGGCTGGAGTGCAGTGGTACAATCTCAGCTCACTGCAACCTCCGCCTCCTGGGTTCAAGCAATTACCGTGCCTCAGCCTGCCAAGTAACTGGGATTACAGGTGTATGCCACCACGCCCAGCTAATTTTTTCGTATTTTTACTAGAGACAAAGTTTCACCTTGTTGGCCAGGTTGGTCTCAAACTCCTGACTTCAAGTGATCTGCCTTCCTCGGCCTTCCAAAGTGCTGGGATTACAGGCCTGAGCCACCATGCCCCGCCTTAATCTTACATTCTAAATATTTATACCAGCCAATTACAAAAACACACTGAGGTGATTAAAATGCTGGGGTATTATATAGTGGTGATGATTGCACATCTTTGTAAATATGCTAAAAACCAGTTAATTGTACAGTTTAACGGGGTGAATCTTAGGACATGTGAACTTTATCTAAATAAAAAAATCCAGCCGGGCTTGGTGGCTCACGCCTGTAATCCCAGCACTTTGGGAAGCCAAGGCAGGTGGATCACGAGGTTAGGAGTTTGAGACCAGCCTGGCCAACATAGTGAAACCTGTCTACTAAAAATACAAAAAAATTTCCCGGGCCTGGTAGTGTGCGCCAGTAATCCCAGCTTCTCAGGAGGCTGAGGCAGGAGAATCTCATGAACCCAGAAGGTGGAGGATGCAGGGAGCCCAGATCGCGCCATGGCACTCCAGCCCGGGATACAGTGCGAGAAGCTGTCTCAAAACAAAACAAAACAAAACAAAACAAAACAAAACACTCCAGCGAGATGGCGCCACTGCACTCCAGCCTGGCTGACACAGTGAGACCCTGTCTCAGAGAAAAAAAAAAAAAATACAGGCCAGGCGTGGTGGCTCATGCCTGTAATCCTAGCAATTTGGGAAACCAAAGCCGGAGGATCGCTTGAGCCCAGGAGTTCCAGACCAGCCTGCACAACATAGTGAGACCCCCATCTCTACAAAAAAATACAAAAATTAGCTGAACGCAGTGGCTCATGCCTGTAGTCCCAGCTACTAGGGAGACTGAGGTGGAAGGATCGCTTGAGCCCAGGTGGTTGAGACTGCAGTGAGCTGTGATCGAGCCACTGCACTCCAGCCTGGGCAACAGAGAAGACCCTTGCCGGGCGCGGTGGCTCACGCTTGTAATCCTAGCACTTTGGGAGGCCGAGGCGGGCGGATCACGAGGTCAGGAGATCGAGACCACTGTGAAACCCCATCTCTACTAAAAATACACACAAAAAAATTAGCCGGGCGTGGTGGCGGGCGCCTGTAGTCCCAGCTACTCCGAGAGGCTGAGGCAGGAGAATGGCGTGAACCCGGGAGGCGGAGCTTGCAGTGAGCCGAGATTGCGCCACTGCACTCCAGCCTGGGCGACAGAGCGAGACTCCGTCTCAAAAAAAAAAAAAAAAACAAACAAAAACAGGGGAGACCCTGTCTCAAAAATAAAAATGAATAATAAATCATAAAATCCGTTGTTAATAGAAAAATAATATGCTTCATCGTCAGAAACATTTATTGGAAGTAGAAACATCACAGGAAATAAAACATTTATTAATAAAAATAATATAGTTGGCCGGGCGCAGTGGCTCACGCTTGTAATCCCAGCACTTTGGAAGCCGAGGCGGGCGGATCACAAGGTCAGGAGATCGAGACCACGGTGAAACCCCATCTCTACTAAAAAAAAAATACAAAAAATTAGCCGGGCGTGGTGGCAGGCGCCTGTAGTTCCAGCTACTCCGAGAGGCTGAGGCAGGAGAATGGCGTGAACCCGGGAGGCGGAGCTTGCAGTGAGCCGAGATCGCGCCACTGCACTCCAGCCTGGGCGACAGAGCGAGACTCCGTCTCAAAAAAAAAAAAAAATTATAATAATATAGTTAACAATTACTGGCACTAGCCGAACAAGTATTAACATTAATTCTCACAAAATCCAATGAGGTAGATACTGTTATTCCCATTTTACAGGTGAGAAAACAGTCCTAGAAAGATTGAATAACGGCTAGGCACAGTGGCTCACGCCTGTACTCCCAGCACTTTGGGAGGCCGAGGAGGGCGGATCACCTGAGATCAGGAGTTCGATAACAGCCTGGCCAAGATGGTGAAACCCCGTTTCTACTAAAAAATACCAAAAAAAAAAAAAAAAAATTAGCCAGGCATGGTGGTGGGTGCCCGTAATCCCAACTACTCGGGAGGCTGAGGTGGAGAATCGCTTGAACCCAGGAAGCAGGCAGAGGTTGCAGTGAGCCAGGATCCCACCACTGCACCCTGGCCTGGGTGACAAAGCGAGACTCTGTCTCAAAGGAAAAAATAAAAATAAAAGAAAGATTGAATAACATGCCCAAGATTCTACAGCTAGTAAGCAGCAGACCTGGGATTCATAGTCAAGTATGAGTATACTCTTAAAAAAAAAAAAAAAAGCTTTTTGAGATGATATTTACATATTACAAAATTCACCAATTTTAGGCTGGGCACGGCGGCTCACTCATGTAATCCCAGCACTTTGGGAGGCTGAGGAGGGTGGATCATCTGAGATCAAGAGTTTGAGACCAGCTTGACCAACATGTTGAAACCCCGTCTCTACCAAAACACTAAAGAAATTATCCGGGTGTGAGGCGCACGCCTGTAATCCCAGCTTCTCGGAAGGTTGAGGCAGGAGAATTGCTTGAACCCGGGAGGCAGAGGTTGCAGTGAGCCGAGATCGAGCCATTGCACTCCAGCCTGGGCAACAGAGCGAGACTCCGTCTCAAAAAAAAAAAAAAGAACCAGTGTCGTGGCTCAGGCCTGTAATCCCAACACTTTGGGAGGCCCAGGAGGGCGGATCACCTGAGGTTGGGAGTTCCAGACCAGCTTGACCGACGTGGAGAAACCCCGTCTCTACTAAAAGTACAAAATTAGCCGGGCGTGGTGGCACATGCCTGTAATCCCAGCTACTTGGGAAGTGAGGCAGGAGAATCACTTGAACCTGGGAGTCAGAGTTGCCATGAGCCGAGATCCCGCCATTGCACTCTAGCCTGGGCAACAAGAGCGAAACTCAAAGAAAAAAAAAAAAAAGCATCCAAAGTTCGCTGTATTTTTTTTAAAGAAGCAGATCCAAGAAAACCCCGATGGGCGGGCGCGGTGGCTCACGCCTGTAATCCCAGCAGTTTGGGAGGCCGAGGCAGGCGGATCACGAGGTCAGGAGATCGAGACCGTCGTGGCTAACACAGTGAAACCCCGTCTCTACTAAAAAATACCAAAAATTAGCCGAGCGTGGTGGCGGGCGCCTGTAGTCCCAGCTACTCGGGAGGCTGAGGCAGGAGAATGGTGTGAACCTGGGAGGCGGAGCTTGGAGTGAGCCGAGATCGCGCCACTGCACTCCAGCCTGGGCGAGAGCGAGACTCCGTCTCAAAAAAAAAAAAACAAAAACCAAAAACCAAACCAAAACAAAACAAAACAAAATTACTGATCAATCGGTATTTTCAAATTTTTGAGACATTCTTAAACCACTTTTCCTCATGTTAAAAAGCAGTTGAGGCCGGGCTAGGTGACTCACGCCTGTAATCGCAGCACTTTGGGAGGCCGAGGCGGGTAGATCACGAGGTCAGGAGTTAAAGACCAGCATGGCCAAGATGGTGAAACCCTGTCTCTGCTAAAAATACACAAATTAGCCGGGAGTGGTCGGGAGTGGTGGCCAGCGCCTGTAATCCCAGCTACTTGGGAGGCTGAGGCAGAGGATTGTTTGAACCCGGGAGGGGGAGGTTGCAGTGAGCCGAGATCGCGCCACTGCACTCCAGCCTGGGCGACAGAGCTAGACTCTGTATGAATATATATATATAGATACTATAAAATTCAACAATTTTAGGCTGGACGCGGTGGCTCACGCCTGTAATCCATCCCAACACTTTAGGAGGCCCAGGCAGGCGGATCACCTATGGTTGGGAGTTTGAGACCAGCCTGACCAACATGGAGAAACCCTGTCTCTACTAAAAATACAAAATTAGTCGGGCTTGGTGGCGCATGCCTGCAATACCAGCTGCTCGGGAGACTGAGGCAGGAGAATCACTTGAACCCGGGAGGCGGAGGTTGCCGTGAGCCGAGATCCCGCCATTGCACTCTAGCCTGGGCAACAAGAGCGAAATTCCGTCTCAAAAAAAAAAAAAAAGCGTCCGAAGTTCGCTGTATTTTTTTTTAAAAGCAGATCCAAGAAAACCCCGATTACTGATCAATTGGTATTTTCAAATTTAAAATTTTTTTTTTTTTTTTTTTTGAGACGGAGTCTCGCTCTGTCACCCAGGCACCCAGGCTGGAGTGCAGTGGCGCGATCTCGGCTCACTGCAAGCTCCGCCTCCCGGGTTCACGCCATTCTCCTACCTCAGCCTCTCCTAGTAGCTGGGACTACAGGCGCCCGCCACCACGCCTGGCTAATTTTTTGTATTTTTAGTAGAGACGGGGTTTCACCGTGGTCTCGATCTCCTGACCTCGTGATCCACCCGCCTCGGCCTCCCAAAGTACTGGGATTACAAGCGTGAGCCACCGCGCCCGGCCTCAAATTTAAATATTTTTGAGACATTCTTAAACTACTTTTCGTCGTGTTAAGAAGTTGAGGCCGAGCTCGGTGACTCACGCTTGTAATCGCAGCACTTTGGGAGGCCAAGGCGGGTGGATCATGAGGTCAGGAGTTAAAGACCAGCCTGGCCAAAATGGTGAAACCCCATCTCTACTAAAAATACAAAAATTAGCCAGGCGTGGTGGCGGGCCCCTGTAATCCCAGCTACTTGGGAGGCTGAGGCAGAGAATTGCTTGAACCCGGGAGGCGGATCTTGCACTGAACCAAGATCACGCCACTGCACTACAGCCTGGGCGAGAGAGCAAGACTCCGTATGGAAAAAATAAAAAAATATATATATAATTAAATAAAATAAAAACAGTTTTATTTCGATTAAATTTACATAGTATAAAATTCACCAATTTTAGGCCGGACGCGGTGGCTCACGCCTGTAATCACAACACTTTGGGAGGCCCAGGCGGGTGGATCACCTAAGGTTGGGAGTTTGAGACCAGCCTGACCAACATGGAGAAACCCCATCTCTACTAAAAATACAAAATTAGCTGGACGTGGTGGCACATACCTGCAATCCCAGCTACTCCAGAGGCTGAGGCAGGACAATCACTTGAACCCGGGAGGCGGAGGTTGCTGTGAGCCGAGATCCCACTATTGCACTCCAGCCTGGGCAACGAGAGCAAAACTCCATCTCAAAAAAAAAAAAAAAAAAAAAAGCGTCCGAAGTTCCCTGTATCTTTTTTTTTTTAAAGAAGCAGACCCAAGAAAACCCCGATTACTGATCAATTGGTATTTTCAAATTTAAAGATTTTTGAGACATTCTTAAACCACTTTCATCGTGTTAAAAAGCAGTTGAGGCTAGGCTTGGTGACTCACGCCTGTAATCGTAGCACTTTGGGAGGCCGAGGCGGGTGGATCACGAGGTCAGGAGTTAAAGAGCAGCCTAGCCAAGATGGTGAAACCCCGTCTCTACTAAAAATACAAAAATTAGCCAGGCATGGTGGCGAGCGCCTGTAATCCCAGCTACTCGGGAGGCTGAAGCAGGAGAATTGCCTGAACCTGGGAGGCGGAGGTTGCAGTGAGCCGTGATCGTGCCACTGCACTCCAGCCTGGGCAACAGAGTGAGACTCCGTCTCAAAAAAAAAAAAAAAAAGCAGTTGAGTGATTTTTTTTGTTTGTTTATCGCCATGCATTTCTGTACAAATTTTATCATAAAGTGCTATTTCTTTTGTTTGCAATAAATTTATTTCCATAAACACTTATTAGACAACTATTATGCAAAAGTATAGTAAGAAGTGAAAGGATAATATGAAAGCCACAATGAAGAATACTGAGAAGCCAAGCTCACTCACTTATAAGTACTCATCAAGGTTGATTATTTAGGAAATAAGTATTATAAATGAAAAAACGAGGAAAATTAGGGAAAGTGAGGCACAATATTCGAAGTGAAGAAAGGAATTCATTAAGGTGATAATTGCTACCTCTCTTTTTTTTTTTTTTTCTCGACTTTTAAGTTCAGGGGTGCATGCGCAGGATGTGCAGGTTTGTTACACAGGTAAACTGTGTGCCATGGTGGTTTGCTGCGCAGATCATCCCATCACCTATGTATTAAGCCCAGCATCCATTAGCTGTTCTTCCTGATGCTCTCCCTCCTCCCACCCCCAACCCTCGGACAGCCCCCAGTGTGTGTTGTTCCCCCGCATGTGTCCATGTGTTCTCACCATTCAGCTCCCACTTATAAGTGGTAACACGCAGTATTTGGTTTTCTGTTCCTGCGTTAGTTTGCTGAGAATAATGGCTTTCGGCTCCATCCATGTCCCTGCAAAGGATATGATGTTGTTCCTTTTTTATGGCTGCATGGTATTCCATGGTGTGTATGTACCACATTTTGTTTATCCAGTCTATCATTAATGGGCATTGTGCGTGTATCTTTATAATAGAATGATTTATATTTTGGAGGGTATATACCCAGTAATGAGATTACTTGGTCTAATGGTATTTCAGCCTCTATGGCTTTGAGGAATTGCCACTCTGTTTTCTACAATGGTTGAACTAATTTACACCCCCACGAGTAGTGTAAGAGCGTTCCTTTTTCTCCACAACCTCGCCAGCATCTGTTGTTTTTTGACTTTTTCTTTCCTTTTTTTTTTTTGTGACTGAGTCTCGCTCCGTCACCAGGCTGGAGTGCAGTGGCACCATCTTGGCTCACTGCAACCTCCACCTCCCGGGTTCAAGTGATTCTCCTGCCTCAGCCTCCCAAGTAGCTGGGACTACAGGCACGGGCCACCATGCCCAGCTAATTTTTGTATTTTTAGTAGAGACGGGTTTCACCATGTTGGCCAGGATGGTCTCCATCTCTTGACCTCGTGATCCGCCCACCTTGGCCTCCCAAAGTGCTGCGATTATAGGCATAAGCCACCACGCTCAGCTTTTTTTTGACTTTTTAATAATCACCATTCCGACTGGTGTGAGGTGGTATCTCACTGTGGTTGTGATTTACATTTCTCAAATGATCAGTGATGTTCAGCTTTTTTCCGTATGTTTGTTGGCCGCATGTATGTCTTCTTTTGAGAAGTGTCTGTTCATGTTCCTTGCCCACTTTTTAATGGGGTTGTTTGTTTTTTATAAACAGCTATTTCACACCAGAAAAAAAATATAAGGAGAGGTGAATAAATAAGAATTTATGTTTTCTGGGCCGGGTACAGTGGCTCACGCTGTAATCCCAGCACTTTGGGAGGCCGAGGCTGGCTGATCACTTGAGGTCAGGAGTTTGAGACCAGGCTGGCCAACATGGCAAAATCCCATCTCTATTAAAAAATACAAAAATTACCTGGGCGTGGTGGCACGTGCCTGTAATCCCAGCTACTCAGGAGGCTGAAGCAGGAGAATCACTTGAACCTGCGAGGCAGAGGTTGCAGTGAGCTGAGATTGTACCACTGCACTCTAGCCTGGGGAACACAGCGAGACTCCGTCTCAAAAAAAAAAAAAAGAATGTAGGTTATCTGTGTGTTCATTGAATACTTAAGTAAAATTTAAATGAACATGTGCTTTATATCACATAAATTTTAGGTACAACAATTTACCTAAAATAGGAAGTTATGTTTCAGTAACTGCATGCATTAGTTAAGTGATGGTGAAAACTGGAGGTATTCCCTGGAATCTTACATTTTTTTTTTTTTGAGACAGAGTCTTGCTCTGTTGCCCAGGCTGGAGTGCAGTGGCACAATCTCAGCTCACTGCAACCTCTGCCTCCTGGGTTCAAGCAATTCACGTGCCTCAGCCTCCCAAGTAGCTAGGATTACAGATGTGTGCCACCAGGCCCAGCTAATTTTTTATTTTTATTTTTAGTAGAGACAAGGTTTCACCTTGTTAGCCAGGCTGGTCTCGAACTCCTGACCTCAAGTGATCTGCCTGCCTCGGCCTCGCAAAATGCTGGGATTACAGGCGTGCACCACCGTGCCCGGCCTTAATCTTACATTCTTTTTTTTTTTTCTTGAAATGGAGTCTTGCTTTGTCCCCCAGGCTGGAGTGCAATGGTGCCATCTCGGCTCACTGCAACCTCCGCCTCCAGGGTTCAAGCGATTCTCCTGCCTCAGCCTCCCGGGTAGCTGGGACTACAGGCGCATGCCACCATGCCCAGCTAAATTTTTGTATTTTTAGTAGAGATGGGGTTTCACTGTATTAGCCAGGATGGTCTCGATCTCCTGACCTCGTGATCCACCCGCCTCAGCCTCCCAAAGTGCTGGGATTACAGGCGTGAGCTACCGCGCCTGGCCCCATTCTAAATATACCAGCCAATTACAAAAACCCATTGAGGTGATTAAAATGCTGGGGAATTATATAGTGGCAATGATTGCACATCTTTGTAAATATGCTAAAAACCAGCGAATTGTACAGTTTAACCGGGTGAATCTTAGGACATGTGAATTTTATCTATATAATAAAAAAATCCTTGCCGGGCGCGGTGGCTCACGCTTGTAATCCCAGCACTTTGGGAGGCCGAGGCGGGCGGATCACGAGGTCAGGAGATCGAGGCCACGGTAAAACCCCGTCTCTACTAAAAATACAAAAAATTAGCCGGGCATGGTGGCGGGCGCCTGTAGTCCCAGCTACTCGGAGAGGCTGAGGCAGGAGAATGGCGTGAACCCGGGAGGCAGAGCTTGCAGTGAGCCGAGATTGCGCCACTGCACTCCAGCCTGGGCGACAGAGCGAGACTCCGTCTCCAAAAAAAAAAAAAAAAAATCCGGTGAGACCACGCCAGTGCACTCCAGGCTGGGTGACAGAGTGAGACCCTGTCTCAGAGAAAAAAAAAAAATCTAGGCCAGGCGTGGTGGCTCATGACCGTAATCCTAGCAATTTGGGAAGCCAAAGCTGGAGGATCGCTTGAGCCCAGGAGTTCCAGACCAGCCTGCGCAACATAGGGAGACCCCCATCTCTACAAAAAATACAAAGATCAGCTGGGCACAGTGGCTCACACCTGTAGTCCCAGCTACTAGGGAGACTGAGGTGGAAGGATTGCTTGAGCCCAGGTGGTTGAGGCTGCACTGAGCCGTGATCAAGCCACTGCACTCCAGCCTGGGCAACAGAGGAGACCCTGTCTCAAAAATAAAAATGAATAATAAATAATAAAATCCAGCCGGGTGCGATGGCTCACGCCTGTAATCCTAGCACTTTGGGAGGCTGAGGCAGGCGGATTGCCTGAGCTCAGGAGTTCGAGACGAGTCTGGGCCACACGGTGAAACCCCGTCTCTACTAAAATACAAAAGAAATTAGCCGGGCGTGGCGGTGTGCGCCTGTAGTCCCAGCTACTCGGGAGGATAAGGCAGGAGAATTGCTTGAACCCGGGAGGCAGAGGTTGCAGTGAGCCGAGATCGCGCCCCTGCACTCCAGCCTGGGGGAGAGAGCGAGACTCCGTCTCTACAAAAATAATAATAATAATAATAATAATAATAATAATAATAATAATAATAATAAAATCCATTGTCAATAGGCAGAATAATAATATGCTTCATCGTCAGAAACATTTATTAGAAGTAGAAAAGTCATAGGAAATAAAATGTTTATTAATTAAAAAAATTGTTAACAATTATTGGCACCACCGGAACAAGTATTAACTTTATTTAATTCTCACAAAATCAGCCGGGCGCGGTGGCTCACGCCTGTAATCCCAGCACTTTGGGAGGCCGAGGCGGGCGGATCACGAGGTCAGGAGATCGAGACCATCCTGGCTAACACGGTGAAACCCCGTCTCTACTAAAAATACAAAAAATTAGCCGGGCGAGGTAGCAGGCGCCTGTAGTCCCAGCTACAAGGGAGGCTGAGGCAGGAGAACGGCGTGAACCCCTGGGGGCGGAGCCTGCAGTGAGCCGAGATCGCGCCACTGCACTCCAGCCTGGGTGAAAGAGCGAGACTCCGTCTCAAAAAAAAAAAAAAAAAAAATTCTCACAAAATCCAATGACGTAGATACTCTTATTCCCATTTTACAGGTGAGAAAGCAGTCCTAGAAAGGTTGAATACGCTTGTAATCCCAGCACTTTGGGAGGCCGAGGCGGGCGGATCACGAGGTCAGGAGATCGAGACCACGGTGAAACCCCGTCTCTACTAAAAATACAAAAAATTAGCCGGGCGTGGTGGCGGGCGCCTGTAGTCCCAGCTATTCAGGAGGCTGAGGCAGGAGAATGGTGTGAACCCGGGAGGCGGAGCTTGCAGTGAGCCGAGATTGCGCCACTGCACTCCAGCCTGGGCGACAGAGCGAGACTCCGTCTCAAAAAAAAAAAAAAAAAAAGAAAGGTTGAATAACATGCCCAAGATTCTACAGCTAGTAAGTAGCAGAGGTGGGATTTGTAGTCAAGTGTGAGTATACTTTTTTTTGTTTTTTTAAAAAAAGGTTTATTTGGCCGGGCGCGGTGGCTCAAGCCTGTAATCCCAGCACTTTGGGAGGCCGAGGCGGGCGGATCACGAGGTCAGGAGATCGAGACCATCCTGGCTAACACGGTGAAACCCTGTCTCTACTAAAAATACAAAAAATTAGCCGGGCGTGTTGGCGGGCGCCTGTAGTCCCAGCTCCTCGGGAGGCTGAGGCAGGAGAATGGCCTGAACCCGGGAGGCGGAGCTTGCAGTGAGCCGAGATCGCGCCACTGCACTCCAGCCTGGGTGACACAGCAAGACTCCGTCTCAAAAAAAAAAAAAAAGGGTTTATTTATATTAAATTTACATACTATAAAATTCACCAATTTTAGGCCAGGCGGAGTGGCTCACTCCTGTAATCCCAGCACTCTGGAAGGCCGAGGTGAGTGCATCACTTAAGGTCAGGAGTTGGAGACCAGCCTGGCCAATATGGTGAAACCTTGTCTCTACTAAAAATACAAAATTTATCCAGGCCAAGTGGCGTGGGAGTGTAATCCCAGCTACTTGGGAGGCTGAGGCAGGAGAATCGCTTGAACCTGGGAGGTGGAGGTTGTAGTGAGCTGAGATCGTGCCACTGCACTCCAGCCTGGGCAACAGAGTGAGACTGAGTCTCAAAACATAAATAAAATAAAATTCACCAATTTTAAATACACAATTCCATGATTTTTAGTGAGTTTACAGAGTTGTGCAACCATCGCAACAATCCAGATTTGGAACATTTCCATCACCCCAAATAAATCCTTTGCATCTATGTTCATTCAATCCCTGTTTCCATCTCCAGTCCCAGGCAATTACTAATGGACTTTCTTTCTCTAAAGATTTGCCTTTTCTAGACATTTCTTTTAAATGGAATCATATAATATGTAGTCTTTTGTGTCTGACTTATTTCATTTAGCATAATGATTTTAAGGTTCATCCATGTTATAGCATGTATGAATATGATGTTGAATAAAATTTCATATCACATTTTATTGATCCATTCACGAGTTGAATAGATAATTTGGATTGTTTTCACTTTTTGGCTATTGTGAATAATTCTGCGAATGAAAATTTGTGTACAAGTCTTTATGACAACACATTGTCATTTCTCTTGGTAAATATCTAGTTGTACAATTGCTGAGTCCTATGGTAAATCTAGGTTTAATAGTTTGAGAAACAGGCCGGGAGCAATGGCTCACCCGTGTAATCCCAGCACTTTGGGAGGCCAAGGCAGGTGGATCACCGGAGGTCAGGAGTTCAAGACCAGCCTGTCCAACGTGGTGAAACCCTGTCTCTACTAAAAATGCAAAAATTAGCTAGGTGTGGTGGTGGGCGTCTGTAGTCCCAGCTACTCGGGAGGCTGAGGCAGAAGAATCGCTTGAACCCCGGAGGCAGAGGTTGCAGTGAGACAAGATTGCACCATTGCATTCCTGCCTAGGAGACAGAGTGAGACTCCGTCTCAAAAAAAAAAAAAGTTTAAGAAACATTTCAATTGTTTCCCAAAATGGCTGTATCGTTTTACATTCCCACCAGCAGTATATGAAGAAGGCTCCAGTTTCTCCACATCCTCATCCACCCTTGTCTTTTGTTTTGTTTTGTTTTGTTTTTGAGACGGAGTCTGGCTCTGTTGCCCAGGCTGGAGTGCAGTGGTGCAATCTCAGCATACTCCAACCTCCATCTCCCGGGTTCATGCGATTCTCCTGCCTCCCGAGTAGCTGGGATTACAGGCAGGCGCCCGCCGCCATGCCTGGCTAATTTTTTGTGTTTTTTAGTGGAGACGGGGTTTCACCATGTTAGCCAGGATGGTCTCGATCTCCTGACCTAGTGATCCGCCCGCCTCAGCCTCCCAAAGTGCTAGGATTACAGGCGTGAGCCACTGCGCCCAGCTTTTTTTTATTTTGTAAAGGAAAGATGGGGTCTTGCCGTGTTGCCCCAGCTGGTCTCAAAATCCTGGCCTCAAGCAGTCCTCCTGCCTTGGCCTCCCACAGTGCTGAGATTATAGGCATGAGCCACCATGCCAGTTCGGTGTGGTTTCAATTTGCATTTCTTTTTTTTTTTTTTTTTTTTTTTTTTTGAGACGGAGTCTTGCTCTGTCTCCCAGGCGGGAGTGCAATGGCGCGATCTCGGCTCACTGCAAGCTCCGCCTCCTGGGTTCATGCCATTCTCCTGCCTCAGCCTCCCGAGTAGCTGGGACTACAGGCGCCTGCCAACACGTCCGGCTAATTTTTTGTATTTTTAGTAGAGATGGGGTTTCACTGTGCTAGCCAGGATGGTCTCGATCTCCTGACCTCGTGATCCGCCCGCCTCGGCCTCCCAAAGTGCTGGGATTACAGGCTTGAGCCACCGCGCCCGGCCAATTTGCATTTCTTTAATGACTAATGGATGTTCAGCATCTTTTCATGTACTCATTAAGCCATTCATATCTCTTCTTTGGTAGAATGGCTATTCAAATATTTTGCCTACTTTTATTTTTATTTTTTTTTTTTAGAGAAAGGGACTTGCCCTGTCATCCAGGCTGGAATGCAGCAGCAATCATAGTTCACTGCAGCCTTGAACTCTTGGGCTCAAATGATCCTCCTACTTCAGCCTCACAAGTAGCTGGGAGTTCTGTCATCCAGGCTGGAGTGCAGTGGTGCAATCATAGCTCACTGCAGCTTGAACTCCTGGGCTCAAAAGATCCTCCTGCTTCAGCCTCACAAGTAGCTGGGAGTACAGAGGCATGCCACCATGCCCAGGCAATTTTGGATTTTTTTTTTAGAGATGGGATCTTGCTGTATTGCCCAGGCTAGTTCCCTTTTTATTTTCTTTCTTTCTTTTTTGTTTTTTGGAGACAGAGTTTTGCTCTGTCACCCAGGCTGGAGTGCAGTGGCATAATCATGGCTCACTGCAGCCTCAACCTCCTAGGCTCAAGTGATCCTCCTACCTCAGCCTCTCAAGTAGGGATCTCAACTGGGATCACAGGCGTGTGCTGCCAGGCCTGGCTAATTTTTAAATTTTTTGTAGAGACAAAGTCTCAGTATGTTGCCCAGGCTGGTCTCAAACTCCTGGGCTCAAGTGATCCACCCGCCTCAGCCTCCCAAAGTGCTGGGATTACAGGTGTGAGCTACTGCACCCAGCTGGGTGCCCATTTCTTTTGAAAAATTTAAATATTTTTTGAAATAGAAACAGGGTCTCACTATGTTGCCCGGGCTGGTCCTGAACTCTGGAGCTCAAGCAGTCCTCCCACTTTGGCCTCCCAAAGTGTTGGGATTACAGGCATGAACCACCACACCAAGCCCATTTTTAAATTGGGTTATTTAGCTCCTTAATATTGGGTTGCAAGAGTTTTTTTTTTTTAATATTCTGGATTTTTTTTAATATTCTGGATACAAGTCCTTTATCAGATATTTGATTTGTAAATGTTTTCTCTCAGTCTGTAGTTTGTCTTTTCATTTTCTTACTGGTGTCTTTGAAGAGTAAAAGTTTTTAACTTTCATGAAGTCAATTTATATATTTATTTTCTTTTTTATGAATCATGCTTTTCGTGTCATATATAAGAATGCTTTGGGCCAGGCGCAGTGGTTCACACCTGTAATCCCAGCACTTCGGGAGGCCGAGGCGGGCAGATCACAAGGTCAGGAGTTTGAGACCAGCCTGGCCAACATAGTGAAACCCAGTCTCTATTAAAAATACAAAAAATTAGCCAGGCATGGTGGCAGGCGCCTGTAATGCCAGCTACTCGAGAAGCCGAGGCAGGAGAATCTCTTGAACCTGGGAGGCAGAGGTTGCAGTGAGCTGAGATTGCGCCACTGTACTCCAGCCTGGATGACAGTGCGAGACTCCATCTCAAAAAAAAAAAAAAAAAAAAAAAAAAGAACACTTTGCCTAACCCGAGGTCACAAAGATTTACTTTTATATTTTCTTCTTAAAGGTTTGTAGTTTTAGCTCTTACATTTAGGTATGTGATCCATTTTGACTTAATTTTTGTGTATGGTTTGAGGTGATTTTTTTTTTTTTTTGAGATGGAGCCTGGCTCCGTTGCCCAGGCTGCAGTGCAGTGGCACGACCTCAGCTCACTGCAACCTCCACCTCCCGGGTTCAAACGATTCTCCTACCTCAGCCTCCTGAGTAGCTGGGATTACAGATGTGCATCATCACGCCCAGCTAATTTTTGTATTTTTTTTAGTAGAGACAGGGTTTCATCATGTTGGCCAGGCTGGTCTGGAACTCCCCACCTCAGGTGATCCGCCCACTTTGGCCTCCCAAAGTGCCAAGATTACAGGTGTGAGCCGCTGCACCCGGCCGAGGTGAAGGTTTAAGTCTATCTTTCTTTTTTTTTTTTTTTTGAGACGGAGTCTCGCTCTATCACCCAGGCTGGAGTGCAGTGGCGCGATCTCGGCTCACTGCAAGCTCCGCCTCCCGGGTTCACGCCATTCTCCTGCCTCAGCCTTTCCGAGTAGCTGGGACTACAGGCGCCCGCCACCACGCCCGGTTAATTTTTTGTATTTTTAGTAGAGACGGGGTTTCACCGTGGTCTCGATCTCCTGACCTCGGGATCCGCCCGCCTCGGCCTCCCAAAGTGCTGGGATTACAGGCGTGAGCCACCGCGCCCGGCAAGTCTGTCTTTCTTTTTGCCTGTGGATATCCAGTTGTCCCAGCACTATTTGTTGAAAAGACTACCCTTTCCCTATTGAATTGTTTTAGCACCTTTGTCAAAAATAAATGGACCATTAAAAAAAGAGTTTAGTGGCCGGGCGCGGTGGCTCACGCCTGTAATCCCAGCACTTTGAGAGGCGGAGGCGGGCGGATCACAAGGTCAGGAGATGGAGACCAGCCTGGCTAACACGGTGAAACCCTGTCTGTACTAAAAATACAAAAAAAATTAGCCGGGCGTGGTGGTGGACGCCTGTAGTCCCAGCTACTCGGGAGGCTGAAGCAGGAGAATCGCTTGAACCTGGGAGGCCGAGGTTGCAGTGAGCCGAGATCGCACCGCTGCACTCCAGCCTGGCCACAGAGCAAGACTCCGTCTCAAAAAAAAAAAATAATAATAATAATAAAAGAGTTTATTTCGCCTGACGCGGTGGCTCACACCTGTAATCCCAGCACTTTGGGAGGCTGAGGTGGGCGGATCATGAGGTCAGGAGATCAAGACCATCCTGGCTAACATGGTGAAACCCTGTCTCTACTAAAAATACAAAAAATTAGCCGGGCGTGGTGGCGGGCGCCTGTAGTCCCAGGTACTCGGGAGGCTGAGGCAGGAGAATCGTGTGAACCCGGGAGGTGGAGCTTGCAGTGAGCTGAGATCAGGCCACTGCACTCCAGCCTGGGTGACAGAGCAAGACTTCGTCTCAAAAAAAAAAAAAAAAAAAAAGTTTATTTCTGGACTGTCAATTCTGTTCCATTGATCTATAAGTCTATCTTTATACCAGTATCACACTGTTTTGATTTTTGTAATTTTATACCACATTTTGAAATTGGGAAGTAGTCCTTTAACCATGTTCTTTTTCAAAATTATTTGGCTATTTTTGGGGCCTTTGCATTTCCATATCTATTTTAGGATCAGCTTGTGAATTTCTATAAAAAAGCCTGCTGGAGGCAGTTGGGACAAAACTATAGAGCCCAGGGGCAGTCCCTGAATGACCAGGCCAGTGTTGCCCCTGGTGTCACTAAGTGGTCCCCTGCTGGTTTGTTGGGAGTGAAGGGAATCCAGGCTGGCAGAGCTGGAGCCAGTTGGGGAGCAGGGTTCTGGGAGCTCTGCAAAATCAGTAGCAAGTGCTGGGAAAGGTGCATGCCGGAGACACTCAGAGCTCTGAAGACTTGCTTGAGGCTAGCCCAGTGAAGAAAAACCCAGAGATTCATGTTTCAGAGCTCCCAAGACTTGCTTGAGGCTAGCCCAGTGAAGAAAAACCCAGAGACTCATGTTTCCAGAGGTCAGTCTGTCAGGCAGGAAGGACCCAGGATTTGAACCCAGCTTCAGTCTGCAGGCTCTGAGGCTGCCCAGGCCGGGAAAGTCCAAGGATGGGTCCTGGTGGTGCTCCACTTCCAGTTCTTTAAAGAATGCTGCTTTTTATTCTCTTAACCCCTTCAAGTGGGTGCAGACTTCTCATTAGCAGCTGGAAGACATTCTTCCCACACTTTACCCTTCCTGGCCCAAGAGACCATCCAGAAGGCAGTAGGACCTGGTTTTTCAGGTACTGGGAACAAGGGTCTCACTGCTTGGACTCTGCTTAGAGTAGGGACGGTAAATATCCTGCCTGCATGGCTTTACCCCCCTGCTAATCCCAAAGCAGGTATGTTCTGGTTGTCACAGAGTTTCATTGAGCCCAGCTGCAGCCACGTGGCCATCTGGAGCTGGTGCTGTAGGTGACCATCTGGTACATTGAGGGGACCAGTTTGCCCCCTCCACTCTATAAGCTGTCATCTTGGGAGACAGGGAAGAGAAGGTGGTGGGCCAGTCCTGTGTCCTCCTCCACTTCCCATGCCCCTACGTTACCCATCTGTGTCTCCTCTGCAAAAGGAGAGGAAGAGGCATTAAGGGATGAAGGGTGATTATGTATTACTTATCCATTTCTAAATAAACATTTGTTATTCCAAAAAAAAAAAAGAAAAAAGCCTGCTGGATTTTCTTTTATTGTGGTAAAAATTTACCATCATAACCATTTTTAATTGTACGTAGTGTTAGTTTTTTGTTTGTTTTTGTTTTTGACGGAGTTTATCTCTGTCGTCCAGGCTGGAGTGCAGTGGCATGATCTCACTGCAACCTCTGCTTCCCAGGTTCAAGCGATTCTCCTGCCTCAGCCTCCCGAGTAGCTGGGATTACAGGCATCTGGCACCATGCCCAGCTAATTTTTGTATTTTTAGTAGAGATGGGGTTTCACTGTGTTGGCCAGGCTGGTGTCAAACTCCTGACCTCGTGATCCGCCTGCCTCAGCCTCCCAAAGTGCTGGGATTACAAGTGTGAGTCATAGCGCCTGGCCAGTAGTGTTAGTTATATGTGCATTGTTGTGCAACCGATCTCTAGAACCTTTTCATCTTGCAAAACTGAAACCCTGTACCCATTTAATTTTTAAGACAGGGTCACGCTATGTTCCCCTCAGTCTGGCCTTGAACTCCAGGGTTTAACGGATCCTCCTGCCTTAGCCTTCTGAGTAGCTGGGACTACAGGCATGTGCCATCACACCCAATTAAGTTTTACCCTGCTCTCCTGCTGGGTGGTTTTGTTTTTTTTGTTTTTTTTGTTTTTTTTTTTGAGACGGAGTCTTGCTCTGTCCCCCAGGCTGGAGTGCAGTGGCGCGATCTCGGCTCACTGCAAGCTCCGCCTCCCGGGGTTCACGCCATTCTCCTGCCTCAGCCTCCCGAGTAGCTGGGACTACAGGCGCCCGCCAACACGCCCTGCTAATTTTTTGTATTTTTAGTAGAGACGGGGTTTCACCGTGTTAGCCAGGATGGTCTCGATCTCCTGACCTCGTGATCCGCCCGCCTCGGCCTCCCAAAGTGCTGGGATTACAGGCTTGAGCCACCGCGCCCGGCCGGTTTTTTTTTTGTTGTTGTTGTTGTTGTTTGTTTGTTTGTTTTGAGACGGAGTCTCGCTCTGTCGCCCAGGCTGGAGTGAAGTGGTGCGACCTCGGCTCACTGCAAGCTCCGCCTCCCGTGTTCACGCCATTCTGCTGCCTCAGCCTCCCAAGTAGCTGGGACTACAGGTGCCCGCCACCATGCCTGGCTAATTTTTTGTATTTTTAGTAGAGACGGGGTTTCACCATGTTAGCCAGATGGTCTTGATCTCCTGACCTCATGATCCGCCCGCCTCGGCCTCCCAAAGTGTTGGGATTACAGGCATGAGCCACCGTGCCTGGCCATCCTGCCCGGCCATCCTGCTGGATTTTTAATAGGAATTGTTTTGAATCTGTAGATCAATTGGGAATAACCATCATCTTGACAATATTGACATCTCTGGCCGGGCGCGGTGGCTCATGCCTGTAATCCTAGCACTTTGGGAGGCCCGAGGCGGGTGGATCACGAGGTCAGGAGATCGAGGCCATCCTGGCTAACACGGTGAAACTCCGTCTCTACTAAAAATACAAAAAATTAGCGAGGCGTCGTGGTGGGCGCCTGTAGTCCCAGCTACTCCGGAGGCTGAGGCAGGAGAATAGCGTGAACCCGGGAGGCAGAGCTTACAGTGAGCCGAGATCGTGCCACTGCACTCCAGCCTGGGCAACAGAGCGAGACCCCATCTCAAAAAAAAAAAAAAAAAACCCTCCAATCCCAGAGGGCTATCCTGCCTCACCTATGCTTAACATTCTCACCTCCCTCACCAAGACAGTGCTGCCTCTTCTAACAAGTCCCTAAGACAGCATGAAATTCACCCCTCCTTTTGTCCAGGCCTGTGCCCAGACGTCTATGTGTGAAACTATACCCCTGCTTTCTCTTCCACTACCCACACACAAAGCTGAGGAGGCCAGAATTGACTTACCTAAAGTCCGTCTCTGCCCTGTATCTAGAAAGAAATTCTGTCAGGCCGGGCGCGGTGGCTCACGCCTGTAATCCCAGCACTTTCGGAGGCCGAGGCGGGCGGATCACGAGGTCAGGAGATCGAGACCATCCTGGCTAACACGGTGAAACCCCGTCTCTACTAAAAATACAAAAAATTAGCCGGGCGAGGTGGCGGGCGCCTGTAGTCCCAGCTACTCGGGAGGCTGAGGCAGGAGAATGGCGTGAACCCCTGGGAGGCGGAGCCTGCAGTGAGCCGAGATCGCGCCACTGCACTCCAGCCTGGGCGACAGAGTGAGACACCATCTCAAAAAAAAAAAAAAAAAAAGAAATTCTGTCTTAGAGATAGTTTTGCGATCACTAGGTTTTTATTTATTTTTTTGTTTTGTTTTGTTTTTTGAGACAGAGTCACACTCTGTCACCCAGGCTGGAGTACAGTGGTGCAATCACGGCTCACTGCAGCCTTGACCTCCCGGGCTCAAGCGATCCTCCCACTTCAGCCTGGGTAGCTGGAACCACAAGTTCACAGCACCACGCTGGGCTAATTTTTGTATTTCTTGTAGAGATGGGGTCTCCCTATGTTGCCAGGCTCGTCTCAAACTCCTAGGCTCAAGCCATTCGCCCCCCTTGGCCTCCCAAAGTGCTAGGATTACAAGTGTGAGCCACTGCACCCAGCCTGTTTTTTAGTTTTTTTAATTTTAATTTTAATTTTTTTTGAGACGGCGTCTTGCTCTGTCGCCCAGGCTGGAGTGCAATGGCATGATCTCAGCTCACTGCAACCTCTGCCTCCCGTGTTCAAGCGATTCTCCTGCCTCAGCCTCCTGAGTAGCTGGGATTACAGGTGCCCACCACCACGCCTGGCTAATTTTTGTATTTTTAATAGAGACAGGGTTTCACCATGTTGGCCAGGCTGGTCTCGAACTGCTGACCTCATGATCTGCCTGCTTCGGCCTCCCAAAGTTCTGGGATTACAGGCATGAGCCACCGCACCCGGCCATCACTGTGTTTTTTAAGAACTTAGTTTTAGAATCAATAAATAACCTCAGAGCCTACATTCAATCTTGTCTCTATCCTTAACCACAGTCCCCAAACCCTGAAGTTGTGCTGCTGGCAACAATAGTTACTGGAGGCTTTTTTTTCTTTCTTTCTTTTTTCTTTTTCCACTTCTTTCGTCATACAACACCATGTAGCAGCTCTTTATTCCTGCTACTCACCTCAACTCTGGCACTCACACTTAGAATGTGTGCATGTTTGGGTACACATCTACTGAAATGCAGTACTTAAGAATATGTAGCTTGGGCTGGGTGCGGTGGCTCACGCCTATAATCCCAGCACTTTGGGAAGCCAAGGCGGGCGGATCACCTGAGGTCAGGAGTTCGAGACCAGCTTGGCCAACGTGGTGAAACCCTGTCTCTACTAAAAATACAAAAAATAAGCAGGGCGTGGCGGCGGGTGCCTGTAATCCCAGCTACTTGGGAGGCTGAGGCAAGAGAATCGCTTGAACCCAGGAGGCAGAGGTTGCAGTGAGCCGAGACTGCACCATTGCACTCCAGCCTGGGCAACAAGAGCGACACTCCATCTCAAAAAAAACAAACAAAACAAAACAAAAAAACAAATATGTGGCTCGTATCTTGAGGCTTCTAAAGCATAGTGTTATTTTTCATTGGTTCATAAAGAACTTAAAAGTGATTAATTTTGCTGAGTACAGTGGCTCAAGCCTGTATTTTGAGCTACTCAGGAGACTGAGGCAGGAGGATCCCTCGAGCTCAGGAGTTCGAGGCTGCAGTAAGCTATGATCACTATGATCGCACCATTGCACTCCAACCTGGGCTACAGAGGGATACCTCATCTCTTAAAAAAAACACTTATTTTTTAATGATTAATTTTGGGAAAGGGGGTATGTTACTCCTTTTAACATTTTCATTTACTAAGAGGCATTGTCTACGTTGCATTTCAAAGTAAATAGATGTAGTTAAAATTATGACATTCGTTTCATCTTTCATTGATAGTGGATGTTTAGCAATTACAGTACTTTTCTATCTGGCTTAGCATAGCACACTCTTTGTCTTACTCTTATCTCATTGGCTACTCCTTCTCTGTCTCCTTGACAGTCCCGTATCTTCTCCCGGATGACTCCCTCACATTGCTGTGCCTCAAAGCCCAGTCCTCACTGTACACTCAGCCCCTTGATAATCTCATAACTGAAGCTGAAGCATAATGTTATTTTTCATCGGTTCATAAGGAGCACAAAGATGATTACTTTCTTTTTAAGGTTTTCATTTACAAGGGGGCATTGTCTACACCATGTTTCAAGGTAAATATATTCCATTAAAATGGCAATATTCATTGCATCTTTTATTGATAGTGAATGTTTAGCAACTTCCAGTAACTTTCTCTCTAGCTTGTAGCATTCCACACGCTTGTCTGATCTCCTAGAACCAGTTCCCTCTGTTCTCCAGGATGGCTCCCTGGCCCAGGCACACCTCTGGGCCCAGTCCTTGCAGCTTTTCCTTCCTCCCCACTCCCTTCAAAACTGATCCTCCTAAGGTCTTTGAGATGTCAGGAAATGACAATTCCGTCCTTCCAGTTGCTCAGGACGGAAAACCTTGATGTTATCCATGACTCCTCTCTTTTCCTTTATCCCTACCTCCAGGAAATCCTGTTGGCTCTTCCTCCAGAATATTTGCAAAGTCTAAGCACTTCTCACCATCTCCACTGTAGCCTCCATTCCATTCCATTCCGTTATCCGAATAGTCTCCTAACCCATCTCCCTGCTTCTGCCCTAGTCCATCTAAATTCTGTTATTTACATAGCAACCTGAGTGTCAAATCATACTGGTCCTCTTCACAAAACCTTCCAGTGGTTCCCAATTTCTCACAGGCCAAAGACCTTACAGTTGCCTACCAGGTTTTATGCACTCTGGTCCCTAATTTCATTCAAGGCAAGGCTCAAATGATACCTCCTACTTTGATCATCCCAGTTAAAACTGGAACACCCTTCCCCAGCTCTGTTATTTTCCATAGCATTTATCACATTCTGATTTGGGGAATAGACGCCACAGAATTAGTCCAGGCTGACCACCACACAAACAACAAATCTAAAAATAGCAAACTCCACCACCACCTGGATTGGGAGTGGGTTAATACAGAGTCCAGAGTTGCTACAACATATTATCTAAAAGAAACAGGATGTACAAAGAAACAGCAAAGTGTGACCCATACTCAGGAAAATAAGGAGTCAACAGAAAACTACCTCTGAGGGTTCAGTGTTACTGCCATCAGTGCAATTATAGTTTTTTTTGTCCTGCATTTTCACATAAGATTATATTAGAAACAATTTCATAAGTCATTAAAACTTCTATGAAAATAATATATATATTTTTTGAGGCAGAGTCTCCCTCTTTCGCCCAGTCTCCCGGATTCAAGCACTTCTCCTGCTTCAACCTCCCAAGTAGCTGGGATTACAGGCATGCGCCACCACGCCTGGCTAATTTCTTTGTATTTTTAGTAGAGATGGGGTTTCCCACGTTGGCCAGGCGGGTCTCAAACTCCTGACCTCAAGTAATCCACCCACCTCAGCCTCTCAAAGTGCTGGGATTACAGGCGTGAGCCACCACACCCGGCCACATTTACCACATTCTAACAGGCCACATAATTTGCTTATTTATTACCTGACACATGTAATCCGTACAAGGGCTAGAGTTTCCATGTTTTATTCACTGATGGATCCCCAGTGTGTAGAACAAGACTTGGCATGTACTAGGCACTTACAAATACTTATGGAATGAATAAATGAATAGTATAGTAGATTGCAAACCAACAATTTGTGGAATTAAGTAGGAATAAAAATACAACAATGTGAAGATCATTTACTATGTTAATATAATTACATGGTACAGTGGAAAGATCATGGGGTGGCTGGGTGCGGTGGATCACGCCTGTAATCCCAGCACTTTGGGAGGCCGAGGTGGATGGATTACTTGAGGTCAGGAGTTCGAGACCAGCCTGGCCAACATGGGAAAACCCATCTCTACTAAAGTTACAAAATTTAGCCGGGCGTGGTGGTGTTTGCCTGTAGTCCCAGCTACTTGGGAGGCTGAGGCAGGAGAATCACTTGAACCTGGGAGGCAGAGGTTGCAGTGAGCCAATCACGCCACTGCACTCCAGCCTGAACGATAGAGATTCTGTCTCAAAAAAAAAAAAAAAAAAAAAAAGGTAAAAAGAAAAGTGATTACCAAGACAACTACCGCAGACTGGGAATTTCTGAAAAGCCTCAACTTTTCTTTTCTTTTTGAGACAGCGTCTAGTTCCGTTGCTCAGGCTGGAGTGCAGTGATGCAATCTCGATTCACTGCAACCTCTGCCTCCTGGGCTCAAGCTATACTCCTACCTCAGCCTCCTGAGTAGCTGGGACCGCAGGCCTGCGCCACCATGCCAGCTAATTTTTTGTATTTTTAATAGAGATGGAGTTTCACTATGTTCGTCAGGCTGGTTTCCAACTCCTGACCTCTAATGATCTGCCCAACTCGGCCTCCCAAAGTGCTGGAATTACAGGCGTGAGCCACCACGCCCGGCCTCAATTTCTTAAAAAACAAAAACAGGTGGGAGGAGGAGGGTATACAGTATCCTAAATCCTCAGAACCCCTGGGGAGGAACTTCATTCCAACTCCACCAGCACTCCCAGGCCCAAGCCTCTAGCATGCTTCCGACCTCGCTAGCTGCTAAATAGATAGCTATTGAGGAATGTGTATTCTCAAATACTTAGGCTAGAGGGCTAAGAAAAGACAGCTTCCATCTACCTCTGTGGGACTCTACCAGTGTGAAAGGATACTCTGAAGGTATTTAACAACTCCCATTACAGTCCAGAAGTTGGTGGGGAAAGTTAAAATATATTTTCTTTTCTTTTTTTTTGAGACGGAGTTTTTGTTCTGTTGCCTGAGCTGGAGTGCAGTGGCTCACGCTTGTAATCCCAGCACTTTGGGAGGCCGAGGCGGGCAGATCATGAGGTCAGGGGTTTGAGACCAGCCTAGCCAACACAGTGAAACCCCGTCTCCACTAAAAATACAAAAATTAGCTGGGCACAATGGCGAGCGCCTGTAATCGCAGCTACTCGGGAGGCTGAGGCAGGATAATTGCTTGAACCCAGGAGGCAGAGGTTGCAGTGAGCTGACATCCACTGCACTCCAGCCTGAGCGACAGACTCCGTCTCAGAAAAAAAGCAAACAAACAAAAACAAAACAAACAAACAAAAAAAAAAAAACAAGAAAAGTTAGCCGAGCATGGTGGGGCACGCCCGTGGTCCTAGCTATTGGGGAGGCTGAGGTGGAAGGATCGCTTGAGCCCGGGAGGTCAAGGCTGCAGTGAGCTGAGATCATGCCTCTGCCCTCCAGCCTGGCCGACAGTGAGACCGTCTCAAAAAAAAAAAAAAAAAACATAAAAATAAGAAATAAGAGTGAAAGAGGCATCATTGATTGAAGATAACTTGGGGGGGGTTTATATAGTAAACGTATAGATCGATTGAAAGACACAGCCCAGTTTTAGAAACTACATAAATATCCAAAAAAGCACATTTGAAATTCCACATATGAGACCTTGCAACGTCAAAATGAGGGACGGGGAGCATGGTGATCACACAATGGCTTATGACATCACTCACTACATTTATACCTGGTACACAGCGCAGAAACGTTTCAGCTCTTGCTTGAATCAAGAACAGAAGCCTCTCTTTAGACAGGTCAGTGCCACATAGTAATGTAGAGCTTAAAATGTTAGTTAATGTACAAAAATCCAAATTCAGCGTTTAGATGTTCGGGAATAATGCATGAAAATTTAAATATTCAGAAGTGGAATGTATGCATTTTTAAAGTTTATTTTATGATTTAATTTTTAAAAATTTGTTTTAATGTGAAATTCTGGGGTAATTTGTCATGTAGTAATAGAAATACAGCAAGCAGGGATTTTTAAATAACAGAAATATCTTAAAGGAGCTATTGGAAAACATGGAAAAAAGTGTGAACAACTTGGGAATTTCAGTGTCTTACAGTTTTTTTAAAAGCTTGTTATAGTTTAAATTGGAATAAGGAAGCTTATTTCCAAAAGATTGAAGTGATTCTGTTATCTCTCCCACGAAGTAGTCTACTTCAGCAAAACAGTACACCGTGTGCTATTTTGGCCTCTTGGGAAAGATGGCATGTTCAAGTTTGCTAGAAAGAGGTAATGATCGCTTTTAGCGACACCTCTCACGGAAAGTTCATCGAGATATTGGTCTAGAGAGAAAATGGCGACGGGGGGTGGGGGTGGGGGAAGCCGAAATACCTCAGTTTAGGATCTGCTATGGGCAATGGATGCCCTAATTTAAGGTTAATTGTAGAACCACGGGCTTCCAACTGTGTATTTCCGTCATCTACACTTTTCCCAGAAAGAGATGCCATAATAAAATTTACAAAACAGTCCTATAGTCTAGTTTTATATTCTTGCCAAGAAAAGGTAATACTTAAAAAGTACTAGCTAGAATTCTATAGCTGATGTGTTAAAAACGAACAACAAAAAATCACTGCCCTCTGAATGTTCGTTCTTGATTATTTTGACGTAAGTAGAGACAGAACAGCTTTTTTAAATCCGGCATTATCTCCGGGTGGTGCAGACATGCAATTTTTTACGAATTTTCCCACCCCTGGGAAATCGATTTCTGAAACGTGTAATTGTTGTGCAGTAAGCCAAGTGGACAGTGACGCAATAGTCCACTGCAAGTTGCTGTACAAAAATGATGTCATTTGGCGCAGATCTAGTCACTTTTATAACAGGTAGCTATGGAAAAGCTCCCTCCACCTTGTCCCCGATTCCCCCACCCCCACCGTGGCCAAGATGCAAAGACACTTTCCTGGCTTCCTAGCCCTCAACTTGTCGAGGGTGGGCGCACCGCAGTGGCTGGGGGCCCATCGCTCGTGCAGGCGGAGAGAGACCGCTGCGAGGAGACAAGGACAGCTGAGTGTCCTCAGCCCCGACGGCGGCGCCGCCGGGGAAGCTGCGTCGGGCCCAGTCCGAGGCCGCGACGCCCGGTCGCCTGTTTTCCTCGGTGGGAAACCGCTGGCGTGGCGGGCCAGCAGCCGGGACGCGGGGCGCCGCGGGCGCGGGACAGCCTTCCCCGCCCCCTCTTCCCCCCAGTTCCCACACCCGCTCCCGCTCCCGTGGCGCCGGAAGTGACGCGTTTTGGGCTGAAAGATGGCGGCATTGGCGCTAGACCAGGGGGAAGGTAAACACCAGCCAGGCCACGGGCTGGCCCCCTCGGGGCGCCAGCAGGGGCCGAGGAGGGGCCTCCCGGGCCAGCTCCCCGCCCCCAACGGCTTCCCACCCTCCGCCCTCTCTCCCAGCGTGGCGGGCTTCCGCGTCAAGACGACGGCGCACGGGGCCCCCTGCCGGCCAGCCCCGCCTCCCTGGGCGGGCCCCGGGCGGCTCCCGCGGCCCGCAGGGGGCGCGCGGCCCGGAGCGGCCCCCGGCTCGTGGCCCCGCACGCCCCGCCCCTTCCCCGCCCCTTTCCCGCCTTCCTCCACCCCCGGCGTGGGTGATCCCGAGGCTCGGCGCGCTTCGGGGCAGAAGCCCGGAGACGCCGTCCTCGACGCTGCCTCAGCTGGTGCTTCTGTCTCTGCCTGCTGCCCCCCAGCCCTTTCCCCCTCCCGCGGCCCCAGTCGGCCCTCCCGCCGAGCCCCGCCGGGTGCTGCGAGGCCCCCGGCGTTGGCAAGGTCGGTCCGGGCCCCGACGCCGCGCCGCCTCGTGCGGAGCCCGACTGTCTGGTTTCGCGACTCAGCGCTGTCTTCTTTCCCAGGACTTATCCAGAGGGGGCTGCAGGCGAGCACGCTCGTGCCCCGCCGGAGCGACCCGGCTCGTGCCGGGAGCGGCCGCTCGTAGACGTCCGAGGAGCCTGCCGAGTGCCGTCCCGGCGCCCGACCGCCCACCCATCGGCCCGCTGGCCCGGTTCTTCCTGATGCAGACTGCCGTCCACTAAAGGCTGGACAGGACCCCCCGAGGTACGTAGCCGCCCCTGGCCGCCGGCCTGCGGAGCCCGGGCTTCGCCCGCGGCCCCGAGCTAGGCACGAATTCGCCGGCCCTCTCCGCACGGACCCGAGTCAAACATTTGGTAGACGCCGGGACCTCATTTGTCTTCGAGTTTACTTAAATTGTTTGAAATGTAATTTTTTTTTTCCAGACAGAGCGAGGAGGAAAAAGGAAGAAGCATAATTCAGCCATTTTTTGCAGCACACAGCTGCAGGTACCATGATTATTTTTTGCCTAACCCGTTCCTTCCCTTTAACAATTCAATTTATGCCTGAAATAGAACTATGCAAAATGCGAGGCATAAAACTAGGAATCGGAAGGTCTGGGTTCGACTTGGGTGACTCTGAGAAAAAATCGCGTACCGAGCCTCGGTTTCTTATCTATGAAATATAGTCGGTACTACCAACATCGCAGGGTTGAGAGGACTATATGAGGTCATATATGTGAAAATAATCCTTAACTGTAGAGTGTTATAAGAATACAAGGCCGTTTTTTAAGTAACCTTTGGTAGAGTGGTTAATGTAGTGGCTAACTGTTGCTGCCTCTTTATTTCTATATTATAAATATAAGCAAATAAGTACAGAATAATAGTAAAGCAGTGCTGTGAATCCATAGATCTATAATAGTCACGTTGCTTGGCCTTCCTCCTACGAAGTGCTAACTGCTTATTTAAATAACGGTATTCTTTAATTCAAATGTAACGTTACCGTAGGGGCTTTGCTTTTTCATCGTTCTAGGCCGCTTTAGGCCCCTTTTCTTACTCCAAATATTTAACACCTTACATTTGTTAGTCTTTTCTATTTTCCGAATTTGTTTGCCTTTGTTAATCTGATTAAGTGGTAATTTAGAAAATGCCTTGCAGACATATATGCCCTAATTTTAATGCCTGTTTTTCATATCTAGGGAGCAGGATGCTTGAATACTTCTACTAATTTGAAAATTGGTTTTGAAGAGCTTATCAATGCATTCATGTTTCAGTAATCCTTAATAGATCTAGAAATGTATAGAACATTTCAACTTTTTAGCACTTAATGTAATTATATAATTTGATTCTCATTTTTAATCATCACAACACGTAGTAGGTGCTTAGAGTCACAGTTTATCAGTGGTAGAGGATGTTAACTTGCACTCTTCATTGCTGATTAATTTGGGGAAAGAATAGGATAGTAAATGTTTGTGGCTTGAAAATTGAATTTATTTTGCCAGGATTAATATGTGTAACAGATCAGTATAGATCATTTTTACTTGGCATATCAAAAATATAGTATGGTTTGGCTTAAATGGTCCACAAAAAGTGAAAGAGAAACATTTTTGGGTATATTATTTTCAGCTAACATGGTTTTGAGTAGTTAGACGTTTTATTAAATGTATAATCCTCTAGTCCAATACCAGTTGTCTTTCAGAGTATGCTTTTGTGTTTTGTAAAAAGGCAGAATAATAGAAGTTGGGCAGGATTTACATAGTAAAAGGAAAAGCCTACTTCAAAGTGGCTGGTTTTATAGATTGGATTTATCACTTATCTTGAAGATAAAATTTTGACAAATCATTGCTTTATTGGGAATTTCAAGGTTTGACCTTCTCTCTACCTCGAGTCGGGTTATCTCAGAAACCTAACCTTGACCAGGGCAGGCTTGGCTTCATGGATGTTCAGAAGGGCCCCACACTTGGTTTAATAATCTGCATGTAAAACTGGGATTGTACGGTATAAGGGTGAATGGTAAAATTCATGCTAATTTAAATTTTTAATTTTCCTTTACTCAGAACGACATTAAACATCAAATTTAAAAAACACCGTGAGAGCCGGGAGCGGTGGCTCAGGCCTGTAATCCCAGCACTTTGGGAGGCCGAGGCGGGCGGATCACCTGAGGGTCGGGAGTTTGAGACCATAATAACCAACGTGGAGAAACCCCGTCTCTACTAAAAATACAAAATTAGCCGGGCGTGGTGGCGGGCGCCTGTAATCCCAGCTACTCTGTTCCCAGCTACTCGGGAGGCTGAGGCGGGAGAATCGCTTGAACCAGGGAGGCGGAAGTTGCGGTGATCCAAGATGGCGACACTGCACTCCAGCCTGGGCGACGAGAGCAAAACTCCGTCTCAAAAAAAACCGCGAAACAGTTGAGAGATACAGAAGAAAGTTTTGAAAAAGCTTTACATTTTACTACCTTTAACAACTTTTTTTTTTTTTTTTTTTTTAAAGACAAAGAGTCTCGTTCTGTCGCCCAGGCTGGAGTGGAGTGGTGCGATCCCCGCTCGCTCATTGGAACCTCCACCTCCCGGCCTCAGGCGATTCTTGGGCCTCAGCCTACTAAGTAGCTGGGATTATAGGCGCACGCCACTACGCCCCGCTAATTTTTGTATTTTTAGTAGAGATGGGGTTTCACCATGTTGGCCAGGCTGGTCTCGAACTCCTGGACTCAAGTTATCCACCTGCCTTGGCTTCCCAAAGCGCTGGAATTACAGGCGGCAGCCGCCGTGCCCAGCCTTTTTTTTTTTTTTTTCTTTTGAGACACAGTCTTGCTCTGTCTCTCAGGCTGGAGTGCAGTGGTGCGATCTCGACTCACTGCAACCTCCACCTCCCGGGTTCAAGCGGTTCTCCTGCCTCAGCCTCCCGAGTAGTTGGGATTACAGATGCGCGTCACCATGCTTGGCTAAGTTTTGTATTTTTATTAGACGCGGGGTTTCACCATGTTAGCCAGGCTGGTCTCGACCTCCTGACCTCAAGTGATCCGCCCGCCTCGGCCTCCCAAAGTGCTGGGATTACAGACATGAGCCACCGCGCCCGGCCATCGCCCAGCCTTTTAACATTTTTCCCTGATTTTGAACAAGAGTCCCCGCAAATGATGTAGGTGGCCTGTTGTCAAGCCTGGCCTTTCCCAGTGCAAATGTTTTGAGAGTGAATAATGTTAACTGTGAGGAGAATGAATCTTTAGCTTAGAGGAGGTGGATTACTTTATTAGCATCTATTTTCTCTGAATTGGAGTGCTGTAGCTCATGTGGTGCTTTTTTTTTTATTGAAGAGAAATGAAAGATGGAGCCATGGGTGAGGCATTGTAGAACAGTGTTTAATCGGGGAGGCTCTGAAGTCAGGCGGACCCCAACTTCACAACTTACTAGTAATTATAGCCTTGGGCAAGTTACTTAACCTCTGTGAGCTTTGATGTTCTCATCTTTAAGTCAGGGATGGATACAAAACATGGAAGGTTGCGAGAATTAAATTTATCAGTTTTTTCCAACAAATATTTATTAAGCACTTACTATTTGCCAAGCACTGTTTTAGGTGCTGGAGATACAACAGTCAATGAAGCAAAACCGACAAATTGAAGCAGAAAGGAAACTAAGTAAAATGGATAGCCTGTATTGCCATTTAATATACTGCAGAGAAAAATAAAGTGGAGGGGCATGGGGATTGTCAGGTTGATGGGGCAGATGGGGTAGATGGGGTTTTGCAACTTTAAAAGAGGGTGTTTGAGGAAGGCCTCACTGAAATGACACCAAAGACCCTAAGGGAACCATATGTATCTGGGGATAGTGTGATCCAGGCAGAGGGAACAGGGTGTAGAGAGGCCTTAAGTTGGGAGTGTAGCTGGTTTTCAAGGAACAGCAGCACCAAGGGAGATAGTAATATAAGATTATTATTATTGCCATTTTAAGAATCATTGGAAAGGCTCTCATAGTTCATCTCTGCCAAGGGTATATGTTGTATTGCTGCTGGTCCAAAAGTGGAAGGCCTTTTTGAAATTTTAACTTTGGAAACAAGAAATTAGGAAAGGCAAAATATGTTGTCAGGTTTTCTGTTTTTAACGTAAGACCCTTAAAGCTCATCAGGCTCAATCACTGAAACATACAAGAATGGATAGAAAAAAATACCCTTTGTCTCTGATAAGATCTTTGAATTTAGTAAATGATATATATCATAGACTAATGATTTGCAGGAAATCTATCATAACAGCAAGACCTTCCAAAATATTTAGTTTGGTTGTATAATTCTTAGGAGGAACTAAAAGGCTAACATTACAGTATTTGTGATTTCATGTTAGAATAGAACTTAGAAGATTTGGGGTTTTATTCCCCAGTAGAGGCTTTTCCTAAAATTCTCACTGGATCCAATCTCTAAAGGCTTAGGGAGGCTGTTTTCCATGACATCACTCTTGGACTACTTCTAGTCATAGTGTGGAATAAGCAGAGAAGCATTAAATTAAAGTCTTCTGATGAAAAATAGCATTCAAGCAGGGGTTTTTTTTTCTTATAAGGCTTCTTGTATTATAGGATGACGAAATGCTAAACATACCTGAAAAGTGAAGTAATTTGGTGCAAGTCTGGAGGCTGGAGGACCCAGGGCCCTCCTAATAGCTTAGTTAAATGGTTATTTGCAATTTGGTCCTGAGTTATAAAAATATCTTGATGACAAGAATTAATTTCCAGTATTAAACAAATTAAAGTTAACTTACACAATCTCTCCTCCCATATTAAAGTGAGTTTTCAATTTGAGTAGTGTATTGAGTAAAGTGACCGCTAATAGAGCTAAAAAGTCTGTCTTTAAATTTGTCTTTTCTTTTATATTGGTATGTTGAGAAGTTGGCTGCTTTGAGATTGTCAAATTTACATTTTTTACTTTATAGGTTAGAAGTGAGAAATGTTATGACTCAGAAATTAATTCTGTTTTTATCCGTAGTAAGCCTTTGCATTCTCTTTTCGATATGCAACTGTGGCATTTTCTGCATAGGCATCAATTTTGGTAGGAGAACAGTTTGGGGATGAAGATAGTATGAAATCATTTAAATTTTTCATTGAGGATAAGTATATCAACCTCTGAGAATCTAGCTTTTGCACTGAATACCTTAAGCTTTTGTATGAATTTTCAAGCAGCTGTGGAAGGAATGTGAAAGCAATAAGTTATTGCTTATGGCATAAACACAGAGGTTAATTTTGAATGTCTTTTAATTAATTGCCTATAATTTTGCCTTCACATCAGAATGGCAGCCTTATAACTGAAAAGGAAGCATTTAATTTCTTTGCCTTTAATTTCCTGTCCAGTTTTACCCCCACCAAACTTCTTTTTTTACTGGTCACTAGAGAGTTTGAAGTGTTCAAAAATTCTGTGATATAAATAGCAGTAATAGTCTTCCAGGGCAGAGGTAGGAAGAGGTTGAGGTTTGTGTGTGCACGTGTGTGTGTGTGTGTGTGTGTGTGTGTGTGTGTGTGTGTTGTCACTTCTACTTTCAGTTGTTCTCAAGCCTGTGGTCTCAGGACTTCTCTGTACTTATTTGTACTCTTAAAAATTAGTGGGGGCTGGGCTTGGTGGCTCACGTCTGTAATCCCAGCACTTTGAGAGGCCGAGGCGGGTGGATCGCTTGAGGCCAGGAGTTCGAGACCAGCCTGGGCAACATGGGGAAACCCCGTCTCTACTAAAAATACAAAAATGAGCCGGGCGTGGTGGTGGACTCCTGTAATCCCAGCTACTCAGGAGGCTGAGGCAGGAGAATCGCTTGAACCCCAGAGGCAGAGGTTGCAGAGATCATGCCACTGCACTCCAGCCTGGGTGCAGAGTGAGACTGTCTCAAAAAATAAATAAACAAATAAAAATTAATTCTATTACATGGTAACCTAAATAACATTTTTTTATGAAAAATAACTTTCCTAAAACAGTTAAGAACTTGGTGAAAAGAGTAGCATTGTTTTAAATTTTTGCAAATCTCTTTAATATCTGGCTTAATAAAAGCCAATGGGCTTCTCATCAGCTTCTGCATTCAGTCTGTTGCAATATCACATACCATGTGTAAACCTCTGGAAAACAGAATGAAAGTGAAAAAGACAACTAACTATTCTTTTTTTTTTTTTGAGACGGAGTCTCGCTCTGTCACCCAGGCTGGAGTGCAGTGGCTAATCTCGGCTCACTGCAAGCTTCGCCTCCCGGGTTCACGCCATTCTCCTGCCTCAGCCTCTCCGAGTAGCTGGGACTACAGGCGCCCGCCACCACGCCCGGCTAATTTTTTGTATTTTTAGTAGAGATGGGGTTTCACCGTGGTCTCGATCTCCTGACCTCGTGATCCGCCCGCCTCGGCCTCCCAAAGTGCTGGGATTACAAGCGTGAGCCACCGCGCCCGGCCCGACAACTAACTATTCTTTATTTATGTATTTATTTTGAGAAGGAGTCTTGCTCTGTTGCCCAGGCTGGAGTATGGTGGCTCAATCTTGGCTCACTGCAACCTCTGCCTCCTGGGTTCAAGCAATTCTCGTGCCTCACCCTCCTGAGTAGCTGGGATCAGATGCACATGCCACTACCCCTGGCTAAGTTTTGTATTTTTTAGTAGAGATAGGGTTTCACCATATTGAACAGGCTGATTTTGAACTCCTGAGCTCAAGTGATCAGCCCACCTCTACCTCCCAAGGTGCTAGGATCACGGATGTGAGCCACTGTGCCCAGCTGACCAATAACTTTAAAAAAATTATTTTGATAATAATTTTGACATTGGGAAGCCCCTTTAGTGGGCACTGGGATCTTTTAGGACAACTGGATTCACTTGTCCCCAGATCATGCTTTGAGAAGCCCTATACTGATCATTCTTAGGCACAAAAATGTGAGGCTTTCTTTTTAGTCAGTACCAAGTTTATGAAACAAGACATATTATTCAGTATTTCTTTCCTGGTAGCATAAGTATGTCTTGTCATTTGGTCTAATTGGTTCCCCTCTTGAAAAAAAAACCCTACTATTTGAAATTCTAAAGGCCATGTATAAAGTGTTGATAACCCTATATGTGAAAAGTAAGGATACAGAATTTTTGTACATTGAACTTTTTTCAGTAAATGTTTTTTCTCAAAGCCTCTTAAATTTTTCCTCCAGCACTCATTGATTTAAAGTGTTATTTAAGGTTTTTGTGTTTTACAGTGATTCGTTTTTTTCTTTTGGGAGAGTGGGGCTACGCACTTCTTGTTGAGCACGCTGCTGCTGCCGCGGCTGTCTCTGCCATTGCAAAGTAGTTCTTATAATAGTTTTCTTCCTTAAATTGATATAATTCTGTACTTAGATTTCTTTTTAGAGACAGGGCCTTGTTCTGTCGCCCAGGCTGGAATGCAATGGCTTCATCGTGGTTCACTGCAGCCTCGACATGGTCAGCGCAAGAGATTTTCCTGCCTTAGCCTCCCAAGTAGCTGGGGCCACAGGAGCATGCCACCCAAGCTCTGCTATTAAAAAAAATTTTTTTTTTTTGCAAAGAAGAGGTCTGACCACGTTGCCCAGGCTGGTCTTGAACTGGATCAAGTGATCCTCGTGCCTTGCCTCCCAAAAATGTTGGGATTACAGGCATGAGGCTGCTGTACCCAGTTAAAGAATTATGTACACAATTTTTTTTTTTTTTTTTTTTTGAGACATGGTGTCACTCTGTTGCCCAGGCTGAAGTTCAGTGGTGGACTATAGCTCATTGCAGCCTTGGCCTCCCGGGCTCAGTTTATCCTCTGACCTGAGCCTCCTGAGTAGCTGGGACTACAGTTGCACACCACCACGTCTGACTAATTTTTGTGTTTTTAGTAGAGGTGGGGTTTTGCCACATTGCCCAGGCTGGCCTCGAATTCCCGGGCTCAAGCGATATGCCCATCTCAGCCTCCCAAAGTGGTGGGATTACAGACGTGAGCCACTGCGCCTGACCCTGATCTGTTACAAATCTGCATTATGATAAACCCTAGGGAGGCATGGAGTCGGTAGAGAGGAGATTGAGGGTTCTCACTTACATTAATTCATTTATTCACCACCCTAACTTGATAATAAGATGATGATTATTAGTAATGTATGGATGGAAACCAAGATTAGGAAGTTAACAGAATTTCTCTAGGTCACACAGTAAGTACTAGTAAGCACTCTGATTTCAGATATTTTGCTTTTCCCGACCACACTATTTTGTATTTTTTGCAAATAGAATCTAATCTTTTTTTTTTTTTTTTTTGAGACAGGCTCTTACTCTGTTGCCCAGACTGGAGTGCAGTGGCGCCATCTCAGCTCACTGCACCCTCTGCCTCCTGAGTTCAAGCAGTCTTCCTGCCTCAGCCTCCCAAGTAGCTGAGACTAGAGGCACACACTACCACGCCCAGCTAATTTTTGTGGAGACGAGGTTTTGATATGTTGCCCAGGCTAGAATCTAGTCTTAACTTTATTTCTAACCACTAGTTCTATGACCTTGAGTAAAAAGTCAGTTCACCCATGGACATTATTACTGTCTTCATCTGTGGAGTTAGAGTTGACCTGGGTCCTGAGTCTTGAGAAACTATACTCAGAAGGTGGGCTGGGGGGTTTCTTCAAAGTTACCTAGATCAGGCTTACTATTTTGGCTATAGTAGTACCACACGAAGGGGCATGATAATAAGCCTTAGTGTTACAGTGTACTTAAGGTCCATGCACCATTCTAAGTGCTTTACATCCATTAACTTATTTAATTATCGCAGCAACCTGTAAGGTAGGTTCTATTAATATTAGTACCCTAATTTCTTTTTTTTTTTTTGAGACATGGTCTCACTCTTGCCCAGGCTGGAGTGCAGTGGTGCCATCTCTACTCACTGCAACCTCCGCCTCCTGGGTTCAAGCGATTCTCCCACCTCAACCTCCCGTGTAGCTGGGATTACAGGCGTGAGCTACAACGCCTAGCCAATTTTTTTTTAATTTGCAGTAGAAATGGGTTTTTGCCATGTTGGCCAGCTGGTCTCGAACTCCTGACCTCAAGTGATCCACCTGCCTCAGCCTCCCAATATGCTGGGATTACAAGCATGAGCCACTGCACCTGGCCAAGTACCCCATTTTTTTTTTTTTTTTTTTTTGAGATGGAGTCTCGCTCTGTTGCCCAGGCTGGAGTGCAGTGGCACCATCTCAGCTCACTGCAAGCTCTGCCTCCCGGGTTCACGCCATTCTCCTGCCTCAGCCTCCCAAGTAGCTGGGACTACAGGCTTCTGCCACCAGACCCAGCTAATTTTTTGTATTTTTAGTAGAGACGGGGTTTCACCATGTTACCCAGGATGGTCTCGATCTCCTGACCTCATGATCTGCCCGCCTTGGCCTCCCAAAGTGCTGAGATTACAAGCGTGAGCCACCATGCCTGGCCTGAAGTACCCCAATTTAAAAATTTTAGATTTTACACTTTTTAAATTAATTAATTAATTTGAAGCGGAGTTTCACTCTTGTTGCCCAGGCTGGAGTGCAGTGGCCCGATCTCAGCTCACTGCAACCTCCGCCTCCCAGGTTCAAGCGATTCTCCTGCCTCAGCCTCCCAAGTAGCTGGGATTACAGGTGCCAGCTACCATGCCCGGCTAATTTTTGTATTTGTAGTAGAGACGGGGTTTTACCACATTGGCCAGGCTGGTCTGGAACTCCTGACCTCAGGTGATCTTCCCACCTCGGCCTCCCAGACTGTTGGGATTATGGGTGTGAGCTGCCGCGTCCGGTCCAGATTTTACATTTTAGAGCACAGGGAGGCTGAGTAGCTTGCCCCAGTGTCACAGAGCTAATAAAAGGTAGAACCATGCTTCAAACCTAGGCATCTGACTCCAGACCTATACCCTTACTTACTACTACCATCTAGAAGACTATCATGTTGGTCACTTAATCACTGAGTGTTTCACTGTTTTCTACTTAATACACGCTTACCATAAAAGTGTAAAGGACTGCTGCTGCTCTAAAGTTGTTAGTCTTATTGATAAATGCACTAAGCTTTTTAGGTAGAAAATAAGTTATGGCATATGTCTCGGCTATCGCAGGTGAGTTTTAAAAGTGTTTAGATCAGACTTTTAGATCAAACTTCACAAATGTGTTGCTGAGACTTTAAAAGTAGCTATAGTTTATTTAACTGGCATGTGTATTTAGTGTGTTGCATATTTACAAAATCATATAAAAAGAATGAGAATTTTAGGACTAAAAATATTTTAGAGATCATGTCTAGTGCTCTTGTTTTTACAGATGCAGAGAGAAGGCCAAGAAAATTTGAGTAACTTACAGATATTTCTGTTCTAAAACTATTAGCACCCTTGGTTATAAGTAGGAAAAATCAACCTAAGGTAGTAAAGAGGAAGAATTTATTCTAAGAATGTAAGGTTCTCTCAGAACCCAAGGGCAGACATAGAACTGGGCTTAGCAACTGGGAGAACGAGGCGTTCAGGAGCACTGCCTGTCCTCCTTTTGACTTTATTCTTTCTCAGTTGACTGCCTTTCTCTGATCTTCAGCCCACATGGCAGACAGAAGTGGGTGCCCACAGTTGCTCTTTGACATGTTCCAGTTCCCGTCATACACAGTCAATACACGTCTCTCTCTTTTTATCTTTGTTTCTCTTTCCCTCGCCTTTGCTAAGTTTCTGTTCATCTTGATTCATATTTCCCACTCCTGTATGACCATGAGTGACTGTGGCCAGGATCACAGAGTGGGAGGCTGCCTGCTAGGAATCTCTCAGCAGGCTGGGTGCCCAGAGGAGAGTGCTGTGTACTCAGGCAGGAGCTGTCTTTACATATGTCTTTGGGGTCTTCTGACTCACAGTTTACCAATCCTCCTCCTCCTCCTTCTCTTTTTTCCCCCACTGCTTCTCTGCCTTATAATATTTCCATCATGGTAAGTATCTGGAACCTTGATTGTTGGTTGTTTTTTTTGTTTTTTTGAGAAAGCATAGTTTCTCCTTTTATAAATTTCCTTTAGATGGAGTATTTTTCAGAAATGTGAATATTAGCTGTTCTGGACCTTTTCAGGTAGTGATTAACTGTTGAATAGAGAGGGTGACTTTGACATGAAGTGAAATACGGTATTTTTAGGCATTGTCAAAATAACATTAATGAAACACAAAGCAGTTTACTCTCAAGTATCTGAACACTAATTTCCAGCCTTCTGTTATTAAATCTTCATTAAATGTGACCAATAAATCTTTTCTTTCAGAGTTGGGGTCTTGTTCTACTGCCAAGGCTGGAGAGCAGTGGCATGATCATGGCTCACTGTAGCCTGAAATTCCTGCCTCAGCCTCCTGAGTAGCTGAGACTGTAGGTGCATGCCACCATGCCCAGCTGATTTTTTTTTTTTTTTTTTAAATTTTGTTAGAGATGGGGTCTGTGTTTCTCAGGCTGGTCTTTCAAGTGATCCTTCTGCCTCAGCCTCCTGAGTTGCTTGGATTACAGGCACAAGCCACCGCTCCCTGCAGACCAATACAGCTTGACAAGGCAGAGTGATCGTTGGTGACCATAATGATCCTGAAAAAAAATGTAATATCAAATTTTTCATCCAGTTTAATTTGTTGTTTTTAATTCTAATTGTTTTTTTCTATTATTATTTTTTTTAGAGACAGGGGCTCGCTATGTTGCTTAGGCTTGTCTCAAACTCCTGGGCTCAAGCAATCCTCCCGCCTTGGCTTCCCAAAGTGTGGGATTACAGGCGTGAGCCCCACACCCAGCCCTATTCTAAATATTTTGAAAACTGATAATTAGTGTGATGTTGATAGGCTTCTTAGAATGGTTATTCAAACACTACACTGTATGAGATTCCTTTTGTTCCCAGTATGCATTTGTGTATGTAGGAAAATTCTTAGCTCATTAATTTTACCTTTAAAAATAATTCAAGCCTGGGTGTGGTGGCTTACGCCTGTAATCCCAGCACTTTGGGAGGCCGAGGTAGGCAGATCTCTCTAGGTCAGGAGTTCGAGACCAGCTGGCCAACATGACGAAACTCCTTCTCTACTAAAAAAAAAAAAAAAAATGAGCCGAGTCTGGTGGCGCGTATCTCTAATCCCAGCTACTTGGCAGGCTGAGGTAGGAGAATCACTTGAACCCAGAAGGTGGAGGTTGCAGTGAGCGGAGATCGTACCACTGCACTCCAGCCTAGGCAACAGAGTGAGACTCTGTCTCAAAAAAAAATTTTTTTTAAGCTGGGTGCAGTGGTGTGCCTACTCAGGAGATTGAGGTAGGAGGATTGCTTGAGCCCAGCGGTTCAAGACTGTTGTGTACTATGATCATGCCTGTGAATAGCTACTGCACTCCAGCCTGGGGAACATAGCAAGACCCTGTCTCTAAAAACTAAATCAATAATTCAGATAAACAAGACCAAACTTGTAGCTTACTTTTATCTTAAATGTATTAGTAAAGTTGTTTTGCCAAGCATTGATTACAGTTTCCAGAATATATATTTTTTCCAAATTATAGATAGCCCTCTCGTGTTCTGCCTTTCCAAATGAAATGATATAGCTTTCGATTAATGGAGTACTAATAAAAATTTGTTATTAATTTCATCTTTTACATACTTTGCTGTCTGAGATAAGTGAACCTTTAATGTGGTAGAATCAATAGGACTTAAAGGTAGGTTAGGGGACAGAAGGGAAGAAAGAGGCACCTCAAACACCTCTTGAGAAGATAGGGAATACTGAAAAATCTGATGTGGAGGCAGAATAGAACTGATTGTTTAGACATGTTGATTTTGAGATGTCAAAATGGGATCATTCCAAAATGGAGCACCCAGAAGTGTCTACTAGGCAGTTGATTCCACATATATATGGACTGGAGTAAGGATGGAGATCTGGACAGAGATTATCCAGGTATTGGTGAAAGTACGTATAAGTAGAAACCATGGATTAGGTGAGCTCATTTAGGGAGACACACACACTGTTTAGGTGAGAAAAGAGGCAAGAACAGAATCCTAGGGAATACCGAAGTTTAAAGGGTAGCTCAAGAAAAGTGAGCCCATGAAGGAGATTGAGAAATGAGCAGCCCAGGACTAGGAAGAGAATCAGGAGCACAGTGTCATAGAGCTGAGAGTGTGATGAGCTGAGCATAATTTATGCTACAGAAGGATCCAGGGAAATGGGGACTAGGATGTAACCTCTGAATTGGACCAATTAGGGCCTTTTAAAGATATTTTTATGAACTTTTTTAAAAGCAATAATACACTTTCATTGGAAATAGATTAGAAAACACAGATTAGCAAATAGGAAGGGATAAAAGTAAAACTACCTGATACTCTTACCGTTTTTTATTTTTAATTTTTTTGAGACAGGATCTTCCTCTGTCGTTCAGGCTGGAGTGCAGTGGCACGATCTCAGCTCACTGCAACCTCCACCTCCCAGGTTCAAGCAATTCCCCTGCCTCAGCCTCCTCCCACCTGAGTAGCTGGGATTACAGGTACCCGCCACCACACCCAGCTAATTTTTATATTTTTAGTAGAGACAGGGTTTCGCCATGTTGGCCAGGCTGGTCTTGAACTCTGACCTCAAGCAATCCGCCTACCTTGGTCTCCCAAAATGCTGGGATTACAGGCGTGAGCCACCGCACCTGGCCTACTCTACTATTTTTAATGTTTTTGGCATTCTATCCTTTTAGACTTTTTTTTTTCTTTTTTTCTTTTTTTGAGACAGGGTCTCACTGTGTCATCCAGGCTGGAATGCAGTGGCACAATCATGGCTCACTGCAGCCTCAACTTCCTGGGCTCAGGTGATTCTCTCATCTCAGCCTCCTGAGTAGCCAGGACTACAGATGTGAGCCACCATGCCCAGCTGATTTTTTTTTTTTTTTTGAGACAGAGTCTTGCTCTGTTGCCCAGGCTGGAGTGCAGTGGCATGATCTTGGCTCACTGCAACCTCCACCTCACAGGTTCAAGCAATTCTCGTGCTTCAGCCTCCCAAGTACTTGGGGTTACAGGCATGTGCCACCACACTTGGCTAATTGTTGTATTTTTAGTAGAGATGGGGTTTCACCATGTTGGCCACACTGGCCTGGAACTCCTGACTTCGTGATCCGCCTACCTTGGCCTCCCAAAGTGCTGGGATTACAGGCGTGAGCCACAGCGCCTGGCCCTTTTTTTTTTTTAAGAGAGTGTCTCACTATGTTGCCGAGGCTGGTCCCGAACTTCTGGCCTCAAGCAATCCTCCTACCTCAGCCTCCTGAAGTGCTGGGATTATAGGCATGAGCCACCATGCCTGCCTTTTCTTATTTATTAACAAGGGTTTTTCTTTTTTTTCTTTCTTTTTTTTTTTTTTTTTTTGAGATGACTTTGGGCTGGGATAACTTGAATAAATGGGTTAATCTGTCAGGAAGTTGAATAAAGGGTATCATGGACAACATATTGATGAAACAAAGTAGTAAATCTAGTGATAGTTTATTCATGAGAGTGGAGAAGTGGCATCTTTTTAGTGTGTACATAGATGCCACCTTTTCCTTCTTGGCAACTGAGGGCTCAGCCAAACCCAGAGTACAGAGGGATTCCCAAATAGCACTTACCTCCATACCTACCACAGTACCTGGCACACAGAAGGGCTCTTCCTTTTAGTAAATGAAATGGGAAGGCATTGACAGAGTGGTGACACTGGCAGTGACAGCCTCCCTAAAGAAGGAGGTAGAGCAAGTGACAGCAGTTGACTGCAGTGCCCGCTGCTTCTCTGGAGGGCATCTAAACACCTAACCAGGGGAAGGACAGAACTTGGGAGATTGGGTCCCAGCAGTGGCAGTGGTGGAAATTCAGAGCCGTAGATGTTGGCTGCCACATCCTTAGTACTCTTTTAGGCTAGTGTGGTTTGTAGATCATGTTCTAGAAAATAGCTGCAACATATGATTCCAAGTCATGAGGTATTCTAGAAAGTGGTTAAAAAATGGCTGTAGTATCCCAGAGATTTGTCCATATCTGTTGTCCTTAGTTTGGGAACATCTTTCATAGGGCATCAGTGTTATACCAGCAGGGAATGCCTCACAACTGTTCAGTGGATGAAACTGCCCAGAGGCACTGAAGATTGGCCCAAGATTAAAGGACCAGTTGGCATAGTTTTTGTTTAGCAGGGCAGGCATGGAGGATAGACAAGAGAGTTAAGGGAAATGAAGGCCCTGGTAAGAAAGTAGTTGCTCTGATATGGGAAGGTCTAAGCTGGAGAAGGACAGAAGTAAAGTTAGGCGATGATAGACCAAATGAAAGGAGAGTAGGAAGGTTAAGTAGGAAGTTGACAGTTAAGATTTCAGATGTAGACCAGTTCTGGATCAGGAACAGGTCCAAGTGGGGTGGGAGTAGGGTTTGCAATGGAATAAGTGGGGAGGTTGTAGGAGTTGAGATGGTCAGGAAGTTTTGACTTACAGTTTTTGGATGGCTGATCTTATGTGAACATTGAAGAGGTGTGAAAGATGACTTAGCCAGGTGTTGAAGTCTTTTTTTTTTTTTTTTTTTTTTTTGAGATGGAGTTTTGCTCTGTCGCCCAGGCTGGAGTGCAGTGGTGCGATCTTGGCTCACTGCAGCCTCCGTCTCCTGGGTTCCAGCGATTCTCCTGCCTCAGCCTCCTAAGTAGCTGGATTACATGTGCCAGTCACCACACCCGGCTAATTTTTGTATTTTTAGTAGAGACGATGTTTCCCCATGTTGTCCAGGCTGGTCTTGAACTCCTGACCTCAGGTGATCCACCCTTCTCAGCCTCCCAAAGTGTTGGGATTACAGGTGTGAGCCACTGAGCCCAGCTTTTTTTTTTTTTTTTTTTTTTTTTTGAGACGGAGTCTTGCTCTGTCGCCCAGGCTGGAGTGCAGTGGTGCAGTCTTGGCTCGTTGTGACCTTCGCCTCCTGGGTTCAGGAGATTTCTCTTGTCTCAGCCTCCGGAGTAGCTAGGACTACAGGCGCCTGCTACCATGTGCGGCTAATTTTTGTATTTGTTTTGTATTTTGTTTTATTTATTCTGAGATGGAGTTTCACTCTTGTCGCCCAGGCTGGAGTGCAGTGGTGCAATCTCAGCTCACTGCAACCTCTGCCTCCCGGGTTCAAGCGATTCTCCTGCCTCAGCCTTCCGAGTAGATGGGATTACAGGTGCCCGCCACCACACCCGGTTAATTTTTATATTTTTAGTAGAGATGGGGTTTCACCACGTTGGCCAGGCTGGTCTCAAACTCCTGACCTTCAGGTGATCCACCCATCTCGGCCTCCCAAAGTGTTGGGATTACAGGCATGAGCCACCACGCCCGGCCCTTAATTTTTGTATTTTTAGTAGAGACAGGGTTTTACCATGTTGCCCAGGCTGGTCTTGAACTCCTGACCTCAAGTGATCCGCCTGCCTCAGCCTCCCAAAGTGCTGGGATTACAGGTGTGAGCCACCATGCCTGGCCCAGGTGTTGAAGTTTTCATCAAATGTTTGAGAGTGATTGATCAGAAGATGTGTATGGAAGTGACAAGGGGTGACAGAAGATGGATTTTTATCTGAGCAAAAGGCCAAGTTTTAGAAAAAGAACAATAGAAAGCTAAGACAAAGAAGGCTTCGAAAGTAGGGCTGTAAGCTCTAAAAGTTTTTTTTTTTTTTTTTTCTAACATGCATGGGAGTAGAGATAGAGGTTGGAGGCAGGAGGCCTGAAAGCTGTGACTTTTAGGAAAACTATGTCTCATTTAAATCAGGTTGAGGAGGGAACTTCCTGTGACCAACCTGAGCATGTAGGAGTTTGTTTATGTTGAAGTAAGGTTCCACAGGGTGCAGTGGAAAGGTTTCGGAGAGAATTCAGGGATGGAGGATGGGTCATTGGGGAGGAAGCTGGGAGCTGTGTAAGGATGGGAATTAAGAAGATAGATGGCCTGGGGTGGGGGTATGTGAAAAGGAGAAAATTAATTTGCTTCATAAATAACCCAGTAGACTGAATTAGTGGCCAGGTGCAGTGGCTCATGCCTGTAACCCCACCAGTTTGGGAGGCCGAGTCAGACGGATCACCTGAGGTCAGGAGTTTGAGACCAGCCTAGCCAACATGGCGAAACCCGTCTTCACTAAAAATAGAAAAATTAGCTGGGCATGTGGCAGGTGCCTGTAGTCCCAGCTACTCGGGAGGCTGAGGCACGAGAATCGCTTGAACCTGGGAGGCGGAGGTTGCGGTGAGCCGAGATTGTGCCACTGCACTCCAGCCTGGATGACAGAGCAAGACTCTGAAAACAAAAAAATAGATTGAATTAGTTTATTCCGCTGTATTTAAGAGATCTAATTATAGTTCTCTGCTATTTTACCTTCATTTCTCTGATATGGAAAGATTTGTTTAATTTCCTTTAAAATTATATATTTATATTTTTAAATATATAAGCATTAAATCATTATTGTTTTTTTTTTTTTTTTTTTTTTTTTGGAGACAGAGTCTCGCTGTCGCCCAGGCTGGAGTGCAGTGGCACGATCTTGGCTCACTGCAGGCTCCGCCCCCGGGGTTCACGCCATTCTCCTGCCTCAGCCTCCCGAGTAGCTGGGACTACAGGCACCCGCCACCTCGCCCGGCTAATTTTTTGTATTTTTAGTAGAGACGGGGTTTCACTGTGTTAGCCAGGATGGTCTCGATCTCCTGACCTCGTGATCCGCCCGCCTCGGCCTCCCAAAGTGCTGGGATTACAGGCGTGAGCCACCGCGCCCGGCCTTAAATCATTATTGTTTTTCAAAGTAAGGGTAATGGGGTAAATGAAAAGAAAGCCCCTGAAAACCTACTACCCAGGGACATTATTTTGGTATATATTTCTCCAGACTTTTTCTCATCTAACAAATATATGTGTATTCAGTTTTCGAAGATGTACTCAGTATACTGCAGTCACTTTTTTTCATACAATATCTGATAAATATTCTTTGTAAAAATAGTTTAACTGTTGACATCATTTTAAATTGTTAAAGTAATTTATTGTAGGACTGTATCGTGTTTTAATAATTTGTTATTGGACTTTTGAATAGTTTCTGATTTTTAAATAATAAGCTTAGATAGAAAAACATTGTATGTACAACTTGGCTATTTATTTGAATATTTCCTTTAGGTAAATTTCTAGGAGTTTTCAGGTATACTTTTTAGTTTCATTTTTGTCCCTTTTCTCATAATTTAGTATTTGGCTGTGAAATCCTTTTTATGTTGCTAATTTTGGAACCTGTTTAAAGTATATTTGATGAACAATATGAAATCAATGGAATAGGCATATATTATTTGTAAGAACAATTTACCATTGTTTGACATATATATATATAAATATATATATAAATATATATATATAAATATATATATAAATATATATATAAATAAATATATATATAAATATATATATAAATATATATATATAAATATATATAAATATATATATAAATATATATATATAATATATATATAAATATATATATAATATATATATAAATATATATATTATATATATATATAAATATATATATAAATATATATATTAAATATATATATAAATAAATATATGTATCTATTTTTTGAGATGGAGTCTCGCTGTCTCCCAGGCTGGCGTGTAGTGGCGTGATCTTGGCTCACTGCAACCTCCATCTCCTGGGTTCAAGCGATTCTCCTGTCTTAGCCTCCCGAGTAGCTGGGACTATAGGTGCATGCCACCACACTGGCTACTTTTTGTATTTTTAGTAGAGTTGGAGTTTCACCATATTGATCAGGCTGGTCTTGAACTCCTGACCTCAGGTGATCCACCCACCTCGGCCTCCCAAAGTGCTGGGATTACAGGTGTGAGCCACCGCGCCTGGCCAACATATATATTTTTAAGAGATAGGGTCTTGCTCTGTTGCCCAGGCTGGAGTGCAGTGGTGCTATCATAGCTCACTGTAGTCTCAAACTCGTGGGCTCAAGGGATTCTCCCACCTCAGTCTCTGAAGAAGCTGGGGCTGCTGGTAATGTGCCACCATGCTCAGCTACTTTTTTTTTTTTTATTGTTATTATTTTGTAGAGACAGGGATTTGCCATCTTGCCCAGGCTGGTCTCCAACTCCTGGGTTCAAGCGATCTTCCTGCCTTGGCCTCCCAAAGTGCTGGGGTTATAGGCATGAACTATTGATATATCTTTAATAGATTGTTTTCCTTAGGTAGGGAAGCCAAAAACATTAGTCTGCAAACCTTTAGATTGTCTTCTCCCAAAGGACTTGTACATTTTGGACTTAGGCAGTAGAATTGAGATAATAGCAAAAATTGTTAAAACTCTTAAGTTAATATTTTCTTCTGAATGCATGGAAGTGTTTAATATTGTTGTCTTTGATTACTTTTTTTTCCAGGTGATTCATGGCAGGGGACGTGGAAGGATTCTGTTCCTCCATCCACGACACCAGTGTCTCTGCTGGGTTCAGAGCACTGTATGAGGAGGGATTGCTTCTTGATGTCACTCTGGTTATTGAAGATCATCAGTTCCAGGCCCATAAAGCACTCCTGGCCACCCAGAGTGATTACTTCAGAATTATGTTTACTGCAGACATGAGGGAACGAGATCAGGACAAAATTCATTTAAAAGGTCTAACAGCTACTGGTTTCAGCCATGTCCTGCAATTTATGTACTACGGAACTATAGAGCTGAGTATGAATACTGTTCATGAGATTCTTCAGGCTGCCATGTATGTTCAACTTATAGAAGTGGTGAAGTTCTGCTGCTCTTTTCTCTTAGCGAAGATCTGCCTAGAAAATTGTGCAGAAATTATGAGACTCTTAGATGATTTCGGCGTAAACATCGAGGGAGTCAGGGAGAAGTTGGACGCCTTTCTGCTAGACAACTTTGTGCCACTCATGTCTAGGCCTGACTTTCTGTCCTATCTGAGCTTTGAGAAGCTCATGTCTTACTTGGATAATGATCATCTGAGCAGGTTCCCAGAGATAGAGCTGTACGAGGCTGTGCAGTCTTGGCTGCGGCATGATAGAAGACGCTGGAGACATACCGATACCATCATTCAGAATATCCGGTTTTGCTTGATGACCCCAACCAGCGTTTTTGAGAAGGTTAGTGCGTTTGCAAGCAATAGACAGTACTCATCATTTAGTTAAGGCAGTATATGTCTTTATAGATAAGATTCACAGACTTAGGAGCCAAGAATGAATAACTTCATTTTGTTATTTCTTACGTTATTCAAGAATGAATAACATAAGAGTACTTTATGTATAAGAAACCTGATTTGTTGTGCATTTAGGTTTTGTAAAATACATTTTGTGGGTGAAAGATAAACCACGTAGGTAGTAGAATAGTTTTATTTTAAAAGTACTTTTAAAGTTGAAGCATAATTACTTTATGCAAAATATTACATGTTTGCTATAGCTTTTCATTTCACAAATTAAATTGGAACCGAGTCAGGCTAGATCTCTTTAAAAATAAATTTAAGTAATACATGCAGAAATTGGCATTGAGAAGAGTTCTGCATGGTATACGTTAATAGAGTTTCTTATTCCTCTAAAATATAGCAAGGACATACAAAATAGTTCTTGAAAACCAATAGGCCCTAATGGTGATTTTCTTCCCTGCTCTTACCTTCTGGTTTTCCCCGTTTTACTGTGAATACTAACTAAATTTGACAATGAAAACATGTTATATGTCTAAAAACATCATTTTGGCATTTCTAAACAAGTAGACTATAACTCTTCTATCTACATTGATCAACCATCCTTGGGCACATTTTACCATGCAAATAGTTCTCTTAAAAATAGTCTTTCTCTGAAACAGCCTTGGCCTTTTTTTGCATGTAAGCATTTTCATTTTTATATCAGAGTTTCACTTGTGATCCTTTCTTGCCCAAAGGTCATAGAGCACTTTTAGTAATTGCTTAACTTAATTGGTTTCTAATCACATGGTTACCTCTGGGGCTCTGTTTACTTCTTGCATCTTCTCTTTTTTCTAGAAAGCACACTGAAAACTTGGTCAGTCACCTTTCATGTTAAATAGTTCCTCAGCTTTAGTTATTAGACCTGGTTATAAAAATACAGTATCTGCAAAGGAGGGTTGTCTACACCATTTGAAAAATAAACCCATTTGCACCTTTGAATAACAGCAGCCTGGCATATTTTTTTTTTTCTCCAAAATGCTGTGAAACTGAGAATTCAGTTTTGTGGATTTTTATCTTTTATTCTCAGAATGTATTGATGTGGCAAAAATAATTGAAACTAAAGAATATATATATATATATATATATATTTTTTTTTTTTGGAGACAGAGTCTCGCTCTGTCACCCAGGCTAGAGTACAGTGACGCGATCTTGGCTCACTGCAACCTCCGCCTCCCGGGTTCAAGCGATTCTCTTGCCTCAGCCTCCCGAGTAGCTGGCATTACAGGCGTCCACCACTGTGCCTGGCTAATTTTTGTGTTTTAGTAGAGACAGGGTTTCACCATCTTGGCCAGGCTGGTCTCGAACTGCTGACCTCATGATCCACCCGCCTCGGCCTCCCAAGGTGCTGGGATTACAGGCGTGAGCCACCCTACTCGGCCAAGAATATATTTCTTTTATTTTTTTGTTCAGTGATAATCAGCCCCACATCAATTATGTAAATCATTTGTCTCTGATGTTTTGATTTTTTTTCCTGTTGTTTTTATTGCTCTTTTTCCCTGGGGAATCCTGTTTTGTTTTGTTTTGTTTTTGTTTGTTTTGTTTTGTTTTGAGAGGAGTCTCACTCTGGCCCTGGAGTGCAGTGCTTTGATCTCAGCTCACTGCAGCCTCCACCTCCTGGGTTCCAGCAATTCTCTTGCCTCAGCCTCCTGAGTAGCTGGGATTACAATTACCCACCACCACGCCTGGCTAAGTTTTTGTGTGTGGAGATTCTTAACTCTTCCTTTGGTAGTAACAGATTTGAGCAGTGACCTAATAGTGTAGGGAAGGGGGCATTCTGCCTCAACCCAAGGAAAAGCCCCCATTCGTTCTAGGGACACAAGTCATGTCCTCCAGCTATGCTGAAATCTTTGGGTTTATCCTTCTGCAGTATCTATGTAGTCCTCTACTGGATTTTCTCCTTAGGTGAAGATAAGATTGTCTTAACTTTTTTTTTCTTTTTTTTAGTATACTTTTTTCTTTTTTAATATTTAACATTTTTTTGTAGAGACAGGGTCTCACTGTTGTCCAGGCTGGTCTTGAGCTGGCCTCAAGCGATCCCCCTGCCTCAGCCTCCCAGAGTGCTTGGATTATAGATGTGAGCCACCGTGCCTGGCCAGATTGTCTTAATTTTTGTACTAAGTATTCTGTGGTACTATCATCGAAGAGGCCAAGGCTTCCAAATTTCCTGAGTTCCTTAGAGGCAGCAATACTGTTATCTGAACACTGCGTGCGCACGCGAGCGCACACACACACACACACACACACACGTATTTATGCTAGGTCATGCACTAAGTGTTCTTACTGTACACATAGGTACCATCTACATGTTTTTTGGGGGTTGTTTTTTTTTTTTTTTTTTTTTTTTTGAGACGGAGCCTCACTCTGTTGCCCAGGCTGGAGTGCAGTGGCGCGATCTCGGCTCACTGCAAGCTCCGCCTCTAGGGTTCACGCCATTCTCCTGCCTCAGCCTCCTGAGTAGCTGGGACTACAGGCACCCGCCACCATGCCCGGCTAATTTTTTTGTATTTTTTTTTAGTAGAGACGGGGTTTCACTGTGTTAGCCAGGATGGTCTCGATCTCCTGACCTCGTGATCCGCCCGCCTCGGCCTCCCAAAGTGCTGGGATTACAGGCGTGAGCCACCCGCACCCGGCCATGCATCTACATGTTATCCTCATTTTGTAGATAAGGAAACAGGCACAGAAAGGTTAAGGATCTCATTCCAGACCAAGTGGCACTGTCCAGACTGAAAGCCAGGGCAGCTGCTTCCCAATCTGGGACTTCCTGTTACAGCTAATAGAATAGGGAGAAGACCCTAAAGTGCAGGAAGCATGCTGTTAACCTGTGGCCCAGCCTGGGTCATTCAGAAGTTGTTAAAGAGCTATGAAAATTCTAAACTGTTTGCATTAACAAAACATAGCCTAAGGGCAAGTGTATGTTACAGAGTTGTAAAAATTCTAAGGTGTTTACATGAGCAAAACGTAGCCGAAGGGCCAGGAAGGGTGGCTTACACCTATAATCCCAGCACTTTGGGAATCCTAGGCAGGAGGGTTATTAGAGCCCAGGAGTTGGGGAACAGCCTAGGCAACGTAGGCAAACCTATCTCTACGAAAAATTTAAAGATTAGTTGGGTGTGGTGGCACATGTCTGGAGTCCCAGCTACAGGGGAGTTTGAGGTGGGAGGGATTGCTTGAGCCCAGGAGGTTGAGGTTGCAGTGAGCCACGGTCGTGCCACTGCATTCCAGCCTGGGCGATAAAGTGAGAACCTGTTCCCCCCAATCCCCTACCCCACCCCATCCAAAAAAAAAGAAAACATAGCCTAGGAAATTTAATGGCACTGAAAAATATATATAAAGTGTGGGAAAACTTTGATATGAAAGCACAAATCTTGGGTTTTCACTGAAATAATCAAAGAAATTGAAATTTTAAGGATCTTGTCCTTCTGACATAGTTATTTAAGGATTTTTTTTTTTTTTTGAGACGGAGTCTCGCTCTGTCGCCCCGGCTGGAGTGCAGTGGCACAATCTCGGCTCACTGCAAGCTCCGCCTCCCGGGTTCACGCCATTCTCCTGCCTCAGCCTCTCCGAGTAGCTGGGACTACAGGCGCCCGCCACCACGCCCGGCTAATTTTTTTGTGTGTATTTCTAGTAGAGACGGGGTTTCACCGTGGTCTCGATCTCCTGACCTCGTGATCCGCCCGCCTCGGCCTCCCAAAGTGCTGGGATTACAAGCGTGAGCCACCGCGCCCAGCCTATTTAAGGATTTTTATGACTCATTTGATCTATAGTGGATTCCTAGTTTTAAAACTAGACTATAGTTTCAGTTTTTACTTATGCAAATGTCTGCGGCATGTATTTTTACTAGCTCTGATGGTCTTTGCACATGTTAACAGATAAGGCCTGACATTTGTCATTCTGAATTTCAGTGATGTGAAGATTTAAATAGTTTCAACTGCTTTCTTTGGTCTTTGGTTTTTCAAAAACAATGATTGTTTTATTGAAAACATTTTATGAAGTAAATGTATATTTGGCAAAATGCATATTATACTTTTATTTATTTATTTTTTTTGAGACAGAGTCTTGCTCTGTCGCCCAGGCTGGAGTACAGTGGCGCGATCTCAGCTCACTTCAAGCTCCACCTGCCGGGTTCACGCCATTCTCCTGCCTAAGCCTCTCGAGTAGCTGGGACTACAGGCACCTGCCACCACGCCCTGCTAATTGTATTTTTAGTAGAGACAGGATTTCACCTTTTTAGCCAGGATGGTCTCGATCTCCTGACCTCGTGATTCTCCCTCCCGCCTTGGCCTCCCAAAGTGCTGGGATTACAGGCTTGAGCCACCGCACCCTACCTATATTTCTTTCTTCTTTTTTTTTTTTTTGAGACGAGTCTTGCTCTGTCTCCTAGGCTGTAGTGCAGTGGGGCGATCTTGGCTCACTGCAACCTCCGTCTCCCGGGTTCAAGTGATTCTCCTGTCTCAGCCTCCTTAGTAGCTGGGATTACAGGTGTGTGCCATCACGCCCTGCTAATTTTTGTGTTTTTAGTAGAGACGGGGTTTTGCCATGTTGGCCAGGCTGGTCTCAAACTCCTGACCTCAAGTGATCTGCCCACCTTGGCCCCCCAAAGTGCTGGGATTACAGGCGTGAGCCACCGTGCCCGGCCTATACTTGACTTTTTTGTACATAAAAGATTTTTAAAGCAAAATTGTTATTCATTAAAATACTCATATGTTGATTCTCTAGTACAGTGACATTTAATATTTTTGAACCCAGGGTATCTTCAGTATTATAAATATGCATAAGGTAAGATTCAGCATCCCAATGATCCCCTTAGAAATTGTATTAATATGTAAAATACAGTATCTTACATAATCATAAAATCTTTCAATTTCTCAAAGGGAAAGAAATCTATTTTAAATCCGATAAAGAGAAAAAACACATTAGTTCAGCTTTGTATTTAGGATTTTATAGTTGATTTTTCATTGGCTATTAAGGAAGTAGATTATATAGAAGTATTCTGCTTTAAATAAAGCCATCATGCTTATTCCAAATATTTTATTTTATAAACTGGCTCATGATAGACCCCTTAATGTACTTTTTTCCCAATCTGTTAAATGTAATTCAGTATATCCCCCCAAAATTGGATTTCTGTAACTTACAGAGAATTTATTATAAGAATATTCACAACTTTGGGCCGGGTGTGGTGGCTCACGCCTGTAATCCCAGCACTTTGGGAGACCGAGGCAGGCGGATCACAAGGTCAGGAGACCGAGACCATCCTGGCTAACATGGTGAAACCCCATCTCTACTAAAAAATACAAAAAAGTAGCTGGGCGTGGTAGCGGGCGCCTGTAGTCCCAGCTACTCGGGAGGCTGAGGCGGGAGAATGGCGTGAACCCGGGAGCCGGAGCTTGCAGTGAGCCGAGATCGTGCCACTGCACTCCAGCCTGGGCGACAAGAGTGAGACTCCATCTCAAAAAAAAAAAAAAAAAAAAAGAATATTCACAGCTTTGAGATAATTTTGATAGCTGATAAAGATGACTTCACTATTTTGGAAAATCTAAGCATCTGTAAAAATTAATGCCTCAGAAAAGCTTTTTATTTATTTATTTATGTATATTTTTGAGATGGAGTCTCACTCTGTCACCCAGGCTGGAGTGCAGTGGTATGATCTCGGCTTACCGCAACCTCCGCCTCCTGGGTTCAAGGAATTCTCCTGCCTCAGCATCCCTAGTAGCTGGGATTACAGGCGTGCACCGCCACACCCAACTAATTTTTGTATTTTTAGTAGAGATGGGGTTTTACATTGGCCAGGCTGGTCTTGAACTCCTGACCTCAGATGATCCGTCCACCTCAACCTCCCAAAGTGCTGGAATTACAGGTGTGAGCCACTGCACCCGGCGAGAAAAGCTTTTTAACATTTTTAAAAAAATATCTAATTTAGGGAGCAGAATTAGTTTTTTTTGTTTTTTTTTGAGACAGGTTCTCACTCTGTTGCCTGGGCTCAAGCGATCCTCCCACCTCAGCCTCCCAAGTAGCTTGGACTACAGGTGCACACGACCATGCCTGGCTAATTTTTTGTAGACATGGAGTTTTGCCATGTTGCCCAAGCTGAATTTGTGGCTTTAAAAGCTACATTTTAAAATGGGGATAAGGGGTCCTGGACTCACCTTGAAACTGACAGAATTCAAAAATGGCAAATTAGGCATCCAAAGTACACATTACTTAGAATGTAGTAGCTCCCACAACTGGTCTTCACAAAACACTGATAATCTTCCACATATTTTCTCTATGAGCATAGTTGATCTTTATAGTATTAACAATAGCCTATGACACATAAGGACAGTTATTGTCCTTAATATAATCTCATGCTTAGGTGATATGCTGTTCTGGTTAATTGAGGCACAACCCATTTGGTAAATGAAATTGCCTGGGCAAAGCCACATCTGTGTAAACTGTAGGTGCTGTATGCCCCTCCAGAATTCCTTCACTTAGGCATTGGAACATGTTTTAACTAGTCCAGCACTTGACCAATGCAAAATTTCTGTCCAGGAAACCATCACCTGCAGTGTTACCATAATTTAGCCAAAAACTCTTTGGAAAAAAACAGTTCATTTATATCTAATGACTTCAGCTAGAGCCAGATAAATCTAGAGAAGTAGAAATTTCCCTCTAACCCTCAGTTTTGGAAGTACATGAGAAATATAAGCCCTCAGGTTTAGAAGTATGTGAGAAATATAAGCAGTGCTGTGTTTGACAGTAACAAACTTTATTTATTTATTTATTTTATTTATTTATTTTGAGATGGAGTCTCACAGGCTGGAGTGCAGTGGCGCAATCTCTGCTCACCGCAACCTCCAGCTCCCTGGTTCAAGTGATTCTCCTGCCTCAGCCGCCCAAGTAGCTGGGGTTACAGGCACGCACTACCACGCCCAGCTAATTTTTGTATTTTTAGTAGAGACGGGGTTTCACCATGTGGGCCAGGCTGGTCTCGATCTCCTGACCTCGTGATCTGCCCGCCTCAGCCTCCCAAAGTGCTGGGATTACAGGTGTGAGCCACCATACCCGGCCGGGCCAACTATTTTAAAGACAGTAACCTCTGTTTCAAATGTGAGATTTGATTAGAATTTCTAATAAGCTTGAGTTGTTTTTGAAAAAGTTTTAAATCGCCTTCAGATACCAGATAATACGCAGCTAGAACTTGAAATTGCTTAAATTAACAATGAACTCACCTCTTGGAGTGAAAGCATAGAGATGAGCAGGTTTTCTGTTAGAAACTAGGTCAGTGGGTTAAGTGTACTTTCTCAGTTAACTTAATGTCTTTTTCTGCATTAGACTCCTTTTTGCCAACCCTTCCTCCCCAACCCCATGGACTTTGGAAGATTGTAATTAATGCATGTGCAGTTCTTTAGAAATCACTCAAGGTGTTTTTCTCCTCTAAAGTTTTCTGCCTTTTATGTATAGATTTAGAGTGCTCTTATTTTCTACCTTTGACTTGCATTCACTCCAGGTTCACAGATTCCTGAAGAGTGCCTGTAATCTAGGTATTGACTACTATTAGGGCCTTAGGAAAGATAGTATCTTGGGGAGTGTATTAGACAGGAACCTCTTGAAAATTGGAGTGTAAAAATTCAATCTTACTTGCTGATTCTCTTTTTTTTTTTGAGACGGAGTCTCGCTCTTTCGCCCAGGCCGGACTGCAGTGGTGCCATCTCGGCTCACTGCAAGCTCCGCCTCCCAGGTTCATGCCATTCTCCTGCCTCAGCCTCCCGAGTAGCTGGGATTACAGGCGCCCGCCACCGCGCCTGGCTAATTTTTTGTATTTTTAGTAGAGATGGGGTTTCACCGTGTTAGCCAAGATGGTCTCGATCTCCTGACCTTGTGATCCGCCCGCCTCAGCCTCCCAAAGTGCTGGGATTACAGGCGTGAGCCACCACGCCCGACCTCTCTTTTTAAATAAAAGATGAAAACAAGCATAGGACAACTGGAAATTAAAAAGGAAGATGTGGAACAGGGACAGCTTTGTTGACATTTAAAAGGAGAAAACCGTGGCCAAGCACAGTGGCTCATGCCTGTAATCCCAGCACTTTGGGAGGCCGAGGTGGGCGGATCACCTGAGGTCAGGCGTTTGAGACCAGCCTGGCCAACATGGTGAAACTCTGTCTCTACTAAAAATACAAAAAAAATTAGCTGGGCTTGGTGGTAGGCGCCTGTAATCCCAGCTACACGGGAGGCTGAGGCAGGAGAATCCGCTTGAACCCAGGAGGCGGAGGTTGCAGTGAGCCGAGACTGCGCCACTGCACTCCAGCCTGGGCGACAAGAGTGAAACTCCGTCTCAATAAATAAATAAAATTTTTAAAAAATGAGAAAACTCTTTTTAAGAAACTGGAAGAAAAAAGCAAATGATAAGCAGAAATAGAAAAGGATCAGAGAGTCTGGAAATGACTGGAGAAAAGGTTTGGAGCAGGGAAAGAAGAAGGGGAAGTACTATGAGTTAAGGCTTTTAAGTTTTAGTTTCAAATTTATTATTCAGAAAATGCCACTTGTGTAATAGGTAAGCATTGCTCATTCAAAAGTTAGAGGATGAAACCTTTTATTTGGCTTTCCTGTTCTATCATAAATAGGAAAAAAATCCCTCATAAGTTGTGAATTCTATAACTTAGTTGTACTATCTAAATATTAATATAACCAGAAAATAAAAAGATGGTCGTAAGTCACATCTGTAATCCCAGCACTTTGGGAGGCCGAGGCGGGCAGATCACGAGGTCAGGAGATCAAGACCATCCTGGCTAACACAGTGAAACCCCATCTCTACTAAAAAATACAAAAAATTAGCCGGGCATGGTGGCGGGCACCTGTAGTCCCAGCTACTCGGGAGGCTGAGGCAGAAGAATGGCGTGAACCTGGGGGGCGGAGCTTGCAGTGAGCCGAGATCGCGCCACTGCACTCCAGCCTGGGCGACAGCAAGACTCCGTCTCAAAAAAAAACAAACAAACAAACAAAAAAAAAAAAACTGCTGGGCATGGTGGCACACGCCTGTAATCCCCCAGCACTTTGGAAAGCCAAGGCGGGCGGATCACAAGGTCAGGAGTTTGAGACCAGCCTGACCAACATGGCAAAACCCCATCTCTACTAAAAATATAAAAATTAGCCAGGCCATGGTGGTGTGTGCCTGTAATCCCAGCTACTGAGGAGGCTGAGGCAGGAGAATCGCTTGAACCTGGGAGGCAGAGGTTGCAGTAGGCTGAGATTGTGCCACTGTACTCCAGCCTGGGTGACAGAGTGAGACTCCGTCTCAAAACAAAAAAAAACAACAAAAAACACATTTTCTACCTTGGAGGCTTGTTAGGGTTTTTTGTTTGTTTGTTTGTTTGGTGGGGATGGGTTTTTTTTTGTATTTTTTAGTAGAGACGGGGTTTCACTCTGTTAGCCAGGATGGTCTTGATCTTCTGACCTCGTGATCTGCCCGCCTCAACCTCCCAAAGGGATGGGGTTTTGCCATGTTGTCTTTGCTGGTCTCAACTCCTGGCATCAAACCGTCCTCCCGCCTCAGCCTCCCAAAGTGCTGGGATTATAGGCATGAGCCGTGGCACTTGGCTAAGCCTTGTTAGTTTCTTTTTCTAAAATTTAAAAAAAAAAAATTTTTTTTTTTTTTTTTTTTTGAGACAGAGTCTCACTCTGTTGCCCAGGCTGAAGTGGAATGGCACAATCTCGGCTCCCTGCAACCTCCACCTCCCGGGTTCAAGTGATTCTCCTGCCTCAGCCTCCCGAGTAGCTGGGACTACGGGTGCACACCACCACGCCCAGCTAATTTTTGTATTTTTAGTAGAGATGTGGTTTCACCATGTTGGCCAGGCTGGTCTTGAACTCCTGAGCCCGCCTCCCAGAGTGCTAAGTCTACAGGCATGAGCCACTCCCCCTGGCCAAAAATTTTATTTTTTTAGAGACGAGGTTTTGCCTTGTCGCCCAGGCTGCAGTGCAGTGGTACCATCATAGCTCACTGCTGCCTTGAATCCCTGGGCTCAAGTGATCCTCCCACCTCGGCCTCCTGAGTAGCTGGGACTACAGGAGCACACCACTATGCCCAGCCTTTTACATTTCTAATAGTGTTCTATTACTATTGCACTGAAATTGGAAGGAAATTAGACTTTGTAAGCACATTTATTCTTTAAATATTTTTTACTCTCTAGAAGGGTTGAAGGGATAGAGAACTTTACCAAATTGTGCTAAAACTCTTAGAATGTTGCCCTGAGGGCACCTCTCCCTCGCCCCTATTTACCCTGGTCACTTTACTTCTGAAGTTCACTTCTGAAGTTCAGTTCACTTTTGACTTTGCCTGCTTGGAGAGAAGAGGGTGAGTAAATTCTTACTACAATTTATCTTTATTTACCATTTGGTATTTGACTATAAATACAGTATTACTGAAAGGATTTGTGCTTAGCATGAACTGATTTTTCATAGCTTTATCCTTGGTCATTAACTCAGTTTTTCAAGACAAAGGGATTAATTAAAGGCGTATTGCATCTAGCTTTTTTTGTGATGATTTTGTTTTACGTAAATCAATATAAGCTTTAGTTCTGAGCAAGATTTTACAAATAAAGACTTTTCATACTAGGGTAGATAGTTTTGCAATATAGCATCTAAAGACTGCTCCATGTTTTACTGAGAATCAAAATTATATCAAATGTAGCTGATAACAGGGTTTTTTTGTTTTGTTTTGTTTTTTGAAATGGAGTCTCGCTCTGTCACTCAGACTGGAGTGCAGCAGTGCAATCTTGGCTCACTGCAACCTCCGCCTCCCGGGATCAAGCGATTCTCCTACCTCAGCCTCCTGAGTAGCTGGGATTACAGGTGCCCCCACCACGCCCAGCTAATTTTTGTATTTTTTTTTTTTTTTTTTTGAGACGGAGTCTCGCTCTGTCGCCCAGGCTGGAGTGCAGTGGCGCCATCTCGGCTCACTGCAAGCTCCGCCTCCCAGGTTCACGCCATTCTCCTGCCTCAGCCTCCCAAGTAGCTGGGACTACAGGCGCCCGCCACTACGCCCGGCTAATTTTTCTGTATTTTTAGTAGAGACGGGGTTTCACCTGTTAGCCAGGATGGTCTCGATCTCCTGACCTCGTGATCCGCCCGCCTCGGCCTCCCAAAGTGCTGGGATTACAGGCGTGAGCCACCGCGCCCGGCCCAATTTTTGTATTTTTAGTAGAGACAGGGTTTCGCCATGTTTGCCAGGCTAGTCTCTTACTCCTGACCTTGTGATCCGCCTGCCTGGCCTCCCAAAGTGGTGGGATTACAGGTGTGAGCCACCACGCCCGGCCTGAAATGGTTTTTTTCAACATTAAAGCACCACGATAGCAACTATTTGGGAAGATTGTATCATGGTGGAGAGGAGATGATAAAACTGACAACCAAGACTCAGTCTGGATACCTCCTTGTACTTGTCATTCGAGCGATTAGGTTAGCATTTTTTGGATGTAGAAAGGGCCAGAGAGGTGCCTGTTCACACAGGTAACCTCTTTTATAGGGCCAGGCACCATCTTAAGTTCAGGAATTGCTCCCCCACTCCCACCCCTTCTGATAGATAAACTAATAAAAGGTATTTTGTTTCTTTGATTTAATATAAGCATATTGGATATTTTAAAAACTATTTCGTGGCCGGGTGTGGTGGCTCATGCCTGTAATCCCAGCACTTTGGGAGGCCGAGGCAGGCAGATCACCTGAGGTTAGGAGTTCGAGACCAGCCTGGCTAACATGGTGAAACCCCATTTCTACTAAAAATACAAAAAATTAGCCGGGCATGGTGGCATATGCCTGTAATCCCAGCTACTCGGGAGACAGAGGCAGGAACATCACTTGAATTCAGGAGGTGGAGGTTGCAGTGAGCCAAGATCGCACCATTGCAGTCCAGCTTGGGCAACAAGTGAAATCCTCTCAAAAAAAAAAATTTTTTTTTTTTTTTTCTTCCCAAAATGTGTATCTTGAATTGGCTGGCTAGGCTGGGCACGGTGGCTCACGCCTGTAATCCCAGCACTTTGGAAGGCTGAGGCAGGCAGATTATGATGTCAGGAGTTCAAGACCAGCCTGGCCACATAGTATTCAAATTCTTAAGTTTTAAAGGTAATTTATATATACCGTCTTTAATTTTGAGAGAATTAAAATGTAACTTGCAATATAATTAAAATAGGGATTTCCACAGAGTTTACTACCTTTATTTGATTAAAAAAAATCTGGAATTAAAAAAATATATACTCTAACTGGCTACAGTCTAGAAATATTTTAGGCTTTTAGCCAGCCTTTTTTTTTTTTTTTTTTATCTTCTTGAGACAGAGTCTCGCTCTGTTGCCCAGGCTGGAGTGCAGTGGCGTGATCTTGGCTCACCACAACCTCTGCCTTCCGGGTTCAAGCAATTCTCCTGCCTCAGCCTCCCGAGTAACTGGGACTAAAGGCGCACAACAACATGCCCGGATAATTTTTGTATTTTTAATAGAGACCGGGTTTCACTATGATACAACATTTTGACAGTGAATGGAGAAACATGAAATTTTTGCCCAGCTGTAATGGCTAGTTATTTCTCCAACTTTATGTATTTGTGTGTGTGTATATATGCATGTGTGTATACATATTTACAGGAACTGTTCAAAAATCATTTCTCATACTTCATTATCAACAATATCATACATGCACACAATTACATTAAAGTAAAAGATGTTTAGAGGAAATGGCCAATGTACATTTTCAGGCTGGGCATGGTGGCTCCTGCTTGTAATCCCAGCACTTTGGGAGGCCGAGGTGGGAAGATCACTTCAGCTCAGGATTTTAAGACCAGACTGGGTAATATAGTGAGACCCAATCTCTATTTTATTAAATAATCAGTAAATTAAAAAAAATTTTTTTCAGACCACTGAAATTATATATAATTATATGATATATTCAGAATAAGACAAAATGTTTTTCGTTATACAGTTTTTTAAAGTATCAAAGCAAGAAAAGTAGTAACATTCTTTCCAAGCTTTAAAACATGACAGCTATTTAATCCTATGAAAGGCAAAGGAAAATAATTCAGAACGTGAAAGAAATGTCATTCTTTCCATACCTCTTTGAGAGTACCTGATACACAGATAGTTAAACTGTTATATGAGAAATGAAGGATGGGAGAAGTGCCTTCTCTATGAAAAGATGAGCCACATACTGTTCTGCAGTTTTCTCATTTAACATTTTGAATATCTGTGTTGGTGCATATGGATTAAACCTCACTCTTTTTCACAGATGTGTGTGGTATATACCAGAGTGTATCCAACCAATGTCTTATTGATAGGTGATTGGAGTTATCCCAGGTTTTGTGCTCTTACAAACAGTAATGCAATAAGCATCCATTCTCTTGACAGTTCTTACTACAGAACTTTTTCTTACATTGGCGTAAAATCTTCCTCTTAACTTCCACTTACTGGTCCTGAAAATAGTTGCCATCTTTCTGAGTCTTCTCTTGTGTTGAAACATTCCTCACCCATTTGACCATTCTCCCTTTGGATCCCTTCACGGTCTTCCAGATGTGGTCCACTTTGTCAGTGTTTAATAGTATAGTGATATAAGTTAACACTGTGTTGGTTGTGGTTTTACCTGAATAGAGAGGGTGGGCTTGCCTATTTTCTTTTTTTTTTTTTTTTTGAGAGGGAGTCTTGCTCTGTCGCCCAGGCTGGAGTGCAGTGGCGCGATCTCGGCTCACTGCAAGCTCTGGCTCCCGGGTTCACATCATTCTCCTGCCTCAGCCTCCCGAGTAGCCGGGACTACAGGCGCCCGCCACCACACCCGGCGAATTTCTTTTTTTGTATTTTTGGTAGAGACGGAGTTTCACCGTGTTAGCCAGTATGGTCTCAATCTCCTGACCCCGTGATCCGCCTGCCTCAGCCTCCCAAAGTGCTGGGATTACAGGTGTGAGCCACCACACCTGGCCTTTTTTTTTTTTGAGACAAGGTCTCACTCTGTTGCCCAGGCTGGAGTGCAGTGGCACTATCATGGCTCACGCAACCTCAATCTGGGCTCAAGCTATTGGATTTTTCCACTTTATCCTCCCAAGTAGCTGGGACCACAGGTGCATGCCACCACGCCTAGCTATTTTTTGTATTTTTTTTTATTATTATTATTTTTGTAGAGACGGGATTTCGCCATGTTGCCCAGGCTAGTCTCAAACTCCTGAGCTCAAGTGATTTGCCCGCCTCAACCTCCCAAAGTGCTGGGATTACAGGTGTGAGCCACCGTGCCCAACCAGGATTGTCTGTCCTTTTAATTTAGTTTACAGTTTTGTTCCTACAACTGCCATATCACTTTAGTTCATATTGAGGATAGTCAGTTGAAGCTTTACATTTGGAGTTCGTGGGTCCCTGGAACACCTGATAAAAACTGTGAACTTCCAGTCACCTCACCCTACCCCCCAAATGCATTAACACACAATTATTGCTGCAATTTCAGGTGGTTCATGGGTCCCTGGTGTTTCTCTTTTCTTTATGATTAGACCTTGTTGATTACTTTGTTGAAGTCATAGGTTCTCTCATTCTCTACCAGTGCTGTTACATCATCAAAAATTAAACAGGAAACTGAGTCAGCCTTGGCATTACCCAGTGAGTTCATGCTGCCTCCAAGTGTGGGGCGGTTTTTTGTTTTGGTGGGCTGTTTTTCAACAATACAGGATCTACCTCAGGCTAACCAGTCTGTAGTTCAGGAATCTGTCTGGCTTCTAGTCCTCTCCCATTCATCGCAATTCCACACAGATTGCAGAAAGCAATTAAGCAGCCTTATCTACTAAGCCTCAGGATCCCAGGACATTATTTGTGAGATCGAATGACTTGAACTTGCTGAGAATAACTAGCTAGTTTTTCTTTTTGTTCTCAACCATCTTGGATTTAAGTTTCTTCTTAATAATTGTATTTAATCCTCAGATTAGAAAGAATAAGACATTATTAGCTAAGAATGGAAATCAAATAGGAGTAGGGTTGTTTCTCTTTGTTATTTGTTAATATTACATTAACCACCCCATGGGATGGGGGTGGGCTTCACTCTTCCTTTAACCTATAAAATGACATTTATTCCACATCTCTTACTTCGTCAAGTCACAGTTCATCCTGAAGCTTTAGCCTTATTCACTATATTCTTGTAGCTCTATTTCACTCGTTATAATACTTGTTTTATGTGCCCAATTTTTACCATCTGTTGTAAGTGGCTTTTTAACATCTGAATTCCAGAAAGCTCTCTTGCAGCGCATCAGATTTTTTAGATACATTCCCCTTTTCTACCTCTTATCAGTGTATTTTGCAATTATGCAGTCAGCGTTATGCTTTTGAGAGCTTCCAAGCCTTCTTGAGCTTCCTTACACAGTTTCTGATCTTGGAATTGATCCTAATTTTCCTTTGAAAAACTTGAAATCTGCCTATCCAATATGTGCAGCATTCTCCTTCCTTTGTTTCTTGATCTCCAAACAACATGGCTTCTTTCTCTAAAGCTTCCTCCCATTTGCACATTACCAATCATGTTTCACCAGTGAGGATTAGGTCCAAAGTAACAGTTTCTCTCATTTCTCCTCGATCTTCTGAAAGACCAAATTTTTACACAGACAAAAGCATGTCATGAGATGCACTGATTTAAGCTGAGTGACACTTTCACAAGTGTCCCCTGGTCATTAATAATAGCTGATACTTTTTGCACACTGCCACATGACAGGCACCATACTAAATCCTTTTCACGTACTCTCACTTCTATCATAGGGTTATGAATGTGTTATCCCAATAATACAGTTGAGGATATGGGCTTAAAGATATTGAGCTATGTGCCCAAGATTGCCACAGCTTATGAGTGCCAAAGTCAGAAATTTCCTAAATTGGATCCTTAATCACCAGACATGGTGCTTAATTACCATGCTGGACAGGATTCTATTACTTGAAAACCTGTGTAGCTCTCAGACCACTGGCTGTGCACAGTAGGCACTTAAATATTTAATTTGAGGTTTATGATTCTTGCTGATTTTCAGAGTATTGCCCTTCAGCTCCTACAACTCAATAAGAAAAAGATGAGAAAAATCGGTAAGGCACACTATTAGGCAATTTATAGAAGAAATGAATGGAAAATACTCCGTTTTGTTTTTTGTTTATTTGTTTTTTTCGGGTTTTTGTTGTTGTTTTTTCGAGATGGAGTCTTGCTCTGTCACCCAGGCTGGAATGCAGTGGCATGATCTCAGTTCATTGCAACCTCCGCCTCCCAGGTTCAAGTGATTCTACTACCTCAGCCTCCCGAGTAGCTGGGATTACAGGCAGGCACTACCACACCTGGCTAATTTTTGTATTTTTAGTAGAGACGGGGGTTTCACCATGTTGGCCAGGCTGGTCTCGAACTCCTGACCTTGTGATCCGCCTGCCTCGGCCTGTCAAAGTGCTGGGATTACAGGCACGAGCCACCGCGCCCAGCCTGGTTTTGTTTTTTTTGTTTGTTTTTGGAGATAAGAGTTTTGCTGTTGTTGCCCAGGCTGCAGTGCAATGGCATGATCTTGGCTCACTGCAACCTCCACCTCCCGGGTTCAAGCGATTCTTCTGCTTCAGCCTCCCAAGTAGCTGGGGTTACAGGCATGCGCCACCACACCGGGGCTTGCTTTTTTTTTTTTTTTTTTGAGATGGAGTTTTGCTCTTATTACCCGGGCTGGAGTGCAATGGCGCAGTCTCAGCTCACTGCAACCTCCGCCTCCCAGGTTCAAGTGATTCTCCTGCCTCAGCCTCTTGAGTAGCTGGAGTTACATGTACCTGCCACCATGCCCAGCTCATTTTTGTATTTTTAGTAGAGACAGGGTTTCACCATGTTAGGCTGGTCTTGAACTCTTGACCTCAGGTGATCCACCCACCTTGGCCTCTCAAAGTGCGGGGATTACAGGTGTGAGCCACCGCACCCGGCCTGTTTTTTGTTTTTTGTTTTGTTTTGTTTTTTGAGACAGAGTCCTGCTGTGTCACCCAGGCCAGAGTGTGGTGGCATGATCTCAGATCACTCCAGCCTCTGCCTCCTGGGCTCAGGTGCTCCTCCCACCTCACCCTCCCAAATAACTGGGACTACAGGCCTGTGCCACCACTACCCAGCTAATTTTTGTAGAGACATTGTTTTACAGTGTTGCCCAGGCTGGTCTTGAACTCCTGGGCTTTTAAAATCGTTTTGATGGAAAACCAGTTTTTGAATGGCAAGAACTCTTTCTGTTTATAAATAAGATACATAAAAAAACAAAGAATGAGGCCGGGCGCGGTGGCTCACGCTTGTAATCCCAGCACTTTGGGAGGCCGAGGCGGGCGGATCACAAGGTCAGGAGATCGAGACCACGGTGAAACCCCGTCTCTACTAAAAAATACAAAAAATTAGCCGGGCGTGGTGGCGGGCGCCTGTAGTCCCAGCTACTCGGAGAGGCTGAGGCAGGAGAATGGCGTGAACCCGGGACGCGGAGCTTGCAGTGAGCCGAGATTGCGCCACTGCACTCCAGCCTGGGCGAAAGAGCAAGACTCCGTCTCAAAAAAAAAAAAAAAAAAAAAAAACAAAGAATGCAAAAATGTTTGTGTGAGCTACTGTGCCCAGCCCACTTTAACTTTTTGTGTGTGAAGTAAAGGTAGTAAAATAGAAGATCTTAAGTTGTTCTCACCTTTTTTCCTTTATTATATTATTTGTTTTATTGAAGTTACTTGTTTACTGTATTCATCATTTGCTGTGATTTTTTTTTCCAGAGTTACTATTTTTGCTAGGAAGAATAGGGCTGGATGCCCAATCACTGTGATTCATATGATTGATTTTTTTTTTATTAAGAGCAATTCTACTGTCTTTTATTTGAGAAGGGTCATTAGGCTCATTCATTGAACTTTTACTGTTTTAATAAATGAGTATATAATGTAAAGATTTTTCTAAAGAATAATGGAAGCTGTGTTGTAACATTCTGGAAATTACATGAGCTTTGAAGTAAAATTGTCCTCATTCAAGGTTCAGATCACAGCTCTACCAGTTTTAGTTACGTAAACAATTTGGGCAAGTCACTTCACATTCTAAGCCTCAGTTTTCTTATCAGGAAAACAGGGATGGTTATTGCACTATCACTGCAGGAATAATTTAATGTAAGATGCACATGTAAAGCACCCAGTGCAGTAACAGTGTTAGTTTTTAGTTTGTTTTTTTCCGTTGAGACAGTCTCGCTCTTTCGCCCAGGCTAGAGTGAAGTGGTGCAATCTCAACTCCCTACAACCTCCATCTCCCAGGTTCAAGCGATTCTCCTGCCTCAGCGTCCTGAGTAGCGGGGATTACAGGCGCCCGCCACCACGCCCAGCTAAATTTTGTATTTTTAGTAGAGACGGGGTTTCACCATGTTGGCTAGGCTGGTCTTGAACTCCTGACCTCAGGTGATCTGCCCGCCTCAGCCTCCCAAAGTGCTGAGATTGCAGGCATGAGCCACCGTGCCTGGCCAATGTTAGTTTTCTCTCTTATGTAGTTGGAAAAGGGGTTCTCAGCCTTTTTTGTGCTATTTACCCCTTTGCTGATGTTGTGAAGCCCATGGAAGGACCCCTTCTCAAAATAATGATTTTAATGATAAAATGCCTGACATTACAAAGGAACCCAGTTATACTGAATACAGTTTTCAAAATACTTAAATTTGTGACGTTTTTTGTTTTGACCACTGTTTTGGACTAAGGCGAGGAATAAATTAGTGAATGGGCTAAAGAAAGAAAGATAGGAAGGAGGAAAGTAAAGAGGAGAAGGAAGGGGGGGGAGGAAGCTCATAAATATATACAGCTGGTTTTGACTCCCTCCCAAGCTGTCATCCCAGATTTCCAACAGGCTCTTAGACATTTCCACCTCAGAACCCTATCAAGGAAGTTGAATACCTCTCCCAAACCAGCTCATCTTCCCTGCTTTCCCTGTTGATAATCAACACTCTCTCCATCACCTCAAGTCTAAATGCTCAAATCACATTTGAGTCCTCATTCTTTCACCCTATTTCAAATCAGTCATGGTTGTCTGTAGATTTTATCTCTACGCTATCTAATTCCTGTTACCCAAATTTAAGACCCTCTTATCCTTGTCTTATTATGACAAAGGATTTTTCTGCTTGGTCCCCTACTTCTTACATCTTCCACAAAGTATCCCTTGAATGTCTTGGGACAGTTTAATATAATCTGTATCTCTAATTCTGCTGCACTCACAGATGTGCTGTTTGGCTTCATACCTAATTGTCACCTGACTCATTTACCTGTTGGTAAATTTGTATTTGTTTCCACTTTCCCAAATACATTCTAGGTTCTTTAAGGAAACGGATCACATCTTAAACTTATTTTTGTTTCTCCCTATAGCACTTAGGACAATACTTAAAAGTGTTTATTTATTTTTATTTTATTAATTTTTATAGAGATGAGGTCTTGCTTTGTTGCCCAGGCTGATCTCAAGTGATGCTCCCACCTTGGCCTCCCAAAGTGCTCAGACGACAGGCATGAGCCACTGCACCTGGCCAAAAATGCTTTATAAAATCTTGGGTAGTCATCATAATTAGGTAGCTCCAGCTCCAGAAGCAAAAAGGAAAATGTTTGCCAGGTACAGTGACTCACACCTGTCATTCCAGCAGCTCAGGAGGCTGAGGCAGGAGGATCGCTTGAGGCCAGGAGTTCAAGACCAGCCTGGGCAACAGAGCAAGACCCCATCTCTAAAATATATAGTAATAATAATTTTAAAATAAAATTTTAAAAATTAAAGGAAAAAGTTTGACCTGATATCTACTGAATTCTTACAGGAGTTGATATCAGACCAAGTCTTTATGTCAAAACGCCGAAATTTTACATGTATTTAAATTTTCACTAGCTTAACTCCCCAAATGATTCAGTCACAGCTTTATGGTGTTACTTGTGGTTAAGAAAACTGTGGATATGGTTTCCTCTACTGTGAAGCCCTGTACTTGTCCTCATACCTGCTACTTGTAGCCCAGGGCTTCACATAATAGGTGCCTAATTGTTTGTTTACTCTTAAAAGCTTGGGAATGTACATAGATCGTTATAAATTAAGAAAACATAGGAGGCCCAGTGCAGTGGCTCACGCCTGTAATCCCAGCACTTTGGGAGGCTGAGGCGGGTGGATCACAAGGTCAGGAGTTCAAGACCAGCCTGGTCAAGATGATGAAACCTCATCTGTACTAAAAATAAAAAAATTAGCTGGGTGTGGTGGCAGGGCGCCTCAGGAGGCTGAGGCAGAGAAGTGTTTGAACCTGGGAGGTGGAGCTTGCAGTGAGCCCAGTTTGTGCAACTGCACTCCAGCCGGGCAACAGAGCAAGACTGTCTCAAAAAAAAAAAAAAAAAAAAAAAAATTTTTTTTTAAAAGCTTTGTAGAAAACAAAAGAAAGTAGGTGATCTTAGCGGGAAAAGCAGTTTTAGTAAAGTGAGCCTAAGATGATCGTATTAGTCAGCTTTGATAATTCGTTTGCAGCTGATGCTTTTTCCTTTGGTTAAATTCTTTTTCTTGTGTTCTTAGGTTAAGACATCAGAATTTTATAGATACTCCCGACAGCTCCGTTACGAAGTTGACCAAGCATTGAATTACTTTCAGAATGTTCACCAGCAGCCTTTGTTGGATATGAAGTCAAGCCGCATCCGTTCTGCAAAACCGCAAACTACAGTATTTCGAGGAATGATTGGACATAGCATGGTTAACAGTAAAATACTTCTCTTAAAAAAACCAAGAGTCTGGTGGGAGCTAGAAGGCCCACAAGTACCTCTGCGACCTGACTGCCTTGCTATCGTCAATAATTTTGTGTTCCTGTTAGGCGGGGAAGAGCTGGGCCCGGATGGTGAATTCCATGCTTCTTCCAAAGTATTCAGGTATGACCCGAGACAGAACTCCTGGTTGCAGATGGCAGATATGTCTGTACCACGCTCTGAATTTGCTGTAGGTGTTATTGGGAAGTTTATTTACGCCGTAGCAGGCAGAACCAGAGATGAGACTTTCTATTCAACTGAGAGATATGACATCACCAATGATAAATGGGAATTTGTGGATCCTTATCCAGTTAACAAATATGGACATGAGGGGACAGTGCTCAATAACAAATTGTTTATCACCGGTGGAATCACCTCATCTTCCACCTCCAAGCAAGTGTGCGTGTTTGACCCTAGCAAAGAAGGGACCATAGAACAGCGGACCAGGAGAACTCAAGTGGTTACCAACTGTTGGGAGAATAAGAGCAAGATGAATTATGCGAGATGCTTTCACAAGATGATTTCTTACAATGGCAAGCTTTATGTCTTCGGTGGCGTCTGTGTGATCTTGAGGGCCTCTTTCGAATCTCAGGGATGCCCTTCTACAGAAGTATACAACCCAGAGACTGATCAGTGGACCATCTTGGCATCCATGCCGATTGGTAGAAGTGGCCATGGTGTGACTGTGCTGGACAAACAAATAATGGTTCTTGGAGGCCTTTGTTATAATGGTCATTACAGCGATTCCATTCTCACTTTTGATCCGGATGAAAACAAGTGGAAGGAAGATGAGTACCCTCGGATGCCCTGCAAGCTGGATGGTTTACAAGTATGCAACCTGCATTTTCCGGACTATGTACTGGATGAGGTCAGGCGTTGCAACTAATGACATCCTTCTCCCTAAAAAAAGAGGCAAACAAAGTATTTGTTTGTGCAAAGTAGTTAATTAAAACATATAAAGAAAAACCTCACCAGTTTTACTATCAAAGCCATTGGTCTAACATTGTAAGAATTTTTCATTCTGTGCTAGCATCCTTTTTTTCTTTTCAGTGGCCTCGAACTCATGCAATAAGTTAATTCTAAGTGCTAGCTCTTGAAACTACTTCCAGAAGCAGTTGAATAGAATGCTCCACTTATCTGGGAAATTGATTTTCTGCTTTAAACATTTCTTTCAGATGTTAGCGTAGGAGTCATGCGTCTTCTAAGACCAGACCGGATAAGTGTCACTGGATGTGATTTCAGTCTCTGTCTCTATCTGAAACCTTTTTGAAGATTTATTTCAGTGTATTTCAGTCTGTTATACTTTTTAGTTTTATTATTTAAAAGTTTAAAACTCTTGACTTTTTTGCATGGCTTTTTGCTGAAAATGCAAAAATATAAATTTTCTACAAAGTTAACTTTTTATATTCAAAACACTATTTCTAAGCTGCCTTCTCTTACCCGCATTGTGTTAGTGAAAGCATATTCATACTCGCATACAACCTATAAATACACAAGGCACATCCCTTTTATGCGTGGTTAGGATTCTATATTTTTAAGCTAGTGCACTTGCACACACAGTTCGCCATACTTGTTGAATTTTAGATGTAACGTCTTTTCACATATTAACATTTTTAGAAAGTTAAAATAACTGGAGTCCTCATTTGCTATCAAAGTAGCCTATCTTCAATCCATACTGATTCAGTAATATTTGAACTCCTTATATTTCTGAAACATGTATGGTCATGAAAACTAACATTTTATATTTTATTTTCAAAAGTAAATGTTAGTGTTCTTTGTTGATGTATGTCTTTTCTTTTTGAAAATGTTTTTCTTTGCAGTCTGTTGAACGTTGCCCTGTTTTTAGTGAGAATCAGAGTGGTATATGACAAGTTCTGGCCCTGCAGCATGTAAGCACTTTTAAAGAGCATTTAGGTAATACCAGACTCCTAAATCAAGGCCCCTTAAAAGTAAGTGCAACTCCCATTTTTTACATTCAGTAAGGCTGCTGCATTTGTTATTGAATGGAAGGTAGAAACTCTTAGAAAATTTGAGCTCAGTTTTGACTTAGAGGTAAGAAATAGAATTATAATTATAATGTTACTGGTTTTATCTACTTGTTTATTTTGTACAAAATACCCAGCGATATTAGGGATGTAAGCCCTCAGTTTTTGTTTTATTTACTGAAAGCTATTAGCATGAAGGATAGTAACCACAAAGTTCAGAATGGATCAAGAATAGCTGTTTAAAAGCATTTATAGTAAGTGTTTTAGGATTAGCTGCACCTTTCAACTCTAAATGCAGAGGAAAAGACATAGTTGACAAAGTTAAGCAAGAATAACCTGGGAGTGGATCACTGAAATTGATGCCATTTGCGCACGAGTAGTCTATATCTGATACAGACTAGATCTATACTGGCAAAACTTGCCGGATCTTAGAATATTGGTGCAATATTGCAATGCCTTCTATATGGCTGCTGATGTATAAATTTTCTAGTTTCACTTTGTTTGTTTGGTGTTTTTTGTTTGTTTGTTTGCTGCTGCCACCATTGAACATAAAATGGAAGTGTGAAGTCATGGAAATGTGAAGACTGGTTTTTGGGGGATTTTTGGGCAGTTATTAGACATACTATGAGATTAAACCTGATATTCAAACTCCAAAATTGGAGGCATTTGGGTTTAAGAAACAGGTACATAAGTAGCTTTTGAAAAAACCATTGGCATTGATTTCAGAAATCAATAATAATCTTATTTTATATACGAGACTTAAATTTTCATTAACTAGTCCTGTCATTTACTTACAGTTTCCAAACATGAAATTTGGTATCTTGTTTCCCATGGTAATATGGGTAAAAGGCTTTTTCTACATTAAAAAAATATATATTTTATTTTTGAAAGCTAGGAATAAGTTAGCCATTTAATTTTTTTTCTACATTAGTTTAGTGGCTTTGTATGTGTGCTATGTTGCTTTAAAGAAAATAACGTCTTCATTATTTTCCTCATTGATGTCTTTTGCTAGAAAAGACCAAGAAAGAGCCATCAGGCCAGGTATCCATATCTAAGGCTTTACACTATAGTGGTGGTTCTCTTTAATTGCTTAGATATGACTTCATGACCCTAGATAGGGTGACATCTGGGCAAACATTTGAGTATTCTTGGTCTTCCATTTTAAGGACAGAGGCCAAGATCAAAGTTCATGTTTTGTAAAATTCGTAAAATCTTAACTTGAACTAACTCTGGGTTCAGCTTTACGTAAGTCACGTCGGACCTGATGTTAGCTGTAATCAGTTTTGAGCTTTAAGGATAGTTGCTGTTGCTTGGGTTCTGAATGTATGAGAAAACTCCCTGTTTATATGTAGTTCTAATTTAGGTTATTTTAAATCCATGATTAACTTACATTCCCTTTTAAAATTATGGTTTAATTGCTGCAAGAGATTTATTTTTGTTATACTAAACTATGGAAAAGTTTTTCATAGCATTTTTTTCAAGTTTATTTTTCGTGTGCTTCATTTGGAGTTTTTGTTTATATACATTGCGCTCAAAAAAGTAGTTTTTTGAAAAATTCAGTAGGATTTGAATCTATACAGTTTAACTGTTATGACCTTTATGCGTGTTGTTTTCACTTTATATCTTAAATGCCAGAGTTCACAAAAATAGCTGATCTTCATTAATTACATCTTAATTAGAACCATTTGTTCTCTTCCGTGTCTTTGACCTTCTAAGTTTTGATTTTAAAGAAATTCCTTGCACTACAGCCTTTTCTTAAAATGCAAGATTCTTACTTTGAAGGTTTTGTGTTGGAAGAAATGCTACTGGTTTTTAAAAAGCAAAGCTTAACTAATAGAATTATTAGCTTTTCTTGAGACAGCTTTCTGTGTCCTCATTACTCTGCTCTGTGTGAGTGTTACTAGAATTTGTGAAATACTGACTGAGCCCTTCACTTATCTTTTCTAAAGCAGCACCTTTGGACACCTCATTCTGGGAAGCCTGCTCGAGTCATAGTAAAGGACACACGCTTTATGTGGGGAAAAGTGGTAAAAATGGAGTTTTGTCTTAATTACATGAAACTAAGCTTTAAAATATTTTATAACAGATTATTTGAGCTGCATAATCTAAACATGTCAAACGTTCAGTGGGACTATTTTTATATATGTATATGTGGGTGTAGGTCATAACATTTCAGTTTATAATATAAATTGTTATTTCAGTTTATAAGCTATCTCTCAGAGGAGACTAGCTCTTTTGAGAATTCATAATTTAAAGTTTTAGACTGAAGTAAAATGCAACATAGATAATAGTGTAAATCAGATATAATTGAGGGCTATATGGCAGTAAAACTGCTAGTGCCAGTTTTCTTGTTTGCCTGTTATACATTTTTGATTTTTGTTTTGTATTCTGAACATTTTGAGAGATCATATGTTTGTTCAATTACATTTAGAGTTGGTTTGGGAATAAATATCTTCTAAAAAGAGATTTATCTTAAAAATGGAAGTCCTAAAAATTAGTTTATCCAGAGTTTATAAAGTCAAATATTCACTAGGCATAGACTGGAATAGATAAATTCATGGAAATCATATCCTTTCAGTACACCGTATAACTTCAATATTACACAAGTAACATTGAGGAGAATGCCATCAGCTTTGTTCTCCCTTAAATTCTTAGGTTTTCTTTTTACATTTTGGGAACAACTGCATTTAAAATGTTATTAATCAGTATATAGTAAGGTTTAGGTGTTTGCTTTCTGAAGGAATGGTCCAGTGAGGTGATTGGGAGTGGTTATTTTCTACCTAACTTGTATATGCCCTATACCTCTTGGGCATACTTTGTCTATAGAAAAATATTTTGACCTTTAGGTACATTTTGGGCCAGTAGTCAAATAATCCTAGGGCCGATATAAAAATCTTAGAATAATTTAAGGTTTGCCTTTTATACCTGTTTTGAAAGCCTTTACATTTTTGTCAGGTAATTTTTCCCAAGCCGTGGATATAATCTATTCAAACATGTTTATGCTATCCATTCTGTTTTTAAATTGAAAAAAATGTTAAAAGTGTTTATGAAGAAAAGTTTAAATAAAATATTTTTAATCTTTAAAATATACTTCTTTATCTCTGATTATTTGCTGTTTTTTAATATATAATCCATCACTTTCAAAGTCACTAATGACTTGATTAGCAGAATACATTTTGTTTTCCTTCAACATGCCAAGGAAGTGCCATGAAAATGTGATTTCTGCCAGTGCTTTCAGCCGCAGATTCAAATGAGAGCATTAGAGTGAAATTATTTATACTCTTATATGCAATGGAAATTTTATAATGAAGCCAAGTAATTAAAGTTCTACTAACACAGAGTTTTGCAGTCTTGGAAAATGAAAATATAGAACTGAGAAAAAGCATTTACAAGCCTCAAGCCTTAGTTTGGTGATTTTTAGATTTCCTTAAGCATTTTTGATTCATTGGTCTTCCAGGCATTTCTGAAATTCAGAACTAGGTGGAGGCCTTGGGCACATCAGCACATGTGTGCCATCTTTCAAATGGACACCTAAGAAAGAAACCTCAACAGGATTCCCAAGCACCTAGATCCTTGCCTCAGGCAACCTTTCCAGCCTCTTTCCTCCCCACCACTTCCTACACTCCATTCTGTTGTGATACATGTGTTCCTTTCCAGCCTAAAATTACTTGCCTTTCTTTCCCCTGCCCTGCTTGTTAAAATCCACTTATTTTTGCAAAGTCCAACTCAAATGTTTCCCTCCCCTCCTGAAAGCTGCATTAGCTCTTCCATTGAATTAATTGCCTCTTCTACACTTAACACACTTAAAGTTTCTATTTAACTTCATTTTGCATAATAATTGGGCATGATTCTTTCTCCACAACTAGATCGTAGTCTCCTTGGGTGAAAAGATTTTTCATTCTTTGTACCCTCATATCTAGCATTTGTACATAGTAGGCACTGAGCTAAATGTTTATTGCAGCATATGACAAATTCCATATGTAACAGACAAATGGTATAGGTATTCAGATGAGAGAGAGATTACAATGCCCTGGGGTTTTGTCTCTGCTTGCGTCTCAGTCTACACACTCCGTACTATCTCATCCATGCCTATACCTATGGCTTCATCTACAACTGTTACTCTTTTTTTTTTTTTTTTTGAGACAGAGCCTTGCTCTGTCGCCCAGGCTGGAATGCGGTGGTGCAGTCTCGGCTCACTGCAACCTCCACCTGGGTTCAAGTGATTCTCCTGCTTCAGCATCCCAAGTAGCTGGGATTACAGGTGCATGCGCCACCATGCCCAGCTAATTTTGCATTTTTAGTAGAGATGGGATTTCACCATTTTGGACGGGTTGGTCTCGAACTCCTGACCTCAGATGATCCACTCGTTTGGCCTCCCAACGTGTTGGGATTACAGGTGTGAGCCACTGCACCCGGCCTACAACTTTTATTGTGATACCCATCATATCTGTATTTCTCAACGCAGAGTTCCATCCATCTCCTGAACATCTCTCACGTGTTGTATTGGAATTTCAAACTGAACAAGTGCAAATCAGAATACATTGTCTACTCGCCCAAAACATGCCCCTTATCTTCTCTGTATTGTCTGGCTTTACCATTGCCTACGATTGTTCATGTATAACCTCGGAATGTCTCTGTCCCACTTAACCACAACATCTTAGTTCATCCAGTTCTAGCACTTTAAACTCTCAACTGCCCTCTCCTTTCCATCCATACTGTCCTAGTTCAGACCCTTGTCCTTCTTGCTGGCCTTCTGGAGCTTTCTGATCATCTACCTCCATCATCCACTTTTTTTTTTTTTTTTTGAGACAGAATTGAGATTCTGTCCCCCAGGCTGGAGTGCAGTGGTGCAGTCTCAGCTCACTGAAACCTCTGTCTCCCAGGTTCAAGCGATTCTCTTGCCTCAGCCTCCCAAGTAGCTGGTCTGACACTCCCGGCTAGTTTTTGTGTTTTTAGTAGAGACGGGGTTTCACCATGTTGGCCAGGCTGGTCTCAAACTCCTGACCTCAAGTGATCTACCCACCTCGGCAGCCTTTTACTGATCTCCCTTCACCCTGAGACTAAGATCCAAATTCCCTAGCGTGCGTGCCACACAAGGCCCTTCATGCATTGGTCTCTGTACGTGTTCAGTCTGTTTTACATTCTATCCTCTAGCTATGCAAGCTAATTGGAGTTCCTGAATAGACTGTTTTCTTAAGCCTCTCTGCCTTTGCACACATGCTTCCCCTCTTCCATTCCTGCCTAACCCTTTCTTAGCCTTCAAGAACCAGCCTGGGCATCATGCCATCTGTCAGTTTTTTTTCTTTTTAACCCCTTGGGCCATGTTAACATTGTCCCCTTGGTCTTACCATGATACTTGTGGATACCTAGACCCCAATCTCCCCTAACACGTGATTCAAACTCTTCTCCATCCCACCCTTAACCGTACTCCTTGAGGGCAAATACTGTGCTTTTATTTTCCAAGAGTCTGACTTAATGTCTGGTACATGGTAAGTCCTCCTTAAAAGAGAACCCAGAAACTTGGAATGTTGCCAATGAAATGCTCTGGGTGAGGGGGTACCTGTATGAGAGAGCTTGATTGTCTGCCAAAGTTGACCTCCCAGAGGAATTTCCCTCCATTTCCACTACCACCACTCCTGTGTCTAGAAGGGTAATGCATACAGCTCTCACAACTGTCAACAAATACTTCTTCCCTGAACATCTCACTATTTGTGATCCAGACTGAAAATATCAAGACAGACCAAAGGGTGTTTTTGCAGAACATTAATCCCATGAAATGCTCTGTTGGAAGTGTTCAGTGGTCACAGTAATCTTGGGAAACACTACACTTCTCTTCCTGGAGAATCTCAACCAACATTAGCCTATTAAAGGCTCCCAGAAGTCCTGCTGTTAACTCATTTTGATTTTGTTTAGCTCAGTATAAACCAAACATTTCACTGTTTGTAAACCAAAGAGCTGAGCTCTTTTTCATGGAGTATATGTGATCCGTGAATGCTCTTGAAAAAGCCTCGCGAAGGATTAACTGAAAGAAAACAATGCAGGGACTTGGGAGGCTGAGGCAGGAGGATAGTTTGAGGCTGCAGTAAGCTATGATCACGCACTCCAGCCCAGGTGACAGTGAGATCCCGTCTCTGAAAAGAGAAAAAAAAAAAAAAATCTCAAGACTACTAATTCAGGTACTCTGGTCTACAAAACAGGACTTCCTCCTGCAGGTCCAGTTAGTTTCTAGGCTGAAGTTAACATTTTGCCAAGATGACATTACCTTAGGGATTTTACTTAGCAAGGAAGGTCCCACTTTATCCTAAGAGTAGGATGAATTTGTTTAATGTTTTTTTTTTTTTTGAGAGAGTCACCCAGGCTGGAGTGCAGTGGTGCAATCTCAGCTCACTGCAACCTCCACCTCCTGGGTTCAAGCAATTCTTGTGCCTCAGCCTCCCAAGTAGCTGGAATTACAGGCACCCACCACCACGCCTGGCTAATTTTTGTATTTTTAAGTAGAGAGGATTTCACCACGTTGGCCAGGCTGGCCTTAAACTGACCTCAAGTGATTATCCCGCCTCAGCCTCCCAAAGTGCTGGGATTACAGGCATGAGCCACCGCGCCCGGCCAGTATAATTAATTTTTACAACTCGTATGGTTTAAGGAGCAGTGCTTCCAAGAAGGCCAAGTAAGGAGCTCAGCAAATCCTCTCCCTAAAAAGCAATGACAAAACTGAACAAACTTGTCAAAAAAAAAATTAAGACTGGAAGTTGACCAAAGGCATGCAACAAATTGAGGAGTGTTTATTCAAGAAAATCTACTGAACTCCTCTCTAAGAACAGTAGGAGTCTGTGATGTTTTAACCTGGGGCTGCTCCCATCCCAGCTCCCTTCTCCCCAGGCTCTGTCACACAAGTTCTAGGGCTGTGGGAGGGGGCTGACTTCATTTGGAACAGTGTGGAGAATCCCATATTTCAGTGTGGCCAACATTGCAGCTAGCCTGAGGTCTCAATAGTGATTTGGGCTAGCAATAGAGAGGCAGACAGAGCAGCGAGCAGTTTAACAGGGAGGTCTTGGGAATGTAACAGCAAAATAGACTTGATGAGATCCCACTTATCCCTAGTGGTCCAGAAGGCTGTGCTCATCATGTGCAGGGCCGTGTGCACCCAAGAAGAGACCTAAAAGGGCCCTAACAAGCTACTTGTCCCTGCGTGCATGTGAAGCCTTGCAAACAGAAAATCAAAACTGGAATACATAGACTTGGAAACTGCTCTGACTTCAATGCATTCCCCAGGTCACACGCATTCATCAGCAGAGGGTGAGAGCTTTACTGGCTCAAGGTGTTTCAACAACTTCTGACCAATCATTGGCTGACCTATGCTGACTCAGAAGTGATCCCTAGAAATCCAGTCTTAAAAACAAGAATTTTGAAAACAGCAGAGACATCAGTGGCTGTACACTGGAGACGAGGGAGAGTGAGTGGGGAATAGATGCCACAGAATTAGTCCAGGCAGATCACTAAACAAACAACAAATCTAAAAATAGCAAACCCCACCACCATCTGGATTGGGAGTGGGTTAATACAGAGTCCAGAGTTGCTACAACATATTGCCTAAAAGAAACAGGATGTACAAAGAAACAGCAAAGTGTGACCCATACTCAGGAAAATTAAAATTAGGAGTCAACAGAAAACTGCCTCTGAGGGGTCAGTGTTATTGTGATCAGTACAATTATAGTTTTTTATCCCATATTTTCATATTATATTGGAAACAATTTCATAAGCCATTAAAATTTCTATGAAAATTATATATATATATATATATATTTTTTTTTTTTTTTTTTTGAGACAGTCTTGCTCTGTTGCCCAGGCTGCAATGCAGTGGTGCGATCTCGGCTCACTGCAACCTCCACCTCCTGGGTTCAAGCGATTCTCCTGCCTCAGCCTCCAGAGTAGGTGGGACTACAGGCATGTGTCACAACGCCTGGCTAATTTTTGTATTTTTAGTAGAGACAGGGTTTCTCCATGTTGGCCAGGCTGGTCTCGAACCCCTGATCTAAGGTGATCCACCCACCTCGGCCTCCCAGAGTGCTGGGATTACAGGCGTGAACCACCATGCTTAACCTGAAAATAATATTTTTAGTGATTACTTAGTGTTCCATAATATGGTTATATCATCATTTATCTAACCATGTCCCCATTGTGAGAAATACTTTTTTTCTTTTTCTTTTTTCTTTTTTTTTTTTTTTTTGAGATGGGCTCTCTCTCTCTCTCTCTCTCTCTCTCTCTCTGTTGCCCAGGCTGAAGTGCAGTGGCACAATCTTGGCTCAGTGCAACCTCCGCCTCCTGGACTCAAGCAATCCTCCTGTCTCAGCCTCCTGAGTAGCTGGGATTACAGGCTTGTGCCACCACGCCCAGCTAATTTTTGTATTTTTGGTAGAGACAGGGTTTCGCTATGTTGGCTGGGTTGCTCTCGAACTCCTGAGCTTGAGTGATCTGCCCGCCTCGGCCTCCCAAAGTGCTGGGATTACAGGCGTGAGCCACCGTGCCCGGCCAGAGTTGGTAGAATTCGGATTTAAGTGTTTGCACTTAGAAACATGGAGTCACAGTGTAGTGTCCTCAGGCTCCAAACAAGGGGAAGGTCGAAACATCCTGTTCTTGAGTTGCTAGCAGCCAAAAATGAAGAGGATTTGTGCCAGGGGAAATTGCATGGGTAAATGCAGAGTGGAAAAGCATATGGAATGCTTTGGGAATGATGAATTCCTCACTGACAGAGCTATGAGAGCAGATGTCAAGCAAAAACAAAATCATATTCATGAATATTCTGTGGATCTGCAGATTACTTTGTTAAAAGAGGATAAGAAAAAATAGGATTTTACAGCCCCCCATTGAAATGCCTCACAACTTTTCACTAAAATATCCCATGACCTTATAGGAAAAGAATAAAAACCGATTAAAATAGAGATTGACCGAAACATCATATAAAATGGTGAGCTGCCTTGAAAATAATTTTAAGGCCAGCGGGGTTAGACTGAGGGAAGCAGATCCATAGTTCACCTTATGGAATACCCAGGCTTCCCTTCATGAGAGTAACTGGAGAAATACTTTTTTTTGGCCAGGCACAGTGGCTCACGCCTGTAATCCCAGCACTTTGGGAGGCCGAGGCAGGTGGATCACCTGAGATCAGGAGTTTGAGACCAGCCTGGCCAACATGGCGAAACCCCATCTCTACTAAAAATACAAAAAATTAGCTGGGCGTGGTGGTGTGCTTGTAGTCCCAGCTACTCGGGAGGCTGAGGTGGGAAAAATCCCTTGAGCCCAGGAGATCAAGGCTGCAGTAAGCTGAGATGGCACCTCGGCACTCCAGCCTGGGTGACAGAGCAAGACCCTGTCTCAAAAAATCTTGGGGCAGCCAAGAGACTGAAAGAGAATCAGGGCATCTGGTTGAGGTAAGGAATGCAGAGAATGTGATGGAAGATGAGATGGGAGAGGAACTAAGGCCAGAACACCCAGGGTCACATAAGGGGCCATGTAGAGTGTGTATTTTATTCTAAGGCAAGTGGGAAGGCATTGAAGGGTTCTAACTAATAGGTGACTGATGCAATTTATACTTTAATTTTATTTATTTATTATTTATTTTATTTATTTAAGTTTTTGAGATGGAGTCTTGCTCTGTTGCCCAGACCGGAGTGCAATGGCACTCCACTGCAACCTCCGCCTCCCGGGTTCAAGCGATTCTCTCTGCCTCAACTCCCCAAGTAGCTGGGATTACAGGTGCCCACCACCACGCCCAGCTAATTTTTAGTATTTTTAGTAGAGACGGGGTTTCGCCATGTTGGCCAGGCTGGTCTCGAACTCCTGATCTCAGGTGATCCACCTGCCTCAGCCTCCCAAAGTGCTGGGATTACAAGCATGAGCCACCATGCCTGGCTTATTATTACTATTATTATTTTAGACAGGGTCTCACTCTGTCACCTAGGCTGGAGTGCAGTGGTACGATCCTGCCTCACTATAGCCTCGACCTCCTTGGGCTCAGGTGATCTTCCCACCTCACCATCCTGAGTAGCTGGTACTACAGGTTTATACCACCATGCCTGGCTAATTTTTTAAATTTTCTGTAGAGATGGGTATTACCATGTTGCTCAGGCTGGTCTGGAACTCCTGGGCTCAATCGATCCACCCCCCCCACCCCCCGCCTCTCTAAGTGCTGAGATTACAGGTGTGAGCCACTAAGCCCAGCTGCAATTTATGTTTTAAAAGGTCATCTGGTCCCTGAAGGGAGGTAAGGATAGAACTGGGAAGCTCACTGAGGGGGTCAGGGCAATGTGAAGGATGATGATGTCTTGGGCAATGGTGGTGGCTGACCCTCAAAAAGAAGTGAATGGAGTTAGGACATGTTCTGGAGGTTAAGACTGGCAGAATGTGGTGATAGAGTGGATATTGGAGGTGCTAGAGAGGAGAGACCCAAAACAACTCCTGGATTTCCAACTTGAGCCCAGGGCATGTGATGATGCTGTTAATTAAAATGGGAAAGATGGGGAGAAGAGCAATTTGGGGAGAAAATAGCAAGAGTATGGGTTTAGGTGTGATATGGTTTGGCTGTGTCCCCACCTAAATCTCATCTTGAATTCCCATGTGTTGTGGGAAGGACCTAGTGGGAGGTAATTGAATCATAGGGACAGGTGTTTCCCATGGGAAATATCTTTCCCATGCTGCTCTTGTGGTAGTAAGTCTCACGAGATCTGATGGTTATTATAAGGGGGAGTTTTTCTGCACAAGCTCTCTCTCTCTGCCTGCTGCCATTCATGTAAGACGTGACTTGGTCTTCCTTGCCTTCTGCCACGATTGTTAGGCTTCCCCAGCCACGTGGAACTGTAAGTCCAATTAAACCTCTTTCTTTTGTAAATTGCCCAGTGTCAGGTATGTCTTCATCAGCAGTGTGAAAACGCAGTAATACAAGGTGCATTAGGCCTCACAAGAGTGAGGAGGTCGAAAAAGTCCTAGATCTATAAGTCTGAATGAAGCTCAGAAGAGAGGTCAGAACAGGAGAGACACATTGGACAGTCGCCCACTATTACAGATAGTGCTTCTTTATTTTGGTTTTATGTACTTTTTCCTTATGGAAATAGTCAAACAAACACAAAAGTAAAATAATATAATGATTCTCCATACACCCATCATGGTACAAGCAATATTTTCCCATGAGAATGGTAAAGTCTCCTAAAGAGAAGGAGCCAACTCCCACTTATTACTCCAGCCTGAGTTTCCTCATCTGTAAAAGGAATATTCCAATCTACATCGTGGAGTTCTGGTGAGGATAAAGTGAGATTAGCCATGTCAATGACGTACAGTAACCATTGTTAGCTGGTAATATTTTATTATTGTTGGGGGGGCAATATTGATCCAATATGGGAGAAAGAAAATATATCAAGGTTTGTGGGTACAAACAAAATGAGTTAACTTTTTAAACTTGGAGGAAAGTATTTGAATCAGTGACTCTTATAGATAGAAGAACAAAACAGAAGCTGCTAACACAACTATGTCATGTCTTGGCATTCTCGCAAGGGAGAGGCAAGCCAAAGGATCCAGTAACAGAAACCAAGTAGAATTAAGGTTTCAATGAAGTCTGAATTGTGCATACGTGACTACTAGGTGCCCTGGCAACGACGCCCCCGCTTCATGGTAATAACATTAGAGTAAGGGAAAATATCACATGAAAATGAAGTAAATGTCAAAGTGCCCTGGCAACAGAGCTCTCACTTTTTGGTGATAACATTATATTGTTCTTAAGAATTTCTGAGTTTTGGCAGGGCGCGGTGGCTCACGCCTGTAATTCCAGCACTTTGGGAGGCCAAGGTGGGTGGATCACGAGGTCAGGAGATCGAGACCATCCTGGCTAACACAGTGAAACCCCGTCTCTACTAAAAATACAAAAAAATTTAGCCAGGCGTGGTGGCGGGCGCCTGTAGTCCCAGCTACTCGGGAGGCTGAGGCAGGAGAATGGCGTGAACCCGGGAGGCAGAGCTTGCAGTGAGCCAAGATCCCACCACTGCACTCCAGCCTGGGCGACAGCAAGACTGTTTCAAAAATAAAAATAAAAATAAAAACATTATATTGAGGGAAAATATCACATGAAAATGAAATAGGTATTAATAGTAAAGACAGTATTATGTGATCCGGTCTGGTGAGGAGTTGGGGGTTTTCACTGTAAAGAATGACTTCGAGAGGCTGGGTGCAGTGGCTCACGCATGTAATCCCAGCACTTTGGGAGGCGAAGGCAGGCAGATCACCTGAGGTAAGGAGTTCAAGACCAGCCTGGCCAACATGGTAAAACCCTGTCTCTACTAAAAATACAAAAACTAGCCGGCCATGGTGGCAGGTGCCTGTAATCCCAGGTACTCAGGAGGCTGAGGCAGAAGAATCGCTTGAACCTGGGAGGCGGAGGTTGCAGTGAGCCGAGATCGCACCACTGCACTCCAGTCTGGGTGACAGAGCAAGACTCCGTCTCACAAAAAAAAAAAAAAACCATCATAGGTAGACAAAAAATGGTTTATGAAAAAGGTTAAACTGAGCCTGCACCCTGGAGCAGAGCTTCTCAAACTTTAATGTGCACACAAATCACCCACGGATGTTGTGGAAATGCTCGTTCTGATTCAGGGGTCCAGGCTAGGGCCTGAGACTCTGCGTTTCCAACAGGCTCTCAGGTGCGGCCTTTGGAGCTGCTGGGCTGCACAGCAGGGGTCTCTGGGATCCTGCAGAGCTGTTGTGTTTCCCGCTGGCTTTGCATAAAGTCTGTGTCACCAAGTCCTATATCGCCCACACCTGCCAGCACCACTGCTAGAAAGACAATGGGGGACCGGGACGAGACAGAAACCCACTCCCCCGGGTGGCCTGTGGGAAGGGGCTGGGCTCCAGGCAGGCGGTGGCTAAAGATTCCTCCCCCGTCCCTTGGGTGGAAGGTTGGGGTGGAACAAGGAGTCAACTGCTCTCATAATTAATACTTTCACCAAGGCCAAGCCCTGAGGAGTTCCCACATTCAGAGGTGGAGGAGAGAGAAAATTATGAGAGAGATGACAGATATGGAGAACAGAGAATGCGGCACCAACACACAGATAGTTACCGTTCCTGGCCAAGAGATGCAATCATGAAAGAGCTTTGGAAACAATTTTCCTAAGCTTAAGAAAGATCAGTATCTGCAGACTGAAGGAATTTACCACATTTCAGGAGAATCAGCTATCTACACATACACACATTTGGCAACAATTTATTTTTTATTTTTTAATTTTTGAGCAGAGTCTTGCTCTGTGGCCCAGGCTGGAGTGCACTGGCGCCATCTCGGCTCCCTGCAACCTCCGCCTCCCGGGTTCAAGCAATTCTCCTGCCCCAGCCTCCCAAGTAGCTGGGACTACAGGCACGTGCCACCACGGCTGGCTAATGTTTGTATTTTTAGTAGAGACGAGGTTTCAGCATATTGGCCAGTCTGGATTCGTACTCCTGGCCTCAAGTGATCCTCCTACCTTGGCCTCCCAAAGTGCTGGGATTACAGGCATGAGCCACTGCTCCAGGCCCAACAATTTTTAACTACAAGGAAAAAAACTCCTGCAATCGTTATGACAGGAGGAGACAGATCATCTTTTCTTGAGGACTTGCCTTGTGTCTGACACATACTTGGTGCTTTACACGAATTCTCTTATTTAAACCACGCAGCATCCCAATAAAGTGGCGGCGCCGGCCTGGAAGTTGGCTGGATGCAGGAACTCAACCCATGTTGTCGGGGTGCCTCTGCTCTCCAGCTGCTCAGCTCCGGTTGGTTCTTGTGGTAGCCTGAGCCTCTCCTACTGCAGACAGGCTTCCAGGTGAGGCCCGGGCAGCTCCAGGTCCACGTAATCCTAGCTCAGAAACCCCAGAAGGAAGAAAGAGTCTCCCTCCTGGTTTGCCCATAGAAGGACTCCTGTTGTCTTCAGGGTACATGCTCGAACACTTAGATCCAGCACAGTGGCCAACAGAATTCAGTGAGATATTGGTCAGGGGGTGAAGCTGCTATGAATGGAAGTCCCACCTGAACCAAAAGGTTGGAGTGAAAAAAACCCAAACAACTAAAAGGGAGGAAGGATGGTTTGGCCAACAAATGCAAAGGGTCCACGAAAGGGAGGATCTATGAGTTGCCCCACATTACAGGAGAGATCAACTTGTCCAAGGTCACACATCCAGTAAATGGGAGAGCCAGGACTCATACCAAGGCAGTCCAACCCCAGACTCTTAACCACCCTGCTCTAAGGAAACAAAGCCTCTTTGGTTTCAGAATTCTCTGCAACATTAGCTTTCAGAAGAAAATGGAGCAACAGCTGGACTTTCTGGAGAAAAAGATTGTAACTGAAGATTCATACACTCTGCCAAATTGTCTTTCACAATTTCAGGATAGCTAAAAAGCATTAAACACACACCATGTGACAGGCACTGTTCTAAGTGCTTTATTTATTTATTTATTTATTTATTAGACGGAGTCTCGCTCTGTCACCCAGGCTGGAGTGCAGTGGCACAATCTCGGCTCACTGCAAGCTCCGCCTCCCGGGTTCACGCCATTCTCCTGCCTCAGCCTCCCGAGTAGCTGGGACTACAGGCGCCTGCCACTGAGCCCTGCTAATTTATTTTTATTTTTATTTTTATTTTTAGTAGAGACAGGGTTTCACCATGTTAGCCAGGATGGTCTCGATCTCCTGACCTCGTGATCCGCCCGCCTCGGCCTCCCAAAGTGCTAGGATTACAGGCGTGAGCCACCACGCCCGGCCTGTAAGTGCTTTATATGTATATTGAGCCATTCACTCCGTGAACAACTCTGTAAGAGAGGAATTATCCTCATTTTATAGATGAGGAAACCAAAACCCAGGGAAGGAGGTAACTTACCTAAGAGTAAGGATTGAGCCTAGGCAGTCTAATCTTCTGAGTCTTCCTGTGAATAGATTGCTATGATGCTAGAATTAAAAAACATATAATGGGCCAGGGGCGGTGGCTCACGCCTGTAATCCCAACACTTTGGGAGGTCGAGGCGGGCGCATCACGAGGTGAGGAGATCGAGACCATCCTGGCTAACATGGTGAAACCCCGTCTCTACTAAAAATACAAAAACAAAATTAGCCGGGTGTGGTGGCGGGCACCTGTAGTCCCCCCTACTCAGGAAGCTGAGGCAGGAGATTGGCGTGAACCCAGGAAGCGGAGCTTGCAGTGAGCCGAGATTGCGGCACTGCGCTCCAGCCTGGGCGACAGAGCGAGACTCTGTCTCAAAAAAAAAAAAAAATACGTATATATATATATATATATATATATATATATATATATATATACACAAAATGAATGCCCACTTCGTGAAAAAAATCTAGTAAAAACATACACCACAATAACAAGAAATCAAGAAAACTAAGCTGGGTGTGGTGGCGTGCTCCTGTAATCCCAGCTACTCGGAGGGTTGCAGAATCACTTGAGCCCAGCAGTTCAAGACCAGCCTGGGCAACATGGCAAGACCGCGTCTCTACAAAAAATACAAAAATTAGCTGGGCATAGTGGTGCGCGCATATAGTCCTAGCTACTCTGGAGGCTGAGATGGCAGTCTGGGCAATAGAATGAGACCTTGTCTCAAGGGGAAAAAAAAAAAAAAGGAGAGAAACTTGTGCAAACTTCAAAGGCAAATTTAAAAGTCTAAAAATAATCTGTGTCTAAATCTAAGATTTTATTAACAAAGAATGAGGAAAGTAAAAAGCGAGCTCAATACAGCCAAATGAGGAGGAACTAAAAGGTTACCATTTCATTTTTAAAATTCTGACAATTTAAGAAATATAGGCCACAGAATGCTTTTTAAAAATTATTGTTGTTCTCGTGGAACTGGAGGTTATTATGTTAAGTGAAATAAGCCAGGCACAGAAAGACAAATATTGCATGTTCTCACTCATATGTGCAAACTAAGAAAGTGAATCTCATGGAGGCTGAGAGTAGAATAATAGACACTAGAGGATGGGAGGGGTAGTTGTCGGGGGTTGAAGAGAGGTTGGTTATTGGACACAAACATACAATTAGATAGGAGGAGTAAGTTCTACTGTTTGATAGCAGAGTAGGCTGACTATAGTTAAACAGTATATTGTATATTTCAAAATAGCTACAAGAGGGGACTTGAAATGTTCCCAACACACAGAATGATAAATACTTCAGGTGATGGACACCCCAAATACCCTGAGTTGATTATTACGTATTCTAGGCCTGTAACAAAAGATCACCTCTACCCCATAAATATGTACAAACATGTCACAATAAAAATTATTGTTTTTCTGCTTGAATATTTTATTAAGCAGTTTTCCAAATAGGGTTAGTGACATAAACTTATCTAAAGGAAACAATATGTTGTTTTACAAAAGGTAAACAATAAGTGTTTCTTTTCTGGTAATATGAACTCACAGACTCACACTTACTTGATGTGATTCAATCAACTGCAATTATCTCTTTTTTTGTTTATTTATTTATTTTTTTGAGCCAGAGTCTCACTCTGTTGCCCAGGCTGGAGTGCAATGGTGCAATCTTGGCTAACTGCAACCTGCACCTCCTGGGTTCAAGCAATCCTCCTGCCTCAGCCTCTGTAGTAGCTGGGACTACAGGCACGGCGCCACCAAGCCCGGCTAAGTTTTGTATTTTTAGTAGAGACAGGGAGGGTTTCACCATGTTGGCCAGGCTGGTGTCAAACTCCTGACCTCAGGTGATCCGTCCGCCTTGGCCTCTCAAAGTGCTGGCATTACAGGTGTGAACCACTGTGCCTGGCTCCCACTGCAATTATCTCCATTGATGATCAAATTATCCCAAGTGTGGTTAGTGGGAACTTGTTTAAGTTGGCTCTTGAGTCATTTTGCCATGACCTAGTAGTCTTTGATAACTTTCTTGCTCTCAAAACATCTCATATGTGTTCTTCCCCAGACTCACAGAACACTTAAAATCATACTTACGGCCGGGCGTGGTGGCTCATGCCTGTAATCCCAGCACTTTGGGAGGCCGAGGCAAGTGGATCACGAGGTCAGGAGATCGAGACCATCCTGGCTAACATGGTGAAACCCCGTCTCTACTAAAAATACAAAAAATTAGCCAGGTGTGGTGGTGGGCGCCTGTAGTCCCAGCTACTGGGGAGGCTGAGACAGGAGAATGGCATGAACCCGGAAGGTGGAGCTTGCAGTGAGCCGAGATCGTGCCACTGAACTCCAGCCTGGGAGACAGCAAGACTCTGTCTCAAAAAAAAAAAAAAAATCATACTTACTAGTCCTAAAAGGAATATATATGTTCTCCATAGTAATGAAGAAGATAAAAGCAACGAAAATACTCATAAGAGAAAAAAATTATAAAACAAAAGAAATGGCAAAGAAGCATTAAAAATACTATTCAAAAGATGAAACATAATAAGCTAAATGTAGTAGTTATAATGATAAATATAAATGGAACCTACTCCCGTATTTAAAAATAAACATTTCTAGATTGCATTTTTAAAAATCAATTATATGTTATTTAAAAGAATTGAACAGTGTCAAAAAAAGATCAATGTTAGAGAATAGGAAAAACATTATATACAAAACAGATCCAAATTAAGAGAAACCAAAGACTAACATACTTAAATTGGTACAATCTGAGATCAAAAACACCCTGAATAAAATGGCATTGAAATGTATAAAGCCAAAATATGAAGGATAGAGACTCAGTAGTACGATTAAAAAGGCTTACTTAATAGCTTCCTGGACAGAAGCATGTACAGCAGACAATATAACCTTTTTTTCTCTAGTGCCCTTGCAACCATTATAAAAATAGACTATATAGCTGCACTAACAAACAGTGGCACTTAAAAACAGGGTTCAATTGCTAAAGAAGACTCACAGGACCCGAAATGATAAAGCTTGCAAGTCTACGCTTTATTACAAGGAAAGGACCCACTACAGCAAGAGCATGAAAGTCAAGCTATAGGCCGGGCACCGTGGCTCACGCTTGTAATCCCAGCACTTTGGGAGGCCGAGGTGGGCGGATCACGAGGTCAGGAGATCGAGACCACGGTGAAACCCCGTCTCTACTAGAAATACACACAAAAAAATTAGCCGGGCATGGTGGCGGGCGCCTGTAGTCCCAGCTACTCGGAGAGGCTGAGGCAGGAGAATGGCATGAACCCGGGAGGCGGAGCTTGCAGTGAGCCGAGATTGCGCCACTGCACTCCAGCCTGGGCGACAGAGCGAGACTCCGTCTCAAAAAAAAATAAATAAAAAATAAAAAAAAAGAAAGTCAAGCTATACACCAAGCGGACGACTCCACAAGCGGCCTGGAGAGGCCAGGTGCAGGCTCCCATTGTCCTCTCCATAGGGCCAGGCCAGTTGTCTCCTGGATTCAATATGTTTCGGCCAGACACAGAGGCTCATGCCTGTAATCCCAGAACTTTGGGAGGCCAAGGAGGGCGGATCACAAGGTCAGGAGTTCAAGACCAGCCTGGCCAATATGGTGAAACCTCGTTTCTACTAAAAATACAAAAATTATCTGGGTATGGTGCCAGGCGCCTGTAGTCCCAACTACTTGGGAGGCTGAGGCAGGAGAATCACTTGAACTTGGGAGGCAGAGGTTGCAGTGAGCCAATATCATGCCACTGCACTCCAGCATGGGCGACAGGCTGAAAAAAAAAAATCAATGTGTTTCATGCTTTGACCAGGAGTCAGTGTCAAGCAGGAGCTTTATCCAAATAGCTCAGGCTAATTACAGACCTGCTGTGATTAACCCTTATAGCACAGGAGCAAGACACTAAGACTCTCAATAATTTCCAAAAAGCTGAAACCGCATAAACTCCATTTTTGGACTATAATTCAAAAATTGAATGAGTATGATGAAAAAAAGTAATCAAAATTGCAAATTAAAACAAGGTACTTTTTAAAGAATCTAAGTCTGATTAAAATAAATGTTAATATCCAGTGTCAGCAAGGATCTAAGGGAAAATAGGCCCCTTTATTTACTGCTCTTAGAAACAAATTTGTGGACTTCTCAAGTACATCTCAGTAATTAGTATCAAAATCCTTAAAAAGGTACATTCTCTCTGTACAGAAATTACATATGTGGCATTTTATCCTGAGGAAATAATTGCAGATATAGGCTGACAAGATGTTTATTGCAGCATAGTGGATAATAGCAAATGTTGGAAACAAAACAATGTCCAGTTATATGGTTTGGCTGTGTCCCCATCCAAATCTCATCTTGAATTGTAGCTCCCATAATTCCCACGTGTTGTGGGAAGGACCAGGTGGGAGATAACTGAATCATGAGGGTGGTTTCCCTCATACTGTTCTCCTGGTAGTAAATAAGTCTCATGAGATATGATGGTTCTTTCGCTTGGTTCTCATTCTCTCTTGTCTGCCACCATGTAAGATGTGCCTTTCACCTTCCACCATGATTGTGAGGCCTCCCCAGCCACATGGAATTTGTGAGTCCATTAAACCTCTTTTTCTTTATAAATTACATAGTCTCGGAATGTCTTTAGCAGCAGTGTGAGAACAGACTAATACAGTAAATTGGTACCAGTAGAGTGGGGTGCTGCTGTAAAGATACCTGTAAATGTGGAAGTGACTTTGGAACTGGGTAACAGGCAGAGGTTGGAGCAGTTTAAGGGCTCAGAAGAAGACAGGAAAATGTGGGAAAGTTTGGACCTTTCTAGAGACTTGTTGAATGGCTTTGACCAAAATGCTGACAATGAAATTCAGGCTGAAGTGGTCTCAGATGGAGATGAGAAACTTGTTGGGAACTGGAGTAAAGGTAACTCTTGCTATGTTTTAGCAAAAGACTGGCAGCATTTTGCTCCTGCCCTAGAGATGTGCGGAACTTTGAACTTGAGGGAGATGATTTAGCATATCTGGCAGTGGAAATTTCTAAGCAGCAATGCATTCTAGAGGTGACTTGGATGGTGTTAAAAGCATTCAGTTTTAAAGGGAAACAAAGCATAAGTTTGAAAAATTTGCAGCCTGAAGATGCGATAGAAAAGAAAAACTCATTTTCTGAGGAGAAATTGAAGCTGGCTGTAGAAATGTGCATAATTAACGAGCCAAAAAATCCCGAAAAAACGATGGGGAAAATGTCTCCAGGGCATGTCAGAGACCTTTGTGGCAGCCCCTCCCATCATAGGCCCAGAGGCTTAGGAGGAAAAAAATGGTTTCGTGAGACCAAGGTCCCCTGCTGTGTGCAGCCTAGGGACTTGGTGTCCTGCATCCTATCTGCTCCAGCTATGGCTAAAAGGGGCCAAGGTACAGCTTGGGCCATGACTTCAGGGTGCAAGCCCCAAGCCTTGGCAGCTTCCATGTAGTGTTGAGCTGGCAGGTGCACAGAAGTCAAGAACAGAGGTTTGGGAACCTCTGTCTAGACTTCAGAGGATGTATGGAAATGCCTGGCTGTTCAGGCAGAAGTTTGCTACAGGGGCAGGGACCTCATGGAGAACCTCTGCTAGGGCAGTGTGGAAGGAAAATGAGGGGTTGAAGCCCCCACACAGAGTCCCCACTGGGGCACTGCCCAGTGGAGCTGTGAGAAGAGGGCCACCGTCCTCCAGACCCCAGAATGGCAGATCCACTGTCAGCTTGCACCACACACCTGGAAAAGCCACAGACACTCAACACCAGCCTGTGAAGGCAGCCAGGAGGGGGGCTGTGCCCTGCAAAGTCACAGAGGTGGGAGCTGCCCAAGACCATGGAACCCACCTCTTGCATCAGTGTGACTTGGATGTGAGACATGGAGTCAAAGGAGCTCATTTTGGAGCTTTAAGATTTGACTGTAGGCCAGGTGCAGTGGCTCACGCCGGTAATCCCAGCACTTTGGGAGGCCGAGACAGGTGGATCACAAGGTCAGGAGATGGAGACCATCTTGGCCAACATGGTGAAACCCAGTCTCTACTAAAATACAAAAAATTAGCCGGGCATGGTGGCATGCGCCTGTAATCCCAGTTACTTGGGAGGCTGAGGCAGGGGGAATTGCTCGAACCCGGGAGGTGAAAGTTGCGGTGAGCTGAGATTGTGCCACTGCACTCCAGCCTGGTGACAGAGCAAGACTCCGTCTCAAAAAAAAAAAAAGAAAAAAAAAGATTTGACTGCTGTGCTAGATTTTGGACTTGTATGGATCCTGTCGCCCCTTTGTTTTGGCCAATTTCTCCCATTTGGAACAGCTGTATTTACCCAATGCCTGTACTCCCATTGTATCCGGGAAGTAATTAACTTGCTTTTGATTTTACAGGCTCATAGGCGGGAGGGACTTGCCTTGTCTCAGATGAAACTTTGGGACTGTGGCCTTTTGGGTTAATGCTGAAATGAGTTAAGACTTTGGGGCACTGTTGGAAAGGCATGATTGGTTTTGAAATGTGAGCACATGAGATTTGGGAGGGGCCAGGGGTGGAATTATATGGTTTGGCTATTTCCCCACTCAAATCTCATCTTGAATTGTAGCTCCCATAATTCCCGCATGTTGTGGGAGGGACCTGGTGGGAGATAATTGAATCATGGGGGCAGTTTCCCTCATACTGTTCTCATGGTAGCGAGTAAGTCTCACAAATCTGATAATTTGTTTGTTTTTGACACGGAGTCTCACTCTTTCGCCAGCCTGGAGTGCAGTGGTGCAATCTTGGCTCACTGCAACTTCCGCCTCTCAGTTTCAAGTGATTCTCCTGCCTCAGCCTCCTGTAGATCTGATGATTTTATAAGGGGTTTCCCCTTTCGCTTGGTTCTCATTCTCTCTCGTCTCGTAAGATGTGCCTTTCACCTTCCACCATGATTGTGAGGCCTCCCCAGCCATGTAGAACTGTGAGTCCATTAAACCTCTTTTTCTTTATAAATTACCTAGTCTTGGATGTGTCTCTATCAGCAGCATGAGAACAGACTAATACATCCAGCAATATGGGGACTGTTTTAGTAACTTATATCCGTATTCAGTTATTCAAAAAAATTTGGTAGAGGTCTATCTTATGGCAGACTCTGTTCATTGCAGGTCTAATATCCATTCCTCTCTTTTTTTTTTTTTTTTGAGACGGAGTTCACTCTTGTTGCCCAGGCTAGAGTGCAATGGCACGATCTCGGCTCACCGCAACTTCTGCCTCCTGGGTTCAAGAGATTCTCCTGCCTCAGCCTCCTGAGTAGCTGGGATCACAGGCATGTGCCACCATGCCCGGCTAATTTTGTATTTTTAGTAGAGACGGGGTTTCTCCATGTTGGTCAGGCTGGTCTCGAACTCTCGACCTTAGGTGATTGCCTGCCTCGGCCTCCCAAAGTGCTAGGATTACAGGTGTGAGCCACTGCGCCCGGCCCCTTTCCTCTCTTCTTCTATGCTAATAGCACCCAGATATTGTTCAGGGCAGCAATGTTCACTGCTCCAGGCACAAAATTAGGACAATCCTGATCCCACTTTCCCAGCTTCTCTTACAGCTAGGAGTGGCCATGTGGTCCAGTTCTAGTTATTGAGATGTATAGAGAAGTCTACTGGGGGCTTTTGAGAAGGATTTTTGCTTTTCTAATAAAAGGGACAGATGTTGTTGATGCCAACAATCATCTACTGCACACTTTATGTTAAATGAGAAAAGTTAAGTATTTATTAGGAAAGAGGGTCAGTCGTATTTTCTGTTGTTTGGAGCCAAAAGTGTCCCTAACCATGGTGGATTCTGTGACGTGCTGCCCAGGTCTCCCTTCAAGGCTGCCAGATACTTGGAGTGCTGTGGGCTGTTTTCCTCTCTGAGCTACCTCTAGGAATTGCACTCAGCTGTAGTCCGCTGCCTTGCCCAGTGTAACCCCAAATCCCTTCCCGGGAGCATCCCAGCAGGAGTATAAAGGCCCAGCCTTCTTTCTTCAATTCCAGACAACTCTGCAGGGCCCTCCCAGCTCCAGAGCTGGAGCCCTTGTGGCTACTGCTCCGATTGTCTAACTTCCCCTCTGCCTAATCCTACTTTATTCCCTTCCCCGGTAGGTGTTGACCTTAAGAGCACACGCTGATAAATTTTGTGTACACAAATCTCTGCCTCAGAGTCTGTTTCCTGGGCAACCCCACCCACAACAGCAGTGACATGTTTATTAATGTAAAAAGATGTTCAAAATATATTGCTAAAGGACACAACAATAGGTTATAAAGTAGTATGCATGGTGTTTTCTTAGTATACAGATTATATATCTGCACAGAAAAAATTTTTGAAAAAGAATGCACTAATACCTTAATAGCAGGACTTCTGTTTCCAACAAATTGTTGGACTAGATGTTCAGAGAAACTCATTCTGGTTCAGAACATTAAATACCAAAAAAAAAAGTTTTTTTGTTTTGTTTTTGAGACAGAGTCTCACTCTGTTGCCTAGGCTGGAGCACAGTGGCACAATCTTGGCTCACTGCAACCTCCAGTTCTGGGGTTCAAGTGATTCTCCGGCCTTACCCTCCTGAGTAGCTGGGATTACAGGCATGAGCCACTCCACCCAGACAGAAAAAGTTTTAATATTTTAATATGTAGGGTAGTGGCAAGAAACTGTGGACATTCCTGGGAGGCCAGAAATGATAGGAAAGCACAAATCCATGAGAGATGCAGACCATATTTACTCTGGAGCTATCTGCTGATTCCTATGGTTCTAGCCCCAGGTTTTAATGAGTCATACCTATGGGGGACAGGAGATAAAGCCTAGAGTCCAAGCACTGTACGAGGTCAGACTGGAGATCCTTGCAGGAAGGCAGGAGAGCCAAAGAGCAACACCCTCAAGAAGTTCAACTGGGGCCAGGCACGGTGGCTCACGCCTGTAATCCCAGCACTTTGGGAGGGCAAGGCGGGCGGATCACTTGAGATCTGGAGTCCAAGACCAGCCTGGCTAACGTGAGGAAATCCCGTCTCTACTAAAAATACAAAAATTAGGCCAGCTACTTGGGAGGCCGAGGCAAGAGAATGGCTTGGAGCCGGGAGGCGGAGGTTGCAGTGAGCCGAGCTCACGCCACTGCACCCCAGCCTGGGCGACAGATTGTGACTCTGTCTCAAAAAAAAAAAAAAAAAAAAGAAGTTCAACTGGAAAGAGCTCATCCTGCTGATGGGAGTGGTGGAAGTAAACTCCCCAAGAATAGCCAAGCACAAGCAAACTCACACCAGCATTGGACAGATCTAAACCTGAATTTCTGTGGCCCCAAATAAACACTATGACAAACATAGGGTTCAAAGTGGTCCTTGGTAGAGAAAACCACCAGAAGAAAACAAACAAATTCTTTGGAGGAATGCACTTCACAGACTTAAAAGAATTGCTATAAAGTTACAAATTCAGGATTAAAAAAATCACTAAACCCATGGGGAAACAAGCCATCATTAGTGAGAATAAGCCAAAATATCAATTTCAGAAAAAAGCACACACAAAAACCTATAGTGAGACTTTCAGATATAGAGTATAAAATAATATTTATAGTGTATAAAGAATTAAAGGGGCCCGGTGCAGTAACTCACGCCTGTAATCTCAGAACTTTGGGAGTCCAAGGTGGGTGGATCACAGGAGGCCAGGAGTTCGAGACCAGCTTGGCCAACATGGTAAAACCCTGTTTCTATTAAAAAGTACAAAAAAATTAGCTGGGCGTGGTGGCACATGCCTGTAATCCCAGCTACTTAGGAGGCTGAGGCAGGAGAATCGCTTGAGCCTGGGAAGCAGAGGTTGCAGTGAGACGAGAGTGCATCACTGCACAGCAGACTGGGTGACACAGCAAGACTCTGTCCCTAAAAAAAAAAAAAAATTATTTAAATTAGAAATTCAAAAGATGTTATAAACAGCAGATAGAACTGAAGAGAAAATAAGAGAATTAGAAGATAGATGTAAATAAATTATCAATATAGGACAAAAAAGACAGAATTATAAAAAATATTAATTAGGGGTTAAGAGAAATGGAGCATAGTGTGAGAAGGTCCAATATATGTACCAACTAGAGGTCCAGAAGGAAGGAAGAAAGATAATAGAGGACAAGATAATATTAAAAAGATAATGTTTCAGAAATTATGGGCCAGGCACAGTGGCTCACACCTGTAATCCCAGCACTTTGGGAGGCCAAGGCAAGAAGAGTCCAGGAGCTCAAGACCAGCTGGGCAACATGGCGAAACCCTATCTCTACAAAAATAGAAAAATTAGCAGGGCATGGTGGCACCTGCCTGTAGTCCCAGCTACTCCAGAGGCTGAGGTGGGAGGATCACCTGAGCCCAGGGAGGTTGAGGCTGCAGTGAGCTATGATTGTGCTACTGCACTCCAACCTGGGTGACAGACTGAGACCCTGTCTCAAAAAAAAAAAAAAAAAAGAAAAAAGAAATTGTGAAAGACACCCATTTTCAGATGCAGAAACCCAAGAAATTCCAAGCAGGATAATTAAAAATAAATTTACACTTAGACACATAGTAATAAAATGTCAGAATATCAAAGACAAGAAGACATTCCAATAATGGTAGCTGGAAGACAATGAAATAGGTCCTTTGAAGTGGCAAGAGAAATAACTGTCAACCTGGCATTTTACACCCAGCAAATAAACTTTTATGAATGAGGGTATAATAAAGATATTTTCAACCATAAACAGACATCATTAAAATAACTTTTAAAGAATATATCCAGACCAGGCATTGTGGCTCACGCCTGTAATCCCAGAACTTTGGGAGGCCAAGGCAGGTGGATCACCTGAGGTCAGGAGTTCAAGACCAGCCTGGCCAACATGGCAAAACCCCATCTCTACTAAAACTACAAAAAATTAGCCAGGCATGGTGGCACACACCTGTAATCCCAGCTACTTGGGAGGCTGAGACAGGAGAATCGCCTGAACCGGGGAGGCAGAGGTTGCAGTGAGCCGAGATTGCACCATTGCACTCTAATCTGGGCAACAAGAGCAAAACTCTGTCTCGGAAAAAAAAAAAAAAGGCCAGGTCTGGTGGCTTAAGCCTGTAATCCCAGCACTTTGGGAGGCCAAGGTGGGCAGATCACCTGAGGTTGGGAGTTCGAGACCAGCCTGACCAACATGGAGAAACCCCATCTCTACTAAAAATATAAAATTAGCCAGGCGTGGTGGTGCATGCCTGTAATCCCAGCTACTCGGGAGGCTGAGGCAGCAGAATCGCTTGAACCTGGGAGGCAGAGGTTGCGGTGAGCTGAGATCATGCCATTGCACTCCAGCCTGGTCAACAACAGCAAAACTCCGACTCAAAAAAAAAAAAAAGAAAGAAAGAATATATCCCAGAAGGATAAACATGATTCTAGGTGGAACCTCTGGGATGAAAGAATAGTGATCATTGTGGGGCATGGTGGCTTATGCCTGTAATCCCAAGACTTTGGGAGGCCGAGGCAGGCAGATCACCTGAGGTAAGGAGTTCAAGACCAGCCTGGCCAACATGGCAAAGCCCCATCTCTACTAAAAATACAAAAATTAGATAGCCGTGGTGGTGGGTGCTTGTAATCCTAGCTACTCAGGAGGCTGAGGCAGGAGAATCACTTGAACCTGGAAGGCAGAGGTTGCAGTGAGCTGAGATCACGCCATTGCACTCCAGCCTGGGTGACGGTGAGACTCCATCTCAAAAAAAAAAAAAAAAAAAAGTGATCAATATTCAACATTGTATTGGAAGTCCTAGCCAGTAAAATAGGCAAGAAAATGAAACAAAGGGCATACAAATCAGAAAAGAAGAAACAAAACCATTTCTATTAACAACCAATCTATGTAGAAAAACCCAAAGAGTCTACAAACAAAGCTACTCAAACCAGTAAGTGGGCTAATCAAGGTCACAGGATATAAGGCCAATATACAAATCAATTGTATTTTTGTATACTCGCAATAAATAATTAGAAATTGAAATTTTAAAGCAGTGCCATTTACAGTAGCACCAGAAATATGAAATCTTTAGGCATAATTCCTATAAAAGATGTGCAAGGTGTGTGCACGGAAAACTACAAAACATCAATGAAAAAATCAAAGAAGACCTAAATAAATGATATATTGTGCTCCTAAAGTGGAAGACTCACTGTTAAGATGTCTGCGGCAGGCAGCCTTTAAAATGGTCCCCAGTGATCCCTGCCTTCTGATATTCATGCCCTTGTGTAATCCTCTCCTCATAAGGGTGGGCTGGACCTAGTCATGCACTTGTAACGAACGGAATAGGCAAAAATGATGAAATGTCACTTCCTCGATTAGGTTGCAAAGAGTCTGTGGCTTTTGCCTTGAGCACTCGTTCACTCTCTTGTTCTGAGGAAAGCTAGCTGCCATGTAGTGAGGTGCTTTACAGAGAGGCCCACAAGTCAAGGAACTGAGGGAGGCCTCCAGCCAATAGTCAGCAAGGAACTGAATCTTGCCAACAACCCCATGAGTGAGTTTGGAAGCAGAACCTCCCCCAGTTGAGCCTTCATCTCAGCCCTGGCTGACAACTTGATTGCTTGCAACCTTGTGAGAAACCTTCAGACAGAGGCACTGAGCTAAGCTGCACCCAGATTCCTGACGCACAGGATCTGTGAGATAATAAATATTTGATGTTGTAGGCTGCTAAATTTTGGGCTAATTGGTAATGCAGTGATAGATAATACAATGTCGATTCACCCCAAATTGATTAATAGATTCAATGCAACCCTAACCAAAATCCCAGAAAGATTTTTTCATAGAAATTGTCAAGCTGGCTTTAAAATTTACATGATAAAGCAAAGGAACTAGAATAGTCAAAACAATTTTGAAAAAGAAGAGCAAAGTTAGAGAACTCACAGTACCTGATTTCAAGATGTACTATAAAACTAGAGTAATTAAGACAGTGTGGTATTGGCAAAAGGACAGACCCATAGATCTGGAACAGAGTCCAGACATAGACCCACACATATATGGTCAATTGATTTTTTGGCAAGAATGCAAAGGCTATTTTTTTTTTTTTTTTTTGAGACGGAGTTTCTCTCTTGCTGCCCAGGCTGGAGTGCACTGGGGCAATCTTGGTTCACTGCAACCTCCGCCTCCCAGGTTCAAGTGATTCTCCTGCCTCAGCTTCCCGAGTAGCTGGGATTACAGGCATGTGCCACCATGCTCGGCTAATTTTGCATTTTTAGTAGAGATGGGGTTTCTCTATGTTGGTCAGGCTGGTCTCGAACTCCCAGCCTCAGGTGATCCGCCTGCCTCTGCCTCCCAAAGTGCTGGGATTACCGGCATGTGCCACCATGCTCGGCTAATTTTGCATTTTTAACAGAGATGGGGTTTCTCTATGTTGGTCAGGCTGGTCTCGAACTCCCAACCTCAGGTGATCTGCCTGCCTCTGCCTCCCAAAGTGCTGGGATTACAGGCGTGAGCCACCGTGCCTGGCCCAAGAAGGCAATTTTTAAAAAGATTATCTCTTCAACAAATGTTGCTGGAGCCACTGAACATCACAGGCAAGCCAAAGAACCTTCTTGCATACCTCACATCATGCACAAAACTGAACTAAAAATGGATTATGAACCTAAATATAAAACTTAAAACAATAAAACTTTTAGAAGAAGACACAGAAGAAAATCTTTTTGATCCGGTTAGACAAAGACTCCTTATTTCTGACACTGAAAGGACAATTTGTAAAAAACTGGTAAGTTGGACTTCACCAAAACTAAGAACTGCCGCTTTTTGAAAAAACATTATTAAGAAAAGGAAGAAAAAAAAAACACACTGAGAGAAAAATATTTGCAAAACATATCTCTGATAAAGGAATTGTAAGCAGAATACATATAGAATTCTCAAAAGTCATTAATAACACAAACAACTTAGCCAAAAAAATGTGCAAAATATTTAAAGACACTTCACCAAATAAAATACACAAATGGGAAATAAGTGTATGAAAATATGCTTATCATCCTAAGTCATTAAGGAAGTGAATATTAAACGGCAGTGAGATACTACTTCATATCTACTAGAATGGCTAAAATATAACAGATTGACAATATCAAGAGAAATGAAAGTCTACATCCACACAAAGACTGCTCATAAATGCTCAAAATAGTTTTATTTGCAATAGTCAAAAACTGGAAATAACCCAAATGTCCATTGACAGGTAAATGGATAAACAAATTGTGGTATATTGAAACAATGGAATGCAACCTAGATGAACTTTTGATACATGCAACGATATAGATGGGTCTCAAAATAATTATATTGAATGCAAGAAGCCAGGCCCCCCTGCCAAAAAAGCGTATGCTAGTTGATTCCACTTATATAGAACTCTCAAAAATGCAAACTATACTGACAGAAAGATGAGTGGTCACTTGGAGATGGGAGCTGGGAAAGACAGAAGGGAGGGACTAAAGGGGCATGAGAAAACGTATGGGGATCATTATCTTGATTGTGGTGATGGTTTCACATGTCAAAACTTATCAAATTGTCCTCATGCAATATGCGTAATATACTGTATGTCAATTCTACCTTAATAAAGCAGTTAACTTCTAAAAATTATTTTATAATTTTCACATTGCATTGCGAATATTTTTCCCTGGCCCAATTTTCCAAGGGAAGATGATATCCGTAGTCGCTCTTGACTAGGCACTCACCATTTATCAACTATCAGAAACAAAAACAGGGATTAAAGGATTAAATTTTTTTTTCCTCTTTGAAAATTATTATTCTTTTTACTTGCATAATTCAGCTTCTTCAATCAATACACTTCAACATTTGGCTGAAATGTGGAGTGTTTTAGAAAAGGCAGGAAGGAAATAAATGAAAGATAAGAAAACATTACATTTAAAATAACTACCTTACTGCTTTGTTCATTATCATTGTTGATCTCTTATCTCAGTCTGACCAAAATACTATTAAATATTATTAATTTCGCTAGTGTGGAACTTCAAGTCTGGAGCCAAATGATAGAAAAAATGGAGTTCTGTCAGAAAAGAAATGTGACTCTGTAATTTAGCCCCAATCCAGCTTTTTTTTTTTTTTTTTTTTGAGACGGAGTCTTGCTCTGTTGCCCAGACTGGAGTGCAGTGGTGTGATCTCGGCTCACTGCAACCTCTGCCCCTGTGTTCAAGCAATTCTTCTGCCTCAGCCTCCTGAGTAGCTGGGACTACAGGCGCGTGCCACCACGCCCACCTAATTTTTTGTAGTTTTAGTAGAGACAGGGTTTCACTGTGTTAGCCAGGATGGTCTTGATCTCCTGAACTCGTGATCCGCCTGCCTCGGCCTCCCAAAGTGCTGGGATTTCAGGCATGAGCCACCGCGCCTGGCCTTTTTTTTTTTTTTTGAGACCAAGGCTCACTCTGTTGCCCTAGGCTGGAATGCAGTGACACAATCTCAGCTCACTGCAACCTCTGCCTCCCGGGTTCAAGCGATTCTCCTGTTTCAGCCTCCAGAGTAGCTGGGATTACAGGCTTCTGCCATCACAGCCGGCTAAGTTTTGTATTTTTAGTAGAGACGGAGTTTCATCATGTTGGCCAGGCTGGTCTTGAACTCCTGAGCTCAAGTGATCCGCCCGCCTTGGCCTCCCAAAGTGCTGGGATTACAGGCATGAGTCACCACACCCCGCCCTGATCCAGCTATTTTTCATGTGTAAAGGCAAACATCTTCAGACATTTCAGGAGTCATGTCCCTTTCTAAAAACATAATTGGAAGCAATAATATAATGCCATAAGAAATAATCAGAATGAAGCTCTAGATATGAGAAACACTGGTAAGCAATGAATCCAACAAAAGCAATAAATATACATACCGTTTAATATGATTGTGATAAAAAGCAATTTTGGAAAAAAAGTAAGATATAAAAATTAAAACTTACCGGGCACGGTGGGTCACGCCTGTAATCCCTAGGACTTTGGGAGGCCAAGGCAGGCAGATCACGAGGTCAGGAGATCGAGACCATCCTTGCTAACACAGTGAAACCCCGTGTCTACTAAAATATATGAAAAATTAGCCGGGCGTGGTGGCAGGCGCCTGTAGTCCCAGCTACTTGGGAGGCTGAGGCAGGAGAATGGTGTGAACCCGGGAGGCGGAGCTTGCAGTGAGCCGAGATCACGCCACTGCACTCCAGCCTGGGCGATAGAGCGAGACTCCATCTCAAAAAAAAAAAAAAATTAAAACCCAGATATTTCAACAACATATTTGATATATGGCTAGGGTTAAAGTGTGTTACATTTCTTGATGGGCATTGGGGGGTGGATGTAGGTAATTTTTACTTCTCATGATTAATTTAAATAGTAAATAGTTTCAAATATGGAATTAAAATTAGAAATTAAATTAAGGAAAATAACAGTAGAATAAAAATAATATACAAGTCTTACAAATCCTAGAGGAAAAATAGAGATCAATGAAAACTGAATAATCCTAGCAAAAGTCAGAAAAGGAAAAAAGTGAAACACGAAGAACACATAGGGGCCAGATGCAGTGGCTCACGCCTGTAATCCCAGCACTTTGGGAGGCCGAGGCAGGAGGATAGCTTGAGCTCAGGAGTTCAAGACCAGCCTGGGCAACATAGCAAGACCTTGGCTTTACAAAATATCAACAAAATTAGCTGGGCATGGTGGTGTTACTTTGGAGGCTGAGGTGGGAGGATCACTGGAGCCCACGAGATCAGGGCTGCAGTGAGCTGTGATTGCCCCACTGCATTCCAGCCTGGGTGACAGAACAAGACCCTGTCTCAAAAAACAACCCCCGCCCATCACCCGCAAAAAAAAAAAAAAAAGAACACACAGGAAGCAGCAAGCACAAAATAATATACATAAGACCAAAAGTAAGTTGTCACAATAAGCATAATAGGTTAAATTTCTTCTTTAAAAGACAAAAGACTTTCATATTGAGGAAATAAAAACACAGCTATATGCTGTTTATCAAAGACACAAATGACAAGCAAATGTTAAAAATAAAATTTGGGGCTGGGCACGGTGGCTCACGCCTGTAATCTCAACACTTTGGAAGACTGAGGCAGGTGGATCACCTGAGGTCAGGAGTTTGAGACCAGGCTGGCCAACATGGTGAAACTCCGTCTCTACTAAAAATACAAAAATTAACTGAGCATGGTGGCGGGAGCCTGTAATCCTAGCTATTTGGGAGGCTGAGGCAGGAGAATCGCTTGAACCTGGGAGGCAGAGGTTGCAGTGAGCCAAGATTGTGTCACTGCACTCCAGCCTAGGGCAACAGAGTGAGCCTTGGTCTCAAAAAAAAAAAAAAAAAAAAAAAAAATTGGGCAAAGCTATACCAAACAAATTCTGATGAAAAAGAAAGAGTTGTGGAAATTTTAATAATAGGCAAAGCAGAATTCATGGCAGCAAACATTTGATAAGACAAAGATGGATATTTTATAATTATATAATACATAGTTGATGAACCTTTATGTACCCCCAATAGTGGCAAAATACAGACAGAAGAGCAGGTAGAAACACAAAGAACAGTAGAAAAGGCAGAAAAGGTTGTGCCCTGTGAGAGTATTTCCACCCCAATAGGAAGAACAAACTATTCTCCTTTAAGCTTCAAGAATAATGTTTTCTAATGATGTGTAATTCACATTTTAACTCACACTAACGTGCTTACTGTCCTAGGACATTATATTTTATTTTTATTTTTATTTTTTATTTTTTTTTTTGAGACAGAGTCTTGCTCTGTGTCCCAGCTGGAGTGCAGTGGCATGATCTCAGCTCACTGCAATATCCGCCTCCTGGGTTCAAGCAATTCTCTGCCTCAGCCTCCGAGTAGCTGGGATTACAGGCGCCTGCCACCACGCCCAGCTAATTTTTTTGTATTTTTAGTAGAGACAGGGTTTCACCATCTCGGCCAGGCTGGTCTTGAACTCCTGACCTTGTGATCCACCCGCCTCGGCCTCCCAAAGTGCTGGGATTACAGGCGTGAGCCACCGTGCCCGGCCAGGACATTATATTTTAAAGAACACCATTTCTAATTGTGAGTTAAATATATTTTTCTCTAATTAGAGAGCTTTTCCCACGTTAGTGAGTTGGGGAAAGGCTCACTGGGCAAGAATACAGTTTGTCCTGTAAGTACACCTGCTTCAGTCTTATTAGTGTGCCAAGTGAGGCGAGATCAAAAAGGATAGCAAAGTACGTGGGCCAGGCCTCTTTTCCTCCCCATCCCACTCCCATTCCTTTGCAGGAATGATAATGAGGCACTGTGATGTGGTGAAAAAAACCAGTAGACTAGAAGTAACTATTCTAGCCCCAGGCAGGCCTTAATAGTTTTATCGCCCTTGGGAACCTCTTATCAGTCTATATACTTTTATCACCTGCAAAGTGACAGCAGCCAAGAATCTAAAACCAATACCTATCGTGCCTTTTCCCTCTCCTACTATGATCACATAAACTCAGAATTTTTAAAAAATTTACTTTGAGGCCCGGTGCAGTGGCTCACGCCTGTAATCCTAGCACTTTGGGAGGCTGAGGCAGGTGGATTGCCTGAGCTCAGGAGTTCGAGACCAGCCTGGGCAACACGGTGAAACCCCATCTCTACTAAAATACAAAAAATTAGCCAGGTGTGGCGGCATGTCCCAGCTACTCGGGAGGCTGAGGCAGGAGAAGTGCTTGAACCTGGGAGGTGGAGGTTGCAGTGAGCCGAGATCGTACCACTGCACTAACTATAGACTTATAGGAAGTTGCAAAAATAGTCCAAAGTGCCCCATGTGCCCTTCCCTGAGTTTCCCCCAGTGGTGAGATCTTATATAGCCATAGTATATCAAAACCAGGAAACTGATATTGGTAAATTACTGTTAACTATACTATAGACATTCAGTCTTCACCATTCTTAACCTTCTCATAATACAAGTTGGGAAATATTCCCTCCTCTTCAATTTTCTGGAATAGTTTCTGTAGAACTGGTGCTAAAACTCATAGAATTTTAAAACTGAAAGACACCCTCGAAATCACCCAGTACTGACTGGAACCTTGATTTGACTATAAAGACAACAGAGACCCCATTTTTTCTCTCCAGGTAGCCAAAATCAATGGTAGATTTCTATACCTTGGAGGATTAAAAAAGGAATAAAATGACTATTCTTAACACAGTGTACAAAGAAGACAGTCTGTTCAGAAATAGCTGAAAAGCCATTTCCTAACAAAGTTGACATTTTCTGTCTTCACTGCACTATAAAAACAAGAAACGACAAATGAATTCAAATGTTGAGGAAAGAATGAACCAGAAACAGGGTCTTCTGGTTTTCCCCGGAAGCCTATCCTGAGGCAAGCATTCCACTGTAAGTACAATCATTATTTAGAAGGTGCAAAACCAAAACAAACCAAAAAGAAATCGCCACAGTAGAATGGGGAAGTTACTGGGGAAGTAAGAAACGCAAGGCAGCCAATAAAGGATGTATTACTAAGTCAGTTACCGCTGTGGGTTCCTGGAACTTACTGGTGCTGGGGACATTCTGAGAACCAGTACAAAACACATACATATACCTCGGTTATTCCACCCAGGGCAGAAAGAGCTATTTATACATCAACTTCTCTCAGGCATTGAGTGAGAGCAACCAGAGGGGCATTCATTCCCTGGCACCAGTGGCAGTGGGCTCCAGCAACAGGAGAATGCCCTAAACAAAGAAGTCCATGAGCTGGTAAGTTAGAAGTCAAGCTGTGTGCTCGGAAGTGGTAAAGGTGAGAGGATAAAGGCAGCCCACCTACACACAGCATGTGTCACAGCAGGGTAGGAGAATTACCTTAACACATGAGAGAAATTATCTTCCGAAGGAGGATTTGTATGATTTTAGGAGGAAAATGTGAATGTTGTGATTTATTTCAAGATTACTTAAATTATAGGATATTTCTGGGGGTGTTATTTGTCAAAAACATTCCTTTGAGGTTGTGCCTTCAGAAATAATCTGTGAAGACAAAAGGAGAGTGGCAAGGTACAGTCTTTGCATAGAGTATTTCTATTCACTTTAAATTCATGCAAACTTAAATATGGTCATTTTATTCTATTTACTTTAGCATGTTAAAAGAATTACATTAATTTATTTGTGCTAAATGAGAAGGTACCCTCAATGAGAAAAAAAGGTAATGGGTTGCATGCTGAGAATAACCTACGGATTAATATTTAAAGTTTCTCAAGAGATGATGTAATAATAAAATCCCTGGGACAAATAGTATAATGGCATTAGTCATAGATTTCCGGAAATGCTAATCCAACATCTTTTAACACTGGAGGTTTTTTATTCATAGAAATCTGTAATAATTATTGATCCAAAATATGCTTAGATTGTATTTGATTCTTTCTTAATAGCCTATGATGGAACTGTATAATTTTTGGTATTTATTTTTTTCACTCTGATCCATAACCACCATATCTTGATATTTTTCCCTTTTAGAAGTTTCTCATAGCTCTGCAAATGTTGGAGAATTTTGAAGAATATAATTTGACAGGTTAATTTGAATGCTAAAGATTGTCATAATTTAATATTACCAGGGAGAAATGAATATTCACTTTTCCAAAAATATAGAAGGAAATGACTTACTCTTGGAGAACTTTAAAAAATAATATGCATGAATATTTTAAACTTAATGTGATTTCTATGAATCATAGCCAATATAATACTGTAAATTTATAGATTAGGGTTGAAAATTTTTGGACTTTTGACGATCTTCACTCTTTCACATCTTCCTGGTCCAGAAATCTGAGCAACTCACCTTACTTACAAAGATTTAATAGTAGAGGTGAAATAAGTTTTCATGTTTCTAAAACTTCATTAATTGTATAAATAGTATATACATTCACCAGTACATTATGAAAATAAGCTACAAAACAATGGTAACTTAAGCCACACTTAAAATAACTTAGCCAAATACTGTTTATGAAAAGGAAGCCTTGATGTTTGCTTTCAAGCAAATCAACGTTTCTTCAAGTTATCAATATTATTCTACAAATAATTAGCATTGGTTAGGGAGACTGTGTTATTGGTCCACCATAGGAAAAAGTGATAGAGAGCATCAGGTTATAGGCCGGGCGCGGTGGCTCACGCTTGTAATCCCAGCACTTTGGGAGGCCGAGGCGGGCGGATCACGAGGTCAGGAGATCGAGACCACGGTGAAACCCCGTCTCTACTAAAAAAAAGACAAAAAATTAGCCGGGCGTGGTGGCAGGCGCCTGTAGTCCCAGCTACTCGGAGAGGCTGAGGCAAGAGAATGGCGTGAACCCGGGAGGCGGAGCTTGCAGTGAGCCGAGATTGCGCCACTGCACTCCAGCCTGGGCGACAGAGCGAGACTCCGTCTCAAAAAAAAAAAAAAAAAAAAAAAAAAAAAGAGAGCATCAGGTTATAGAACCTTTTTATTCTGTGTCCTTTTCATTTTATTTTATTTTTATTTTTTTTGAGAAAGAGTCTCACTCTTGTCACCCAGGCTGGAGTGCAATGGCACGATCTTGGCTCACTGTAACTTCTGCTTCCTGGGTTCAACCAATTTTCCTGCCTCAGCCTCCCAAGTAGCTGGGATTACAGGCACCCGCCACCATGCCTGGCTAATTTTTTTTTTTTTTTGTATTTTTAGTAGAGACAGGGTTTCACCATGTTGGCCAGGCTGGTCTCGAACCCCTGACCTCAGGTGATCAGTCTGCCTTGGCCTCCTAAAGTGTTGGGGTTACAGGCGTGAGACACTGCACCCAGCCTTCTGTGTCCTTTTTAAGCTTAAGGTTCTGATAATTTAGAAATATGTAGTAAAATTTATTCCTCTTCTTTTTAAAAATCCTTGATTGCTGAATTCCTGCAAATTGTTCCTACAAAATTTGTAATCATTGTCAGTGGTGCTTGGTCAATGCACCATTGTTAAAACCAGCCTTGAAAAATAGACAACCTTTTCTATACAAGTGGTTTTGCAGTTAATAATTTCTTCAGAAAGGTACTGCTACACTATTTCTATGCTATTATGAGGAGTCCCTTTGTCAGTTAATATGTATTTCACCCATAAGGCCTCACATTTTTTGAGCTATCTCCTGAGTTGATGACCAAGCTAATGGCATAGAGTAAACCATAACAATTTGTCCCCCGAGAAGATCCTGTCAAGTTGCCTAAAATGATAAATGTCCTTAATAATTACTTCACATTTTTATCCTATTCAGGCATGTAGTAGATACTCAACATATATTTGCTGAATTAGTATTTTTGTTGTTGTCACTGTTTTTAATAATAAAGAATTAGTCTCTTAAGGCCAGGCCTGGTGGCTCAAACCTAAAATCCCAATACCTTGGGAGGCTGAGGTGGCCTGATCACTTGAGCTCAGGAGTTCAAGACCAACCTGGGCAACATGGTGAAACCCTGCCTCTACAAAAAATACAAACATTAGCCGGGCATGGTGGCACAGCCTGTAGTTCCAGCTACTCGGGAGGCTGAGGTGGGAGGATTGCTTGAGCCTGAGAGGTGGAGGTTGCAGTGAGCCGAGATCATGCCACTGCACTCCAGCCTGGGCGACAGAGTGAGAACTTGTTCAAAAAAAAAAAAAAAAAGGAAGAAGAAGAAGAAAAAGAATGATTCTCTAGATCCAATTTACAGGAAATACAGAGGACAGAGTTACGTGTTAGCTACACCAAGGAATTCAGTCAGCAAAGTCTAGATCATGGGAAATGTTACAGAATGAATGATCCAGTTTCATTAACAAATTGTAATGGGGGAGAAAAAAAGAGGTGGATAGGGAACCTACAGATTAAAAAGAAATAAAAACCATATAAAAAAAGAGGCAAAATTAAACTACAGTGTGTATGAGTGCATGCTTAGGTGAGGAAACTATAAAAGAATGAGGTGATTACCATAAAAGCCAGGAGAATGGTTACTCTTAAGAGATGAGGTGCGGGGCCAGGTAGAGGGTTTCTGGGGTGGTCAGGTATGATTCTTTCTTCTGACATGGATGGTAGTTACAAAGGTGTCTTACCTTACAATAATACATTCAACTGTAAAATCATTTTATATGATTTTCTATAGGTGTGTTATACTTTTAAAAGTTTAATACGCAACAAGAAATATATACATATATATGTTTTCAAATTACCAACATGATGTCACAACAGTTGGCAAGAGATGTCTAGTAGCACATCACTCTATAGCATTTCCACCATACAGATACAATAGATATAAATAGAATCGGCCGGGCACAGTGGCTCACACCTGTAATCCCAGCACTTTGGGAGGCCGAGGCAGGCAGATCACAAGGTCAGGAGTTCGAGACTAGCCTGGCCGATATAGTGAAACCCTGTCTCTGCTAAAAATACAAAAATTAGCCGGGTGTGGTGGTGGGTGCCTGTAGTCCTAGCTATTCGGGAGGCTGAGGCAGGAGAATCGCTTGAACCCGAGTGGGGGAGGTTGCAGTGAGCCGAGATCACGCCATTGCACTCCAGCCTGGGCAACAAGAGCGAAACTCCATCTCAAAAAAAAAATAGAATCAAGAACTCAGATCACAGAATGTAAAATGTAGAATCATTAGAATGATTCTCCTTAAATAATAATTAAAATAATTAGAAGCGATACTTTTTGAGTAGTTTTACCTGTGATTTTAATATAGCTTACCTAAGTAAACTATACAATTACAAGTTTATACAATTCTTTTTTTTTTTTTTTTTGAGACAGTGTCTGGCTCTGTCGCTCAAGCTGGAGTGCAGTGGCACGATCTCAGCTTACTGCAGCCTCTGCCTCCCAGGCTCAAGTGATCCTCCCACTTCAGCTTCCCAAGTAGCTGGGACTACAGGCATGTGCCACCATGCCCAGCTAATTTTTAAAAAATTTTTTGTAGAGATAGGGTTTTGCCATGTTGCCCAGGCTGGCCTCAAACTCCTGTGCTCAAGTGATCCACATGTCTCAGCCTCCCAAAGCACTGGGATTACAGGCATGAGCCACTGTGCCTGACTACAATTTAATTTTTAATAATGGCTATACTTACCAACCAGCTCACAAAATTCCTGAAAATTTAACGAGTGTTAAAAATTTAACAACAGTAAGCTAAGTATGAGCCACTTTAGCACACTCTTGTATTCATCCTAACAATTCCCCGACTTTCTTGTGTTTTTTAAATTTAGTTTTTAAAACCAAATGCATACTTGCAGTTTAAAAAATCAAATAGTTCTCCATTTTCTGATCCTCAGAGGCAACAGTTTCAAATATTTTATCTGATTCTTTTGGTATTGACCTCCATCTCTCAAAATTAGATACTTCTTGATTTTTCAGTTTTGGACATGGCTATAGACTGAATGATTGTGTTCCCACCCCCACCCCAATTCATATGTTGAAATTCTAACCTCCATTGTGATGGTAGAGATGGGGCCTTTGGGAAGTGATTTAGGTCACTAGGGTAGCGCTCTCATGAATGGGATTAGTGCCCTCATAAGAGACCCCAGAGAGCTCACTTGCCCTTTTCTGTCATGGGAAAAGACAGCCACCTATGAGCCAGGAAGCAAGCCCTCACCAGACTCTGAATCTGCCAGTGCCTTGATTTTGGACTTCTCAGCCTCCAGAATTGTGAGAAGTTTCTGTTGTTTATAAACTGCCCTGTTTATGGTAGTCCGTTATAGCAGCCTAAACAGACTAAGACAGACATCATTTACTGACTTTCCATTATGAGACATAAGGATTAAATTCTCTCTCATTCCCTACCCAGCTACACACATACACATTTCCTATCCCTCCAGGTTTCACATATGGTTATATTCTAATTTTAGTTAGATCAGTAAAGGAAAATGTTATTTACTGTTCAAATGTGTAATATACTATGATTATTCTTCCTTTCAACTTTTTGGTTTTTTCCTGAAGCTAATGACTGTTCTAGGTTTTTTTTTTTTCTCATTTTTTCCCATTTGTTTGGTTTCCTAAATCCATATCCTCAGACTTTCTCTCACTTGGGTAAATCTTCCATATTCAGACATACTAGGTTTATGAGTTCATCTACCTAAAAAGTCTCTTCTGGAACCATCTGGTCTGCTCCAATCTGGATTTGTTTCTCTAAGTCTGCTCAATGGCTGCTGTTTGGAGACTTTCTCATCAGGGATTCCCTTTACCTCTCTTACGTTGCATCCCCTGTTTCTTGGATCCCATATTCACCTTCTTCCCTTGCTTATACTTTTGTATTGGTGAAACAACATCCTCTAAAGTTTCTTTCTTTTTTTTTTTTTTTTTTTTGAGACAGAGTCTCGCTCTGTTGCCCAGGCTGGAGTGCAGTGGCACGATCTCGGCTTGCTGCAAGCTCTGCCTCCCGGGCTCACGCCATTCTCCTGCCTCAGCCTCCGGAGTAGCTGGGACTACAGGCGCCCGCCACCACACGCAGCGAATTTTTTGTATTTTTAGTGGAGACGGGGTTTCACCATGTTAGCCAGGATGGTCTCTATCTCCTGACCTCGTGATCCACCTGCCTTGGCCTCCCAAAGTGCTGGGATTACAGGTGTGAGCTACCGCACCCAGCCTTAAAGTTTCTTGAGAAATGCATACGGGAGGTAAAAATTCCTGTAATCTTGAATGTCTGAAAATGTCCTTATTCTGCCCTCAAACTCAATTGAGAGTTTGCCTGGTTTTAGAATTCTAGGTAGGAAATTACTTTCCTCAGAATTATAAAGACATTGATTGCTTCAGTGTTGCTGTTGAGAAGTCTGATCTTGATTCTATATGTAAAATCAGTTTCTCCTCTCTGGAAATTTATGGGACCATTTATTTGTCTTTGTCCCCAGTATTTAAAAATATTACAATGAAACCTTGTGGTTTTGATTTACTCCTGGAAGAGTTTGTTAACTTTATTTTATATATTTTTTTGAGATAGGGTCTTACTCTATTGCCCAGGCTGAAGTGCAGTGTGCAATCTCAGCTCACTGCAACCTCCGCCTCCTGAGCTTAAGCAATCCTCCCACCTCAGCCTCCTGAGTTGCTGGAACCACAGGTGTGTGCCACCACATCTGGCTAATTTTCATAATTAAAAATTAAATATAAAATTAAATTAAACATGGTTTTGCCATGTTGCCCAGGCTGGTCTCAAACCCAGGCTCAAGTGATCCACCTGCCTCAGCCTCCCAAAGTGCTGGGATGGCAAGTATCAGCCACCGTGCCTGGCCTTGACTTCCTTAACTTTAAATTCAAACCTTTGAGGCTTTAAAATCCAATACGATTAGAATTTTCATACACACACATACATATAATGATGCTGTTCTCTTTTCTTTTCTTTTCTTTTTTTTTTTTTTTTTTTTTTTTTTTTTGAGATGGAGTTTCGCTGGTTGACCAGGCTGGAGTGCAATGGCGTGATCTCAGCTCACCGCAACCACCACTTCCCAGGTTCAAGTGATTCTCCTGCCTCAGCCTCCCGAGTAGCTGGGATTACAGGCATGCACCACCATGCCCAGCTAATTTTGTATTTCTAGTAGAGACGGGGTTTCTCCGTGTTCATCAGGCTGGTCTTGAACTCCCAACCTCAGATGATCCACCCGCCTTGGCCTCCCAAAGTGCTGGGATTACAAGTGTGAGCCACCGCGCCTGGCCAACCATGCTGTTCTTATTTCATGAATGCGGTATCTTTTCTTATATCTTACTAGTGGTCTGTTTTGTTTTTTTTTTTTTGAGGTTTCTATATTTGGATCATTTATTTCCTTCAAGTTTTCTCCTCTGTTTGTTCCTCTGTCTTTCATGCTACAAGCTTTCCTTGGATGTCCAATGATGGGTGGTTGTCTGTGCTTATTTATTTCTTATTATTTTATTTTTTTTGAGATGGAGTCTCACTCTGTCGCCCAGGCTGGAGTGCAGTGGCATGATCTCAGCTCACTGCAACCTCCATCTCCCGGGTTCAAGTGATTCTTGTGCTTCAGCCTCCCGAGTAGCTGGGACTACAGGTGCGTGCCACCACACCTGGCTAATTTTTTTGAATTTTTAGTAAAGATGGGGTTTCACCATGTTGGCCAGGTTGATCTTGAACTCCTGACCTCAGGTGATCCACCCACCTCGGCCTCCCAAAGTGCTGGGATTACTGTTGTGAGCCACCATGCCCGGTCATCTGTGCTTATTTATGAGTGGGGTGCCAAAAAAACAAGATTGGAGGCTCTGTGTAGTTGGGTGGAACTAGGGGGCTATAAGCTTCCCTGCCTAGTTGGGCCATTAGTTGTAAGACTCCCTTCATACCAGTATTTTGAAGTCTTTTCCCTTGTTGGCCAGACTCTCCAGAGAAGTCTCTTCTAAATTTCTTTTTTTCTTTTTTTTTTTTTTTTTTTTTGAGATGGAGTCTCGCTTTGTCGCCCAGGCTGGAGTGCAGTGGCGCAGTCTCGGCTCACTGCAAGCTCCACCTCCCGGGTTCATGCCATTCTCCTGCCTCAGCCTCTCCGAGTAGCTGGGACTACAGGCGCCCGCCACCACGCCCGGCTAATTTTTTTTGTATTTTTAGTAGAGACGGGGTTTCACTGTGGTCTCGATCTCCTGACCTCGTGATCCACCTGCCTTGGCCTCCCAAAGTGCTGGGATTACAAGCGTGAGCCACCGCGCCCGGCCGTCTCTTCTAAATTTCGTGGAGGGTGTAACCCTAACGGCCAGCATTTTGAGTGCCTGGTGGGAGAAGAAGGCAGGAGTCTCAACATTCAATATGTCAACTTTTGCTTAACTCCTGTTCTCAGGACAGTACCTTGGCCCCTAGCTGTCCCTTATGTTTTCCAGTTCAGAGAACTTTTGTCTTGCTCTCTGTAGACAAAAAAAAACTCTCCGGTTTTGGCCCGAGTGAAGGAGAAGCAGTTGCCTGACTGCAAGGTGGTTATATTAGTCTCCTAGGTATTCGCAGTAACAAAATACTCCAAAGTGGATGACTTAACACAATAGAAATTTATTGTCTCACAGTTCTGGAGGCTAGAAGTCCAAGATCAAGGTGTCTGCAGGGCCATGCTCCCCCTGAAACCTGCAGAGGAGACTTTCCCTGCCTCTGTGTAGTTTGTGGTGGTTTGCTGGCAATCTTTGACATCCCTTGACTTGCAGCTGCATGACTCCAGTCTCTTCATCATTACATGGTATTCTCCCCGTGGGTTTTTGTTTTTACATGGCTGTCTTCTTATAAAGACAACAGTCACATTGGATTAGGGGCCCAACGTATTCTAGTATGACCTCATCTTAATGAATTACATCTGCAACAACCCTATCTCCAAATAAGGTCACATTCTAAAGTACTGGGGGTTAGGACTTCAACATATTTTTTCAGAGGAGGGTTGGGGGGATGAGAGGTGGCAGGGTAGTCACAATTCAACCCATAACAATGGGGAAGGGATTTGGTGCTGTAACTGCTTCTTAAACAGATTTTCAACCAACTCCTTCTACTTCACCTCTCACTTCCAAAGGTTACCTGCTGTTGCCAATTCCTGAGTCTTCTAGGGGGTTCCCCCAGTGTAAACTGATTTGCTTCTTAACTTTTTTTCAACACCAGTTTAAAACTCAGTTTTCTCAGATCTGCTATTCGACCAGCACTCCTTTGTAAGCTTTCTAACTGACAAAGTGTTGCTACTGTTTTCTCTGATTTCTCTTTATCATCAAGGTTTAGGCTCTAAAAAAAGTCTCCTTACTGTTATTGAAGTGGGGTTTGAAGGCGGAAAGAGACTTCGATGCTCAAGCCAGCATTTTTAGCCAGAAGTTCTCCTACATGTGTCTTCCTTCTCTCCCTCTCAAATGGCACCTTCTTTCTTAATTCTCTCACATTTCAAACCACAACAAAACGTTTAAGGAAAAAATTTTCTCTAATCTCTATATATGTAAATAATGGAGGGGTTGAGGGAGAGATGACGATAGGGAGAGAGAGAACCAAATTTGGCAGATTCAAAGCCCATACTCTATCATAGCACTCTGCCTCCATGAAGTATAAACAAACATCAATATCATACCACTCAAAGAGCAAACGGCTGAAAAGCAATATGACAATGCATATAAACAGCTATAAAAATGTTTAAAATCTCTGATGTAAGTAGTGCCACTCTCAAGATTTTAGCCTAAGGCTATAATTCAACATAACGAACTGACAACATGGACTCTGGCTTATGAGAAATCAGCAGACCAAATATCCTGAAAAAAACCAACTCATTGTAAAAACCATAGAAATTCTAGATAAAATGCAAAAACATCTTTTAAAAGGCATAACTGAGCTTGTAAGAAGGAAAAATCCTCAAGAGTGAAAAATAAAGAGAAAGCTACACACTAGCATGGTAAATGACTGAAGCCCTGAGCACGTGTGTCAACACCGGGGACCTGAAGTTTCGGGTTTTTTTGTTTTTGTTTTTGTTTTTTTATGCAGTTTCTCTCCTGTTACCCAGGCTGGAGTGCAATGGCGCAATCTCGGCTCACTGCAAACCCTGCCTCCTGGGTTCAAGCGATTCTCCTGCCTCAGCCTCCTGAGTAGCTGGGATTATAGGTGCTCGCCACCACGCCTGGCTAATTTTTGTATTTTAGTAGAGACGGGGTTTCACCATGTTGGTCAGGCTGGTCTCAAACTCCTGACCTCAGGTGATCCACCCACCTCAGCCTCCCAAAGTGCTGGGATTACAGGCGTGAGTCACCACTGTGCCCGGCCGAGTTTTGGATTTTAATGACCTCAGATGTGTAGAAGACAAGCTCTTGTGCTCAGGGAAGGGAGGGGGTTGAAAATGAGACTCAACGTAAAGTCAGGCCCTCAAAGGACGTAAGGTAAAAAGCAATGGAAATAGAGAAAGAACATGGGAGAGTCAATCTTCTTCAGTATAACTGAGAAACACAAAATACAAAGAGAACATCTTCACAGTTGTCAGAGAAAAAAAAGAGATCATTTAAAAGGAATAACAATTAGACTGGAGGCAGCAGCCAGAAGACAGTGGAACAAGACTTTGCATTGCTAAGAGAAAACCATAGCCAATGTAGAATTTGATACCTACCTAAATTACATATTTAAGAATAGGGGCAAAATGAGGACATTTTCAGAAAATCAAAAACTGAAAGAGTAATTATTACCAAAAGATGCTCCTTAAAGGAGCTTTTAAGAATATACATCAGGATAAAGAAAAATGATCTCAGAAGGAAAGTCTGAGATTAACAATAATAATATCTAAGTTGGAAGTTAAAAACAAGATAGTGCTAAAATATTAGATATAGCAATAACCTGTAAGACAAAAGGATGGTGATTAGCATTCTTAGTTTGGGAGGAGAGTGGAGCTATTGATTAACTTTAGATTTTAAGTACACGTGCTAAAATTTACACATAATCACTAAGAATAAAAACAGTTGGCCAGGCGCGATGGCTCATGCCTGTAATGCTAGCACTTTGGGAGGCTGAGGCAGGAGGATCGCTTGAGGCCAGGAGTTCGAGACCAGCCTGGCCAACATGGTGAAACCCTGCCTCTACTAAAAATATTTTTAAAAATTAGCTGTGCATGGTGGCGCATGCCTGTGATCCCAGCTACTCCGGAGGCTAGGAAGGAGAATTGCTCGAACCTGGGAGGCGGAGGTTGCAGTGAGCTGAGATCGAGCCACTACACTCCAGCCTGGGTAACAAAGCGAATCTCCGTCTCAAAAACAACAACAACAAACCCAGAGTGTATAACTTCCAAAATAGTAGGGGGAAAAATGTAGAATTGAAATCTGAAAGAAAACAGGAACGGCAGGGGAAAGACAAAGAAAATGCAGGAGAGATAGCACAAAATAAAATGGTAAAAATAATTCCAAATATGTTAGCAATTAATTAAAATTGCAATAAAGTGTAAATGCATTAAACTCACCAGTTAAAGATGTCCTGGGACTGAATTAAAACAAAAACAATCTAGATATTTGCAGTATCCTAGAGAAAACCTAAAACACAAAGACAGTGTATTTGACATTATATCAGAATGATTAATGTTATCTGTTGTAGCAAATAACTCCTAAGATTATTGGGACTTAACACAACAAAGTTTATTTCTTGCTCACATTACAGTTCATCAAGTCAGGCTGCTGCTCTGGCTATCTCTCCTTCAGTGACTTAGGAATCCGGAAGCCTTCAATCCTGCTTCTACCACCATGGAGTTCTTTGCCTCCAGCCACAGGAACGAGAGGGAGGGGAGAGGAAGAATAGAAGACCACGTTTATTTTAGGGGCCAAGGCTAGAAGTGGTATACATCACTTCTGCTCACATTCCTCTAGCCAGAAGTTAGTTCACAGGGTCCCAACATAGCTGCAAAAAATGTTGGGAAATGTGTTCTCAGGAAGAGAAAATGAAGTCAGTGAGCATCTAGCCAGTCTTTGACACATGAAAAGGTTGAACATTTTAAAAGATGGAAAGGGATATGCCAGGCAGACACTAACCAGAAGAATGCTAGAGTAGCTCTGTTCACATGAGACAAAATAGTCTTCCAGCTGGGTGCGGTGGCTCACGCCTGTAATCCCAGCACTCTGGGAGGCTGAGGCAGGTGGATCACCTGAGGTCAGGAGTTCGAGACCAACCTGGCCAAAATGGTGAAACCCTGCCTCTACCAAAAATATTTTTAAAAATTAGCTGGGCGTGGTGGCGCATGCCTGTGATCCCAGCTACTCGGGAGGCTAGCAAGGAGAATCGCTCGAACCCAGGAGGCGGAGGTTGCGGTGAGCTGAGATTGAGCCACTGCACTCCAGCCTGGGTGACAGAGCAAGTCTCCATCTCAAAAAAAAAAAAAAAAGTCTTCCAAGCAAAATGCATTATTAGGAATAAAGGGACCAGGAGTGGTGGCTCATGCCTATAATTCCAGCACTTTGGGAAGCTGAGGTGGGAGGATCACTTGAGCCACCTCATCCAGCCGGATGCACATTTTTTCTTAAGAGTACAAGAAACATTTATGAAAATGGACAATATACTTGGCTATAAAGCAAGTCTTAACAAGTTTCCCCGAATCAGTATCATACAAATCATACTCTCCGATTATAGTGCAATTAGGCTAAAAATAAATAACAGAAAAATAACCAAAAGAAGACTGTGTATGAAAATGTTCATTCTAATGTTAATTACCTATAGTAGTAAAAAATTAGAAACAACTGAAATATCCAATGATATGAGTATGGCTAGATAAATTATGCTTTATCAATTCAATGGGCTATTGTATACCCATTAAATTATTTTTAAGTGGATCATGTTTAAGATATAAGCGAAAAGTGACCGGGCATGGTGTCTCATGCCTGTAATCCCAGCACTTTGGGAGGCCAAGGCGGGTGATCACCTGAGGTCGGGAGTTCGAGACCAGCCTGACCAACATGGAGAAACCCTGTCTCTACTAAAATACAAAATTAGCCAGGCGGGTAGCGCATGCCTGTAATCCCAGCTGCTCAGGAGGCTGAGGCAGGAGAATCGCTTGAACTCAGTAGGCGGAGGTTGCAGTGAGCTGAGATCGCACCATTGCACTCCAGCCTAGCCAACAAGAGCATAGCTCCGTCTCAAAAAAAAAAAAGATATAAGTGAAAAGTTTAAATCTATATGTTAGCTATTATTACAACTATGTGAAAAATATGTGTGCATTTAGACAGATTAGAAAGGTATAAGCAAATGAAAACAGTTGTTATATTATGGTGATGGGATTATGTATAATTCTACTTTTAAAAGGATTTTCTGTGATGTGGTTATATTATTTAACGTGAGTTAAAAGAATCTATAGAAGACATGATCTCTGGGAGCAGAAGCTAGTTGTGCCTTAATATCCACTACCATTTCTTTTATGACAACAGAATTTTAGTTGGGTACATAAATGCCCCAAACAAAAATACATTTCCCAGCCTCTCCTGGAGCTAGGTGTTATGATGAGACAAAGTTATAGCTAATGAAATATGAGAAATGAGAATCCTGAAACATAAAGAGTATGTCTTTCCTTTGTCTTTTCCCTCCATCTTGCTACCTAAAATCTTCCTTTGTTATTACACACACTATACGTAGAGTCTGATATGCATTTGATCAGATGAGAGACTACATCCCAAATTAATGAATGAAAACATGTGTGACTCATGAGGACAAATAGCTGTTTTTTCCATTCAACCAGCGTCCAGTACAAGCTCTGAAAACAAGGGGCTTATCATTCCATTTTTGAATATCAAATGACAATGCATTAATATCAAAGAGTGAACATTTATGTTAAATATATTCCAGTGAGAATCATACATATTTACTCCAATGTTCTTTATCATGTAAGAGAATATTTCAGCAGAGAATGAGATCCTTTTATAGGCTGCCATGCCTGCATTAGATCAGCAATCAACCTACATGTTTTAAATGTTAAGTAAAATTAAAAATTGAATCTTTAAAGTTCAATAAATTATTGCACTTTAATTATCATAGCCTCTGTGTAAAGTTTGATATAATCCAACAGCCTGGATCACAAAAGAAATCAATAATTTCTACTATATTAGGAATGACAATTTATCAATTGAAAATGAAATTGATAAATATTACTCCAAATAGACTTCATACTTGAAAAATATCCAGAGTAGATTAAAGCAGATGCAACATTCTGTCTCAGGTGCTTCCAGTGCTCAATAGTGATTAGTTATGCCATGTCATGCCTCCTGTAGCAGTAAATCCATTATTACTTTTATTATCATTCAGAATAGGTCATTCACAAGCTGTTCTGTAAAAATGAATTTCAACTTTAAAAAAGACACTAGAAGCTGACTCAAAAGGAGCCTTTCATTCTGTGAATTCTAATATTTATGTTAAGTATGGCCTGTTTAGATATTTGTTTAAATGAAGGAAAATCAAAATCGAATAAAAGTCCCAGGGACTAATCTCTTGAACAAAACTGTACACTGCTAGTTCAAGGGCATCTAATAGAAATAATTTGTTTAGATTAAAATTCTGTCAGTAAAAGAATTTGTTCCTATGGCAATTCAAAAAGGCTTAAAATACGTCACACATTTAGTTAAGAGAGCATACTCAGGACTTATTCTATGTTATTTTCCTTTATTACACATACTCATCATTTATAGACAGACAAACAGATTGTTAAACAACTTTGGTTTTCTGTCAATTAACTGTTCATTATCATGATGGAGAATCACCAGCTGCCAAGTTTTGATACCAGGAAAATGAGTCCTTTTTTCTTTTTCCAGCTGACACTTTGACATAGATTCCTTAGTTTTCATAACGTCAAAAGATGGAGTGGAGATGATAGTTATCCTTTGTACCTGATGGGCCCGTATTTGGTTCCTAGGCAGAATTATCAATAAAAGTAGGAAGTGTTATATATTTGGTTTTTACTACTTTGTATTTTATTTTATTTTATTTTATTTTTTTTTTGAGACGGAGTCTTGCTCTGTCACCCAGGCTGGAGTGCAGTGGCGCGATCTCGGCTCACTGCAAGCTCCGCCTCCCGGGTTCACGCCATTCTCCTGCCTCAGCCTCTCCGAGTAGCTGGGACTACAGGCGCCCGCCACCATGCCTGGCTAATTTTTTTTTTTTTTTGTATTTTTGGTAGAGACGGGGTTTCACCGTGGTCTCGATCTCCTGACCTCGTGATCCGCCCGCCTCGGCCTCCCAAATTGCTGGGATTACAAGCGTGAGCCACCGCGCCCGGCCACTACTTTGTATTTTAATATTTGACTATATTTATCCTCATCTCAAAATATTTACAGCGATTTTTTAAATTACAAAGTAATACATGAATATATGTCTGTTGTAAATTCCTATGAAGTAAAAGTATACTGAGGCAGACTTTATATAGCATAGTTCTTAATAAGTTTAGATAGAAATGACTTCCATTTTGAAAAAACCACCATCAGAGATGTGCTGAATCAACAGTGTCCACATACAGAGAAAATAATTTTTTTGCCAACTCATGCTGATATGGAGCCAAAACAGCTGGTTTTTATCAGAATTGCTACCAATATTAAGAATTAAAAAAAAAATGTTACCAAGATGAAATTCACTTTATACTGTCTATGATAAATGTGTCAAATGTGTTTCAGCCTTGAACTTTAGATTAGGAAAATTTCATTTACGTAAGTACAGCTACTTTACAGACAGTTTGAATATTGTCCAAAACAATAAATTCAGTACAAGTTAAACTTACAGTCACCTCAGAAGTATTTTTTTCTTTAGCCAAATAAACTTTTCTCATTTTCTCAACTTTCATTTGAGCTTGCTTGGATCGACGACCCAGAAATCGAACTTGATTTTGCTGTTTGTAGGGCCGATACAGAGGCTGGACAGTTAAGTATGGACCCCTAGAAAATGTTTGTATTAAAAACAGAAAAATCACACAGAATAAAATATAAATGCAAAGCAAATTCCAAATTTCATTAAAGCTTTCTCTAGCAAATATATCATAGATCTCAGCAACATTGGAGCAGCATTTCATGTAAGCTTTTAGGTTAAAGTTATAATTTCTGCTTGAGTTTACATAGCATAGTTCTTTATCTGGCACTTATGAAGGTGTACAGTTGATGATATTGACAGCAAAGATGATAAAAATTATAAAACCTGTTATCAATTTAAAATTAGCTTTCCTAGAAAATACTGTGTAGTAGCCATTTGAATCTTATTTTTTTACACCATATACTAACAAAAAAGTATTACATTTCGTCCAGGCGCAGTGGCTCATGCCTGTAATCCCAGCACTTTGGGAGGCCGAGGCAAGCGGATCACCTGAGGTCAGGAGTTCGAGACCAGCCTGGCCAACATGGTGAAACCCTGTCTCTACTAAAAAAGAAAATACAAAAATTAGCTGGGTGTGGTGGCGGGTGCCTGTAATCCCAGCTACTTGGGAGGCTGAGGCAGGAGAATTGCTTGAACCCAGGAGGCGGAGTTTGCAGTGAGCCAAGATTGTGCCACTGCACTCCAGCCTGGGCGACAGAGCGAGACTCCAGCTCAAAAAAAAAAAAAAAGTATTACATTTCATAATGATTGGAAAAACAAGCTGTTTTTATCAGTGCTGGGATCAGATGCGATGTCCATAATCCCTCTGTCCTTACCATTATAAGGCACATAGAGTCAACTTTCAATGCCAGCATCTGCATCACTCAGTCTGAAAACTTTCTTTGAAAAGAAAAGCCTGCCAGCGCGGTGGCTCACGCCTGTAATCCCAGCACTTTGGGAGGCCAAGGCGGGTGGATCACCCGAGGTCCTGAGTTCGAGACCAGCTTGACCAGCATGGAGAAACCCTGTCTCTACTAAAAATACAAAATTAACCAGGCGTGGTAGCACATGCCTGTAATCCCAGCTACTCAGGAAGGCTGAGGCAGGAGAATCGCTTGAACCCGGGAGGTGGAGGTTGTGGGGAGCCGAGATTGTGCCATTGTACTCCAGCCTGGGCAACAAGAGCGAAACTCGGTCTCAAAAAAAAAAAAAAAAAAAAAAAGAAAAGAAAAGCCCATGTGCAGGGGAGGTCAAAAGTGCCCGAGAATTAATATGTCCCTTCCTAAGCAACCCTTAACCAATGACTGATGGGTGTTGATGTATCAATACTGTAATTCCCTTGCCCCCTGTGGGATAATTCTGAGTTGCATGTTCTACATTGGCTCTGACATTCCCAGGGGAGATTAAGCTCCAGTTACCCACAGTGGTAACTTGCTTGCTAACACACACTGTTTTGGCTGCCTTCCACTTTTCTACCCTCTCCCTTCAGTTGTTCCTGGGATCACCTCCCAAATCTCTGTCTCAGGGTTTGCTTCTGGGAGATGCTAAACTACAACTGCATTCAAAGATGGCTTTATGAAAGTATTTTTTCTCTTCAATTGATTAATAATTTGGCTACTTATTTGGCTCTTAAATTACTTATTCTTGGATACTCGGTAGGATAAATCCAAATAGCAGGGAGATCAGGGTTATATATGGTGGCAGAGAAAATTACATCATTTATTTGACCTTGGTAGTAATAGGGTTAAATTCTATATTCAGTGCTCATATGGATGAGTTAGAGAAAATCTATTTCATGACAGACTGTGCCCTAAACCAGGCCATCTGTCTGGCAAATGTATAGCCTTGATCATAAAATATATGGGTTAAATTATGTTATTGGGTCAGAATCACTCATCTCTACTCCTGAAAAAAAATCCCCAGCATGTTTGCTTGACAGTGGGTCATCAGTGTCTTCTTCATGTACAAAGGGAGTATTTTTCATTTCAATTATAAGAGTGTGAAAATAGATTACCAGTAGGTCCTCTTACATATTATTATCTCTTTCTTCTTTTAAGAAAGCAGCTTAATTTGTAAATAAGATGGGCTAAGTGAGGCTTAGTAATGGAAAGCGAAAAGAAATATAATTGGAGCGGTTATATTCCGTCCATGTTGTTTCAGATCATAATACATCTATTTTGCTACAACATCCATTTCTACAATGTGAACTGGCTCACATGCTATTGGTAAAAAGGGGAATGACGTCACTCTAATTTATATGCAATTTATCTTAGGCAAGGGGAGCCAGAGTAGCAAGAATAGAATTATAACCTTCAGCAAAAAAGGAAAAAGCCCTCAGTTCTGTGCTGCATGGGCAAGGGGAGCCCTTTTGGCTGTATTCATGAAAACAAAAATGAGCACCTGCATCAAGTGCTGTCTTCCCAGAGAGACACATCCCACCCCTAACTCACCCTCGCTGCCCTCCACCCTAATCCTCCCCTACCCCCACTCCGGCCTTGGATGGCTCCTGGTTCTCGGCAGATCGCACTGCCTCTCATGTCCACTTAAAAGGCAACCATGTGGCCAGGCATGATGGCTCACACTTGTAATCCCAGCACTTTGGGAGGCAGAGGTGGGCGGATTACAAGGTCAGGAGTTTGAGACCAGCCTGGCCAATATGATGAAACTCAGTCTCTACTAAAAATACAAAAATTAGCCGGGCGTGGTGGCAGGCACCTGCAATCCCAGCTACTCAGGAGGCTGAGGCAGGAGAATCGCTTGAACCCGGGAGGCGGAAGTTGCAGTGAGCCTAGATGGCGCCATTGCACTCCAGCCTGGGCAACAGAGTGAGACTCTGTCTCCAAAAAAAAAAAAAAAGGCAACCACACTGGCCCGGGGTCCCACTTCCATGTGCACTGTCTCCATGCCCACTAACTGCTCTAATGAAAGAGTTGCCAGCATCTCCACTCTATGGTTGTTCATTTTTTTATATTTTCTGTGGCAGCCTCCAGCTACACTGAGCTGCCTGTCTGGTGGTACAAGTTAACTCCCCAAGTACCAATTGTCCTTTTTGTTAGTGCTCTGTTTACAAAGTTGCATATGTTTTGAGCAATCTGCCCCAACCCTATTTTTCCCATATATCCTATTATCTTTAGTGAGCTATCTGGCAGAATGTGAACATTTTCAGATATGCCCCTAGTATTGTAACCCCAGTGAAGAATCTGTTTTACCTAATTTCAGAAACAATCTGTAGCTGGTGCTTATGGATCTCTTGCATTACTGGTGTCTGTAACAGAAACTTCATTTCATTTCGTAGACGGTTTGAGATCACTCCAGACTCTGAATAATGAACTATGTCATACATTAGCATTGTCCTGGGAATATTTTCAAGATTTAATTTGCGCCAGCTGTTATTTCTGCTGCCAGAAAATGCGGGGGCCTCATCGAAAAAACTGTGATACTGTAGGGAAAAAACAAGAACGATTAGTTAGCCAGGTGCGGTGGCTCACACCTATAATCCCAGAACTTTGGGAGGCTGAGGTGGGTGGATCACCTGAGGTCAGGAGTTCGAGACCAGCCTGGCCAATATGGTGAAAACCCATCTCTACTAAAAATACAAAAGTTAGCCAAGCGTGATGGCATATGCCTGTAGTTCCAGCTACTCAGGAGGCTCAGGCAGGAGAATTGCTTGAACCTGGAGGCGGAGGTTGCAGTGAGCCAAGATTGCACCACTGCACTCCAGCATGGGTGACAGAGTGACTCCATCTCAAAAAAAAAAAAAAAAGAACGAAAAGAAAAAGAGAAAAAAACAATTAAGACTGATTAGTTGGCCAGGTGCAGTGGCTGACACCTGTAAGCCCAGCACTTTGGGAGCCTGAGGCAGGTGGGTCACTTGAGGTCGGGAGTTCGAGACCAGCCTGGCCAACATGGTGAAACCCGATAGCATTAGGAGATATACCTAATGTAAATGACGAGTTAATGGGTGCAGCACACCAACATGGCACATGTATACATATATAACAAACCTGCACGTTGTGCACATGTACCCTAGAACCGAAACTATAATAATAAAAAAAAAATACAAAAATTAGCTGGGCGTGGTGGTGCACACCTGTAGACCCAGCTACTTGGGAGGCTGAGGCAGGAGGATCACCTGAGCCCAGGAGGCAGAGGTTGCAGTGAGCCGAAACTGCACCACTGCACTCCAGCCGGGGCGACAGAGTGAGACCCTGTCTCAAAGAAAAAAAATTGATTGGTTGTGGGCGCTCTAAAATGTTTTTAGACACATTTCTCATGGTTCCACTCAAATGTCACTTCATCCAAAAGGCATTCTTTGATCCCATCTCTGAACTTTATTGGGATCTCTCTTCTATGACTCTTATTACTGACTACTCAATGTTTTAGTTATCTGTGTATGACTTAGCTCCCTTATTGGAAGGCAGGAGCTATGCTACACATTATCATGCACATAGTATCATACTCACTAAATATTTACTTAATGCATCAACATTTTTATGGCAAATATAACTCAGATAAGTTGAACTCAGATGGGCCTAAAAATTAATGATTATAGCTATGTGTTCTGCATACCTGGTAGAGCTTGTTCATGACATGCTTGGGTTGAGAGAACTTTTTTTTTTTTGAGACAGGGTCTTGTTCTGTCACCCAGGCTGGAGTGTAGTGACATGATCATGACTAGCGGCCTCAACCTCCTGGGCTCCAGTGATCCTCCTGAGTAGCTGGAACTACAGGTACATGCCACCATGTCTGGCTAATCTTTTTTTTTTTTTTTTTTTGAGACAGAGTTTCGCTCCTGTTGCCCAGGCTGGAGTGCAGTGATGCGATCTTGGCTCACTGCAACCTCCGCCTCCCGGGTTCAGGCAATTCTCCTCCTCAGCTTCCCGAGTAGCTGGGATTACAGGTGCATGCCACCATGCCCAGGTAATTTTTTTTGTATTTTTAGTAGAGATGGGGTTTCGCCATGTTGGCCAAGCTGGTCTCCGACTCCTGACCTCAGGTGATCCACTCACCTTGGCCTCCCAAAGTGCTGAGATTACAGGTGTGAACCATCATGCCTGGCCAATTTTTTAATTTTTGTAGAGATAGGGTCTCACTATGTTGCCCAGGCTGTTGAGAGGACTTTTGCACAAACCTTTTTAAAAATATGAGTTCATCTCTAGTATGAAGTGGAGATTTTCACTATTTTCATTTGGAGTATTTGTAGAAATCCCACTTTTCTTTTTTTCCAATTTAAAATGATATTAAATTAGGAATTAAAAATACAAATATATATCATCAATTTAACATTATAATCGTGCATTTAAGAGCCAGGGATAGGGCAGGAGGAGCTACAGTGCTAGGAAACAGAATAACAACAAGGCCTTTAGGGTATATTACACAGTCACATTCATACTTTCAAGCACACACACACAGATGCACATACACATACACTCTCAACACACACCCTCACACTCACATATACACATACACACTCACACACATAGGCAATCCTACCTTTGCACCATTTCATCTTTTTTTTCCCTTTTCTGGAGAATGGGGTCTCGCTATGTTGCCCAGGCAGGTCTCAAACTCCTGGGCTCAAGCGATCCTCCGACCTCTGCCTCCCCAAGTGTTGGGATTACAGACATGAGCCACTGCACCCAGCCTTTTCAAACTTTTTTTTTTGAGACAGAGTCTTGCTTTATCACCCAGGCTGGAGTGCAGTGGTGCAATCTTGGCTCACTGCAACCTCCACCTCCTGGGTTCAAGTGATTCTCCTGCCTCAGCCTCCCAAGTAGCTGGGATTATAGGCGTGTGCCACCAGGCCCGGCTAATTTTTGTATTTTTAGTAGAGACAGGGTTTCACCATATTGGCCAGGCTGGTCTCGAACTCCTGACCTCAGGTGATCCACCCACCTCGGCCTCCCAAAGTGCTGGGATTACAGGCATGAGCCACCACACCCGGCCTCCTGTTGCTAGCTCTTCAGCTCAAAGATCACAATATAAATGACAGATGTTCATCATGATTAGTGACAAATCATGTCATATCTTCCGAAGTCAATCAGTGACTGGTCACTGTGAATCTGTTATTCATTTCACACACAAACAGCAAAGTATATAGTTGTGTTGCATTTTTGTCTCCCAATGATGAACCCATGTGACATTTTACAAAAATGTAAAATCAAAAGAGGGAATTGGCCATCAAAGAAACAAAAAGTGATACCACTTGAAGTGAAATTGGAATCAATCATACATGGAGTTCTAGAAGAAACAGGTGACTGTGGGAATGCTGACACTGCCGTCATTCAAGACGTTGCAGATCTACAGCTAGAGGAACTTGGTGAGGATGAACTTATCAACATAAATGAGGAAAGTGGCTGTGATAAAAAGATGAAGATTTCCCAGTGGAAGTGATGCTGGCCAAGAAAAACTTCATACTGAAGGAACTCTGAGATATTTTGCAACATTTAAAGTACAAAGAATAAAATGTTGGCAGCTGATCCAAATTTTAAAAGGAATATGACAATACATCAAGACATAGAAAAGATACTTATAAGTTATACTAGAAGAACAAGAAGGCAAGCACTGTTTAAAGTACTCTTGGTAAGTTTTTTTTTTCCACAGCTTTATTGAGGTTCACATACCATACAATCCACCATTTAAAGTGTACAATTCAATGGTTTCCAGTATATTCACAGTTGGTAAGATATTTTATGAAAAAACAAAACACTTTGTCTATGTTTCTAATGTTTTAAATTATAGTGTACTAAAAGTGTCCTAAATGTGTTGGGTTTTTTTCTTTCATTTTCCTATGTATTTATAACACAGCAAAAGAGTTTTTAATGTTTGGACAAAGAAGCTCGTTTTGTTTTTAGAGATGGGGTCTCACTATGTTGCCCAGGCTATCCTCAAACTCCTGGGCTTAAGTGATCCTCTTGCCTCAGCCTCCTGAGTAGCTGGGACTACAGACAAAAAGTTTGAAAAGTCACAGAACAATCACAATTTTCCCCACAGATTATTAAGTTTGCTTTGCATGGTTTCAATTTCCCGGTCATTTTTGTGGTCCTGCACTGCCATGCAAAGTAAGGCTGTGTATTTTTTTTCCTGAGTGAAGTAGTAAAATGGGTAAATATCATAGATCTGTCAATCATCTGCTCTGCCACTTATCAGATCTGTCTGTGACCTCAGGCAAGTTTTTTTGAGGCTCGTTAAACTTCATTTTTCTCATTTGTAAAAAAGGTCACATAATTTACAAACTTGAAGATGAAAAAAGATAATACGCATGTAAAGAGCTAAAGACAGTTCCACACCCGTATAAGGACTCAAACGTCAACAATGATCTTATCTCTCTCTTCCAATATGTCTATCTGGGGACTCCTCTCTATGATATTAATCCTTGACATGTTCACAATCTGAAAGTATGTGGTCTTTGTCCTTAGCAAAGATAGTTGGCATTTCCTGGTTCACTTCCCTAAACTCACAGGCTAAGACTCTAAAAGAAAGAAAACATAATTGGGAGTCTCTAAGGCACTGCATTAATTTCATGTTTCACACTGAAGCAAATGAGTGAATAGTTAAGGCTGTATACAGACATACCTCAGAGATACCGTGGGTCCAGTTGCAGACCATGGTAATAAAGTCAATATAGCAAATAGAGTCATGCTAATTTTTTGGTTTCCCAGTACATATAAAAGTTATGTTTACATTATACTGTAGTTTGTTAAGTGTGCAACAGCATTATTTCAAAAAAAATGTACATACTTTAATTTAAAAATACTTTGTTGTGGCTGGGCACAATGGCTCATGCCTGTAATGCCAGAACTTACGGAGGAAGAGCTGACAGGATCACTTGTGCCCAGAAGTTTGAGACCAGCCTGGGAAACATAGCAAGACTCCATCTCCACGAAAAGAAAAAAAATACTTTATTGCTAAAAAATGCGAATGATCATCTGAGCCTTCAGTGAGTCCTACTCTTTTTGCTGGTGGAGAGTCTTGCCTTGATGTGGATGGCTGCTGACTGATCAGGGTACTGGTTGCTGAAGGCTGGGGTGGCTGTGGCTTTTTCTTTTTTTTTTTTAAGACAGGGTCTCACTCTGTTGCCCAGGCTGGAGTGCAATCATGGCTAAAGCAATCCTCCCACCTCAGCCTCCTGAGTAGCTGGGACCATAGGGGCATACCACCACACCTGGCTAATTTTGGTGGGGGGGTAATTTTTGTAGAGACAGGGTCTCCCTATATTGCCCAGGCTGGTCTCAAACTCTGTCTTCAAGAGATCCTCCCATCTCAGCCTCCCAAAGTACTGGGATTACAGCCATAAGCCACCGTGCCCAGCTCATGAATGTTCTCAATAGCATCTAGAATGGTGAATCTTTTCTGGATTTTTAAAATTTACTTTACCCAGATCCATCAGGGGAATCATTGTCTATGGCAGCTATAGCGTTATGAAACATATTTCTTTTTTTTTTTCTTTGCGACAGAGTCTTGCCCTGTCGCCCAGGCTGGAGTACAGTGGCGCGATTTCGGCTCGCTGCAAGCTCCACCTCCCGGGTTCACGCCATTCTCCTGCCTCGGCCTCCCAAGTAGCTGGGACTACAGGCGCCCGCCACCACGCCCGGCTAATTTTTGTATTTTTTAGTAGAGACGGGGTTTCATGGTGTTAGCCAGGATGGTCTTGATCTCCTGACCTTGTGATCCGCCCGCCTCGGCCTCCCAAAGTGCTGGGATTACAGGCCTGAGCCACTCCGCCCAGCCAGATTTAGCATAATTCTTAAGGGCCCTAAAATTTTCAGAATGGTAAATGAGAACTGGCTTTAAGTTAAAGTTACCAGCTGCATTAGCCCCTAACAAGAGATTCAGCCTGTCCTTTGAAGCCAGGCATTGACTTCTCCTCTCTAGCTGTGAAAGCCCTAGAGGGCATCTTCTAACAGTATAAGACCGTTTTGTCTACATTGAAAATCTGTTGTTTAGTGCAGCCACCTTCAACAATTATCTTAGCGAGATCTTCTGGATAACTTGCTGCAGCTTCTCCATCAGCACTTGCTGCTTCACCTTGCACTTTTATGTTATAAAGACGGCTTCTTTCCCTAAACTTCACAAACCAACCTCTGGTAGCTTCCAAAGTTTCTTCTGCAGCTTCCTCACCTCTCTGATCCTTCATAGAATTGAAGAGAGTTAAGGCCTTGCTCTGGATTAGGCTTCGGTTTAAGGGAATGTTGTGGCTGGTTTAATTTTCTATTTTTTTCTTTTCTTTCTTTTTTTTTTTTTTTTTTTGAGACGGAGTCTCGCTCTGTTGCCCAGAATGGAGTGCAGTGGTGCGATCTCGGCTCACTGCAAGCTCCGCCTCCTGGGTTCACACCATTCTCCCGCCTCAGCCTCCCTAGTAGCTGGGACTACAGGTGCCCGCCACCATGCCCGGCTAGTTTTTTGTATTTTTAGTAGAGACGGGGTTTCACCATGTTAGCCAGGATGGTCTTGATCTCCTGACCTCATGATCCGCCTGCCTCGGCCTCCCAAAGTGATGGGATTACAGGCGTGAGTGGCTGGTTTAATTTTCCATCCAGACCACTAACACTTTCTCCATATCAGCAATCAGGCTATTTTGCTTTCTTATCATTTGTGTGTTCGCTGGAGTAGCACTTTGAATTTCCTTCATAAATTTTTCCTTTGCATTCACAACACGTTTAACTCTTTGGTGCAAAGGTCTACCTTTTGGCCTATCTCAGCTTTTGACATGCCTTCCTCACTAAGCTTCATCATTTCTAGCTTTTGATTTAAAGTGAGAGGCACATGACTCTTTCACTTGAACACTTAGAGGCCACTGTAGGATTATTAATTGGCCTAATTTCAATATTGTTGTGTCTCAGAAAATAGACCAGAGGGGAGAGAGAGAGATAATGGAATGGCTGGTTGGTGGAGCAGTCAGAACACATACATTTATTGGTTAAGTCTGCCATCTTATATGGGCTCAGTTTGTGGTGCTCCAAAACAATTACAATAGTAACATCAGAGATCACTGGTCACAGTTCACCATAACAGATATAATAATAATGAAAAAATTTGAAATATTGCAAGAATGACCAAAACGTGAAACAGAGACACAAAGCAAGCACATGCTATTGGAAAAATGGCACCGATAGATTTGCTTGATGCAGATTTGCCACAAACCTTCCATTTGTGAAAACACAACATCGGCCAGGCGTGGTGGCTCAAGCCTGTAATCCCAGTACTTTGGGAGGCCGAGACGGGCAGATCACCTGAGGTCAGGAGTTTGAGACCTGCCTAGCCAATATGGTGAAACCCCGTCTCTACTAAAAATATAAAAAAATTAGCTGGGCGTGGTGGCACATGCCTGTAATCCCAGCTACTCGGGAGGCTGAGGCAGGAGAATCTCTTGAATCCAAGAGGCAGAGGTTGCAGTGAGCTGAGATTGCGCCATTGCACTCCAGCCTGGGCAACAAGAGCGAAACTCTGTCTCAAAGAAAAAAAAAAATATGTAACTCAATGGTTTTTAGTATATTCACAATGTTGTGCAACTATCACCACTGCCTATGAATATTTCAGAATATTTCTATCACCCCAAAAGGACCCCCAAATTGCTTAGCTATCACCCTCCCTACATACAAAAAGCCATATATCACATGATTTCCTTTGTATGAAATATCTGGATTAGGCAAATCCATAGAGACAGAATGCAGACTGGTGGTTTATGGGGCTGGAATGATGTAGGAATGGAGAGTGACTGCTTACTGGATGCAGGGTTTCCTTTCGGGGTAATGAAAAGGTTCTGGAACTAGATGGTGGTGATGCTTGCACAACCCTGTGAATGTACTTAATGCCCCTGAATTGTACACTTTAAAATGGTCAATTTTATGATGAGAACACGTGGACACATAGAGGGGAACAACACACACTGGGGCTTACCAGAGGGTGGAGGGTGGGAGGAGGGAGAGGATCAGGAAACATAACTAATGGGTACTAGGCCTAATACTTGGGTGACAAAATAATCTGAACAACAAACCCCCTTGACACAAGTTTACCTATATACAACAACAAACCTCCACATGTACCCCTGAACTTAAAATAAAAGTTAAATAAAAAAAAAATTAAAAGAAAGTTCTAGTGCTTGGGTATCCGAAAATAAGTTTCATTCTATAGAATATATTTGAAAAATAAAATATAATAAAATAGTAAATTTTATATTGTGTTATATTTTACCATAATAAAAAAGTATGATTCTTTCTTCTTGGAGGACAGAGTTAGGAAGACTTGCTTGGTTTGTTTGTTTTTCTAAATCTAAATTCCTTACTTGTACATAATCTTGCATGGTGACAACATCCATTATATCACTTACTTTGGACTTCGGGAAAATACGTTCATCTTCCATAATTATACGGTGAAATTTCCTTTCCCCCATTAGTTTGCAAGCATCAACCACTGCCTGTAAAGAGAATAGAAAACAGACTTTAAAAATAGTAGAATAGCATTAATTATCAGCATGCCCTTTACATATTTCTTCTGACAAATACATCAAATATTGTTCCTTTCTTCTAGCAGCTTGCTATTCAATAGAAAGGCTGCATTTGCAAAGAGATTATATAGGGATTATTAAACCACTTAAAATTGTTTCCATAGCCTTATCTACATAGCTTTTTTTTTTTTGAAATGGAGTCTTGCTCTGTCACCTAGGCTGGAGAACAGTGGCGCCATCTCGGCTTACTGCAACCTCCACCTCCCGGGTTCGAGCGATTCTCCTGCCTCAGCCTCCTGAGTAGCTGGGACTACAGGCGCATGCCACCACACCTGGCTAATTTTTTGTATTTTTAGTAGAGACCAGGTTTCGCCGTCTTAGCCAGGATGGTCTCGATCTCCTGACCTCGTGATCCGCTCACCTCGGCCTCCCAAAGTGCTGGGATTATAGGCACTCGCCACTGCGCCAGGCCATCTACATGGTTTTTAAATGCATGTAGAGGAATTGCTGAGTCCAGAATCCTCAGAGAACATAGTTTTAAAACAACTGGTTTTTCCCCTTAAAAGACTTTTAATTCTTTTATTTTAAAAAGCAAAACAAACCTGTAATATCATTTGTGCAGTCAATGCAGAGAAAACTCATCTGGTGATTCAACGAGTTACCGTAGGAACTGCAATGAAAAGTGTCACTGGTACCACCTCTCTTTTATGTGTTAATACACTGCCGGTAAGTGGAAACATGTATGTTTCAGACTGTTTAAGCCTCCCTCCCTTCAGACTTCATTCTCAGCAGCTAAAAAGTGGCAAATAGAGGAGTTTTCTTTTCTCTCCCAAATGTCAACATTTTATGCTCAAGGAAAGCACCTGAGGTCAGAGACAGAAGACTCACAGAATATATGGAAGCTCAAATCCTGTTGGGCCCTACTTATACCATGCCCTTCCACATATAAGTATCCTGTGCTAAGAGCTATACATAGACTGTGAGTAGAGACTTAAGTACTCTGTACCCCCCCCGCCATAAGTATGTGCTGACTCTTCTAACACATATTTATATTACAGATCTGTACTTCTGGCCACAAAGCGTATGTTTATATGAAGGAAGGATAGCACAAAAGAAAATTCAGGGTGGAGGCCGGGCGCGGTGGCTCACGCTTGTAATCCCAGCACTTTGGGAGGCCGAGGCGGGCGGATCACGAGGTCAGGAGATCGAGACCACGGTGAAACCCCGTCTCTATTAAAAATACAAAAAATTAGCCGGGCGTGGTGGCGGGCGCCTGTAGTCCCAGCTACTCGGAGAGGCTGAGGCAGGAGAATGGCGTGAACCCGGGAGGCGGAGCTTGCAGTGAGCGGAGATTGCGCCACTGCACTCCAGCCTGGGCGACAGAGCGAGACTCCGTCTCAAAAAAAAAAAAAAAAAAAAAAAAAAAAAAAAAGAAAATTCAGGGTGGGCGCGGTGGCTCACACCTGTAATTCCAGCACTTTGGGAGGCCAAGGCAGGTGGATCACCTGAGGTCAGGAGTTCGAGACCAGCCTGGCCAACATGGTGAAACCCCGTCTCTACTAAAAATACAAAAATTAGCCAGGCATGGTGGCAGATGCCTGTAATCTCAGCTACTCGGGAGGCTAAGGCAGGAGAATCGCTTGAACCCGGGAGGGGGAGGTTGCAGTGAGCCAAAATCGTGCCACTGTACTCCAGCCTAGGGGACACAGCAAGACTCCGTCTCAAAAAAAAAAAAAAAAAAGGAAATTCAAACATCTTTTGATTCCAGATAAGTTTCTTTTTTCCTTTGTATGTCAGAATGTGGTACTTGTGAAAGTATGGGAACTCTGTGTTATAATGTTGATACAAGGCCTAAAAGAGTGGTTGAGGCCAGGCATGGTGGTTCACACCTGTAATCCCAGTACTTTGGAAGGCCGAGGCAGGCGGATCACCTGAGGTCAGGAGTTCGACATCAGCCTGGCAAACATGGCAAAACCCTTTTTCTACTAAAAATACAAAAATTAGCCTAGTGTGGTGGCATGTGCCTGTAAAACCAGCTACTCGGGAGGCTGAGGCAGGAGAATCGCTTGAACCTGAGAGGTGGAGGTTGCAGTGAGCTGAGATCATGCCACTGCACTCCAGAGTGAGATGCTGTCTCAAAAAAAAAAAAAAAAAAAGAGAGAAAAGAAAGAGTGGTTGAGACAGGATCAAAACTGAGAATCACTGTTCTTTTTTCTTAACACACAACAGCAAGCTATAATGCATTTTCTATTCCAATTCCCACTTTTGTTATTCAGACTATTCCTTTATTTATTTTTTTAAATTCCAAAGCTTAGAATATCACAGACAATGTAGAAAATGAAAAAGGAAGAAAACATTCAAATGGCTGAATGGTTGAAGTTTTATTCCTAACATATAGAACAGAAGAGACAAACAGTTTAGTGAAAATGTGATACGGAGCTTTCCTTTAGATAGATCATTTTTGCTTTATATTTCATTAATTTCTTCTTTTTTTTTCCAGCATGCTATTTTATTGATGTAACAACATTTTCAATAAAGTTGGTAAATTATCACTATATTACTGTCTTATAGCAACATAGTAAGAGCTCTAGAGATCATATAAGTATAAAATGTGAATTTAAAAAACAATGAATATGTAAGATTTTTATTAGGGCAAGCATTTCCATAACCACAAATATTTCTTTTTTTATTATTATTATACTTTAAGTTTTAGGGTACATGTGCACAACGTGCAGGTTAGTTACATATGTATACATGTGCCATATTGGTGTGCTGCACCCATCAACTTGTCATTTAACATTAGGTATATCTCCTAATGCTATCCCTCCTCCCTCCCCCCACCCCACAACAAATTTCTTTATACATTACACAACTAAAGAAAAGACAGGCCGGGTGTAGTAGCTCACGCCTGTAATCCCAGCACTCTGGGAGGCCAAAGCAGGTGGATCACCTGAGGTCAGGGGTTCTATTCCAGCCTGGCCAGCATGGTGAAACCCCGTCTCTACTAAAAAATACAAAAATTAGCTGGGCGGGGTGGTGAGCACCTGTAATCCCAGCTGCTTGGGAGGCTGAGGCAGGAAAATCGCGTGAACCCGGGAGGCGTAGGTTGCACTGAGCTGAGACTGTGCCACTGCACTCCAGCCTGGGCGACAGAGTGAGACTCCATCTCATAAATAAATAAATAAATAAATAAATAAATAAATAAATAAAATAAAGATAGTATTGGCAAATCTCTCCATTATGTTTTCTTGCAATTAATTTTCAACATTTTATGGTTCTAATTAACCAGCCCCACAGTGACACTAAAGGTAAAAACAAGTAATTGTACACTGAACAGGTATGAAGACCATATAATTTCTGCTTTAGGAATTTCTGTAGGCATAACTATAATTTACTTTAGCTCAAGTTACTAAAAAAGGTTTTTTTAAATTTTTATTATTATTTTTTGAGATGGAGTCTTGCTCTGTCACCCAGGCTGGAGTGCAGTGGTGCCATTTTGGCAGACTGCAACCTCCGCCTTCCGGGTTCGAGCGATTCTCCTGCCTCAGCCTCCTGAGTAGCTGGGACTACAGGCATGCACCACCACGCCCAGCTAATTTTTGTATTTTCAGTACAGACAGGATTTCACCATGTTGGCCAGGCTGGTCTCGAACTCCTGACCTTCTGTTCCACCCACCTTGGCCTCCCAAAGTGTTGGGATTACAGGCGTGAGCCACAGTACAACAGGTATTTATTTAGGGTTTGTTTGTTTTTTTTTTTTTTTGAGACAGAGTCTCCCTCTGTCGTCCGGGTTGGAGTGCAGTGGTGCCATCTTGACTCACTGCAACCTCTGCCTCCCGGGTTCAAGCAATTCTCCTGCCTCAGCCTCCTGAGTAGCTGGGACTACAGGTGCATGCCACCATGCCTGGCTAATTTTTTTTTTGTATTTTTAGTAGAGACAGTTTTGCCATTTTGGCCACGCTGGTCCTGAAATGACCTCAAGTGATCTGCCCACCTTAGCCTCCCAAAAAAGGTATTTATTTATTTATTTTTTGTTTGTTTTTGTTTTGATACGGAGTCTCGCTCTGTCGCCCAGGCTGGAGTGCAGTGGCGCGATCTCGGCTCACTGCAAGCTCCGCCTCCCGGGTTCACGCCATTCTCCTGCCTCAGCCTCTCCGAGTAGCTGGGACTACAGGCGCCCACTACCACGCCCGGCTAATTTTTTTTTTTTTGTATTTTTAGTAGAGACGGGGTTTTACTGTGGTCTCGATCTCCTGACCTCGTGATCCGCCCGCCTCGGCCTCCCAAAGTGCTGGGATTACAAGCGTGAGCCACCGCGCCTGGCCAAAAAGGTATTTATTGACAGGTCCTCCCTACACTGCCCCACTCAGCCACCACCACCAATCTCTCCAAGACCCAGTTTCCTTATGTGTGCAGTGCCTCAGCTGTGTGCCTCATCTGTGTCTGGCCCATTCTGGTCCCTCAGCCAAAGAAAAACATGCCTGGCAGCATAGGGCAAGCTCTCTGACCACCTGTGAGAGGGGTTTGAGAGATGTTTGCTGTCCAATGGCCAAGATGTTCTTTCTCAGACATCTGCAGTGTATGGCCAAAGTCAAGAAAGTCCTTCTCCATAGGAAGCAATGGGAAAGAAGAGCCTAGAGCCAGGAGAAAAGGGTAAAAACTAGGCAAAGATTCCAGGATACCAGCCAATCAGGGTAGGATTCAAGAGGCAGGTTCTGTTCTTAGTGGGTGACTCAAAGCGTCAAAGCGTCAAAGCGGGCCATCTCTAAATCTGGCACTTATCCTGATACTCAGCATCTCTGTGGCCAGAAGGCCCCACAGCTCTGTGGCTATTTGCTGGCCTAGATCCACACTTGGGCTTGTAAAGCTACTCTAATATCTCAAGACACTTTCCCGTTCCTACTGGGAACTGTCATTCATGGAAGAGGTAATAACTGGTATCCATGCATTGGAACAGTTTCTTGGTTTGGAACAGTTCAATTACATACAGGCTCAGAATAAACAAAACCACCGTAACTGCATAGTTGTTTTAACCTCAAAATGTACACAGTACAGTGGAAACACAGAGAAGTGTTCAAGTCTCAGTTATGCTTCTGGCAAGTCTTTCCAACTTCTAGCTTCCTACTAGGGAAAATGGGAATAATGTGTCCCTAACCAGAGTTATTGCAGGGCCATCTAAGAGAATGTGTATGCTGCTGTTTAGCATAGTTCCTAACTCTCAGGAGTGGTTAAGAACTTGGACTTTGGAGGCAGACTACTAGGTCTTGATCTCAGTTCCTTCATTTTCTAGGTGTGAGACCTTAGGCAAGTTAGTCTTTTTTGTTTGTTTGTTTTTGTTTTTGTTTTTTTGAGACAGACTCTCACTCTGTCACTCAGGCTGGAGTGCAGTGGTGCAATTTTGGCTCACTGCAACCTCCACCTCCTGGGTTCAAGCGATCCTCCTGCCTTAGCCTCCCAAGTAGCTGGGATTACAGGCACGTGCCACCGTGCTTGGCTAATTTTTGTATTTTTAGTAGAGATGGGTTTCACCATGTTGGCCAGGCTGGTCTCGAACTCCTGATCTCAAGTGATCCGCCTGCCTCGGCCTCCCAAACTGTTAGGATTACAAGCGTGAGCCACAGCACCCGGCCCTCAGTCTTTTTTAAAATGAGGATAATAACAGAAAATACACTATAGTGTTTATGATAATTAAATATAGTAATGTGCATAAAATGTTTAAGATCATATTTGATAGAAAGTGCTCAGTAGGCTCAGCACTTTGGGAAACGGAAATGGGCAGATTGCTTGAGGCCAGGAGTTCGAGATCAGCCTGGCCAACATAGCAAAACCTCGTCTCTACTAAAAAATATACAAAAATTAGCCAGGTGTGGTGGCACATGTCTGTAATCCCAGCTACTCAGCTGGCTGAGACATGAGAATTGCTTGAGCCTGGGAGGGGGAGGTTGCAGTGAGCCAAGACTGCAAGATGGTGCCACTGCACTCCAGCTTTGGCAACACATTAAGACCTTGTCTAAAAAACAACAACAAAAAAACAAAAAAAACCCACAAAAAACAAAAACAAACAAACAAAAAACACAAAGAGACAAAGAGCAACAGAGTTGAGTAAGCTTAGAGTGAGAAAAATTCCATATTTACAAGTTTTCTATCAACCACGAATCCAAGTGTTACCAGAGTTTGTTTTGAAGCTGAACTAAAGGGAAAAAGGAACCTTAAACTGTTCTCTTCAAGTTGGGTATGTTCTGATCATTTAAAACCCATTATGATGTTTAGTGAAAAATTCAAGGTCAATAGTATGACCACATTTTTATAATAAGAACAAAATTTAAAAATCTCTATGTGTATATTTTCATGGGAAACATGAAGGATACACAGCAAACCATTAACAATGACTACCCCAGGAGAGTGAAAGTTGTAGCACAGAAGATAAAGGCACGGAGGCATATTTTTCTATCTGTCGGCTAATTTAAACAAAAATTTAAGTTATTATACAGCATTATGATGAGTTTTAATGCATAAGCAGTGATTTCCAATCACTGCCTCTAAGGTTCTCATTTGCTCAAGCCTGTGTACAGCCAGGGGGTGGCAGGAGTAGACCCAGGAGGATTTCAGTTCTTGAAAAAGCCTCATTATATAATCCTAGGAAAGAAACAATTGATGATATTTTATAGGGGTAACTACAAGCTTATTCTATACATAAATGTGGCATAAATTTATCCTTCAAATAGGATAAACATATACTTCCATATTTGAAGTCAATCTATACAAATATTAATGTTCTTGAAACACTATATTCCATAATGAAAACACGTAGCTCATTTTCTAGGTTTTTTGTTTTGTTTTGTTTTTTTGTCTTTTTTTTTTTTTTTTTTTTGACGGAGTTTTGCTCTTATTGCCCAGGCTGGAGTGCAATGGTGCGATCTCGGCTCACTGCAACCTCTGCCTCCCAGGTTCAAGCGATTCTCTTGCCTCAGCCTCCCAAATAGCTGGGATTACAGGCGCCCACCACCACACCCGGCTAATTTTGTATTTTAAGTAGAGACGGGGTTTCACCATGTTGGCCAGGCTGGTCTCGAACTCCTGACCTCAGGTTATGCTCCCGCCTCGGCCTCCCAAAGTGCTGGGATTACAGGCATGAGCCACCGCGCCTGGCCTCATTTGATAATTTTCTGAAATAAAGTTAAATTATCTCTGCTACTACCCGAGAACATGGAGAAAAGTGGTCCCTTTTCCTTTTCTAAAACTCTTCAGAGTGAATGCAGCACATGCAGGATCTGATCAGAAACTGCCAGGCCGTGTAGTCTTCTCTCCTGCATACATGCTAGAACTCATGATTTAAGATGGGCCATAGTTTTTGTGTACAACATTTCCAGAAGGGGGATCTTGCTGGGGTTACAGAAAAATAACCTTTGATGTGTGGTTTATAAATGGCTAAATATGAGAATGTCCATCTTTTTAAAACTTAATTATAGTCATGTATAAGGGTCCAAGGAGTAAAACCTGTACTGTAGAGCCTTGCTATTAAAAGTGTGGTTTATACCACAAGCCTGTCTGGATTCGCCACCTGCTGACTGTAGAGCCCTTGGGCCTTGGGTAAATGGTAGCCAGGCAGTGGTCACTGTGGGCCTTGGGAGAGACCCAGTGCTATGCTTGCTTCAGGTCCGACCAGTGCAGTCCCAGTGGTGGTGGTGGCCACAAGGGTGCTTGTTTTACCCCTTCCTCAGCTCCAGGCTGCTCAGTACAGAAAGAGAGAGATTCCATTTATTGGGGAAAAAGTAGGGAAAGAGAACAAAAGTCTCTGCCTGGTAATCCAGGGAATTCTTCCGGATCTTAGCCAAGAACAACAAGGCAGTACCTCTGCAAGTCTGCAAGAGCCACAGTGTTACTGGGCTTGGGGTGCCCCCTAATGCAGATATGGCTGCAGTGACCAAAGATTTAGATCACGACACCTGAGTCCCTTTGAATTCTTGGAAAGCCTTTTCACGAAGGACAGGTTACAAACAAGCCCAGACTGTGAAGACTAAAATAAATACTACAATACCTAACTCTTCAACGCCCAGACATTGGCAAACATCCATAAGCATCAAGACCATCCGGGAAAACATGACCTCACCAAAGAAACTAAATAAAGCACCAGTGATCAATCCTAGAGAGACAGAGGTATGTAACCTTTCAGATAGAGAATTCAAAATAGCTGTTTTTGTGTTCATGTTCTGACGTAAAAAAACAAAAAACAAACAAACAAAATAGCTGTTTTGAGAAAGCTCAACAAAATTCAAGATAACACAGGGAAGGAATTCAGAAACCTATCAGATAAATTTAACAAAGAGACTGAAATAATTAAAAATAATCGAGCAGAAATTCTGGAGCTGAAAAATGCAATGGACACACTGAAGAATGCATCAAAGTATCCTAACAGAGGAACTGATCATGCAGAAGAATTAGTGAGCTTGAAGATAGGCTATTTGAAAATACACAATTAGAGCAGACAAAAGAAAAAAATAAAAAAGAATGACTCATGCCTACAAGATCTAGAAAATAGCCTCAAAAGGGTGAATCTAAAAATTATTGGCCCTAAAAAGGAGGTAGAGAGATAGATCAGGGTAGAAAGTTTATTCAAAGGGATAATAGCAGAGAACTTCCCAAATTCAGAGAAAGATATCAATATCCAAGTAAAGAAGGTTACAGAATACCAAGCAGATTTAACCCAAAGACTACTTCAAGGCATTTAATAATCAAACTCCCAAAGGTCAAGGATAAAGAAAGAATCCTAAAATCAGCAAGAGAAAAGAAACAAACAACATACAAAGGAGTTCCAATACGTCTGGCAGCAGACTTCTCATTGGAAGCCTTACAGGCTAAGAGAGTGATGTAACATATTTAAAGTGCTGAAGGAAAAAAAAAAACTTTTATCCTAGAATAGTATATGCAGTGAAAATATCGTTCAAACATGAAGGAGAAATAAAGACTTTCTCAGACAAAAGCTTAGGAATTTTGTCAATAACAGACTTGTCCTACAAGAAATGCTAAAGAGAATTCTTCAGTCTGAAAGAAAAGGTCATTAATAAACAATAGGAAATCTGAAAGTACAAAATTCACTGGTAATAGTAAGTACATAGAAAAACAGAGTATTATAACATTGCAATTGTGGTATGTAAACTACTCATATCTTGAATAGAAAGACTAGAAGATTGGCCGGGCGCGGTGGCTCACGCTTGTAATCCCAGCACTTTGGGAGGCCGAGGCGGGCGGATCACGAGGTCAGGAGATCGAGACCACGGTGAAACCCCGTCTCTACTAAAAATACAAAAAAATTAGCCGGGCGTGGTGGCGGACGCCTGTAGTCCCAGCTACTCGGAGAGGCTGAGGCAGGAGAATGGCGTGAACCCGGGAGGCGGAGCTTGCAGTGAGCCGAGATTGCGCCACTGCACTCCAGCCTGGGCGACAGAGACTCCGTCTCAAAAAAAAAAAAAAATAACTACAATAACTTTTCAAGACATAGACAATACAATAAGATATTAATAGAAACAAGAAAAAGTTAAAAAGTGGGGAGATGAAGTTAAAGTGCAGAGTTTTTATTTGGTTTCTCTTTGCTTGTTTGTTTTTTTTTTGTTTGTTGATGCAATCTGTGTTAATCTGTCACCAGTTTAAAATAATGGCTTACAAGATAATGTTTGCAAGCCTCATGGTAACCTCAAATCCCAAAACATACAACAGATACACAAAAAATAAAAAGCAAGAAATTAAAACATACCACCAGAGAAAATCACCTTCACTAAAAGGAAGGCAGGAAGGAAGGAAAGAAGGAAGAGAAGACAACAAAATAACCAGAACAAGTAAGAAAATGGCAAAACTAAGTCTGTACTTCTCAGTAATAACATTCATGTAAATAGACTAAACTCTCCAATCAAAAGATATAGAGTGGCTGAATGAATTTTAAAAAAAGTGTGGTTTCGAGGTCAGGAGATTGAGACCATCCTGGCTAACACGGTGAAACCCCATCTCTACTAAAAATACAAAAAAAATTAGCTGGGCGTGGTGGCAGGAGCCTGTAGTCCCAGCTACTCGGGAGGCTGAGGCAGGAGAATGGCGTGAACCCGGGAGGCAGAGTTGCAGAGAGCCAAGATGGCGCCACTGCACTGCACTCCAGCCTGGGCGACAGAGCAAGACAACGTCTCAAAAAAAAAAAAAAAAGATAAAGTGTGGTTTATGGATCAGCGGCAGCGGCAGCATTTTAACAAGATTCCCAGGTGATTCCTATACTGTAGACACAATTTGTGGTGAATATTCATGAAACTTAAAAGTATGATGAGAGTGCCAGGCGTGGTGGCTCACGCCTGTAATCCCAGCACTTTGGGATGCCGAGGCAGGCGAATCACCTGAGGTCAGGAGTTCGAGACCAGCCTGGCCAACATGGTGAAACCCCGTCTCTACTAAAAATACAAAAATTGGCCAGGTGTGGTGGTGCATGCCTGTAATCCCAGCTACCTGGGAGGCTGAGGCAGGAGAATCACTTGAACCTGGGAGGCGGAGGTTGTGGTGAGCTGAGATCGCACCATTGCACTCCAGCCTGGGCAACAAGAGCGAAACTCTGTCTCAAAATAAATAAAGAAATAAGTATGATGAGAATTCATGGGAAAAAGGATAAATATTTTGAAAATTTTCTTTTTCATTTTTTTTTTTTTTGAGATAGAGTCTCACTCTGTTGCCCAGGCTGGGGTGCAGTGGTGCGATCTCAGCTCACTGCAACCTCTGCCTCCAGGGTTCAAGCAATTCTCCTGCCTCAGCCTCCTGAGTATCTGGGATTACAGGCATGCACCACTACGCTTGGCTAATTTTTGTATTTTTAGTAGAGACGGGGTTTCACCATGTTGGCCAGGCTGGTCTTGAACTCCTGGCCTCAGGTGATTCACCCGCCTTGGCCTCCCAAAGTGCTGGGATTACAGGCATGAGCCACCGAGGCCGGCTGAAAGTTCATTTTCAATAGCATAGTCCATTTTTTTTCTAAATGTGCTACCAGAATCAAAGAAACAATAACATTCCATTAAAACAAATAAAATGGCATTAAATTAAATGTTCTGCATAATTTAAGAGCCCTGACCAATTTTGGTCTTTTTTTTTGTTTTTTGAGACAGAGTCTCACTGTGTCGCCCAGGCTGGAGTGCAGTGGTACCATCTTGGCTCACTGCAGCCTCCACCTCCTGGGTTCAAGTGATTCTCCTGCCTCAACCTCCCGAGTAGCTGGGATTACAGGCATGTGCCACCATACCTGGCTAATTTTTGTATCTTTAGTAGAGACGGGGTTTCACCATGTTGGCCAGGCTGGTCTCAAACTCTTGACCTCAGGTGATCTGCCCGCCTCAGCCTCCCAAAGTGCTGGCATTACAGGCATGAGTCACTGCGCCTGGCCTAGTCTATTATTAACAAATCAAAATTTTAATACAAAAAAATGGATGGATATTTTCTAGAGCCTTAATTAAGTAATTCACTCCAAATTTTTTTTTTTTTTTTTTTTTAAGCTAGTAAGTGGAGACACTTTGAAACATGGTGCTTAAAAAAAACACACACACTACCTACCTGGTGGGCTGTTTCATGGTGAAATAACTTATTCTGTATAATTTGAATGCAATTCAGATACTACATAGATGTTAAGAAGCTAAATTAACATAAAATATACATCATGAAACGTCACCTTACTTGACGGCATTAATACATTTTTTTCCACTAAAATACTTGTAACCACGGCCATCAGTATGAAGAAAAATTTTAAACACGATGAAAGGTGGAAACGTTTCACCTCTAAATCTGAAATAAAGATAAAAATTTAGTTATTTGGCATCAGGTTTTGGGCTCAGTTGCTTTTCCCCCTTATACTTAAGATAATTCATATAGTTTCTTGCATACAGGGTAAAGGCTATGTCAGAGCATATAAAGAACTGGTAATGAAATGGATCACATAGGATGTAAGACCCACACTTTGGTGTACTCACAACTATTCTCATACCTGTGTAAGACTGAATACAGAATGGGAGATGAGAGCTACTCTCGTGGCAACTTTTAGCCACAGAGTCATGCCTCGGTTTCTTCACATAACAAATGTAAATAAGGATAACACATTTACTTGATAATTAAGTTCTGAGAAGTTATGAGAATTAAAAAAATCCATATCTAAGATTTCCTCGTATTAACTAAGTACTACTTGAAATAAATCAGCATAGATACATTACCTGAATCTAATTTTACACTGCACGGTAGGATCCTTAATAAGCTTAGCCTCTAAGGGGGCCACTTTCTTCAGTATTTCATGTGTCACACAGAATTCCTGAAATAGAGGACAGTGCTGCAAAAGGAAAGCAGTATCCCACCCAGACACAATTTATGGACTATAACAGAGGCAACGTGGTAAAGTGAACAGTACACTGGACTTGGAGTTCTGAAGGGGTGGGTTTTTGTTTTGGCACCTCCACTTACCATCTGTGTAGCCTTGAGCCAGTTACTTAATCATTTTGGCCTCCAACTTTGGGTATCTGTCCCTTTTAGAGATCAAAGGCACTATTATTTCCCTATGACAGCACTTTTCACAATATATTATAATTACTTATCAACTTGCCTGTGCCCCCTACTAGACTGTAAGCTTCATGAAGGTAGGGATGGTAGCTTTTCTCTTTACCACTATATTCCTAGCATCTAATACAGTGCCTGGAACACAGCAGATGCTTAAGAAGTATTTGTTGAATGAATCACTGTAAGATGAGGATGATAATAGTAATAAGTTACTAGCTTTTAAGCACCTTTTGTGTACCATATACTACTATGTTAGGTGCCTTATATACATTAGCTCATTTAATCCTTACACCAGCAACACTATGAGAATTTTTTGTTTGTTTTGAGACGGAGTCTCACTCTGTCGCCCAGGCTGGAGTGCAGTGGTGCGATCTCGGCTCACTGCAACCTCGGCCTCCCAGGTTCAAGTGATTCTCCTGCCTCAGCCTCCCCAGTAGCTGGGACTACAGGCACCTGCCACCGCACCCAGCTAATTTTGTATTTTTTTAGTAGAGACGGGGTTTCACCATATTGGCCAGGCTGGCCTCGAACTCCTGACCTTGTGAGCCGCACACCTTGGCCTCCCAAAGTGCTGGGATTACAGGTGTGAGCCACCACTCAGGCTGCAGTGCAATGGCATGATCTCGGCTCACCGCAACCTCCACCTCCTGGGTTCAAGTGATTCTCCTGCCTCAGCCTCCTGAGTAGCTGGGATTACAGGCATGTGCCACCATGCCCGGCTAATTTGTATTTTTAATAGAGATGGTTTCTTCATGTTGGTCGGGCTGGTCTCGAGCTCCCGACTTCAGGTGATCCGCCCGCCTCAGCCTCCCAAAGTGCTGGGATTACAAGCGTGAGCCACGGCACCTGGCCCATTATGAGAATATTATGACGCCTATTTTACAGATGAGAAGGCTGAGGCTCAGGGAATTTTTGTAATTTATAAAAAGGCATACAGGTAGTAAATGGGGAAGCCAGGATTCATTTAGTTCTGTTTGACTCCAAAGTCCCAACTCTTTCCCCTAAACAACCCCAACCAACCCCTTTATGCCTATGATAATCACATAAAAATGTACACTAAAGGGCTTTTAGGCTGGGCACTGTGGCTCACGCCTATAATCCTGGCACTTTGGGAGGCCAAAGCGGGACGATCACCTGAGGTCAACAGTTCGAGACCAACCTGGTCAACATGGTGAAACCCCATCTCTATTAAAAATACAAAAATTAGCCAGGCATGGTGGCAGGCGCCTGTAGTCCCAGCTACTTGGGAGGCTGAAGCAGAAGAATCGCTCGAACCTGGGAGGCAGAGGTTACAGTGAGCCAAGATCATGCCACTGCACTCCAGCCTGGGTGAAAGAGCAAGACTCCCTCTCAAAAAAAAAAAAAAAAAAAAAAAGAGGAGATAAAGAAGGTTATCTATTCGATCTTTAATTAATAGATCTTTTAGCTTGATAATTAAATCCATCAGAGAAAAAAAAAAGCAAAATACATACCGCTGCACAAATTGCATGTTTAGGAGTCGAAATATCATTTTGTTTGTATGAGATAACCAAGCCCTCTGTATTATTTGAGCTGAAATGTCTTTAAGCATTCTGAGAGAAAAAAAGAGGTTAATATTTATAGTTTTCATTTTCCTAAAACCTTAGAGAACTATCAATTTATGCTTCCTCCTCCTGTACCTCCCCATCCCCCACTTGAAGACTGACCTAATGAGGAACATTTGGATGTGGTAATTGGAAGTGGTCATTTGCAGAATCTACTCAGAATGAGGATATGAAATACTTGAGGAGATTTCCCTTGAGATTAAAAAAAAAGTCCTGGCTAAAACTTTATCAACAAAAGACATATAAAATATAAATATATCATTAAGAGGCATGTATATTATAAATAAAAAGTGTGAGGAGACAAACTTACTTCCCAAAAGCATTCACGACCTAAAATGAAACGTCCAACTAGTTCAAGTGCTATGAAAACGGAATGAGGAATAGTCAAAGTTACAGGAGGCCCAGTTCTCTTCTGGGGGTGGATGACTATGCCCTAGAAAAAGAAACTTCCTTCTCTGATCTTTGCTTGAACCAGGCTCATCCAGGTCAAGTCAGAATTATTCTACTTTTGATCATATCCCAGCACTGGCAGATTGTAGGGGTCTCCTCCTTCATACCTTCTCACCCCATCATTACCCCTTACAGTGCTATGTACAAAGACAGGTACTCCTGCATAATGCTACCCATTGGCTGGCAAAATGCAGGCTACAAGATATAAAGAAGAAAAGGCTAGGCCAGGCGCAGTGACTCACGCCTGTAATCCCAGCACTTTGGGAGGCCGAGGCGGGCGGGATCACCTGAGGCCAGGAGATCGAGACCAGCCTGGCCAATATGGTGAAACTCCGTCTCTACTGAAAATATAAAAATTAGCCAGGCGTGGTGGTGCACGCCTGTAATCCCAGCTACTCGGAAGGCTGAGGCAGGAGAATCGCTTGAACCCGGGAGACAGAGGTTGCAGCGAGCCGAGATCGCACCACTGCACTCCAGCCTGCGTGGCAGAGTAAGACTCTGTCTCAAAAAAAAAAAAAAAAAAGAAAGGAAAAAGCCTGAAGTATGGAAACAAACCTTTGAATCCTATCTGATGCCATTTATTAGCTGATAACTTTCTGCTAGCCACTTACCTTCTCCCGGTTGCTACTACTTCATTTATAAAATGTAAAAATTGTTTCACAAAGTTGTATCAGGATCAAGTAGATGTGTGTTAATATGCTTTGTAAATTAGAAAATGCAATTATAATTATTCAATTTGAAAGTAATTTTAAAACACAAAATCTTTGATTTACAAAACAAGAAGCATTTGAAGTTATCTGAATAAGTACTGTTTGGAAACTGTACAGTTGTGGAAGATAACACAAGGCAAAACAGGTACTTACGATAGTAATGATCTTGCATTTGGTGCATTTGCGAAATGTACCCTGCGAACTTTTTGTAAGGATCTTGTACCTGATTTCAGAATACCTTTACCTGGTACATTTGAGGAACGATTCATTTTCCCTCCAATGAAGTAAACTGAAAGTACATAAATTAACCCTTTGAGGTCATAATTTATACTATTACACTGTTTGGACAAGACTCAAGTGCCATGATTGTTATACTAATTCTGAATCTTTTAAAAAGGAAGGCCTTGTGGATCTCTTAAAGTTGCTTACAGTTTACATTCTTTATGTACTAAAAATATTATATGGTATATGGAAAAGACAAGTAAATCTATCCATAGCCTTCTAACTGGTCTGTCTCCAGTCTTTTTCTCCTCTTATTCATCTTCCACACTACACCTGGAGTTAACTTTTTAACTCAATAATTCAATCTCGTCACTCTCCAGCTGTCTACCAACAAGCTCATTGAGGGCAGGAGGCATCTTGTTAACTACGGAGTCCTCAGTGCCTAGCACAGTGGGGAGTTTTTACATGTTTGTCTAAAAACGTTTTGTTCCAGTTTTATCATCAATAGCAGTGAGACTTTGGGCAAGTCACTTAACCTCTCAGTGGTTCAGTTCCCTCCTTGGTAAAGTGAGAGAGTATACACTAAATTTCTGATTCCACCTCCAACTTTCTATTCTTTAAAGCAACCGATTTGGATGCAGTAACACTCCAATTTGGACGCAGCTCCCAAATTCTTTTTTTTTTTTTTTTTTTTTTTTTGAGACGGAGTCTCGCTCTGTCACCAAGGCTGGAGTGCAGTGGCGCGATCTCGGCTCACTGCAAGCTCTGCCTCCTGGGTTCACGCCATTCTCCTGCCTCAGCCTCTCGGAGTAACTGGGACTACAGGCGCCCGCCACCACGCCCGGCTAATTTTTTTTGTATTTTTAGTAGAGACGGGGTTTCACCGTGGTCTCGATCTCCTGATCTCGTGATCCGCCCGCCTCGGCCTCCCAAAGTACTGGGATTACAAGCGTGAGCCACCGCGCCCGGCCCCAAATTCTTACTCACTGCTTGGTCTCTGTTACTAAACCAGGGGCTCTTTATCATTTCTTTTGGTGCCATGGGCCCCTATGGACAGATCTCTTCTAAGAATTGGTTTTAAAACGCATAACATAAAATACATAGGATTACAAAGTGCTCCAATTATATCGAAATCATCAAAATATTTTTTTAAAACAAAATTATAGTAAATGTGTCTTCTTAATGCATTAAATGAGCTCTAATAACTACTGTATTTTTGAATTAGTAATGAGCATAAATATTTCAAGATCCCTGACATGACTGCAATGTAACATGAAAATATCTGTGCTTTCCATTGATGACAAAGTCATCAATGCTAATACTACTATGGCTTGTTATCTACACTATAATTGAAAGAAACAAAGTTCAGTTAGAGGTTAGTGAAAATGAAGTTGTCATTTTTTTCCCCCATACAAGTTCACATACCCCCTGAATTAAGAACTTCTGCCCTAATTTATCAATATGTTTCACACTTTTATGTATGTGTGATGTTACACTGCTGATGCAGAGAGCCTTCTGAGTCTATTCAATATTTCTCCTTGGGGATGCCTTGGAATATACAATCCTCTTAAGAAAGAGAATAGCAGCCCTTAACATCTGGGAGCTGGCTGGCAGTCACAGTTGGGCCTTGGTGTTACCACTGCTTCCTAACAACACCCGATCGAGAGCAAAGCTCCTGCTTCCTTGAACTCGCCCCAAAATCACCGAACCAAAGCCCAAATCCTATAATAAATCTAACTCTTTTACTGAAATATGTCACTGTGTTCCTACATGTGCGTTCTCCTTGCAGCAATGAGAAACCCAATTTCTTCAACTACAGGTGTGCCCCTAGTGGTCTTTGGCCGGAGGGCAGTGGCACGTCACTGTACAAATTCTAAATTTTTCCAGATGCTCGCCTGGATGGGGCTTACACTTTTTATAGGATTAGGGCAGAAATACAGAATGAAATAGGAAATACATCCTCATTATGAGACAGTGCAACAATTGTTTTGGCTAGAACACAGGTTTCAAAGGCAGACTAATGGGTTTGGATCCTAGCTTCCCACTTTCTGTGTGGTCTTGTACAAATTACTTCTACGTGCCTCAGTTTCTTCATCTATGTATTGGGAATAATAATCATGCCCACCTACTTCCGTCGTTGGAAAGATTAGATAAATGTGAATAAAGAACTTAGATCAGGGCTGCGCATATCAAAGTGCTGTATCAGTGCTTGTTTACTCTTGTTAATAAGATAATTATTGCCATTATCATTTACTTCTACAAGTATTAAGGGACAAACTGATTCCCAGAGAGGAGGCTTACCGCTTGTTTCTTAAAGGGAAAAAATAAGGTCAGAGCCTTTTCCGATTAAACGACACAGCATATTAGTTTAAATTTAAAACCTGAGAAACCTCCAGTCCACGGTTAAAACCTTTCGTAAGGTAAATCCAGGACGCCAACCGGCGGCTTCCGGCTGCGAGGCTTTCGAAGCCGCCCGGGGCCCTCCAAGCGCCCCCTCCCGGCAGCCTCTGCTCACAGAAATCCCAGTACACGCCGCTGGGCGCCCAGTCGCCGCTGCAAAGACAGTTTCCCAGAGCCGCGCGTCGCCAGGCACCTCCCTCCTCGCGCCTCCGCGTACCGCCCACACAGAGCAGGCGCTTTCTTGCCGCCTAGCAACCGCCGGTGCAGGGGCGGAGCCTCCTGGAGGGCGGGGTTTGCGTTCACCCGCCGCCCGGGCGCGACGCGCTGCGGCTCAGCGACGCGGCTTCTAGAACGGGGTGATTGAAGTAAACCTTCGCCGCACCGAGTTTGCAGTACGGCCGTCACCAGCACCGCTGCCTGCTTGCGGTTGGAGAAATCAAGGCCCTACCGGGCCTCCGTAGTCACCTCTCTATAGTGGGCGTGGCCGAGGCCGGGGTGACCCTGCCGGAGCCACCGCTGCCAGCGACATGTTCAAGGTGAGAGCGTGGAGTCGGGTCACAGCTGTCACCGCCCCCTCCCGGCCGCCCGAGCCCTCCCCGTGCTCTCTTGGGGCCTCTCTGTAGGCCAGGCCCGGCTCACCTCGAGGCTTTTCCCGCCACTGGGCCGGCTGCGTCCCAGCCCCGGGGTTCATTCACTGGTCTACTGGGGATGAGCGGCTGCGGGGCGGAGGCAGGAGACCCCCGGATGGGTGGGGGCGGCCCTTTGGGTTGTGCTTTCGTGAATTAAACACTTTGAAAATTTAAAGTGCCTTCCCCCAAAGTACCCATGCCCTCGGCTAGTACCCTCTTGGGATCGTGGGTAGGGTGAGGCCAGCTCAGGGCACTGTGGGGTTCGCGGCTTTAGTTGCCTGGCAGGGTTAGGTTTCAGAACCTGATGTGTGGATGGGGGAGGGTCATTTTAGGAGAAGCTGTGCAGGGTATGGGGGTGGCTGGGGTGGGATGGCTGGGTGACGAGGGAAGCTGGAGCTTTGCTCCACTCCTCAGGGAACATTATTTAATACGGACCAGTGGACCCCCTTCCCTGCGTTTTGTGAACTCGTGTCCTTTGGAAAAAAATCGACTTTTACAATGAAGACTTAATTTCGGAAATCTACACTTTAGCATGAAGCCATTATTCTACTTTTTAAAAAGTAAATTATATGTATTTTGTCATAAAAAATCACAGGCTACCAGAAATTAATCTACAAAATTGAGTCTTCAAGAAGCATAGTACCCATAAAATAGTGCTAATGAAATCTCAGAATTGTACTATTCATTTAAAAGTTTTATTGAGCTCTGCAATGTGCTTTGGGTACGTTAATAAAGGCTGTAAAATCAGAACATGCATTCTGCCGTCTAGTCCTGGCATTGCCACTTTCTAGCTGTGTGACCTTGGGCAAGTCACTTACCTTCTCTATGCCTGTATTCCTTTGGTGAAATTGGGGTAATAACATCTACCTCATAGGGTTGTTATAAGGAGTAAGTTGGTATGTGTAAAGCACTTGGAAAAGGCCTAGTATTTGCTCTTACTCTTTTTTCGGGCAGCTCACAGTTTAGTCAGGAAGACAGATCCTATAATCAACATTCATTTGATAAATTTGTGTGTTAAACACCTGTTAATGTGCTAGGAGCTCAGCTCCATTTCAGGGTTACAACAAGGAAAGATATGCTGTGGCCAGTTTAACTATATGTTTACCAACAATGTAGTAAAAAGGAGAGCAGGATCCACTTGGCTTAACCAGGGGTTCCTAACCTGGGGCCCTCAGCTCCTCAAAGGATCTGCACATAGATTTCAGGGGATCCCTGAACTTATGGGGAAAAAACATAACTATTTTTAGCAATCTCCAATTGGAATTGAGCACTTCCTTTAGTTACACATATGGGTGATGTCTCAGTTATCTATTGTTGGGTAACAAATCACTGCAAACCAGTGCCTTAAAACAAGAATTGTTTCTCAAAATCTGTGGGTTGGCTGGGCAGTTCTGCTGGTGGCTTGACTGAAAGTTGGCTTCACTCCCATGTCTGGGGGGCTTGGTGCCCCTCCATGTGCCTAGGTTGGACTTCCTCACTTGGTTACTGACTTCCAAGAGGGCAAGTCCCAAGGCACAAACACAGCATCATGTTTGCTGATGTCAAAACAAGTCCCGTAGCCAAGTCCAGAGTTGATATGATGGGGAACTACACAAGGTCATAGATACGAGTTGGTGCACTTCGCTGGGGGCCATTCATTTTACAAGCTCCTACTGTAACAAATCACAGTAGTATTAGCAGCACCTGTTACCAGTAGAAGTCAGTACCAGCACAAGTCACAGACATTTTCATATTACATTACAGTTGTTGCAGATGTCAGAATATCATTTATGCTCATTACTACTTCAGAATTATGGTAGTTATAAGACTCACTGCTAGATCTTTTTGTTTAGTGGGCTAGTAAAGAAGCACATACTGCTTATATCAGATATTTGAGTTAAAAAAATAAGATTATTTCAATATAGTTGGCACTTTTTTGTACGCAATTAGAAGCATTATTTTGAGAAGGAGTCTAAGACTCACTGACGGCCAAAGAGGTCCATGGCACAAAAAAAGGTAAAGAACCCCTGGGGACTTCAGAGAAGGCTTCACAGACGGGACACTTAAATGTAGTTTTGAGACAGGTAGGAGTTCTTCAGGTAAATGAGCTGGGGAACATCAGTGGTATTCCATTGGGGGAAGTGCTGGAAGCTCAGTTTTGATGAGCTGAGATGATGATGATGATTATTATTATTGTTATCATTATTATTTTTTTCAGACAGAGTCTGGCCCTGTTGCCCGGGCTGGAGTGCAGTGGTGTGATCTTGGCTCACTGCAGCCTCCGCCTCCTGGGTTCAAGTGATTCTCCTGCCTCAGCCTCTGAGTAGCTAGGATTACAGGCGCCCGCCACCACACCCAGCTAATTTTTTTGTATTTTTAGTAAAGACGGAGTTTCATCATGTGTTGGCCAGGCTGGTCTCGAACTCCTGACCTCATGATTCGCCTGCCTTGGCCTCCCAAAGTGCTGGGATTACAGGTGTGATCCACTGCGCCTGACCGAACTGAGATTATTTCAGGTGAAATGTACTTTGGGTAGAAAAGATCACAACAAACCTTGGAGGACACCAAAATGTAGGAGTAGGCAGAGGAAAGGGGGAGGCCAGACTTGAGAAGTAGAAGTAGGAGCAGAAAAGAGGGATGTTTAGAAAATCGAGGGAGAAAAGTTTCAAGGAGAAATGGCTATGTTAGGATGCTTTCAGCTGGGAAAACCCAGTTGCTTAAATAGTAAGGAAGATTCTCTCACAAAGTCCAGAGGAAGAATGGATTCCAGGCTCTGATTCAGTTGGTCAACAGTGTCAGGCCAGGCGCGGTGGCTCACGCCTGTAATCCCAGCACTTCGGGAGGCCGAGGCAGGTGGATCACGAGGTCAGGAGATCGAGACCATCCTGGCTAACATGGTGAAACTCTGTCTCTACTAAAAATACAAAAAACTAGCCAGGTGTGGTGGTGGGCGCCTGTAGTCCCAGCTACTCGGGAGGCTGAGGCAGGAGAATGGCGAGAACCCAGGAGGTGGAGCTTGCAGTGAGCTGAGATCGCGCCACTGAACTCCAGCCTGGGAGACAGCGAGACTCCGTCCCAAAAACAAAAAACAAAAAACAAAAAACACCAGTGTCATCAGGGACCCAACTCTTCTTGGCTTTCCACAGTCAGACAGTCAGGTTGGTTTCCTTTAGGGTTGCAAGATGACCACTGATAACATACACACTTTCTCATTCTCTAGAGCAAGAGGAGGAGAGAGAAAAAACTCCCACACTTGGTCCTTCAGTCTGATTGGACCAACTTAGGTCAGTTTTCTGACCCTATAACAGTTGTCAGAGGAATGCCATGATCTGATTGGCTTAGAGTAAACAGGATCAACCCAGGGTGGCGTCACTTAATCACAGGGGAGAGGAATGCATTCATGAACACAATAGAGTTCTTTTAGGAAGGAAGAGGGAGAATAGAGACTGGATATGCAACCAACAATGTCCATGACGGAGATATAAGCTAGATGAGATGTGAGTTAGTTACGTATCATGAGTTGTGTTCATTGATTTGGGCACTTTGGAAAGCTTTCATGATCCTTATACTTTAGGTTTACTGATGGAAATGAAGGGTAGATTAACCTGGGTTGGTGACTGAGGGCTAAGGAAATGGACACTATGATGGTTGATAAGCTTGACTGTCAAGGGAAGCAGAGAGAATTTGGTAACTAGAAGGATATGTTCAGTCAAGATTCTAGAGAGAATACCTCAGCTTTGCAAGGGAGAGATATTCCCACCCGAGAGATGGAAGGAAAAGAAAGGTGCGAGGGATTGTAGACTAGTGGTTCTCCATAGAATGGTACGACTCTACAGAATGGTACGTTTTGGAAACTTGTGGGGTTGTTCTTTTTTTCTTTTTTTTTTTTTAACTTTGCAAAAATTATAACTGAAAATGGGGTTGTTCTTTATGTCTTTAGTTGTGTTGAACATTTACATACTGAAATATAATTCACATAAATCTTTCCTTTTTATTCGCCTTTATGCTACCATCATAGTATACTGATTTACTTTTTGGACTTACGCATGTAACTTAGTGATGAATTTTATTTCAGGATACCAAAAGAGTGTCACAAAATATTTGTCATAAAATGGTGACGTTAGGTCTAGTAGTTGAGAACCAGTGCTTGTCAAACTTTAATGGGCATGTGACTCTTGTTAAAATGGATTCCAATTCAGTAGGTCTGGGATGCGGCCTCAAATTCTCCATTTTTTTTTTTTCGAGATGGAGTCTCGCTCTATCACGCAGGCTTGAGCACAGTGGCGCAGTTTCTGCTCACTGCAACCTCCGCTTCCTGGGTTCAAGCAATTCCCCTGCCTCAGCCTCCTGAGTAGCTGGGATTGACAGGTGCGCGCCACCATGCCCGGCTAATTTTTTGTATTTTTAGTAGAGACGGGGCTTCACCATGCTGGCCAGGCCGGTCTCAAACTCCTGACCTTGTGATCCGCCCACCTCGGCCTCCTGAAGTGCTGGGATTACAGGCGTGAGCCGCCACACCCGGCCAGATTCTCCATTTTTTAACTAGCTCCGGGTTCTGTAGTTTTCGTTGATCCCCTTTGAATAGCAAGTATCGAAGCAAATCAGTAAATGAATGGTTCTTGTGTTTTCGAGATGGATGGTCTTATGAATGTGGTGGGATTTGGGAGAGGCACTGACCAAGGAATAAAAAGATAGGCCAGACCCTTTGAGGGCTCTGCTGAGAGCACTCCTCCTGCATGTGTTGTGCAGAGTGGGGATGGAGTAAATGGTAGGATTGATCGGAGTTTGGGAGTTAAGAGCTTGGGTTAACTAGAACTGGAGGGCAAAGGAGTTAATAGTATAGGTGTTGGTAGTAAAAGTACAGTGGTAGTAAAAGTGCAATGTGTCTGACTGGTTATGTGCATATTAAGTACACATTGTACTTAAAATATATACTATGTTTTGATATAGTTATTCATCTTCAGGTCACTAGGGGGCATTGGTGGATTAAAAAACACATTTGAAAAGCTGCCCAGTATTTGCATTCCATTGTAGGAAGCAGCTTTTCCTTGTGCTGCTGCAGGAAGTTTGAATATTGGGTACATATACCCAGATTCACATTATTAGATTTCCTTCATTACCCAGATTTTATTCTAGTCCAACTATGGACTGGACATCTTGCTGGACCCTGGTGGGTACAAGTGAAAAGACCCAGTTCTTATCTAGGAGAGAGGTCCCAAATCTGGCCACACGTCAGAATTATTCAAGGAGACGGTTTCCAAGCCCCTGCCCATGGTTCTGACTGACTTTTTAGGTGGAGTCCAGGAATTGCTAGTTTTGAAAAAGCCCCCCAAGGTGATTATGAAACTTTCATTTCAGAAGCTCACAATGCAGTTACCAGCACAGACATTAAAGGTCCGTTACGATGCAGTGGGTCTCAACCTTGACTGCATGTTAGAGCCACCCGGGGAGCTTTTAAAAGTCCCGAAGCCCAGTCTGGAACCTATACCAATGACATCAAGAATCTCCAGGGGGTAGGATTAGGCATCTAGTTTTTGGAGCAAGCAGCCAGCCTTGAGAACTACTGACTTAGAGGGAAGAGCAACAGCAGGGGGCATCAGAAGGCTTTATAGAGAAGAAATGCCTATGCTGACCTTTGGAGCTAGGCAGACAAGGTTGAAAGGGCCTTCCAAACAGAGAAGAAAAGCACATGCAAGGACACAGAAGTGTGAGAGAGTTCAGAACAGTGTTAAGACCTTGGGCTTCACCGTGTGCCTTGTGAGAGATACTAAAGTTTTCTGTAGCTGCTTCCTCATTTGTAAAACAAGGATGAGATGCTTACCAACCTCAAATTATTGTGTGGATTAAATTCATTCCTACCCAAAGCTTAGAACAGTGCTTGGCCCAAAGTAAGGGCTCAAGAAATGTGAGCTGTTACTTTTAGTTGGCATCTTGTAAGATGGCATCTTGTAACTACCTGTGTTATGGTGGTGCACGGTCTTGGGGCTCTCCAAAAGTATTTTTTATTTCAAAACTTGGCAGTCAGTTGGATGTGGTAGATGAGGGAGAAGGATAAATTAAGGATTCTGCCCAGGCTTTTGACTTCTGACTGTGGGAACTATTCATTGAGGTGGGAACTATTCATTGAGGTGGGAAAGTGGAAGAAGGTTGAATTTGGTTTGAGGGGGAGGTAATGGTTTGGTTTTGAACAGGTTGGGCTTGCTGAAATATCTGGGCATTGGGAGGGGGAAATCAGTTGATGTAGAACACCAGGGTATGGACTTTTCCTGCCACAGACGTGGACTGGAAATTGGGAAATCATCAGCTGCTAACTGAAGCCTCCAGGGCAAGAAGGTGGCCTAGTGAAAACTGGTCTGTGTCACTTCCTTCCTCAAGGACAAATAACGTGACCTGTACTCAGAGCTCACCACACCAAGGAGCCTGAGTGAACATGTCCATGGCTATATGGCGTTATTACCTTACACATTCTTTGTGGCTTAGTGTAATACTTACATTGCCTGTCTTCCTGAAATTAATTTTCTTACCATGTTACTAGTATGTTACTAGAACTGCAGGGAGAATTTAACAATGCTAAATGGAAAAGGAAAATCATCTGTAAATTGGAAGAGTAATGTAACTTTTATACTTGAGCATTATTTTAAAAGCCACAGACTTGGAAAGATAATGAAGGTTTTTCTTCCCTAACAGTTTAAGCATCTTCAAGGGAATTCTTCTTGAGGAATTATAGTAACTATGTTTTTACTCACATACATACATTTTTTATGTGCAGAATCAGTTGGTTGTTTCTTTTTCCTTTCTTACCTTTCAAAGAAGTTAGACAGTGGATCACAGAGACGAAGAAAAAACTGCTCTGTAGCTCTGGATGCAATCTTTTCAGCCTCAGGTTCTAGTTGTGTTTCTGGCTGAGCGACCTTGTTGAGACTTCTTTTTTTCTTTTTTTTTTTTTTTGAGCCGGAGTCTTGTCCTGTCACCCAGGCTGGAGTGCAGTGGCACGGTCTTGGCTCTCCGCACCCTCCGCCTCCTGGGTTCAAGCCATTCTCCTCCCTTAGCGTCCCAAGTAGCTGGGGGTATAGGCATGCGCCACCATGCCTGGCTAGTTTTTGTATTTTTGTTAGAGACTGAGTTTCACCATGTTGGCCAGACTGGTCTTGAACTCCTGACCTTAAGTGATCTGCCCTCCTCGGCCTCCCAAAGTGCTGGGATTACAGGCATGAGCCACCATGCCCGGCCAGTTGAGATTTCTTAATCTCTCAGCGTCCTCTGATCATGATCCTGTGGGGATAGTAGTATGTCCCTCTGTATCTCACAGGATTGTTGGGAGATTCAAATGAGATAATATGTGAAAAGAACCGTGAACTACAAAGCACTGTATCAGTGTAAGGTGTTTTCTGTTCCTGTTGTATCACATTTGTCCACTTGGGTTATTTCACTTCTCATTTGGAAATGAATTCTGCTCAGGACACTGTAGCATTCTTTTATCTACTTCTGAAATGCAGATAGCCTCACAGTTGTAACTAACACTGGAAGAGGAGAAAGAAGTAAAATGATACATTAAAAGAATGGAGAGATTAGAGACACAGTGGAGGAGAAAAGCAGATAATGTACCAGGCATTTATGATAAATGAATTGATTACCCCATGAGGCCTGTTGATATTTGTAGATTTTTATGATGTAAAGGTTTAATTTATAATCTGTATGTATATGTGTTCTACACCCATGTCCTTTCCAGGCTAGACTGGAACTTCTTAGAGGCTAGGAAATGAACTTTCATATTTGTTTGTATTGTACATTTAAAATTAGATATATAAATGCAAGTTATTAGGTGTGTAATCTCAATCGCAAAGATACCTGTTTCAAAAAGTTTAGACTTGACTTATTTTTAATATGACAAGAAAGTACTAAAAGATCTTTAAAATAAAGGAATTGAAAGAGTGTATCAGTTGATTTTCCCCAATAATGCTTAAGTGGAATTTTACAGTTACTTCATACAGCATAAAACTTTATATATTTTCAGGGACAAAAAAATCCTAGTCTAAAGATATATTTTAGAATTTGGAAGTTATTTATTTTTCAGTTTTGCTGAGTTTTTCCTAATTTTTGCATGGCCTCATGCCAGTTTTGTTAGAAAATTTAATCAATGCCAATTTCTTAATGTGGTAGGTTTTTAAACTTATTTTCAGTGTTCACTAAAACTTGGAGAAGCAGGAATGTAGGGCAAGGGTCATAGAGTTTTCAGTATGCTGAAAGCCTGTAACTTTGATTGTTAAGCTATATTTTCCTGATACAGCTTTATGCATTATGGATAGTATAGTTGAATTTTAAGTGAATATTGTTTTAAAGGCACTTTAAGTACAGTTATCCTTTGTCTTCCTATTTCTGGCTGTTTGAAGCAATGCAGCGTGTTTTATTCAAAGCCCACACTGGCTCCTGCTTAAGGACTTCTTTGTTTGGTTCCATGAGGATGAGGAGCCCCCTCTGTGGGAGCTAGAGATAGATCCGCAAGCGCATGTTCATTGCCTTAGTGTGGAGGAATTCCCAGTAGTTTCTTTTTTCAGATATTCCTGAAAAGAAGTCTATTCCTTCTTCTGAACAGTCTTTTAAAATAGGATATATGAAACTAACTAATAAAGGTTCTTTTTTCTTTTCCCCCATTCCACAAACTTCAGTCCTTGTGAACTAGCCCGTTTTTCTTTGTGCTTGCTGAAAATGAGTCTCCTCTCCTATTAGAGGTGCTGATTCATGTGACGTGGGTTAGACTGGTGAGTGAGTAAGTAAGCAAAAAGTGATTATGAGGGCTCCAAGAAGTTTCCTACATTGTCTGTTGATGGTTTACCTCACTTGGCAGATAGAACTGAGCCTGTTTGTGGAGTCACACCATTTGGGAGTCCTGTTAAAGTTGCTGGGTATAGTCCAAACATTTACTTTCCTTGTTTTTGTTCCTTATTTTTGCACAGATTTTCATTATGAGGTCAGATGGTCATCAACCGAATTGAGTCTTATACATGATTTTTTTTTTTCAAAAAAGGCTTACAGTTTTCCTTAAAGAAGAAAAAACGCACATGAATAACTGAGATGAAGTCTAAGGCAGTTTTCATTAGTGAGTTTAGAGTTCTCTGTGCACATGGTGGTCTGTTAAGATATGAAATCTGGGTCTAGGCCCGACGTGGTGGCTCACGCCTGTAATCCCAGCACTTTGGGAGGCTGAGGCAGGAGAATTCCTTGAGTCCAGGAGTTTGAGACCAGCCTGGGCAACATGGTGAAACCCTGTCTCTACAAAAAATGCAAAAATTAGGCAGGTGTGGTGGTGCCTGCCTGTAGTCCCAGCTACTCGAGAGGCTGAGATGGGAGGATCACTTGAGCCCAGGAGGTTGAGGCTGCATTGAGCTGTGATTGTGCCACTGCATTCCAGCCTGAGTGACAGAAGGCGACCCTATCTCAAAAAAAAAAGAGATATGAAACCCATGTCTAGATAGATTTTTTTTTTTGAGACAGAGCCATGTGTCTAGATAGAAACCTGTGTGTAGATAGATTTTTTTTTTTTGAGACAGAGCCATGTGTCTAGATAGAAACCTGTGTGTAGATAGATTTTTTTTTTTTTTGAGACAGAGCCATGTGTCTAGATAGAAACCTGTGTCTAGATAGATTTTTTTTTTTTTTTTTTTTGAGACAGAATCATGCTCTGTCGCCCAGGCTGGAGTGCAGTGACACAATCTTAGCTCACTGCAACCTCCACCTCCCAGGCTCAAGTGATCCTCCTGCCTCAACCTCCTGGGTAGCTGGGACTATGGGCACGTGCCACCATGCCCAGATAATTTTTTGTATTTTTTGTAGAGAGGGGGTTTCACCTTTAGCCTGTTGCCCAGGCTGGTCTTGAACTCCTGGGCTCAAAGGATCCGCCCACCTCGGCCTCCCAAAGTGCTGGGATTACAGGCATGAGCCAGCATGCCCTGCCCAGATAGATTTTACTTTGACAGAATAGCTCTCCTATTAAATGATGTACATTTTATTAGTTGCTTGAAAACACAGATGCATTTGAAAAGCTAAACTTGAAGTAAATGTTCCCCTACGATTTTTTCCTCCCTATATTTCCTTAATTCAGAAAAGATTGAGTGGATCCCAGGATGCCATTCTAATAGAGAAAAAAACATATATATATAGGAGTCTTAAGTAGCAGTAAATTTCTGTCTGGATGAGGAAGTTCAAAATAAATTCTGGACTTGATAAATTACATATTATCTGTGTTCCAAGTCTTTAAAACCAGTATAGCCCAACTGGATGACTCAAAACCTGCCTAAATGAACAATTATCTCACTCTTTGGCCCTGAGGTTTTCTTCCTGTTTATCACACAAGTTTATTATTTTTCTACATGAATTTTATAAAATCTAATCGCTATTTTTAAAGAGTAGAAAATGAAACAATTGCAGATGAGACATTTTGTTTGCTTTGCTGACCTAATTTTGTGGTGAATTCTACCCTCCAAAGATAAAACAGAACTTGGTTTTCTGTGAGAAAAAGATAATATTAGTCTTGAAAACAGCCTCATTTTTTTCTCTGCTTATCTCTTTAGATTGTAGTCTGTTTACAGTGGATGAGAAAGAACTAGGAAATACCAATTACTGTACTACAGAACTAAAGAATTAAAAATTTCTCATAAAATAGTTCTATGTTTGTCATATTAGGAAGAGTTTTTTTAATGTTGTTTAAAGTCTAAACTTTACTGGGCATGGTGGTTCACACCTGTAATCCCAGCGCTTTGGGAGGCCAAGGAAGGAGGATTGCTTGAGGCCGGGAGTTCGAGACCAGCCTGGGAAACATAGTGAGACTCCATCTCTACCAAAAAAAAAAATAGCTGAGTGTGCTCCATCGCACCCATAGTCCTAGGTACTTGGGAGGCTGAAGCAGAAGGATTAGGTGAGCCCGGGAGTTCAAGGCCACAGTGAGCTATGATTGTACCACTGCACTCCAGCCTGAGTGACAAAGGGAGATAAATTCTTGGCTTTATATCCTCCTTTGCTGTGAAACAGATCAAAATGATTGTGGGTTTTATTGTTATTGTTAAAGTATGAGTGCTCCCAAATTTTACATTCAAATGAATGCATCAAAACAGTCATTTTGAGAGGATAGATTTAATTATACTATCATTATATTTATTCCAAAAATTCTATCACTGATCAAAACATTTTTACTCTTCCTCATTTGGAATTATCTTCAAACTTTGTGGCAAACTCTTTATAATATCCTCAGGAGCTAGCCATTTTTGTTCTTTGCATGTTAAAAAACAAATCAATTTTTTTTTGTAAAAACTTCAGGAAACACAGATAAGAATTACCTTTAATATCACCACCTATAGACAACCACTGTTAACATCATATTTTTTTTTTTTGAGATGGAGTCTTACTCTGTTGCCCAGGCTGGAGTGCAATGGCACGATCTCAGCTCACTGCAACCTCTGCCTTCCGGGTTCAAGCAATTCTCCTTCCTCGGCCTCCTAAGTAGCTGGGATTACAGGCGCGCGCCACCACGTCCGGCCAATTTTTGTGTTTTTAGTAGAGACAGGGTTTCACCGTGTTGGTCATGCTGGTCTTGAACTCCTGACCTCGTGGTCTGCCCACCTCAGCCTCCCAAAGTGCTGGGATTACAGGCGTGAGCCAACGTGCCCAGCCCTAACATCTTTTTAGACTCCATTCTGGACATATTCAAATATACCTTTGGTATGACATTTTCAAAAAACTCGGTGGAATCATACTACAAGTCCCCTTCCTCTTTTTTTTTAAAAAAAACAAAAAACAAATGCCATTTTCTTTTCTTCTTCTTCTTTTTTTTTTAGTAGAATGAGATAATCTTATTATTGACCAAGTTTACATAAAGCTTGATTCTTTACTGCCACCACCACCACAACAGAAAGAAAAGCTTGTGTTGGACACTACGTTTAATTAGGAGATGTAGAAAAGATTCCAGTAGAGATTGTTTTAATGAAGACTAATATTGTAATTTTTTTTTCTATTTTACTTTAAGTCCTGGGATACATGTGCGGAACGTGAAGGTTTGTTACATAGGTACACATGTGCCATGTTGGTTTGCTGCACCTATCAACCTGTCATCTAGGTTTTAAGCCCCACATGCATTAGGTGTTTGTCCTAATGGTCTCCCTCCCCTTGCCCTCCATCCCCTGATAGGCCCCAGTGTATGATGTTCCCTTCCATGTGTTATCATTGTTCATCCCACTTATGAGTGAGAACATGTGATGTTTGGTTTTCTATTCCTGTGTTAGTTTGCTGAGAATGATGGTTTCCAGCTTCATCCATGTCCCTGTAAAGAACTCATTCTATTTTATGGCTGCATAGTATTCCATGGTATATATGTGCCACATTTTCTTTATCCAGTCTATCATTGATGGGCATTTGGGTTGCTTCCAAGTCTTTGCTATTGTAAATAGTGCTGCAATAAACATAGGTGTACAGATGCCATTTTCTTATCTTTGTGTGTGTGTGGAGATAATGAATCTTTTTTCTTTTTTTGAGGCGGAGTCTCACTCTGTCACCCAGGCTGGAATGCAGTGGTGCGATCTCAGCCCACTGCAGCCTTTTGCCTCCTGGGTGATTCTCCTGCCTCAGCCTCCTGAGTAGCTGGGGCTACAGGTGCCCACCAGCATGCCCAGCTAATTATTGTATTTTTAGTAGAGACCGGGTTTCACACTATGTTGGCCAGGCTTGTCTCGAACTCCTGACCTCAAGTGATCTACCCGCCTCGGCCTCCCAAAGTGCTGGGATTACAGGCCCAAGCCACTGCATCCGGCCCATTTTCTATTCTTTACCACTCTTATTTAAAATATATCAAGACTGATTTTCTTTACTTTTTTTTTTTTTAAGACGGAGTTTCACTCTTGTTGCCTAAGCTGGAGTGCAGTGGTATGATCTCAGCTCACTGCAACCTCCGCCTCCAGGGTTCAAGCAATTCTTCTGCCTCAGCTTCCTGAGTAGCTGGGATTACAGGTGCGTGCCACCATGCCTGGCTAATTTTTTCTATTTTTAGTAGAAACAGGGTTTCACCATGTTAGCCAGGCTGCTCTTGAACTCCTGACCTCAGGTGATCTAACCAACTTGGCTTTCCAAAGTGCTGGGATTACAGGCGTGAGCCACTGCACCTGGCCGAGACTGATTTTCTTTTAGGCTTAAAATGTGACCTGAAGGCATTTAGAAATGGAAACCATATGATTACATATTAAAAGTAAATTTTGGTTGTGTGCGGTGGCTCATGTCTGTAATCCCAGCACTTTGGGAGGCCTGAGGTCAGGAGTTTGAGACCAGCCTGGCCAACGTGGCAAAACCCTGTCTCTACTAAAAATACAAAAATGGCTGGGCGCGGTGGCTCACGCTTGTAATCCCAGCACTTTGGGAGGCCGAGGTGGGCGGATCACGAGGTCAGGAGATCGAGACCACGGTGAAACCCCGTCTCTACTAAAAATACAAAAAATTAGCCGGGCGTGGTGGCGGGCGCCTGTAGTCCCAGCTACTGGGAGAGGCTGAGGCAGGAGAATGGCATGAACCCGGGAGGCGGAGCTTGCAGTGAGCTGAGATTGCGCCACTGCATTCCAGCCTGGGCGACAGAGCGAGACTCCGTCTCAAAAAAAAAAAAAAAAAAATGCAAAAATTAGCCGGGCGTGGTGGTGTGAGCCTGTAATCCCAGCTACTTGGGAGGCTGAGATAGAAGAATTGCTTAAACCCGGGAGGTGGAGGTTGCAGTGAGTCGAGATCACGCCACTGCACTCCAGCCTGGGTGACAGGGCGAGACTATGTCTCAAAAAAATAGTAAAATAAAAAAATAAATTTCACTTATGAAATTTATGTAAATAGTTGTAGTAAATTCCGACTCCATATATGATTTATCAAGGTAACTGCTTTGAAAAGAAAACATCTATTTAAAAAAAATTGTTATAAGTAATACTGAAATACTTTTCATTGTAAAAAGTCAAAATAGTACAGTTGGTCAGGTTGCTATTGTCCGCCTCCCCCCAGCCCCCTTCCCAGAGAAAGCCTCTGTTCTGTTTGGTGTGTGGCCCTCCATATTAGAAAGGATTGCTGGCCGGGCGTGGTGGCTCACGCCTATAATCCCAGCACTTTGGAAGGCCGAGGCGGGCAGATCACCTGAGGTTAGGAGTTCGAGACCAGCCTGGCCAACATGGAGAAACCCCAACTCTACTGAAAATACAAAAAAAATTAGTTGGGCGTGGTGGCAGGCACCTATTATTCCAGCTACTCAGGAGGCTGAGGCTGGAGAATCACTTGAACCCAGGAGGCGGAGATTGCAGTGAGCTGAGATTGCGGCACTGCACTCCAGCCTGGGTGGCAAGAGTGAAACTCTGTCTCAAAAAATAAAAAATATAAAAATAAAATAAAAGATTGCTGTATAAAATGTAGATACTGTCCTGAATGCTCCTTATGGAGGAGAGTATTCTGTATTCTTTTGACGTTTCAAGAATTGTGGACTCATTTTATTTCTCTTTATTTTTATTTTTATTTATTTATTTATTTATTTTTGAGACGGAGTCTTGCTCTGTCACCCAGGCTGGAGTGCAGTGGCGTGATCTCGGCTCACTGCAAGCTCTGCCTCCCGGGTTCACGCCATTCTCCTGCCTCAGCCTCCCGAGTAGCTGGGACTACAGGTTCCTGCCACCACCCCTGGCTAATTTTTTTTTTTTTTTTTTGTATTTTTAGTAGAGACGGAGTTTCACCATGTTAGCCAAGATGGTCTTGATCTCCTGACCTCGTGATCTGCCCGCCTCAGCCTCCCAAAGTGCTGGGATTACAGGCGTGAGCCACCGTGCCCGGCCTTTCTCTTGATTTTTCATTCAATTTACAACATGTTACTAAGGACAACAATGTAGCCTGATTTTGACAAAATTTTTTTATTGTCTTCATCATTTTGTTTTATTCTAAGTTCTTTCACATAGTTCTTTTTTTATGTTAGTTACTTAGAATAAGAATAATCTCAAAAGTATTGTTAGTGTTCATAGTTTTTTTTTTTTTTGGTAAAAAACCCATTTCAGATTTTTACCTCCTAAATAATTAGAATCAGATTAAAATAGTTTTGTTTCGAGTGAAAAATGCTGTCAGAATGGAAATTATTACAGAAAAGGTTGACTGAGGCCAGGCGTGGTGGCTTATGCCTGTAATCCCAGCACTTTCTTCTTTTTTTTGAGATGGAGTCCCGCTCTGTCGCCCAGGTTGGAGTGCAGTGGCGCGATCTCGGCTCACTGCAAGCTCTGCCTCCCAGGTTCACGCCATTCTCCTGCCTCTGCCTCCCGAGTAGCTGGGACTACAGGTGCCCGCCACCATGCCCTGCTAATTTTTTGTATTTTTAGTAGAGATGGGGTTTCACCGTGTTATCTAGGATGGTCTCAATCTCCTGACCTCGTGAACTGCCCACCTCAGCCAGTTCCAGCACTATGAGAGGCCAAGGCAGGTGGATCACCTGAGGTAAGGAGTTTGAGACCACCAGCCTAGCCAACATGGTGAAACCCTGTCTCTACTAAAATTACAAAAAAAGTAGCTGGGCATGGTGGCAGGCGCCTGTAATGCCAGCTACTTGGGAGGCTGAGGCAGGAGAATCGCTTGAACCTGAGAGACGGAGGTTGCAGTGAGTGGAGATCGTGCCACTGCACTCCAGGCTGGGTGACAGTGCAAGACTCCGTCTCAAAAAAAAAAAAATAATAATTAGCTGGGTGTGGTGGTGGCTGCCTGTAATCCCAGCTACTTGAGAGGCTGAGGCAGGAGAATCGTTTGAACCCCAGGGGCACGGAGGTTGCAGTGAGCCGAGATTGCGCCACTTCACTCCAGCCTGGGTGAAAGAACAAAACTCTGTCTCAAAAAAAAAAAATTTTCATTCTTTATCATTAAAGAGTTGCTTTTATGTTGTCCTTTGTGTGGCTTGTAGGATCATTAAATAAGGTAGAGACTCTCAGAAAAACAGGTTTTGGAGAAAGATAGTTGAAAACATGTCATACATTTTAAATAAGTAAATGTAAACTATATATAGAAATACATAAACTATTATATATACTTAAACTATATAAACTATATAGTTTAAGTATATTATAGTATGTATAAGTCTATAAGTATATATAGTATATATATACTTATAGTATATATTATAGTATGTATAAGTCTATAAGTATATATACGTATATATAAACTTGGTAGAAGGGTAAGATACTGTAAGTGTATATATACTTACATAGAGTTTAAATTATTTATATGGAAAATATAAAAGAAATAATATATTCCATCACTTCAAAAAAAAGGTCACCTTTGGATATAGCCTGTTTGAAGTAGCAGTTGAAAAGCCTGGTAACATGTCCATCAGGGAGTTAGAAACACAAGAAACACACATGCCTGAGGCTTAGGGAGAGGCCTAGGCGAGGGATGCTGATTTGAGCATCAGTAGCATGAGTGGAAGTTAAAGACTTAGATTTTGGCCAGGTGCGGTGGCTCATGCCTATAATCCCAGCACTTTGGGAGGCTGAGGCAGGTGGATCACTTGAGCCCAGGAGTTTGAGACCAGCCTGGCCAACATGGCGAAACCCTGTCTCTACCAAAAACACAAAAATTAGCTGGGCATGGTGGTGGGCGCCTGTAATCCCAGCTACTTGGGAGGCTAAAGCATGAGAATCCCTTGAACCTGGGAGGTGGAGATTGTAGTGAGCTGAGATCAGGCCACTGGACTCCAGTCTGGGTGACAGAGCGAGACTCTGTCTGAAAGAAAAAAAAAATAATAAAGAAAGAATTAGATTTTAATGAAATTGCCCTGGAGTGAGAAGAGGAGAGAGTTAAAGACTACTCCATGACTCATCAACCTTGAAGAGCTATGCAGAGGAAGAGAAGGCCCAAAAGGGGAGGAGAGAGTACCTAGACAGCTTCTAGAATGGAGGTAGGGTAGAATCCTGTAAGCCAAAGAAAGGGTTTGAAGATGTAGAGTAGTCACCAGTTTCAGGGTGCAACCAAGATGCCAGATGTCCAGTGGAGTTTAGCAACTGGGAGGCTATTGGTGGCCTTGGAAAGAAAGGTTTTAGGTGCATTTAGTAGTAAAGGGAGGAGATAAAATTGAGAAAGCAATAAAATTGAGAAAGCAAACAGAATTTGTCTTTTTGACTTTGTGCTTAAATGTGGATGCTCCTCAGCTTGTGGTGGGGTTGCATTCTGATAAAACTATCATAAGTTGAAAATATCATTAAGTCAAAAATGCATTTCACACACCTAACCTACCAAACATCATAATTTAGCCTACCCAACCTTAAATGTACTCAGAACACTTCCAGTAGCCCACAGTTGGGCAGAATCATCTAACACAAAGCCTATTTTATAATAAACTATTGAATGTTTCATGTACATTATTGAATACTATACTGAAAGTGAAAAGCAGAATGGTTATATGGGTACTCAAAGTGCAGTTTCTACGGAATGCGTATCGCTTCTGCACCGTGTAAGGTTGAACCATTTGTAAATCTGAGACCATTTGTATAACATACATATAGGAAAGTAAACGGGGCATAAGTGAATTTTTACAAACTAAACATACTAGCACTCTAGAAGCTCTTCTCATGGCCCTTCTAGTCACTACCCAGCTTGCTAAGGGTATCCACTATTCTGCCTTCTAACCATAGTCTACTTTTAAAATAAATTTGTCAATGGAGGTTGGTAGAAGGGTAAGGTAGTAGTTAGAGAGGGAATTAGGTGTGGAGGGTATTTGTTGTGTTTTGTTTAAGATGGGAGAGATTTTCTTGAATGTAAACAAATGTCATAATTTCTCTAGTGGATGGCCAGTCACTCTGTTTCTTTTTATGTTTAGGACAGTTTTCATTTTATACTTTCAAATGTTTTTAAAAGTATGTTTGAGTGCCGATACAAACTTAAGTTGAATAACTGTTCTCTAAACATATGTTTGTGGAATAGTCGTTTTCAAAACTTTGCTTATCTTGGGAATAGATTCTTGGGCCCCTCTTAGATTCAGAGTCAGACACTCTGGGGGAAGCTGTTAGAATCTATGCTTTTAAAAAACTCCCCAGGTCGGCCAGGCGTGGTGGCTCACGCCTGTAATCCCAGCACTTTGGGAGGCCGAGGTGGGTGGATCACGAGGTCAGGAGGCTGAGACCATCCTGGCTAACACAGTGAAACCCTGTCTCTACTAAAAATACAAAAAATTAGCCAGGCGTGGTGGTGGGTGCCTGTAGTCCCAGCTACTCAGGAGGCTGAGGCAGGAGAATAGCATGAACCCGGGAGGCGGAGCTTGCAGTGAGCCGAGATCGCACCACTGCACTCCAGCCTGGGCGACAGAGCGAGACTCCGTCTCAAAAAAAAAAAAAACAAAAACTCCCCAGGTGATTCTGAAACCTCTTGTGTACACAGACCTGCAAAGGCCTTCTATCATGAAGCTGGCATATATTATAAATGGAAGTCTAATAAGATAATAGTTCTGTAATTGTGGGAGAAAAGAGTCACCCTTTTTTTAAATGGGAGAGACTATTCACTAGATTCTCTATAGAGTTGAAAAAGAAAGCAAGTTGTTAGGTATTTGAGCCCCACCATTCATGAGAGTCTGAATAATTCTGAGGGTGTCTTATTTAGCTTAAGGTTTTTATTTGTCTTTAAGGCAGTTTTACTGGAACATAATCACAACATGATCCCAGAGCTATGGAATCCTGGGCAGTCAGTGTACTTTCATTTGCAAAGCAAGAACAGTTTAGCCTTCTGGGCACCCATTATGATTTGTTTGTTTACGACCTCACCAGATTCATGTCTTGGTAAACTGTGTCTAAGAATCTACCTTTAAAGCTGAGGGAGCTGACTGATAAAGTCAATCTTTTTATTTTGTTTTTTGAGGCAGAGTCTTGCTCAGTCACTCAGGCTGGAATACAGTGATGCGATTATAGCTCACTGCATCCTTGACCTCCTGGGCTCAAGTAATCCTCCCACCTCAGCCTCCCAAGTAGCTGAGACCATAGGCATGCCCCAAACACCTGGCTAATTTTTTTTTTTTTTTTTGCAGAGATGGAGTCTTGTTATGTTGCCCAGGCTGGTCTTAAACTCCTGGCCTCAAGTGATCCTCCCACCTCAGCCTCCTAATAAACTCAATCTTATGCCTGAATCTTTTTTTTTTTTTTTTTTTTTTTTTTTGAGACGGAGTCTCGCTCTGTCGCCCAGGCTGGAGTGCAGTGGCACAATCTCGGCTCACTGCAAGCTCCGCCTCCTGGGTTCACGCCATTCTCCTGCCTCAGCCTCTCCGAGTAGCTGGGACTACAGGCGCCCGCCACCACGCCCGGCTAATTTTTTGTATTTTTAGTAGAGACGGGGTTTCACCGTGGTCTCGATCTCCTGACCTCGTGATCCGCCCGCCTCGGCCTCCCAAAGTGCTAGGATTACAAGCGTGAGCCACCGCGCCCGGCCCTTTTTTTTTTTTTTGAGATGAAGTCTCACTCTGTTGCCCAAGCTGGAGTGCAGTGGTATAATTTTGACTCACTGCAATCTCCACCTCCCAAGTTCAAACGATTCTCTTGCCTCAGCCTCCTGAGTAGCTGGGACTGCAGGCACGTGCCACCATGCCTGGCTAATTTTTGTATTTTTAGTAGAGATGGAGTTTCACTATGTTGGCCAGGCTGGTCTTGAACTCCTGACCTTGTGATCCACCCGTCTCGGCCTCCCAAAATGGTGAGATTACAGGCGTGAGCCACTGTGCTGGGCCCTGAATCTTTTTTTGAATGTTAATTTATTTTTTAAATTGTGGCCTGATTCTTTGATTAAATTCATAAGCTTCCTGGAAGCTCTGTAAGAGCAGGGACCATGTCTGCTTATGTGTTGTATCTGTTTAGCACCATGCCTAACACGATGTGGGTGTGCAGTAAATATTTGTTTTTGAAATAAAACCCTGGTTGATCTCTTCTAATTGTTATATATAACCTTGCTTGCCTGACCAGATTTGTTTTGCCAACATCAGTCCTTGGCAGGCTTCAGTGGAGAAAGAGTAAGAACCAAATAAATGTCTTTAAGATAATCACAGCCTACCCCTTCACACTTCTTGTTAGGGCCTCATCTAACCCAACACCAATACTGGTTGCTCTGTTTCCATTGACAAGCCCCTTGCGGGCTGTGTGAAACAAAAGTTTTGAGACATAGAGAGTCCAAGGTCCAAGATAATGTGTACCTTGATACTTTGCTGGGGAGTAGGATCAGACCAGAAAGAAAGAAGAGTTAGCCACAAGAGTGAGAAAACTCAATGACACTCCCTCTGAGGTTTGCAAAGCTAAGGGCCACAAGTTTACCTTTAAGCCAAGTTTTTGTATTCTCTGTGACTATGGGTCTTACAGCTGTATTCAAAACCTCAGAGAAGCCAACACATTAGAGTCCTTACTTTGAGACCCCCAACTAGCTGAATTCCAAGAAAGGCATTTAGTAACTGAAGGTACACTCCTGAGGGGCTGGATCTAAAGAAGTGCCACCTTTGATCTAGCCTGTAACTTAGCACTAACTGGAGATTCAGCTCTTAACAGAGCTTGCTTGGCTTTGATTGAGCAAGCCTAACTCATATAATGCAAAGTAGACCATATCTAATCAGTTCTTGGCAGGTGCATATGTACTCATTTTCTGAGCCAACTCATCTGCCTTGACCAGGGAGTGTACCTGGCAACAAGGCTTCTCGAGGACTATCACTTGGGACAGGGAGTGCTCAGGGCATGGGTACATGCAGTCTAGAGATTCCAGCCCTGCATCAGAAAAAGTCTGGGGGAGGCCGGGCACAATGGCTCACGCCTGTAATCCCAGCACTTTGGGAGGCCGAGGCGGATGGATCACAAGGTGAAGAGATCAAGACCATCCTGGCCAACATGGTAAAACCCCGTCTCTGCTAAAAATACAAAAGTTAGCTGCGTGTGGTGGCACGCACCTGTAGTCCCAGCTACTTGGGAGGCTGAGGCAGGAGAATCGCTTGAACCTGGGAGGCGGAGGTTGCAGTGAGCCAAGATCATACCACTGCACTCCAGCCTGGCAACAGAGGGAGACTCCATCGCAAAAAAAAAAAAAAAAAAAAGGGAAAAAGAAAAAGTCTGGAGGAGATTTCACTTCTTGGGAGGTATATTCAGTCCGATTATACCATAATGGGTCAGGACTCCTCATGGAGAGAGAATACATTTGTGTTCATGTCTCACAAAGCAACCCATCCAGAGTGCGAACAGGAGGAAAGTTGATAAAGCTAGAGATTTTTTTTTATTATGTCCCAGACCCTGAAAGTTGATTGTGTTTCTTCAAAGAACTGGATTGTTCTTCCTTGGGGAGACAAAAGATTGAAGAAGGTTCTTCATCTCCTCTTTGTGCCCTTACACTGTCCTAGGGTGATTCTACCCATCTTAGCCTTTCCCTTCTTAAATCCTGATTTTGAATAGGTTGGCCTGAATACTCAATATGAGCCCTAACAAATTATGATAACCACCTGGCAGGCACACAGTGTTGAAGATGGCCGTTTGTGATGACATCTGGTCTGGCCAGCTTCCTTTTTACTGTTAAGAGGGAAAGATGGTGAGCATGCTGAGGCAGGGTGGGGTCATCTTGCACCAGAAGGAGCCCCCTTTGATGCCAAAAAGGAAGATGAATCAGCCAAGATGTTGAGTGCATCAGCTTTAGCCATGTCTGCCTGGGGACCTTTTACCAAGGCTCCTCCCGTGAGTTTCCATCACACAGATCTATACCAGTTCCTTACCATGGTCAGGTGTGTGGCTGGCTCCTTCTTAGGAATGAGCTTGGCATGGATTAGGTATGCTATAGCTGATGGATTTTTTTAAAAAGTCTAATTTACATAGAGTGAAATACATGTATTTTTAAGTTGTACAGTCTTAGTTGTACAATTTGAGCTTTGACAAATGTATACACCTTGAATAACCCATACCCCAATCAAGATATAGATTATTTCACCCCAGAAAGTTCACTTGTTCCGCTTCTCAGTAAGTCCACTTCCTTCCAACTCCCACCTCCCCCACCTAGTAGTGATTGTTCTGGTTTCTTTCACTATGTTTGAGGCCATGGGTTTTAAAACATACAGATTTTCTGCAAGTCTGGATGGTGAGAGATGTCAGAAAGTAATACTTACTCAAGTAAATCAGAGGTTCTCAGTGGGAGAGTTGCTCCGCAGGAGACATTTGGCAGTGTCTGGAGATGTTTTTGACTGTCGTGACTGGGAGGAGGTGCTACTGGCATCTAGTGGGTAGAGGCTAGGGATGCTGTCAAACTTGTGCTGTGCACAAGACAGCCCCACGACAAAGAAGGACCCAACCCAAATGTCAGTAGTGCTGAGTTTGAGAAATCCTCGAGTAAATCATGTGTTCTCTGCAAACTAAGAATTATGGTCCTGGGGAGTGTTCATTTGTAGGTCTCCCAGGTCTCCTGGGGTGAGGTTTGCTTTTTCTTTGTTTTGTTTGCTTGTCTGTTGAGAGCCTGCTGGAAGCTGAAAAGGCCACTGCAGGAGCCAGCTTTCTTTGGTGCTACCACCCTTGTGGCCACAGTTCTTGCTGTGGGATGGGTATCAGGGTAGGCTTAGGGAGGAAAACTAACAGGAGAAGAGGAAGAAGAAGAAAACAGTTTAGGCAGTAAAGGGAGGCAGGCCTAGAATAATATTAAAACTAGAAAAACAAGTAAGATAAGAGGGGAAGGTAAAGTAGAAATTAAGAATCCAATAAAATGTTAAAGGAAATGAGTTGAGATTTAAAATCAAAGACAGGCTGAGCGTGTTGGCTCACACCTGTAATCCCAGCACTTTGGGAGGCCAAGGCAGGAAGATTGCTTGAGCTCAGGAGTTTGAGACCAGCTTGAGTAACATGATGAGACCCTGTCTCTACTATATATATATATATATAGAGTAACATATATATAGTTACATATATAGAGTAACATATATAGAGAGTAATATATATGGTAATATATATATAACTATATATATAGTAATATATATATAACTATATATAGTAATATATATATAACTATATATATAGTTATATATAACTATATATAGTTATATATATAACTATATATATAGTTTTATATATATATAACTATATATATAGTTATATATATAACTATATATATAGTAATATATATATAACTATATATATAGTTATATATAACTATATATAGTAATATATATATTACTATATATAGTAATATATATATAACTATATATATAGTAATATATATATAACTATATATATAGTAATATATATATAACTATATATAGTAATATATATATAACTATATATATAGTAATATATATATATATATATTTGCCCAGGCTGGAGTGCAGTGGCACGATCTCGGCTCACTGCAACCTCTGCCTCCCAGGTTCAAGCAATTCTCCTGCCTCAGCCTCCCAAGTAGCTGGGATTACAGGCGTCTGCCACCACGCCTGGCTAATTTTTGTGTTTTTTGTAGAGACTGGATTTCATCATGTTGGCCAGGCTGGTCTCGAACTCCCGACCTCAAGTGATCCACCCACCTCAGCCTCCCAAAGTGCTGGGATTACAGATGTGAGCCACCGCACCCAGCCTTACTGTGCTTTATGAGAAATAAATACACCCCTGAAGTGCTGAGGAAGTCCAGACCCAAAAAACATGTTCTCATGGACTTAAAATTTCAGGTCAACTTTTTCTTAATTTCCAAAAGACAACAGTTTCTAAGTTTGCCTACTTTAGCTTTTCAAGTAAAATAAAAGATACGTAGATAGATGACTAGACCTCTAGCTGTCTGTCTGTCTCTGGAACATGTCCAAAACCAACTCATCATTTTCCCCTCAGACTTGCCCCTCTTTTTCTACTTCCTCTCTCAGGAATGCTGTGTCACCACCCAACTAGAAAAACCCATCAGAAACCCCAAGGTCACTTAAAATCTACTCTTTTCCTGATTTTCAAGAATACAATACATTGTTATTAACTCTAGTCACTATGTTGTACAACAGATCTCTTGAACTACTCCTCCTAACTGAAACTTTGTACTTTTGGCCAATATCTCCCCAACTGCCCCCAGCCCCTGCCCTGGTAGCCACCATTGTGCTCTCTACTTCCATTAGTTCAACCTTTTTAGATTCCACAAAAATTAATTTGTAAGGTAATGCATATGTTAATTAGCTCAATTTAGCCATTCCACAATGTATACATATTTCAAAACCACATGTTGTACACAATAAATATATATGATTCTTGTCAGTTTAAAAGTTAAATGAAAATAAAAATTAAACAAACCAAGGTCATTGTCACTCCTCCTTTCCCATTGGCCACTAAGTCCTGCTAATTCTGCCTATTAAACTATCTCAATTCTACTTTTTCCTCTTTCTACTCTCCTGTGCAGTCTTTCCTTGGGCCCTCATTTCTTTCCTGCATTGTTTTAGCAGCACCATAACTGGTCAGCTGGCCCTTTAATGACTTAAACCGCCACACTGAGAAATAATGGTCTTTCTAAATGGCAAACTCGATTCTATATTCCATCCTTATTTGAGATCTTTTGGTATTTATTACCTAGGACTTTTATGTGAGCCACACGAGTCCCATTATGATCTGGCTACAACCCACTTCTCTGACTCATCTCCCTGTCACTCTGCCCCTCCCACAAAACTCGAACTCCCTACATTTCTCCCATGCTGTTTCCCAGCTTCGTGGCTTCACACGTGCTGATTCCTCTGTCTGTAATGTCCTATACTTGTTTTGTCTTTCTGTAGAACTGCCTAAGAGCAGAGAGAATTCATGCTTTTGAAACGGGGAATTTCCCTTGTCCCTCTTACAGGGCATGTGATGGGGGTGTGGCTCACTTCTTAGGTGCCCCACTGCTCAAAACCCCTAGGGAAAGCAGGCAGATGGGCAGGTCATGGGGAGTGTGGGCTCCAACCCCATGGCAGCGTCTAGGGGTGGATGTTTACAGCTTCTGAAGCCCCAGTGGGCATGTGTTACGTGTGCTCTTTTAGTTTTGCTGTCAGTAGGCAGCTTGTGTTGATCAGCTCAGTTAGACCCTCTGCCTTATCGCAAGGACAGAGCGCTTTCTCTTTCCTAGGGTTCTTGCCTGAGTATACCAGAAAAATCGGATCACACGTGGGCTTGGAGAATGAGTGCAAGGTTTTATTGAATGGTGGAAGTAGCACTCAGCAGATGGAAACGGAGCCAGAAGGGGTATGGAGTGGGAAGGTGGTTTTCCCTTGGAGTCAGGCCGCTTAGTAGCCGGGCTCTCCTCCGACCACCCTCAGCCAAACTCCGCGTTGTCCTGTCGTTCGGCTGTTGGTGGCCTGCCGGAGTCTGTCACTGTGTTCTTCTGCTGGTGTGTTGTTCCTCGCCTCTGCTTCTCTTGATGTCCAGCCGCTTGTGTGCCTGCCCGCTAGGGTCTTGGGGTTTTTATAGGCACAAGATGGGGGTGTGGTGGGCCAGGGTGGTCTTGGGAAATGCAACATTTGGGCACAAAAACAGAAATGCCTGTCCTCACCTAGGTTGGTGGGCACAGGCCCAGGGGTGGAGCCCTAGCCAGGGACCACGCCCTTCTCTACCCAGCATTTCCCTGCCTGCCCCTCCCGTATCACTTTTCTTTTATTTATTTATTTTTTGAGACAGGGTCTCGCTCTGTTGCCCAGGCTGGAGTGCAGTGGCAGTATCTTGGCTCACTGCAATCTCTACCTCCTGGGTTCAAGTGATTCTTGTGCCTCAGCCTCCCTTATTTTATTTTTTAATCTGTCCTAGGCCAAGTGCAGTGGCTCACGCCTATAATCCCAGCACTGGGAGGCCGAGGTGGGTGGATCGTTTGAATCCAGGAGTTTGAGACCAGCCTGGGCAACACAGCAAAACCCTGTCTCTATAAAAATTACAAAAATGAACTGGACATGGTGGTGCATGCCTGTAGTCCCAGCTATTTGGGAGACAAGACAGGAGGAGTGCTTGAACCTGGGATGGGAAGGTTGCAGTGAGCAGAAATCCTGCTGCTGCATTCCAGCCTAGGCAACAGTGTGAAACCCTGTGTAAAAAAAAAAAAGTTTGTCCATTTATTTACATCTATCAAGTTCTTCCTACCAGAATGGAAGCCCTTTCAGGGTGAGGATATGTCTTACTCCATATTCCTATTTCTATGGCTGTGCCTAACACACAAGGCATGCTCAATAATTGTTTATTTCCTGCTCAAATGAGACAGAAGGAAATGGATGGAGGAGAGGTGGAAAATAAATGAGTGATTCATTTCTAACTAGGCATGATTTCGCATCTTGGAAATCATATTACTGAGATTTGCAGTGCCTGTAATGTGAAAGACGAGGCTATTCTGTAATACAAAATGTAATGCCAGCTAAAATATAACAAAAATGTCTGTTGAAATGTATGCCTGCAAATTCCCATATTTCAGAAGCAAATAAAGAGCTGAAAGCCATTAAAAAAAAAGAGTGGTTGTTACTTTAACTGGTTTAAAAATAATTGATACATCTTGAAGTATTAAGTGTGCATCTTGAGGTCTTAATTTCAAGGCAATTTTGCTACAGATTTCTTTTGCTTCTGCTATACAGATTAGCCAGCTAGTGCTGACATTAGTTCATGTGGTTTGTGCCCATCACAATTATTAGGCAGAACCAGCAGCACCAGGATACAACCTAAGGAGATCAACGTCCGTCCTAGAAAACTGCCACGACCTTCACAGGAGGGGTCTGATTTTTTTTTTTTTTTTGAGATGGAGTCTCGCACTCTCACCCAGGCTGGAGTGCAGTGGCACAATCTTGGTTCACTGCAACCTCCACCTCCCAGGTGCAGGCGATTCTCCTGCCTCAGCCTTCTGTGTAGCTGGGATTACAGGTGCCCGCCACCACGCCCAGCTAATTTTTGTGTGTGTGTGTGTATTTTTAGTAGAAACGGGATTTCACTATGTTGACCAGGCTGGTCTTGAATGCCTGACCTGGTGATCCACCCGCCTCTGCCTTCCAAAGTGCTGGGATTACAGGCATGAGCCACCGCGCCCAGCACATTTGTTATATTCACAGTTTAAATTAATAAACCCATAACTCTCCCCTCCTCTCAGCCCATATTTTTTTTTCTTTTTTCTTTTTTTTTTTTTTTAGTGGAGCGATTATTTTGTGTGTGTGAAACAGAGTTTCACTCTATCGCCCAGGCTGGAGTGCAGTGGCATGATCATGGCTCACTGAAGCCTCAAACTCAAGAATTCTCCCACCTCAGTCTCCTGAGTAGCTGGGACTACAGGCACACACTACCATGCCAGGCTAATTTTTTTTTTTTTTTTTGAGACGGAGTCTCGCTCTGTTGCCCAGGCTGGAGTGCAGTGGCGCAATCTCGGCTCACTGCAAGCTCCGCCTCCCGGGTTCACGCCATTCTCCTGCCTCAGCCTCTCCGAGTAGCTGGGACTACAGGCGCCCGCCACCATGCCTGGCTAATTTTTTGTATTTTTAGTAGAGACGGGGTTTCACCGTGGTCTCGATCTCCTGACCTCGTGATTCGCCTGCCTCGGCCTCCCAAAGTGCTGGGATTACAAGTGTGAGCCACTGCGCCCGGCCTGATTTTTTAAAAAAATATATTTTGTAGGCAAGGCGCACTGGCTCACACCTGTAATCCCAGCACTTTGGGAGGCCGAGGCGGGCAGATTACCTGAAGTCGGGAGTTCGAGACCAGCCTGGCCAACATGGCAAAACCCCATCTCTACTAAAAATACAAAAGTTAACTGGGTGTGGTGGCAGACGCCTGTAATCCCAGCTACTTGGGAGGCTGAGGTAGAAGAATCACTTGAACCTGGGCAGTGGAGATTGCAGTGAGCTGAGATCACGCCACTACACCGCAGCCTGGGTAACAGAGCAAGACTCCATCTTGAAAACATAAAAATAAATAAAAATAAAATAAAGCACAGTAAGCCATTCAGGGTGGGGAGTGGCTGAGGTTATGAATATGCTCACGTTCTGCACATTCGGTCTGTAACATAGAGAGGTTTAAGATTGCTTCTGCGTTTCAGGTAATTCAGAGGTCCGTGGGGCCAGCCAGCCTGAGCTTGCTCACCTTCAAAGTCTATGCAGCACCAAAAAAGGACTCACCTCCCAAAAATTCCGTGAAGGTTGATGAGGTAACATGTTGTTCATGTTGTGATATATTTTGAGTGTCTGATTTAGTTACTGTAGGATAATTTTTTTACAAATTGTGTATCAGGAAGATGTGACTGTTTAAAAGACATTTTTTAATTTATTTTGAGACGGAGTTTTGCTCTTATTGCCCAGGCTGGAGTGCAATGGTGCGATCTCGGCTCACTGCAACCTCCTCCTCCTGGTTCAAGCCATTCTCCTGCCTCAGCCTCCCAAGTAGCTGGGATTACAGGCATGTGCCACCACGCCTGGCTAATTTTGTATTTTTAGTAGAGACGAGGTTTCACCATGTTGGCCAGGCTAGTCTCGAACTCCCGACCTCAGGTGATCCACTCGCCTCGGCCCCCCAAAGTGCTGGGATTACAAGCGTGAGCCACCACGCCCAGCCAGAAGACATTTAAATGGAGAAAATATATTTCCTTATAGTTTGTTTAATTTGTGGGAAATATTAAACTATGGCTTTTTCAACAGATAAACTTTAATGATACTTAGGTAAGGGCACAATTAAGGAATACTTTATAAATGTTTACTGGGGAATCCACTGTGTCCCAGTAGGTTATAAGCACAATTCACTTTTCTAAGTGGTCTGCCTGATTCTTGGCGTATCTTGATTCTTATCGAGCCAAGAAGATATTCACATTTTTTCCTCTCTAAGAAATTAGAGATCTGGACCCTTTCTGTTTCTTGGCTGAAGATGCTACTCATAAGTATATACTTAATAAATACTAAATTTTAAAAAAAGCAAGAAATCTTCTCTCTACTGTTTGCATTCCTTTTTGGGTCTGTACTTCCCACTAATTATTTTGGATATTCAGTTTCTGTTGCCTTTGAATAAAGTGAGGTAAGAATCTCCCTTCAGTCCTGGGTAGGGTTACTAGATTGGTATTTACATAAAGCTAATTAGCTTATCTTTTGCCCTTTACTCTCTTCTCAGGCCTTGGCACAATGGCATTTTTGAGGATAAAGAAGGCAGCCAGCAGTGGCTGTGAGAAGTTCTCTGGGTGGGGAACAAACCTGCTGTCCTGCTTTGATTAACATCAGACCAATCATTTGAACTGAATGACATGCTCTTTGGTTACTCTCAAGCTTTTTTAACCCCTTCACCCACCCTTTAGAGTAATAAAATCCTTTTTCCAAGCTCAATCTAAGGTGGAATACCAAATACCACTATATAAAATGGATAATGAGGAGCTGCTTTGTTTGTAGTCAGTGGGTGGGGAGAAGGTAGGACACCTCATAGCCCTGCCCTTTTGGCCTTGGCCTCGTTGATTAAGGAAATAAGGTGCAGAGATAGTTTGAGGTAAAGTTCAGGTTGCTTGTAACCCTTAGAGTCACTGGAATTCATGAAGTATTATTATTATTATTATTTTTGAGATGGAATCTCGCTCTTGCCCAGGCTTGAGTGCACTGGCACAATCTTGACTTACTGCTACCTCCACCTCCCAGGTTCAAGAGATTCTCCTGCCTAAGCCTCCCGAGTAGCTGGGATTACAGGCGCCCACCACGACACCTGGCTAAGTTTTGTATTTTTAGTAGAGACTGGGTTTCGCCATGTTGGCTGGTCTCGAACTCCTGACCTTAAGTGATCCGCCTTCCTTGGCTGCTCAAAGTGCTGGGATTACAAGCGTTAACCACCACACCCGACCACAGAGTCACTGTAATTCATGAATTACTAGAAATATTATATTAAATACTTACAAATTTGATAAATGTATCCTGTAGACAGTACGTCTTTTAAATCTTTGTTTTGTTTTAATGTGCACAGCTTTCACTCTACTCAGTTCCTGAGGGTCAGTCGAAGTATGTGGAGGAGGCAAGGAGCCAGCTTGAAGAAAGCATCTCACAGCTCCGACACTATTGCGAGCCATACACAACCTGGTGTCAGGTACAGCTGTTCTGAAAATGGAGTGAATGCATTTCTGTTTAGAGTCCATAGAGAAAAGTCTGTATTGGCTGCATGTTTTTGGAAAAAGGCATGATAAAGGGCCCCGAGATGGTTGACAGAGGCTGGGAAGGGTAGTAGGGGTCTGGGGAGAAGGTGAGGGTGGCTAATGGGTGCAAAAAAAAAAATAGCAAGAATGAATAAAATCTATTTGATAGCACAACAGGATGACTATAGTCAACAATAATTTAATTGTACATTTTAAAATAACTTAAAGAGTGTAATTGGATTGTTTGTAACACTAAGGATAAATGCTTGAGCGGATGGATTCCGCATTCTCCATATTGTGCTTATTTCACATTGCATGCCTGTGTCAACACATCTCATGTACCCCATAAATGTATATACCTACTACGTACCCACAAAAAATTTTTAAATAAAAGGCCCCAAGTTAAAAGTGCCTGACTTATAGATGTTCTTCAGTGCCATCTGAGGAGGGGGTGCAGAGATGCCCTAGCTTCCTGGTGACAGCTGTTGCCACAGCTATAGAGAGGATTTCCCTCTCCCTGGGCAGTGCATAACACCTTGACTAGAGAGCAGAGGGGCTAGGAACTACCTTGTTGCTTGCAGTTATGAAAACATTGTTGTCTACCAGGGGAGGCTTGTGGGCTGGAACTCTAAACAAAGGAAAAAGATGCAATGTAAACACTTACATAAAAATTGTGAAGTTTTTCTCCCCCCAGTATACAAATCAGTGCCACTTAAACCAGGAGGGGATATGGCATTTTGAATGCTATACTAGGAGGGTAGATACTAAAATAGGGTAGAATTCCATGCTGGATTACTGAACTATTTGTCCTAGTGACCAAAGAACTACATGTACAGATTGGTTTCTGTCCCTGCCTGGGTTGTAGGTCAGGCATTTGTCATTACGTAAATGAAAAGTATTTCTGTGATTTTTGACATCAGTAACCAACGTTTACAATCTATAGAATGCTTTTGTAGGCTTTGATACATATGTTTGCTGTACTTGATCTTGATTTTGAAAATTGAGGACAAATTAATAAAAACTAATAGATGTAGATATGTGGGAAATTGTCTAGATTTACCTTGCTTGAGATTTATAAATTTAGTCTTTTTGGGGTTTTTTTTCTGGGTTTTTTTTTTTTTTTTGAGACGGAGTCTTGCTCTGTCGCCCAGGCTGGAGTGCAGTAGCGTGCTCTCAGCTCACTGCAACCTCCACCTCCCGGGTTCAAGCAGTTCTCCCACCTCAGCCTCCCGAGTAGCTGGGATTATAGGCATGAGCTACCATGCCCGGCTCATTTTTGTATTTTTCGTAGAGATGGGGTTTTGCCATGTTGGCCAGGCTGATCTCGAACTCCTGACCTCAAGTGATCTGTCCACCTTGGCCTCCCAAAGTGCTGGGATTACAGGCATGAGCCACCATGCCTGGCCTAAATTCGATTTTGATCCAGAGCTTGTTTAAAAATTTTTAATTTCCAGGCCGGGCGCGGTGGCTCACGCCTGTAATCCCAGCACTTTGGGAGGCCGAGGCGGGCGGATCACAAGGTCAGGAGATCGAGACCATCCTGGCTAACACAGTGAAACCCCGTCTCTACTAAAAAATACAAAAATTAGCCGGGCGAGGTGGCGGGCGCCTGTAGTCCCAGCTACTCGGGAGGCTGAGGCAGGAGAATGGCGTGAACCCCGGGGGGCGGAGCCTGCAGTGAGCCGAGATGGTGCCACTGCACTCCAGCCTGGGCGACAGCAACTCTGTCTCAAAAAAAAAAAAAAAAAATTTAATTTCCATTGCCTATGCTGCTGTTGAACTTTTGTTCACCAATTTAGAAAGAAAATAGTAAAGCATGGACTCTATCAACAATATAAATTAGGCCATTATACTTAAGTATCATAACCATATTATTGAGTTAAGTAATACCTAAAGACTTTATACATAATGTGTTGTAAAATGATTAGACTTTATTCTCTTGTTCTAGAAGATTTTTAAACTTCTGGTAGTTAAGATAAAGTCAGCAAATTTGTGTGGATATTTTTGTATCATGTAGGCATGACTACTGTTACTTGTAGTCTGTCTGGTTTTTTGTTTTTTTTTTTTTTTTTTGCAATAAAAGTACTTTGTACCTTTTAGCCTAAGGTTGCTTGTTGTTTTTTACCTTTTCTTCCATGTGTGATACTCAGTGCAGCAAAATACCTCCCTGGACAATGGATTAGTTATCTATATGTTTATTTCCACTACTACTAAATATAAAAACTTTCTGGTAATTATAATAGTTTTTGTAATTATAATGGTTTTATTTTCCTGGGTAGAACAAAGTCTTTATGAATAGAAATATTTCTAATTCCTGGTTCCTTTTTCAGACCAGCAATTTCTAGCCCTTTTCTTGAAGAACCAATTTAATTTTGTTTTTTTGGTTTTTTTTTTGTTTTGTTTTGTTTTGTTTGAGATGGAGTCTCGCTCTGTTGCCAGGCTGGAGTGCAGTGGTGCAGTCTCAGCTCACTGCAACCTCCGCCTCCCGGGTTCAAGTGATTCTCCTGCCTCAGCTTCCCGAGTAGCTGGGACTACAGGTGTGTGCTACCACGCCCAGCTAATTTTTGTATTTTTAGTAGAGACGGGGTTTCACCGTGTTGGCCAGGATGGTCACGATCTCTTGACCTTGTGATCTGCCCACCTCGGCCTCCCAAGGTGCTGGGATTACAGGCATGATCCACTGTGCCCGGCCTTAATTTTTTTTTAATAGTAAAAATATTAAGCTAGCAAAAGAAATGGGCAATCATTCTAGATATTGATCTGAAGTTTTCTTTTTTTTTTTTGGTAGAGACAAGGTTTCACCATGTTGCCCGGGCCGATCTCAAACTCCTGGGCTCAAGAGATCTGCCCACCTCAGCCTCCCAAATAGCTCGGACTACAGACACATACCACCATGCCCAACTAATATTTTTATTTTTATTTTTATTTATTTTTTTTTTTTTTGAGATGGAGTCTTGCTCTGTCCGCCAGGCTGGAGTGCAGTGGCGTGATCTCGACTCACCGCAAGCTCCGCCTCTCGGGTTCACGCCATTCTCCTGCCTCAGCCTCCCGAGTAGCTGGGACTACAGGTGCCTGCCACCACACCCGGCTAATTTTTTTGTATTTCTAGTAGAGACTGGGTTTCACTGTGTTAGCCAGGATGGTCTCGATCTCCTGACCTCGTGATCTGCCCGCCTTGGCCTCCCAAAGTGCTGGGATTACAGGCGTGAGCCACAGCGCCCAGCCTAATATTTTTTTTTTTTTTTGTAGAGATGAGATCTCTGCTGTGTTGCCCAAGCTGGTTCTCAAATTCCTGACCTCACAAGATACTCCTGTCTTAGCCTCCCAAAGTGCTGGGATTACAGGCGTGAAATAATGGATTTTAATGAAGTGATACTCAGTTCTTTAGATCTTCTGCCTAATTCGGCATTTATTATTTCAGGTCATTTAAAAGAATGAGGATAGCTTGTTCTGACTTGAACTGAATTACACAAAACAAATCCTTTTCCAGGCGGGGCGCAGTGGCTCACACCTGTAATCCCAGCAGTTTGGGATGCCAAGGCAGGTGGATCACCTGAGGTCAGGAGTTTGAGACCAGCCTGGCCAACATAGCGAAACCCTGTCCCTACCAAACATACAAAAATTAGTTGGACGTGGTGGCAGGCACCTGTAATCCCAGCTACTTGGGAGGCTGAGGCAGGAGAACCACTTGAATCTAGGAGGCGGAGGTTGCAGTGAGCTGAGGTCGTGCCACTGCACTCCAGCCTGGGCGACAAGAGCGAAACTCTATCTCAAAAAAAAAAAAAAAAAATTTAATTAATTAAAATAAAAATAAAAAAACAAATCCTTTTCCAAGTGGCAACTAGTTTTGATACTATCTGATACCCATATATCTCTTCTTGTCTTCACTGTAGATTTCTTGAAGGTGGGTACCTTCTAGCAGGTCCCTTGTTTCCTTCAGGATCATGTGATGTTCATGTACAAAGCCTTTTTTTTTTTTTTTTGAGACACGACCAGGCTGGAGTGCAGTGGCGCCATCTCGGCTCACTGCAACCTCCACCTCCCGGATTCAAGTGATTCTCCTGCCTCAGCCTCCGAGTAGCTGGGACTACAGGCATGTGCCACCACGCCTGGCTAATTTTTGTATTTTTAGCAGAGACAGGGTTTCACCATGTTGGTCAGGCTGGTCTCCAACTCCTGACCTCAGGTGATCTGCCCCACTCGCCTCCCAAAGTGCTGGGATTACAGGAGTGAGCCATCATGCCTGGCCACAAAGCCTTTTTATTGTTTTTAAGAGAATGTTGACACCTCATTTGCTTTGGGCTATAGCCTTTGTCTCATTAAAGCTGGTCATTCTTGCTTCAAATGGGCAGTTTCCAGATGTAGTCTCTAATTAATGGCAGATCAGGAAGTAGTTAATATGAAAGACAGATTTAATCTCATGGAGAAAAGCTTGCCACTTAAGTATCAAGGGGATTGATTTTTAGTCTATTTTTTCCATTTTAATGGAAGAGTGAAATGGCTGGATTGTTGAAACCATTCTGCTTGGTATCTGCTTCCTGTGGCAGTAGTAAGCCATTCTGCTGAGTAATTTGCAGTGAAGGGAAGATTATAATAGGAAAAACAAACAAAAAGACCCAGACAGACAGTGTATCCCTTTGTTCAAAAAGCGTTAATAACATGATAATTTATTCAGTAAAAACAAGTATATTTATTCTATTAACTTTCTAATCAGCAGATCCTGTGAATAGTTTCATTCAGTTTCTTTTTACCTTTTTAGGAAACGTACTCCCAAACTAAGCCCAAGATGCAAAGTTTGGTTCAATGGGGGTTAGGTAAGTTGATTTTAAATTAGGCATAATCAGCTACTTCATTAACATTGAACTCTTTAATCGGAGTTCCATGAATGAGCTCCAAGAAATCTGTGGATTCCTTAAAATTATATGCAGAATTTTAGAGCTATGTGGATTTTTCTGGGAAGAGGAGCTGTTGTTTTCATCAGATTTCAGGCAACTAGCGTCCCCAAATAGTCAGGTAAGTCTCTTCAAGATCGTTAGGATTCTTGGGCTAGCAAGTACGGATATACTGCTTTAAAAAAAAAAAAATCTCATTTCCAGGTGCAGTGTAATACACCATACTAATTCATCAATAGATTTTCTGAATCGGAATAGCTCATTTGCATTGCAATTAATACATGCTGTAGAAGTTTTGAAGCAGGAAGGAGCTGAGCTGGTACTCCTATGAAAGGTCTTATTGCATAATCGATAGTGTTCTTACTTTTTTTTCATTTGGTTTTATTTTCCTTGATTATTTTTCAGTTGTGGGCCACTTACCACATACACTCACAAACTGGATTCACAGTCCATGTTCTGACTAATCTTAATCAGAAACTGGTAAATTAATAAAGATACCGATCATATTTCATTCCCCTTATTGGGCATCTCGGAAACAAAATCTTGTTTTTACAAGGGTTTGTTTCCATGATAGAACAAAATAAACATGAGTACAGTTTATTTCTTTGCTAAGATCATCATGGTGTATTGATGTCCTGATATTTCTGAGACTGTCAGATAAATTTATCGTTTGAAGACAGACATAATAATAGCTGCCTACTGGTTCGTTTGTTTTTTTTTTTGAGACAAAATCTCACTCTGTCACCCAGGCTAGAGTGCAGTGGCACAATCTCACTCTGTCACCCAGGCTAGAGTGCAGTGGCACAGTCTTAGCTCACTGATACCTTTGTCTCTCAGGTTCAAGCGATTCTCCCACCTCAGCTTCCCGAGTAGCTGGGATTACAAGCGTGCGCCACCACATCCAGCTAGTTTTTGTATTTTTAGTAGAGACAAGGTTTCACCTTGTTAGCTGGGCTGGTCTCAAACTCCTGACCTCAAGTGATCTGCCCGCCTCGGCCCAAAGTATTGGGATTATAGGCGTGAGCCACTGTACCTGGCCCCCTACTGGTTCTTTAAATTATTAAGGCATGTTAATAAGTAACATCTTAATTTTATTAATTTCATAAACACTTATTTAAGACTTACATGTCAGGTACTATTCTAAGTGCTTTACAAATACCAATTTATTGGGGGTGGAGTGAGGATGGTTAATGAGTACAAAAATACAGTTAGAATGAATAAGACCTAGTATTTGATAGCACAGTAGGGTGACTGCAGTCAATAATACTTTATTGTACATTTTATTTTTTATTATTTTATTTATTTTTTATTTTTTTGAGACAGATTCTCGCTCTGTTGCCCAGGCTGGAGTGCAGTGGCACTATCTTGGCTCACTGCAACCTCTGCCTCCCAGGTTCAAGCAATTCTCCTGTCTCAGCCTCCTGAGTAGCTAGGACTACAGGCACACACCACCACGCCCAGCCTATTTTTTGTATTTTTAGTAGAGACAGGTTTCACCATATTGGTCAGGCTAGTATCAAACTCCTGACCTCAGGCGATCCACCCACCTCGGCCCCACAAAGTGCTGGGATTACAGGTGTGAGCTGCCGCGCCTGGCTTATTGTACATTTTAAATAACTAAAAAAGCTATACTCTTTTAGGTATTATAAGTAAACTAAAAGAGTATAATTGGGATGCTTGTAACACAAAGAAAAATGATAAATACTTGAGATAAAGGATACCTCATTTACCCTGATGTGATTATTATGCATTGTATGCCTGAACCAAAATACCTCATTTACCCCGTAAATATATACACCTACTATGTACCCACAAAAATTTGATATATATATATAAATTCGCATAACAAGCTGACAGATACCTTATTATCTTCATTTTTATCTGAGGAAACTAGAGAACTCCTGATATAGTCTTTTATCTGTCCATGTGTGGCTGAGAGGTCTCTTGTTTAAATTTTTCTGAGACAGGATGTTGCTCTGTCATCCAGGCTGGAATGCAGTGGCGTGATCATAGCTCACTGCAGCCTCGACCTCATGGGCTCAAGCAATCCTCCCAGCTCAGCCTCCCGAGTAGCTAGGATTACAGGCATGTGCCATCACATTTTTTCCATTTTTTGTAGAGACAGGGTCTCACTTTGTTGCCCAGACTCCGTGCAGTCTTAAAACATATCTTCTTTCCCCTTTCTTTGTGATTTACCCACTTTGGCCCAGCTCACCAGAGCCATCTGGGTGTCCCTCTGTCAACTGCTCTGTGTACACATCTAGAATTGAGCAACACTGGGCTAGTAGGCAAAAATAAAGGGAAGTAAAAAATTGCCTCAAATGACCCAGACTAGAGGATGGAAAGTAAAAACTAGGCTAAAGGCAAAATAAGTAACAGGCCAGACAGTAATTAATGCAAACATAATACAAGTCCTATAGTAGTATTTAAAATGATCACATTTCCCAAAGAACCCAGGAAAAGGAAAACTGTCATGTATCTGGTATTACCTAGGGGACAGAATTACTGAGTTTTCCAGTTTATTAGTTCAGTTCCGTATATATTTTTTAAGTCACCATTCTGCCAGGCCTTGAAAATTGAGATTGGTTAAGACAGTGGTCACAACCACTGAGATGCATGTAATATATTATTCAGTACTAGTGCAAATACAGAGATAATCACAGAACATTATTGAAGGTACAGAGGAAGGAGATTAGTTTAATCGAAATTGAGGAGGTGGGTGCAGTCAGGGAAGGACTTCTGAAGTGAATCTTTTTTTTTTTTTTTGAGACGGAGTCTCGCTCTGTCGCCCAGGCTGGAGTGCAGTGGCGCGATCTCGGCTCACTGCAAGCTCCGCCTCCCAGGTTCACGCCATTCTCCTGCCTCAGCCTCTCCGAGTAGCTGGGACTACAGGCGCCCGCCACCACACCCGGCTAATTTTTTGTATTTTTAGTAGAGACGGGGTTTTCACTGTGGTCTCGATCTCCTGACCTCGTGATCCGCCCGCCTCGGCCTCCCAAAGTGCTGGGATTACAAGCGTGAGCCACCGCGCCCGGCCTGAAGTGAATCTTGAAGGAGCAGTGTTAGCCACTCCAAAATGTGGGGATGGGACTGCTGGAAGCAGCCATTGCACATTGGGCACAGCATGATCAGGCTTAGAGGCGTGGCTTGGTATTGGATGTTTGAGGAACCCTAAGTAGATAGGGAGTGCTGAAGATAAGATTGAGAAGGAGACATGAGGGCTTTGTGTAAGTCATGACCTAGCTGAAATTCATTTGTTAATTCATATCCAGTTTTTTGTTTTTTTTTTTTTTTTTGAGATGGAGTCTCGCTCTGTCGCAAAGGCTGGAGTGCAGTGGCGCGGTCTCGGCTCACTGCAAGGTCCGCCTCCTGGGTTCACGCCATTCTCCTGCCTCAGCCTCCCAAGTAGCTGGGACTACAGGCGCCTGCCACCACGCCTGGCTAATTTTTTTTTATTTTTATTTTTTATTTTTAGTAGAGACGGGGTTTCACCATGTTAGCCAGGATGGAATCATCCAGTATTTATCAACTCCTGGCAGTGTGATTTTTGTTTTTTTTTCGCTTTTTTGTTTTTTTTTTTTTTGTTTTTTGAGACAGAGTCTCGCTCTGTTGACCAGGCTGGAGTGCAATGGTATGATCTCGGCTCACTGCAACCTCTGCCTCGCAGGTTCAAGCGATTCTCCTGCCTCAGCCTCCTGGGTAGCTGGGATTACAGGCACACGCCACCACGCCTGGCTAATTTTTATATTTTTGGTAGAGACAGGGTTTCACCATGTTGGTCAAGCTGGTCTCGAATTCCTGACCTTGTGATCTGCCTGCATCGGCCTCCCAAAGTGCTGGGATTATAGGTGTGAGCCACTGCGCCTGGCCTGTTTTTGTTTTTGTTTGGAGACAGGGTCTCACTTAGTCACCTACGCAGGAGTGTAGTGGCATGATCATAGCTCACTGCAGCCTTGACCTCTTGGACTCAAGCAATCCTCCCACCTCAGCCTCCCAAGTAGCTGGGACCACAGACATGCATCACCACACCTGGCTAATTTTTTTTTTTAATTTTTTGTAGAGACAGGGTTTCGCCATGTTGCCCAGGCTGTTCTTGAACTCCTGGACTCAAGCAATCCTCCCACCTTGGCCTCCCAAAGTGCTGGGATTACAGGCATGAACCACCATACCCAGCCATCATTCTTAATAAATATCTATTGAATGAACATCCATTATTACCACTGAGGGAAGATAACACAGAATTGTAAGCAATCTATCTTTAAGGAGCTTACATTCTCCTTGGGGAGACACCAGATACACACCTGAATAATTAAACACAGAGTACTATAGGATTAGGTACCAAGTGATGGTACAGAGAATAAATATGATGGGACTTTAGAGGAGGGAGAGAGGTATGGACTGATGAGCTTAGGAAAGGCTTTTGTGTGGAAGTAGGACTCAACTTGGCTTTTATGAGGTGGGATTGGCTCAGTGGAGAGGAGAGGAGGCATTATGTGAATGAAGTCAGAAGGCATGTTCAGGCCGGGCGCGGTGGCTCACGCTTGTAATCCCAGCACTTTGGGAGGCCGAGGCGGGCGGATCACGAGGTCAGGAGATCGAGACCACGGTGAAACCCCGTCTCTACTAAAACTACAAAAAAAATTAGCCGGACGTGGTGGCGGGCGCCTGTAGTCCCAGCTACTCGGAGAGGCTGAGACGGGAGAATGGCGTGAACCCGGGAGGCGGAGCTTGCAGTGAGCCGAGACTGCACCACTGCACTCCAGCCTGGGCGACAGAGCGAGACTCCGTCTCAAAAAAAAAAAAAAAAAAAAAAGAAGGCATGTTCAGGCATGATGAATAGTTTCACATGTTGTATTTGTTTTTATTCTATCACCATCAACGGTGATCAACAGTGGCTATTTCCTGAGTGAAATTACAAGTTTCCTTTATTATCCAAATTTATTCTGTTCTTCAGTTCGAATAATGAGTTCAGATGGCAAAGGATACTTATTTTTCTGAGTCTAATGTATTTGATTTCTTTTTTTTTTCCTTTGAGAAGGAGTCTCGCTCTGTTGCCCAGGCTGGAGTGCAGTGGCGCGATCTTGGCTCACTGCAACCTCCACCTCTCGTGTTCAAACGATTCTCCTGCCTCAGCCTCCTGAGTAGCTGGGATTACAGGTGCGTGCCACCAGGCCCAGCTAATTTTTTTGTATTTTTAGTAGAGATGGGGGTTTTACCATGTTGCTCAGGCTGGTCTCGAACTCCTGACCTCGTGATCCGCCCACCTCGGCCTCCCAAAGTGCTGGGATTACAGGATTGAGCCACCGCACCCGGCCTTCCCTTTTTTTTTTTTTTTTTTTTTTTTAAGAGGCTGTGTCTTGCTCTGTGGCTCAGGCTGTCAGGCTGGAGTGCAGTGGCGCAATCCTAGCTCACCGCAGCCTTGAACTCCTGGGCTCAAATGATTCTTCTGCCTTAGTCTTGAAAAGTGCTGAGTTTATAGGAATGAGCCACCACTCACAGCTTGTTTTTGGTTCCTGAGTTTCAGAGAGCAAGCAGCAAAGCTTCAGATAGCAATAGATCTATCCAAAGATTTATCCAAATCTATTCTGTTTTTGTGTTTCCATAACAAGAGTTTGAATAGCGAAGGATCCCTGTATTTGTATTCCTCCCTGTGCAAATTGCTGATTCAGATCTGTTGCTTTCAGGAATATGAAAGTAATTTAACATTTACTTCATTGTCAGTAGGTTGTTGGACCAAAGGTACTTGCAAATTGGACGCTTGCAGCCAGGCGTAGTGGCTCACACCTGTAATCCCAGCACTTTGGGAGGCTGAGGCGGGTAGATCACCTGAGGTCAGGAGTTCAAGACCAGCCTGGCCAACATGGTGAAACCCTGTCTCTACTAAAAATACAAAAGTTAGCTGGGCGTGGTGGCGGGCCCTTGTAATCCCAGCTACTTAGGAGGCTGAGGCAGGAGAATTGCTTGAACCTGGGAGGCAGAGGTTGCAGTGAGCTGAGATCACGCCATTGCACACCAGCCTGGGCAACAAGAGCAAAACTGCATCTCAAAAAAAAAAGAAAGAAAAGAAAATTGGACACTTGCTATGTGAATAGTAAATCTTGTTTATATGTCACATAAAAAGAATATGTTGAAGAGAAGTCTAGTAGCAGAATGCAGAGAATATGTGGTTTGAAAAGCACTTGATACTGTATGTACATATTATATACTGTATAAGACTTTTTGTTTTGTTTTTTAATGAGAAATTTATGGAACTGCTTCCTGGTCTAATTCTATTGCAGACAGCTATGACTATCTCCAAAATGCACCTCCTGGATTTTTTCCGAGACTTGGTGTTATTGGTTTTGCTGGCCTTATTGGACTCCTTTTGGCTAGAGGTAGGTGCAATTTTGTGGGTTTAACAGTCAGCTCATAAAGCAGAGATAGAATATATGTTTCATTCTTTCCCTTCATTCACCAGGTTTCCGAATAATGAGTTGGTTCCTAAATATGGCTTTCTTAATGTAAAATTGATAACGGTTATCATATTTGATTTTAAACATAAATAGAAATTGTATACTCTTGGTAAAAAAAAGAAGTTATCCTTTATAGGCACATTTACTTGATCAAATCTCTGTTGTTCTTCGGTACAGAAAGAGCGAAATTTTAAAGTCTTTCACACCTGAGAAATCAACTGTTTCTAAACGTTTCACTATTAAGATAAAGCTATATTAATCACAGTAAATACAGCAGTGATTTAATAGAGATTTTATTACCTTCTTGATTTGTCATGCCTTCAGTCAGTGATCACAAAAACTTTAAAAATGCTTTAAATGCTAACAAATGCCAACTTAAAAATATTACTATACTGCTAGATTATAAAATATCTATAGGAAATAAAGGCTGATAAAATACTTTGCTATGATGAGATGAATTTGTTATGAGCTACTTGAAGTTTCACTGGTTGGAAACCAAATGTTTATGATATAAAATTCTGACATTACCATCATTCCTAATGAAGAAAGTTTATGAACCCTGTAATCAGAGCCCCATAAAAGAGAACCATAGAGACTAGTTTGGTCCCTGTATTAGTTTGTTTTGCATTGCTATAAAGGAATATCTGAGGCTGGGTAATTATAAAAAAAAGAGATGCCGGGCACAGTGGCTCACACCTGTAATCCCAGCACTTTGGGAGGCCAAGGTGGGTGGATCACAAGGTCAGGAGATCGAGACCATCCTGGCTAACACAGTGAAACCCCATCTCTACTAAAAATACAAAAAATTAGCCAGGCATGGTGGCAGGTGTCTGTAGTCCCAGCTACTGGGGAGGCTGAGGCAGGAGAACGGCGTGAACCTGAGAGGCAGGGCTTGCAGTGAGCCGAGTTCAAGCCACTGCACTTCAGCCTGGGCGACTGTGCGAGACTCCGTCTCAAAAGAAAAAAAAAAAGACGTTTATTTGGCTCATGGTTCTGCAAGCTGTAAAAGAAGCGTGGCATCAGCATCTATTTCTGTTGAGGGTTTCAGAAAGCTTCCAATCGTGGTGGAAGGCAAAGGGGGAGCAGGCATGTCACACGGTGAGAGAGGGAGCTAGAGAGATGCCAAGCTCTTTTAAATAACCAGCCCTCGTGTGAACTAATAGAGTGAGAAATTACTCATTACCACAGGGAGGGCACCAAGCCATTCATGAGGGATCCACCCCCATGACCCAAACACCTCCCAGCGTGGGGGTTCACATTTCAACATGAGATTTGGAGGGGACAGTCATTCAAACTGTATCAGTCCTATTCTTCCAGTTTTAAAAATCTTCCCTCTACATGCAATAGCTGTTACTTTAGTTTAGTTTAGTTTAGTTTAGTTTGAGATAGAGTCTTGCTCTGTCGCCCAGGCTGGAGTGCAGTGGCACAATCTCGGCCCACTGCACCCTCCACCTACTGGGTTCAAGTGATTCTCCTGCCTCAGCCTCCCAAATAGCTGGGATTATAGATGTGCACCACCACGCCCAACTAATTTTTGTATTTTTAGTAGAGATGGGGTTTCGCCATGTTGGCCAGGCTGGTCTCCAGCTCCTGACCTCAAGTGATCGGCCTGCCTCGGTGTCCCAAAGTGCTGGTATTACAGGTGTGAGCCACTACGCCTGGCCTTATTTTATTTTTTTAAATTGATTTCTTTTTTGAGACAGGGTCTCACTCTATCACCCAGGCTGGAGTGAAGTGGTGCGATCATAGCTCACTGCAGCCTGGACCTCCTGGGCTCAAGTGATCCTCTCACCTTAGCCTTTCAAGTAGCTGGGATTACAGCCGCCCGCCACCATGCCCAAGTAATTTTTGTATTTTTAGTAGAGACGGAGTTTTGCTATGTTGCCCAGGCTGGTTTTGAACTCCTGAACTCAAGCCATCCACCTCCCTTGGTGTCCCCCAAAGTGCTTGGATTATAGGCATGAGCTGCCGCACCTGGCTAATGGCTGTTATTTTTGAATCTGGAGGGTAGACACTGCCCTGGTGGCACTACTAGCTCACCTGTGGAAGCAACTCATCTCACAGTCTTCGTGCCCTCCTCCCGTCTCATGCAGAATATGTCAGAATTAAATTTCCAGCTTGTTTTCTGTAATCAACTTATGAACCAACATTTTTCCCTAAACTTCTTTCACCTCATTTCTTGCAAAGCTGTTCAGAAGAGCATTCGGTCTTATTTAGATAGCGTTTGAGATTGATGAACATCCCAAGGCCAGGGTGTTGGGATTTCAGCTATCGTTAGGGAGATAGGAATGTAGAAGTGAGTGAGAGGAGCTTCCCCCTCCCTCTCCTGGTTAGAGCATGTGGGAAAGTCTTCCAGGTCCAAAGAAAGCACTTTTTCTGTGCTGTGGGTACGTTCCTACAGTGCCGAGAGTTTGTCCCCAGAACATCCACTAGGGTGACCATCCTAAGGAGGATTGGAGATGGTGCTCTCCTGGCCAGAGCAGCAGCATGAGGACATCTGCTACAGTGGGTCCTAGTCCTCTGATTTTGTTTGTTCGTTTCTATCTCTTTTCTTCCTTTTCCTGGGGAGAGCTTGGTGGTATTAAAATAATTTGACACCTTAATTCTTTTTCACAAATATTCACACAGGCATGCACACACACATGTGCAATAGCAGGTCTTTTCTCCTGAGCGTTGGGTGTAGAAAGGCCTGAGGTGAGCGGCATCAGAGGGGTTCACCAAGCAGGATGAGTGGGGTGGTAGGGATGTCTGTGGGTAGCCAGAATGGTTCGCAGGCCCCTCCAGGTGGATGGTCCCCTTTGAGGGCAGCAGCAGGATGGGTGGGTGCAGAAGGTCCCTCCTGATAGGGGTTTCTTTTTTTTTTTTTTTTTTGAGAGAGTCTTGCTCTGTCACCCAGACTGGAGTGCAGTGGCGCCATCTCAGGCTCACTGCAACCCTGCCTCCTGGGTTCAGGTGATTCTCCTGCCTCAGCCTCCTGAGTAGCTGGGACTACAGGCGTGCACCACCATGCCCAGCTAATTTTTGTATTTTTAGTAGACACGAGGTTTCACCATGTTGACCAGGCTGGTCTTGAACTCCTGACCTCAAGTGATCCTCCCACCTCAGCCTCCCAAAGTGCTGGGATCATAGTTGTGAGCCACTGTGCCTGGCCTGGTGGGGTTTCTTGAGTGTATCTGCTAAGGTAGTCTGCTTCAGTTGTTGAGGATTGCCATGACTGTGGTGGTGACAAGAGGCTCTCAGAGAGGTGAATGGATGTCCATTCAGAAGAAGTGGGCTCAGCCAGACCACTCCAAGATGACACATGGTTGTTGACACTATTGTTGCCTTCTGGTGGCTCTCCCCAGCATTGGCAACCAGTGGTTCCCCCCGCCCCGGCAGTGTTGATAGTGACAACCCATACCACTGGCCTCTTGGGAGATATGTGCATGGAGGTAGGGGCAGGGGAGTATGATTGATTACACCTCCTTCCTGAAGTTCTGGGGTCCCCGGCTCATTGTGTGAACCAGCAGGAGCTGGAGGCCCGAGAGCTGCCACTTCTCGGCTCTCCCTGGAGGAGTGAGAAATGACTGGGTGGCAAGTTGGCTGCTCTTTCCCTGGTCCTCACTTGGGTGAGCTGCTTCAAGTGGATGGGGGCAGGGGAGGGGCCATATGCAGGGGTGTTATAGGCTTTTCTCTTCTAGAATAATTATACCCTTTCAATTCATGCAACAGGATCAGGAGAGAAACAGTAAATCATTAATAGGCTAGGTTGATAACATTTGTATTCTCTTCAGCAATCCCAGTTCCATCTTTGGGGATTTCTCTGTTTAAAGTTTTAAAGCCAATAAACAGCACTTACATGATTAGAACTGTTTAAGGATTAATGTACACATTGTGGCGGGGTATAGTGGCTCATGCCTGTAATCCCAGCACTTCGGAAGGTCAAGGCGGATGTATCACCTCAGGTCAGGAGTTCAAGACCAGCCTGGCCAACATGGTGAAACCCCATCTCTACTAAAAATACAAACATTAGCCAGGCGTGGTGGCGGGCGCCTGTAATTCCAGCTACTTCGGAGGCGAAAGCAGGAGAATCACTTGAACCCGGGAGGCAGAGGTCGCAGCAAGCCGAGATCACACCACTGCACTCCAGCCTGAGCAACAGAGCGAGACCCCATCTCAAAACAAACAAACAAACAAATCAGCCGGGTATGGTGGCTAACACCTGTAATCCCAGCACTTTGGGAGGCTGAGGTGGGTGGATCACCTGAGGTCAGGAGTTTGAGACTAGACTGACCAACATAGTGAAACCCTGTCTCTACTAAAAATACAAAATTATTTGGGCATAGTGGCGTGTGCCTGTAATCCCAGATTCTTGGGAGGCTGAGGCAGGAGAATCACTTGAACCCAGGAGGCAGAGATTGCAGTGAGCCGACATGACACCATTGCACTCCAGCCTGGGCGGCAAGAGCGAAACTCCATCTCAAAAAAAAAAAAAAAAAAAAAAAAACAAAAATCAGTAACACACACATTCTGCTAGCATCTATATGAATCCCATGGCAAAAAACACTATGCTTCTCAGTGGAGTCAAGGCCATGTGTATTCTCTGGTTTCATCCTCTACTGGTTTTTTTAACCTCATTCTCAGGTTTCTCCAAGCTCTGTGTCCTGCTGTCTCTTCTGTCCATTTCCCTTGCACCACAGCTCTATATCCTCCTACAATCTGGCCTGAGACTTCAACACAGTTCTTGTTTTGGGACTGGTCTTCACACTTTCTTGGGTTTAAGCCCCCTTTTCCTGGGTTCCATGTCATCTTCTCCTTGGTTTACTCTGCCGTGCTGTTGAACTACATGCTTTAGTCACTTTCAAAAAAGCGTATGTTGGAGGTAAACTTCCCAAGACCTTCCATGTCTGAAAATCACTTTCTGCCCTCATGCCATGTGATAGTTTGGTTGGGCACTGAATTTGTTTGCCATCAAAACTTTCAAAGCCATGTATTCTAGCATCTGGCATTGTAGATGTGAGAGTCAGTAGCCAGTCTGGATATTTGCTGCTTCTGAACAGGTGATACATTTTTTTTTTCTTCCTGGAAGGTTTGAAGATCTTCTGTGAATCTTTGGTGTTCTGAATTTCTTTGGTGCTGTGACTAGATAAAGGTCTTTTCTTTTTTTTGAGACGGAGTCTCGCTCTGTCACCCAGGCTGGAGTGCAGTGTCACAATCTCCGCTCACTGCAACCTCCTCCACCTCTGGGTTCAAGTGATTCTCACGCCTCAGCCTCCCGATTAGCTGGGATTACAGGCATGTACCACCACGCCTGGCTAATTTTTGTGGTTTTAGTAGAGATGGGGTTTCACCATGTTGGCCAGGCTGGTCTTGAACTCCCGACCTCCAGTGATCCACCTGCCTCAACCTCCCAAAGTGCTGGGATTACAGGCATGAGCCACCATGCCCAGCCTTGGATATAGGTGTTTTCATTCTTGCCCAAATGCCCAAACAATATGGCAGCTTGCAGCATCCAGCTGAAGGAAAATATCTTCTTTTCCTCCCTCCCTCCCTCCTTCTCCCTTCCCTTCCCTCCCCTCCCTCCCTCCCTCCTTCTCCCTTCCCTTCCCTCCCTCCCTCCCTCCCTCCTCCCTTCCCTTCCCTCCCCTCCCTCCCCTCCCTCCTTCTCTCTTCCTTTCCCTCCTTCTTCCTTCCCTTCCTTCCTTCTTCCTTCCCTTCTCGTCCCGTCCCTTTCTCTTCTCTTCTCTTCTTTTCTTTCTGAGAGATGGTCTCACTCTGTCACCCAGGTTGTAGTGCAGTGGCATGATCAAGGCTCACTGCAGTCTCGACCTCCCCAGGCTCAAGCAATCCTCCCATCTCAGCCTCCTGAGTAGCTGCGACTATAGGCATGCACCACCACGCCTGACTAATTTTTTTTTTTTTTTTCGTGGAGACCGGGTGTCACCATGTTGCCCAGGCTGGTCTCAAACTCCTGAGCTCAAGTAGTCTTCCTTCCTCAGCCTCCCAAAGCGCTAGGATTACAGGCATGAGCCACTGCACCCAGCCTATCTTGTGTATCTTTGAAAATTTACTCTCATTCTTTTTCCTTCCTCAACTCATTAATTAGCAATTGAGTTATTTAAAAGGACCCTATGTGTCTCTTATATTTTCTTGATTATTTTATTTTGTTCCTTTTGAATTTTTTTTTGCTTTGGTCATTTCCAAGAGCTCCTTCCTGTTCTTTGAATGTTCTTTTTTTCATAGAATTATTTTTTTCTTTTAATGTAGTGGCTTTTAAAATTTATTTGATGATACTTAGTAATAGGTTTAGTTTTGTTTTGAAGTTCTTCTGTTTCCTGTGGGGTCTTTTTTTTTTTCTTTGTGCTTGTCTTTGTCTTTCTCCTTTATGTTTCAGGCTTTCCACAAATGACTGGTGATTCTTGGTTATCCAGTCATGTTTCAAAGTGAGGCAGCTGAAATGCTAATAAGAACTCTTTCACCTGTAATCCCAGCACTTTGGGAGGCTGAGGCAGGTGGATCACCTGAGGTCAGGAGTTCAAGACCAGCCTGGCTAACATGGCAAAACCCCATCTCTACTAAAAATACAAAAAATAGCCGGATATGGTGGAGGGTGTCTGTAATCCCAGCTACTCAGGAGGCTGAGGCTGGAGAATCACTTGAACCCAGGAGGCGGAGGTTGCAGTGAGCTGAGATCACGCCACTGCACTCCAACCTGAGCAACAGAGTGAGACTCCGTCTCGGAAAAAAATTAACAAACAAACAAAAGAACTCCCTGTCCATATGTGGGGCCCACTGACGGACAGGTTCTACCTTGGGGGAGCTGGGCAAGAAGTGACCATATACAAGGGTGCACCCAGGGCCAGTGTGAGGAGGGCTTTTCTCTCACGCACGGACATACTCACCCCTTCCAGCTCTCTTGGTTCTCAGCAGGAAATCCATGTTGTTTCTTTAGTGATACCCTGCCCCCACCGTTTTAACTCCTTTTTTTTTTTGAGACAGGATCTTGCTTTATCACCCAGTGTGTTAGGCCATTCTTGCATTGCTATAACCTAACATTGGGTAATTTATAAAGAAAAGAGGTTTAGTTGGCTCACAATTCTGCAGGCTGTACAGGAAGCATGGCACCAGCATCTCCTCGGCTTCTGGTGAGGCCTTGGGCTGCTTACAATCATGGTGGAAGGCAAAGGGGGAGCTGGTGTCTCACATGGCAAGAGTGCGAGCAAGAGAAAGAGATGGGGGAGGTGTCACACATTTTTAAACAACCAGATCTCAAGAGAACTCACTGTTGCACAAGGACAGCATCAAGGGAATGGTGTTAAACCATCTGTGAGAAATCGACCTTCATGATCCAGTCACGTCCCACCAGGCCCCACCTCCAACATTGGGGATTACAATTTAACATGAGATTTAGAGAGAACAACATCCAAATTATCACCCAGGCTGGAGTGCAGTGGCATAGACACAGCTCACAGTAGCCTTGAACTCCTGGGCTCAAGCAATCCTCCAGCCTCAGCCTGCTGAGTAGCTAGGACCACAGGCACACGCCACCACACCTTACTAATTTTTTAATTTTTTGTAGAGATGTGGTCTCCCTAAGTTGCCCAGGCTGGTCTCAAACTCCTAGGCTCAATCAATCCTCCCACCTCAGCCTCCCAAAGTGCTGGGATTACAGGCGTGAGCCATTGCCATCAGGCTCACTTTTTTTTTTTTTTTTTTTTAAAGGAATAGAGATCGGGGGCTGGGCATACTGGCTCATGCCTGTAATCCCAGCATTTTGGGAGGCTGAGGCAGGTGGATTGCTTGAGCTCAGGAGTTCAAGACCAGCCTGGGCAACATGAGGAAACCCCGTGTCTACAAAAACTACAAAAAAAAAAAAAAATTAGCCAGGCATGATGGCTTGCACCTCTAGTCCCACCTACTTGAGGGGCTGAGGCAGGAAGATAGTTTGAACCTGGGAGGTCAAGGCTGCAGTGAGCCATGATTGTGCCACTGCACTCCAGCCTGGGAGACCGAGTGAGACCCTCTCTCAACAGAAAAAAAAGAAATGGAGACGGAGTCTCGCTATGTTACTGCAGCTGGCCTCAATTCCTGGCCTCAAGCAATCCTTATGCCTCGACCTCCCCAAGTGCTAGGATTACAGGTGCGAGCCACCGCACCCAGTAACCCTGCCCCTTTTTAACATTTTGACCTGGTGTGACTTCCTGGCCAGGGGTAGTTTTGTACTGGGATGGCATAGGGGAAGCAAAGGCCGTGCTGGTCCATGCATCGGACTTGCGTTTGTCCTGTCCCCTTGTCTTGCTCCCTGGTTGCCATCTCCACTCCCCACAGTACCTGCCGTCTCTGGATCTGGAATCTCCCTGGGGCTGCCTGGGACAGATCTGCTCCCTCTGAGGCCGCACTCCTCAAGATTTCAAGATTTCAAGGCAGTGTGTCCTCTTATTTCTGTTCACTCTCCATTTTCTGAAAATCGATTGACACTTCCTGTCTGCCAGTGGCCCTTCCACACGTTTTCTCTTCATTGTGGGTTTATTAATGTTTTTTCTTACTGTTTTTTTAACGGGGTTGCAGAAAGGAGAGAAGAATAACGCTTGTGTTTAGTATTTAAATAGGAAGCCAGATTGCTGTAAAAGAACATAAACCATAGAAACCAAAATACTCATTTGTTTGTTTTTAAAACAATCTTTTTTTCTGCTCTCTTAGGGAAAAAAAGGTGTTCTCTTGAAAACACTTGGTGCTGAGTGAAAGAAGCCAGTCGCAAAGGACCATATATTTACTGCATGATTCCATTTATATGAAATATCCAGAGGGCCGGGCGCAGCGGCTTACACCTGTAATCCTAGCATTTTGGGAGGCCGTGGCGGGTGGATCACCTGAGGTCAGGAGTTCGAGACCAGCCTGGCCAACATGGCGAAACCCCATGCCTACTAAAAATACAAAATTAGCCGGGCATGGTGGCATGTGCCTGTAACCCCAGCTACTCGAGAGGCTGAGGCAGGAGAATTGCCTGAACCCGAGAGGCAGAGGTTGCAGTGAGCCAAGATTGCACCATTGCACTCCAGCCTGGGTGACAAGAGCAAAACTCTGTCTCAAAAAAAAAAAAAAAAAAGAAATATCCAGAGTAGGCAAACACATAGAGATAGAAAGTAGATCAGTGGTTGCCTAGGGCTGGACAGTACGGGGGAGTTGAGGAGTGACTGCTAATGGGTTTCTTTTGGTGATTATGAAAAAGCTCTAAAATTAATTGTAATGATGGTTACACACCTCTGTCAATATACTAAAAGCCATTGAACTGTACTTTAAATGGGTGAATATGAATTTTATCTCAATAAAGCTGTGCAAAAGCGTTTTGGTGCACATGACTTTATTTGGCACATTCTGTCAGTTTAGGACCAAAGAAATCTTATTCAGTGGTGGGGTTATTTTGGTTTTGTTGTTTGGGTTTCTTAAGAGACACGGTCTTGCTCTGTCACCCAGGCTGGAATTTAGAGGTGTGATCATAGCTCATTGTAACCTCGAACTCCTGGGCTCAAGGAATCCTCACACCTCAGCCTCCCAAGTAGCTAGGACTATAGGCACACACTACCACGCCTGGCTAATTTTTTTATTTTAATTTTTGTAGAGACAGGATCTGACTATGTTGCCCAGGCTGGTGTCAAACTCCTGGCCTCAAGTGATCCTCCCGCCTCGGCCTCCCAAAGTTTTTGGATTACAGGCGTGAGCCACTGTGCCTGGCCTTGTTCCGTATTAAATGGATAAGGTAAATTGATGGTGAGGATGATGAATCATCTGATGGCGTGTACAACCTTTTATTTATTAGGTTCAAAAATAAAGAAGCTAATGTATCCGCCTGGTTTCATGGGATTAGCTGCCTCCCTCTATTATCCACAACAAGCCATCGTGTTTGCCCAGGTAAGAGAAACTCTGTAATCCATGATGTCCCTCATTCTTGTTTGTGTGTGTATGAATCTGATGCTTAATTTTATTTTATTTTGCAGTTCTTATAATACCAGACTAAAATTTGTTTGTACATATAGATGAATACAGCAAATTTAAATGATTTTCTCCACTATATGCCTCAGTTCTGGCCCTTCTTCCGGTAATGCCAGTGTTCACAGAATTTGAACACGAATTTGCATGTTTGTTTGAATATTCATCAGCAAAAATTTAATATACATTTTTTGTATACTTACATGGAAGTCTAGAGACTCAAATTCCAAAGCTGATAATTGTGGGTCACTCAGTTTATGCATGTCTGGTCACAATCTGCTCTCGTTGGTATTGTAGACACAGACTGCTCTGACTTCCACTCCTCCCTGGTACTGGTGCCCTTGCTTTCCTTGCTGGGGACTTTGGGGACTGTAATCCCCTCTGCTGGGAGTGCCCTTTTCGGGGCTTTCAATTGGCTGCTCCTTTCTTATCCTTGAAGCGTCAGTCTTATGGTACCCTGGCAAGCAAGTCGATCACGGTGGCAGGCAACAGGGATAAAGCTGTACCACCGATTCTTAAAATGTGTTACCAGACCAGAAGCACAGCATCACCTGAGAACTTGTTAGAAATGCAAACTCTCAGGCCCCACCCCAGACCCACTGAATCAGAAGCTCTGGGAGTAAGGGCCAGCAGTCTGTGTTTTAGCAAGCCCTCCGGTGGTTTGTTATTAATGCCTATGGTGTTTGAGAACCACTGATGGAGACCAGTAGGTAGCCTCAAAAGGATGATATCTGGAGTCAGTGGGACTCTAGAGATGGTGTCCCTCAGAAACTGGCAAGAACAAGGCAGGCTGTAAGTTTTGAGGTCCTGGGCAGATTGTGGACACAGGGATTTTAGTTGCTGGAACTGCCACATCACATGGAAACTCAGTTCCAGGAGCAGACAGCAGTGCAGTCACCCAAGTTGGACTCTGAGCCAGACTGACCTGAGACTGAGCTCCCTTGGTTGTTCATGACAGAGTTGAGTCCAGATTCCTCGATTGGGCTACAGTTGTATGTGAGAGTCCAGTGGCCCCAGCTTGGGGAGCTTGATGGCTTTGATGACAAATACCAGTACTTTCCAGCATTTGCTCAACATTGTTTGTAACAGTCCTGGAGGCAGATAGTTAATGCTTCTGCCCCTGCTCCAGCCCCAGGTCAAGAACAGTGAGTAACATCTTCCAGCCCTGGATATAAAAATAATTAAACATTATTTCAGCCTGTTATGGTTTAAGCAGTAAATGGCTAGAGTGGAGAGGGTGAACTTGGTTGCTGGTTGAGAAGCATATGTGGCTGTCCCCAGAGTAGGAGTCTTTTTTTTTTTTTTTTAAATTTCTTTCTTTTTTAACTTTTAGCTTTAGGGGTACATGTGCAGGTTTGTTATTGTAAATTGTGTGTCATGAGGGTTTGGTGTACAGATTATTTTGTTACCCGGGTAATAAGCCTAGTACCTGATGGGTAGTTTTTTGATCCTTGCCCTCTTCTCACCCTCCACCCTCAAGTAGGCCTCGGTCTCTGTTCCCTTCTTTATGTCCATGTGTTTTCAAGGTTTAGTTCCCAATTACAAGTAAGAACATGTGGTATTTGGTTTTCTGTTCCTATGTTAGTTCACTTAAGATAATGGCCCCCAGCTCCATCCCTGTCCCTGCAAAGGACATGAGCTCATTTTTTTTTGGCTGCATAGTATTCTGTGGTGTATAAGTACCACATTTTCTTTATCAAGTCTGCCATTGGCTGGGCGTGGTGGCCTATGCCTGTAATCCCAGCACTTTGGGAGGCCGAGGCAGGTGGATCACCTGAGGCCAGGAGTTCGAGACCAGCCTGACCAACGTGGTGAAACCCTGTCTCTACTAAATACAAAAAATTAGCTGGGTGTGGTGGCGCATGCCTGTAATCCCAGCTACTTGGGAGGCTGAGGCAGGAAAATTGCTTGAACCCAGGAGGCGGAGGTTGCAGTGAGCCAAGATTGTGCCATTCCACTCCAGCCTGGGCAACAAGAGCGAAAACTCCATCTCAAAAAAAAAAAAAAAAATCTACCATTGATGGGCATTTAGGTTGATTCCATGTTTTGCTGTTATGCATAGTGCTATGATGATCATATGCATGCATATATCTTTATAGTAAAATGATTTATATTCCATTATTATTCCCAATAATAGGGATTGCTGGGTCAGATGGTAAGATCTTTTCTGTTTTGTTTTAAGGTCAGTGGGGAGAGATTATATGACTGGGGTTTACGAGGATATATAGTAATAGAAGATTTGTGGAAGGAGAACTTTCAAAAGGTGAGGAGCATCTTTTTCATTATCTTCCTTTTGGTTTAAATATGTGGTTTCTCTAGGGTTTTGTAAAATATTTGATAACCCTGTTGATTTATTGCTTTCTCTGTTTGCTTCTAATTATGTCTCCAGCTCACATTTTTCAGGTGACCTTTCTTGGTAGAGCAGTAGAACTTCTGAGCATTTGGTTATTATCAGCAGGGCCAAATAAGTGGTGACCATAAAATGCAATGCATTCCACCGTAGTCTTAGACCATATTTTCCATTATATTGTATTCATAGTTTCCTCTAAGTGTAGCATATTATTTAAAAGTTTTATTGAAACTGAATTCAAAGGGAATGTACTATGCTCCCAGGAAAAAGACATAATTGAGAGCCTCTTCCTCTTGGTTTTTCACTAATCATAAGTTCTGTTCCTTCCTTAGCACTGCCATTTCTGTTTATCCCCCAGGCTTCTCAGCTTAGCTGAGGGTGTGAGCCATCATATGCTGGGGACTAGCTACCAGCTAAAGGCCACGTTCTCTGTGCTGTCTAGTACATGAGCAGCAGAGGGAAGAAGTTGTGTAATTGTAAGAACTTGTCACCTTTCATCTCTTTTAGTGGCCATGTAGCTGATTAAATGTTGCCTGTGTTCGCGTGGAACATTCCCTTCCTCCCGCTGATAAGGAAGAATGAGTAGAGAATAAGGTATCATGTCTCTACTAAGCACTCAGAGGCACAGCCAGCTAAGGAAGAATTGGACTTCTTATATTAATATACCTTCTACATCACAGATTGAAGGAAGTTCATTTTTCAATGAAAATACTTTTTAAAAAAATATAAATAACTGAGCTTCAAATCATTGACAAGTTAAAAAAATACATATAAATAACTATCTCAGAATTAAAATCCAGAATTTTGAACTGGGATTTGGAAGTAGCAGAATAAATTATAAGCCCTCTTTATTATTTACGTAAATAATCTAGTGAAATCTTAAGACTCATTTTTTGGCCAGGTGCAGTGACTCACGCCCAGCACGTTGGGAGGCCAAGGTGGGAGGATCACTTGAGCCCAGGAGTTTGAGACCAGCCTAGGCAACATAGTGAGACCCTATCTCTCCAAAAAATAAAATTAGCTGGGCATGGTGGCATACTTTGGGAGGCTGAGGTGGGAGGATTGCTTGAGCCCAGAAGGTAAGGGCTAAATAGAGTGAGCCGTGATTGCGCCACTGCACTCCAGCTTGAGCAATACAGTGAGGCCCTGTCTCAAAAAAAAAAAAAAAGAAAAAAAGAAAAGAAAGAAAAAGAAAAAACCCATTAATTTTTATACTGGTGGTTTCTAAAGGAATTAGTCCCTCTCGAGCCTATTTAAACTAGCTCTTGAATAGGAAATTCTATACCAATATCAAGAGTCTTTTGGCAATCCCTTTTAAAGAGGAAACATTTATAGGTGTTTGATTGTTTTTTATTTTATTTCTCTGATATTTTCTATGGAAGCTTCCTTTCCTTTTTAAAAAATTCCTTAACAAATGCGGCCAGGCGCGGTGGCTCATGCCTGTAATCCCAGCACTTTGGGAGGCCGAGGCGGGTGGAGCACCTGAGGTCAGGAGTTCGAGACCAGCCTGGCCAACATGATGAAACCCTGTCTCTACTAAAAAAATACAAAAATTAGCTGGGCATGGTGATGCACGTCTGTAGTCCCAGCTACTCGGGAGGCTGAGGCAGGAGAATTGCTTGAACCCAGGAGGTGGAGGTTGCAGTGAGCCAAGATTGCGCCACTGCACTCCAGCCTGGGCAACAGAGCGAGACTTCATCTTCAAAAAACAAAAACAAACAAACAAAAAAACAAATGCAGACTAAATTTTATATGGGAAAGGAAGTAAAATATCAAGAAATCTCTACACAGCCCTAGACAGAAATGTGGAAAGTGAGACTAAAAGCCTCAACTGCGAGCCTTCATTGTGGTGTGACTGCAGACTGAAGCACACCAAAGCCAGAGAGAGTCCCCCAGGCTCCCTGGAGTGCTCACTGTGGTGTCTGTGCAGACACACGCACACCACAGCTAAAGTGGGGGCTGCGGGAGCCTCTGGCTTGGAAACAGCATTCTCTGACTGTGCTAAGAATTCAACCCAGTGCAGAAGCAGCTGGACTGTGGTTAGAATACCAGTTAAGCAGGCCAACATTTTCTGGTAATTTGAAAACATTAGATATTAAAGCTACCCAAATTTATATGCAGATCTTTTTAGAGTGAGGTGATAAAGATGTTTAATTAGCTCATGGTTGGTTTGCATTTCTCTCTGTTTATACTCTTACCTTCTTCAGAGTCATTGAGAACTTAAGGCTTTCTCCTGTTTGTTACTCTCCAAGCATAATTTTACTGACAGCTGTCTGTTCTCGATAGAAGGTAATAAAATCAGGACCAGGCACAGTGGCTCATGCCTGTAATCCCAGCACTTTGGGAGGCTGAGGCAGGCAAATCGCTTTGAGCCTAGGTGTTCGAGACCAGCTTGGGCAATATGGCAAAACCCCGTCTCTACAAAAACTACCAAAAAAAAAAAAATTAGCCAGGTGTGGTGGCATGCACCTGTAGTCCCATCTACTTGGGAGGCTGAGGCAGGAGAATCTCATGAGCCCAGGAGGTGGAGTTTGTGGTGAGCCATGTTCACCCTACTGCACTCCAGCCTGGGGAATGGGAGTGAAATCCTGTATCAAAAACAAACAAACAAACAAAAAAGGTCGGGTTCAGTGGCTCACGCCTGTAATCCCAGAATTTTGGGAGGCCAAGGTGGGTGGATCACGAGGTCAGGAGATCAAGACCATCCTGGCTAACACGGTGAAACCCCGTCTCTACTAAAAATACAAAAAATTAGCCGGGCATGGTGGCGGGTGCTTGTAGTCCCAGCTACTCGGGAGACTGAGGCAGGAGAATGGTGTGAACCCGGGAGGCGGAGCTTGCGGCGAGCCGAGATCGTGCCACTGCACTCCAGCCTGGGCGACAGAGCAAGACTCCGTCTCAAAAAAAAAAAAAAAAGGTAATAAAATTGATGTTGACTGCATTAAATATTTATTACAGGTTTTAAAGGAAAAATAGCAGAAGGCCCTATTAATTCAAAATTCAATATTCTTAGATTTCAGGAATTACTTGATATAATGAAGTGGCATTGTTTTTTGTTGATCTTGCTTCACACCCCCCCACCCCCACTTTAGATTTCATGGGCTTCAGGGGGGTTTTTGTTTTTTATTTTTTGGTTTATTTATTTATTTTTGAGATGGAATCTTGCTCTGTTGCCCAGGCTGGAGTGCAGTGGCGCAATCTCGGCTTACTGCAACCTCCACCTCCCGGGTTCAAGCCATTCTCCTGTCTCAGCCTCCTGAGTAGCTGGGACTACAGGCGCACAACTGCAACACCCAGCTAATTTTTGTATTTTTAGTAGAGATGGGGTTTCACCATGTTGGCCAGGCTGGCCTCGAACTCCTGACCTCAGGTGCTCCACCCGCCTCGGCCTCCCAAAGTGCTGGGATTACAGGCGTGAGCCATCACGCCCAGCCTTGTTTTTGTTTTTTTTAATGAGAGCTAAGATTTAAGCTACCCTGGAAAATGAATCTTTCTGGGTCCCTGGAGCTGAGTATATTCTCTTCATAGACTATCAAATAATTCATAATCTAGTAAAAGAGATAAGGAAAGCATATGACCAAAATACAAGATAAAATATGATAAATGCCAGAAGAAAGGTACACACAAAAATGTATGATTTTTGGATGAAGATATCTTGTCTTCATTGAAGGGAATTAAGGGACACTTCATGAAGGAGACTTTTTTGTTTCTTAGCTTGTTAGGAAGTTGGTTTTCAAGTCTAGCTTTAATTGCCAGTCTCAATTAGGTATCATCTAATTCATATTTTTTTTTTTTTGAGACAGAGTCTCGCTCTGTGGCCCAGGCTGGAGTGCAGTGGCACGATCTCGGCTCACTGCAACCTCTGCCTCCCGGGTTCAAGAGATTCTCCTGCCTCAGCCTCATGAGTAGCTGGGATTACAGGTGCATAGCACCACGCCTGGCTAATTTTTAGTAGAGACGGGGCTTAGTATTTTTAGTAGAGACGGGCTTTCACCATGTTGTCCAGGATGGTCTTGATCTGCTGACCTCGTGATCTGCCCGCCTCGGCCTCCCAAAGTGCTGGGATTACAAGCGTGAGCCACCGTGCCCGGCCAGTTGTTTGTATTCTAATCATGTAACAGATGTACCGGCTTTTGGTTGTACATAGAGAAATTGTGGACATTATGTTTAAAACAGGGTGCTGGCCAGGTGTGGTGGCTCATGCCTGTAATCCCAGCACTTTGGGATGTGGAGACGGGTGGATCACTTGAGCCCAGAAGTTTGAGACCAGCCTGGACAACATGGCGCAACCCCGTCTCTACTGAAAACACAAAAATTAGCCAGGCGTGGTGGCATGCACCTGTAATCCCACCTACTTGGGAGGCGGAGGCACAAGAATCACTTGAATCTGGGAGGCGGAGGTTACAGTGAGCCGAGATGGTGCCACTGCACTCCAGCCTGGACGAAAGAGTGAGAGTCGGTCCCTAAATACGTACATACATACGTAAAACAGGGCACTGAAAATTTTTAAATTAGGAATGATGGCACAATTCTTAACGGTGTTATTTCCCATGGGGCTGTATTACTCTGAGATATCCCAAACAAGTCTGTGGCATTTTGCTGCTCTGCCACATCCCTTTTCCCTCTTACGAAGTGATTCTAAATGTTTGTGCTGTGTCTTCTACCAATAAAGTAGTGTTTCAGTCTGTCATCATTGGTTACTTAAGAGGAATTTATCTGCTTCAGTTAAAATGAACTTTTTGTCAGGACTGTGAAGCAAAGATAGGTGTGTCCAGAAATATTGTCATCTTGGTACAGTCTAGGGCTTTCTTTTAAGTTACAAGAATATATAACATATGTATACAGTTTAAAATCCAACACTATAATGACCATGTACGTACCAGCCAATTATCTACCTTTAAAAATAGGAAATTACCGCCAGGCACGGTGGCTTACGCCTGTAATCCCAGCACTTTGGGAGGCCGAGGCAGGTGGATGACGAGGTCAGGAGTTCAAGACCAGCCTGGCCAAGATTGTGAAAACCCGTCTCTGCTAAAAATACCAAAAAATTAGCCAGGCGTGGTGGCAGGCGCCTGTAATCCCAGCTACTCGGGAGGCTGAGGCAGAGAATTGCTTGAACCCGGGAGGCAGAGGTTGCAGTGAGCCGAGATCGCGCCACTGCACTCCAGCCTGGCCAACAGAACAAGACTCCATCCCCAAAAAAAAAAGGAAATTACCGATGCCTTTCAAGTCTTCCATGGGTCCCCTCACCCCCAAGTCTCCCCAGAGGTAACCATTATCTGGAATTTTATTTCATTCCCTTGTTTTTCTTTAAACTTTTCTTCCAGTTTAACCATATATGTATGTATTCTGAAATACTATAGTTGAGCCTGCCTGTTTTTGCCTTTATAAAAATACACCAAATTTAAGTCTAAATATACATATTTTATATATGTAAGTTTATCTAGATGAGTCTTACTACATATTATTTTGCAACTTGTTTTGTTCCCTTAACATTTTGTTTATGGATTATGTATGGCAGTAGTGCATTCATCTTCACTGCTGTAGACTATTTTCTTTGTGTTGTTGTTGTTATTGTTTTAATAGACGGAGTCTCACTCTGTTGCTCAGGCTGGAGTGCAGTGGTGCAATCATGACTCACTGCAACTTCCGCCTGCTGGGTTCAAGCAATTCTCCTGCCTCAGCCTCCCGAGTAGCTGGGACTACAGGCATACGCCACCATCCCTGGCTAATTTTTATATTTTTAGTAGAGACAGGGTTTCTCCATGTTGGTCAGGCTGGTCTCAAACTCCTGACCTCAGGTGATCCGCCCTCCTCAGCCTCCCAAAGTGTTGGGATTACAGGCATGAGCCACCACGCCTAGTCATATTTTCTTTATGGGAAAATACCCATGTTGGTGGCTCCTTGGGTAGGTTTCAGTATATTACTATTACAACACAGCATGGCTTCATAATTTGTGAAGAATTTTTCTAGACCAGGGTTCCTGATTCATAGGGTCTGCATATCTTCAGTTTTGCTAGATGATGCCAAGTAATTGTTTCCATTTTTGCCAGTCTGGTGACTTTAAAAGAGTTTTTCATTGTGGAGTATATGTATGTGTATGTGGCTTTACGTTATTTCCCAATTTTCATTTTGAGAAAATTTCAAAACTACAGATCAAGTGCAGGACTAGTACAATGAATATACCCTTCACTTAGATTCACTAACATTTGCTGCATTTGCATAATCTATCTTTTCACCTATGCATGGTGTTCATACACGAGTATATTTTATTTTCCTGAACCATTTGAGAATTAATTGTAGATATCATTGCATTTTCCATCTGTATCTAATTCAGCATGTATTTCCAAAGAACATGGACATTCATTTATATAATCACAATACCGTTATTGTACTCAGGAAAGTTGACATTTCATTATTTACACAAATGTTATCTAATATATAGCCCATGTTCAAATTTCCCTAGTTGCCCCAGTAATGTACTTGTCTTAAATAACTTTTGATTTTTTTTTTCGAAATGGAGTGTCACTCTGTCGCCCAGGCTGGAGTGCAGTGGCGTGTTGTTGGCTCACTGCAACCTCTGCCTCCTGGGTTCAAGCAATTTTCCTGCCTCAGCCTTGCGAGTAGCTGGGACTTCAGGCGCACGCCACCGTCCCCGGCTAATTTTTGTATTTTTAGTAGAGATGGGGTTTCACCATATTGGACAGGCTGGTCTCAAACTCCTGACCTCAGGCAATCCACCTGCCGCGGCCTCCCAAAGTGCTGAGATTACAGGTGTGAGCCACCATGCCCGACCTTTTTTTTTTTTTTTTTAAGTCTCAATCTACAGGCTCTCCTTCCATCTTTTGGAGTTGACTTCCTTACAGTTTATCTGTTAAAACAATCTGGCACATTTCACCTATAGAGTTTCCAGCAGTTTGGGTTTTGCTGATTACACATTTATGCTATAGTTTAACGTGTTCTCCGTACTCCCTGCACATTGGAATCAGCTGGATCCACAGGCTACTTGATCCAGATCCTGTTTGATCCTTTTGGCAAGGCTCTAGATCCACGTAGGCACATAAGTCTGGTTTTTGCTTTGTTTTTATTGGTTTTAGCAGCTGTAGATGCTCAATGCCTAGACCCATTGAATCTTTGGCGGATAGAAATGGTGATATTGGCTGGGCGCAGTGGCTCACATCTGTAATCCCAACACTTTGGGAGGCCAAGGAGGGTAGATTGAGATCAGGAGTTTGAGACCAGCCTGGCCAACATGGTGAATCTCCAGCTCTACTAAAAATACAAAAAAATTAGCCGCACATGGCCAGGAGATCGAGACCATCCTGGCTAACACGGTGAAACCCTGTCTCTACTAAAAATACAAAAAAACTAGCCAGGTGTGGTGGCGGGCGCCTGTAGTCCCAGCTACTCAGGAGGCTGAGGCAGGAGAATGGCGTGAACCCAGGAGGCAGAGCTTGCAGTGAGCCGAGATCCTACCACTGCATTCCAGTCTGGGCGACAGAGCGAGACTCCATCTCAAAAAAAAAAATTAGCCGCGCATAGTGGCACATGCCTGTAGTCCCAGCTACTCAGGAGACTCAGTCAGGAGAATTGCTTGAAGCTGTGAGGCAGAGGTTGCAGTGAGCCAACATCATGCCACCTCACTCCAGCCTGGGTGACAGAACAAGACGCTGTCTCAAAAAAAAAAAAGAAAATGGTGATATTTTACTTCCATTGTTTCATTTTCTCATATTAGCTGAAATATTTTGATAAAGAACCCCTTCTCTTATCTACTAGTTACCCAGTTATAGTTTATATAGGAAAAACAAGATAATTACTTAAGTTTTTTTCTCTTATTTATCCAGTTTCAAAATAATGAATTCATTCCCTTTCCTCAGAATATCACCTGTTAGTTTTTCTTTAAAAATATCAGCCAGGCACGGTGGCTCACGCCTGTAATCCCAGCACTTTGGCAGGCCGAGGCGGGTGGATCACCTGAGGTCAGGAGTTCGAGACCCACCTGGCCAACATGGTGAAACCTCGTCTCTACTAAAAATAAAAAATTAGCCAGGTGTGGTAGCATGTGCCTGTAGTCCCAGCTACTCAGGAGGCTGAGACTGGAGAATCACTGGAACCTGGGAGGTGGAGGTTGCAGTGAGCCACGATTGCATCACTGCACTCCAGCCTGGGCGACAGAGTGAGATTTCGTCTCAAAAAAATAGGGCCAGATGCGGTGGCTCACGCCTGTAATCTCAGCACTTTGGGGGACTGAAGTGGGCAGATCACGAGGTCAGGAGATCAAGACCATCCTGGCTAACACGGTGAAACCCTGTCTCTACTAAAAAGACAAAAAAATTGGGCATGGCAGCACATGCCTGTAGTTCCAGCTACTCAGGAAGCTGAGGCAGGAGAATCGCTTGAACCCAGGAGGCGGAGGTTGCAGTGAGCCAAGATCCCGCCGTTGTACTCCAGCCTGGGCAACGAGAGTGAAACTCCATCTCAAAAAAATAATAGAAATAAATAAATATATATATATATATATATATATCTCGATGGATATATATATGTATATGTATATCTCAGTGGATATATATGTATATATATGTATATCTCGATGGATATATATGTATATATATGTATATCTCGATGGATATATATGTGTATATATATATATCGATGGACATATATGTATGTATGTGTGTGTGTGTATATATATATATCATTATAGGCTGTGCACAATGGCTCACAACTGTAATCCCAGCACTTTGGGAGGCTGAGACAGGAGGATCACTTGAGTCTAGAAGTTTGAGGCTGCAGTGAGCTATGTTCGTAGCACTCCACTCCAGCCTGGGTGACAGAGCGAGACCCCGTTTCTTTTCTTTTTTTTTTTTTTGAGATGGAATCTCGCACTGTTGCCCAGGCTGGAGTGCAGTGGCACGATCTCAGCTCACTGCTAGCTCCGCCTCCCGGGTTCACGCCATTCTCCTGCCTCAGCCTCCCGAGTAGCTGGGACTACAGGCACCTGTCACCACGCCTGGCTAATTTTTTGTATTTTTAGTAGAGTCGGGATTTCACTGTGTTAGCCAGATGGTCTCGATCTCCTGACCTTGTGATCCGCCCACCTCGGCCTTCCAAAATTCTAGGATTACAGGCGTAAGCCACCGCGCCCGGCTGAGACCCTGTTTCTTAAAATAATAAATAAATTAAAAATCATTATGGGTTTATAGATTTAAACATATTTGATGGTTTTGAATGCTTTGTAATTCTTGGTCTTATTAAAGTTCAAACTGTCCCGTTTTGCTAGTGGAAGTTGGCTCTGAGTCTTCTTGACATGACCCAAGTAGTCTGCGATAGTTACCTCACTATCTAGCATGTGAAGATGTTCCCAGAATTTCCCATCGTGGTTTTCATTTACATTGCCCTGATTACTAATGAGGTTGAGCATCTTTTCACAGGTTTATTGGCTTCTTCTTGAAATGCCTGTTCATGTCTTTTGGCCACTTTTTATATGGGTCATTTGTCTCTTATTGATTTATAAGGGTTCTTTATTTTTTTCCTAGATATTAATAGTTTTGGCCAGATGTTTGCAGATGTCTTTTCTCAATATGGCTTGTCTTTTCAGTTTTGGTGTCTTGATGATCAGAAGTTCTTCATGTAGTTGATTTATTGACCTTTTCCATTATGGTTTTCACTCTTTGACTCTAGGAGCTTAATAAAAGCATGAAATATTTATTGATTGTCCATTGCCAATCCAAAACCCTTTCAGAATAGTCCTAACCCAAGGTCTCAGTATCAGAGATGAAGGCCAGTTGTGGGTGTCAGTCCTCAGAGTCACAGATGTCTCTTTTAGAGTTGTCTTTTTTTTTTTTTTTTGAGATGGAGTCTTGCTCTGTAGCCCAGGCTGGAGTGCAGTGGTACAGTGGTGCGATCTCGTTCACTGCAACCTCCACCTCCTGGGTTCAAGCAATTCTCCTACCTCAGCCTCCTGAGTAGCTGGGATTATAGGCATGCGCCACCACACCTGGCTAATTTTTGCATTTTTAGTAGAGATGGGGTTTCACCATCTTGGCCAGGCTGGTCCTGAACTCCTGATCTCAAGTGATCCACCCGCCTCAGCCTCCCAAAGTGCTGGGACTACAGGCTTGAGCCACTGCACCCGACTAGAGTTGTCTTTTTTTTTTTTTTTGAGATGGAGTCTCGCTCTGTCGCCCAGGCTGAAGTGCAATGGTGCCATCTTGGTTCACTACAACCTCCGCCTTCTGGGTTCAAGCGATTCTTCCGCCTCAGCCTCCCAAGTAGCTGGGATTACAGGCATTCACTGCTATGCCTGGCTAATTTTTTTTTTGTATTTTTAGTAGAGAGGGAGTTTCGCCATGTTGGCCAGGCTGATGTCGAACTCCTGGCCTCAGGTGATCCCCCTGCCTCGGCCTCCCAAAGTGCTGGGATTACAGGCGTGAACCACCGCACCTAGCTTAGAGTTGTCTTATAATTAGCTAAACACAGCAGTATGTCTCAGTAAATATCATATTTTAGTTTTTCACTAGCTTTTTTTTTAATGCAACAAATTACTATCACAGAATTGTAGAATGACTGCTAAAGGCCAACATTATTTAAAGGGCAGGAAATTAATAAAGAAGCGTAAACCTGTTACCAACATGAAAACTGAGCAGAACTTCTAAAGCTGAGCTGTTAATAGTTTTATTCAGGCCCTTGCTGGCTCAGCAGGAAAATGAAAGGGAAGCACCAGCCACCACCCTGAGTAAACATGCCCTGCTTTTTCTTCCTCCATTAGAAATTCCTCAGCTCTCTAAACACGGCAAAGTTTGGCTGAAAGTAAGTCATGTAGTTTTAAAATGTTCATCTTTGAAGTAAGCTAATCACAGAAGGACAAATACTGCATGATTCTACTTGTATGAGGTATGTAAAATAGTCAAACTCATAGAGGCAGAGAATAGAATGGCGATTGCCAGGGATTGGGGGAGGGAGAGATAGGGAGTTGGTAATCAACAAAGTTTTAGTCAAGCAAAGAGAATAAGTTCTAGAGACTCCTTGCACAACATTGTGCCTATAGATAACAGTACTGTATTGTACGCTTAAAAATCTGCCAAGAGGGCAGATGTCATGTTAAGTATTCTTACCACTGTATTTTTTTTAAATGACAGCTTGATGGGTTTTCCATAAAGTTATGAATTTGTGCTCTTTGTAATTTTTTGCTGTCTAAAATTCTAAGAACTACAGGTATTAGGAAATGATTTTGAAATGATTTTTTTCTTTCTTTTTAAAAACACCATTATTTAGCAAAACGAAAAGTTAGAAATCCTGAATAATAATGGTCATCTCCTCCTTAGAAAGGAATTCACTGTTGGTATCAGTGGGCAGGATACAGCATTGTCTAGTGGACTAAGAGGAGCGGGAGCACCAGACTCCTACCCCACCTCTGCCTCTTACTAGCCCTGAAACCTTGGGAAGTTACTCCAGCACTGTGGGAACTGGCATAGTACCTTCTGGAGCTGTTTTGAGGATTAAATAAGGTTATCTATGTGAGGAACATATGAAATGGCTGGACTCTAGCCACATGATAGTCATCAACCACCACTCATGTGATACTGCACATTTTCGCTTCTGCCTGGGAAGATAATGTCCACTGATAGAAAACGGAACCATACCCTGTAGTCAGGAGTCCTTATGTCATTGTTTTAGTTTTCCATTGCTGCCAAAATAAATGACTGCAAATTTACAGGCTGAAAGTAATGCAAATGATTATCTTAGTTCTGTAGGTCAGAAGTCCAATTCTAAATCAAGGTGTCAGGAGGGTTGCGTTCCTTTCTAGAGGCCCTAGGGGAGAATTTCTTTCCTGCTCATTTAGATTGTTGACAGAACTCAGTTCCTCGAGGCTGTAGGACCAAGGTCTGTTTTGCTGGCTGAGGGCTGTTTCCAGCTTCCTTCCTCTGTTGTCGAAGCCTGCAGCAAGTCCTTTGCAGGTCCCCCTTCTGACCCCTTCTTCTGCCTCCCTTTTAGACTACAGGCACTCATATGCTTGAATCAAGCCCACCCAGATAATCCAGGATCATCTCCCTATTTTAAGGGCAACTGATTAGTAAACTTAATTCTAATGCAACCTTAATTTCCCTTTGCCGTGTAAGGTAACAGTCACAGGTTCCAGAAATAGAAGACATCTTTGAGGGGTCATTATTCTGCCTATCTCATCAAGTGAACTAGAATTGTGTTGGGGTCTTTAACAGGTCATTTATCCTTACCTTTTATTTTCTTCATCCAAAAAATAAAGTGGCCTGCCATATAGGATAGATAATGTTTATTGAGCACTTACTTGCTGTGAGCTTGGCCCTTGGCACTAAGCTCTTTGCTCAGGAAGAGTCTTTGAGGTGGGTTCTATTATTATCCCCGTTTATAAGTGAGGAAACTGCATTTTGGAGAAGTTAAGTAATTGTTGAAAATAATTCAACTGGTGAGGGAGTCAGACATTTCAGTAGGCTGCTGTACCTCAAAGGTTTGGCTGGCAATCAGCCTTCACATGGCAGGCATACTAATTAGAAATCAGTGTCTTGATTTTCTTAAAAAGTTTCGGTTTTGCTAGCAGAAATTGTCATTTGTGCCCAGGCACAGTGGCTCATGCTTGTAATCCCAGCACTTTGTAGCCCGAGTCAGACAAATCACCTGTGGTCGGGAGCTGGAGACCAGCCTGGCCAACATGGTGAAAACCTGTCTTCACTAAAAATACAATAATTAGCTGGGTGTAGTAGTGGGCGCCTGTAATCCCAGCTACTCGGGAGGCTGAGGCAGGAGAATTGTTTGAACCCGGGAGGCAGAGGTTATGTGAGCTATTGCGCCACTGCACTCCAGCCTGGGTGACAGAGGGAAACTCCTTCTCAAAAAAAAAAAAAAAAAGAAAGAAATTGTCATTTGTGTTCATGGATGTGGTAAGAAAATAAAAACTGAAATCAGATATGTATTAAAATGATTGAGTTACAAAATATTCTAGATAAAACTTTCTCTGTCTGAAAATGCAAAAAAAATTGATTTCTGGCTTGTGCTAAATCACGAACTGTTTTTTGAAGTCAGAATATTGTTTTGTCTGAGATAATGGAGTTCTCTGCCAAGAGAGATCTGATTTGTGATAGGGTAGTGGATGGGCTCAATATTTTTTTAATGAGATATTGGACTGTGCTGTTTTGTTATACTATAAGTGATATGTAACCAAACAAGAAAATTTTCCTAGCAACAAAGTTGTTTTCCTGAATCAGAAGAATGCTTTTGTGTGCTCATTTTCTTATTGTCCAAAAGATAAAAAAGCTTGTGAATTTAGCATCTTATTTTTTTGAGATTGAGGTACTGGCAAGTATAGATAATAGAATGTATAAGAATATCATTGGAAGTATTTGGCAAGCAGTATGTTAATTCAGACCTAAACTATATTTAGGTAGAGAACTAACTTGTTTGTTTGTTTGTTTTTGTTTGTTTTTGAGATGGAGTTTCGCTCTTGTTGCCCAGGCTGGAGTGCAATGGCGTGATCTCGGCTCACCGCAACCTCCGCCTCCTGGGTTCAAGCGATTCTCCTGCTTCAGCCTCCTGAGTAGCTGGGATTACGGGCATGCGCCACCACGCCCTGCTAATTTTGTATTTTTAGTAGAGACGGGGTTTCTCCCTGTTGTTCAGGCTGGTCTCCAACTCCTGACCTCAGGTGATCCACCCACCTTGGCCTCCCAAAGTGCTGGGATTACAGGTGTGAGCAACCGCGCCCTGCCGAGAACCACCTTGTTTTTATGCCAGACCCAATTGTTGGACATGATTATCTCACTGGCCCTCATAAGCCTTTTTTTCTCTCTTCTTGTTCTTCATTAATCTGGTGAGGGACCCAGACATTTCAGTAGGCTGCTCTACCTCAAAGGTTTGGCTGGCAATCAGCCTTCACATGGCAGTCATACTAATTAGAAGTCAATGTTTTGATTTTTTTGAAGTTTTAATTTTGCTAACAGAAATTATTATTCGTGTTCATGGATGTGTTAAGAAAATAGAAACCCAAACTTTTTTACATTCATCAGATCTTTAAGTTCTACCCCATTCCATTTGTTTGTTTGTTTTGAGACAGGGTCTCACTCTGTTGCCCAAACTGTAGTGCAGTGGTGCAGTCACAGCTCACTGCGGCCTCAACCTCCCTGGCTTAAGTGATCCTCCCACCTCAGCCTCCTGAGTAGCTGGGACCACAGGCATGTGTCATCCCACCTAGCTAATTTTTATATTTTTTGTAGAGACAGGATTTCAGCATGTTGCCCATGCTGATCTTGAACTCCTAGGCTCAAGTGATCCACCCGCCTCGGCCTCCTGAAGTGCTGGGATTACAGGTGTGAGCCACTGCCCCTGGCTTTCCATTTGTTTATGCAACAAATACTTGAATAGTGTGTGCTAGGAGGCCCTAGGGATATTGTGCCCTCATGAAGCTTACAGATTAATGAAAGACTCAAACATGAAAGAAAGAATTACACAATCAGGAAGTACATGAGTGCCATGAAAGGGAATAGAAGGTTCTGCTAAACTGAAGGACAGGGTACAAAGAAAGCCTTGATGTAAAGGATGAATAACATTTAGCTAGGCAAAAATTGGGATTGACTGGTCTCGGTCAGTGGGGTGTATTTTGCAAAGGTCTTGTCCCAGTAGGGAGTTTGGCAATTTTGAGCAACAGCAAAAAGGCCTCTGGGGTGTAGGTGGGTGTGTGTTCACATATGGGTATGTGTGTTCACTTGTGTGCATGCATGTGAGGAGGCGGGGTGGGGAGTGACTCTGGAGGAGGAGAAGGGCACAGATTCTCAGTGCTGTAGCACTCTTGTTCAGAGCATCAAGTAGACCTGAGAATTGTATGTTGATCATTGGTCCACCAAGCAGTTCATATGGCCTTGTTTCCCAGAACTCCATCATCAAGTGGATGTGGTGACCATATTACTTTATCATCAAAACCAGGATACTCTTTTTTTTTTTTTTTAACTTTTTTTTTCTTTTTTTATGTTGCCCAAGCTGGTCTTGAATTCCTGGGCTCAATGGATCCTTCCGCCTCGGCCTCCCAAAGTGCTGGGATTACAGGCGTGAGCCAACATGCCTGGCAAACCAGGATACTCTTGAGAGTGAAAGGGGACACTATTAATTATGCTGGGACAACGGGTATAAAACAGTACTTATAGACCAGTTCTCAGCCACTCCAGGGAGCCCCAAAGTTGCCTAGAAACCGTGCTTTGAAATGACAGGGTTAGTCAGGTGCTCCTACTTTCTCACCTTTTCCCCTTTCTTCACCCATGAATGACTCTGAAAGAGGGGCACCAGGAGAAACTGCTCCAAGTCTATACAACAGAATCTTAGCCCCCATGGCCTGCCCAGCTGCAGCCTCCTGTTTTTCAGACTGCCGTCTGATCTCTGACTATTAATGTGTTTTCAGAATTAAAGTCTAAAAAATGTGTAGAAAAGAAAGTAAGGCCTTAAAAGTTTAGCACATGAACTTTTCCCACTGGAAGCTTTTCCTACACTGCTTGTTATGGATTACATGACCTACTTATATGTTCCCGGACGGCCACTGGACAGAATGGGTGTGGTCTAACTTCTTTCAGAGTAAACATGTTTTGTGGATTGGCCCCTATGGTGGATAATGGTGAATAATGCATGGAGTAAATACCTACAGGAAGCCTTCTCATAGGTGTAAAACCTTTATTTCAGGAAATAAAAGAGGAAGATATATTGATTTTTTAAATAGAATCAACTGTTTGACTGAATCTGCATAATGAGGATTAATGGAGCTTTATTTCCTGCTCTCTCTGTCCAAGTCACTCTACAGCAGGGCCCTCAGAGAGCCCTAGTAACTTCTTCAATTTACTGACAGATGGATCACTTTTCAGTATAATAATATTTAATGGTCAGCAACTGTGAAAATGTGGGATCTCTTTGTCCTCCTCAGCCTTTTTTCAACAACCCCCCAAGTCCTCAGTAAAATGGTTTGACCCTGTCCCCCATAATAATTTTTAATGTTCATGTTCAGCCAAATACTCAGGACACTAAGGAGTTGCACTGTTTCTTTTCAAACTGCATTCAAGCTCTTTCTTTTGTTTTAAAAGCCAGGAAATGTGAAGAATTCACCTGGAACTAAGTAGAAAACTCCATGCTCTGCCATCTTAATCAGGTAAAGAACAAGAAATCTCTGTGATTATTTTCAGCATTGTGCCAGCTGAAATGACTTGTCTTTAATTAATTAAATTTAATTAATTATAACAGTTTCAACTTGATGTGAAAACATAAGGGTCATATTTTCTTGCATCTTTTAATTTCTGGGCTTAAATGCTGTGACTTATTTATTTGTGTTTGTTGCACTGATGTTACCTGGGTTTTTTAGACAAGCTAGAACCAGACAGTTGGGTTTTGTCTACAAATGTATTTCAAACAATTGAAAAGTGTCATTATTCCTTAGGTTTTTTTTCAAACAACACTTTATTATAGTAAGTACACTTGTATTTATCTAATACCCAATGAACACTGGAATGCATGACTGTTACAGAGAGGCTCAAAACACTAGTTATATTGTTTGTGTATACATGAAAAATTGTATAATAGCACTTGTGATTTCCTGGTAATTAGAAGACTGTAATTGAATTTGGAAACAACCTAGATATTCAACTACAGGAAAATGGCTTAATTATGGTATATCTGTAAGGAGGAATATTATTATTCTGTTTCTACAGTATTTAATTGCATGGGAACATGTGCACAATTATTGTTAAATGAAAAAAAGGTAGTGTGATATGTTTATAGAGGGGATGAAGCCAGGAGATACGACAGAAAGTGTGTATCTTTCAGTGGCATGATGATTTTTATATTTTTTTCTTCTTTATAACTTTCCATATTTTATAAATTTTCTGCAATGAATATGCATTTTATAATCAGAAAATTTTTTGAAAATTGGTGTTACATTTATTGTAAATCATGGCCCCTACTTAAAATTTATGAAAACCCTGAGTTTGAAGGGTCTTTTTTCCTCAAGCTTTCTTTATATTTTTGGAGACCCAAAGAGTCACATAAACTGAGAATTTGAGAGTGGTTATCTGGCCCAACCCCCAGCCTCAAGCAGACTCCCCTGAAGCCCTGTATGTTCCTCCTTTTACACCAGCACTGATGGGAAACTCACCCCATGGGGCAGCCATCCTGGGACAATTCTGATTTTTTGGAAGCTGTTTCCTCTGCTAAGCAAAAATATGTCTCCTTAGTGGTCACAGAAAACAAATCCAGTTCCTCTTTCACAGCATAGCCGTTCATACAGTAACCCAAAATCAGTATGTTCTCAGATACAAGCTATTACCCGGGAAGCTTGGTAAAAGGCAAAGGCCACCCCAGAATCAGTATCTCTGGTGAATGAGGCCAGATATGCATGGGATGTGCCATTAGAAGGATGACTAGAGGGTGAGCAGCCACAGAGTGACACATGTCCTCTAGAGACTTGACTTTTAATATGGTTATATTTCTCTCTTTTTTTAAATCCCTGTCAGCCAGAATGGTTATATTTCTGTACAGGGACAATGAAAAAGACATAGAATAAAGGGAAATTAGGTAAATATCCATTTCAATTTTCAAAGATACTCTGCACCAGAGTTCAGCTTGCTGAAATACACAACCTTGATTTCATTCTTTATTGTTTTTAGATCTTTATTGGAGGAAGTGTAGCTTTTAATTATAAAAGTGATTCGTGTTGGTTGTAAAAAATGTTTTTAGCTGTTTTAAAAGCTTGTCTTATCCTTTATTCTTTTCTTTTTCTTTTTCTTTCTTTTTTGTTTTTTTTTTTTTGAGATGGAGTTTCACTCTTGCTGCCCAGGCTGGAGTGCAGTGGAGCAATCTCGCTCACTGCAGCCTCTGAGGCCTCCCGGGTTCAAGTGATTCTCCTGCCTCAGCCTCCCAAGTAGCTGGGATTACAGGCATGCACCACCATGCCCGGCTAATTTTGTATTTTTTAGTAGAGACACGGTTTTACCATATTGGTGAGGCTGGTCTCGAACTCCTGACCTCAGGTGATCCACCTGCCTCGGCCTCCCAAAGTGCTGGGATCATAGGTGTGAGCCACCACCTCTGGCCCCTTTATTCTTTTTTCCAGAGGTAATTTTTGTTAATAGTTTGGTATATCATTCCAGACTTTTAAATATAGATAGATAGATAGATTGATTGATTGATTGATAGGCTGGGTTCAGTGGCTCACACCTGTACTCCTAGCACTTTGGGAGGCCAAGGTAGGTGGATTACATGAGTCTGGCAGTTCAAGAACAGCCTGGGAAATATGGCAAAACCCCGTCTCTACAAAAAAATTTTAAAAATTAGCTGAGTGTGATGACGAACACCTGTAGTCCCAGTTACTTGGAGGCTGAGGTGGGAGGATCGCCTGAGCCTGGGAGAAAGAGGTTGCAGTGAGCCATGATCATTCCACTGCGCTCCAGCCTGGGCAACAGTGATACCCTGTCTCAAAAACAAATATATATATTTATTTATTTATATTTAAAATTTATTTATAAATTAAATAAATTTTTGTATACATTTATAGTATATTCATGCATACATGCATGTTTTTGTTTTTTTGACAAAATGAGATCATGTTCCTCATATTGTTCTGCAAGTTCACAGAAAGCTTTCTTTTTACTGTTATTTATCCGGGGGGATAGGATCTTGCTGTGTTACCCAGGCTGGACTTCAGCTCCTGGGTTTAAGTGATCCTCCCACCTCATCCTTCTGAGTAGCTGCACAGAAAACTTTCTGAAGGCATATAATTGTAATTATATTATCATACATAAAGAAATTAGGCCGGGGCTGGGCGTGGTGGCTCACGCCTGTGGTCCCAGCACTTTGGGAAGCTGAGGCGTGCGGATCATGAGGTCAGGAGTTTGAGACCAGCCTGGCCAATATGTTGAAACCCTGTCTCTACTAAAAATACAAAAATTAGCCAGGCATGGTGGCGTGCGCCTGTAGTCCCAGCTACTCGGGAGGCCAAGGCAGGGGAATCGCTTGAACCCGGAAGGCGGAGGTTGCAGTGAGCCAAGATTGCACCACTGCACTCCAGCCTGGGTGACAGAGTGAGACTCCGTCTCAAAAAAAAAAAAAGAAAAGAAAAAAAGAAATTAGGGCTGGGCATGGTGGCTCATGCCTATAGTTCAAACTACTCAGGAGGCTGAGGCAGGAGAATTGCTTGAACCCGGGAGGTAGAGATTGCAGTGAGCCAAGATCGTGCCAGTGCACATTCCCAGCCTGGGCAACAGAGAGAGACTATTGTCTCAAAAAAAAAAAAAAAAAAAAAAAGAAGAAAGAAAGAGAGAGAGAGAGAAAGAGAGAGGAAGAAGGGAAAGAAGGAAGGAAGGAAGGAAAAGAAAAGAAAGAAATTGCACTAATTCCTTAACATCATCTAATATCCAGTTCAATGTACACATTTTCCTGGTTGTTTCATGAATAACTTTTTACAGTTGGTTCGTTTGAACCAGGATCCAAACAAGATCTGCTTGTTGTGTTTGACTGATAGGTCTCTTAGAACTGTAATAGTTTCCGCTCCCTCATTGTCCCTTGCTATTTATTTGTTGAAAAACCTGGCTTATTTGTCCTTTAGAATTTCCTGTGTTCTACAAGGATTGAGCTGGGAGGGGAAAAAAAGAATTTCTCATGTTCTGGCTGTGGCCGAATATATCCATTTAGTATCATTCTGTTTATCTCTTGGTTCCTTTCTTCTCTATATTTCCCATAAACTTATAGTTGGATCCGAAGCCTTAATTAGACTTAGGTTCAATTATTTTTTTGCTAAGAATGCCATAGACAGTACTATATTAAGCTATGTTGAATGAATGAACTTGTTTTACATAACATATTGTGTAAATATTTCCCTGTCAGTACTTAATAGATCTACCCATTCCTTCTCTAGTTGCTTAATGATTTCCTAGTATGGACTACCATGATCTACTTAATCCTTACCAACATAGGTTGTTTCCAGTTTTTAGTTTTTAACAATGTAATAAATCTATCAAATTCCTAGGGAAGACAAAAACAGATTAATAAACTGAGATAGAAAAAATAAGCTAGTAGTTTACATGTTTAAGAATTTTTGGTTGTATATTAAAAGATCAAGTGAATAGTCACTGGCCTCTAAAATATTTAGAAATCTCTAATTGCACCAGGCGTGGTGGCTCATACCTGTAATCTCAGCACTTTGGGAGGGTGAGGCGGGCAGATCACCTCAGGTCAGGAGTTCAAGACCAGCCTGCCCAACATAGTGAAACCACATCTCTACTAAAAATACAAAAAATTAGCTGGGCGTGGTGGCGCCTGCCTGTAATCCCAGCTACTCAGGAGGCTGAGGCAGGAGGATCGCTTGAACCTGGGAGATGGAGGTTGTGGTGAACCGAGATGGTGCCACTGCACTCCAGCCTGGGCAACAAGAGTGAAACTCCGTCTCAAAAAAAAAAAAAAAAAAATCTCTAATTGCTGAGTATATTCATTACAAATTATGAAAAAAAGCCAGGCATGGTGGCTCACGGCTGTAATCCCAGCACTTTGGGAAGCTGAGGCGGGCAGATCACTTAAGGTCAGGAGTTCGAGACCAGCCTGGCCAACATGGTGAAACCCTGACTCTACCAAAAATATAAAAAATTAGCCGGGTGTGGTGGCAGGCACCTGTAATCCCAGCTACTCAGGAGGCTGAGGCAGGAGAATCGCTTGAACCCGGGAGGCAGAGGTTACAGTGAGCCGAGATCACACCACTGCACTCCAGCTTGGGTGACAGAGCAAGACTCCATCTCAAAAAAAAAAAAAAAAAAAATATATATATATATATATATATATGAAAAAAGCAGTCTGGAGAAGACTCGGTTTGTCTTTGACATGTCTTTGACTATATATGTATTTTATTCCAGGAAAGTATGATGGGGGTGATGTGAGGAAAATTACACATCAAACTGAGGGTGATGTAATCATGCTTTCCAGCAGATAGATGAAAATGTAGTTGTGTAATCTTCAGATGTGATGTGTACTGTGCCATTTAGACATTTTTTATTTATTTATCCATCCATTTGGTTAATTACACTCCGATACACAGCCAATTGAGGATCTGAATGTAGTATATGTACTGTTGATGGAACACAAAATCTTTTTTTTTTTTTTTTTTTTTTTTTTTGAGACAGAGTTTTGCTCTGTCACCCAAGCTGGAGTGCAGTGGCTCAATCTCGATTCACTGCATCCTCTGCCTCCCGGGTTCAAGCAATTCTCCTGCCTCAGCCTCCCGAGTAGCTGGGATTACAGGTGCCCGCCACCATGCCTGGCTAATTTTTTATATTTTTAGTAGAGATAGGGTTTCACCATGTTAGCCAGGCTGGTCTCGAACTCCTGACCACAGATGGTCCACCTGCCTTGGCCTCCTAAAGTGCTGGGATTACAGGCGTGAGCCACCACACTCGGCCTTCTTTCTGATTCTTAGTTTAACTTTCTGTAAAATGGGAATAATTACAGTTTTCTCTGGCTCATGTTTCTTATGGTCATATAATGGTGATGTAAATATTTTCTGTGGTTTCTCTATTTATTTATTTATTTATTTATTTATTTATTTATTTATTTATTTTGAGATGGAGTTTCATTCTTGTCACCCAGGCTGGAGTGCAATGGCATGATCTCAGCTCACTGCAGCCTCCGTCTCTTGGATTCAAGTGATTCTCCTGCCTCAGCTTCCTGAGTAGCTGGGATTACAGGCACTTGCCACCATGCCCAGCCAATCTTTTTGTATTTTTAGTAGAGACGGGGTTTCACCATGTTGGCCAGGCTGATCTCGAACTTCTGACCTCAGGTGATCCACCTGCCTCGGCTTCCCAAAGTGCTGGGATTACAGGCATAGGCCACCGCTCCCGGCCTGGTTTCTCTATTTAAATCTGAAGAATTTTCATAATGCAAAATTTTTTCTGGCACAGTTACTTATGTTTTTCTTTTCTTTCTTTTAGTTATAGGTAAACATTGGAAACTCCATAGAATAAATCAGTATTTCTACAGAAAAATGGCAGAGAAGTCAATATTGAATGTATTAAATTGGCTTTCTTCTTCAGGAAAAACTAGACCAGACCTCTGTTATCTTCTGTGATATCATCCTACAAACAAACTAATCTGGAATCCCTTCACCTAGAGATAATGTACAAGCCTTAGAACTCCTCGTTCTCATGTTGCTATTTATGTACCTAATTAAAACCCAAGTTAAAAAAAATCTGGTATCACTGAGTGATGGTCTAAGTGTATCTGGTGCCTGTGTGTATGGTGTGTGTGTATGCATGGTTTGTGTGTGTGGTGTATGTTTGTGTGTGTGTGTGTGGTATGGATGGTGTATGTGAGTTAAAGACAACAGGTAACTCTTCTTAGGGAAGTATCAGCTCGCAGCCTGCAGAGTCTGGGCCCCACAACACATAGTATAGAAGAGTAGCTCTGGAGTCCGAGAGATGCTTCAGTAACTAGCACAAGGAACAAAACTTGTAAGTAATACGGTTTCCCTGACAATGATTAGAAGACATATAAAAGGAAACAGTAACAGTGACCCCTTGTTGTGGCTGTCACCTCCTAGTTTGTACAGAACTTGCAATTCTTGAATGCCAGTGGGAGATTCAGAATGAAGAAGTCTCTGTCCTCTGCCAGTGGATGAATGGGGACGTGGTGTGTGTTTGGGTTCTCTGTATGTGTATGGCTTGTATTCTCCTCCTCTGTGGCCCTGAATGCACAGCTCATTGAACTCTGTATTCCCACCGCAGGAGCCTCTTTTGACTTGTCAGCCAGCCAGCCAGTAAGGATGGCAGGGGAACAGAATGTCAAAGAGAATTTAGAATTTCCAGATTTCAATTAGATTTGGGAACTCTAAGTCTTCCTTGTATATTTGTATCATCAATTGAATTCCTAATCATTGACCTTCCAGAACTGATAGCAGTCAGTAAGACAGCAATACACAGATGGATGTGCACATATTCATGTTATATATATTTAAGAGAGCCAAAATGGCAGGAACAGTGGGAGCATTGTTACCAGATTAATGAGCTGAAGCAAATTTGTCCCTAGAATGTTCTCCATAGTCACCCAGAAGTCTTTTATTTCCTTTTATGCCAAAGTACTTTTGTGTTACTATGCCAATCACTCAAATATATGAAAGCCATGCCTATATCTCATTATAAATATGCTATTATTTCAGGCTTTATCCATTTGGCTTGGCCTTCCACGTTACCTCTGGAAAGTAGCGATTCCATGAGTTTCTTCCTTGCAATTGCCTGATCTAGAGAAGATTAAGAAGAAATGGCCTACACGTCAGCATGCTCAGGTCATTAATCAATAATTTGAGTGCCTCCTATCTAAGATATTACCTCCCATTTTTAGTTTTTTACTCAGTATTGAAACATGGCTTTAAAACATTTTAGGCCGGGTGCGGTGGCTCACGCCTGCAATCTTAACACTTTGGGAGGCCGAGGCGGGTGAATCACTTAAGGCCGGGAGTTTGAGACTAGCCTGGACAACATGGTGAAACCCTGTCTCTACTAAAAATACGAAAATTAGCCAGGCGCGGTGGTGCACACCTGTAGTCCCAGCTACTTGGGTGTCTGTGGCACAAAAATTGCCTGAACCCAGGAGGCAGAATTTGCAGTGAGCCAAGATCAATCCAGTGCACTCCAGCCTAGGCAACAGAGTGAGACTTTGTCTCAAAAAAAAAAACAAAAAGAGAAAGAAGGCCAGGCGCAGTGGCTCACGACTGTAACTTTGGGAGGCCAAGGCGGGCAGATTCCTTGAAGTCAGGAGTTCAAGACCAGCCTGGACAACATAGTGACTAAGTTGTCTCTACTAAAAATACAAAAATTTGCTGGGCATGATAGCGGGTGCCTGTAATCCCAGCTACTCAGGAGGCTGAGGCAGGAGAATAGCTTGAACCCAGGAGGAGGAGGTTGCATTGACCCAAGATCACACTGCTGCACTCCAGCCTGGGCGAAAGAGCAAGACCCTGTCTAAAAAAAAAAAAAGAAAAAAAGTTCAAAATGTAGGCAAAATGCCTGTGTTCACATATACAGATGGAAAAATGTGACTTGCTCGAGGTTAAATAGCACATCAATGACAGGTAAAATTAGGCTATGCAGTGAATATTACTTATTTGTATTAGTCTAAAGATATAATTCAGAATCCTTGAATTCAGGAAAAGTAATAGATAGGGGTTATATTTTCCTCATCTTATCTCTTAGTTTTTTTTTTTTTTCCCACCCGGGCTGGAGTGCAGTGGTATGCATGGTCACAGCTGCTGCAACCTTGACCTCCTAGGCTCAAGCAGTTCTCCTGCCTCAGTCTGCCGAGTAGCTGGGACTACAGGCATGCACCCCTACACCCAGCTAATTTTTTATTTTTTTGTGGAGACGAGGTTTTGCTATGTTTTCCAGGCTGGTCCCGAACTCCCCAGCTCAAGTGATCCACCCACCTTGGCCTCCCAAAGTGCTGGGATCACGGAAGTGAGCCACCGCGCCCGTCGGCCTTGTCTTGTCTTTTTTTTTTTTTTTTTTTTTTTGAGGCATAGTTTCGCTCTGTTGCCCAGGCTGGAGTGCAGTGGCACGATCTCAGCTCACTGCAACCTCCACCTCCCAGGTTCAAGCAGTTCTCCTGCCTCAGCCTCCCAAGTAGCTGGGATTACAAGTGCCTGCTACCACACCCGGCTAATTTTTGTATTTTTTAATAGAGACGGGGTTTCACCACGTTGGCCAGGCTGGTCCCGAACTCCTGCCTCGGCCTCCCAAAGTGCTGGGATTACAGGCATGAGCCACCGCACCTGGCCTCCACCTTGTCTTATTTTAATGAATGCCTTTGCACTCATCATTTTGGCAAGTCTTTTGTTTTGTTTTGTTTTTTCTTTGAGGCAAGGTCTTTTTTTTTTTTTTTTTTTTTTTTGAGACGGAGTCTCGCTCTGTCGCCCAGGCTGGAGTGCAGTGGCGCGATCTCAGCTCACTGCAAGCTCTGCCTCCCGGGTTCATGCCATTCTCCTGCCTCAGCCTCCGAGTAGCTGGGACTACAGACGCCCGCCACCGCGCCCGGCTAATTTTTTGTATTTTTAGTAGAGACGGGGTTTCACCGTGGTCTCGATCTCCTGACCTCGTGATCCGCCCGCCTCGGCCTCCCAAAATGCTGGGATTACAAGCGTGAGCCACCGCGCCCGGCCCGAGGCAAGGTCTTACTCTCTTGCCCAGGCAGGAGTGTAGTGGCGCAATCACAGCTCACTGCAGCCTTGACCTCCCTGGGTTCAGGTGTTCCTCCCACCTTAGCCTCCTGCGTAGCTGGGACCACAGGCACATGCCACCATGCCCCACTAGTTTTTGTGTTTTTTGTAGAGATAAGGTTTGCCATGTTGCCCAGACTGGTCTCAAATTCCTGAGCTCAGGTGATCCACCCACCTCAGCCTCCCAAAGTTCTGGAATTACAGGCGTGAGCTACCGTGCCCAGCCCAAGTTTTCACTTTTTAATTCAATGTACCAACCCAGTCTAATGCAGAAACCACTGTCGGGACCAGTAGTACATTTGTGGGACTAAACTCTCCTTATGGCTTGATTTTCATTTAAAGTAAGTATTTGAAATCATGGTTTCATTCACCAGAGGTTGAAAGAAACTTGCTTCAGGTTTTGGTTTTCATCCTGTAAACCTTCTGTCTGATGTTTTGTTTCCCTTCTGATATGTTCAACTTTCAAGTCAGTACAGGTTGAGTATCCCTTATCCAAAATGCTTAGGACCAGAAATATTTTGGATTTTGGAATTTTTTTAGATTTCGGAATATTTGCATATACATAATGAGATATCTTGGGGATGGGACCCAAGTCTAAAAACATGAAATTCATTTGTTTCATTTGCACCTTATACACTTAGGGTGAAGGTAGTTTTATAAAATACTTTTAATACTTTTGTGCATCAAAGTTTTGAGTGTGTGTGTGTGTGTGTGTGTATAGAGAGAGAGAGAGAGTTTTTGTTTTGTTTTTGAGACAGTCTCACTCTGTTGCCCGGGCTGGAGTAAAGTGGCATGCTCTCGGCTCACTGCATCCTCCACCTCCCGGGTTCAAGCAATTCTTATGTCTCAGCCTCCCTAGTAGCTGGGATTAAAGGCATGTGCCACCACACCCAGCTAATTTTTTGTATTTTTAGTAGAGACAAAGTTTCAGTATATTCACCAGGCTGGTCCCAAACTCCTGGCCTCAAGTGATGGCCTGCCTCGGCCACCCAAAGTACTGGGATTACAGGCATGAGCTACCGCTCCTGGCCAGTGTTCACTATATATATTTTTATATTTTATTTTATTTTATTTTATTTTTATTTTTTTTGAGACAGAGTGTCACTCTGTCACCCAGATTGGAGTGCAGTGGCGCGATCTTGGCTCACTGCAAGCTCCGCCTTCCAGGTTCACGCCATTCTCCTGCGTCAGCCTCCCGAGTAGCTGGGACTACAGGCGCCTGCCACCACACTCGGCTAATTTTTTGTGTTTTTAGTAGAGACGGGGTTTCACTGTGTTAGGATGGTCTCGATCTCCTGACCTCGTGATCCGCCCATCTCAGCCTCCCAAAGTGCTGGGATTACATGCGTGAGCCACCACGCCCGGCCAGTTTTCACTATATTTTGCCTGTAACCTGTCACACAAGGTAAGATACGGAATTTTCCATTTGTGGCATCATGTCTGTGTTCAAAAAATTTTGGATTTTAGGCCGGGCGCGGTGGCTCACGCTTGTAATCCCAGCACTTTGGGAGGCCGAGGCGGGTGGATCACGAGGTCAGGAGATCGAGACCACGGTGAAACCCCGTCTCTACTAAAAATACAAAAAATTAGCCGGGCGTGCTGGCGGGCGCCTGTAGTCCCAGCTACTCGGAGAGGCTGAGGCGGGAGAATGGTGTGAACCCGGGAGGCGGAGCTTGCAGTGAGCCGAGATTGCGCCACTGCACTCCAGCCTAGGCGACAGAGCGAGACTCCGTCTCAAAAAAAAAAAAAAAAAAAAAAAAATTTTGGATTTTGGAGTGTTTTGGATTTCAGATTTTTGTACTAGGGATGCTCAACCTGTAATTAACCAGCACATAACACTAAGGGTATACAGTTAGGTCAAACTCTAGGTGTGACCAAAGTTCAGGCTTATTTATGTTTATGAAATGATAGCCAAGGAAATGCCTGGGTGGAAGAAAAGTTTGTTTTTATAAGCAAGTGTTTCACATTTCATTCACTTAGCAGTGCAGAATAAGTCATCTGTATTTCACATGTAGGGGCTTTTATCTTAACTGACTATAGAGTTTTGTTGCTGGTCTTTAGCTGTGACTCTGGAAGACAGAATAGCCAAAGAAGTAACTCTTTTTCCTGCCCACCTACAACCTGTGAAATAATCTTAAGACTCAGGCAAGGCACAGTGGCTCACACCTGTAATCCCACTGCTTAGAGAGGCCGAGGCAAGTGGGTCACGAGGTCAAGAGTTCCAGATCAGCCTGGCCAATACGGTGAAACCCCGTCTCTACTAAAATTAGAAAAATTAGCCAGGCGTGGTGGTGCACGCCTGTAGTCCCAGCTACTCAGGAGGCTGAGGCAGGAGAATCTCTTGAACCCGGGAGGCAGAGGTTGCAGTGAGCCGAGATCGTGCCACTGCACTCCAGCCTGGGCGACAGAATGAGACTCCATCTCAAAAAAAAAAAAAAAGTCTTAAGACTCAGTATCCCTATAGTCAATCTGTAAATTCTCTCCTCTGAGGTATGCCTGGTGAGACTGTTCAATGCTGCTTTGTTGACAGGTGTAGAGAACACATAGAAGAACAAGGGAAAGGCAAAGAAGGAGAAAAATAGAGGATTCAAAGACTGCTCTCCACACTCAAAGTCATAGTGAGCCCTCCAAATGCTTAGATGACATTAACACTGGGATTTTGTTAGGAGGTACCCCAAATTTGTGTATGGTCAGAGGGTGATTTTAAATGCCTTGTTTACTACAGAAAAAGCATCAGCTTTTTAATATCAGCTGTTTAATTTATCTCCCATATCCCTTCTAAATTATGAGAGAATGGCTTCCAGGTAATGGTATGTGTGAATACATACATAACTCTAACTCCTGAAACCCCGGGAAGACAAGAAGAAAGGGATTTTTATGTAGCATTAGCACATAAGAAAAGGATGGTGGAGAAGTTTGAGACCAGCCTGGGCAACGTAGGGGGACACTCTATCACTAAAAGAAAGAAAAAGAAAAAAGGATGGAGAGAGGGAGACAATGGGACTTGTTTTTCACAACAGACTCAGCGGAATTGTTTGAAACTCTGTACCCATGTAGGCCGGGCGCAGTGGCTCACGCCTGTAATCCCACTTTGGGAGGCCGAGGTGGGCGGATCGCGAAGTCAGGAGATCGAGACCATCCTGGCTAACACCGTGAAACCCCGTCTCTACTAAAAATACAAAAAATTAGCCGGGCGCAGTGGCAGGAGCCTGTAGTCCCAGCTACTTGGGAGGCTGAGGAGAATGGCGTGAACCCGGGAGGCAGAGCTTGCAGTGAGCCGAGATAGCGCCACTGCACTCCAGCCTGGGCGAAAGAGCGAGACTCCGTCTCAGAAACTCTGTACCCATGTAACATTGACACGAATAAAAATAATGAAAATATTTAGAAGCGAATTCTACAAAAGGCAAGGAAGTTTGTATTAAAACTCCTGTATTTGGCCAGGTGTGGTGGCTCAAGCCTGTAATCTCAGCACTTTGGGAGGCCTAGGCAGGCGGATCACTTGCAGTCAGGAGTTCAACATGGCGAAAACTCGTCTCTACTAAAAAACAGAAAAATTAGCTGGGCATGGTGGTAGGTGCCTATAATGCTACTCAGGAGGCTGAGGCAGAAGAACTACTTGAACCTGGGAGGAGGAGGTTGCAGTGAGCTGAGATCGCACCACCGCACTCCAGCCTGGGCCACAGAGTGAGACTCCGTCTCAAAAAAAAAAAAAAGTATTTATTTTGTAAACTTTGATTCTATGCATCCACTGGGGCCCTTCCTGTGGTGAAGGCATATGATAGATTTCTCCCCATTTAAAAACAAAATTTAGAAGGTTATGGGTGTCTTTGTGTCTGTGGCACTTTGTCAAAGCTCTGATTCAGCCAGGTGCAGTGGCTCATGCCTGTAATCCTAGCATTTTGGGAGGCCAAGATGGGAAGATCACTTGAGCCCAGCAGTTTGAGACCAGCCTGGGCAACAGAGAGAGACCCTCATCTCTATAAAAAATTAAAAATCAGCCGGTCTTAGTGACATGCGCCTATAGTACCAGCTACTCAGGAGGGTCACTTGAACCCAGGAGATCGAGTCTGCAGTGAGCCATGATTATGCCACTGCACTCCAGCCTGGGCAACAGTGAGACCCTGTCTCCAAGGGGAATGAAAAAAAATGCCAGGTGTGGTGGCTCATGCCTGTAACTCTAGCACTTTGGGAAGCTGAGATGAGTGGATAACTTGAGCCCAGGAGTTCAAGACAAATCCTGGCCAACATGGTGAAACTCCGTCTCTACAACAAATACAAAAATTAGCCAGTTGTGCTGATGTGTTCCTGTAGTCCCAGCTACTCAGAAGGCAGAAGTGGGAGGATCACTTGAGCCCCAGAGATCAAGGCTGTAGTGAGCTGTGATTGCACTACTGCACTCCAGCCTGGGTGACAGTGAGACCCTGTCTCAAAAAAAATTTTAAAAAAAAGCTGATTCATTTTCTGAATTTTTTGTCAGGAATACAACCCTCAGTTATACCATTGCTCAAGAGGGAAGCTGTGGCCTGTTGGTGGACCTGTTTCCCTGGATTGGAAGTTGTGTCATTTTATGAAGAAAAGCAGAGACCACTTAGTGTGTTGTTCCCCTTGCAGGTGCTCTTCAGAACTGGAAGCATCGTGTTCCCGGGAGCCTTTCCTTCCTCATACACCCTACTTGTCTCCTGTTTGTACCTCCTCTCCTTTCCATACTTCCTCTCTATCTTACCAAACAAAAATGGTATTGTTTTCCATTCCTCATGTTATGTTACTGGCTCTTTGTGGTCCTGCTGACCTAAAGATGCTTAACTTACTACTAACAGTCTTCTTTGTGTGATTGCTGTTTTCCCCTTGGGACACGTTCTGTTCTTGTTACTCATTTATGTGCAGGATGTGAGATGTAGGAAAAGCCTGTACCGTTTGATACCCTTTTAAATTTACTTGTACTTCTGTTGAATTCACCATCACTGGTACCTTTCTGAAGAACTGACTTTCCAGACATGAAAACCTTTTCTCTCTGAACTCCTAGATCACATTCTAGATTTCTTATGGCTTCATGCATGTTCTACCCTTGTTTGTTCATACCTGATCTCCCCCAGTAGGCTATAATCTTCCTGAGGACAGGACAAGTGTCCTTCTTCTTAGTGTTCCCATAGTGCTGACCTAATGCAGTGATATATACATTGTGAATGTGTGAATTCTTGAAAGTTCAAAATTGCATTGATTCTGTTTCAATCAAAACCTCTATAGGATATGCATAGGTATTTGATTTGTTTGTCCTCAACCTCAAAGTACATGTCTGTTTCTAACTTCCAAATCTAAAAAAGAGGAACTCTCTGAAGGCCTTCAATCTCTATGGCTTCTCCCCCTTAGATTTATTAAGCACTCACTGAATGCCTGGTCTAGATACTCTGTTATGGTGGGCAGGTAGAGAAATACCTTTTACAATTCAGATTCAAAGACAAAGTAAGTACGTGGAACAATCAGAGTAGTTACAGGCAGCATTATCATAATGTACAATCTGTGGTAGATACTGGTTTTGTATTTTGGTCTTGTGCAAAGAAGCACCCAAGGATGTTTGTCTAAAATATGAATGTTGCCAGGAGAGATGGCTCATACCTGTAATCTTAATACTTTGGGAGGCCAAGACAGGAGGATCACTTGAGCCTAGGAGTTTGAGACCAGCCTGGGCAACATAGTGAGACCCCCAACTCTACAAAACAAATTTCAAAATTAGTCAATTGTCCAGGCGCAGTGGCTCATGCCTGAAATCCCAGCACTTTGGGAGGCCGAGGTCGGCAAATCACTTGAGGTCAGGAGTTCGAGACCAGCCTGGCCAATGTGGTGAAACCCTGTCTCTACTAAAAATACAAAAATTAGCTGGGCATGGTGGCACGCACCTGTGATCCCAGCCACTCAGGAGGCTGAGGCAGAAGAATCGCTTGAACCTGGGAGGCAGAGGTTGCCGTGAGCTGAGATCGCACCACTGTACTCCAGTCTGGGCAACAGGGTGAGACTCCCATCTCAAAAAAAAAAAAAAAATTTAACTAGGTATAGTGGTGCACGCCTGTAGTCTCAACTACTTGGGAGTCTGAGATGGAAGGATCACTTCAGCCTGGGAAGTTGAGGCTTCAGTGAGCCAAGATTGTGCCACTGCATTCCAGCCTGGGTGACAGAGCAAGACCCTGTCTCAAAAAAAAAAAAAAGTAAAATATGAATGTACCTAGGCAGTAGTTTAAAATTTTTGTGTACACTAACTCTTTTAGGGAAGGAAGAAAAATAATCAGAGGAAACAAGCCTGGTAAAACAGGGAACACAGGCTTCAGATGGATGGTTTTACTGTTAGGACTTAGCTCATGCTCTGTGTGATCACTGTTTTTCGCTTGGAACACCTTCTGTCCCTAGCAAGTCTAGCAAGTATTAGCGAAGGGTTGGGCTTTTGAGCAGCCCTTGATGTATCCCTCTAGCTCGTTAATGCTATTGTATATGGGAAATAGTTAATGTCTTATTACTTTCACATGTAAATAGGAATTTTTTTTTTTTGGGGGGGGGATGGAGTCTTGCCCTGTTGCCTAGGCTGGAGTGCAGTGGTGCAATCTCGGCTCACCGCAATGTCCGCCTCCCAGGTTCAAGCAATTCTCCTGCCTCAGCCTCCCAAGTAGCTGGGATTACAGGCATGCACAATCACACAGCTAATTTTTTGTATTTTTAGTAGAGACAGGGTTTCACTAAGTTGGCCAGGCTGGTCTCGAAATCCCAAACTCAGTTGATCTGCCCGCCTCAGCCTCCCAAAGTGCTGGGATTACACGTGTGAGCCACCATGCCTGGCCATGAATAGGAATTTGAACATCTGGCTAAGAGTAGTGCCAGTCGAGATCCTACATGTCCTGCTTTAATAGATATGTTTAATATAGAATTAATAATATCATTTTCACTGGCCAGGCGTGGTGGCTCACACCTGTAATCCCAGCACTTTGGGAGGCTGAGACAGGTGGATCACCTGAGGTCAGGAGTTTGAGACTAGCCTGACCAACATGGTGAAACCCCATCTCTACTAAAAATACAAAATTAGCCAGGTGTGGTGGCACATGCTTGTAATCCCAGCTACTTGGGAGTCTGAGGCAGGAGAATCGCTTGAACCCAGGAGGTGGAGGTTGCAGTGAGCTGAGATCGTGCCATTGCACTCCAGCCTGGGCAACAAGAGCGAAACTCCATCTCAAAAAAAAATTAATAATATCATTTTCATAAGTTATGCCACTGTCCTTTAATTAGCTCCTTAGCAGCTTAAACATGCCATTAGACAGTATTTACTATAGTAATATACTTTTTAAAATTAATAGGAATAAACTTCAGCTCACTGAAATAATTACAAATTCAGAATTTTAATAAACATCAAGTTTGAGTGTTTCCTTAAGTAAACATAAAATTCAAGCTTGCATGAATGACGTGACCTCTACACAGAAGAGAGTTACCATAGCAAGCCCGAGTCTGCTGACTTCAAAAAGGCCTGCTTGCAGGGTTGGCCTTTCGGAAACTGGGCTTCCCGAAAGTTCACTATGCTCGTTAAGTCTAGGGCACCAAGCCCTGTTGTATCAGGTCACAGAGACTGTGCAAACGTTGTGAGTTATGGCAAATGCCTGACTTCCTTCTGTGAATCTGGTGAATTTTGGTCATTGCTAGGCAGAAGATGCCTACATGACCAGCCTCCAATAAAACCCTTTGGTGCCGGCTGGGCAAGGTAGCTCATGCCTGTAATCCCAGCATTTTGGGAGGCCAAGGCGAGTGGATCACTTGAGGCCAGGAGTTTGAGACCAGCCTGACCAATATGGTGAAACCCCGTCTCTACTAAAAACACAAAAATTAGCCGGGTGTGGTGGCACGCACCTGCAGTCTCAGCTACTCAGGAGGCCAAGGCAGGAGAATCGCTTGAGCCCAGGAGTTGAGGCTGTAGTGAGCCGTGATCGTGCCACTGCACTTCAGCCTGGGTGACAGAGCGAGATTCTGTCTCAAAACAAAACAAAACAAAAAAAGGCTTTGGCGGTGAATCTCTAATAGGCTTCTCTGGGCAGAAGCACTGCACACGTGTGGCTTCAGTTTTGCTGCTGGAGAAGGGACAGTGCTCAACGTGTGCCCTCCTGGGTTGCGGGGGAGAAAGCGTGGGAAGCCTGTGTGTGGATTTCTCCAGACTCTGCTGTGTCTTTTTCCTTTGCTGGTCCTGTCATGAATCCTTTGTTAGGATAAACCTAAGGCATGAGAACATGTATGTTGAGTCCTTTGAGTCATTTTAAGCCAATCTTGAGGACCCACCCCCCAAAACAGCATGTTAATATGGTGTTTGTTTTATGTCATGCCATCTTGCCATCAGCTTTAGAAGAAAAACATAAATAAAAGGACCATTATATTTACATTAAATATTTCCAGGTCACAAGACATTAAAAAAACTGTTTTTATTCGTCTTCTTCAAGCAAAAAGAAAGTAGTTTTTGAAAGCCACAGAAAACTCTAAGCTCCCTTGTTTAGACCAAATTAGTGATTGGGTTTTTTTTCCTGATTCTCACAGTAGAGTCTTTCTTCCTTCCCTCACGCTATGGAGGCAAGCGGTTTGGGCTGGTTCATAAGTAAATAGGTCATAAACTGCACTCCATTCAAAAGTGACGTCTTTATGAAAGCATTTATTTGTCCTACAGAGAGAGCACTGGCTCATTTCAAATATTGTTCTCAGCCTAGATCAGAATGCTAAAGAGCACACATTGCACATTTTGTTTTAAACACAATAGTTTAATTGTTTGTTTCTTGTGGTGCCATAAATATTTCCCTGGGAAAGCACTACCAAATAGGTGAGACTTTTAGAAGTCTGTGTGGGATCATACACCTAAATGTCGTAACTAAATCTGTTAGACTTTCAGAAGACAGCATAGGAATAAATCTTGGAAAAGGAGTAAATCGTGACCTTGGGTTACGCAGTGGTTTTTTAGATACAACACCAAAAGCACGGGTGACAAAACAGATAAATTGGACTACTTGACTCAAAATTTAGAAACTTTTGTGCTATAAATTATACCATCAAGAAAATAAAAAGGCAGTTGGGTGTGGTGGCTGGTGCCTGTAATCCCAGCACTTAGGGAGGCCAAGGCAGGTGGATCACTTGAGCCTAGGAGTTTGAAACCACCCTGGGCAGCTTAGCAAGACCCTGTCTATACCAAAAAAATATCAAAATTAGCCAGGCGTGGTAGCACACGCCTGTAGTCCCAGCTACTCAGGAGGCTGATGGAGGATTGCTTGAGCCCAGGAGGTTGAGGCTGCAGTGGGCCAAGAGCCTGGGTGATAATGAAACCCTTTCTTTAAAAAAAAAGCTGAATGCAGTGGCTCACACCTGTAATCCCAGCACTTTGGGAGGCCGAGGTGGGAGGACTGCTTGAGACCAGGAGTTCGAGACCCACCTGGGAAACATAGCAAGACCTCATTTCTATTAAAAAAAGTAATAAAGAAAAAACCCCATGGAATACAGGAAAATATTTATACATAGATCTGATAAGAGGCTCGCATATACAAAATATTTAAAGAACTTTTACAACTCAACAATAAGAAAACAACCCAATTAAAACTGAGCAGAGGGCCAGGCGTGGTGGCACAAGCCTGTAATCCCAGCACTTTGGGAGGCCGAGGCGGGTGGATCATCTGAAGTCAGGAGTTCAAGACCAGCCTGGCCAACATGGTGAAACCCCGTCTCTACTAAAAATACAAAAATTGGCCAGGTGTGGTGGTTCACACCTGTAATCCCAGCACTTTGGGAGGCCAAGGCAGGTGGATCATTTGAGGTCAGGAGTTCAAGACCAGCCTGACCAACATGGTGAAACCCTGTTCTACAAAAAATGCAAAAATTAGCCAAGCTTGGTGGCACGTGCCTGTAATCCCAGTTATTGGGGAGACTGAGGCAGGAGAATCCCTGGGAGGTGAAGGTTGCAGTGAGTTGAGATCGTGCCACTGCACTTCAGCCTGGGCAACAGAGCGAAACTCTGTCTCAAAAAAAAAAAAATTAGCCGGGTGTGGCGGCACACACCTGTACTCTCAGCTACTCGGGAGGCTGAGGCAGGAGAATCACTTGAACCCAGGAGGCGGAGGTTGCAGTGAGTCGAGATTACGCCACTGTACTCCAGCCTGGGCAACAGAGTGAGACTCCCTCTCAAAAAACAAAACAAAACTCAGCAGAGGATTTGAACAGACTCTTTTTTTTTTTTTTTTTGAGATGGAGTCTCGCTCTGTCACCCAGGCTGGAGTGCAGTGGCACGATCTCAGCTCACTGCAACCTCTGCCTCCTGGGTTTAAGCAGTTCTGCCTCAGCCTCTTGAGTAGCTGGGACTACAAGCGCACGCCGCCATGCCCGGCTAATTTTTTGTATTTCAGCAGAGACGGGGTTTCACCGTGTTGCCCAGGCTGGTTGCGAACTCCTGAGCTCAGGCAGTCTGCCCACCTCGGCCTCCCAAAGTGCTGGGATTGCAGACATGAGCCACCGTGCCCAGCCTGAACAGACATTTTTAAAAAGAAGATATACAAATGGCCAATAAACCAGTGAAAAGCTGTTCAGCATCATTACTCATCAGGGAAATGCGCATGAAAACCACAAGGTGCCATTTCATACCCACTAGGATAAAAAAGATAAGAACAGGTGTTGACAAGGATGTGGAGAAAACAGTTTGGCAATTCCACAAAATGCTAAACATGTGACCCAGTATTTCTTCTCTACTGCAGTATATACCCAACAGAAATGAAAACACATGTCCACACAAAAGCTTGTACATAGACAGCCATAGCAGCATTATTTATCATAGTCACAACAAATGTCCATCAACTGATAAATGTATAAACAAAATGTATTTCCATACAAGGAATATTATTCAGCCATAAGAAAGAACGAAGTACTGTTCAAGTGTGGTGTCTCACGCCTGTACCCAACACTTTGGGAGTTGAGACGGGAGGATCACTTGAGGCCAGGAGTTCAAAACTAGCCTGGGCAACATAGTGAGACCTCATCTCTACAAAATTACAATTAGCTGGGTGTGGTGGCACATGCCTGTAGTCCTAGCCAGTCAGGAGGCTGAAACAGTAGGAGCACTTGAACCCAGGAGTTCAAGGTTACAGTGAGCTATGATTGCACCACTGCACTCCAGCTTGGGTGACAGAGCAAAACCCTGTCTCAGAAAAAAATACTGATACGTGCCACATCAATGACACTTGAAAACATTATGCTAAAGTGAAAGAAGCCCATCACAAAAGAGCACATAGTATACGATTCCATTTATCTGGAATGTCTGGAATAGACAAGTACAGGGCCGGGCGCGGTGGCTCACGCCTGTAATCCCAGCACTTTGGGAGGCTGGGGCGGGCAGATCACGAGGTCAGAAGATCGAGACCATCCTGGCTAACACGGTGAAACCCCGTCTCTACTAAAAATACAAAAAATTAGCCGGGCATGCTGGCGGGCGCCTGTAGTCCCAGCTACTCGGAGAGGCTGAGGCAGGAGAATGGCGTGAACCCGGGAGGCGGAGCTTGCAGTGAGCCGAGATGGCACCACTGCACTCCAGCCTGGGCGACAGAGCGAGACTCTGCCTCAGAAAAAAAAAAAAATAGACAAGTACAAAGAGACAAAAAGTAGATTCACAGTGGCTTAAGACTCCAACGATTGGGGGAGGGCGGAGTGTATCAATCAGGGTTCAACTAGAGAAACAGAACACGTAGGAGATGTATTTTGAGAGGTTTATTGCAAGGAGTTTGGCTTAGCCGACTGTGGGGGCTGGCCAGGCAAGTCTGAAATCCATAGGGCCGGTAAACAGAAAGGGCAGCTGGAGTTTTCAGGCATGAGTGGAAGCTGTGGTCCATAGATGGAATTTCTTCTTCAGGCAAACCTCAGTTCAGCTCGTAAGGTCTTTCACCTGATTGAATCAGGCCCACTTATATAGAAGTCAACTGATTATGGACTTTTTTTTTTTTTTTGAGATGTAGCCTCACCTATAGCTGGAACTACAGGTGCATGCCACCACACCCGGCTAATTTTTGTATTTTTTTTAATTATTTTTTTGAGACGGAGTCTCCCTTTGTCACCCAGGCTGGGGTGCAGTGGCCCAATCTCGGCTCACTGCAACCTCCACCTTCCAGGTTCAAGCGATTCTCCTGCCTCAGCCTCCGGAGTAGCTAGGATTACAGGCATGTGCCACGATGCCCGGCTAATTTTTGTATTTTAGTAGAGACGGGGTTTCACCATGTTGGCCAGGCTGTCTCGAACTCCTGACCTCAAGTGATCCACCTGCCTCGGCCTCCCAAAGTGCTGGGAATACAGGTGTGAGCCACAACGCCTGGCCTCATTATGGACTTTTATCACATCTACAGGATAACCTTCACCAAAGCTCCTAGATTAGTATTTGATCACCTGGGGACTGTAGTCAAGTTGACACATAAACTGGCATGGAGGGGTGGGAAGTGACTTCTAATGGTGTTTCTTTTTGGAGTGACATTGCACAATTCTGTACCGAAAATTATTGAATTGTACACTTTAAATGGGTAAATTATGATATGTGAATTATATCTCAATAAAGATGGGTTTTTGTTGTTTTTTGAGATGGAGTCTTGCTCTGTCGCCAGGCTAGAGTGCAGTGGCGCGATCTCAGCTCACTGCAACCTCCGCCTCCTGGGTGCAAGTGATTCTCCTGCCTCAGCCTCCCGAGCAGCTGGGACTACAGGTGTGCGCCACCATGCCTGGCTAATTTTTATATTTTTAGTAGAGACGGGTTTTCACCATGTTGGCCAGGATGGTCTCAATCTCTCGACCTCGTGATCTGCCTGCCTCGGCCTCCCAAAGTGTTGGGATTACAGGCATGAGCCACCATGCCCAGCCAAAGATGTTTTTTAAAACTGCATATTTGCACACCCCTGTTCATAGCAGTACTGTTCACAGTAGCAATGAGGTGGAAGCAACGCAAATGTCCATCGACAGATAAATGGATAAACATGTGATATGTGTATACAGTGGAATGTTATTTGGTCTTAAAAAGGAAGGAAATCTTGTCACATGCTACAATATGGATGAAAAAGGAGGACTTGTTGCTAAGTGAAAAAAGCCAGTCACAAGACAAATTATGGGCGGGATGTGGTGGCAAAACTCCATCTCAAAAAAAAAAAAAAAGCTAAGATGGTAAATTTTGTTTTTTACAATAATAAAATAATGAAAAAAAGACTGTCCTGCATTGCCCGAACAGCACCCCTGTTATCTGAACTCTGCCCCAACACCCTTTTCTGTACCATATAGTGTTGCATATAGTCTCTAAATGAGAACATCCTCAAGGTATAATCAAAATATACTTAGAGAGTTCAGGTGGTACTGGCTCAATTGTTTATCTCTTCCTGGCTTATTTAATTTCATTACCTATTTCTAGGAAACCAATGATGGAGATAATGAATTGACAGGATATAAATTTGAGTTAGAGTTGTTTGGATTTATTTTTTCCAGTAACTAAGGCAGCTGCTAAAAGCAACTAAAAATCTGGTCTCGGCCAGGCGCAGTGGCTCATGCCTGTAATCCCAGCACTTTGGGAGGTCGAGGCAGGTGGATCACCTGAGGTTAGGAGTTGGAGACTAGCCTGGCCAACATGGTGAAATCCCATCTCTACTAAAATTATAAAAAGATTAGCCAGGCATGCTGGTGCGCACCTGTAGTTCCAGCTACTCGGGAGGCTGAGGCAGGAGAATCGCTTGAACCATCGCTTGAACCCAGGAGGCAGATGGTTGCAGTGAGCAGAGATCATGCCACTGCGCTGCAGCCTAGGCAACAGAACAAGATTGTGTCTCAAAAAAAAAAAAAAAAAGAAAAAATCTGGTCTCAAATGATAGAAAAGTGAATGCCTGGCCCTTCTCTGAGTTCCCTGGGCATCAAGGAGTCCTCTTCAGGGAAGCAATGCATAGCCCAGACTCACCCATGGTACCTACTTGACTGTGTGCCCTGATGTATTCAGAGACTGTCTGGCCTCAGTCTCAGACTGTGAGTGGGGAAGACGAGCAGCCCACAGCTGAAGTGTTGAACCAGGAAGTATTCACCCCCAGTTGGCCAATCTCACTTCCTGGCTTATTACCCCTCTCCACTCTGAGCATCAGTTGGTACTTTGCCACAGTTGACAGATTCACCTAGCAGGCAGGGCAGCGGGAGCTGGTGAGGCCAGGCAGGCTGGAGCCTTCTTCCTTCCTTGCACTTGCTGGTTTCTGCTGCCGGGAATGCCCTTGCCTTAGCCTAGTGGTTCTCAATCAGGCCATCGTGTCCCCTAGGCATTTTGGGTGTGTCACCTTAGGAGGGGCATGCTACTGGCATCTTGTGGGTAGAGGCCAGAGATGCTGCTGAGCATCTTGCAGTGCACAGGACTGCCCCCACAACTTTGCAAGGCTAGCTCCTTGTCATCCAGGTCTGACCTAAATTGACCTTTGTTTGGATGTGTCCTGACCAACCAGCAGAAGGTAGTTTTGTTTTCCTTGTTGCACTATCACTCTATTTTATTTGTTAGTCTTTTATCTACCCCATCTTCCCCCTACCTGCCCACACATACAATACACTGATGAGCAGGGCTGGGCACGGTGGCTCACACCTGTAATCCCAGCATTTTGGGAGGCCGAGGTGGGTGGATCACATGAGGTCAGGAGTTCAAGACCAGCCTGGCCAACATGGTGAAACCCTGTCTCTACTAAAAATACAAAAAGTAGTTGGGTGTGGTGGCACGCACATCTGTAATCCCAGCTACTCAGGAGGCTAAGGCAGGAGAATCGCTTGAACCCGGGAGGCAGAGGTTGTAGTGAGCCAAGATCGTGCCATTGCACTCCAGCCTCGGTGACAGAGCAAGACCCCATCTCAAAAAACAAACAAACAAAAAAACAAAAAAACGCTAATGAGCAATATAAATTCCAAAAGTCTACAAAGATTAAGAGACCTGGTTCCTCCTCACTGCTGTATCCCCAGATTTTTACACAGTGCGTGGGACCTGGTGAGAGGCAATCAATATTTGTTTCATCAATAAATGAAAGGGATTTAACTTGCTGTAGCACCTCACCTCACCCCTAACCCCGGGGCAGCCCAGCTCCCCGTTCCTTTCAGTCAGGGGGCCTCTGGCTCCTTCCTGCCTTCCCAGCTCCTACCTGCAGTTGAAGCAGTGAAACTCCCTGTGGGAAGCAGACCTGCAGGGCTGAGGGAAGTCCTGGAGCATTACAATCCTGAGGACTTGGGAAGAGGAAGGGCTCATGGGAAATAAATAAGGTAAATGGGGAAGGGTGGGGTGGGGAGAATCCGTGTATGGGAAAGAAAGGAACTAACATGTATCGAGCATCCTCCTAGATTTAGGACATAATTTCATTTAATCCTGTTAATCTGAGAGGAAGACACTAAAGTCTGGCACAATTAAGTACCGTATCTAAGGCCTCACGCCAGGAAGTGGCAGAATTGAGACTTAAATCAAGGACTGTGTGGTTCCAAAGCCCTTGGGGGGAAGGGGTGAGGCAAATTGCCAGAGCAACTTAAATCCCTTACTCCAAGGAGCCACGTTGTGAAATCCTTTGGGGAAGCCAGATAAAATGGGTCCTGTCCTCAAGAGAGTTTCTAATCTGGGTTGTGAGACAGGCAGACACACAAGTTAGTATATTAAAGTTGTAGTAGGTATGACCTCTTGACCAGCTTAAGGTACCAGTGTCACTTTGCTGTAATGAAATTAATTGGTCAAACACACACATACCCAAATTAGTAGGCAGTCCGGTTTCATATTCTCTCTCTCTCTCTCTGGCTCCCTCTCTTCCCCCCGAGGGGTTTACTAGGTCTGAATGGGTCAGTCCTAAATGAAAGACAGCCATGTGGTCATTACCACCTGATCATCTATTGAAAATTAGTAATTGCAAGGACTGGAGTGGTGGCCAGTCTTTCATACTCCTATAGCTGATTTGTACCCATGGACAAAGCCATTATCCCAGAGGGAGTCCCGATACACGCCCAGGTGGTTTCAGCCTGAGGCATATACCACCAAACCTGCTGGCCACAGCAATATTTCTAGTTCCACATATTCTTGCCATTCCTCCCACCGAAAGGTAGAGTCTAATTTTCTTCCCTTTGAATATGGGCTGACTTGACCGGGCGCAGTGGCTCACGCCTGTAATCCTAGTACTCTGGAAAACTGAGATGGATGGATCACCTGAGGTCAGGAGTTCAAGACCAGCCTGGCCAACATGGCAAAAACCCATTTCTACTAAAAATACAAAAATTAGCCAGATGTAGTGGCATGCGCCTGTAATCCCATCTACTCGGGAGGCTGAAGCACGAGAATCGCTTAAACCCGGGAGGTGGAGGTTGCATTGAGCCAAGATCATGCCACTGCACTCCAGCCTGGGCGACAGAGCGAAATTCTGTCTCAAGAAACAAAAAAAAAGAATATGGGCTGACCTTAGTGACCTCCCCCCAATGACCTGGATGCAGCTGAAGTGATACTGCGTGACTTCTGAGGTTAGGTCATAACCTTCCACCCGGCTGTCTCTCGTCGTTGTCACCCTCAGAACCCAACCACCGTTCTGTGAGGCAATGCAGGCCCCATGGAGAGGCCTTGTGTAGGTACCCATTGACAGGCAGCATCACCCAGCAGCTCTGTGACGGAGTGAGCCTTCTAGTGATGTCAGGCCCCAGCCTTCAAATCTTCCAGCTGAGATGTTATAAGCAGTGAGAATCTATCCGTGCTGCTGTGCCGTGATGGAATTGCTGACTCACAGAATCTGAGCGTAATAGATGCTTGTTTTTTGTTTTTTTTTCTTAGTTTTGTTTTGCTTTTCGTTGTTGTTTTGAGACAGTCTCGCGCTGTTGCCTAGGCTGGAGTGCAGTGGCGTGATCTCGGCTCACTGCAACCTCTGCCTCCAGGGTTCAAGTGATTGTCCTGCCTCAGCCTCCCAAGTAGCTGGGATTACAAGTGCCTGCCACCATGCCCAGCTAATTTTTGTATTTTTAGTAGAGACAGGGTTTCACCATGTTGGCCAGTCTAGTCTCGAACCCCTGAGCTCAGGTGATCCGCCCGCCTCGGCCTCCCAAAGTGCTAGGATTACAGGCATGAGCCACCACGCCCAGCCGGCAAAGGGAATCTTTAAGAAGCACCATGGCACTGCACTGGTTCCTCAAAGCAGGGAAGAGGAGTCAGGAACTGGGAGGATGCCTTCAGTTATACAGGAAGAGATCATGACAGCAGTCCAAGCTGGGATGCCTTTGCGAGGTAGAGGACTAGTACTCTTCACAGACTGGGTTTCATGCCTTGAGGAGGGGAAGGGGAGAGGGACTGTGGGGTCTGAGACCTCCCCCTTAGTTCTGTATATTTGGAGACCACAGCTGTATCAGTTTGGAATGGGTTCAGATGTGAGTAATAGAGACCTTAAAACTCATGGCAAAAATACAGAATTTATTTCTCAAATAAAAGAAGTTTATACGTAAGCAGTCCAGGACTGGTATGACAGCTCCAGGGACATAAGGGACCCAGGTTTGTTTCAGCTTTTCACATTGCCATTCCTGGCGTATAGTCTTCATCTTTAAGGTCTAAAATGGTTGCTGGAGCTCCAGCCATCACATCATAGTTCCAAGAAGCAGAACAGAAGAAGAGAGGAAGGAGTATGTGCCATCTCCCTTCCAAGACTTCCTCAAAGTTCCACCCAATACTTCAGCTTACTCATTGACTGTAACTTAACCTGGCTGCAATGGAGTCTGAAAAATGTAGTCTTTCAGCTGGGAGGCAATATGCTAAGTGAAAAACTGGGATTCTTTTAATTTGAGAGAGAATTAGAGAGTAGAGATAATGGTAGCCAGCTAAAGTCTATATACCACAACAGCCTAAAAGCCAGTGTGGGCATGGTCACTAGGAAATCCAGTTCATTCACTCATTCCTTTTGCATTTAGGGGATGAGCTCGTTTTGATGTGCTCAGTATAAAGATACCAAATATACTTGTCCTATTCATTCAGCAAACACTTACTGAATGTCAGTAAATTGCAGGCATAGAACTGGAGATGAAACGTTACGACATGGTTTTTAGCCAAGCATGGTGGCTGATGCTTGTAATCCCAGCACTTTGGGAGGCCAAGGTGGGCAGATCATTAGAGGTCAGGAGTTCAAGACCAGCCTGGCCAACATGGTGAAACCCCATCTCTACAAAAAAAAATGCAAAAATTAGCTGAGAAGGTTGTAGTGAGCTGAGATCACACCATTGCACTCCAGCCTGGGCAACAGAGCAAGATGCCATCTCAAAAAAAAAAAAAAAAAAGACATAGCTTTTTTTTTTTTGAGACAGTTTTGCTATTGTTGCTCAGGCTGGAGTGCAATGGCGTGATCTTGGCTCACGGTAACCCCCACCTCCCGGGTTCAAGCAATTCTCCTGCCTCAGCCTTCCGAGTAGCTGGGATTACAGGCATGTGCCACCACACCCAGCTAATTTTGTATTTTTAGTAGAGACGGAGTTTCTCCATGTTGGCCAGGCTGGTCTCGAACTCCCAACCTCAGGTGATCCGCCCACCTCGGCCTCCCAAAGTGCTGGGATTATAGGCATGAGCCACCGTGCCCAGCCTGACATGGTTTTTAATCTTCAAAATCTCACAGTCTGGTGGATATTTGCAGTTTTTGTCTTCCCAGGACTCATTTCCCCTTCATGTGATAAGCCCTCTTTCCACTGAGAAATATATTCCATGTGCTTTGGATGAGTTTGACTGTATTCCTCCTCCACAATCAAGGGATGGAATGACAAGAGCCTGGTGGCTATTTACTCTTGGATGTAATCATGACTAAAGTCAGATCCAACGACTTTCCAGTTGTTTGGACCAAACACGTTCCTTTTTTTTTCTTTTTTTGAGACAGAGTTTCGTTCTTGTTGCCCAGGCTGGAGTGCAGTGGTGTGATGTTGGCTCACTGCAACCTCCGTCTCCTAGGTTCAAGTGATTCTCCTGCCTCAGCCTCCTGAGTATCTGGGATTACAGGCATGCACCACCACGCCCAGCTAATTTTTGTATTTTTAGTAGAGATGGGGTTTCACCATGTTGGTCAGGCTGGTCTTGAACTCCTGACCTCGTGATCTGTCTGCCTTGGCCTCCCAAAGCACTGGGATTACAGGCTTGAGCCACTATGCCTGGCTTTATTATTTATTTATTTATTTATTTATTTATTTATTTTTGCTGAGTTTGAGTTGCTTTCTCTCACTTGCAACCATAGGTCCTGTTTAATCAGGTATTTTCCATAAGATAGAAATTACTGGCCGGGCGCGGTGGCTCACGCCTGTAATCCCAGCACTTTGGAAGGCTGAGGCAGGCATATCACTTGAGGTCAGGAGTTCAAGACCAGCCTGGCCAACATGGTGAAACCCCATCTCTACTGAAAATACAAAAAAAAAAAAAAAAAAATTAGCTGGCATGCTGGTGCATGCCTATAATCCCAGCTACTCGAGAGGCTGAGGCAGGAGAATGGCTTGAACCCAGGAGGCAGAGGTTGTGGTGAGCAGAGATCGTGCCACTGCACTCCAGCCTGAGCTATAGAGACTCCGTCTCCAAAAAAAAAAAAAAAAAGGAAAATAAATTACTATACAAAGGAATATAGGTATAGGTGTCATCTCTGCCTTCCGTTGTCATAAATTCTCATTTTAGCCTGCAATTGGGTTAAACCGGCAAGATTATTTTTACAGGTTTTACCCATTTCCCAAATTTGGGCCTGCCCACGCTATCAGTACTGCTCCTGAGGCCGCTTACTGACTCTACACACGCATGTCCTTAAAACAGCTGTGACCCCCCTTGAAGAAAGGAAATGTGGGTCATATCTTGTTGGGGGAGGAGAGGAGGTTATGACATTTTAGCCAACACTGAGAACCCATCAAATATGGAATGCAGTGTGAGTATCTATTGTTTAAATCTGAAGGGAGCTGTTTCCCTGAAGGGGAAAAAGTTCGATTTAGTACTAAGAATAGAGCAAGAGAAACATCGGTTCAGTGCCTTCAGCTGAGAAATGAATTTCATTAGAGTCACAGTTATTGTCTATTGTTCCCATTGGTTGTTCTGGTTGGGCTGAGATCTGATTTTCACTTCAATTCTCACAGCCGGCATTATTACTTCCCTTTGTGTAACTTTTGGGAAGAAATTCAATATGAATCAGATTTTGTTTTTAGCCCCCGCCAAAGAGAGACTTTTTTTTTTTAATACAATGAGAACAGACTCAGGCTTAGATCAAAATACTTATGTCACAATGGAAGATCTTTTAAGAGTAGGATTGCGTCCTCTGCCTTTCATTGTTTCATAATCTGCAATTGCACGTCTCTTCCCGTCCCTAATTTAGAGCGGGGTGCACCTGCTGCTTAAACCCTTTGACTTCCTTCAGCTCAGGCTTCCTCTTTTCTAATTTTTTTCTCACCATATTTGCAAATCTGAGATTTATTACTGGCAGCTTCCCAGTCAAGGGAACATGCAAATCTCTCAGACTTCAAGGGAACATCCCATTTCTTGATTCTCAGCCTTTTTTGTTCTCATGGGCTGAGTTTGGATCTTTAGTCTTCCCAGAGATTCTGTGAGTGGTCAGATAGGCTTCCAAAATTTTCTTCCCTCGAGTTACCTAAATTCTGTTTCTGATGTTTGAAACCAAGATTTTGTGTGTGTGTGCTAAAAAACACATAAAATGTACCATCTTAACTATTTTAAGGTATATATTTCGGTAGGGTTAACTATATGCAAATTGTGAGACAGATCTCCAGAACGTTTTCTTTTTTTTTCTTTTCTTTTCTTTTTTTTTTTTTTGAGACAGTCTCGCTCTGTTGCCCAGGCTGGAGTGCAGTGGTGTGATCACGGTTCACTGCAAGCTCCACCTCTCGGGTTCACGCCATTCTCCTGCCTCGGCCTCCTGAGTAGCTGGGACTACAGGCGCCCGCCACCACGCCCGGCTAATTTTTTTTTGTATTTTTAGTAGAGACGGGGTTTCACCGTGTTAGCCAGGATGGTCTCGATCTCCTGGCCTCATGATCTGCCCGCCTCAGCCTCCCAAAGTACTGGGATTACAGGCGTGAGCCACCGCACCCGGCCAGATCTCCAGAACTTTTTTATCTCGCAAAACGGAAACTCTGTATCTATTAAATAACTCCCCATTTCTCCCTCCCTCCAACTCCTGGCAACCACTATTCTAAACTCTGTCTCTACAAATTTGTTTACTCTAGACACCTCATATAAGTGGAATCAGACAGCATTTGTGTTTTTGTGATGAACTTATTTCACTTAGCATAATGTCCTCAAGGTTCATCCATGATGTAGCATGTGACAGGATTCCCTTTTTTATTTTTTGACTTTTTGTAGACAGGGGGTCTCTCCATGTTGCTCAGGCTAGTCTCGAAATCCTGGGCTCAAGCAATCCTCCCACCTTGGCCTCCCAAAGTGTTGGGATTACAGACGTGAGCCGCCACCATGCCTAGCTAGGATTTCCTTTTTAAGGCAGAATAATATTCCATTGTATGGACAATACCACATTTTGTTTATCCATTCATCCATCAGTGGACATTTGGGTTGGTTCTACCTCTTGGCTGTTGTGAGTAATGCTGCCATGAACATAGGTGTGCAAATATGTCTTTGAGATCCTGCTTTCAGTTGTTTTGGCTATATACCCAGAAGTGGGATTGCTGGATCAGATGGTAATTCTATTTTATTATTTTGACACAGGGTCTCACTCTGTTGCCCAGGTTGGAGTTCAGTGATGCAATCTTGGATCACTGTAGCATTGAACTCCTGGGCTCAAGCGATCCTCCCACCTTAGCCTCCTGAGTAGCTGCGACCACAGTTGTGCACCACCACACCTGGCTAATTGTTTAATTTTTTTTTATGAAGATGGAGTCCCACTATGTTGCCTAGGCTGGTCTTGAATCCCTGACCTCAAGCAATCCTCCCACCTTGGCCTTCCAAGGTGTTGGAGTTACAGGTGTGAGCCACCACACCCAGCAGGTAGTTCTATTTTTAATTTTTTGAGGAACCACTATACCGTTTTCATCTTTTGGTTTTTAACTCAGATATGTAAGTTTTAATCTGTTTGTTGATTAAGAAGTGTACGTCAGGCCAGGCACAGTGGGTCATGCCTGTAATCCCAGCACTTTGGGAGGCCGAGGCATGCGGATCACCGGAGGTCAGGAGTTTGAGACCAGCCTGACTAACATGGTGAAACCCTGTCTCTACTAAAAATACAAAAATTAGCCGGGTGTGGTGGCACGTGCCTGTAGTCCCAGCTACTTGGGAGGCTGAGTCAGGAGAATCGCTTGAACCCGGGAGGCCGAGGTTTCAGTGAGCAAAGATCATGCAACTGCACTCCAGCCTGGGCAACAAAGTGAGACTCTGTCTAAAAAAAAAAAGAAAAGAAAAAAGAAAAAGAAGTGTATGTCAAGGAAACACCACTATTTTGTCACACAATGAGAAAAAAATGGGTGGAGCAGAATTTATATCAAATTGAAATTACAAAATGAAATTATAGCAACCTTCCAGTAGTGAGCCTTTCATTTTGAGATCAGACTCTTCAAAATTTAGCTTCATTTTCAATCTATGATGTTTCACTTCTTTGTACTGTTTTTGTTCTCATCTCATCAAACTTCATTTCCTCTACTAGAATGAATTCTCAGAGATAAAGAGGAGTTAGAAATCTACTTTTTTCTCCTTTGGAGCTCTCTTTAATTATTAGACAGGTGAAATAAAACTAGACAAAAAACAAAGTTACTGCATGCTCACCATTACATATTTTTATGGCTAATATTTTGTATACTTTTGTTCAGACAGATGGTGCTGTTAAGAAGGAAACTTCTAGCTGGGCGCAGTGGCTCATGCCTGTAATCCCAGCACTTTGGGAGGCCAAGGCGGGCAGATCACAAGGTCAGGAGTTCGAGACCAGCCTGGCCAAGAGACCAGCCTGGCCAATATGGTGAAACCCCGTCTCTACTAAAAATACAAAAATTAGCTAAGCATGGTGGCAGGCGCCTGTAATCCCAGCTACTCGGGAGGCTGAGGCAGGAGAATTGCTTGAACCCGGGAGGCTGAGTTTGCAGTGAACCGAGATTGCGCCACTGCACTCCAGCCTGGGCGACAGAGCAAGATTCCGTCTCAAAAAAAAAAAAAAAAAAAAAAAAGAAGGAAACTCAACCTCCCAGGCTCAAGCCATCCTCCTGCCTCAGCCTCTCCGAGTAGCTGGGACTACAGGCGCCCGCCACCACGCCCGGCTAATTTTTTGTATTTTTAGTAGAGACGGGGTTTCACTGTGGTCTCGATCTCCTGACCTCGTGATCCGCCCGTCTCGGCCTCCCAAAGTGCTGGGATTACAAGCGTGAGCCACCGTGCCCGGCCGAAGAAGGAAACTTCTTGATGGAGCTCTGCTGTGCTATACCTTTACACCAAAGTACTCTGATTGTTTGTTAAAATACACACACACGGCCGGGCGCGGTGGCTCACACCTGTAATCCCAGCACTTTGGGAGGCCGAGGTGGGCAGTTCATGAGGTCAAGAGATTGAGACCATCCTGGCCTACATGGTGAAACCCAGTCTCTACTAAAAATACAAAAATTAGCTGGGCATGGTGGCGGGTGCCTGTAGTCCCAGCTACTCAGGAGGCTGAGGAAGGAGAATTGCTTGAACCTGGGAGGCAGAGGTTGCAGTGAGCCGAGATCGTGCCACTGCACACCAGCCTGGTGACAGAGCGAGACTCTGTCTCAAAACACACACACACACACACACACACACACGGTCCAATCTCTTTTTTTGTTTTGTTTTTTGAGACACAGCCTCACTCTGTCACCCAGGCTGGAGTACAGTGGTATGATCTTGGCTCACTGCAACCCCCTGCCTCCTGGGTTCAAGCTATTCTCCTGTCTCAGCCTCCCAGTACCTGAGATTGCAAGCGTGAGCCACCAGGCCCAGCTAATTTTTGTATTTTTAGTACAGACGAGGTTTCACCATATTGGCCAGGCTGGTCTCAAACTCCTGGCCTCATGCAGTGCCTCGATCTCCCAAAGTGCTGGGATGACAGGATGACAGGCGTAAGCCACTGCGCCCGGCCAGAACTTTGCATGTTTCAAAGAGCTCCAGGTAGGCTTTTTTTTTTTTTTTTTGAGATGGAGTCTCGCTCTGTCACCCAGGCTGGAGTGCAAGTGGTGCAATCTCGGCTCACTGCAATCTCTGCCACCCAGGTGCAAGCGATCCTCCTGCCTCAACCTCCTGAGTAGCTGGGACTACAGGCACGTGCCACCACACCTGGCCAGGCTGGTCTTGAACTCCTGACCTTGTGATCCGCCCACCTCGGCTTCCCAAGGTGCTGGGATTACAGCAGTGAGCCACCGTGCCCGGCCTCCAGGTAGGCTCTTACTCGGAGTGTCCACTCGTAGGTTCCCGTGCAGTTTTGCTTCTAGTGGTTCTAGTGAGTATTGAAAGCTAATGACTCACCGGAATATTTACTCTTTTAATTCTTTCAACAGTCAGCCTGCGGGTCTCCTTCTACCTTTGATGTTAACTGGCTAACACTGTGGTTCATTTCCTGTTATTTGCAACTTTGGAATTAAACTCATACATGAAGTCAAAGCAAATGAAAGGCGCAGGTCAGCTATCTTGTTAAGGGCTACAGCTGTGGTTCTGGAAGCTTCCAGTCCAACAACTAGCTTGTTTTCCCTCCTCCCCGCCCCCTGTGGAGGCCTCTCTTTCCTAGGCAGGGTAATTAAGGTTGGCCTAAGGCTCTCTAAGCAAATGTGTGTTCTGCACCAGTGGTTAGTTTTTCCTACACTGAGTCACATATCTTGCTGCTAGGGAAATCTATTTGACAAGACTCAAGTGGAGAATTTGTCACAGTTTGTTTAGCATGTAAGGCCTTGTCCTTGAATGCCCTTTACCCCTTAGATTCTGGATATAATGATATGGTGGTACAAGTTTGCTTATTAGCTGGTGGGAGGGGGTGAAGAGGAGTCTTTATGGGTAGTCGTTTTCTTTTCTTTTTCTTTTTTTTGGGGGGGAGACAGTCTTGCTCTGCCGTCCAGGCTGGAGTGCAGTGGCGCGATCTCGGCTCATTGCAAGCTCCGCCTCCCGGGTTCAAGCGATTCTTCTGTCTCAGCCTCCCAAGTAGCTGGGATTACAGGCATCTGCCACCACGCTTGACTAATGTTTGTATTTTCAGTAGAGACAGGGTTTCGCCATGCTGGCCAGGCTGATCTCGAACTCCTGAGCTCAGGTGATCCGCCCACCTCGGCCTCCCGAAGTGCTGGGATTACAAGCTTGAGCCATCGTGCCTGGCCATGGGCAGTCGTTTTCTTACACAGAATGTGGAGTCAGAGGTACTTGTTTTCATCTCTTTACAACCGGTTCAACGTTCCAAGGTAATAAACTTACACATCTACCTCATAAATTGCTTGTACAGATTAAACAAGATAATGTAAGTTATGTGCAATAAATGTTGTTCCTCGAGTAGCCGCCTATTTAATCACGTATTAGAAAAACATTCTCAGCTGGGCGTGGTGGCTCACACCTGTAAGCCCAGCACTTTGGGAGCCCGAGGCGGGTGGATCACGAGGTCAGGAGATCGAAACCATCCTGGCCAACATTGTGAAACCCCGTCTCTACTAAAAACGTGGTGGCAGGTGCTTGTAATCCCAGCTACTTGGGAGGCTGAGGCAGGAGAATCACTTGACCCCTGGAGGCAGAAGTTGCAGTGAGCCGAGATCGTGCCACTGCACTCTAGACTGGTGACAGAGCAAGACTGCATCTCAAAAAACAAAAACAGAAAAAAAAGAAAAAGAAAAACATTCTCGCTGTATTATAGTTTCTATCATAAGAAAAGCATCAAATTGGCCAGGCGAGGTGGCTCACGCCTGTAATCTCAGCACTTTGGGAAGCCGAGGGAGGCAGATCGAGACCATCTGGCTAACACGGTGAAACCCCGTCTCTACTAAAAATACAAAAAATTAGCTGGGTGTGGTGGCAGGCGCCTGTAGTCCCAGCCACTCGGGAGGCTGAGGCAGGAAAATGGCTTGAACCCAGGAGGCGGAGCTTGCAGCGAGCCGAGATCGTGCCACTGCACTCCAGCATGGGCGACACAGCGAGACTCCGTCTCAAAAAAAAAAAAAAAAATCAAATTTAGGCTAGGCACGGCGGCTCAAGCCTGTAATCCCCAGCACTTTGGGAGGCCAAGGTAAGTGCATCACGAGGTCAGGAGTTCAAGACCAGTCTGGCCAACACGGTGAAACCCCGTCTCTACTAAAAATACGAAAATTAGCCAGGCGTAGTGGCGCACGCCTGTAATCCTAGCTACTCAGGAGGCTGAGGCAGGAGAATTGTTTGAACCCGGGAGGCGGAGGTTGCATTGAGCTGAGATCACGCCACTGCACTCCAGCCTGGGCGACAGAGCAAGACTCTGTCTCAGAAAAAAAACAAATAAAAAAGGATCAAATTTACCAAGTCTTATCTGGTACTCTACTACGTGCCAGGCCTGTGGGTGCTGTGAAAGGTAGAAGGCAGAAAAAAGCATAACATGACATGCTGGCAAGCCATTTAGGACTCAGGCAGGGAGGAAAGCTACGCCATGTGATCTATTAAGTAATATGGGTCAGTCTCTAAGTAAGAGGTACAGTTCTGAGTGGGACTGAGCCCTGTGACCTGGGGTGGAGTCTTGCACTGGGAGTTCAAGGACTGAGAACGGAATAGGAATTCCCCAAAAAAGAAATCGTTCAGGCTTGGTGGCTCACACCTTTAGTCCCAGCACTTTGGGAGACCCAGGTGGGCGGATCACTTGAGGTCAGGAGTTCAAGACCAGCCTGGGCAACATAGGGAGACCCTGTCTCTACAAAAAATAAAAAAATTAGCCGGGCATAGTGGTGCGCACCTGCAGTTGCAGCTACTTGGGAGGCTGAGGTGGGAGGATCGTTTGAGCCCAAGAGGTCCAGGTTGCAGTAAGCTGATATCACACCACTGCCCTCCAGCCTGGGCAACAGAGCGAGACCCTGTCAAAAAAAAGAAAGGGCCGAGCACAGTGGCTCACGCCTGTAATCCCAGCACTTTGGGAGGCCAAGGCAGGTGGATCACACAAGGTCAGGAGTTCAAGACCAGCCTGGCCAACATGGTGAGACCCTGTCTTTACTAAAAATATAAAAATTAGCTGGGCATGGTGGCAGGTGCCTGTAATCCCAGCTACTCAGGAGGCTGAGGCAGGAGAATTGCTTGAACCCAGGAGGCAAGGATTGCAGTGAGCCAAGATTGCACCACTGCACTCCATCCTGGGCAACAAGAGCGAAACTCTGTGACAAAAAAAAAAAAGAAAGAAAGGAGGGAGAGAGGGAGAAAGGAAAGAGGAAGGAAGGAAAGAAGGAAGGAAGGAAGGAGAGAGAGAAAGAGAAAGAAAGAAAAAAAGAGGCCGGGCGCGGTGGCTCAAGCCTGTAATCCCAGCACTTTGGGAGGCCAAGGCGGGCGGATCATGAGGTCAGGAGATCGAGACCATCCTGGCTAACACAGTGAAACCCCGTCTCTACTAAAAATACAAAAAAAAAAAAAAAAATTAGCCGGGTGTGTTGGCGGGCGCCCGTAGTCCCAGCTACTCGGAGAGGCTGAGGCAGGAGAATGGCATGAACCTGGGAGGTGGAGCTTGCAGTGAGCCGAGATCGCGCCACTGCACTCGAGCCTGGGCGACAGAGCAAGACTCCATCTCAAAAAAAAAAAAAAAAAAAGAAAAAAAAAAGAGAGAAAGAGAGAGAAAGAAAAGGAAAGGAAAGGGGAAAGGAAAAAGGAAAGGAAAGAAAAGGAAGACAGAGATCATAAACTGCTGTGCTGTTATGTCAGTGCTTGGCTCAGATTCCCACAGGTCTTGAATGTGCAGGAGAGTCAAAACTCTTCTCTTAGTGTCCTGGCTGGGCCTGAGAATTAAATTGACATAAAGTATATTAACAGGAGAAAAGCATACAAATTTAATGTAAGTTTTATGTGACTCAGGAGCCCTGGGAAGGAAATGAAGACCCAAAGAAGTGACAAAACCAACAGGCTTTTGTATTAGGTTGAACAAAGAGAGGCAATTGTGGAAAAGTAACTAAATTATGTGGGGAGTTTGTTAAAGGAAGGTAAGAATTAGTTTCGCAAAGTATGTTTGTACAGGATTCTCAGAGCTGTGACTCCCCGGTGAAGAATGTTACCTTTTTCCTGGTACAGGGAGGGCATGTTCACATGGGAGTTTCTCTCTCCTGTTTGCAGGAAGCAAAGGGGAGATTAGAGTGCCCTTTTTGTATCTGCTGTTTTTCAAGTGCCTTTAGCTTGAAGTAATCCTTACGTCATGGTGGCATATTTTGGCATAGAGTATTCTGACACCCTTCAGCTGCATTTTGTAGCAGGCGCACCCTCAAGGCAAGGAAGATGACAGCCAACAGCCCCAGGCTACAGCCTCCAGCTTGCGAACTATTGTGAAATAGTGTTAGCCATGAAATCCTGGCTTGGCCCAGTTCGCCCAGCCCTGAGCCAACTCTTTGGGAGGGTCTTGGAGAGGGGCAGGGCATCATGACTGATCATTTTACCAGGTAACCATGCAAGCAGTAGAGGAGTTCTCCAAACGAATGAAAGGAAATGGGGGCACTTTGGGAGGCCGAGGCGGGTGGATCACCTGATGTCAGGAGTTCCTGGCCAACATGGTGAAACTGTCTCTACTAAAAATACAAAAAATCAGTCGGGCATGGTGGCGGGTGCCTATAATCCCAGCTACTCAGGAGGGTGAGGCAGGAGCTTCACTTGAACCCAAGAGATGGAGGTTGCAGTAAGCCGAGATATCGGCACTGCACTCCAGCCTGGGCAACAGGAGTGAGACTCCATCTCAAAAAAAAAAAAAAAAAGAAAAAAGTTTAATATGTTGCTCATTTCTCAGCCCCTGCTGTTCAGCACGTTTTCCCCACAGGTTCTGACAACTCCTTTGTTTTTTTTCCTGCTCACTTTCCTTGTCCTACTTGCAAATCATGTGATTCTACTTTTCAGTGCTTTCTCTTTCTCTTCATCTACCTTATCCTTTGGACTCTTCATTATGTCTTGTTTTGGACTTTTTCTAAAACAAAGCACTAATAATGAAAACCTTTCCTAAAAGTTGTTAGGGTACTGTATGCTATATATAGTGGGATAATTGGGCCTGTTACCCTAGGAACCACCCCAGACTGCCCCCTAAGAGTATAGGTGGGAATGTATAGATTGTGATGATGATATGATTCTGTTTTATAAAATGAAAGAAGTTAGACATGAATCCAACAGCATCAGCCATAACAGCTTCAAAAAGAAGTCTTCCATATAAATAATTCATATTAAAAGATTTTTTTTTCAGTTAGAATAATCCCCTTCTAAACCTTTAAATTATCCAGAAAACGTATTTGATGTTTCTGTCCCCAAGTATATACGTGTGTTTTATTTTTTATTTTATTTTATTTTTTGAGACGGACTCTCATTCTGTCACCCAGGCTGGAGTGCGGTGGCATGATTTCGGCTCACTGCAACTTCTGCCTCCTGGGCTCAAGCGATTCCCCTGCCTCAGCCTCCCAAGTGAGTGGGATTACAAGTATGTGCCACCATGCCTGGCTAATTTTTGTATTTTTAGTCGAGATGGGGTTTTACCATGTTGGCTGGGCTGGTCTCAAACTCCTGGCCTCAGGTGATCCACCCGCCTTGGCCTCCCGAAGTGCTGGGATTACACGTATGAGCCACTGCACCCAGCCTATATGTGTGTTTTATATTCTTTGCTTATTTTCAGTACTCAAATAGTAAAGGCAAAGGTTTATCTGAGTTCTGATGATAGCTTCCTTAACAGGAAATGAAACTGCCAATGTTCCACAAAGCAGACAAAGTACCTAATTTGTTGAAAAAAATCATGCTGAATCACCAGAAGAAAACTGTCTTAAGCGTAATCAACTGAACATTTGTGTGTAAGTATTTTTAAAATTAACTTGCCTTCAAAATTAAATGGCTCTATAGACAGTCATGTCATGGCGTGATCCACAATTTAAAATGTATTTTTAGAATTTCCGACTTACATGCTGATTAGAAAACCTGCAAGTCACAATCATTTGACATTTTGGAATAGGGCAGTTAGAGTTGGAAGTGGGAAGAAAAGTCACTGGAAAATTTTAAGAACAAAGTAATGTTAGGCCATATATACTACTTTTTATTTCTTTATAGTCTAAATTTTTTGTGAACTGCTTTTACTTTAACACGATTAGAAAATTGCATAGCTTTACACACTGTCAAAGGTTTTTGGAGGGCTTGTTTTTATTTATATTTATTTTTATTTATTTATTTATTTTGTAGAGACAGGGTCCCACTGTGTTGTGCAGGCTGGTCTCGAACTCCTGGCCTCAAGCAATCCTCCTGCTTTGACCACCCAAAGTGCTGGGATTACTGGCGTGAGCCACTGAGCCTAGCCTTGTTTTGTTTTTTATTTTTGTTTATTTATTTTTATTTTTATTTTTGAGATGGTGTCTCTCTCTGTTGCCCAGGCTGGAGTGCAGTGGCGTGATCTCAGCTCACTGCAACCTCCATCTCCTGGGTTCAAGCGATTCTTCTGCCTCAGCCTCCCGAGTAGCTTGGACTACACGTGCGCACCACCATGCCCAGCTAATTTTTGTATTTTTAGTAGAGACAAGGCTTCACCATATTGGCCAGGCTGGTCTTGAACTCTTGACCTCGTGATCCGCCTGCCTCGGCCTCCCAAAGTGCTGGGATTACAGGCATGAGCCACCACGCCCAGCTTGTTTTGTTTTTTTAAGTAACTACTTTGTTACTTGATTATTTGGTTTACCTCACAGTCTTCCAAATTACTTTTTACTTTTATTGGTTTTTAAAATTTTAAATTGAGACGGGGTCTTGCCATGTTGCCAAAGCTGGTCTCGAACTCCTGGGCTCAAGCAATCTTCCCACCTTGGCCACCCAAAGTGCTGGGATTACAGGCATGCGCTGCTGCGCCTGGCCTACTTTTTATTTTTATTTTCATTTATTTATTTTAGTTTTTTTAAAGACAGGGTCTTGCTCTGTCACCCAGGTTGGAGTGCAGTGGCACAACAATAGTAGCCTCAAACTCCTGGGCACAAGGAATCTTCCTGCCTCGGCCTCCCAAGTAGCTAGGACTACAGGCATGTGCCACCATGCCCAGCTATTTTCTTAATTTTTTTGTAGAGACAGAGTCTTACTATGTTGCCCGGGCTGGTCTCAAATTCCTGGCCTCAAGCAGCCCTCTCACCTTGACCTCCCAAAGTGCTAGGATTAAAGGGATGAGCCGCTGCACCCAGCCCCAAATTACTTTTTAGAATATATGCTTTATCACTTTGCTCACTTTACACAAATGAGAAACACTTTTTACTAGAGAAACACACTTTTCTACTAGAGAAACTGGAAAGCAAAATACTAGAATTCCCAGACTCCCTTACAGCTAAGGGTTGCCAGGTGACACGTTGCAGCCAATGAAATGTAGGTGGAAGTGCTTGGAGATGGCTTTCTTCGGAATTTAAAAAACAAAAAAAGGCCAAGCAGTATGAGGAAAGGCTGTGATTTTTTTTACCTGCTGCCTTCCGCCATTTCCCTGTGTAGAATGGACACATTGCAGGAAGCGACATTGAGCTGAGAGCTGAGGGGTCGGGCACAGTGGTTCACACCTGTAATCCCAGTGCTTTGGGAGGCGGAGGCGGGAGGATCACCTGAGGTCTGGAGTTCGAGACCAGCCTGGCCAACATGGTGAAACCCCCGTCTCTACTAAAAATACAAAAAATTAGCTGGGTGTGGTGGCAGGCACCTGTAATCCCAGCTATTTGGGAGGCTGAGGCAGGAGAATCGCTTGAACCCAGGAGGCGGAGGTTGCAGTGAACCGAGATCGCGTCACTGCACTCCAGCCTGGGCGACAGTGTGAGACTCTGTCTCAAAAAAAAGAAAAAAAAATTAGCTGGGCGAGGTGCACACCTGTGGTCCCAGCTACTTGGAAGGCTGAGGCAGAAAAATCGCTTGAACCCAGGAGGCAAAGGCTGCAGTGAGCTGAGGTTGTGCCACTGCACTCTAGAGTTGGCGACAGAGTGAGACTCCGTCTCAAAAAAAAAAAAAAGTTGAGAATTGAGGAAGAATTGGTAGGAGTTAATTAGATGTAGGAGATCAGAGATCTTCAAAGAATAGTGCCCTGCCAAGAAATTACGTTTAATAAAGAATGATTGAAGGACTGGATATCTGACTTTATCTTCAAATCATCAAAAGCCTGCTCAGTGGATGAGGGCAGTACTCCTGCTTCAGCAGGGCAGAATTAAGGCCACAATTGGGTGAATGCAAACAACCGAGGCAGCTTTCAACCACGCTAGTTGAAGATTTTGACAAATAGAACTTTCAAACAGTGCTTTGAGCTACCAGGTAGGTAGTAATTTCCCCATCATTGAATGTGTTCAACCAGATGCTGACCGATGCCCACCCAGGAACAATAGAAATGGTAGTCCTGTGTCAAGGCAGTGATTGTAGTATTTCAGTTTTGTTCAAACAGTTTTGCTCACATATGCCCTAAAAGAATTTTGAATAGCTATATACCCCCTCACCTATTTTGTCTTTTAAATTTTTCATTGTAAAATTTTCCTCCGTCTGTTTCAAATATATGTCTTATATTTGTAAAATCATAGGTTTAAAAGTTGCAGCCGGGTGCGGTGGCTCACGCTTGTAATCCCAGCACTTTGGGAGGCCGAGGCAGGCGGATCACGAGGTCAGGAGATCGAGACCACGGTGAAACCCCGTCTCTACTAAAAATACAAAAAATTAGCCGGGCATGGTGGCGGGCGCCTGTAGTCCCAGCTACTCGGGAGGCTGAGGCAGGAGAATGGCGTGAACCCGGGAGGCGGAGCTTGCAGTGAGCCGAGATTGCGCCACTGCACTCCAGCCTGGGCGACAGAGCGAGACTCCGTCTCAAAAAAAAAATAAAAACAAAAACAAAACAAAACAAAACAAAAAAAGTTGCAAAGGGCCAGGTGCGGTGGCTCACACCTGTAATCCCAGCACTTGGGGAGGCCGAGGAGGGCGGATCACTTGAGGTCAGCAGTTCGAGACCAGCCTGGCCAACAAGGTGAAACCCCCGTCTCTACTAAAAATACAAAAAAAAAAAAAAAAAAATTAGCTGGGCGTGGTGGTGGACGCCTGTAATCCCAGCTACTTGAGAAGCTGAGGCAGGAGAATTGCTTGAACCTGGGAGGCGGAGGTTGCCCTGAGCCAAGATCACACCGCTGCACTGCAGCCTGGGTGAAAGAGTGAAACTCTGTCTCAAAAAAAAAAAAAAAAAGTGCAAAGAGTGTGATTTCTGGTGTAGTATACATTATGCACATGGCTTACATCCGTTTTTTTCTTTTTTTGAGATAGAGTCTTGCTCTGTCGCCCAGGCTAGAGTGCAGTGGCATGATCTCGGCTCACTGCAACCTCTACCTCCTGGGTTCAAGCGATTCTGCTGCCTCAGCTTCCCAAGTAGCTGGGATTACAGGTGCCCACCACCGCGCCCTGGTAATTTAAACCTATTTTTATTGCTTCAGAATCTTGGCACAGCTCATTTAGCTTGTTCGGTTAATGGAAAGTGCCTGTTCTATAACCTAATGACAAAGCCAGTCCTTACTATCAAACCAATCAGCCAAATCAGACTAACTTGTAAACGACTGTGCAGACCAGGCATGGTGGGTCATGCCTGTAATCCTAGCACTTTGGGAGGCTAGGTGGGCACATAGCTTGAGGCCAGGAGTTCAAGACCAGCCATGAGCAAGCTGGCGAAACCCCGTCTCTACAAAAAAAAAAAAAAAAATTAGAATAAAAATATTAGCCAGGCATGGTGGCGTGCACCTCTAGTCCCAGCTACTCGGGAGACTAAAGTGGAGGATCACTTGAGCCTGGAAGGTTGAGGCTGCAGTGAGCCATGATCTCGCCACTGCACTCCAGCCTGAGTGACAGAGTGAGACCCTGTCTCACAAAAAAAAAAAAAAAAGCAGTTTGTCATCTGGATTAAGCAGCTGCCATTTTTCTTTGTTTCTTTTTTTTTTTTTTTTTTTAACCAAAGCTCTCTTCTTTCAGGTCTTGAGAAAGCAAATTGTCCCAAACTTAATCTGGAAGAGAACTTTTAGGGCTGAGGTAATTTATAGTCTGTTCCAGGACGTAATCAGCAATCCTGATGTAATGTTTGAGTAATCTTTTTCTGGAAAGTTATGGTTTCCCCCCAGCTGCCTGGCTGCTGAGACTCTGTAACCCATAGTTCATTTTATCACTTTTATCTCTACCAAGAAAGAAGTCTTTGAACTGACTTGCTCAGGAGCTTCTTTCTTTGTGAAACTTGAAATAAAACCCCAGTACACGCTCCTACCTAAGCAGTCTGAGAAGTGGTCTCAACTCTCTGGGAACTCTTCCCTCGAGAGCTGTACATTTCTGAATTATTCTTTGGTTTGGTGCCCAGAGGTTTTTACGCCTTGGGGGTAGCACCCTCTGCTAAGATTCAGCGTAGGTTAGGGGTACACCTTTCTTTAGTAAGGTGGGAGAAGGGCATTTATTTATTTATTTTAGGGAGAGGGGTTTCACTGTGTTGCCCAGGCTGGTCTGGAACTCCTGGGCTCAAGCAATCCACCCACCTCCTCCTCCCAAAGTGTTAAGAGTACAGCCGAGGCCAGGCACGGTGGCTCACCCCTATAATCCCAGCACTTTGGGAGGCCAAGGCAGGTGGATCACCTGAGGTCAGGAATTCGAGACCAGCCTGGACAACATGGTGAAACCTCATCTCTACCAAAAATACAAAAATCAGCAGGGGGTGGTGGCAAGCACCTGTAATCCCAGCTACTCAGGAGGCTGAGGTAGGAGAATCACTTGAACCTGGGAGGTGGAGGTTGTAGTGAGTCAAGATTGCACCACTGCCCTCCAGGCTGGGCAACAGAATGGGACTCTGTCTCAAAAATAAATAAATAAAAAGAGTGCAGCTGTGAACCACCCCATCTGGCCAGGAAGGGCATTTATGAAAGAGGAGAGAGGCAAGAGGAGCCAAGTGTGTCCTCCTATTATTATTATTTTAAATTTTTTTCTTTTTTAGAGACAAGGTCTCACTATATTGCCCAGGCTGGTCTCAAACTCCTGGGCTCAAGGGATCCTCCCGCCTTGGCCTCCCCAATTGCTGGGATTACAGGTATAAGCCACTGCGCCCAGCCCAAGTGTGACCTCTTAACCTCAGGAGCATTTTCAGGCAGATCATTTCTGGAAAGAGTATATATAGAAGTTGAGGTTTGGAACCCAAGTTCCTTAAAACTCAAGTACCTTGGAATGCTCTTGTATACCTCAAGCAACAAATGTTTCCCAGTTTGATGGCCCTAAACTAGATGTCTCCTATATGCTTGTGGCAGAGGCTTATATAAATGACCTAGAGAGTAACTTATCAGAGATGATGTCAAGTGATTATTCTGAAGGCCCTTGGGGCAGCATCCTTCTACATCTTTTCTAATTTCCCCAAAGTCCGCTCTTCTCAGTTCCAGAGAGATCATATGGTCCCCATTAAAAATAGTCTTTAGAGACTGGGTGCGGTGGCTCACGCCAGTAATCCCAGCACTTTGGGAGGCCGAGGTGGGCGGATCACCTCAGGTCGGGAGTTCGAGACCAGCCTGACCAACATGGAGAAACCCCGTCTCTACTAAAAATAGAAAATTAGCCAGGTGTGGTGGCACATGCCTGTAATCCCAGCTACTTGGGAGGCTGAGGCAGGAGAATCGCTTGAACCCAGGAGGTGGAGGTTGTGGTGCGCTGCGATTGCACCACTGCACTCCAGCCTGGGCAACAAGAGCAAAATGCCATCTCAAAATAAATAAATAAATAAAAGTCTCTAGAAGGCAGGCCTTGATTGAGTACATTTGAAAGAAACAAGCTGTTCTGAATCTGTCCCCTAGAGGTTGGAGCATAAGAAACCTAAGGGTTTGTTTTCAAAGGTAATTCTAAAAAAGTTATCATCTGAATCAAGACTTGTGTATATTTCATTAGAAGAAAGGCATATTCTTTAAACGAATACTTTTGGTTTTGGCTTTTATCACTTACAAATGTCAACTTTAAATTCTCACTTCTTCTCTTGGTCCAAATGTTATGAAAATGTCATTCTTTCCTACAAGTCATTACCAGGAAATACTTAGGTCTTAAAAGGTACCCTGGGCTTTTCCCCACTGAGTTGTAGTTAGAAAGAATAATAAACATCACGAAATTCAAACCTAGGACAATATACTCGGAAAAATACTAACACAATAACCTGGGCTGCAAAACTTGTTTAGCAAGTTTCAGCTGGAGGTTAATTAAAATCGGCTTGGAAACCTCTTAAAATACAGACTGGAATGTAAACCACACACCCACAGCACCACCTAGATTCTTCCCTGAGGAGCTTTCTCCTCTCTACTTCCCTGGATTTCGGTGGGAACGTTTCCCCAGAATTCCATCTGGTCTGGCTGAGACCATGGTGCCCCTGACCGTAACACAAGCCTTTTTCTCCCATTTCAGGGGAGGAGCAAGAGGACAGTGGATAGACAGGCCCCTCCTTCGCAGTTCTAACAAACAGCACCCCCACATTCATCTCCTTAAGCCTTTGAGCCCTTTTGGAAAGTGGGGTGGTATTGGAGTAGGGGTCGGGGCGAATGGAGGATTGAAAGAATTTCCCCCAATGTTACATGTTTTTGGCCAGGCACAGTGGCTCATGCCTGTAATCCCAGCACCTTGGGAGGCTGAGGCAGGTGGATCACTTGAGGCCGGGAGTTCGAGACCAGCCTTGCCAACATGGTGAGACTTCGTCTTTACAAAAATTAGTCAGGTGTGGTAGCATGTGCCTGTAATCCCAGCTACTCCAGAGGCTGAGGTGGGAGGATCACTTGAGCCTGGGAGCTCAAGGCTGCAGTAACCTGTGATTGTGCCACTGCACTCTAGCCTGGGCGACAGAACAAGACCCTGTCTCAAAAAAAAAAAAAAAAAAAAAACAGAGGAGTTTAAGTGACATTGTTCTGGACAGGACAAGAGAGCGTGAAGAGGTCAAAGGCAGAACAGGAGAAGGTAGAAATGCCGCCTGACATTGGACTCGCCTGTAAGAGGCTATTGAACTGGCCGAAACTTCTCGGACCTTAGCTGTGTATTTCTTCAGAAGTTCCTCAGGTTACCGCTATTATTCCTTTTGTCTGGACTTGTTCAGAATGATTGTCAGCTAACACTCCGTTGGTGGATAAGCATCTGTGAGATGTGCAGGAAACAAGGCTGAGTATAATTATAAGATAATTCTATAACAACATTGCCCAAGACTGCCTCAGTACTATATGCCAGAGTACATCATGACTATCTTGCTGACAGGCATTTGGATGGCGATTAGTGTTGGATCCCGTCTGGGAATCAGGCTTGAAGCCAGAGAAACTGGAAAATGATTTTTGTCTTTTAACTCCTTGGAGGCCTGTGTGGAAAATTCAGGAGAACAAATTTTTGTTTCTAGCAACAGAACTCATACGTAATTTGGCCAGGCATGGTGGCTCATGCCTGTAATCCCAGCATTTTGGGAGGCCAAGGCAGCTGGGTCACTTGAGGCCAGGAGTTCGAGACCAGCCTGGGCAACATAGTGAAACCCCCATCTCTACTAAAAATATAAAAATTAGCTGGGTGTCAGCGCAGGCGCCTGTAATCCCAGCTACCTGGGAGGCTGAGGCAGGAGAACAGTTTGAACCCTAGAGGCAGAGGTTGCAGTGAGCTGAGATCGCACCACTGCACTCCAGCCTGGGCGACAGAGTGGGACCCCATCTCAAAGACAAAACAAATGGCCAGGCGCGGTGGCTCACACCTGTAATCCCAGCACTTTGGGAGGCCAAGGCGGGCGGATCACCTGAGGTCCGGAGTTCGAGACCAGCCTGACCAACGTGGAGAAACCCCATCTCTACTAAAAATACAAAATTAGCCAGGAGTGGTGGCACATGCCTGTAATCCCAGCTACTCTGGAGGCTGAGGCAGGAGAATGGCTTGAACCCGGGAGGCAGAGGTTGCCATGAGCCGAGATTGCGCTATTGCACTCCAGCCTGGGCAACAAGGGCGAAACTCCGTCTCAACCACTTGCCTTGCCTCAAAGCTGCCGTAGAGGCCAAGGGAAATCTTTCCCTTCGCCTTCTGACGGTTCACTGGAAAATCAACTGACAAAAGGCAGATTAGTAGGAGAAATGGCATACAAACTTATCAATGTTCGCGAAGGGAAATCACAGAATGATTACTGCAATCCACTCCCCGGGGATACAGAAGTTTATATACCATCTTGAGGTTACAGAAAGAATGGGGCTTGGTAGCTGGGCGTGGTGGCAGGCGCCCGTAATCCCAGCTACTCGGGAGACTGAGGCAGGAGAATCGCTTGAACCCAGGAGTTGGAGGCCGCAGTGAGCCCAGATCACACCACTGCACTCCAGCCTGGCGACAGAGCTAGACTCCGTCTCAAAAAAAAAATTAATAAAAATAAAAGAATGGGGCTTGGATCCTGGCAAAACAGGTTGGAAGAGAAGGCCTCTTCCAACCTGTTTAGGGGGAGAAGAGGAGGCCTGGCTAGCAAAGTGGGTCTTGTTATGTAGATCAAACCTCACAAGTGGCAGCCCTTTTTCAGGCCTCCAAAGGCGTCAGACTCTCAGTTAATCTTTCCTAGATCTGGACAAGTGAGGGCCTCCGAGAAAGCAGGGCTGCATCAATGCGGATTTTCTCTACACATACAAAGCTCCACAAAAGGCAGCTTTGCAGCTATTCTTGTATTTCCAGCCCTTCTGAATCGCCATCTTGAAATACGTCAAAGAAGTATGTTTTGGGGTGAAACATTTTGGTTTCCTTCACTGGTCTTTTGTGGAAGTGTTGAATTTTCTTGCAGAGCTGGCAGAGACATGTTGAGACAGGGAACAGTGGATAGGAAGCCTGCATTCTCCCTGTTCCTCAACGCCGAATCTAAGCACAGGCAAGACCTTTTCCAGGTTTCAAAGAAACAGTCTTAGCCCTAAAGCGCCACCAGTGTTTAATGAGGAAACAGTACCATGAATGGTTAGTGAGACTAGACCATGAGCTGTAGTTCGTGAGATATACGTGGAACCCGGCTACCCAGTTCAGATCTCAATCCTATTGCCTCCTGGTTGTATGACATAAAATAAATTGATTTGCACTGGGCATGGTGGCTCAAGCCCATTATCCCAGCACTTTGGGAGGCTGAGGCGGGCAGATCACCTGAGGTCGGGAGTTTGAGACCAGCCTGACCAACATGGAGAAACCCCGTCTCTACTAAAAACACAAAAAATTAGCCAGGTGTGGTGGCAGGAGCCTATAATCCCAGCTACTCGGGAGGCTGAGGCAGGAGAATAGGTTGAACCCGGGAGGCGGAGATTGCAGTGAGCCGAGATCGCGCCATTGCACTCCAGCCTGGGCAACAAGAGCGCAACTCCGTCTCGAATAAATAAATAAATAAATAAATAAATAAATTTGCTTCCTACATCCTGCCCTCCTCATACACAAAACGATGGCTTTGCTTTAAGGATTAAATGACATAATCCATGTATAACATGTGGGATGTAGAAAGTGTCCTGTAATATTAGCTTTCTTTTTTCAATTAGACTGTGATTCTCAAAATGGGTGTCTGTTATAGGCAAAGAATGACATTAGAATTGATTTCTATCTCAGTTTCCCCCTAAAACGGAGACTGATTTATTCCATTTATTTAATGAATGTTCATGAAGTGTTTAGTATGTGCCATGTATGGAATGAGCCCCTGAGGATACAGAAATTATGGCACACAGTCCCTGCCCCCAGGATGTTTACAATCAAGAGAAGTAAACATTTTTGTGCACACTCTTATGCCAAAAGCATAAGTCAGAAGTCAAATAGTGTAGTTCAGTGGTCCCCAGTCCCCAGGCCATAGACCGGCACCGGTGTGTGGCCTGTTAGGAGCCAGGCCACACAGCAGGAGGTGAGTAGTGGACCAGTGAGCATTAGTGCCTGAGCTCAGCCTCCTGTCAGATCAGTGGCGGCATTAGATTCTCATAGGAGAGTGAAGCCTATTGTGAACTACACATTGGAGGGATCTAGGCTGCACACTCCTTATCAGAATCTAATGCCTGATGATCTGAGGTGGAACAGTTTCATCTCAAAACCATCCCCCCATCTGTGGAAAAATTGTCTTCCACAAAACTGGTCCCTGGTACTAAAAAGTCTGGGACTGCTGGTGTAGCTCAACAGCTTAGAAAAGTGGCAGGAGGCCAGATCTGGTGGCTCACACCTGTAATCCCAGCACTTTGGGAGGCCAAGGTGGGTGGATCACCTGAGGTCAGGAGTTTGTGACCAGCCTGGCCAACATGGCGAAACCCCGTCTTTACTAAAAATACAAAAAAAGGAGTTAGGCATGGTGGCACATGTCTGTAATCCCAGCTACTCAGGAGGCTGAGACAGGAGAATCGCTTGAACCCGGGAGGCAGAGGTTACAGTGAGCTGAGATCGTGCCATTGCACTCCATCCTGGGTGACAGTGAGACTCTGTCTGAAAAAAAAAAAAAAAATCCCAGCACTTTGGGAGGCCGAGGCGGGTGCATCACGAGGTCAGGAGATCGAGACCATCCTGGCTAACACGGTGAAACCCCATCTCTACTAAAAATACAAAACATTAGCTGGGCTTGGTGGTGGGCACCTGTAGTCCCAGCTACTCGGGAGGCTGAGGCAGGAGAATGGCGTGAACCCAGGAGGTGGAGCTTGCAGTGAGCTGAGATCGCACCACTGCACTCCAGCCTGGGCAACAGAGTGAGACTCCGTCTCAAAAAATAATAAATAAATAAATAAATAAATAAATAAAAATAAAAAATGAAGTTTGTTTTTATTCTCATAAATGAAGAAAAGCCAGAATCTAATTCAATTTCCTCTGACTCCAAGTCAAGTGTTCACCAGACCCAAACTGCCTCTGGACCACGTCTCTGCAAACAGAGAGATTTGTTGTTGTGGATGTAGCTGTTTTGAAACCATTTTTATTGTTGTTGTTGTTATTGATTCACTGGATAAAAGAAAGCAGTATAAACACTGAGGTGGAAGAAGACAGTGTTGGCCCACAGCTAGTGGAACACTTCCTCAGGAAAGCCTGGAGTGAATGCCGCCACTCTCAAGCCCCACTTTTCAAAGGATCTCCCTGCTGTGCCTGTGTTATTATCAAAACAGAGAACTGTGAACACCACCTGCTCCCAATAAATGTTGTTTCCCCTGGGAACCGCTGAAGCTCAGAATTACCTAGCCATTGATGTCAGGTCTGGGAGAGGAAATGTACTAGATGAGCCTGGGACAACTTAAAAGGGAAGAAGTTAACAAAGGCTTCTGGGGTCGAGTCCAAAGGACTCAATTCTGGAGCCAACTTGAAGAAGCTTTCACTGGACAATTACGGAAATCTGAGCTTCAATAAGAAAAAAATGGCAAGTAATTAAGACACAGGAAATGCTAAGAGTCCTTGAGTTAATAATAATACTTCAGGCCGGGCGCGGTGGCTCATGCCTGGAATCCCAGCACTTTGGGAGGCTGAGGCGAGAGAATTGCTTGAGCTCAGGAGTCCAAGACCAGCATAGGCAACTTGGTGAAACCCCGTCTGTATATTATTAAAAAAAAAGTAATGCTACTTGAAAGGAAAAAAGCCTAATTAGAAGATGCTGGGGGGCACTAAATTCATTCTTTTGAAAACTAGTAAATAAAAGGGAGTAATTACGCATTTATTCTGCCTCTTCTGGGTGAACTGTGTACCTCAAGGTAACAAAATATAAGATGGGGGAAAGTTCTCTTATTTTAATAATAATAATTATTTTTTATAGAGACAGGGTCTCACTATGTTGCTCAGGCTGGTCTTGAACTCCTGGGCTCAAATGACCCTCCCACCTCGGCCTCCCAAAGTGCTAGGATTACAGGTGTGAGCCACGGCACCCGGGTGGAGGTTCTCTTTATATAAGTATTCTAGGTGATAAATAAAGAAGGAATGATAGAATGTCACCATTTTGCAAGTCCTAATGAATCAGCAGACCTAAGTATTGGTATTAAAAGCTGCTAGCAGCACAGAGACGAGCAGGCATTATTTGCTTCTTGAGGGGAAAAACATCACCTATGAAATATTCTTGCCCAAAACTCAAACCTGAATCTGATCAAGTCTTATCTCTGATGCCTTTGGCACTATTTTTTTTAACCAAACAAAAGCAGGCAGTATTGTATACTGGTCATAGCAGGATTTTTCAAACTTGAGTAACACAGACTCCTTTTAAAAGAAAAAGAATTATCCGGCCGGGCGCGGTGGCTCACGCCTGTAATCCCAGCACTTTGGGAGGCCGAGGCGGGCAGATTGCCTGAGGTCAGGAGTTTGAGACTAGTCTGGCCAACATGGTGAAACCTCATCTCTACTAAAAATACAAAAAAATTATCCAGGCGTGGTGGCGTGCGCCTGTTAATCCCAGCTACTCAGGAGGCTGAGGCAGGGGAATCACTTGAACCAGGGAGATGGAGGTTGCAGTGAGCCGAGATCTCACCACTGCACTCCAGCCTGGGTGACAGAGCAAGACTCTGTCTCAAAAAAATAGAAAAAAAAAAATTCTCATAGACCCTCAGTGGTGTTTGAAATTATTTTTATTATATTACTATAATTATACACTAGATGTGAATATTTTGTGTTTACTGCTCCTCTATAACTGTAAAACCAGTATCCATTTATAAATCAAATACAAACAAAATTACGAAACTAATAACATTCACATGCACAATGCTGATTTAATGTGATGGAAGATGTTTTTCCGTAATGAAGTTGCTGCTTGCAAAGGAACATGGTACTGACTGCTTGGGTGGATATTCTTTGACTTCAGCACTGTATGGTGTGAGATGACAATTCTGCCTTGTTTTCCAAAAACTTTCGAGAAGGTTCTTCTTTAGGCACTGTGATATGACTTCACTTGGTTTTGCTTGGCAAGAGCCAAGGTGAACAGCATAAACACAGACTGAAATGGTTGTACTAACAATTGTGACTAAGATTCAGTTATTTTTTATTTTTTAATTTTTTAATTTTTTTTTTGGAGACAGTCTGGCTCTGTCCCCCAGGCTGGAGTGCAGTGGCACCATCTCGGCTCACTGCAAGCTCTGCCTCCCGGGTTCACGCCATTCTCCTGCCTCAGCCTCCTGAGTAGCTGGGACTACAGGCGCCCGCCACCACGCCCTGCTAATTTTTTTGTATTTTTAGTAGAGACAGGGTTTCACTATGTTGGCCAGGATGGTCTCGAACTCCTGACGTCGTGATCCGCCCACCTCGGCCTCCCAAAGTGCTAGGATTACAGGCTTGAGCCACTGTGCCCTGCCAAGATTCAGTTATAAGCTGCAAGCTGCTTATCCAAATCAGTGGGTCTCAACCCTGGCATCACTTTTTTTTTTTTTTTTTTTTTTTTTTTGGAGACAGAGTCTCACTCTGTTGCCCAGGCTGGAGTGCAGTGGTGTGATCTTGGCTCACTGCAAATTCCACCTCCCAGGTTCAAGCGATTCTCGTGTCTCAGCCTCCCAAGTAGCTGGGTTTACAGGTGCATGCCACCATGCCTGGCTAATTTTTGTATTTTTTTGTACAGGCAGGATTTCACCATGTTGGCCAGGCTGGTCTCGAACTCCCAACCTCAAGTGATCCATCTGTCTCGGCCTCCCAAAGTGCTGGGATGACAGGCGTGAGCCACTGCACTGGGCCCCTGGCATCACTTTGGTATGTGCATAAAAATAGAAGTAAATTAGAAATCTCTCGGGCCGGGCGCGGTGGCTCACGCCTGTAATCCCAGCCCTTTGGGAGGCCGAGATGGGCAGATCACGAGGTCAGGAGATCGAGGCCATCCTGGCTAACACGGCGAAACCTTGTCTCTACTAAAAATACAAAAAATTAGCTGGGCATGGTGGCGGGCGCCTGTAGTCCCAGCTACTCAGGAGGCTGAGGCAGGAGAATGGCGTGAACCCAGGAGGTGGAGCTTGCAGTGAGCCGAGATCGTGCCACTGCACTCCAGCCTGGGGGACAGAGCGAGACTCCATCTCAAAAAAAAAAAAAAAAAAAAAAGAGATCTCTCTCAGGGTGGGGCATTAGTATTTTTACAGTGCTTTCTAGGCCATTCTAATGTGTAGCCCATACTGAGAACCACTGCTTTTGATTATCCAGAAAATGCTTATACTGATTATTCTTTGCAGTAGAATCACACAGAAACACCATATTCAATCATTCTTATAGAGATTGTGAGGTCCTGAGGGCCTATGGCAGGAAGCCCCAGGGGTTTGAGAAATGGTGTGGAGCTTGATTCCCAGGTCTAGTTGCGTGGCCTTGGGCAACTTAACTTCTCTTAGGTTTAGTTTCTCATTGTAAAAAGAAACTTATAATTGTACCAATCTCATACAGTGGTTGTGAGAATTAGATGAGATAATAATGTATACAAAGTGCTAAACTGAAAGCCTGGTTCCTGATTAGTGCTTAATAAATGTTAACTCTTATCACTAGTTTTTTTCTTTTTTCTTTTCTTTTTTTGAGATGTAATCTTGCCCTGTCGCCCAGGCTGGAATGCAGTGGCGTGATCGCAGCTCACTGCAACCTCCACCTCCTGGGTTCACGTGAGCCGAGATGGCGCCACTGCACTCCAGCCTGAGCAACAAAAGCGAAACTCCGTCTCAAAACAAACAAACAAACAAACAAGCATGGCACCAGTCAAGGAAATAGAATTCTAGGAGCAGACATGGTCACCTGCAGACTCAGAGGAAGGCCATGGCTGTCACAGTCAGGGAGGAAGTTGCTTCACTCCTAGCAGGAGAAGGTGGCTCGTTTCCCAGGGCCTGGCAGTTCCATCAGTTGCTGGTGAGCAGCCACTTGCTTCAATGAACCATGATAAGCATCATCCATTCTAGGCCCTGCTGGGTCCCCAGTGGAAAGGAGACTCACAGGAAGGGGTAGAATGGGTCGAAGGCATTAATAAATCATTAGGTTTCTTCTGAATTGTTTCTTCAGCATTTCTATAAAAAATACTCTACTTTCTTTCCCTAGAAAGACTACTGTGTGGAATCTAAGCGGTTGATGATGTTGGACTCTGGTTTTCCATGTTTATCATTGTTTGTTGTTTCTTTTCAGATAATTTCCCTGTAACATGTTTTCTTACTTGCCTGGTGACTTCAAACTTTATAGATTTGCTTTATAGTTCAGTTTTTAAAGAGGTGTCTTTGTAATTGAGTTGAGCTAGTAGTGGGCTAATGCTGTGGTGTTTCAGCTTCTTTTTTTTTCTTTTTGAGATGGAGTCTCACACTGTTGCCCAGGCTGGAGTGCAATGGTGTAATCTCTGCTAACTGCAACCTCTGCCTCGTGGGTTCAAGTGATTCTCCTGCCTCAGCCTCCTGAGTAGCTGGGATTACAGGGGCCAGCCACCACACCTGGCTAATTTTTTGTATTTTTAGTAGAGACGGGGTTTCACTATATTGGCCATGCTGGTCTCGAACTCCTGACCTCGTGATCTGCCCGCCTCAGCCTCCCAAAGTGTTGGGATTACAGGCGTGAACCACTGCTCCCAGCTGGCGTTTCAGCTTCTAAATTTTACAGTTGGCTGGGCACGGGCTCACGCCTGTAATCCCAGCTCTTTGGGAGGCCGAGGTGGGAGGATCACTTGAGGCCAGGAGTTGGAGACCAGCCTGGGCAACATAGCGAGACCTCATCTCTACAAAAAATTTAAAAAAAAAGAGAAAAGCTGGGCGTAGTGGTGCGTTCCTGTGGTCTAGCCACTTGGGATGCTGAGGTAGGAGGATTGCTTGAGCCCAGAAGGTCGAGGCTGCAGTAAGTTGTGATTGCACCACTGCACTCCAGCCTGGGCAATGGAGTGAGAACCTGTCTCAAGAAAACAACAACAACAACAACAACAACAAAAAACAAATAAAAGCAAATAAAAATTAAAATAAATAAATTTTACACTTAAGGGACTTCTTTAAAGTGGACACAAAACTTCATAAAAGCCTTCATCTTCACAACACTGGGCCTTTAAGGCTAAGTTCTAAGAAAGATGAGGAAACAAAGAGTTATATTGTAACTTGGTGGTTAATTTAATTTATTCATATATTTAACCACAGTCAGCATGTAGTTGTTTTCCTCTAAGAGGCTCACTTTCCAAAACACAATTTGCAAAATATCTTACTTCTCCACAAGGCTCTTTGTGTTTAGTTACCCTTTCATTTTTGCCAGTTTATCTTATGTAGTTACTTGCCTACCTAATAGGCCCCTGGTTGATAATTGACTCTGTAAGCCCCTTTTCATGGCATGCTCTCTGAGCCACCAATAAATCCCAAAGCCTTCGTGTATTAAATATAATACAGGGCTACATTTTTGTATATGGCTGCCTTCTAATCTAGGAAGCCGTAACAGATACTGATATAAAGGCTTGCAGGACAACCTTACCTTTGACTGAGGAGGTCAGTATTGATTTCCTGGAGAACTCAGAGAGATATAGAGCATTGTTTTCTGGTATCTGACTTCTTTTGGAAAACATTTATCTTGGACATTAGTCTACAGTGGTCCTTATCAACTACCGTTTTCGTTATTGTGGAAATTAGTCGGTTTCGGAATTTGGGCCAATTTAATGAATAATGAAAGGAGTTCACATATCTAGGGGGAAATGGTCTTTTTCTTTTTCATTTCAGTCCTTAAGAAAGCATTTGTTTACTTCTTTACCCCCGGCAGTTTTAAGGGCTATTGTTTCTCTGCTCTGAAAATCCATTGTATTAACACAGGACTACAAATTCACCCTCCAAATGAGATGTTAATTTATCTGATTTATACTTGTGTCCAACTGGAGCTTTTCTGTTTGCAAATTTCCTGTAAAAAAATGTGTACTTTTTCAGTACACATGAGACCCTAATTTCAGTGATCCAATTTACCTTCAAAATTATCTTGGTCAGGTGCCATGGCTCACACCTGTAATCCCAACACTTTGGGAGGCCAAGGCAGGAGGATCTGAGACCAGCCTGGGCAACTTAGCGAGACCCTGTCTCTACTAAAAATAAAAAAAATTACCCGGGCATGGTGGCATGCAGCTGTAGTCCCAGTTACTTTTGGGAGGCTGAGGTGGGAAAATCGCTTGAACCTGGGAAGATAAGGCTGCAGTGAGCTGTGATCACACCACTGCACTGCAGCCTGGGCGAAAGAGTAAGACCTTGGCTCTATTAAAAAAAAAAAAAGTTGCCGGGCACGGTGGCTCACGCCTGTAATCCCAGCACTTTGGGAGGCCGAGGCGGGTGGATCATGAGGTCAGGAGATCGAGACCATCCTGGCTAACACGGTGAAACCCCGTCTCTACTAAAAAATACAAAAAATTAGCCGGGCGTGGTGGCAGGCGCCTGTAGTCCCAGCTACTCTGGAGGCTGAGGCAGGAAAATGGCGTGAACTCTGGAGGCTGAGGCAGGAGAATGGCGTGAACTCAGGAGGCTGAGGCAGGAGAATGGCGTGAACCCAGGAGGAGCTTGCAGTGAGCCGAGATCATGCCACTGCACTCCACACTGCCCAGTGTGGGTGACAGAGCGAGACTGTCTCAAAAAAAAAAAAAAAAAAAGAAAAGAAAATTCCGTCAGATGCAGCGTATAGTGTCATCAATGTAAAAAGCCATGTTTTGCCAGGTGCTGTGGCTGACCCTTGTCATCCCAGCACTTTGGTAGGCTGAGGTGGGTGGATCACTTGAGGTCAGGAGTTCAAGACCAGCGTGGCCAACATGGTGAAGCCCCGTCTTTACTAAAAATACAAAATTTAGCTGGGTACGGTGGCACATGCCTATAGTCCCAGCTACTCAAGGAGGCTGAGGCATGAGAATTGCTTGAACTCGGGAGGCAGAGGTTGCAGTGAGCTGAGATTGCGCTACTGCGCTCCAGCCTGGGCAACAGAATGAGACTGTGTCTCAAAAAAAAAAAAAAAAAAAAAAAAGTCATGTTTTACATGTTGCTATGTATAAAACCTTGATAGTCAACTGGTCAACTGGCTTCTATCCAGACTTTGTTAATACTAGCATAACGGCCGGGCGCGGTGGCTCATGCTTGTAATCCCAGCACTTTGGGAGGCCGAGGCGGGCGGATCACGAGGTCAGGAGATCGAGACCACGGTGAAACCCCGTCTCTACTAAAAATACAAAAAATTAGCCGGGCGTGTTGGTGGGCGCCTGTAGTCCCAGCTACTTGGAGAGGCTGAGGCAGGAGAATGGTGTGAACCCGGGAGGCGGAGCTTGCAGTGAGCCAAGATCGCGCCACTGCACTCCAGCCTGGGCGACAGAGCGAGATTCCGTCTCAAAAAAAAAAAAAAAAAAATACTAGCATAACACATGACCATAAAAACTTTAGATTGGGTTAAAAACTATTTTGAGCAATTCTGTTTATCCAATGATGTTTGCGGGTCATTTTTGTCTTCAACAGCAAGAAAGATGTGTAAGAAAGAAAGAATTAGTAAAAATGCTTACACCAAACAATTAAATCAAAGAGTAGTTTATTAAAAAAGAATCAAACAGAAACTCTAAGTACCAGTGTGTACATTGTACACATTTAAATGACTCACGAGAATGAAGTTTTTTCAAATATATTAAGATCACACCACCTTGTTGTTTATCGAAAGATATTCAAGGAGAAAGATCTGATTCTCCAAACTGCATCTGAGATTGCCACTTTAAACAGACCTCATTTCAAACATGCAACAACGCCACTGGTAATAAAGCTTTGGAATGGGTGCTCATTCTATTATTTCACTACAAACAGCATAGAAAGCAAGATAAGTTGGGAATTTATTCTAAAATAGAATGGAGGTTGTCATCATCTACACCAGCACCCCTCACTCCTCTGTTGCCATTTTTAGCAAGTACTCCTTGTCGATCTTGAACAGTCTCCAACCCTCTTCACTGGACAGATCAGAAGCACCTCTTCTTTTATAGAAGTTGATGGATGACTCATTCCATTCTGCTACCAAGAAGTGCATGCTGCTGCAGCGACACCTCATTGCAACCTATCATGAGAGAGTAAAACACACACTTGGTGACATTTCAGCCTGCTTTCAAGACCCAATTTTTATTCCATCATTAAAATAATCCAGTAAACTTACAAATTTGGAAACCAAAAACTAAGACATACCTGGCTTAGATTCTTCAGAATTTCTGATCCTATGCCAAAACCTAAAAAGAAAGAGAAGCACAATTTAAAAAGTCATTGTAAGGACTTATAACCCTGAACTCTCTTCAAACCCTCTGCTCCGAACTCAATCATACCTCTATAATCACTCATCACGAAGAAGTCCTCAAGATACAATAACTTGCCAATCCACGGGTCATAGGTAAAATAATACATGGCAAAACCAACAATGCTGTGTCCTGTAATAAGAGTATCACATGAGATGTGCAGAAAGAAAACATTCCATAAAAGTTGCAGCTGCAGAATCAGAGGCCTATGATAGGTTTTAAAAAACATACATGCATGTATTACAGAAACAAGTAGCCATGACTGTCTCATGATTTTTATGTGAGTGCAGTCCAGGCCACTGCTGGATGATCTCACTGTTCTGAGAACATGTATTTGCAAAAAGCACACATCAGAACGCACTGAAGTCAGGCTACAACTGTGGACTGGCCACTCTGCAGTCTGCTGGAGCTCACACTCAGGAAGTGAGAACGCTTTCATTACTTTGCCAGAGCAAAACTGCTATGGTTTTAAACTCAACACACACATTATTCACATCCTATTGGTATACTGGTATGTTGACTTGGGAATACGTCAGGTTTACACGGCAGTTCAGAATAGTAAATATTTGGAAGTTTACAAACTCTTGCTTCCTTAAAGGTCAGAACATCAGGCCAAAGTACAACGTTTAATTTCAGAACTTGCCTTCCAATTTACGCATTTTCAATTTGCTCTCCCCATTTGTTGAGTCAGAAGAAGCAGCATTGCCCAGAAACAGGTATTACGTAACATGCACATACTCTAAAAGTACTCATCCCTTGTTTTCTGCTCATTTCTTCTAGCCTGAGGAACAGACGTCAGAAAAAAAGCAACCACCCAAACAACTTCCCCTTTTAGCTGAGCTGTCTTCTGACCAATCAACAGGGACCAGCCAGAAAAAAAAAAAAAAAAAAAAGGCATCTGACACCCTCTTAACGGGTGTCTACTATTCCAAATGGAGGCAAAGGTTTCAAATTAAACTTTCTAGCCATTTCATATTCCTTAGCAAACAGACAGGAAGCGAGTATCATAGTGGGTTTCTGATCTACCGTGTTTGAAGTGTGTGATAATAGGACCTTACCTCATTTATCATGATCATCTACTTTATTGTGTAAAGGATCTTTTAGTTACCTCCCCGCCCATCCATGTACACGGAAGGGCCATGTACATGGCGAAGCTAGAGACTGTAACCTGAAGATTGGGACAAATTAAAGAAAAAAATGTGATTTAACACAATTACAAAAACTGTTACGTTAGGGTCAAACAAGAACCATTTTATGAAACTGAATTACAACAAATGACATTATACCTAACTCTTCCGGGTCTCCACAGCACTTATACTTACTTAAGCAGCTTAAACTCTTCCGAGTCGCCACAGCACTCTGATACTTACTTAAACAGCTCTTTTAACCTGCCCTAGTATTCTTAAGTGCAGCATATCTAATTTTTTTTTCCTCAGTAGTTTGAACACTTGCTGGCTATTTTTTCTGTCCAAGTTCTCAGTAACTTCGGCCTGTGTAGTCAGTGGTTCTACACAGCCGACACTACTTCTTACATAACACTCGGTCTCTCTGGCTTCTGGAAAGGGAGAGGGGTTACCTTCCGGAGTCCAGTGCTCTTTGGGCACTTCTGCAACCAGGCAGTGGTAAAAGGGGTGCTCTCCAAAACCATCTTCTAGCAGATCTGCAAGAAGGGGGAGCAGGGACGGTAATGGCCTTGGCGAAGGTGACAAGCACAGAACGCTTGTCCCCCGTCCCGCCACTATTGAATTACCTTTTTCAGTTAAGATTACTTGTTCTTCCATGTATTCATATTTAGCCAGCTCCTGGGGGGATGCACATAGGAGAGAAAAAAGTAGAAAACAAAATGAGGCTCCAGCCCGGCCAGCTCAGGGGAACGGAATGGGGAGGGCGGGCGGGGTGGCGGCCGGGCCGGAGATGGGCGCAGAAAGGGGAACAGGCTGGGCTCTCACACCGGCCGAGACCTCAAGACGTGAATCACTCCACCCCGAGAAACGGAGCCACCTCCACCCCACGCCCCGGGAGGAGCTCTGGCTCTCCTCTACCTTGATCAGCCGCAGTATGTCACTGCAGTCGGCGGCAGTGGCTGGGCGGATCACGAATTTAGCCATTTTCGTCTTTTGCTTTTCTTCCCTTTGCGGACCAGGCCCCTGTACTTGAACAGTAGGAGGAGGTGGTTCCTCATTCGTCTCCCGGGAGCGTCCTCTTCTCAGTCAGGCTGGCACCATGACCCAGGGAACCTCGGCGAGTAACGGATAAACCTCAGTCGACCTGCGACTAAGAGCTGCGCACTTGAACATTGGCCCGGCTCGGCTTTTAAGCGCAAAGAAGCCCCGCCTCGGGCCGTGAGGTGGGACCTCTCATCCAATGAGGCCGCGGCCCCGGGGCGCATCGTTTCCTCTCCTAGGCACCACCCTCTCTTCCGGGCACCCGTGTGAACCCGGAGGACAAAAGTGGGGGTAGCGGGGCTCGCTGTGGGATTCGCTAGTGGCGCCCTCTGGTGGCGCTTCGCGGAGCCTTGGCGGAAACCCTACTGGGAGCCGGTGTGTCCCCCAGTAACATTTGCAAATGAAAGAGGGGAATTCCCTCTGCAGCCCCCCCGACAAGTGACCTTGCTCTTTTCTCCTTGGCCGGTCAGGGAAGCAAACTCAGGAGCCCTGGCCTTAGGAGATGGGAGGAAGATTAAAGCAGCAGTTCTCAACTCTAGATCCTTTCTAGAGTTTCGGTGGGAGAAATAGTTTTAGAGTTATAGACGTCATTTGCCTTTTAAACTCACAATGGAATTTTCCAGAGGCGACCTGATGTCTAATGATGACACTGCTCTTATGACCAAAGGAATGTGAGCTCGTATATTCTTTTAGAATTTCCTAAGGTAGGTTATTTGGATTTCCCAATAATCTTTTTTCTTTATACTTGTAGTTTTTAGAGTTGACAGCATATTTTTTCTTACTTTTCTAGCCTTCTTATACCTTCTTAAATCTCTAATCTTCCTTGACACTTGATCTTGACACTTTTCCTTCTGCCCGAGGTACATTCTTCATAATTTCCTTTAGTAAAGATCTGCTTTTGCCAAACTTTCTCAGTTTTGCTTATCTGAATGTGTCTTTAATTACTCTTATAATTCTTTTTTTTAGACTAGTCAAGTGCAGTAGTGAGAGTAAAATAAGGAGTTTGATCTGTAACTGATTGTGAACAATCAACTGAGATAACTCACTACCTTTGGACCAGCCCATCTTAAAATTCTTGAAGGATTTATTTCACTGTTTATAGATTTTGAGGTTCAGAAGTTTTCCTCTTTCAGCACATTGATGATATCTGTCTTCTGACTTCGGTTGCTGTTGAAATTTGTTGTAATCCCTACATGATCCATCTTCTGTGCTTCATTTCTTTTAACTTTTTTTTGAAATAATTATACATTTACATAATATGTGATGATGTTATTGCTCTGGTGACTGAAAGAATATGTGCCTGTGTATTCCCATGTTTTTTACAATTTTCGAAGGTAAGGTCTTTGGATTCCTTGATAATTTTTTTTTTTTTTTTGGTAGAGATAGGGTCTCACCATCTTGCCCAGGCTGGTCTCGAACTCCTGGGCTCAAGTGCTCCTCCCACCTTGGCGTCCCAAAGTGCTGAGATTACAGGCGTGAGCCACCACGCCCGGCCAAAACAATCACTATTCTATTAAACTAAGCAATCCAAAAAGAAGATGGCTTTGGTTTTGCTTTAGTTACGCAGCTATCACTAGTGCTTAGTCATAGCGGTCTAATTTACTGTTACCAGGAAATGTATGACAAGCTCTCCTAAGTGTTGACATTTTAGACAGAAGCGGAGGAGGAAAAGGCCTTCTGGTCATCCATGAGGTCTAGCCAACACTGTCAGGAAAGACTAGTAGCTGTAACTTAGGCAGTTGAGAATCAGTGATTTTTAAAGATCTTTGAGAAAGACGTTTGAGTTTCATAATCTCTCAGGGCGACTCAGTATCCGTGGAATCCCCCTAGGGCAGGAAGGGTAACAGAGAATCTACTTCTGCTTTCTTTTCTACGTACAGGATATTGCTAGCAAAGGCAGAGAATCACTTGTTGAATGTTAGGGGTGGTCTTTTGGGGATAGTCTGATCCCTCGTTCTACAGAGGCAGGTGGATCACGAGGTCAGGAGTTCGAGACCAACCTGGCCAACATGGTAAAACGCCGTCTCTACTAAAAATAATAATAATAAAAAAATTGGGCATGGTGACGAGTGCCTGTAATCCCAGCTACTCAGGAGGCTGAGGCAGGAGAATCGTTTGAACCCAGGAGGCGGAGGTTACAGTGAGCCGAGATCGCGCCATTGCACTCTAGCCTGGGCGACAGAGCGAGACTCCGTCTCAAAAAAAAAAAAAAAAAAAAAAGTGGAATAGTGATTGTTTCATTAAAATGCATTATAATTTTTTCTATTTGTTTTTCCAGTTTAAGTTTCTTTTTTCTTTCTTTCTTTCTTTTTTTTTTGAGATGGAGTCTCACTCTGTCACCCAGGCTGGAGTGCAGTGGCGTGATCTCCGCTCAGTGCAACCTCCGCCTCCCGGGTTCAAACCATTCTCCTGTCTCAGCCTCCTGAGTAGCTGGGACTACAGGCACACGCCACCATGCCTGGCTAATTTTTGTATTTTTAGTAGAGACAGGGTTTCACCATATTGGTCAGGCTAGTTTCAAACTCCTGACTTCAGGTGATCCACCTACCTGGGCCTCCCAAAGTGCCAGGATTACAGGCGTGAGCCACCGTGCCCGGCCCAGTTTAAGTTTCATGATCTTTTGCTTTGCTTTGTCCTTATGACAAGAAGAACCTATTCTGAAAAACAGATGGTGGCCAGGAGTGGTGGCTCATGCCTGTAAACCCAGCACTTTGGGAGGCTGAGGTGGTTGAATCGCTTGAGCCCAGGAGTTTGAGACCATCCTGGGTAACATAGGGAAACTCCGTCTGTACAAAAAAAATACAAAAATTAGCTGGGTGTGGTGGCGTGTGCCTGTATCCCAGCTATTATACTTGGGAGGCTGAGGTGGGAGGATCACTTGAGCCCAGGAAGTCGAGGCTGCAGTGAGCCATGATCACGCCACTGCACTCCAGCCTGGGTGACAGAGCGAGACCCTCTCTCAAAAAAACCAAAACAGACGGCTAAAAAAGCCCCCTGTGACTGTGTTTGTGGACATGAAGAAGCCTAGAACTCTAAGAAGTTTGAATGTTTTTCATGGCAGTGAATCACATTATGCTTTTCCATTGTCATGAATGGATAGATGCAACCAACATTACATATATATATATATATATATATATATATATATATATATTTTTTTTTTTTTTTTTTTTTTTTTTTAAACAGAGTCTCACTCTATTGCCCAGGCTGGAGTGCAATGGCACAATCTCAGCTCACTGCAACCTCTGTCTCCTGGGTTCAAGTGATTCTCCTGCCTCAGCCTCCCACCTGCCACCACGCCCAGCTAATTTTGTACTTTTGGTAGAGACGGGGTTTCACCACGTGGGCCAGGCTGGTCTTGAACTCCTGACTTCAGGTGATTCACCCGCCTTGGCCTCCCAAAGTGCTGGGATTACAGGTGTGAGCCACCACATTCAGCCATATATATATATTTATATATATATATAAAATAAAAAATTATTATTTTTTGAGACGGAGTTTTGCTCTTGTTGCCCAGGCTGGAGTGCAATGGTGTGATCTCAGCTCACTACAGCCTCCACCTCCCGGGTTCAAGCAATTCTCCTGCCTCAGCTTCCTGAGTAGCTGGGATTACATGCATGTGCCACCACACCCTGCTAATTTTGTATTTTTAGTAGAGGTGGGGTTTCTCCATGTTGGTCAGGCTGGTCTCAAACTCCTGACCTCAGGTGATCCACCTGCCTTGGCCTCCCAAAGTGCTGGGATTACAGGTGTGAACCACTGCGTCTGGCCTATTTTTTTTTTTTTTAAGAGACAGGGTCTTGCTCTGTCACCCAGGCAGGAGTGCAGTGGCATGATTATAGCTCACTGCAGCCTTGAACTCCTGGGTTTAAGCGATCCTCCCACTTCAACCTCCTGAGTAACTGGGACCACAGGTATGTGCCACCATGCCCGGCTAATCTTTAAAATTTTTTTGTAGAGATGGGAGTCTTTCTTTTATTTATTTATTTCTTTTTTTTTTTTTGAGACAGTCTTCCTCTGTCACCCAGGCAAGTTCTGCCTCCCAGGATCAAGCGATTCTCCCACCTCAGCCTCCCGAGTAGCTAGGATTATAGGCGTGTGCCACAACACCTGGCTAATGCGATAGGAGTCTTTCTATGTTGCCCAGACTGGCTTTGAACTCCTGGCTTCAAGGGATTCTCATGCCTTAGCCTCCCAAAGTGCTGGGATTACAGGCATGAGAAATCTCATGCCCAGCATGGAATTTATATTTAAAATGGCATATATAGCTCCTGAACAGCAGGGGGAAAATGGTGTGAAAAAAGGGATTAACTGTCTAGCATTTGGAAAACTTTTATTTGGTTAGTGAGTTGGCAGATGAACATGTGTTTACTGAGTCTTGTGCTAGGTACTTGGAGGTTTTAAAGGATGACCAAGTTTTGAAACCAGCCCTCAGGGTATACACATTACTTTTAGAGATGTGTGTGTGGTTTTTACAGCAGAATTTAATCTTTGTGAGAAAGAGAATCCCTGTAACTGAGGAGGATTGGGTAGGGGAAGAGTATTGGGAAGGGAATCAGCCAAGGCATTGTCTTAGGCAGTTTGCTTTAATTGTCTCATTTGATTCTTACAACTTTTTTTTTTTTTTGAGACAGAGTCTCGCTCTGTTGCCCAGGCTGGAGTGCAGTGGCATGATCTCAGCTCACTGCAACCTCTGCCTCCTGGGTTCAAGCGATTCTCCTGCCTCAGCCTCCCAAGTACCTGGGATTACAGGAATGAGCCACCACACCGAACTAATTTTTGTATTTTTAGTAGAGATGGGGTTTCACCATATTGGCCAAGCTGGTCTTGAACTCCTGACCTCAAGTGATCCACCAGCCTCGGCCTGCCAAAGTGCTAGGATTACAGGCGTGAGCCACCATGCCCAGACTAAATTTTTTTTTGTTTTTTTGAGAGGGAGTGTTGCTTTGTCACCCATGCTGAAGTGCAGTGGTGTGATCTTGTCTCACTGCAACCTCCGCCCTCTGGGTTCAAGCGATTCTCCTGCCTCACCCTCCTGAGTATCTGGGATTACAGTCATGCGCCACCACACCCAGCTAATTTTTTTATTTTTTTTATTTTTTAGACAGAGTTTCACTCTTGTTGCCCAGGCTGGAGTGTAATGGCGCAATCTCGGCTCACCGCAACCTCCACCTCCCAGGTTCAAGTGATTCTCTTGCCTCAGCCTCCCAAGTAATTGGGATTACAGGCATGTGCCACCATGCCCGGCTAATTTTGTGTTCTTAGTAGAGACGGGTATTCTCCATGTTGGTCAGGCTGGTCTCAAACTCCCGACCTCAGGTGATCCACCTGCCTCGGCCTCTGAAAGTGCTGGGATTACAGGTGTGAGACACCGCACCTGGCCCATTTTTTTTTTTTTTCTTTAAAATTTTAGTAGAGATGGGGTTTTGTCCTGTTGGCCAAGCTGATCTCGAACTCCTGACCTCAGGGGATCCTCCTGCCTCGGCCTCCCAAAGTGCTAGGATTACAGGCGTGAGCCACCACACCAGGCCCTATTTTTTTTTTTTAAACAGCGTCTTGCTCTGTTGCCCATGCTGGAGGGCAATAATGCAATCATGGCTCACTGCAACCACAACTCCTGGGCTCAAGCAATCCTCCCACCTCAACCTCCTGAGTGGCTAGGACCACAGGCACATGCCGCCATGCCTGGCTAATCTTTAAAATTTTTTTGTAGGGATGGGATCTTGCTAAGTTGCCTAGGCTAGCCTCAAACTCCTGGCTTCAAGCACTCCTCCAGCCTCAGCGTCCCAAAGTGCTGGGATGACAGGTGTGAGCTGCCATGCCTAGCCCTTACAACTATCTTGTGAAATAAGTAATAGCACTGTCTTTACAGTTGGCAAAACCTGAAGCTCAACAGGGGTTACAAAACTGTTAAAGTTGGGACATGATAGAGTTATGAATGTTTATGATTTAAGACTGGTTTTATTGGACCAAGGGCCACTGCTGTCTACCATTCTACCATGAACACTTTTTTTTTTTTTTTGACATAGTCTTATTCTGTCACCCGGGCTGGAGTGCAGTGGTGTGATCTTGGCTCACTGCAACCTTGAACCACTTCCCAGGTTCAAGCGATTCTCGTGCATCAGCCTCCCAAGTAGCTGGATTACAGGCATGTGCCACCAGGCCCGGTTAATTTTTGTATTTTTAGTAGAGATGGGGTTTCACCATGTTGGCCAGGCTGGTCTCCAACTCCTGACCTCACGTGATCTGCCTGCCTCAGCCTCCCAAAGTGCTGGGATTACAGGCGTGAGTTACCGCGCCTGGCCCTATTTTCATTTTTTTTTTTTTTTTTTTGATATATACCCAGAAGTGGGATTGCTGGATCATGTTACTTAAATTTTTAACTTTTTGAGTAATCTCCCTACTGTTTTCCATAGTAGCTGAACTGTTTTACGTTCCCAACAGTGTATAAAGGTTCCAATTTCTCTACATCTACACCAGCAGTTGCCATTTTGTTTTCTGGTTATTTTTATTTTTTATTATTTTTTTTCAAGTGACAAAGTCTTGGTTTGTCATCCAGGCTAGATGGAATGCAGTGGCATGATCCTAGCTCATTGAACCCTGAACTCCAGGGCTCAAGCAATCCTCCCACTTCAGCCTCCCAAAGCACTGGAATTACAGGTGTGAGCTACCATGCCTGGCCTTTCTTTAATTAAAAAAAATTTAAAAGTATTTTTAGGTAGAGATGGAGGTCTCACTATCTTGGCCAGGCTGGTCTTGAACTCCTAGGCTCAAGTAATCCTCCTACATAGGCCTCCCAAAGTGTTGAGATTACAGGCGTGAGCTGCCACACCTGGCCACCTTTCAAAAAATAGTGGCAGTTACAATAGATGTGAGGTGATATTGTGGTTTTAATTTGCATTTCTCTGATGATTAGTGATGCTGAATGTCTTTTTATATGCTCATTGTCTGTTTATACATTTTCTTTGGAGATATGTCTATTTAAGTCCTTCATCCATTTTTATTTTTTTTCTTTTTGGAGACAGGGTCTTGCTCTGTCTGGAGTGCAGTGGTGCGATCTTGGCTCACTGCAGCCTCTGCCTCCCAGGTACAAGCAATTCTTCCACCTCAGCCTCCCAAGTAGCTGAGATTATAGGTGCATGTCACAATGCCTGGCTAATTTTTTGTATTTTTAATAAAGAAGGGGGTTTAGCTATGTTGGCCAGGCTGGTCTCAAACTTCTGGCCTCAAGTGATCCTCTTCCCTCGGCCTCCCAAAGTGCTGGGATGATAGGCATGAGCCACTGTGCCCAGCCTCCTTCATCCATTTTTAAATTGTGTTATTTGTTGTTTTGGGTGTTTTTTTTTTTTTTTGGCGATGGAGTCTAGCTCTGTCGCCCAGGCTGGAGTGCAGTGGTGCGATCCTAGCTTACTGCAACCTCTGCCTCTCAGGCTCAAGCAATTCTCCTGCCGCAGCCTCCTGAGTAGCCAGGATTATAGGCGCATGCCACCATGCCTGGCTAGTTTTTATATTTTAGTAGAGATGGGGTTTCACCATGTTGGCCAGGCTGGTCTTGAACTCCTGACCTCAGGTGATCCACCTGCCTCGGCCTCCCAAAGTGCTGGGATTACAGGCGTGAGTCACCATGCCTGGCCTAGCCAAAACTTATTAAGGTCTGTTTCCTACCAAGCATTGTGCTTGGGGAGTGCCAAAATAAATATGGCATAGTATCTGCCCTCTGGGGACTCACAGTTCAGTATTACAAGCCCTTAAGGTACTGGTTGTGGTAGGAAAGGATCCAGCCTTCTGGAGAAAAAGGACAGGTACAGTTAGAACTGAGGGGCAGAAACACGATTCGTAACCCATTCCGTGTGACCTACCTCCTCCGGGCAGCCCTTCCTTTCTCCCCTCCTGAGACTGTGTCTAAAAGAGGGACTACTGCCTATCACTCAGCTCAGAGATCAAACCTTTAACTCCTTATAAATACTTAGGATATCTGAAAAGTGCAGTCAACTATCCTTAGGCCTCCTAAAGTATCAGCTCTTGGTGGGAGCCATGGCTCACGCCTGTAATCCCAGCATTTTGGGAGGTCGAGTCGGGTGGACTGCTTGAGCCCAGGAGTTTGAGACCAGCCTGGGCAACATGGCAAAACCCCACCTCTACAAAAAACACAAAAATTAGCTGGACATGGTGGTACATACCTGTAGTCCCAGCTACTTGGGATGCTGAGGTAGGAGGATCACATGACTCCTAGAACTTAGCTTCTGAAATGCCACTCCTGCACATCTTGGGTTTGGGTTTATTCCTTTTTTTTTTTTTTTTTTTTTTTTTTGAGTCAGGGTCTCACTCTGTCTCCAAGGCTGGAGTGCAGAGGTGCAATCATAGCTCACTGCAGCCTTGAACTCCTGGACTCAAACAATCCTCTCAACTCAGCCTCCCATGTAGTTGAGACTATAAGTATGTGCCACCTGGCTGGGCGCGGTGCCTCTCACCTGTAATCCCAGCACTTTAGGAGGCCGAGGCCAGCAGATCACAAGGTCAAGAGATCGAGACCATCCTGGCCAACATGGTGAAACCCCGTCTCTACTAAAAATACAAAAATGAGCCAGGCGTGATGGTGCACACCTGTCGTCCCAGCTACTTGGGAGGCCGAGGCAGGAGAATGGAGGTGGAGGTTGTAGTGAGCCAAGACTATGCCACTGCACTCCAGCCTGGCAACAGAGGGAGACTTTGTCTCAAAAAAAGGAAAAAGTATCTGCTACCATACCCAGCTAATATTTTACTTTTTGAAGAGATGGGGTCTCACTATGTTGCCCAAGCTGGGCTCAAGCGTTCCTCCCACCTTGGCCTCCCAAAGTGCTGGGATTACAGGTGTGGGCCACCATGCCTGGTCCACGTCTTGCATTTATATACCTAGATTGTCCTCAGGTTTATGATTCTACACCTGATCTTATTAGAATTCAGTTGAATTTGTCTTTAATTCTCCATTTTCTCTTTGAATTCTGACCCTATCCCACAAGGAGTTTTTTTCCTCCCTAATCCCTCTCCTCTCAGCCTCTTTTCAGAATAGTCTGCAAACCAGTTCCATAAATGGCTTTTATTTGGCCAAGAGGCTCATATAGTCTGAGCAACAGAAAGTAAAGATAATGAATATAGAATTTTTTCTGATGCATTCTATCTTCAATTCTTTGAAAATAATCAGGCCGGGTGCAGTGGCTCACGCCTGTAATCCCAGCATTTTGGAAGGCTGAGTTGGGCAGATCACTTAAGGTCAGGGGTTTGAGACCAGCCTGGCCAACATGGTGAAAACTCATCTTCACCAAAAATACAAAAATTAGCCGGGCATGGTGGCGCATCCCTGTAATCTCACCTACTTGGGAAGCTGAGGCACAAGAATTGCTTGAAGCCAGGAGGCGGAGGTTGCAGTGAGCTGAGATCGTGCCACTGCACTCCAGCCTGGGTGACAGAACAAGTGAGACTCAGTCTCAAAAAAAAGAAAGAAAGAAAGAATCAGTAAAGGGGGGAGGGGACTAAAACAACAAAATAATAAGTAAAGCCAATATACTAATTCAATTCCATTTAATTCATTTATTGAGCATCTACTACATGTCAGGTATTATGCTGGGTCCTGAGACTACAAAGATCAAACAGGGAGAGTTCCTGACTTCTGAGAATTTGCCACCTAGAGAGAAAGAAAACAGAAATGTAATCAAATACATTGTGATAACTGCTTTAGTGAATAATGTGCCACATGATCTACAGGAAGCAGTAAACAATTAATTCTGCCAGGATGGAGTGCTAGCGAAGTCTTGGTGATGAGGCAGCATAGTGGCCTGGAATGCTACAGAGAGGAAGTGACATTTGTCTAAAGAGAAATGAAACTAAATTAGAGAAAAAGAAACTAAGTTATCCAAATTGAATTTCCTAGTTTCATACTAAACCTTTTATAAGGGGCTAAGAAAATTTCCAAAAAATTAAAGGAAAACATGTTTATTTGTCTTTCTTTTTTTTTTTTTTTTTTTTTTTTTTTTTTGAGACGGAGTCTCGCTCTGTCACCCAGGTTGCAGTGGCGCGATCTCGGCTCACTGCAAGCTCCGCCTCCCGGGTTCACGCCATTCTCCTGCCTCAGCCTCTCCGAGTAGCTGGGACTACAGGTGCCCGCCACCACGCCCGGCTAATTTTTTTTGTATTTTTAGTAGAGACGGAGTTTCACCGTGGTCTCGATCTCCTGACCTCGTGATTCGCCCGCCTCGGCCTCCCAAAGTGCTGGGATTACAAGCGTGAGCCACCGCGCCCGGCCGTTTATTTGTCTTTCTGTCTCACTTTATCATATATCTAAATCTTAATTAAAATGTCATTTTAATTACAGGCATTCATGAAAGGTGGCCGGGTACCACTGTATCAATGGCCCAGTTGCCCATCTCCTGGCGAGAGATTTCCCTAAGTGACCTGGCAGTGTCACTATTACCACCACCCCACATGAATCTTGTGCTGGAGGCGACTAGAGCTGTGTGTCCCTCAGCAGAAGCAGGTGGCATAAGCAAGAGTTCCCTTTTGGTTTCATTTTCAGAGGACCCCAATTGCGCACTCTGCAAGAAATAATGTGCCTCTCAGGATGATTCCAAGCTGAGCCCAAATCACTGAGGGAGATTCACTGAGGGAGCTACCCACTCTGGGTCCCTTCTCCACGGAGAGCTGGACACTTACTGGGACAACCTGCCTGCGGAAAGGAGCTACCTACCCACTTCAAGTTTCCCGAGAGCTGTTCTGTCACTCAATAAGGCTCCTCTCCGCCTTGTTCACCCTCTAGTTGTCCGCATACCTCATTCTTCCTGGATGTGGGACGAGAACTCAGGACCCAACGAATGGTGGGACTGAAAGAGCAGTAACACAAACAGGGCTGAAATACGCCCTCCTCCCCTCCCCATGCCCCCGCGACTTGCCACGTTGCAGGTGATGTGAAGGAGAGAAGTGCTGTGGCCCTTCAGGGAGCCCAGACCTAGTGGCTCCCTGAGCCAGGGCTGCGACACCCTCTATGGGGCTCTGCGGTTTCTGGTATCTTCAAACTTCCGGGCACCACTGCATTCCCCTTGTCCAGACACAGTGCCCACAGCAGAAGCCGCTTGTGGTTCATCAGATCCAGCTGCAGACTTGCATGGAACCGGCACCTTTGCCGGCGCCTGGAGCTGCCTGCCCAGCTGCAGCAGCTGGTGTGTCTGGCTGTGCGCAGTGGCCAGACCCTGCGTTCGCTCGCCTGCACACCCCTCGCTGTTCCGTGCCCGGCTCACCCTTGGCAGGCGTGGAATCCTGGCTGGTAGCATGAGCTGAGCGCAGCCTGCCAGGCCACGTCAGTGGAACAAGCCTAGCGGGCCTGATCAAAACTCAGGCAAAGGCACCACTGGTCACAGAGCTTTCTAGCTGGAAAAGCAACACCCGAAGGATCCTGTGACACAATCAACATGCTAGGAGATCCCTGCCACCCTGAGAGGCTGCAGGAAGCTGCCTCCATCCAGGCCTCTTCACAGAAGGAGAATTGCAGAGACCATAGGATTTTTCTACTCACAGGAACAGATGGTGTCCGGTCAGGACGATAAAATGCTTCAAGGAAAGTGCAATACGGATTATAATACTGATGATCTGAGACTCTGATAATGACTCTGAGATGATTCCCAATTCTATGATGAATCATCTCAGAATGACTCTGAGATGATGATTCCTGATTCTACGATGATTGAGGCAGATCTCACTGGTTGATGAATCTAGTTGGTAAAGCTGAGGCATCACAATACCATCATTTCTTTCTGAGGTGAGAGCTATCCCAATACTTTGAAAATGGTCTACTGGCTGCTCTACCTGTGGAGTAGCCATTCTTTATTCCTTTGCTTTCCTAATAAACTTGCTTTCACGGCTGGGTGTGGTGACTCATGCCTGTAATCCCAACACTTTGGGAGGTGGAGGTGGGCGAATCACTTGAGGTCAGGAGTTCAAGACCAGCCTGGTCAACATGGTGAAATGCCGTCTCTACTAAAAATACAAAAATTTGCCGGGTGTGCTGGCACATGCCTGTAATCCTAGCTACTCAGGAGGCTGAGGTGGGAGAATGGCTTGAACCGGGAGGTGAAGGTTGCAGTGAACCGAGATTGTGCCACTGCACCCCAGCCTGGGTGACCGAGCGAGATTCTGTCTAAAAAAACAAAACAAAACAAAAACAAAAACAAACAAACTAAACTTGCCTTCACTTTAAAAAAATGGTGCACATCTCTTCATTTATGTTCTTCCCTCATAGATAGAATACACACTTATCCTCAGACAGGGATTATGGATTTTTCCATCCATGCAAGTGACTTAGAGAATGCCAGCGTTTTGGCATGATGCCAAATGGTAGTTGACTCAGTAAGTCCTTTTAGGAAGGTGGAGCTAAGTGTACTTCTTGTGTGGCGGAAAAAGCAGGGTTTTTTTTTTTTGGCCAGGCACATTTAGATGCAAATCTCAGTGCTGCCAGTTACCAGCTGTGTGATTTTAGACGAGGTACTTGAATTTGAGTGTGATTATGTGTAAAATGAAGTGAATAATAATAGCTTCCTCCTCCTAGGGTTGTAAATACTAAATGATGTTATAAAGCCCTTTGTAGAGTGCCTAGAATATAATAGGCACCCTCTAAATGTTTATTCCTTTCTGGCTACCTGGCGATATAAGGATTCCAACTATTTTTGGGTTAGGAAGAACAGCTGTGAATGGCCTAATGGGGCCCTAAAGTTGTTTTATCCTGCCCTTACACAGGACCGTTCTCTTATTCATTGACCTTTGGCATGAAGCATTCACCTTCCTCACGAATAATAAATGTGTAATGATTCTTTTTTTTTTTTTTTTTTTTTTTTGAGACAGAGTCTCGCTCTGTCGCCCAGGCTGGAGTGCAGTGGCGCAATCTCGGCTCACTGCAAGCTCCGCCTCCCGGGTTCACGCCATTCTCCTGCCTCAGCCTCCGAGTAGCTGGGACTACAGGCGCCCGCCACCGCGCCCGGCTAATTTTTTGTATATTTTAGTAGAGACGGGGTTTCACCGTGGTCTCGATCTCCTGACCTCGTGATCCGTCCGCCTCGGCCTCCCAAAGTGCTGGGATTACAAGCGTGAGCCACCGCGCCCGGCCATAAATGTGTAATGATTCTTGTTTGCCAACCAATGAGGTGTGGCTCAATAGTCATAGAATCAGGAATCATTAGAGTATGGATAATCAGTATTGTAAACCCCATTGTACTTTGCTTGGAGCATTTTATCTACCTAGCCAGACACCTTGTGAACAGGGTTCAATCCAGAACACATCATCTGGGTAAATTATTTACAAGTCTGTCTCACTTTAGAAGTGGACCTTATTCATGACCTAAATAGCATTCAACTATAATCTACACTTGGGGATTTTTTTTAAAGAAGCAAGCTTACAGAAAAGATGAAAGTAGGAGAAAATGTTCAAAAGGCCATGATTCAGAATATATCAATTCACACAACTTTTCTTCCTTGTTCTTTTTTTTTTTGTTTTTTTTGAGACGGAGTCTTGCTCTGTCACCCAGGCTGGAGTGCAGTGGCACGATCTTGGGTCACTGTAACCTCCACCTCCCAGGTTCAAGCAGTTCTCCTGCCTCAGCCTCCCGAGTAGCTGGAATTACAGGTGCACACCACCACACCTGCCTAATTTTGGTATTTTTAGTAGAGACAGGGTTTCACCATGTTGGTTAGGCTGGTCTCGAACTCCTGACCTCAAGTGATCCGCCTGCCTTGGCCTCCCAAAGTGCTGATATTACAGGCGTGAGCCACCGTACCTGGCCCTTTGTTCTTTTTATAGATATTTTAGAGATATCAGATCAGAGGAAATTATGCAGTTATAATGCTTAGAATCTGGACAGGACAGCAGACATAACCATTTCTCAGACTTTCTATTTTTTTCCTTTTTTTAAAAAAAATGTCAGAAACCTATTTCTTGCTAAATTTTCCCAAACTTTCTTTCAGTACCTAGTCTCTGAAGCCATGGTTAAAAACAAAAATAGGGCTGGGCACGGTGGCTCATGCCTGTAATCCCAGCACTTTGGGAAGCCGAGGCAGTCGGATCATGAGATCAGGAGATCGAGACCATCCTGGCTAACACGATGAAACCCTGTCTCTACTAAAAAATGCAAAAAAAATTAGCCCAGTGTGGTGGCGAGCACCTGTAGTCCTAGCTACTCGGGAGGCTGAGGCAGGAGAATGGCATGAACCCCGGAGGTGGAGCTTGCAATGAGCCAAGATTGCGCCACTGCACTCCAGCCTGGGCGACAGAGCGAGACTCCATCTCAAAACAAAAACAAAAACAAAAACAAAGCAAATTTAAGGACCTGTGAATAGCAGTTAAGCACTCTTTATTTACCTTCTATAATATATATTAGTACAACGCAATTCTCAATTTTGTAATTCTTATTCTACATTTGGAATGCGCCAAATTTATTGAAGACTATAAATTAACACATCTAAGAATTCCAGTGAATCCCAAGCTGCATAAACACAAAACCAGGATTAGAGAATTTTTCTTTTTCTTTTTTTGAGATGGAGTCTTGCTCTGTCACCCAGGCTGGAGTGCAGTGGTGCGATCTTGGCTCACTGCAACCTCTGCCTCCCAGGCTCAAGCGATTCTCCTGTCTCAGCCTCCTGAGGAGCTGGGACTACAGGCATGTGCCACCATCACCAGCTAATTTTTGTATTTTTAGTAGAGACAGGATTTCACCACGTTAGCCAGGCTGGTCTTGAACTCCTGACCTCAAGTGATCCACCCACCCTAGCCTCCCAAAGTGTTGGGATTATGGGCGTGAGCCACCATGCCTGGCCTGATTGAGAGAAAATTTTAAAGATGAGACTGATGGCTGGTTTCTCATTAAAAACAATGCAAACCAGAGATGGTGGAATGACATCTTTAATGAGCTGAAAGAAAAACACTGTCAGCCTAGAATTTTATATCCAGTGAAAATGTTCTCCAAAAATGAAGGCATAACCCAAAAATGGATTCATATTTCAGGAAAGCTAAAGGCGAAAGAATTCATCACTAAAACTGTACTACGAGAAATGCTAAAGGAAGTTGTTCAGACTGACAGAAAATTATACCAGAAGGACACTTGAATTTACCCAAAGGAATGAAGAGCACCAGAAATGGCAAATGTGTGGGTAAATAGAAAATATATTTTTCTTGTTTTTAACATCTATAAAAGATGTTTAACTATCTAGGGTGAAAGTAATGGACATGTATTATGGGCTTTATAACTTTTGTGGAAGTGGCCGGGCACAGTGGCTCACACCTGTAATCCTAGCACTTTGAGAGGCTGAGGCGAGCAGATCACTTGAGGTCAGGAGTTCAGAATTAGCCTGGCCAACGTGATGAAACCTCGTCTAGACTAAAAATACAAAAAAATTAGTGGGGCAGCTGGGCGCGGTGGCTCATGCCTGTAATCCCAGGACTTTGGGAGGCTGAGGCAGGTGGATCACCTGAGGTCAGGAGTTTGAGACCAGCCTGGCCAACATGGTGAAACCCCATCTCTACTAAAAATACAAAAATTTTAGCCAGGCATGGTGGTGTACGCCTGTAATCCTAGCTACTCGAGAGGCTGAGGCAAGAGAATCACTTGAACCCGGGAAGCGGAGGTTGCAGTGAGCCGAGATCGCACCATTGTACTCCAGCCTGGGCAACAGGGTGAAACTCAGTCTCAAAAAAAAAAAGAAGGGAATGGCTTAGGGTAGGCAACTAAAGGTGTTTACTAGGTTCAGTCCTGGACACACAGAAAAAGAAGAACCTCAAAGGCCAAAATTGGCAAATTGACACCACTCAATCTGGTACTGCACTGGGCACAAGAATACCCTGATGCAAGAACTTTAGTGGCTGAATCTTGAAACAGGGATATATATATATATATATATATATATATATATATATATATATATATTTATTTATTTATTTTGAGACAGAGTCTCACTCTTTCACCAGGCTGGAGTGCAGTGGCGTGATCTTGGCTCACTGCAACCTCTGACTCCCTGGTTCAAGCAATTCTCCTGCCTCAGCCTCCCAAGTAGCTGGGATTAGAGACGGGGTTTCACCATGTTGGCCAGGATGGTCTCAATCTCCTGCCCTCATGATCCGCCCACCTCGGCCTCTCAAAGTGCTGGGATTACAGGTGTGAGCCACTGTGCCCAGTCAGGGATCTGTATATTGTGGAGATAGATACATCAGTCTGTCTTTATTCATTCGTTCAGCAGATTTTTTTACTGTGTCAGGTACTATTATAATCTCTGGAATTATGACAGTAGAAAAATCAGACAAATCTTTACCATCATGGTGCTTACACTCTTGTGAATGTATCTTAGCTGAATGCAACTGATTTCATGCTCATCAATAAATCTTCTAGTTATAATTGGGCTTCTCATGACCCTCAAGCAGACCCACATCTCATTATAAATTAAAAAATTGAGGCCAGGCCGGGTGTGGTGGCTCATGTCTGTAATCCCAGCACTTTGGGAGGCCGAGGCGGGTGGATCATTTGAGGTCAGGAGGTCGAGACCAGCCTGGTCAACATGGTGAAACCCTGTCTCTACTAAAAGTACAAAAATTAGCCGGGTAGTGGTGATATGTGCCTGTAATCCCAGCTACTTGGGAGGCTGAGGCAGGAGAATCGCTTGAGCCCAGGAAGTGGAGGTTGTGGTGAGCCGAGATTGCACCACTGCACTCCAGTCTGGGCGAGAGAGTGAGACCCTGTCTCAAAAAAAAAAAAAAAAAAAAAAAAGGCTGGGCGTGGTGGCTCACGCCTGTAATGCCACCACTTAGGGAGGCCGAGGTGGGTGGATCACAAGGATAGGAGTTTGAGACCAGCCTGACCAACATGGTGAAACCCTATCTCTACTAAAAAATATAAAAATTAGCTGGGCATGGTGGTGCGTGCCTATAATCCCAGCTACTCAGGAAGCTGAGGCAGGAGAATTGCTTGAACCCAGGAGGTGGAGGTTGCAGTGAGCTGAGATTGCGCCATTGCACTCCAGCCTGGGTGACAGAGTGACATTCCGTCTCAAAAAAAAAAAAAATGAGGCCAGATGTGGTGGCTAAGGCCCATAATCCCAGGAGGCTGCGGTGTGAGGATCACTTGAGCACAGGAGTTTGAGACCAGCCTGGACCACATAGGGAGACCTCGCCTCTACAAAAAAAAATTAAAAAATTAGCTGAGCATGGTGGTGTGCACCTGTGGTCCCAGCTACTTGGGAGGCTAAAGTGGGAGGATTGCTTGAGCTTGGGAGGTTGAGGCTGCAGTGAGCCATGACTGCACCACTGCACTTGAGCCTGGGTGACTGAGTGAGAGACCCTGTCTCAAAAAAAAAAAAATTGATATTCTAATTTCATGTATCAGTCTCTTGGCTAATGTGAGTCCTCCTAGACACACAGATTTACCTTTAGTGAAGTGACAAATCAAGTTTCAGACTTGCATATCGGAGGGCCAGTATCCGAACCACAGTAAACTCAACAAGGCATTTCAATCCCGTGAGCCACTGTGGGAGACAAAGAGCCACACAGCTTTTTCCAGTTAATGACACCAACTGCGCAGGGTAGCCTTTCCCTTATTTAGAGTGTTTACACGTACTCATATATGTGAAAGGGATACAAGATGCAAATATTAAATTACAAGCATTTGAAATCTATCCAAGGAAGGAGTACTGACCTTGAAACTGATTTGGCAATGCATTATGAATTAATTGGATTAAAAATCATTCCTTGGAGCGTTCAAAGTTAAAAAAAATTCCTGTTGACGGACATTTAGATTTGTTTTCTCTTTCTTTCTCCTCCCTCCCTCCCTCCCTCTTTCTTTCTCTCTCTCTCCCTTCCTTCCTTCCTTCCTTCCTTTCCTTTCTCTTTCTTTCTTTCTTTCTTTCTTTCTTTCTTTCTTTCTTTCTTTCTTTCTTTCTTTCTTTCTTTTTCTTTCTTTCTTTCATCTCGCTCTGTTGCCCAGGCTGGAATGCAGTGGCGACATCTTGGCTCACTGCAACCTCCACCTCCCGGGTTCAAGTGATTCTCCTGCCTCAGCCTCCCAAGTAGCTGGGATTACAGGCGTCTGTCACCAGGCCCGGCTAAATTTTTGTATTTTTAGTAGAGATGGAGTTTCACCATGTTGCTCAGGCTGGTTTCGAACTCCTGAGCTCAGGCAATCTGCCCACTTCGGCCTCCCAAAGGGCTGGGATTCCAGGCGTGAGCCACCGCGCCTGGCCTTGTTTTTCTTTTCTTTGGCCATTTCAAACAATGTTGTTTGAAACAATATTCTCGTGTATGTCCTTGTGTATGGGAGCAAGAATTTATAGGGTATTTACCTAAGACTGGAATGCTGGGTCACAGGGTATGCACGTGTTCAACTTTGTGAAATGGTGCTAACTTGCTCTCCAAAGCGATCATACCAATTTACAACCTGTACTAGCAGTGAATGAGAATTCTTGGTGCTTCCTGTTATCACCAACAGTTGATATTTTCAGACCTTTTGGTTTTGCTTATCTGATGGGTATGAAATGGTATCTTATCATGGTTTAAATTTGATTAATGTGATAGTGATCTTTTCATATGTTTATTGGCCATATAGTTTTCTTCTTCTGTAAAATGCTAACTTATAACTTTTGTCCTTTTTTTCTTTGAGACAGAGTCTTGCTCTGTTGCCCAGGCTGGAGTGTAGTGGCATGATCTCAGCTCACTACAACCTCCACCTCCCGGGTTCAAGCGATTCTCCTGCCTCAGCCTCCCGAGTAGCTGGGATTACAGGCACATGCCACCACGCCCGGCTAATTTTGTATTTTTAGTAGAGACGGGGTTTCACCATGTTGGCCAGGCTGGTCTTGAACTCCTGACCTCAGGTGATCTCATCTTGGTCTCCTAAAGTGCTGGGATTACAGGCGTGAGCCACCGCACCCGGCCAGTTTTTTATTTTTAAATTTTATATGTTATTGTTTATTTATTTATTTATTTTTTTGAGAAAGGGTCTTGCTCTGTCACCCAGGCTGGAGTGCAGTGGTGTGATCACAGCTCACTGCAGCCTTGATCTCCTGGGCACAAGTGATCCTCTGCCTTAGCCTCCTGAGTAGCTGGGACTACAGGCACATACCATCACCCTGGCTAATTAATACAGCTTTATTTATTTATTTATTTATTTATTGAGATGGAGTCTCACACTGTCGCCCAGACTGGAGTGCAGTGGTGCCATCTCCGCTCACTGCAACCTCCGCGTCCTGGGTTCAAGCGATTCTCCTGCCTCAGCCTCTTGAGTAGCTGAGATACAGGCGCCCACCACCACGCCCGACTAAGTTTTTGTATTTTTAGTAGAGATGAGGTTTCACTATGTTGGCCAGGCTGGTCTTGAATTCCTGACCTCGTGATCTGCCTGCCTCGGCCTCCCAAAGTGCTGGGATTACAGGCATGAGCCACCGTGCCCGGCCAATGCAGCTTTATTTTTGTGAATATTTACCTGATAAGCCTTTTTCCTCATCTTTACTTTCACTCTTACTGTATCTTTATGTCAGTGTCATACCAAGGACAAGACAGCAGAAATGGTCCACTCCAGTTGCAGACAGTAAAGACCCTGTAGCTCCAGCATCAGCTTACCATTCTGGTTTTGAATTTCATGCTTATTACTGTCCTGTCATCACCTACTGTTTCCATGGTAGACTGGACTAAGAGATGGGTAAGAATGATACATGTGTAAGGATGTAACCAATAAATGACACAGACTCACATCCACCTGAAAGGACACAATGAAATAGTAGTAAGAAGTCCAGAATCTATTTTTGCCAAAGTACAGTGGAAAGAAGTGGAAATACAGTTTCCTTATTTATTGGCTTTAGGTAGAAAAGACTCCTAGATTATGAAAATTAAATGCAGACATAGGCTTCTGAAATGACAATTTTCAAGTCATTTTATTTGCAATATGGTGGGGAGCCTGTTAATTAAGTTAGAACTATCTGTCATTCATTATTTTATAATTTACCAGAGTAAAAATAAATTAGAATACATTTGTCCCCATGGGGAGACAAACCAAAAAGGGAGAAATATTGTCTGAAGGCTTGGAAAATGCTGAATATGTACATGAAAGGGGAACTTGAATATTACAGTTTGAGGCCCTGTGATCATCTAGGTTTCTAGATGATTTCTCATTTCCAAGTTTGAGTCCTGTGACTTCAGTATCCGCTGATTCCACCAGTGATTGCTGTTATCAATGACTGGGGTCATGAGCCTACTTTCAGATCTACCCCATTATCAGGTTTTCGCAACAAGTCTCAGGTGCAGGACTGCGCCCTCTGGTGCAGAAGAACACAACTAATTACACATCTGATAATAGCCAGTACTTACTTTTTTTTTTTTTTTGCCATTACTTTCAGTGGCAAAAACTGCAATTACTTTTGCACCAACCTAATATTTGGTAAATGTGTGCTAGCCATCAATTGCTCAATAAACCATACTATTATTTGGTCACTTTTTTTTTTTTTAGACGGAATCTTGCTCTGTCACCTAGGCTGAAGTGCAGTGGCACAATCTCGGCTTACTGCAACCTCCACCTCCCAGGTTCAAGCAATTCTCCTGTCTCAGCCTCCCAAATAGCTGTGACTACAGGCGTGTGCCACCACACTCAGCTAAGTTTTGTATTTTTAGTAGAGATGGGGTTTCATCCTGTTGGCCAGGCTGGTCTCAAACTCCTGACCTTAAGTGATACACCCGCCTCGGCCCCCCAAAGTGCTGGGATTACAGGCATAAGACACTGTGCCTGGCCCAATCCTATAATTTTTACCCTGGCAAATTTTTACTAATTATGTTAAACAACAATACAGAAATTCAATAGGAACCCTTTTTATTTGTTTTTGTTTTGAGACGGAGTCTCGCTCTTTCACCCAGGCTGGAGTGCAGTGGCGCGACCTCGGCTCACTGCAAGCTCCACCTCGCGGGTTCACGCCATTCTCCTGCCTCAGCCTCCCGAGTAGCTGGGAATACAGGCGCCCGCCACTGCACCCGGCTAATTTTTTGTATTTTTAGGAGAGACGGGGTTTCACTGTGTTAGCCAGGATGGTCTCGATCTCCTGACCTCGTGATCCACCCGTCTCAGCCTCCCATAGTGCTGGGATTACAGGCGTGAGCCACCGCGCCCGGCCTAGGAACCCTTTTTAAAAATACCAACTAGTGCCTGGGCGTGCATGGTGGGTCATACCTGTAATCCCAGCACTTTGGGAGGCTGAGGCGTGTGGATCACTTGAGTTCAGGAGTTCGAGACCAGCCTGAACAATATGGTAAAACCTCATGTCTACTAAAAATACAAAAATTAGCTGGGCATGGTGGTGGGCTCCTGTAATCCCAGCTACTTGGGAGGCTGAAGCAGGAGAATCGCTTGAACTCAGGAGCCAGAGGTTGCAGTGAGCCGAGATTGTGCCATTCCACTCCAGCCCGGGCAACAAGAGCAAAACTCTGTCTCAAAACCACAACAATAACAACAACAACAACAACAACAACAAAACAAACCGACTAGTAAGAGTTGCTTCTGGTGATATTCTTTTATGACTTTGCTGAACCCAAATGTAACCAGCCCTATCACCTTTCACTTGAAAAATTCATTACTTTTAACCAAAAGGCCTTGCGACTAACCCACTCATCAGCAATGGAGGATTCCAACATTGGTGCCTTCAACTGTCAGTATTTTTCTTGTATTCTGACTTCTTCTTGCCTAGTGGTTCACGAGTTAGATATCTAAGCCCTGGAATAGGACAGGAAGGTACATCAGGGGCTGGCACTCTGGTGGGAGGTGATATATGGACCTACGGTCCCTGCTCTGATGAAATCCAACAATTTCTTTGTGTGTGGGAGGGGTAAGGGAAATCAGATAAATCTGTCTTCTAGCTGAATAGGAGGGCTATCACTCAAAATGAACTCTGACCTCTTGGTTAGTCCAAGATCTTGGCTCTTGATTTCACTGGTCAATCCAACCATGAATCAGGGCCGAGATTAGGAAAAGGCAAGTGAGACTCACCTGTGCAGAATTTAAAGGGGGGAAACCCCAATAATCAAGATAAATAATATTTCAATGGAATATTAGAAAAATCAAATTTGCATTCAAGGCAAATGCCTCACTTGCCACACCCTGGTCCTGACCCTGGCCCTGCTTGATATAACTGCTTCTATAATTAGTCACAAGTGAAGGGAAGTAAGTAGTGAGGTCAGTTATAGGCTGGGCATCAGACATCAGTAACAATCAGGGATTAATCAATCCTCAATCTCCTAAGTGCCATGGGAGGCAAGGAGTTGAGATGACCGTGGAATAGAGAATTGGGGTGGGAGGGTATGGAATAATATGCACCTGTTCTGTACATCTGCTAACATTTACCCAATGTCTGGACTGAGAAGTGGGGTTATTTTTTCTCATTACGATGTCGAGGTGGACATCCTCCCCCAGGCACGTGGAATGGCATATGGCAGCATCCTGCATTCATGTTTGCAGAATACATGTCTGAAACAGCCTTGGAGGACTACTACTCTGGTTTAGGGCTGCAAACCACACTGTGTCATTGAATGAACTAGCAATATTTAACCTGAACTCAAGAAGATGGAAGGAAAGGAGTAAAATGGCAAATATTTAAACTTGAAGGCTTGCACAAGAAAGTCGGACTAGGCTGGGCATGGTAGCTCACACCTGTAATCCCAGCACTTTGGGAGGCCGAGGCGGGTGGATCATGAGGTCAGGAGATCGAGACCATCTTGGCTAGCACAGTGAAACGCCATCTCTACTGAAAAATACAAAAAATTAGCTGGACATGGTGGCATGCACCTGTAGTCCCAGCTACTCGGGAGGCTGAGGCAGGAGAATTGCTTGAACCCGGGAGGCAGAGGTTGCAGTGAGCCGAGATCACACCACTGCACTCCAGCCTGGGCAACAGAGCAAGACTCCATTTAAAAAAAAAAGAAAGAAAGAAAGTGGGACTAGACTTGGACTTATTCTGTGTCATATCAGGGGCAGTTCCAGGAAGCAGATATTAGCTCCATGTGAAGAAAAATGTTTAATAACAAGAATACCCCAAGAGAACTGCCCCAAAGAATGGGGAGCTTCTGGAAAAAGGGTTACAAAAGGGCATTTCTACTTTATGGGGCAGGTTTGCTTAACCTGTTCTTTTTTTTTTTTGACACAGTCTCGCTCTGTTGCCCAGGCTGGAGTGCAGTGGTGTGATCACAGATCACTGCAGCCTCAACCTTCTGGGCTCAAGTGATCCTCCCACCTCAGCCTTTCAAGTAGTTAGGACCCCAGGTATGTGCCACCACACCCGGCTATTTTATTTTATTTTGTAGAGACAGGGTCTCACTATATTACCCAGGCTGGTCTCAAACTCCTGGGCTCCAGTGATCGTCCTACCTTGGCCTCCCAAAGTTCTGGGATTACAGGCGTGAGCCACCATGCCCAGCCTGAACCTGTTCTTATAGGGTTGTTGCCAATTCCTATATTCTATTCTTTTTTCTAGATTGGCTGCCAGGAAACATTTGACTCCTATTATATTACTATAAGCATCTTAGGTCACTTCCATAAAAATAGCACTCAGAGTAAGAAGGGAGACCAAGGTGGAATTTTCTGATTCATCTCTGCCTCAAATCATAAAAAAACTTGCTTAACTGATTATTGTAAAAAGTTTGATTCCTTTTTCTTTCTTTTCGTATGTAACTTTCTTTTATAAAAGTTGCAGCTTGATTTACCAATTGGAAAATATGTCCTCTTTTCTCATAACATGTGCTTAGCCATGCAAATTGCTGTTGTGTACACCCATAGCCCTTGAGAGATGATGTAGGGGGCTGAAAAATGTCTTGGCTGGCTTTTAGGAGGCTTGGATTATAGTTCTGGCTCTTCCACTATGGCCTTAGGCAAGTCTTTTAAGTTCACTAAGTCATATTTTCCTTGTTAAAAACATTGTTTGGTTTTTGAGACGTAGTCTTGCTTTATCGCCCAGGCTGGAATGCTATCACAGTTCACTGTAGCTTGGACCTCCTGGGCTCAAGTGATCCTCCTGTCTCAGCCTCTCAAGTAGCTGGGACCACAGGCGTGCACCACCATGCCTGGCTAATTTTTGTATTTTTTGTAGAGACGAGGTCTCATTATGTGGCCCAGGCTGGTCTCGAACTCCTGTTCAAGTGATCCTGCTCAAGTGATCCTCCTGCCTTGGCCTTCCACATTTTTGGGATTATAGGTATGAGCCACCATGCCCAGCCTCATTGTTAAAAAAGTTGTAAAAAAATTTATAAAAACATTTGTATATGAGGAGAGAAGGAATAGGATAGTTTTCCAGGTCTCTTAGAGCGCTGAAATGTAAAGTTTTTATCATCGCTGAGCTGAGTCTAGTGAAGTTGTTTCATGTCTTGATCCCACTTCTTTCCTCACCTCCACCCCCAGTCAAATGATGATAGATGGTGCGGGGTCAGATAATCAGGTAATGTTACATGACATTTCAGAAAACCAATTTTTTTTTTTTTTTTTTTTTTGAGAAGGAGTCTCACTCTGTCACCCAGGCTGGAGTGCAGTGGCACAATCTAGGCTCACTGCAACCTCCGCCTCCCAGATTCAAGCAGTTTTCGTGCCTCAGCGTCCCGAGTAGCTGAGATTATCAGTGTGCACCACCATGCCTGGCTAATTTTTTGTCGTTCTTGTATTTTTCGTAGAGACAGGGTTTCGCCATGTTGGCCAGGCTGGTCTTGACCTCCTGGCCTCAGGTGATCCACCCACCTTGGCCTCCCAAAGTTCTGGAATTATAAGCATCAGCTACTGCGCCTGCCTTAGAAAACCACATTTTAAAAAATGGACTTGATGGTAGTCTCCTGAGCTACTAGGCACAACTGTTTATGGAGCAATTTTTTTTATTTTTTATTTTTTTGAGACTGAGTTTTGCTCTTGTTGCCCAGGCTGGAGTGCAATGGTACGATCTCGGCTCACCGCAACCTCTGCCTCCCGGATTTCAGTGATTCTCCTGCCTCAGCCTCCCGAGTAGCTGGGATTACAGGCATGCGACACCACACCCGGCTAATTTTGTATTTTTAGTAGAGACGGGGTTTCTCCATGTTGGTCAGGCTGGTCTCGAACTCCCGACCTCAGGTGATCTGCCCACCTTGGCCTCCCAAAGTATTGGGATTATAGGCATGAGCCACTGTGCCCGGCCAGCAGTATCGTTTTTAACTGGGTTTTTAATCCAGTAGACATTTACGTTAATTGCTCACTTGCTGTCCTTTTTCTGAACTGGCAGTCCGCATGTTGACTTGGTGATTGGCCCCCAAGCACAGAGCTTCAGTGTATCTGGTTGAGCAGTAATGCCTGCTGTGTTTGCAATTAGACGTTAGGGACACTCATAGCTCCAGGGACTTGCACCAGTGCTTTCCCCAGGTTCTCAGGCCTCATGGGCTCAACAGCATGGACTCCCACTTACTGAGGTTCACCTGGCTACTGCCACCTTTGAATGTCCAACCTGCCATCAGAGACCAATGCCAAGTCCCCTGACATGGCACTCTTCTTCAAGCAGACTCACAAGCTACTAGGCAAGTTGATGACATTGGACCCCTATTACTTTAAAGGGCCAGCGATTTTTTAAAAAATATTTATTTATTTATTTATTGAGATGGAATCTCCTCTACCACCCAGACTGGAGAACAGTGGCCCGATCTTGCTTCACTGCAACCTCCACCTCCTGGATTCAAGCAATTCTCCTGTCTCAGCCTTCTGAGTAGCTGGGATTACAGGCACACGCTACCACGCCCAGCTAATTTTTGTATTTTTATAGAGATAGGGTTTCACCATGTTGGCCAGGCTGGTCTTTTTTTTTTTTTTTTTTTTTTTTTTTTTTTTTTTTTTTTGAGGCGGAGTCTCGCTCTGTCACCCAGGCTGGAGTGCAGTGGCGCAATCTCAGCTCACTGCAAGCTCCGCCTCCCGGGTTCACGCCATTCTCCTGCCTCAGCCTCTCCGAGTAGCTGGGACTACAGGCGCCCGCCACCACGCCCGGCTAATTTTTTTTTGTATTTTTTTTTTTTAGTAGAGACGGGGTTTCACCGTGGTCTCGATCTCCTGACCTCGTGATCCGCCCGCCTCGGCCTCCCAAAGTGCTGGGATTACAAGCGTGAGCCACCACGCCCGGCCAGCCAGGCTGGTCTTGAACTCCTGACCTCAACTGATCCGCCTGTCTTGGCCTCCCAAATTGCTGGGATTACAGGCGTGAGCCACTGCGCCAGAGGAGGGCCAGAGATTTGCTCTCACAGGAATCAGTATTTTCTCTGACTATGACTGCCTTTCCTACCTGTAGGGCCTCATTTATCATCATTATCCTGGGGCTTTTGGAATGCCTGATCCACAGGCCTGGATTCTCACACAAGATGGCATCTGAGGAGACCTGCTTCATCATGAAGGAGGTGTGGGAGCAGGTCCTGACCAATAGGATTCATCGTTCATATCATATACCACAGCATTCACAAGTAGCCATCGTAACAGGGCATTTGAATGATCTGCTGAAGGTGTAATTGAAGTGCCAACTTGGAGACAAGACTCTGCAAGCATGGGGTACCATCCTCCAGGATGAAATATAGGCACCGTATTCATGTCCTATTGCTAGGTAACAAATTAACACAAATTTAGTGGCATAAACAACACATATTTATTACCTTACAGTTTCTGTGGGTCAAGAGTCTGGGCATAGCTTAGCCAAGTCCTCTGTTCAGGGTCTCCAAGGCTGGAATCGAGGTGTCAGCTGGGGCTGGGGTCTCTCTTCTAAGTTCACTTGGTTGTTGGCAGAATTCATTTTCTTGCAGTTGTATAACTTCTTTTTTCTTCAAGGCCAGCAAGAGAATTCTTTTTTTTTTTTTTTTTTGAGACAGAGTCTCACTCTGTCACCCAGTCTGGAGTGCAGTGGTGTGATATTGGCTCACTGCAACCTCCGCCTCCCAAGTTCAAGCGATTCTCCTGCCTCAGCCTCCCGAGTAGCTGGGACTACAGGCGCGTGCCACCATGCCTGGCTAATTTTTGTATTTTTAGTAGAGACGGGGTTTCGCCACTTTGCCCCGGCTACTCTTGAACTCCTGGCCTCAAGTGTCCGCCCTCCTCAGCCTCCCAAAGTACTGCGATTACAGGCTTGAGCCACCGCACCTGGCCTCCAATTACTATCATTTCTAATGGCCCACAGGGGCACCCATGTTTCCTGAATTTGCAACTGTGGACTCTGCAGAGTTCAAGGTTCTGTTCTGCAAAGGGGCGCATTCTTGCCAGTGGGCACAAGTGTGGGTGTGGCCAGGCCTTTGGACTTCTTGTGGCCAAGGAGTCAGCACCTTGGCAGGGATACTTGCTCTCAATCAGCAGGAAGAGTCTGCTGTTGTACAACAGGGCAGAGAGGAATGTTTGTGGAACTTGGGTGATCAATCTAGTTGGGCACTTCTTGGTATTCCCTTGCCTGGTTGTGACTGCGAATGGACAAGTGCAGCAACCCTGGTGTGAAATGGATATGATTACCAGGGGCTCAGAGCTCACAGGAATGAGGGTTTGGGTTACACCATCGGGAAAGCTAGAAGTGAGGGGAATTCAGAATACATGGTACAGGAAAGACAGGATGAGAACCAGCTGTGACTCCAATACAACTGTAGTGACAGGGACTGTAGTTAGTCCTAGTAACCTCCCTCTTCTAAGTTTCCCTTCAGGAAGAGAGACCCATGGGAACCACGGAGGAGTTCCCTGAATGTGTATGGGGAAATCGATCTGTGCAGTGCAGGGGGTGACCCGTGGTAGCCATGGAGGTGTCCCACTCAGATCTCCCTACAGCAGACCTGCCACAAGGGGTGGAGTTAGCAGACAGCCTTCAAGATCTGCCTCAGCTTTCAAGCTGAGGCTACATGCTTCCCAGACAGCCTCTAAGCAAAGGCCAGGCACTGCCATGGTACAAGGGTTCACCATTTCTGGCCAGTACGGGAGTCTTCGGGAGGGCAATCTTTGCACCAGCACTCCCTGTTTTGCAGGCCTAGGCTTTCTCAGAGCTGCACTGCAGTCCAAGGCTCCTCCTACCCAAATATCTTTTCTGGCCCCTCTCCTTTCTCAGGTTTTAGTCCTACATCACGAACTAAAGGTGTTCCCTGTCTGGTCCTGTTCCCTCTCCCTTTTATGTTTTATAGGCATTGCCCCTAATAAACCTTTTGTACATCTGACTCTGTATCCCTATATTATTGAAAGAGACAGCTTTATTGAAGGTGACACCCTGAAATGAAGATGTCCTGTTCTTACAGATGCCCTCTGATCCTATGTTAATAATAGTATTACATGTTTTAAATGTTTGCTTTCTTCTTTCTTTCTTCTTTCTTTTTTTTTTTTTTTTGGAGATGGAGTTTTGCTTCATCCCCCAGGTTGGAGCGCAGTGGCACGATCTCGGCTTACTGCAACCTCTGCCTCCCAGATTCAACCAATTCTCCTACCTCAGCTGCCTGAGTAGGTGGGACTACAGGCATGAGCCACCACACCCGGCTAATTTTTGTATTTTTAGCAGAGACGGGGTTTCACCATGTTGACCAGGCTGGTCTTGAACTCCAGACCTCAGGTGATCTGCCCTCCTTGGCCTCCCAAAGTGCTGGAATTACAGGTGTGACCCACCGTGCCTGGCCATGTTTGCCATTTTTAAGCAAGAGAAAATTGTTAGAGGGAAAAGCATTTCTTTTGTTTGTTTGTTTTTTGAGACTGAGTTTTGCTCTGGTGGCCCGGGCTGGAGTGCAATGGCGTGGTCTCGGTTCACTGCAAACTCTGCCACCCGGGTTCAAGCAATTCTCCTGCCTCAGCCTCCCGAGTAACTGGGATTACAGTTGTGCACCACCGTGCCTGGCTAATTTTTGTATTTTTGGTAGAGACAGGGCTTCACCATGTTGGTCAGGCTGGTCTCGAACTACTGACCTCAAGTGATCCACCTGCTGCAGCCTCCCAAAGTGTTAGGATTATAGGCATGAGCCACTGCACCCGGCCTGGAAAAGCATTTCTAAAGACAAGGACCTTTCTCTCTTTTTTTTTTTTGTGAGATGAAGTCTCACTCTGTTGCCCAGGCTGGAGCGCAATGGCGCGATCTCACTGCAACCTCCGCCTCCTTGGGTTCAAGTGATTTTCCTGCCTCAGCCTCATGGACAAGAACCTTTCAACACTTGGATTTGAAGAACAGTCATAAAAATGGAGCTGGGTACTCGGAGAGGCTGAGGCAGGAGAATGGCGTGAACCCGGGAGGCGGAGCTTGCAGTGAGCCGAGATCGCGCCACTGCACTCCAGCCTGGGCGACAGAGCGAGACTCCGTCTCAAAAAAAAAAAAAAATGGAGCTGGGGGCCACAAAATTACAAAAATTAGCCGGGCATGGTAGCAGGCACCTGTAGTCCCCGCTACTCAGGAGGCTGAGGCAGTAGAATCGCTTGAACTCAGGAGGTGGAGGTTGCAGTGAGCCAAGATTGGGCCACTGCACTCCAGCCTGGGCGACAAGAGCGAGACTCTGTCTCAAAAAAAAAAAAAAAACAAAAAAAAAACCAAACAAAAAACTAAGCACATTCACGTAACAGCCCACTAGTCTTCCTGTTTTTTTCTTTAATGTTAGGGTGGAAAATACTTTTTTTTTTTTTTTTTTGGGACGCAGTCTCGCTCTGTCACCCAGGCTGGAGTGCAGTAACACGATCTCGGCTCGCTGCAATCTCCGCTTCCTGGGTTCGAGTGATTCTCCTGCCTCAGCCTCCTGAGCAGCTGGTACTACATGTGCGCGCCACCACGCCCAGCTAATTTTGAATTTTTTGTAGAGACAGGGTTTCACCATATTGGCCAGGCTGGTCTCGAACTCCTGACCTTGTGATCCATCCGCCTCGGCCTCCCAAAGCGCTGGGATTACAGGCTTAAGCCACTGTGCCCAGCTGGAAAATACTTTTACATTGTTTCCTTCTCCCCTCCTAACTTTATTATTACTATTATTATTTATATTCTGAGATGGAGTCTCCCTCTGTTGCTCAGGCTTTGAGTGCAGTGGCGCCATCTTGGCTCACTGCAACCTCCGCCTCCCAGGTTCAAGCAATTCTCCTGCCTCAGCCTGGCAAGAAGCAGGGAGTACAGGCGCGCGACAGCATGCCCTGCTCATTTTTTGTACTTTTAGTAGAGACAGGGGGTTTTGCCATGTTGGCCAGGCTGGTCTTGAACTCCTGACCTCAGATGATCTGCCTGCCTCGAGCTTCAAAGTGCCGGGATTACAGGCGTGAGCCACCGTGCCTGGCCCTCCCCTCCTAACTTTATTGTGGATCCTTTTGTATAATCTGAATAATTCAGGAAATAAGATATATTTTTAAAAAGTTTCTCTGTCCTAATTAAATCGTAGTTTGAATCACTTTGTTTGAAAGTTGATGACATTTTTCCAGGAACATTTTCTACCTAAATCAGATATCCAAAAGTATATATTATTCAGCAGCCCAAGGAAAGATGGTAACCGGATATTTTTCACTCATAATACTAGATTGAACTAACAATGCCTTTGGCCGGGTGCGGTGGCTCACGCCAGTAATCTCAGCACTCTGAGAGGCCAAGGCGGGAGGATCACGAGGTCAGGAGTTCAAGACCAGCCTGGCTAACATGGTGAAACCCCATCTCTACTAAAAATACAAAAATTAGCCGGGCGTGGTGGCACGTGCCCATAATCCCAGCTACTTGGGAGGCTGAGGCAGGAGAATCACTTGGACCCAGGAGGCGGAGGTTGCAGTGAGCGGAGACCGCGCCACTGCACTCCAGCCTGGTAACAGAGAGAGACTCTGTCTCAAAAAAAAAAAAAAAAAAAAAGAAGAAGAAGCACTGACAATGCCTTGTTAGGTTTTGTTGTTTGATTCAAACAATTTTTTTTTTTTGTAGAGATGGGGTCTTGCTCTGTTGACCAGGCTGGTCTTGAGCTCCTGTTCTTAAGCAATCCACCCACCTCAGCCTCCCAAAGTGCTGGGATACTGCTTTCCAGCCTTGTTATTTGATTTTATTGTTTTACTTGTGATAATGACATTAATAATATCTTATGTATCTGTCAGTGCATGATTAGGTAACTTTTAATTACACAATTGATAGCATCTCTGTTATCCTGAGACCATATTAAAATAGAACTAATAGAACATAACAGGAAACAAAAAGGTTGGGTAGAGAACCTGTTACTTAAGGACAGTGATTCTCACCACTATACAATTGTTGTACATTTCCTGTTCTGATTTTGTGACCATTTCCCCTTCCTTCCCTGCTATCCAAAATGTGGTATAGCATATATGCTTGACAATAACGACGACAACAACAACACACAGAAATCAGAGTTGCTAAGCTGTTTTAAGAATGTTATGCATGCTGCCAATTGAGATAGTTAGAGACTTGTGGATGAATGCTGGGCAGGCTAGGTCTAGCAGGGGTTCCCTGAAGTTACAACTAAGGTAGGTGGGCTAAGTGATGTGATCATTTTTTTCCCTCTTTAACCCTGTAGTGGACATCTATGTGGTTGGCTGCTCCGTACTCCTCTTCTTTTCTTTTTTTTTTTTTTTTTTTGAGATAGAGTCTCTGTTGCCCAGGCTGGAGTGCAGTGGCGCGATCTCAGCTCAGTGCAACCTCCGCCTCCCAGGTTCAAGCGATTCTCCTGCCTCAGCCTCCCGAGTAGCTGGGATTACAGGCGCCCACCACCACAGCCAGCTAATTTTTGTATCTTTGGTAGAGGCAGGGGTCTCACCATGTTGGCCAGTCCAGTATTGAACTCCTGACATCAGTTGATCCACTCGCCTCAGCCTCCCAAAGTTCTGGGATTACAGACGTGAGCCACCGCGTCCAGCCTCGGTACTCCTTTTCTAAGAAGGTGCTCCGTATCCCCATCTGTACAGTTACAGAAATAGCCGTGTTAGTAGATTGTAACCCAGTACCTGGCCATGAGTCTGGGTAAGGGGGTTCCTGGTAAGTCAGGGCAAGGGTTCCTTACCCTGATGCCACAGTTGGCTAGTCCACGAGTGTGTACCTGATCCAAATTGGACCAATGAATCTCTTCTCAGAACTTTTCTGTACTTGGGCCGTAGAAATTTCAGTCAGTCTGTATGTGTGTGGCTGTGGTTGTAAGATGTAAAGTTCAGGAGCTTCTATTTTCATATGGAGGATGTCATTACATAGAGAGAAAAAAGAATGAAGCCAGTATGCAAAGGAAAGCAAAGATAAGCAATAGAGAGAAGGTATCTGCATGGCATTAAGTCCCTGGTTTCAGCTGTTCCAGCTAAAATCGATGGTGTTTATTATATTGATGAGAATGTGTCTTTATAATTTGGAAATTGACGGAAAGTGACTTGATTGCAGGAAAAACTATAAACTGTACCTACCTTTTATACCATTTACAAAAATTATCTCTTGTACTTATTTTTTCTCCCTGAGCCTCCTATTGCTTCAAAGAAAAGTTCAAGTAAAAAGAAGAACAAAAATAGCATAATTCAATACAATATTTATTGCCCTCTGTGTTAGGTGTGGTATAGAGAAATATGGCTGACCCCAAACCAGCAAGACAGTCACTGAAAAGGCACAAACAATGTGAACAAAAATGAAGGAGAGATCCTTGTAGGCTAAAAGGGGAGTCTTCCAGATGTGAGATTGATAAAAGCAGGGAAAATTCAGTAGAAAGAGAAAGCCGAAGACCATGCTCCATGTTTAACTTATGAAGTGATTCAAAACAGAAAGCTAGCTTAATTCAAATCAATACATTTTTACTAAGTACGGGGTATTGCGAAAAAGCATATGGCCCTTGCCTTTTAGGAAATTGCCATATTTAGAGGCAAAGCAAGACTTGCTTATATTCTCAAAAGATCCTCACTCATTACCTTATTTCCCCTTTAAACCGCTTTACCATATTTGAGATCATGTTATTTGCTAACTTGTTTGTTGATTTGTTTTCCTACCTTATCAACAGGCAAGCCCCCTTAAGGGCGGGGATTTTTGTCCTTTTTTCTTTTTGCAACCCCAACCTCTGCAATAGTGCCTGGCACAATGCAAACAGCTCAATAATAATTCATTGAAAGAAATGGAGAATTAGATCGTAGGGTGAAATAATCTTAAACTCTCTGGTCTTGAATCTCTCTAGCTCGACCAAGATGTCAAACATTAGGGGTCAGGCCGAGAAGAGAAGAGGAACAATTTTTTCCTGTTAGGTCAGTGGTTCTTAGCCTTTGGTTACATTAGCATCACCTGGGGGCACCTTTAGACATCATCCCAAAGCCCAGACCGCACCCAGGACTAAACTAGAATCTCCAGCCAGTGGGTCTCAAGCATCAGTTTTTTTTTTTTTTTTTTTTTTTTTTTTGAGACAGAGTCTCCTTCTGTCGCCCAAGCTGAAGTGTAGTGGTGCGATCTCGGCTCACCGCAACCTCCGCCTCCCAGGTTCAAGTGATACTCGTGCCTGTCCCCCGAGTAGCTGGGATTACAGGCGTATGCCACCACTCCTGGCTAATTTTTGTATTTTTAGTAGAGACAGGGTTTCGCCATATTGGCCAGGCTGGTCTTGAACTCCTGACCTCAGGTGAACTGCCCGCCTAGGCCTTCCAAAGTGCTGGGATTACAGGCGTGAGCCACCGCGCCCGGCCAAGTATCAGTATTTTGGAAAGCTGCCCAGGAGATTCCAATGTGCAGCCAAGGGCAAGAACAGACGGAGCCAAGGCGCGGGGGATCAAGGATAAAGGAGACAAGCTCCATTAGGCAGGGCCCGGCCTCTTCTCGACGTCACGCCCTGGCGTTGCTGCGTGGTTCGTTTACTCAACCAAGAATAGGCCGGTCCTCGCTCTAGCAACACGACCCTCACAACTGATTGAGTGGGAAGCTCCGCAGAGGCGGACTCCAGCCTCCCGCCAATGAACGGGTAGGGTCCGCCCGGCACAGCGCGGCCCCGCCCCGGCACAGCGCGGCCCCGCCCCGGGACAGCGAGGCCACGCCCCCCGGACGCCGCGGTCCCGCCCCCGGACAGCGCTGTCAGGCTCCCGGGCTGTCCTCAGCAAGGGCGTGGTCTGGTGCTCTTGCGTCTTTTATCGCCTCAATTTCCCTCCGCCGACTAGCGCGCGGGGCCCGGTTCTCCATCGCGCGCACAGCAGCCTAGTGCAATGAGGCGGGCAGCACTGCGGTAGGTGGCGGGGCGTGGAAGGGGCTGGCAGGGCGGTAGCCTGGGGTGCCACCGTCTTCCCCTAGAGCTTCGGGCTGGCCCCAGCGGAAGAAGTGGGCCACGCATGGGCATTTGGGCTCGATGATAAGGGGCGCTCGCCCACTGTGACTGCGGCCGGACATGAGCCCGCCGGTCTTTGGTTGGGAGAACCTCGCCCCCGCTTTGGCGACTTCTAGCACTGAGTTTGATATTAAAAGCAAAGCAGCACTTTTAAGGGAGGAAGTTGGGTGTTCCCTAAAATTCCTTTCGCCTTGCTCATCCGGGGTGTGGTTGGTAGCCGCGTTGGGGTAGCCCCTTGTCAGAAAGATAGTATTTGGAGTTCTGTGTTACCTCTAGCCCTTCATCCTCCTTTGGAGAACATTTTTAGGATTAAATGCTTGTCCTACTTGGGCTCTGACTTAAGTTTGTTGTAACATTGGCAGAGATTGCAGGGTACCTTTTGGCTCCCAGGACCCTAGGACTGTGCGTCTAGGGCCCTGGTGCCGATTTGAACTTTACCTTTAATGAGCCGCAAAGCCCTTATAAGAGGCTGGGTGCTTTGATTGGGCCACGTGGGTAAGGGAGGATGCCTTTTTGTATATGTAATCTTCCCAGCTGGCACAGTTAAGGCCTGAGGGCCTTAGACTCCAGAGCGTGTCTGGCTCTCCCTAATTCCTTTCACCCGAGCATGCCAGCCTTTCCAAGTTTTCTGCCTGGCTGCATCCCAGGGGGCTCACACCTGCTCCAGTTTCTGAAGTTATCTCGCCGCCAGTGGGCCTGTCCCCGTGATGTGACTCATAGTGCTTTTGACTCACATTAATCCCATCAGTTCTCTTGGGGGTCCTGGATCTCTCTCACTGTTCCTGGGGACTTTGTTATCAGTTGTAAGGGTTCTGTCTTGTTTATAGTACTTAAAAAGAAACAAAAAACCTTTGTTAAACTGTTTGAAGACAGACTGAAAGTCATTATGAGAGGGGCCACAGTTGACTTTAGCTTGCAATGTGAAAGGTCTTCTACAAAAGCTCCATGGTCTTGTTCAAGTTCTTTCTCTCATAACCCTGTGTTCCTTTCTTGAAAATTCTATGAGGCCAGGCGTGGTGGTGCACGACTGTAGTCCCAGCATTTTGGGAGGCTGAGGTGGATGGATCACTTGAGGCCAGGAGTTTGAGACCAGCCTGGCCAACATGGCGAAACCCCCTCTCTATTAAAAATACAAAAATTAGCCGGGCATGGTGGTGCATGTCTGTAGTCCCAGCTACTTTGGAGGCTGAGGCAGGAGAATCGCCTGAACCGGAAGGCAGAGGTTGCAGTGAGCTGAGATCGCGCCCCTGCACTCCAGCCTGGACGACACAGTGAGATTCTGTCTCAAACAAAAAACTATTGAAACTTAAGCAGATAATCTCTTAGTGTCTAGTGAGAGGAGGAGTTCACAAATGAATGTAGACTGAGATGATTAGGTTCTTGGACTGGTGGGCAACCTTTGTAGCTTCTTTTCTTTTTTAGACTTGCAAGAGGCACCTGACTTTGTTTAGTCTCTAAATAGAGGTTATTTCCTTAGAGTGGAGGGCATATGAGTAGTATTGCCTGTTATCGCACTGAACACTCTTCCTTGCCAACTGCTGTAAGCTTGGGACACAGGGCTGAGCCATGGTGACTTATGTGACTCCCTAGACGGGCCATGGAGGCCTTGAGTTTCTTGATCTCCTTTGATTGGAAAGGTTCAGTCAGAAGGTCCTGGGATTTGAGTGTTGCAAAGTCCTCTCCGCAGTAAAGGCCTAGAGGTTTTGCTATAAGTAAGACTCCTGAGGGCTTATCAGGAGATAAGCCAGTAACCCTGAGGTACTGAAGTGTTGAGTATTGATTAAAACCATTCTTCCACCTCCTCCACCTCAGTGAGGTGTGTGTGTGTGTGCACGTATGTTTGTGTGTGTGTATGTATTGGGGGAGATCGGAAGAACTGGGCTCTGCCGGTGTGCCTGTTGACTGGCACTGGGGGAAAGTCATCTGAAATTGGGGCCTCAGTTTCTTAAGGAGGTTGGTTTGAATCAGAATCTTCAAATATAGGGGGACCCGGGGGTATCAAAAAAGGTCTGTGCACCTCCTGAAATAGTATATACCATTTTCTGTGTGAGCAAAAATGTATTCCAACCCTTCCCATGCGTGCTCGAGGTCCACAGTTTCCATCAGATGATCAGTAAATAGGATACCAAATGTAGTGAAAAGTTACCATTACATGCCAGGCACGGTGGCTCACGCTTGTAATCCCAGCACTTTGGGAGACCGAGGTGGGCAGATCACTTGAGGTCAGGAGTTCAAAACCAGCCTGGTCAACATGGGCAAGCCCTGTCTGTACTAAAAAATACAAAAACTAGCTGGGCATGGTGGTGCACAGCTGTAATCCCAGCTGCTCAGGAGGCTGAGGCAGGAGAATCGCTTAAACTCAGGAGGTGGAGGTTGCAGTGAGCCAAGATGTCGCCACTGTACTCCAGCCTGGTGACAGTGAGACTGTCCCCAAAAAAAAAAAAAAAAGTTACCATTACCCGAATACTCTCGAATGCTATGTTGACAGTATGATATAGATTTATTATTACCAATATGCTATTGGTGTAAGCAACATTTTTAAAAAAGTGTTCCAATTATGCCTTTCTTGTGCCACAGGAATGTATTTCCAAATTTCTTAAGGTGTCGTGCAAAGGAATGGGGCCCTAGGACCACAATTTTCCAAATAAGTTGGCCCAAGTGTTTCTCTGTATTCATTAACTCCCTTCTTCTGTCTCCTCATTTGATTCTATGTTTGGCAGTGGTCCATGATAGTGTCTGGCTTAGGCTATCTTTCCTTTTTTTTTGGAGACAGAGTCTTGCTCTTTTACCCAGGCTGGAGTGCAGTGGTGCGATCATGGCTCACTGTGGCCTCGACCTTCCCGGGGCTCAAGTGATCCTCCCACCTCAGCCTCCTGAGTAGCTGTGACCACAAGTGTGCACCAGTACGCCTGACTAATATTTTAAAATTTTTTTGTAGAAATGGGATCTCCCTATGTTGCCCACACTGGTCTCAAGTGATCCTCCCGCGTTGGCCTCTCAAAGTGCTGGGATTACAGGCATGAGCCATTGTGCCCAGCCTGGTTCTTTTAGATCTTTAGGGGAGACTTTGGAGAAGCATGACTTTCTAGAATAATGATAGCTAGAGTTTTTTGAGGACTTGTCAGTATATTAGACATGCTCTTCTAGACGTGCCCTTCAGGGTTTAATATGTGTTAATTCCTTTATCCTTTTGACAATCCTATGGGATAGGTAGTATTATCATCCCCATTTTACAGATGAGGAAACTGAGGATCAGGGAGGTTAGGTAACTTGTGTAAGGTCACTCAGCTAACAAGCAGCACAATCGGGCTCTTTTTTTTTTTTGAGACAGAGTCTCGCTGTGCAGTGGCACGATCTCGGCTCACCGCAGCTTCCGCCTCCTGGGTTGAAGCAATTCTCCTGCCTCAGACTCCCAAGTAGCTGGGACTGCAGGTGCCCGCCACCATGCCCAGCTAATTTTCATATTTTTAGTAGAGACGGGGTTTCATCATGTTGGCCAGGCTGGTCTCAAACTCCCAACCTCAAGTGATACGCGTGCCTCGGCCTCCCAAAGTGTTGGCATTACACGCATGAGCCACTGCGCCCAGACTTTGGGCTCCTAACCCCTATACTGTATTGCCTCTCACACAAGCAAGATGGAATGATTTTCATCCCTTTTCAGAAAATGCTGCTTCTTAGTGTAACAAAACAATTTCTGTATATATGTGTATTTATCCAGGTATGTGAGACTGGTTATATAGCTCCTGCTAGTGATGCGTATTCAGGGTATTTAGCCATTCAGAATCAGATCCCATTTCTTATGTTGGATACATTTAACGTATCTATTATAGTTGCTATTAATGTGTTGGGGGTCATGTTTTTTTGCTCTTTCAGCTAATGGTAGCAATAGAAAGGATTAGCTTTTCCCAGTGTGTTCTTTAAAACCAGATATATTCGGTTGTAGAATGCTAGTTTCTTTTTTTGAGATGGAGTCTTGCTCTGTTGCTCAGGCTGGAATGCAATGGAGCCATTTCAGTTCACTGCAACCTCCGCCTCCTGGTTTCAAGTGATTCTGCCTCAGCCTCCAGAGTAGCTGGGGCTACAGCTGTGCGCCACCATGCCTGGCTAATTTTTATGTTTTTAGTAGAGACGGGGTTTCACCATGTTGGCCAGGCTGATCTCGGACTCCTGACCTCAGGTGATCCACCCACCTCGGCCTCTCAAAGTGTTAGGATTACAGGCATGAGCCACCATGCCTGGCTGCTTCTTTCTGAGATGGAAGAATGAAGGAATACTTACTCTGTTTCCTTCAGTAAGGCATATGTACCTATAGAAGATACATAAAACAAAATAATGAAAAAACTGGAAAATTCAAATCGTGTTCTGAGAAAATGCAGATTAGATGGTCAAAAACAAAAAGACGTACAGGTGCGGTGGCTCACGCCTGTAATCCCAGCACTTTGGGAGGCTGAGGTGGGCAGATCACAAGGTCAGGAGTTTGAGACCATCCTGGCTAACACAGTGAAACCCCGTCTCTACTAAAACTACAAAAAATTAACTGGGCGTGGTGGCGGTGCCTGTAGTCCCAGCTACTTGGGAGGCTGAGGCAGGAGAATGGTGTGAACCTGGGAGGCGGAGCTTGCAGTGAGCCGAGATCGCGCCACTGCACTCCAGCCTGGGCGACAGAGCGAGACTCTGTCTAAAAAAAAAAAAAAAGACAAATATTAATCTGCATACAAAAGTACAGGAATTGAATATTTATCGCGAAAAAGTGAAGCTAAAATATATAAGAGAGAGGCTTGTTAGCTGTGTGATTGAAGAATAAACAGAGATCCAAAATCCCAAACCCTCCAGCAAGAATTTTGGTCTTAGTGGACCAGCAGGGATTGTGTTGCAACCAAATAAGATGACTGGTGACTAAGAAGTTCAATTAGCCAATGAGCATGTGCTCATATTTCTGTGTTCTGTGCAATTAGATGATTTGACTTGGTGAAAGTGTAAGGATTTGTTCTAACAGCACAGTGTCAAAACTGCATGTAGATTTTACAGAATACTATAAATACTGAGAGGCTTTCTCTGAATGCTGTCATTCAGAAGAGAAACCTATAGTAGCTTGGTCTCTAAAGAAAACTAAAAATATCTCTTTTTTTTGTTGTTAGTCATTGCTTATTCCCACATTAGGTAGGAGAATTTACTAGTAAATTGAACTAGAATGAATGACAGTATCTGGGTTCTGGGTTTTTTTTGTTTGTTTTGTTTTTGTTTTTGTTTTGAGACAGAGTCTCGCTCTGTCGCCCAGGCTGGAGTGTAGTGGCGTGTTCTTGGCTCACTGCAACCTCCGTCTCCTGGGTTCAAGCGATTCTCCTGCCTCAGTCTCACAAGTAGCTGGGATTACAGGTGCCTGCCACCACAGCCGGCTAATTTTTGGATTTTTAGTACAGACAGGGTTTCACCATGTTGGCCAGGCTGGTCTCGAACTCCTGACCTCAAGTGATCCACCTGCCTTGGCTTCCCGAAGTGCTAGGATTACAGGCATGAGCCACCATGCCTGGCCTGCGGGGTTCTTGACCTATTCAGTGCCTTGCCTTCTTCAACTGTGCTCTCACAGATCAGTTTATTAATCTGTGATATTGCCTGTGTGCTACCCCTGACATAATATTGTGTGATTAAGAGTCAACACTTAAGCAATAATGAACCAAAATCAACTTATTTTGGGAGAGTAGGTTAGGCACATTTAGGTAGACAGCTTTTATTTTTTATTTTTTTGAAGCAGGGTCTCACTCTGTTGCCTAGGCTGGAGTGCAGTGGTGCAATCTTGGCTCACTGCCCCCTAGACCTCCTGGGTTCAAGTGATCCTCCCATCTGAGCCTCTTGAGTAGCTGGGACCACAGGTGCATGCCACCATGCCCGGCTAATTTTTGTATTTTTTGTAGAGATGGGATTTTGCCATGTTGCCCAGGCTGGTCTGGAACTCCTGGGCTCAACCTATCTACTTGCCTCAGCCTCCCAAAGGGCTGGGATTACAGGCCTGTGCCACCGTGGCCAGTAGATAGCTTTTATTTTATTGTGTTGGGACTCTAGAAAATTTCTGCGTAAGTTAAATAAATACTTTCTTTGCATCTGGAAAGGGCTAATTCAATTTTCAAAGTTTACTTTATAATTGGGTTTATCTAATTTATTGAGGAAATATGGTGCAATAATAAAGAACAGAATAAATCGTTCATAATGAGTTTGCTCAGTTGTTTACCAAATCGATTATGGACTTCTGAAACTAATAAAATAGAAAGACCAATAATAAATCCATTAAACCTAGTTGCCGTCTTTTATTTATTTTGTAGATAATTACCTAATTGGTCTCTGCTCTCAAGAAATGTTTACTCTAGTGGGAGAGATGATTTATGGAATAGCCTCATGAAAACATACATACACTTGTGAAACAACTACAGACTCCTAAAAGACAATATATACTAAGGGTGATATGGCCAGATACTCTGGGGGGAGGGTAGGTCTTAAGGGTTGCCAGGGAAGAAGCTGTGGAATCTACTCTGTGTTTTATCTTGTTTTATAGGCTTCGTGCCTTGGGCAAGGGGCAGCTTACTCCTGGAAGAGGACTGACTCAAGGACCCCAGAACCCCAAGAAACAGGGAATCTTCCACATTCATGAAGGCAAGCATGGTGTCTCTGTTTTATGCCCTATGTGGTGAAAAACCTTGTTTTACTTTTATTTGGAAGGTATACAGAGTGATAGTTTAGAGCAAATGAGGCATATTAAAGGTAGATCTTTCATAAACATTTCATTGACAAAATGACCAGGATAGCTGCATAATATTAATAGCTTCAGGTAGAAGTCACATTCAGATTTTGAACTGTTGTTCCTGGGAGCCTTGAGGACTGAGCTCTTTTAGTTAGGCGATTTCCACTTCCTGTGTGTAGGTTCTGAAAGCATGGAAAAAAAGAGATGGGCCCATTAGCTGTACCAAGTAAACACTCCTAGTCCATAATTATGTTCGAGGGATCCTGTTAGTCCATGCTTAATTAAAGTTAATTTCAATTACCAATATGATATGTAAACTATGGATTGTCTTTATTAAACTAGGAGTATTCGTTATAATTAAAATTGTGGCTTCTTTAAAGGGTCCAAATAAATTTATATTATGTGTGTATATAAATATATATGTAAGTAAAATTTAAAATTTTTTCCTTCTTGGCCCTCAGTACTTGCCTCTCTTCTTACACTGATTAAGCTAGTAGTAATTATTTTATGTCAGTGAGCATCAGTAGTCCATGTACTATTTGAGGTAATTTCTGTCCATTCTTTTTTTTTTTTTTTTTTTTTTGAGACAGAGTCTTACTCTGTCGCCCAGGCTGGAGTGCATTGGGTGGCAGGATCTCAGCTCACTGCAACCTCTGCCTCCCTAGTAGCTAGGATTACAGGCATGCTCCACCACGCCCAACTAATTTTTGTATTTTTAGGAGGGATGGAGTTTCGCCACGTTGGCCAGGCTGGTCTCGAACTCCTGGCCTCAAGTAATCTGCCTGTCTTGGCCTCCCAAAGTGCTTGGATTACAGGTGTGAGCCACCGTGCCTGGCCTGTTCATTCTTTTTTTTTTTTTTTTTTTTTTTTTTTTTTTGAGATGAAGTCTCACTCTGTCGCATAGGCTGGAGTGCAGTGGTGGGATCTTGGCTCACTGCAACCTCCACCTCACAGGTTCAAGCGATTCTCTGCCTCAGCCTCCCGAGTAGCTGGGATTACAGGCGCCCACCATGCCAGGCTAATCTTTGTATTTTTAGTAGAGACGGGGTTTTACCATCTTGGCCAGGCTGGTCTTGAACTCCTGACCCCATGATTCACCCACCTCGGCCCCATCCATTCTTTTATTCAAGGAACTTAGAAGGAAAAAATCAGAAATAAGACTAAGTTACTAATGATTGTTTGCAGTTCTCTAACATTTAATTGTAATTATACACCAAATTTATGGTGTATCCATAATTACCTAATTGGTCTCTGCTCTCAAGAAATGTTTACTCTAGTGGGAGAATCAACCATTTTTCATGAAAGTTAAAATGCATGTTCATATAAATCATATTTGGTTTTGTTCAGTTAGTTATTGAAGGACCGAGGATTGCTATAGTTAATTTCCTATAACTGGAATACATATTTTGAAGTGCTAGGAAAAACACATAAACTCAACACAGTATTTGAAATACTACAGATTTATCTTTTAGTTTCAAATTATTGCTGGTTCTCTAATTGATTTTCCCTTTATTCATATAGCATGTTCACCTATACATGTGAATCATGGTGTGTGTGGTAATTAGTATCAACTTTTCTCTTAAGAGCATAAATTTTGTAAGCACTAATATACGCTTGCACTTTTGGGCAGTGGCATTAACTAAAATTGCATTCTTTGCCTTAGCTTGATGTAAGTCTTTGCTTCATTTTTCTGGCTTAAACTTTTCTAACAACTAGGAGACTATAAATATATGAGAAATTAATTATAATGAGACGCAGATTTGGATATTAGTATTAGTCTCTGAACTAAGTAATTTGATCTAATACTGCGTATAAGAAGATAGGTGGGGGCCAGGCGCGGTGGCTCACACCTGTAATCCCAGCATTTTGGGAGGCCGAGGCAGGCGGATCACCTGAGGTCAGGAGTTCAAGACCAGCCTGACCAACATAGTGAAACCCCGTCTGTACTAAAAATACAAAATTAGCCGGGCATGGTGATGCCTCCCTGCAATCCCAGCTACTCGGGAGGCTGAGGCAGGAGAATCACTTGAACCCGGGAGGCGGAGGTTGCAGTGAGCTGAGATCGTGCTATTGCCCTCCAGGCTGGGCAACAAGAGCGAAACTCTGTCTCAAACAAAACAAAACAAAACTACAAAAATTAGCCAGGTGTGGTGGCACAGTGCCTGTAATCCCAGCTACTTGGGAGACTGAGGCAGGAGAATCGCCTGAACCCGGGAGGTGGAGGATGCAGTGAGCCGAGATTGTGCCACCGAACTCTAGCCTTGGTGACAGAGTGAGACTCTGTCTCAAAAAAAAAAAAAAACAAAAAACAAAAAAGAAGATAGGTGAGAATCCTGTTCATATCTCCATCATAATGGCTAACACTGATACAGCCTCATTAAATGAATAATTGAAGTTATCCTTTTTGTTTGTTTATATAAACCCCAGTGATTGGCACAAAGGTATTCATTTGTGCACTAAAGAGACAGTATAGTTCTTTCAGGTTTTTAGGGAGCAGAGGCTTGATCCTGTCCCTGAGCTGTTTGTTGTGGCATTAAATGGAAATCTATGGATCTTTAAATCTTTTGAGTGCATGAATTGCTTTTTGTAGTTCTTGAGCTCATTGCCATAATCCGTTTCTCATATTTCTTTGTTTCATGGAATGACCTCTTTATTTTTGTTTCAGTTCGAGATAAGTTGCGGGAGATAGTAGGAGCATCCACAAACTGGAGGTATGCATCTTTGTTTTCACTCATTCTTTTCATCCCCAAGATATTATACTAGGCTGTATTTAGGCTCAGTTGATGGTCTCACAGTGGGGATGGGGAGCCCTGTGTTCAGAGATAGGTTGAGAAGTACTTTGCTTGGGGGAGAAGGTCAACATTTCAACATACTCATCAGATGACACCTCATTGTCATGAAGGAAGTTGATTTACATATATTCTGCATTTTCAAAGTGCATTTAGGTATATTACTTCACTGATTCTCATAAAAAAACTTGTGACATGCTTATGACATATGTTCCTGTTCCTTTTTTTACACATGAAACTGAAACTCAGAGACTGAATGATTAAATGTCAGGGTTTGGGACTTGAACCCAAGTCTCTTAGTTTCTCTGTTTCATGCACCTTGATTCCTTTATTGCTTCTTGTCAGTTCAAAATTAGTCAGGCCTCCCATATTGTCTTTCTCGTTCTTGCAATATTTCCTTGTTGTAAAATAGGATCATATCCCTCTTGGTGTACAGAATTTTGAGGCTAAAATGAGATAGAAAAAACACGAGTGATCACTAGATATATAATAATCTATTGTTGGTATAGAAATTATCTAATGAGGCCGGGCGCAGTGGCTCATGCTTGTAATCCCAGCACTTTGGGAGGCCGAGGCGGGCGGATCACGAGGTCAGATCGAGACCATGGTGAAACCCCGTCTCTACTAAAAATACAAAAAAAATTAGCCGGGCGTGGTGGCGGGCGCCTGTAGTCCCAGCTACTCGGAGAGGCTGAGGCAGGAGAATGGCGTGAACCCGGGAGGCGGAGCTTGCAGTGAGCCGAGATTGCGCCACTGCACTCCAGCCTGGGTGACAGAGCGAGACTCTGTCTCAAAAAAAAAAAAAAAAAAAGAAAAGAAATTATCTAATGACTTATTTTTAAATTCTTTATACGAAAAATTTCAATTTACTAAAAGGTAGAAAGAATGAATACCTGTGTACCCACCACCTGGATTCGATACTTATTAATATTTTGCCAAATTTTCCAATATACACATATTGCCTGAACCATTTCTAAGTGAATTATAGACACCACGACACTTCAGCATGCATCTCTAGTAAATGTTTTATAAAACCAGCCTTTGCTTATCTCCAACAAATAAGACATTCTCTCATATAATCAAATTGACAGCAATTCCCTGCTAGTATATTACTCATCCATAGTCACATTTCCTCAACTGTTACCATTTGTTTTAATAGATTACTCCTTTTAACAAAAATGTTTTTATAGCTGTTTAAAAAACATCAAGATCCAATAAAGGATTGCATGTTGCATCTGGTGGTTATGACTCTTTAGTCTCCCCTAATCTAGAGTAATGGATAGTCGTCCTTCCCCTATTCTTCCCCCACGAGCTTGACTTTAAGGAAGCCAAGCCATTTGTCTTGAGAATCTTCCACATTCTGGATTTACTGGTGTCATTTAACTCATTTCTCTATCTCCTGTAGTTTTTGTAGGGTAAACATTTCTGGAAATAATACTTTATAAGTTAAGCTTAGAAAGACATCTCAGCTAATGTTCGTATCAACATTGTCGTTCCGTATCCCCTTGTCTTTCTTTTCTCTTCCACCTTAATCTTCTCTTCTTTTTCTTCCCTTTCTGTCTCCTTTTCATGTTCTGTTCTTCTTTACCTTTTGTTCTGCCTTCCATACTTCCTTTGGATATAGTCCATTTTCCCTCCTCTGTCTCTCTTTCCTGAAATTGAAGGCAGAGAGAGAGAGAGAACTGGGGCTCAAAGAATCCGAGAACTGTCAGGTGAGAAATGGGAATATAAAGTAGAGTGGCCAAGCCATTCTTTAGCATATATATATATATATATATATATACTATTTTGTCCATCTCTCTGAATTTTTAATTTAATTTCAAATATTCTGATCTTTGAGTAAACTTTTTGATAAAGGTGACTATATGGCTCATTTGGGTATATCTATATCACTTTTAAGTTTTTTTTTTTTTTTTTTTTTTTTTGAGACAGTCTTGCTCTGTTGTCCAGGCTGGAGCGCAGTGGTGTGATCTTGACTCATTGCAACCTCCGCCTCCTGCATTCAAGCAATTCTCCTGCCTCAGCCTACCAAGTAGCTGGGATTACAGGTGCCCACCACCACGCCTGGTTAATTTTTTGTATTTTTAGTAGAGACGGGGTTTTGCCATGTTGGCCAGGCTGGTCTCGAACCCCTGACCTCGTGTGATCCACCCGCCTTGGCCTCCCAAAGTGCTGGGATTACAGGCGTGAGACACTGCACCTGATCTTAAGAATGTTTTTAAGCTTGAGAAATGATACCGGAAATGATCAATTTCACCAAGTGGTGGGTGGGAAGGGAGGGAAGGAAGAGAAGGTGAAAGTAGGTCCAGACCTTCTTTTTCCTCCTTTGATGGTATCTTACTGGCCTGTGTGTGTACCACTGGAATTGTGGGCTAGAACTGCTCTTGTTTTATGAATCCTGCATCCTTTTTTCTCAGAGACCATGTGAAGGCAATGGAAGAAAGGAAGTTACTTCATAGTTTCTTGGCTAAATCACAGGATGGACTGCCTCCTAGGAGAATGAAGGACAGTTATATTGAAGTTCTCTTGCCTTTGGGCAGTGAGCCTGAATTACGAGAGAAATATTTGACTGTTCAAAACACCGTAAGGTAACACAGTGCTATTTTTATGTATTTGTTTTTATTTCCTTGTTTTATAACAATTTTGAAATATAATTCACACACCACACAATTCGCCTGTTTAAAGTGTACAATTCCATGGTTTTGATATATTTAGAGAGTTGTGCATCCATCACCACAATCAATTTTAGAACATTTTCATCACCCTGAAGTGTGTTATTTATTTTTAAAAGGAGACCAACATGATTTGCATTTAATTCACTGTTTGCTTTATTTCACAGATTTGGCAGGATTCTTGAGGATCTTGACAGCTTGGGAGGTAATGGTATTATTTTAGTCTTTCTAATAGATAACTACAGATACACATTGAATTCTGTGACTGGAAAGGGCTCTTTTATTCTTTAACCTGCGCAGATGGTGATATTCTAGAGTGCACAAAAAAAGAAGGACATCGGCCAGGCGTGGTGGCTCACGCCTGTAATCCCAGCACTTTGGGAGGCTGAGGCAGGTGGATCACTTGAGGTTGGGAGTTTGAGACCAGCCTGACCAACATGGCGAAACCCCGTCTCTATTAAAATACAAAATTAGCCAGTTGTGGTAGTGGGCGCCATAATCCCAGCTACTTGGGAGGCTGAGGCAAGAGAATCACTTGAACCTGGGAGGCAGAGGTTGCGATGAGCTGAGATCGTGCCATTGCACTCCAGCCTGGGTAGCAAGAGTGAAACTCCATCTCCAAAAAAAAGGGGGCATCTACTACTTCTGAATTGTCATAATTTTTTTCTTATAAATGTAGATTCCTATTTAATGGAGGTATAGTCTGAATAATCTTTCTTACTAGTCACTTTAAAAAAAGAAAGTCTTAAACTTACAGAAGAGTTGCAAATACAGTATAAAGAATTTTTCTGTGGCCAGACGCGGTGGCTCACGCCTGTAATCCCAGCACTTTGGGAGGCTGAGGCAGGCAGATCACAAGGTCAGGAGATCGAGACCATCCTGGCTAACATGGTGAAACCCCGTCTCTACTAAAAATACAAAAAATTAACCGGGCGTGGTGGCATGTGCCTGTAGTCCCAGCTACTCAGGAGGCTGAGGCGGGAGAATCACTTGAACCTGGGAGGTGGAGGTTGCAGTGAGCCGAGATCGCGCCATTGCACTGCAGCCTGGGCGACAGAGTGAGACTCCATCTCAGAAAAAAAAAAAAAAAAGGAAAAAAAATTTTTTTTGTCCCTTAATTATGTGAGAATAAGCGGCTGACATGATGCCACATCACCCCCAAATATTTGAATATGTCTTTCCTACAAACAAGGACATTCTTCTACATAACTACAAAACAACCATAAAAAATCAGGAAATTAACACTGATGTATCATACTGTCTAATCCTCAGGTCCCATTCAACTTTTGCCAGTGGTCCTTCATAGCAGAAGGATCCAGTTCTGAGCCATATGTTGATTTAATTGTCATGTCAAGACTAGTTCCTTAATCTTTCTTTGACTTTCGTGACTTTGACATGGTTCTTTTGTGTATTGTCCCTCAATTTGGGTCTGTGTGATGCTTCCTCATGATTAGCTTTGGGTTATGCATCTCTGGCAGGAATGTCACAGAAGGGATGCTCTGTTCTTATTGTATCCTATCAAGTGGTGCATGGTTTTGATTTGTCTCATTACTGATGATATCAGCTTTGCTTACTGGATGACGATGATGTCTGCCACTGTTCTTCACTGTAAAGTTACTCTTTTCCCCTTTGTAATTAATAAGTATCTTATGTGGGGGGGTGACAGGTAACTTTGAGACCTTCATCAGACTTTCAATTCATTATTTTTAAATCAGTATGGACTCAGGAATTCCTATGTTACTGAATGGACTATAATATGATACTATCATCTATTTGATGTTCACATGGTCCAAGGAGTGTCCCAGTCCCTTCAGGCTAGCTTCTGTGTGGTTTTCTTTGATGTGTCCCCATTATTCTTTGAGCACTTTCTCACTTTCTGGCACAATAAGATATTGTAGGCTCATCTTATACTTTTCCCTGCCCCAGTCCTAGCATCACCCACATCTCCAAGGAGCCCTTTTTTTTTTTTTTTTTTTTTTTGAGACGGAGTCTCACTCTGTCGCCCAGGCTGGAGTGCAGTGGCGCAATCTCGGCTCACTGCAAGCTCCGCCTCCCGGGTTCACGCCATTCTCCTGCCTCAGCCTCTCTGAGTAGCTGGGACTACAGGCGCCCACCACCACGCCCGGCTAATTTTTTTGTATTTTTAGTAGAGACGGGGTTTCACCGTGGTCTCGATCTCCTGACCTCATGATCCACCCACCTCGGCCTCCCAAAGTGCTGGGATTACAAGCGTGAGCCACCGCGCCCGGCCAAGGAGCCCTTTTTTGAAATGGAGAATGATATTTTGAAGTGGAGGATGGTATTTTGAAATGGAGAATTATATTTTGAAATGGAGGATGATATTTTGAAATGGAGATATGTGCATTGGGAGTGGTCATTGCTCCTGGGTATCACTGCTCCCAAACCCTCTTAGTGGAGGAGCTGGGAAATATATGTGCATATACATACATATATGTTATTTCTAAATCTTTGTACAGATGTATATATGAAAACCATGGGATCACACTGATAGCTCCAATTCCAGTTTCACCATGGGGTTCATTCTCATTTCCTTCCTTTCCATATTTGTAATTCCCTTCTCCAACTGGCTCCATTCTCCTTAATATATTGACTTATTTAATCAGTTCCCCTGTATGTGACCAATTTCCTATGGCTGCCACCCCTCATGCATCATGGATGCTCTCCTCACCACACCTGGGCTCTGGTACCCCACACCAGGTCCCCCTCTGCAGGCTCACCCTCTTCATTGTGCTCAAGCTGTGACATGCTCTGCCATCACTCTTGCAGCCTCTCTGCAAGGATGTCCTCCTCACCCTGCTTGGACGCCAACACCCTACTCTAGGCTACCTTACTTGCTCCCACCTAATGATATTTGGGCTGAATGGTTGGGAAAGGGTCTGAAAAAAGGTTCTAATATATTTTTAAAACTATTTTTTTATAGAGATGGGGTCTCCTTGTGTTGCCCAGGTTTTTCGTGAACTCCCGGGCTCAAAGGATCCTCCTGCCTCAGCCTCCTAAAGTTCTGATTACAGGTGTGAGCCGCCGTGCCTGGCCTTGTTTTTTTTCTTTTTTTTGAGACAGAGTCTCACTCTTGTTGCCCAGCCTGGAGTGCAGTGGTCCGATCTTCGCTCACTGCATCCTCCACCTCCTGGGTTCAAGCGATTCTCCTGCCTCAGCCTCCGGAACAGCTGGGATTACAGGTGCCCGCCATCACGTCTGGCTAATTTTTGTATTTTTAGTAGAGACGGAGTTTCACCATGTTGGCCAGACTGGTCTCGAACTCCTGACCTCAGGTGATCTGCCTGCCTCGGCCTCCCAAAGTGCTGGGATTACAGGTGTGAGCCACCACGCCAGGCCCTAACTTTTAAAATACAAATACAAGCTTGTTGTTAAGCTTACACCTAGCAACTACTTTTCTCTAGATTAAATAAACCCAGTTAAAAATTCTTGGCTGGGCACAGTGGCTCACACCTGTAATCCTTGCACTTTGGGAGATTGAGACAGGAGGATCGCTTGAGGCCAAGACTTTGAGACCAGCCTGGGAAACATAGTGAGTCCCCATCTCTACAAAACCCAAAAAATTAGCTGGGCATGGTGGCATGCGCTAGTAGTTCCAGCTACTCAGGAGACTGAGGTGGGAGGATTGCTTCAGCCCAGGAAGTCGAGGCTGCAGTGAGCTGTGGTGACACCACTGCACTACAGCCTGGTTGACTTTGGTTTGCTTAGGCGTCCTTATATACACAAACTCCCCTGCCACTACTCTCTTTCTTGCTCATTAACTTCTGTTGATGGCCAGTCCCTTTAACCTGTTCACTTGATTCTATTCCTTCTATTTCTTCAAGGAACTGCCTTATCACTTGGCTTTCTCCCTCATTTCCTGAGCCTTTTCTCAACTTCACTTTTCCCTCAAGTTATAAACATATTCAAGGTTCTTCCATCTTGAAATGAAAAATAGGCCGAGCAGGGTGGCTTACGTCTATAATCCCAGCACTTTGGGAGGCCGAGGCAGGTGGATCACTTGAGGCCAGGAGTTCGAGACCAGCCGGGGCAACATGGTGAAACCCCATCTCTACTAAAACTACAAAAAGTAGCCGGGCGTGTGGTACGTGCCTGTAATCCCAGCTACTCGGGAGGCTGAGGCACGAGAATCGCTTGAACCTGGCAGGCAGAGGTTGCAGTGAGCTGAGATTGTGCCACTGTACTCCAGCCTGGACAACAGAGCGAGACTGTCTCAAAAACACAAAAATTAGCCAGTTGTAGTGGCATGTGCCTGTAGTCCCAACTACTCAGGAGGTTGAGGCAGGAGAATGGCTTGAACCCGGGAGGTGGAGGCTGCAGTGAGCTGAGATTGCACCACTGCACTCCAGCCTGGGTGACAGAGTGAGACTCTGTCTCAAAAAAAAAAAAAAAAAAAGTAAAAAATCTTCTTTCCTTATAACACCTCACACTTTCTTCCTTACTTCACAGCTCACTTTCTGAAAAGAACCAGGAAAATCACCTGCTCTCATTGCCTCTTTATGCTAACTTCCTGTTAATTAAATATTTCCCGTTCGGCTGTGTTCCGGCTTCTGCTCCTCCACGCCATTGAATCTGCTCTTGCCAAGCTCGCCATTGGCCCCTTTACTGCACAGTTGAATGGATACTTTTCAGGGCTGATCTGACCCCTCTGTGGCTTCTTATATCATCCAGCCCATCCTTGGGCTTTGGTGACATTTCATTCTGCTTCTCAGGCTGCTCTTTTGTAGTCCCCTTTGTAGGTTCCTCTTTTTCTGTTGATCCCTTAAATGTAGGTTATCTCCAGGGTTTTGTCTTTTGCCTTTTCAAAAAATGATTATTTTTTGAATTTATTTTATTTTATTTTGTTTATTTATTTATTTTTTGAGCTGGAGTTTCGCTCTTGTTGCCCAGGCTGGAGTGCAATGGCACGATCTCGGCTCACTGCATCCTCCATCTCCCAGGTTCAAGTGATTCTCCTGCCTCAGCCTCCCGTGTAGCTGGGATTTCAGGCACCCACCACCACGCCCGGCTAATTTTTTCTATCTTTAGTAGAGACGGGGTTTCACCATGTTGATCGGGCTGGTCTCGAACTCCTGACCTCAAGTGATCCACTCGCCTCGGCCTCCCAAAATGCTGGGATTACAGACGTGAGCCACTGTGCCCGGCCTTTTGAATTTTATAATTTGTTCATATTAATTAAATTTTAAGGCATTTTAAAATTTAACATGAAAATTGTTAAATCTTTTAAAATTTTTTTAGTTTTTGAGACAGGGTCTCACTCTGTCGCCCAGGCTGGAGTGCAGTGGCGTGATCACAGCTCACTGTAGCCTCGACCTCCTGGCTCAAGCAGTCCTCCTGCCTTAGCCTCCTGAGTAGCTGGGACTACGGGTGCACACCACCATGCCCGGCTAATTTTTTTGATTTTTAGTAGAGACAAGGTCTGCCATGTTGCCCAGGCTGGTCCCAAACTCCTGGACTCAAGGGATCCCCCCACCTCGGCCTCCCAAAGTGCTGGGATTACAGGCGTGAGCCACTGTGCCCAGCCCTATTGTTTTAGTTGAGGTTAAAATATAAAATTTACCATCTTTATCCTTTTTTTTTTTTTTTTGAGACAGAGTCTCACTCTGTCACCTAGACTGGAGTGCAGCAGCACCATCTCGGCTCACTGTAACCTCTGCCTCTCAAGTTCAAGCAATTCTCCTGCCTCAGCTTTCGAAGTAGCTGGGATTACAGGCATCTACCACAACGCCCGGCTAATTTTTGTATTTTTAGTAGAGATGGGGTTTTGCCATGTTGGTCAGGCTGGTCTCAAACTCGTGACTTCACGTGATCCCCCCACCTCAGCCTCCCAAAGTGCTGGGATTACAGGTGTCAGCCACTGCGCCTGGCCCATCTTTATCATTTTTAAGTGTACCAATCAGTGGTAAAAACTACATTTATATTACGTTTTCCTCCGTCTCTTCTCTACCCTTCCCTTCTGCCCTTTTTTGGGTTGACATTGCAGATTCTGTATAAACTCGTCTACTCCCAGTGTTTCAGTTGCTATCAGTATGCTGAATACTTATGAAGCTACATTTTCTGGCCTGCTTTTCTGAGTTTCAATCAATTTTTCCTCTTAGCTACTAGATCTATTTTTCTTTTTTAGAGACAGTCTCACTCTGTTGCCCGGGCTGTAGTGCAGTGGTAAAATCATAGCCTACTGCAACCTTGAACTTGTGGGCTCAAGTGTTCCTTCTGCCTCAGCCTCCTGAGTAGTTGGGACTATAGGCACACTGCACCATGCCTGGCTAATTTTTATATTTTACTGTAGAGACGGGATCTCACCATGTTGCCTGGGCTGGTCTGGAACTCCTGGGCTCAAGTGATCCATCTGCCTCTGTCTTCCAAAGTGCTGGGATTACAGGCTTGATCCACCATGCCTGGCCTAATTTTTAAAGTTTTTTGTAGAGACAGGGGTCTCACTCTGTTGCCCAGGCTGGTCTCAAGCTCTGGGCTCACGTGATCCTCCTGCTATGGCCTTCCAAAGCCCTAGGATTACAGGTGTGAACAACTGCGCCCTGCCCAATACCTTCATTTGGATGTGCCATAGGCTCTTCAAATTCAACACATTGAAAATGGCCCATTCTTTTCTTCCTATGTTCTCTTTTTATTTTGAGACAGAGTCTTACTCTGTTGTTCAGGCTGGAGTGTAGCGGCATGATCATGGCTAACTAAAGCCTTGACCTCCTGGGCTCAAGCAATCCTCCTACCTGTGTCCCCAGTAGCTGGGACTACAGGCATGTGCCACCACACCTGGCTAACTTTTGTGTTTTTGGTAGAGATGGAGTTTCTGCTGTGTTGCCTGGGCTGGTCTTGAACTCCTAGGCTCAAGTGATCCTCCTGCCTTGGCCTCTAAAAGTGTTGGGATTACAGGCGTGAGCCCCTGTGCCCAGTCTGTGTTCTCTTTTGCAGTGACTAGTACACCATGCTTACCTATCCAAGCTAGAAAACTGAATTTATTCAAGTCTTGTCAGGTTTACCTTCTTCTTAACTCATAGTCTTTTCATCTCTACTCCTGTTGCCATAGGTTGGAACCATCTGATTTCTTCGCTGGACAAAGACTTTTAAATGGAGTTTATTGCCTTTAGCCTATCATTCCCCCAGTGCGTCCTTTAGCAGGTGCATAGATGGAAGGATTTACAGTTACTCAACAAATATTTATTGAGCCACATATCTTGTCCTGAGAGTTTGTGATACAAATTTGAATGGATCATGGGAGAAGCAGGGAGCCAATCAACATATAATCATACAACTTTTTTTTTTTTTTTTTTTTTTTGAGACAGTCTTGCTTTGTTGCCAGGCTGGAGTGCAGTGGTGCGATCTCGGCTCACTGCAACCTCTGCCTCCTGGGTTCAATTGATTCTCCTGCCTCAGCCTCCTGAGTAACTGGGACGCCACCACGCCCGGCTAATTTTTGTATTTTTAGTAGAGATGGGGTTTCACCATGTTGGCCAGGATGGTCTCGATCTCTTGACCTCGTGATCCACCTGCGTTGGCCTCCCAAAGTGCTGGGATTACAGGCTGAGCCGCCGCACCCGGCCTAACATATAATTATACAACTTTAAATGAGTTGATATCTGTAAGGTGCATAAACCATGCTTGGCACATATAAATGCTTGTTAAAATATGGAAAGTATACAGATAACCACAGGGTGGTATAGGAGTCAAGGATGTTATGGGGAAGGAGGGATAACTGAGTGAAATAATTGTTTCATGATTAATTAGGACAGAGCCAGGAGGAAAACAGGTAGCCAAGTCCCTGTGATTTGTTTCTCTTTCCTGAAGATGTTTGATACTGTCAGACCCATGTGCTGAGTTCTTACTCTGATTTGGGCACTGAGTCTCTGTGGAGTGGTAACAAGCTGTCTGGTGGTTCTGGGCTTGCTTCGGGCTTTGATTTATTCACTAAATCTTAAAATCGAGGGGGCAGTCAGATTGGAGGATCTCCCAAATCCTTCAATTTATAAAAGTGTTTGATCCTAGGATAAGATGATCAGTGGAATATTGGGGGCTGGGTCTTCAAAACGAGACAAGGCTTTTAATGGATTTCAGTGAGTGAATTTTAAATGTTGGGAAATAATTCTGCCTTTTTAAAATTTTAAAATTTGGTGCACTCATGTTTTCCTGCAGTTCTTATTTGTTACATGCACAACAAAATCCATTCAGCCAAGATGTCTCCTTTATCGATAGTTACAGCCCTGGTGGATAAGATTGGTAAGTGATATCATTTTCTCTCTTTTTTTTTTTTTTTTTGAGACGGAGTCTCGCTCTGTCGCCCAGGCTGGAGTGCAGTGGCGCAATCTCAGCTCACTGCAAGCTCCGCCTCCCAGGTTCACGCCATTCTCCTGCCTCGGCCTCCCGAGTAGCTGGGACTACAGGCGCCCGCCACTATGCCCGGCTAATTTTTTGTACTTTTAGTAGAGACGGGGTTTCACCGTGTTAGCCAGGATGGTCTTGATCTCCTGACTTCGTGATCCGTCTGCCTTGGCCTCCCAAAGTGCTGGGATTACAGGCGTGAGCCACCACGCCTGGCTAGTGATATCATTTTCTATGCATACTTAGAATTCTTAGTAATTTCAAGATTATTAATTATTGAGATTATGGGAAGTACTCTCCTTTTATGGGAATTTTTTTTTTTTTTGAGACGGAGTTTTGCTCTTGTCACCCAGGCTGGAGTGCAATGGCACGATCTCGGCTCACTGCAACCTTCGCCTCCCAGGTTCAAGCAATTCTCCTGCCTCAGCCTCCCGAGTAGCTGGGATTATAGGCATGTGCCACCACACCCAGCTAATTTTTGTATTTCTAGTAGAGACGGGATTACACCATGTCGGCCAGGCTGGTCTCAAACTCCTGACCTCAGGTGATTCACCTGCCTTGACCTCCCAAAGTGCTGGGATTACAGGCATGAGACACTGCGCCTGGCCCTTTATGGGGAATTTTAATGTACATATGCATAGGAAAATGTCTAGAATGCTATATACCAAGATATTTATTATAATTAGGTGGGTTTTGCATGATTCCAGTTTTATTTTTTATATTCTTTGCTTTTTCTGCATTTTTCAAAAACACATGTAGATTTCTTCCTGCGTGTCAAACAAGTTATTTTAGTTTTGAAGACAAAAAAGAAATGTAGTGGAATTTGCCATAATTTCTAATTGTTCCTATTTACAGAACAGAAAATTTTTGGTATGATTTGGACCCTGACTGACTTCTGTTTTGCAGATATGTGTAAGAAGAGCTTGAGTCCAGAACAGGACATTAAGTTCAGTGGCCATGTTAGCTGGGTCGGGAAGACATCCATGGAAGTGAAGATGCAAATGTTCCAGGTAAATATGCGCCTGAAGATTGTCCACTGTTTAAATAAGACCAGCTAGTCTCCATGCAAGAAAAGCTTATTTACCTATGTATCTGTAGACAGGTATGTTGTTCACTGCTTCTAGAAAAACAGTTGAAAGCTCATGTCATACAGATGGTGGGTTATTAATATCCTCCTTGTGGACAAAGCCTGACGTACTATTTGTTGTTTATATTTAATATTTATTACTTTCTGATCATATACAGCTCCATGTTAAGGTGTTTGTTTCTGGTTCTGCCTAGGAGAATTTCACAGACGTCTGTGTTATGGTAGGAGTGAATGGAATTGATTACTGTATTCATTTCCCAGGACTGCTGTACAGTTGGCCCTCTGTGTCTGTAGATTTCATGTCCACAGATTCAACTAACCATGGACTGAAAATGTTTGGAAAAAAACAATGAAAAATAATATAAATAAAACACAATACAGTATAACAACCATTTTTTTAAAAAAAATAGAGATGGGGCTGGGTGCAGTGGCTCACGCCTGTAATCCCACCACGTTGGGAGGCTGAGGTGGGCGGATCACTTTAGGCCAGGAGTTTGAGACCTGCCTGGCCGACATGGTGAAACCCTGTCTCTATTTAAAATATACAAAAATTAGCCAGGCTTGGTGGTGCATGCCTGTAATCCCAGCTACTTAGGAGGCTGAGGGGTGAGAACCGCTTGAACCCAGGAGGTGGAGGTTGCAGTGAGCTGAGATTGCGCTACTGCACTCCAGCCTGGGCGACAGAGTGAGACTCATCTCAAAAAAAAAAAAATTAAAAATAGAGAAATGGATATGGAGTTTCGCCATGTTGCCCAGGCTGGTCTTGAACTTCTGGCCTCATGTGGTCCTCCCACCTTAGCCTCCCAAAATGCTGGGATTAGAGGCATGGCTGGCCTTAAAACAACTATTTATATGGCATTTATATTGTATTAGGTATTATAAGTAATCCAGAGATGGTTTAAAGTATACAGGAGGAGGTGCGTAGGTTTTATGTAAATATGACACCATTTTATATAAGGGAGTTGAACATCTGTGGATTTTGGTATTGGCGGGTGGTGGTGGGGAGTTCTGGAACGAATCCTGCATGGATTCCAAGGGGCAGCAGTACCACAAAGTACCATAAACTGGTGGCATAAAAACAGAAAATTTATTGACTCACAGTTTGGAGGCTACGAATCCAAAATCAAGATGTCAGCAGAGCCACGCTCCCTCGAAAACCTGTAAGAGAGAAGCCTTCCTTGTCTGTTTCTTGCTTCTGGTGGTTTGCTGGCAATCCCTGGCGTTCCTCGGCTTCCAGCTGTAGCACTTCATTGAGTCTCTGCCTCCGTCATCACATGGTGTTCTCTCGTGTGTCTCTGTCTCTCTGGTGTCTGTTGTCAGGATGCTGCTAATCACACTGGATTAACCGCCCACCCTACTCCAGCATGACCTCATCTGAACTAATTATGTCTGCAATGACCCTATTTCCAAATTCAGTCGTGTTCACAGTTATGGGGGTTAGGATTTCCACATGTCTTTTTGGGGGACACAGTTGGACCCTTAACAGTCATTTGAGCTATTACAGTAGTTAGGAACAGCTCATCTGATGAGTAAAACTCAGAATAGCTATTACAAACAATTGAAGAAATTTGACCAGAAAAAGTACCTCAAAGAGGATAACAACACAGAAATAAAATGATTCAGTGTATGTCCAAGATTTCATTGTGGAAAACTTATTTAAGAATGACTGGCCGGGCGCGGTGGCTCACACCTGTAATCCCAGCACTTTGGGAGGCCAAGGCCGGCAGATCATGAGGTCAGGAGATCGAGACCATCCTGGCTAACATGGTGAAATCCCATCTCTACTAAAAATACAAAAAATTGGCCTGGTGTGGTGGCGGGCACCTGTAGTCCCAGCTACTTGGGAGGCTGAGCCAGGAGAATGGCGTGAACCCAGGAGGTGGACCTTGCAGTGAGCCGAGATCGTGCCACTGCTCTCCAGCCTGGGCGAAAGAGCAAGACTCCGTCTCAAAAAAAAGACTTATTCAGTTATGCCAGGGTATTCAGTAGACCAGGGGTCCCCAACCCCCGGGCCACGGGCTGCATAGCAGGAGGTGAGCTGTGGGCAAGTGAGAATTACCACCTGAGCTCCGCCTCCTGTCAGATCAGCAGCAGCATTAGATTCTCATAGGAGCACGAACCCTATCGTGAGCTGCACATGTGAGGGATCTAGGTGGCACACTCCTTAGGAGAATCTAGTGCCTGATGATCTGAGGTGAAGCAGTTTCATCCCAAAACCATCCCCGCAACCCCATCCCATTCCGTGGAAAAATTGTATTCCACAAAACTGGTCCCTGGTGCAAAAAAGGTTGGGGGGCCACTGCAGTAGACCTATTATTCAGATGCATTTTTTCCTGCTATGGAATGATGAAGCATTTCACCTTTTGGTGAAATAAACTTTCATACTTTCAGAAAAAGCCTGAAGCTAGCTCTGTAGTAGTTATTTGTCAGAATAGGTTTTTTTTTATTCAGTACTATATGCAAGTGATTGAATCTTTCAATTCCCATGTTTGATGTAACTGACAGTAATACTGTTTTATTTTGTTTGTTTGAGACAGTGTCACTCTGTCTCCCAGGCTGGAGTGTAGTGGCGTGATCTCAGCTTTCTGCAACCTCTGCCCCTCGGGTTCAAGTGATTCTCATGCCTCAGCTTCCCAAGTAGCTGGGACTACAGATGTGTGTCACCATGCCTGGCTAATTTTCGTATTTTTAGTAGAGACGGGGTTTCACCATGTTGCTCAGGCTGGTCTTGAACTCTTGGACCCAAGCCATCTACCCGCCCTTGCCTCCCAAAGTGCTGGGATTACAGGCGTGAGCCACTGTGCCCAGCCAATAATAATGTTTTAAAAACAAAACATTGCTGGAATGCTGCTATGATCTGCCTACAGTCTTTTTTTTTTTTTTTTTTTTTTTTGGAGACGGAGTCTCGCTCTGTTGCCCAGGCTGGAGTGCAGTGGTGCGATCTCGGCTCACTGCAAGCTCTGCCTCCTGGGTTCATGCCATTCTCCTGGCTCAGCTTCTCGAGTAGCTGGGACTACAGGCGCCTACCACCATGCCCGGCTAATTTTTTTTTGCATTTTTAGTACAGACGGGGTTTCACCGTGTTATCCAGGATGGTCTTGATCTCCTGACCTCATGATCTGCCTGCCTCGGCCTCCCGAAGTCCTGGGATTACAGGCGTGAGCCACCGCGACTGGCCTGTTCTGCCTACAGTCTTTTAAAAAATATTCTTGGTTAATTCCTAGTCTGCTCAGTGCCATGCACAGCAGATTCCTGGCACAGGACCTGCCTTTTAGGGAATCTTGACAATTTGCCTCTTGGACAAATAGGTTGAAAAAGAGATACAGGAATTATTGAGAGAGAACCAGTGGAACTCAGTGTCAGACAGGTAAACACTTTTGTTTTAAATTTGCATTCTTCACTGGCTATTTGACTAATAACTCATGACTCGAGTGATCCTTTTTATTCCAGAGAAGTGGTGTGGGGATAAGCACTCTGCCTCTGGTTTGCGTAGATTTAGGTTCTAATCCCAGCGCTGCTGCTTCCTAGTCATGTGGCTATGGATAAACCACTTCTCTGAGCCTCTGTGTTCTCAAATGTAACATGAAAATAATAACAGAGTACCATGTTATATGGTTGTGGTAAGGGAAATTTGAAAAAAAAAACCATTCATGTGAAGTACTTTGGTACAGTGCCTATCACACAGTAACCACTGTTGGAAATTTTTTTTTTTTGAGACAGGGTCTTGTTCTGTCACCCAGGGTGGAGTGCAGTGGCATGATCTCAGCTCACTGCAGCCTCTGCCTCCCGGGTTCAAGCCATTCTCCTGTCTCAGCCTCCCTAGTAGCTGAGATTACAAGTGCACACCACCACGCGTGGCTAGTTTTTGTATTTTTTATACAGACGGGGTTTCACCATCTTGGCCAGGCTGGTCTCGAACTCCTGACCTCAAGTGATCCGCCCACCTCAGCCTCCCAAAGTGCTGGGATTATAGGCGTGGGCCAACACCCCCAGCCTGGCAATAATATTAATTTATTATAAATACTGTTGAGGTGGCCTCAAATTTCTATTTTGGGCTTGACCTTCATACCCACTTTCCTGAGTGCTCCTTATATTTCTCCACCTACATGTGCTGTTGCTACCTCAAGTTCCAATAAACAGTACGTTCCAAACTGAATGGCTCCAATTCTCATCCTCCTCCAGTCTCCCCTTTGCCAGCCTCCTGCTTTCTCCAGCTCCAGACCTTTGTGACAGCTTTAATTTTCCCTTTCCCATGCAGCCTTTTGCCAGGTCTTGCAAATTCATCACCCACAGCAACTCACCAGAATTCTTTCTCCCCATATCCTTTTGGCCCTGTGTTTGATTCAAGTCCTCACTGCCTCTTGTGTGAGTGCCTTAACCGTCTTTTAATTAATCTGACTTTCTCTAGCCTGACCTCTCTTTTAATTTTATGCATTTTTACCACATAAGTCTTCCAAAGCTGATCTTGAATCAGGTCACTTCCCTTCTCAGAAACCTTCAGTGACCATTCATTATCTGTGGATTAAAGTCTAAACTCCTTTGACTAGCCCAGGTGCAGTGGCTCACGGCTCCAATCCCAGGACTTTGGGAGGCTGAGGCAGGTGGATCTCCTGAGCTCAGGAGTTCAAGACCAGCCTGAGCAACATGGTGAAACCCTGTCTCTACAAAAAGTACAAAAAATTGGCTGGGCGTGGTGGCCATGTCTGTAATCCCAACACTTTGGGAGGCCGAGGCAGGCGAATCATGAGGTCAGGAGTTTGAGACCAGCCTGGCCAATATGGTGAAACCCCATCTCTACTAAAAATACAAAAATTAGCTGGGGGTGGTGGCACGTGCCCGTAGTCCCAGCTACTGGGGAGGCTGAGGCAGAAGAATTGCTTGAACCTGGGAGGCGGAGTTTTCAGTGAGCCGGGATTGCGCCACTGCATCCCAGCCTCGGCGACAGAGTGAGACTCGGTCTCAAAAAAAAAAAAAAAAAAAGTACAAAAAATTAGCTGGTGTGGTGGCGTGCGCCTGTGATCCCAGCCACTCGGGAGGCTGAGGTGGGAGGATCGCTTGAGGCAGGGGGGTGGAGGTTGCAGTGAGCCGAGATTGCGCCACTGTACTCCAACCTGGGTGACAGAGTGAGACCCCATCTCAAACAAAAAACAAAACTCCTTTGATTAATTAGGGCCCAAGGGGCTTCATAAACTAGCCCCAGCCTACCTTTCCAACTATATTCCCTTTGACTTATCATTTATATACCTTCTTAATGCTCACCACTGGCCTTCAAGCATTGTAAGAATAGGGAGTTATTCACGTTTGCATTCTAGTGCTTGGCACTAGTGGGTGTTCATGATGGTAAACCATAATGTACATATAGGTTGAACATTGCAACTCTGAAATCTGAAATGCTCCAAAATCTGACTTTGAGCACTGACATGATGCCCAAAGGAAATGCTCATTGGGTTTGGAATGTTCGACCTGTAAGTGTTGAATGCAAACATTCCAAATCCAAAAATCCAAAATCCAAAATAGTCTGGAATACAGAACACTTCTGGTCCCAAGCATTTTGCATAAGGGATATTCAACTGGGAGTGAGTGAATGAGTATAATTGCTGATGGTTTTTCCTTTGCCTGAAATTCTCGTGCTCTGGCTCTGTATCCACATTCTCCCTGTGCTCCAGGATAACTTCATGCTCAATCCTTTCCTTATTCTCGCAGCATGTAACACCTGTTCTCAGGCCTCCTCCCTCAATACCGTCTCTCTGACTTGCTCTCCTGGCACCTGCTAGTCTCCTACAGAGCTGTGCATGAATATGTCTTTTCTCTTCCACTGTGGACTCTACTCCTCAACGATAGGACCTGGGTTTGAGTAACCTAGCTCACTTCCTGACATCCATTCATTTCACATTCACTTAGCAATCATTTATTAAGTGCCTGTCCTGTGCTAGGCATACAGCAGTGAGCAAAACAGATAAAGTTCCATTCTCTTGGAGTTGACATTCTAGTAGTGCCTAGAACCTGCCTCCTTCATTCATTGGCAAATATTGATCAGGTATCTGCTATCTGCCAGTCTTTGTGCTAAATACTAGGGGTATAACTGGGGGAAAATGGTCTTTGTCCTCCAGGAGCTCACGGTGTAGTAGGGAGACAGTCACATAAACAAATGATTATGATATAGTATATTGTTATGCAGTATTTTTCAACAGGGACACTGTTGGCATTTCTGGTGGAAGCATTCATTGTTTTGCAGGTCTATCCCCTGCATTGTGAGGGATTTAGCTCCCTGTTTACCCCCCTCCATAGTAATGCCCCCCAAGTTATGTGACAACAAAAACTACTCTGTATTTTTCAAATGCCCACCTAGTAGAGTGATATCTACTTGTCTTACATTGAGAACCACTGTCAAGAGAGGACTGTTTCTATTAAGGGGGCTGAATGAAGGAGGCAAAGATAAACTTGGTCTGGGGAATAGGGATGGGGGAGGGGAGGAGTGTCGTGAAGAATGAGGCTGCTGAGGAAGGCATCAGGTAAAGATATAGACAGGAGGCAGTCAACAGCCTGTTCTATCCCAGGACTTCTCAGTTGTTAGTTAGCTATGGCTAGAGAAAAAGGTGCAGGTATGAGCACAGTATTTGGTGAACAACTGGAGAGGAATCGTGGGCTCTGTTGTGGAGCGCTTTATATGCCACGCTAACAGGATTAGCCCAGGTGCTGGTGGAAGAAAGGAGGAACTATTGAAAGGCAGAGGCATAATGAGATTGGTGAGACTGCTCCTGCAACTGAGGGGGAAGGCGGTAAGGGCCTAAGTAGGCAGTAGTGATGAGGCTCGTATCATTTGTTGAGGAGGGAACCGAATATACTCTCAGGTTATAAATAGCTTCTGTCATTACTTTATGGTATGACTTTCCTGGAAGTACTGACTTCTAGGGGATAAAGAAACATCCTAAGGCCCAGGCATGGTGGCTCATGCCTGTAATCCCAGCATTTTGGGAGGCTGAGGCTGGCAGATTCCTTGAGCTCAGGAGGTCAAGACCAGCCTGGGTAACATGGCAAAACCCCATCTCTACAAAAATTAGCTGGGTGTGGTGGTGCACGCCTATGGTGTCAGCCACTCGGGAGGCTGAGGTGGGAGGATTGCTTGAGCCCATGAGGTCGAGACTGCAGTGAGACGTGATCGTGCCACCGTACTCCAACCTGAGTGACAGAGTGAGACCCTCTTCCGGCAGGGGGGGCGGGGGGGAAGAAACATCTTCAAACCTCAGAGGCCTATGCATTGTAAATACAGTTTGAGTAGCATTGTAAATACAGGTTGAGTATTCCTTACCTGAAATGCCTGGGACCAGCAGTGTTTCTGATTTCAGAATATTTATATTTACTGGTCGAGCATTCCTAATCCCAGAGTTCAAAATCTTGAAATGCTCCAATGAGCATTTCCTTTGCGTGTCATGTCAGTGCTTGAAAAGTTTTGGATTTTGGAGGATTTTTTATTCTTGGATTAGAGATACTCAACCTGCATTTAACTTAACCCACATAATCATCTTTGATTTTACCTCTTCTTGGGAGCTCCTGTGCCCAGCCACGGAGGCATAAACATGTGCTAGTGGTTGGCACACTACAGTTCCCTGAAACATACTAGTGTTTGTGAGCATGGGTAGGTGTGCCATCAGGAGGACAGGCACGCCCTGCAAGAAGCTCAGATTCTGAGGAAAGCAGGCAAATTAAACGCTGATGATACCCTCTGTGACCCTTGCCTTTGGGTCCCAGTCTTGCACAGTTCCAAACTCCATGCCAGCAGCCCATCTCATGCAGTATGCTGTTTGCGTTTTGTTTATTTTGTTTTGGAGATGGGATGTTTTCTGTCACCCAGGCTACAGTGCAGGGATGTGATCATAGCTCAGTGCATCCTCGAACTCCTGGGCTCAAGGGATCCTCCTGCCTCAGCTTCCCAACTAGCTGGTACTACAGGCATGTACCACCATGCCTGGCTAATTTTTATTTTTAGTTAGAGACCAGGTCTCGCTGTGTTGCCTAGGCTGATCTCACTCTCCTGGTCTCAGGCGATCCTCCCATCTAGGCCTCTCAAAATGCTGGGATTATAGGCGTGAGGTACCATGCCCAGCCCCCGTTTGGGCTTTGAGATATTTTTCTCTTCTGCTAGGCCACAGGCTCCTTTGTCATCCTGCCATTCCCAGAGCTTAGTGCTGCGCCTGGCTTAGGGTAGGCCCTTAGCAGACAGTGGTTAATGAGGGTGCTTCTCCTCTTTTTCCAGTTTCAGGCTTTCTCGCTCTCTCTTTTTTTTTTTCTTTTTTGAGACAGAGGCCTGCAATCTCGGCTCACTGCAACCTTGGCCTCCTGGGTTCAAGCAATTCTCATGCCTCAGTCTCCTGAGTAGCTGAGATTAGAGGCATGCGCCACCACACCCTGCTAATTTTTGTATTATTTAGTAGAGACAGGGTTTTGCCATATTGGCCAGGCTGGTCTCAAACTCCTGACCTCAAGTGATCCTCCCACCTTGGCCTCTCAAAGTGCTGGGATTATAGGCATGAGCGACTGCGCCTGGCCAGCATACATACTGTCTGTTAGAATCGTGGTAGGTCTTCCCAATAAATCCATTTCTCATATGTACATTTTCTTTCCTTTGTTCTTTAGTTACATGGTGATGAATTTTGTCCTGTTTTGGATGCAACATTTGTAATGGTGGCTCGTGATTCTGAAAATAAAGGGTAATTGCTATTTTTTTCATAATTCTTTATTTTGAAGAATTTCAAAGATACATAAGACTGGAGAGAAAACTATAATGAATGTCCATATACCTATCACTTGGACTTAACAGTTTTAATTGCAATATTTTGGCCATTTTTATTTTAAGGCAAATCCCAGACATGACATTTCACTCTTTAATACTTTAGGCATCTTTTAAAAAATGAGAATATTCTTAGGCCGGGAGAGGTGGCTCACACCTGTAATCCCAGCACTTTGGGAGGCCGAGGCTGGCGGATCACTTAAGGTCAGGAGTTTGAGACCAGCCTGGCCAACATGGTGAAACCCCATCTCTACTAAAAACACAAAAATTAGCTGGGTGTGGTGGCACGCACCTATGGTCCCAGCTACTGGGGAGGCTGAGGCACGAGAATCACATGAATCTGGGAGGTGGAAGTTGCAGTGTACCGAGATTGCGCCATTGCACTCCAGCCTGGGTGACAGAGCGAGACTCCATCTCAAAACAACAACAACAAAAAGAGATGTTACACAATTCTGTGAATATACTAAAAGCCATTAAATTGTACACTTTCAATGGGTGAATTGTGTGGTATGCGAATTATACCTCAATAAAGCTGTTACCAAAAAAAAAAAAAAAAACAGACTTACAGACATAAAAATCAAATGTAATATGTGGACCAGATTTGGATCCTGATTTGAACAAATCATTCAAAATATATTTGAAGAAAACTGGATATGAACTAATATTAGAATATATTAAGGACTTATTTTTGTTAGGCATGACAATAGTAATGTAGTTACTTAAGAGAATATTATCCTTTTTTTTTTTTTTTTTTAAGATGAAGTTTTGCTCTTGTTGCCCAGGCTGGAGTGCAATGGCGGGATCTTGGTTCACTGCAACCTCCGCCTCCTGGGTTTGAGTGATTCTCCTGCCTCAGCCTCCTGAGTAACTGGGATTACAGGCATGTGCCACCACGCCTGGCTAATTTTTGTATTTTTAGTAGAGATGGGGGTTTCACTATGTTGCCCAGGCTGGTCTCGAACTCCTGACCTCAAGTGATCCACCCACCTCAGCCTCCCAAAGTGTTGAGATTACAGGTGTGAGCCACCGTGCCCAGCTGAGTTGTGCAATCTCTTAAATCTGTTTTAATCCAGAACAGTTGTGTCTTCCCCTATTGTTTCTTATTCACTCATTGAGCGTCTGGATCATTTGTTCTAAATAGTGTCCCACTTTCTGGATTTGTTCTATTGCTTTCTCATGGTGGTTTGTTTGTTTGTTTTTTGATCTTGTTTCTCTATCCCTAGTAATTTCTCTAAACTGAAGTTAGATCTAAAGCCTTGTATTAGATTTAGGTTGAGCATATTTGGTGAGAGTACTACATAGGCGATGTTGTATATCTCGTATTTCATATTGCATCATATCAGGAGGTACAGGTTGTCCCACTCACAGTGATGCTAAGATTAGTGTGTGGGTTCAAGCAGTTACAGCCTAATCTCTCCTTTGTGAAGTTCAGTTTTTCCTCTTCTGATCAGCAACAATCTACAGGGGTGTAATTTGTCATCCTGCAAATAGCTGAGTTTCCCATCAGTCTTTTTCCAGTGCTTTCAATGTCCACTGCTGATCATTGCTTTAATTAGTATCATTAGGCAGTTTAGAGTAATTCTCAAATTTTGTCATTCCTTCTACATTTATTAGCTGGAATTCTGTAAAGAAGAGCTTTCCCTTAACAACTAGGGCAATTGGGTTTGAAATGGAGTTAGGATCAATGCTTCATTCTTGTCTTTTATTTACATGTTTTCAGAATAAGGAGTTGGTTCACTAGCTAGTGATGACATGCTTTTCCCAGTTTTTTGGCTTTTTAGAAAAGTACCATGTTTTTAAATTTCTTTTTTTTTTTTTTTTCTGTGTGTGTGTTTTTGAGATGGAGTCTCGCTCGGTCACCCACGCTGGAGTGCGGTGGCACAATCTCGGCTCACTGCAGCCTCTGTCTCCTGGGTTGAAGAGATTCTCCTGCCTCTGCCTCCCAAGTAGCTGGGACTACAGGCATGCCCCATTATGCTTGGCTAATTTGTTTTGTATTTATAGTAGAGACGGGGTTTCACCATGTTGGCCAGGCTGGCCTCGAACTCCTGACCTCAAGTGATCTGCCCGCCTAGGCATTCCAAAGTGCGGAGATAACAGGTGTGAGCCATTGCACCCAGCCCGTTTTTTTGGTTTTTTTTTTTTTTTTTGAGATGAAGTTTTGCTCTTCTGTCCAGGCTGGAGTGCCAGTGTCATGAGCATGGCTCACTGCAGCCTGGGCCTCCTGTGCTCAAGCAATCCTTCCGCCTCAGCCTCCTGAGTAACTGGGACCACAGGCACATACCACCATGCCCAGCTAATTTTTTTTCTTTCTTTCTTTTTGAGATGGAGTTTCACTCTTGTTGCCCAGGCTGGAGTGCAGTGGCGCAATCTTGGCTCACTGCAACCTCCACTTCCTGGTTCAAGTGATTCTCCGGGCTCAGCCTCCTGAGTAGCTGCCCAGCTAATTTTTAAATTTTTTGTAGAGATGGGGTTTTGCCATGTTGGCCAAACTGATCTCAAAATCCTGGGCTCAAGTAATCCTCTCACCTCAGCCTCCCAAAGTGCTAGGATTACAGGTGTGAGCCACTGTCCTGCCAGAAAAGTATCATTATGAATTCATGGTTGTAATATATTACATGTATTTCAATAAATTGCAGGCGTTGTTTCTCTTGATGCTCTGAGTGTGCCTTCTTTGGGCAGTGGGAGTTCCTCTAAGCTGGCTCCTTTCCACCTGTCTGTTTGATACCTTCCTGCTCTCTGACACAAGATGTCTTGGGCTCATCTTACATATTTCCTGCCCCAGGCCTGGAGTCAGCCATTTCTCCAAGTAGTTCTGGGGTTCCTTTTAGTGGGAGCTGGTATTTAGACATCAAAATCTGGGCACTAGAACTGTACATTGTTACTAGTTTGTTATTGTTTCCAGGCCTTTTCTGTGGACAGAGCTAGGATATATTTTAAACAAACAAAAAACCTCATGAGAGCTGGGTGTGGTGGCTCACGCCTGTAATCCCAGCACTTTGGTAGGCCGAGGTGGGCGGATCACTTGAGCCCAGGAGTTTGAGACCAGCCTGGCCAACATGGCGAATCCCCATCTCTACTAAAAGTACAAAAAAATTAGCCAGGTATGGTAGCATGTGTCTGCAGTCCCAGATGATGTGGGAGGCTGAGGTGGGAGGATTGCTTTAACCCGGGAAGCAGAGGTTGCAGTGAGCCAAGGTCGCACCACTGCACTCCAGCCTGGGCGACAGAGCAAGACCCTGCCACAAAAAAAGAGCCTCATGAGTTTATATGGTCATTTTCAAGTCAGATTTAACCATATAGACTTCAACTTACTTTACGTCATCTTTTTTCTCTGAAATTGAATTCTTGGTTTCTAACAACAGTTACACCCAAACTGAGAAAAACTAATTGTGGGGGTAGAGCTGGGGTGAGAGGGATTGCTCTTTGCATAGGACAGAGTCCAGTGGCCTGTGGGAAATCTCATTTGTATTAGAAACTTGATTTAGGAGTCAGCAGTGAAAAATCTTTGCTGCTGCGTGGAAAGCTGACTTGGAAAGCCAAATTAAGATAGAAAAATATGTTGGTCCCTTAGTGATCTGAGGGAAGAATAACACCCATCTACTCTGGCCCTTCCTGCCAACCCCAGCTGACCTGCTGTGGCCAGTGACTGGCCTGGGGCTTCTATTCAAGCACTGAGGCCATTGCTGCAAGTTTCACTCCCAGCTGATGCATGTCACTTTTCCAAGCTGTTGTTTCAATTCTTTTCTTTTTGTTTTCGAGACAGAGGTTGGCTCTTGTCACCCAGGCTGGAGTGCAGTGGTGCGATCTCGGCTCACTGCAACCTCTGCCTCCTGGGTTCAAGTGATTCTCCTGCCTCAGCCTCCCTAGTAACTGGGATTACAGGCACCTACCACCACGCCCGGCTAATTTTTGTATTTTTAGTAGAGACGGGGTTTCACCACGTTGACCAGGCTGGTCTCGAACTCCTGACCTCAGGTGATCCACCTGCCTTGGCCTCCCGAAGTGCTGGGATTACGAGCGTGAACCACTGCCCCCGGCCTGTTTCAATTCTTTTGTTTCCATTGTTGTTTCATCAAATCTTTGGATTCTACCACAGTTAAGTATTATCCCTTTTCCCTTATTTTTTATTTCAAAAAATTTGATGCTTACAGAAAAGTAGAAAGAATAATGCAACAAACATATGCCTTTCACCTAAATTGTATTACATTTGCGTTATTCTCTTACCCTCTCTCTATAAATACACACATTTACATATTTTTTCCCATGAATCATTGGAAAGTAAGTTTGAGACTGCTTCACCCATTCAGGAGTTCAGCATGTATTTCCTAAGAACCAGGTATTTCTACATAACCTCAATGCCTTTATTATATCCGAGAAATTTAACAGTGATACAGTTATTTAATATGTGATGCGTATTCAGATTTCACCAGTTGTCCCTAAAATGTCCTTTATAGCTATCTCCCTGATTCAGGACCCAATCCATCAAGGATTGTATGTTGCATTTGGTTATCCTGTTTCTTTAGAATAGTCTCTCTGCCATTTGCTGTCTTTCAAAAATTGATATTTTTAAAGAGTTCAAGCCAGTTTTCTTATTCTTTTTTTGAGACAGAGTTTTGCTCTTGTTGCCCAGGCCGGAGTGCAGTGGCATGATCTTGGCCCACTGCAACCTCCGCCTCCTGGGTTCAAGCAATTCTGCCTCAGCCTCCCGAGTAGCTGGGATTACAGGCATGTGCCACCACGCCCGGCTAATTTTGTATTAGTAGAAATGCGGTTTCTCCATGTTGGTCAGGCTGGTCTCGAACTCCCAACCTCAGGTGATCCCCCGGCTTGGCCTCCCAAAGTGATGGATTTACAGGCGTGAGCCACTGCGCCCGGCCTAAAGCCAGTTTTCTTGTAGAATGTTCTACAACCTATATTTGACTGTTTCCTCATGATTAGAATCAGGTTAAACATTTAGCAAATGCCAGTATCCTTTTTATAATGTTAAGTTTCTAGTGTGCAATTAAGGCTGTAACCATAAGGCTTCCCTAATTGTTCCAGCGTTCACGTGTAAGGCAAGCAGTAAGCGCTACCCAAAATGAAAAGCAGATTCTTTAAAACTAGTAGGTGATTGTTCATTTTCCGGTTTTATTAGATAATGGCATATCTTAAATTATATTCTTTTTTTTCTTCTTTTTAGGCCGGCATTTGTAAACCCACTCATCCCTGAAAGCCCAGAGGAAGAGGAGCTCTTTAGACAAGGAGAATGTACATTAATTTGTTTATAATAAAATAAATTTGAAAAGCACATTAATTACACTGCAGAAGAGATTATTTAAGATTTTATATGGGCTCTTCATACCAGTCAAATGTCTTTTTTTTGTTGTTTTTTTTTTTTTTTTTTTGAAATGGAGTCTCTCTCTCTCTCGCCAGGCTGGAGTGCAGTGGTGCCATCTCGGCTCACTGCAACCTCTGCCTCCTGGGTTCAAGCGACTCTCCTGCCTCAGCCTCCCGAGTAGCTGGGACTATAGGTGCGTGCCACCACACCCAGCTAATTTTTGTACTTTTAGTAGAGACAGGGTTTCACCATGTTGGCCAGGATGGTCTCGATCTCCTGACCTTGAGATCTGCCTGCCTTGGCCTCCCAAAGTGCTGGGATTACAGGCGTCAGCCACTGTGCCTGGCCCAAATGTCTTATTCATACCAATAATTTATTGAAATTAAAAATATTCTTTGTTCTTTGGAGTCCATACTTTGAATGATTTTATTGATCAGACAATATTTATTAAGTGAAGTAATTTGTTATCTGTTTTTTTTTTTTTTTTTTAGACAATTCTTGCTCTGTTGCCCAGGCTGGAGTTGGGCTTGGGTCCAGGAGTTTGAAGCTACAATTATAGCCTCGATCTCCTGGGCCCAAGCTATCCACCCATCTCAGCCTCCTGAGTAGCTAGGACTATAGGCACGTGCCACCATGCCTGGCTAATTAAATTTTTTTTTTGTAGAGACGGGTCTCACTATGTTGCCCAGGCTGGTCTTGAACTCCTGGACTCAAGCAATCCTCCTGCCTCAGCCTCCCAAAGTGTTGGGATTACAGGCATGAGCCACTGCACCTGGCCTGTTTTCTCCGTTTTAATGAAGTGAGAAATGCATCTTGATGGGATAACTGCAGGTCAGGGCTCTAGATCAGGATGATACCAAGTGATCTCACACCGAACCAATATAATTTCCATGTGGAACCAAAGACTCACTGCGAGTTTTATGTGGCCTCTGCAGTTTTCTCTTGGATATGTGTATAATTTTCAGTGAGATTTTGAAAGGCATCCCAGGTCAGAATACCCTGTGCTGTAGTGCGACCCTCCTGATCATTGCTCCTTATTCTCCCTTGTTGCAGTGAACAAGGGGAGAAGAATTGCCTTCAGCTCCATGTCGTTACTGAAAATGGCCCCCAGCGCTGAGGAGAGGACCACCATACATGAGATGTTTCTCAGCACACTGGATCCAAAGTAAGGATGGTGAGATTCCACGTTGGGAAAACATTTAAACCTTGGCCTTTTTTTTTTTTTTTTTTTTTTTTCCCCAAGACGGAGTTTCGCTCTTGTTACCCAGGCTAGAGTGCAATGGCACGATCTCGGCTCACCACAACCTCTGCCTCCCGGGTTCAAGCGATTCTCCTGCCTCAGCCTCCCAAGTAGCTGGGATTACAGGCGCCTGCCACCACGCCTGCTAATTGTTTTGTATTTTTAGTAGAGACGGGGTTTCACCATGTTGGCCAGGCTGCTCTCAAGCTCCTGACCTCATGTGATCTGCCTGCCTCGGCCTCCCAAAGTATTGGGATTACAGGCATGAGCCACCACGCCTGGCCTAAACCTTGGCCTTCTCCAGAGCCACAGTTGTCTGAGTGTATTGGGAGTGACTTGCAAATGTTTTTACTTTTCAACAAGAGAACCATGGCATTAACAGGGTTTAATAAATATTCATTTGTACAGGACTATAAGTTTTCGGAGTCGAGTTTTGCCCCCTAATGCAGTGTGGATGGAGCATTCAAAACTGAAGAGTTTGGAAATTTGCCACCCTCAGGTATTATAATTTAGTGAGAAATCTGAATAGGATCGCTTCCATTCATGATATTTGTCCAAGATTTGACACACCTTTAAACTGGCCTTTATCCTGTGGCATTGTTAATTCCTCTGTTCTGTATACAAGGGTGGCCGTAAGTTTTGTATTCATTGATATTTATTTATGTCCTGTAGGAGCGGAACATTTTTAATCGGATCTTTGGTGGTTTCCTTATGAGGAAAGCATATGAACTTGGGTGGGCTACCGCTTGTAGCTTCGGGTGAGTTACATGTAAGGCAGTCTTACTTCTGAGAAACAATTTATATCACCCCACTGAAATGAAACATTTCGGACCAGTGTGGGTGTGTGTGGGAATATGTTATGTTTTTAAATGAATACCACACTGATACCAGCTGAGTTTGATCTTCATTTTAGAAGGTTGTTTCTCTGACTTTGTAAGTTCGTACATTAAAAAAAATACTGAGAAAATACAGTGATGATATGTAGAAAGGAAAAGATATAGTTATTTTGGCCCTAATCTGCTCACGATGGCGTCTCTTACCGTTCCTCACTGGTAGGATCTTTTCCCCCTTCTCTAACTTTATTCTTCGTTCATTTTTATTTTGCTTCAGCTAGTTGTTAGGGGAAAACATTGAGATCATCTGAATTTTGCAATGTATCCCAAATTCTGTCTTTTCCCCCAACAGTGGTTCTCGACCGTTTGTGGTAGCAGTAGATGACATCATGTTTCAGAAACCTGTTGAGGTTGGCTCATTGCTCTTTCTTTCTTCGCAGGTAGGTGTGTGATGAGAGATGACATACAACTTTTTTTTTTCGTTTGAGCCTAGAAGTTTCTATATCCAAAAGCCACTGTTTTCTCTTATGACTGCCTTTTTCCCCTTCCTAGTGCAGTTGACTGATTATGGTGTCTATAATCTGTTAGGTATGCTTTACTCAGAATAATTACATTCAAGTCAGAGTACACAGTGAAGTGGCTTCCCTGCAGGAGAAGGAGCATACAACCACCAATGTCTTTCATTTCACGTTCATGTCGGAAAAAGAAGTGCCATTGGTTTTCCCCAAAACATATGGAGGTAAGTAGTGATTATTGCTTGTTCCTAACAAAGGGAAGAACTTCTAAGGACATTTTTCTCCTTTTGAATTGTAGGAAGTGTATTTGATGCCTGTCAGCACAAGAGCATGTCTTTAGGAGATTTTGCTTTTGAGATTTGGCAGCCCTGAAGGCCAAAGATGCCTGTGGCTCCCAGGCAGGCAAGCAGCCACTGGTAGTCAAAAACTGATCCAGCCAGGCTGGGCGCGGTGGCTCATGCCTGTAATCCCAGCACTTTGGGAGGCCGAGACGGGTGGATCACGAGGTCAGGAGATCGAGACCATCCTGGCTAACACGGTGAAACCCCGTCTCTACTAGAAATACAAAAAAAAAAAAAAATTAGCCAGGTGTGATGGTGGGCGCCTGTAGTCCCAGCTACTCAGGAGGCTGAGGCAGGAGAATCACATGAACCCGGGAGGCGGAGCTTGCAGTGAGCCGAGATCGCGCCACTGCACTCCAGCCTGGGCAACAGAGCGAGACTCCGTCTCAAAAAAAATAAAAATAAAAATTGATCCAGCCAAAGGAAGGGGCCAGGAGTCATGGCCTGCTCCTTTGGGAATGTGGCACACCCCGGCCCAACAGTGTATCTTGTTCTGTCCCAGTATTCCCAAGTAGTCTTGTGTTTATATGATGATATGATGGTTTTCTAAGGTGTTACAAGTTTCTCCAGGCTTCTCTTTCTTGTGTTTCAGAGTCCATGTTGTACTTAGATGGGCAGCGGCATTTCAACTCCATGAGTGGCCCAGCGACCTTGAGAAAGGACTACCTTGTGGAGCCCTAGGAACACCACATTTGTTGAAAACTAGCACTCCACCCACAGTGACGTGGTATCTGATGAAGACCTGATCGAGTGTATTGGTTTTAGTGTTGCTTCGTGTCCTCCATACAGGAGGAGGATGTATTCAGCCTTTAGGATGATCAGAAAAGCAGAAAGAGAGAGTGGCCGGATGGGCTGAGGGGAGAAAGAATTATTAAACAATAAATACTTTCAAAACAATTTTAATTGTGAACCTACCATGTTGCCTCCCATCTTCTGAAAAAAACAAAAAAATTGAGAGGCCGGGCGTGGTGGCTCATGCCTATAATCCCAGCACTTTGGGAGGCTGAGGCGGGCGGATCACGAGTTTGGGAGATCAAGACAATTCTGGCCAACATGGTGAAACCCCGTCTCTACTAAAAATACAAAAAATTAGCCGCGGTGGCATGCGCCTGTAGTCCCAGCTGAGGAGGCTGAGGCAGGAGAATTGCTTGAACCCAGGAGGCGGAGGTTGCAGTGAGCTGAGATCGCACCATTGCACTCCAGCCTGGGCGACAGAGCGAGACTCTGTCTCAAAAATTAATTAATTAATTGAGGATACCATTGGATGCATTCTTTTCTTACGCATATTGCAACTGTCAGTATACAGGGTTTGCTGCCAGGGTGTTTGGATGACGTTCTTTAAACCTAACCGGTTCCTCTGTGCTGTCTAAATCCCATCAGCCGTACATGATTCCTTTGCTTCCTTCTATTTCCCAGCTTTTGTTGTCAAAGGGTAGATGAAAAGTTGGGGCAAAGGGATTTAACAAAAGTTACTGCATCCGTAAAGATTTGTGGGAAGATTTAGGTCTGAAACCATACCATGAGGAGGTGTTTAGAGATGATCTAGATAAGGAAACACAGGACCATTTGGTCATTCTTTTTTTTTTTGGAGACGGAGTCTCGCTCTGTCGCCCAGGCTGGAGTGCAGTGGCGCGATCTCGGCTCACTGCAAGCTCCGCCTCCCGGGTTCATGCCATTCTCCTGCCTCAGCCTCTCCAAGTAGCTGGGACTACAGGCACCCGCCACCGCGCCCGGCTAATTTTTTGTATTTTTTAGTAGAGACGGGGTTTCACCGTGGTCTCGATCTCCTGACCTCATGATCCGCCTGCCTTGGCCTCCCAAAGTGCTGGGATTACAGGCGTGAGCCACCGCGCCCGGCCCATTTGGTCATTCTTTCATTCACCAGACAGCTATTTAGCACATTCTGCTAGTGGCTACGCAGGATATATCTGATTTAAAAAATGGGAACCACAATAATAATAGCTGCTTATGCTTATGGAGCATTGCCATGTGCTAGGTAGGCACCATCCTCAGCCCCTGGCAGGTCTGAGCTCCTTTATTCCATTCAACACTATGAGGCAGGTTCTGTAACCCCCCTTAGGGTTAGGCCACTCAGGAAACTGAAGCACAGAGAGTTTAAGTAACTTGTTCGAGGTCCGATGCGTAACACGTGGAGGTGCTGGGATTCAAAACCAGGCAATGTGGGTCCAGGACACTCTTGACCAGTACCTGTACTGCTTTCAAGGAATAGAGCAAGGGAGGTCATACCGAATATCACAGTGTCACCTAGGAAGCCCAAGGGAGGTATTCCCGCTAATCTGCAGCCAAGGCCAGGTGCGGTAGCTCATGCCTGTAATCCCAGCACTTTGGGAGGCTGAGGCGGATGGATCATGAGGTCAGGAGTTCAAGACCAGCCTGGCCAAGATGATGAAACCCCGTTTCTACTAAAAATACAAAAATTAGCCAGGTGTGGTGGCGGGCACCTGTAATCCCAGCTACTTGGGAGGCTGAGGCAGAGAATTGCTTGAACCCGGGAGGCAGAGGTTGCAGTGAGCTGTGATCGTGCCACTGCACTCCAGCCTGGGTGACAGAATGAGACTCCATCTCAAAAAAAAAAAAAACAAAAAACCTGTAGCCAAGACTGTTCCTTTTTTGACAGGAAGGTACCTTAGAAGAAAAAATAATCTCTGAAAAAAGTGCTCCCAAGAAAGAAGCAATATTTACTGTGGGTTCTACATTAGTGTTCACAAACTTGGCTCTGCCTCAGAATTAGGTGGAAAGCCTTTTTGTTTTTTGAGACAGCGTTTCACTCTGTCTCTCCAGCTGGAGTGCAGTGGCACGATCTTGGCTCACTGCAACCTCTACCTCCCAGGTTCAAGCAATTCTCCTGCCTCAGCCTCCTGAGTAGCTAGGATTACAGGTATCAGCCCCCATGCCTGGCTAGTTTTTGTATTTTTAGTAGAGACAAGGTTTCACCATGTTGGTCAGCTGGTCTTGAATTCCTGACCTCAGGTGATCCACCTACCTTGGCCTCCCAAAGTGCTGGGATTATAGGCGTGAGCCACTGCACCCAGCCGGTGGAAAGCATTTTTAACAAAAAATTTTTAAGCCAGGCACAGTGGTGGCTCATGCCTGTAATCCCAGCACTTTGGGAGACCGAGATGGGAGGATCGCTTGAGACCAGGCTGGGAAACAGCGAGACCCTTTCTCTACAAAAAGTTAAAAAATTATCCGAGCATGGTGGTGTGTACCTGTAGTCCCAGTTAGGAGGCTGAGGTGAGTGGATTGCTTGAGTCCAGGAGTTTGAGTCTGCAGTGAGCTGTGATCATGCCACTGCACTCCAGTCTGGGTGACAGCAAGACCCTGTCTCAAACAATTTTTTTATATTAGTTTATGTAATGTTTATTGAAATCAGTGTCAACAAGCACCTCTGCCATGAAATAGTCACAGGAGCAAACACAACTATCTCTTGGAAGCATGCAGTTTGACTCATGGAATCAAGCATGTGCTGTACTATAATAACTTGTCTCTCCATGCTGTAATGCCATCCTGACTGAGATTTACCTGGCCCTTCAATATAGCATTTTGCATGTCTACCTATGACATGATGGGAGGTGGCTAATGGGGAGGGATGCGCCCTGGGGAGTTTTGTGAATGTGGTAAGTGGAGTTAAGAGACCTACTGCATGCTATTGTATAGATTATACATTATATATTTAACCATTTGTTGCTGTACACTGAAGCTTTTTCTAGTATTTCTTTTTTGCTATTATAAACGATGTTGCAGTAAATATCCTAAATACTCTAAAACATTTGACCCTTAAATTATTTTCTTTGGAAAAATATTAAATGAGATATTTAGGTCAAATAGGCACACGTTGAAGGCTTTGAATATGTATTTCATGTAACCCTTCAGAACAGTTTCACACAGTCACACATCAGCATTTTCCCTGAACTTTGCCAATTTTTATCTTTTCTTTTTAAAATATCTTTACCATTTTGATAGGTGAAAAATGACCTTCTGCTGGATGTGGTGGCTCACACCTGTAATCCCAGCACTTTGGGAGGCCAAGGCAGATTGCTTGAGGTCAGGATTTCAAGACCAGCCTGGGCAACAGGGTGAAAACCTGTTTCTACAAAAATTAGCAAGGTGTTGTAGTCTTGCCAATGCACCAAAACGTAGCAGTCTTTGGTTGTCTGAGATAGTATCCGGAGTTCTTTGTCTCACGGAGCATGAACACAAGGGTGAGGTTGGAGCAAAAGTTTAATAAGCAAAAGAAGAAAGCTCTCGGCTGGGTTCGGTGGCTCACACCTGTAATCCCAGCACTTTGGGAGGCCTAGGCTGGTGGATCACCTGAGGTCTGGAGTTCAAGACCAGCCTGACCAACATGGAGAAACCCTGTCTTTACTAAAAATACAAAATTAACTGGGCGTGGTGGCACACGCCTGTAGTCCCAGCTACTCGGGAGGCTGAGGCAGGAGAATTCGCTTGAAGCCGGGAGGCAGACGTTGCACTCCAGCCTGGGCAACAAGAGCTAAACTCCGTCTCAAAAAAAAAAAAAAAGCTCTCCGCAGCGGAGAGTGGGGGCCTGAACGGCTTGCCCACTATGAGGTTGGGGTCGGGGGTTTTTGCGGACTGGGAAGGGGAAGGAATTTGCTTAGTCTGTGAGCTGTCTTGGAGAAAGCGAGATTCAGCTTGGCCCGGGACCAATCAGGAGCTGAATTGATGATTCCTCGGTGCTACTCAGCTTGGCCCGGGACCTATCAGGAGCTGATGTGAAAGCTTGGCCCGGGGACCAATCGTGCTGAAGTAATTCTTAGAGGCCGAGCTCACAGCCGAAAAAGGAAAGGAAGGTGCCCACCGGAGTCGTCGGAGCCCACGGTGTTCATGCCCACGAAAGGAGAAGAAACTTTTTCCTGGGAACCTGCTGATTATACAAAAGACAAAGACATTTCTATGTCAGGTTTTGTTCTCTTATCTGAGTGAGCCGGAGGTTTGTGCAAGTTTTTATCTAAGTAGGCTGGAGGTTCTCCGATCTGTGCAGCCGCGGACTTGTCTCCAGGCACACCACCACCCTGTGCTAGTTTCCTTATCGGTGCCTGCAGCTTGATTTTTATCCCCAGGCTGCTTTTTCTGTTATGTGGGGATGAGGCACTGACCCGTGGGTTGGGGGCTCTTTGGGGACCCTTCCCTTGCTGTCTACCTAAGGAAAGCTAGCTAACTCCTCTCAGCGTGATGGTGCACACCTGTAGTCCCAGTTACTCAGGAGGCTGAACTGGGAGCATGGCTTGAGTCCAGGAGTTTGAGGCTGTAGTAAGCCAAGATCACGCCACTGCACTCCAGCCTGGGCAACAAGTGAAACCCTGCCCCCCCACCCCTCAACCCCCACCCCCAAAAAAGAAAACTGACATTTGTTAATTGCCTTTCTTTGAATTCTACTGAGATTGAAATTAAATTGCTTATTGTCTTTTTTGTCTTTTTGTTAAATTGTTCACGTAATTTTGGATACCAGAATCTTCACCCCAAATCTGTCCTCTACCAATACAGATATAAAAGCTAGAGGTTTCTGTTTTTAATACAGGACTTTTAAGAAGATGAGGTGAAGCAAACTAAAGAATATACACTAGGTTCTGGATTATTAGTGTTATGTCCCTCTCAAAGAATAAAGGAGAATTTTTGACCGGGCGCGGTGGCTTACGCCTGTAATCCCAGCACTTTGGGAGGCCGAGGCGGACAGATCACCTGCAGTCAGGAGTTCAAGACCAGCCTGGCCAACATGGTGAAACCCCGTCTTTACTAAAAATACAAAAATTAGCTGGGCATGATGGCAGGTGCCTGTAATCCCAGCTACTGGGATGGCTGAGGCAGGAAAATCGCTTGAACCTGGGAAGCAGAGATTGCAGTGAACCGACATGGCGCCATTGCACTCCAGCCTGGGCGACAGAGCGAGACTGCGTCTGAAAAAAAAGTTAAAGGAGAATTTTTAACCAGCACCAGCACTGCTAAGTTCTAGCATACATCTTCCTCATGTGAGTTGGACATTGTTTTATATTAAATAGTCCGTGCTGAGATCCCAGTTTTACTTCAGGCATTTATTACCAAGTTCTTAGTTTTTGCCTCCATACTTCTTCAGTGTGTAGTCTTTGAGGATGGTGTCTTTATCACTGGTTTCTTCAGGAGAGTTTACTTCATTCTAGAATGCTTTGCCCTGTGTTGGGCATGTCCGTGTGATTCTGTGGTAACCCAAATCTTCTGTCAACATGTTCCATCTGATACCTGTGTTTGCTCTGATCCAATCTGCTTTCTTGCACCTCTTTGAATAGAGCCAAGCACTTGACTCCTGGAGAACTGAAGTTGCACCCAACTCCCCTGGGGTTTCAACATGTTTCTTTTTCTTTTCAATTAGTTAGTGCAGTTTATCTTTCTAAAGACTTACTTGATTCTGTGGGATGGCTGGGCTTACCTGGGAGGTTCTTCTGTTCCATGTGGCACTGGCTAAGGTCAGTCAGCTCTGTTCATCTGGGAGTTCATCTGGGGCTGGGACATCTGGTGCCTCAGCTGGGGTGGCTGAGGTGGCTGGCTACCAGGCTGGTTGGATTTCTTTTTTTTTTTTTTTTTTTTGAGACAGAGTCTTGCTTTTTCACCCAGGCAGGAGTGCATTGGCACTATCTTGGCTCACTGCAACCTCCGGCTCCTGGGTTCAAGCGATTCTTCTGCCTCAGCCTCCCGAGTAGCTGGGATTACAGGTGCCCACCACTGCACCCAGCTAATTTTTATTTTTTTTTAGTAGAGATAGGGTTTCACCATGTTGGCCAGGCTGGTCTCGAACTCCTGACCTCAAGTGATCTGCCTGCCTCAGCCTTCCAAAGTGCTGGGATTACAGGCGTAAGCCACTGTGCCCGGCCTTGGATTTCTTTTTTTTTTTCTTTTTTTTTTTTTTTTTTTTTTTTTTTGAGGTGGAGTCTCGCTCTGTCACCCAGGCTGGAATGTAATGGCAAGATCTCAGCTCACTGAAACCTCTGCCTCTCAGGTTAAAGCGATTCTCCTGCCTCATTCTCCTGAATAGCAGGGATTACAGGCACATGCCACCATGCCCAGCTAATTTTTGTATTTTTAGTAGAAACAGGGTTTCACCATGTTGGCCAGACTGGTCTAGAACTTCTGACCTCGTGATCTGCCCGACTCGGCCTCCCAAAGTGCTGGGATTACAGGCATGAGCCACCATGCCCACCCGGCCTTGGATTTCTTAAATGGTGGCTTGAGGGCTCTAAGAGCAGCCAGATTCCCAGGTCTTAACCACAGCACTCTCCTTCCTCTCAAAGCCATTTTCTTGGAGGGATCAGTGGTGTCACTGAAGGTGGTAAGGATGAATACTGGGAAAAGGCCATTGATTGGGTGATTAAGAGGTCCCTATTAAAGTTTCAGCCAGGCACAGTAGCTCATACCTGAAATCCCAGCATTTAGGGAGGCTGAGGCAGGAGGATTGCTTGAGGCCAAGAGTTCAAAACCAGAGCCTGGCAACATAGTGAGACCCTATCTCTACAGAAAATAAAAAAATTAGCCGGTCATGGTGGCATGTGCCTGTAGTCCCAGCTACTTGGAAGGCTGAGGCGGGATGATTGAGCCCAGGAGTTCGAGGCTGCAATGAGCTGTGATAGTGCCACTGCACTCCAAAGTGAGACAACAGAGTGAGACCCTGTCTCTAAAAAAATAATAAGTGCCGGGTGCAGTGGCTCACGCCTGTAATCCCAGCACCGTGGGAGGCCAAGGCAGGTGGATAACTTTAGGTCAGGAGTTCGAGACCAGCCTGGCCAGCATGGTGAAATGCCTATAGTCTCAGTACTTGGAGAGGCCGAGGTTGGTGGATTGCTGAGTCCAGGAGTTTGAAACCAGCCTGGGCAACACGGTGAAACCCTGTCTCTACAAAAAATAGAAAAATTAGCTGGGCCTGGTGGTGTGTGCCTGTAGTCTCAGCTACTTGGGAGGCTGAGGTGGGAGAATTGCTTGGGCCCAGAGGCAGAGGCTGTAGTGAGCCAAGATGGTGCCACTGAACTCCAGCCTGGGCAACAGAGGGAGACCCTGTCTCAAAAAAAAAAAAAAAAGATGTAATCGTATAATTTTTATATGTGGCTAACACATATGTGTCAGGCACTGTACTAGTGACATTAAAATACTCTCATTTAATCCTTACAGTAATTCTTTGAGATCAATACTATTATTACCCACATTTTGCAGATGAGGAAACAGGCTTAGAGAGGGAAGGTAACTTCCTAAAGCCTAACTTGTAACTATATAAGTGGGAGAGGTGAGACTAGGTCTAGAATTTTGATCCTTTGCCGCATTTCTGACATATTTTCTCAGCTGTTCTAGTAAAGGGTTAACTAATGCCATCTATATATGCATCAGATGCAGTTAAGTCTCAACCATAAGAATGAATGATGGCTGAAATATTCTGGGCATTTGGTTTTTTCCTCTTATAATAAAACTTTTGCTACAATTGTGATTGACTCTCTAAATTGACTTGTGTTTTTTTTTTTTGAGATGGAGTCTTACTCTGTCACCCAGGCTGGAGTGCAGTGGCACGATCTCAGCTCACTGCAACCTCTGTCTCCTGGGTTCAAACAATTCTTCTACCTCAGCCTCCCGGGTAGCTGGGAGTACAGGCACCCACCACCACGCCCAACTCATTTTTGTATTTTTAGTAGAGACTGGGGTTTCACCATGTTGGCTAGGCTAGTCTCAAACTCCTGACCTCAGGTAAGCCGACCTCCTCTGCCTCGCCTCCCAAAGTGCTGAGATTACAGGTGTGAGCTACCGTGCCCAGCTGACTTGTGTTTTCTTTCCCTTCTGTTGGCACCAAGTAATGAATTTACTATAAAATAGGAAACAGAAAAGAGGATTTAAAAGAAGGGATTAGGGCCAGACTTGGTGGCTCATGCCTGTAATCCCAGCACTTTGGGAGGCTGAGGCGAGCGGATATCTGGAGCCCAGGAGTTCAAGACCTCCTGGCTAACATTGCAAAGCCCCATCTCCACAAAAAAATGAAAAAACTAGCCAGGCATGGTGGCACGCACATGTAGTCCCAGCTACTTGGGAGGCTGAGGCAGGATAATCACTTGAACCCGGGAGGCGAAGGCTGCAGTGAGCCCAGATCACGCCACTGCACTCCAGCCTGGGCGACAGAGCGAGACTCTGTCTCAAAAAAAATTATATATATATATATCGGCCAGGCACGGTGGCTCACACCTGTAATCCCAGCACTTTGGGAGGCTGAGGCGGGTGGATCACGAGGTTAGGAGTTCGAGACTAGCCTGACCAACATGGTGAAACCCCGTCTCTACTAAAAATACAAAAATTAGCCAGGCGTGGTGGCGGGCGCCTGTAGTCCCAGCTACTCAGGAGGCTGAGGCAGGAGAATCGCTTGAACCTGGGAGGCGGAGGTTGCAGTGAGCCGAGATTGCGCCACTGCACTCCAGCCTGGGCGACAGAGTGAGACTTTGTCTCAAAAAAAAATATATATATATATATATGTATATGCATAAAATATATATATATATTTTTCTAACTATGGGCTTGAAATTATTGGGACATAAAAATGAATAGGCTTGAATATTTAAAAAAAGTAAAAAACATCAGAATGCATCATGCATAGTAACGTTAAGTGTTGTGTGACACGTTATGTATGCGCATGGTACACACATCTGCGTGAGTACTAGGTCACAATGTAAAATGTACTTCTACATGGGTTATGGTTAAAAAGTTTGACCTTCCATCATGGATGGAAGGAGTATACTTAGTATACGTTCACATACCTACTTAAGTTGTGCTTAGTTTTAAATTGTTCTGAATTTCTGTTATTTTCCTGTTTTTTAATAAATTAAATTTATAAAAACATTAGTTTGATAGTTAATTGTTGCTCTTTTAGTTTAGCCTGAAAGGCACTCCCCCGCGTTACCCCCAACCGCTGGCGCGCCCCCTACCCCCACCCCCCCACCCGCCTTGGCTTCGCAAGTGGCTGTTTGATTTCTGTGGGCTGGGTGCCATCTTGTGGCCTTTGTGTTACAGTGCAGTGTATTCCCTTTAACACAACTTGGAAATCCTGTTTCTGATGTCCAGAGTGAACTGTACAAATAGCCAGAGCTTGAAGTTGATGAAATCAAGACTACAGATTCCATTCTTTTTTTTTTTATTTGAGACAGGGTCTTGCTCTGTCACCCAGGCTGAAGTGCAGTGGCTCGATCACGGCTCACTGCAGCCTGGACCTCCTGGGCTCAAGTGATCCTCCCACCTCAGCCTCCCAAATAGCTGGGACCACAGGCTCACACCACCAGGCCTGGCTATTTTTAACAATTTTTTTATAGAGTTGGGGTCTCACTCTGTTGCCCAGGCTGGTCTCAAACTCCTGGGCTCCAGTGATCCTTCTGCCTCGGCCTCCCAAAGTGCTGGGATTACAGACATGAGCCACTGCCCCCAGCCTTGATTCAATTCTTAAAATTTCCATCTGGCCTTGGCCCCATATTGGACCCCTAACCCTAGCCAATCAACTCTAAAGCATGTGCCATTTCCCAGTGGATAATCATGAAACAGGAAAACCAGTCAGTGCTTGGTCTCTTGACATTGGGTGATAAGTACTGTCTTCTGTAAGAGCTACTTGCAGGTGATATGGCCTTCAGTGGAGAAATGGGAAATGGGTGTACACCTCTTCTTCCCTGTGAAACCCTCCCTCATTACATCCCTGATTTTTCTTGTGGTTGTTTGAGCTCACCATGGAACCTCCACAGGAGCTGGCGTTTTTAGCACTTATTCCACTGTATTGCAATTCCTTTTTAAAATTTTTATTTATTTATTTATTTGAGACAGTGTCTTACTCTGTCACCCAGGCTGGAGTGCAGTGGTGTGATCATGGCTCACTGCAGCCTCAACTACCCCAGGGCTCCAGTGATCCTCCTGCCTCAGCCTCCCGAGTATCCGGGACTACAGGCATGTACCACCACACCTGGCTAATTTTTAAATTTTTTGTGGAGACAGAGTTTCACTATGTTGCCCAGGCTGATCTTGAACTCCTGGGCTCAAGTGATCCGCCCGCCTTGGCCTCCCAAAGTGTTGGGATTACAGGCGTGAGCCTCTGTGCCTGGCCATAATTCCTTTTCTTACATGGTTTTTTTTTTTTTTTTTTTTTTTTTTTTTTGAGACGGAGTCTCGCTCTTTCACCCAGGCTGGAGTGCAGTGGCGCGATCTCCGCTCACTGCAAGCTCCGCCTCCCGGGTTCACGCCATTCTCCTGCCTCAGCCTCTCCGAGTGGCTGGGACTACAGGCGCCCGCCACCACGCCCGGCTAATTTTTTGTGTTTTTAGTAGAGACGGGGTTTCACCGTGGTCTCGATCTCCTGACCTCGTGATCCGCCCGCCTCGGCCTCCCAAAGTGCTGGGATTACAAGCGTGAGCCACCACGCCCGGCCTTACATGTTTATTTCACTTATGAGACTGTGGGCTTCTTGAGGGAAGGAATTGTATCAGATCTTTTTATTCCTATTGTCTAGCAAAGTCCCTTGCACATATTTAGGTAATAAATCTTTTTTGTGTGAACAAATATATGATTTAGGTGAATTTGGGTGTTCGAGTTGGCTTTTGAATTTGTTAATTAAGAAAATTGTAACTTAAGACTCAGGAAGGAGGCTATTTTAAAATATATTTTTGGGCTGGGCATGGTGGCTCATGCCTATAATCCCAGCACTTTGGGAGGCTGAGGCGGGCCATTCACTTGAGGTCAGCCTGGCCAACATGGTGAAACCCTGCCTCTACTAAAAATACAAAAATTAGCCAGACGTGGTAGTGCTTGCCTGTAATCCCAGCTACTTGGGAGGCTGAGGCAGAATTGCTTGAACCTGGGAAGCGGAGGCTGCAGTGAGCCGAGATTGTGCCGCTGCACTCCAGCCCGTCTCAAAATAAATAAATAAAATATATTTTTAGCATTTTACATAAATGTACAATATTATGCTAAAATTGTTATTTAGTAACAGGATTGGTAAAAATTACTTTGCTATATGAAATTAAATACATAGTAACTATGATAAACATTTTCTTTTTAAAAGGTAGGTAAAAAATATAATGAGTTTGTAGAAGCATCTGTGTGTGTATATATATATATATGTGATATCATTATATATATATATATATATATATATAGCTTTTTGTCCATGGTTCCTGGCTCATAACTCCCATAGCCCTTATTATTTCCTAAGTGATTAAACGATAAGCATATCTTTTGTTAAAGTATTCGTCCTTTAGTCCTTGGTTCCTGAAGCAGCTTTGGAAGTGCTTCAGAGCTATCAAAGGAAAAGACCGACTTTGGTTTTAATGTGCGGGTGCTGTAGGCCTCAGAAGCAGGGCTCAGAAAGTAGCCTCTCCCTCTGACCTTCTCATACCCTCCTTTTTCACCTGCTCCTTTGTCTCTCCAAGGCAGGCCATAGAAACTGAAAATAAAATCTGCCCCCACCTTTGTATTTGGAGCCGGTCATAAAGAAATTCTCTGACCTACCTTGTCTGATTGTAGGTCATAAGACCCTCATTTTAGAAAGGGTCCTGCCCTCTACCCAGGAGGAAGGAGTGCTGTACAGAGAGGCCAACAGGAATCTGAACAGACAGGCCTGCTAGGATTCCCCACTCCGTCTATTAGCATTAGATCATGCCCTTTTTGTCCAATCACGTTTTGCACTTGATCTTAGCCAAAAGGCTGAGAAGCGATCCAATCACATTTTGACACGGTTGTCCATGCTTCAGTCATGCCTATCCAATGAAGTCTCCATAAAAGGCCCAAGAGGACCAGGTACGCAGAGCTTCTGGACAGCTGAGCTGGTAAAGGCTTGCAGGAAGGTGAACAAGAATTCACCCATGTGTTGGGATGATGGTGCACCCCAACTCCACGGGAACAGAAGCTCCTGTGCTCAGGACCCTTCCAGACCTCGCCCTGTGTGCCTCTTCATCTGGCTGTTTATTCGTATCCTTCAAAATATCCTTCATAAGAAACTGGTAAGTGTAAGTGGGCGTTTCCCGGAGTTTTGCAAGCTGCTTTAACAAATGAATTGAGCCTAAAGAGGGGGTCATGGGAACCCCAACTTGAAGTCAGTTGGCCAGAAGTTCCAGAGGCCTGTACTTGGGAGCTGGTGTCTGAAGTGGGGGCAGTCTTGTGTGGGTCTGAGCCCTCAACCTGTGGTATCTGATGCTATATCCAGGTGGACAGCATCAGAATTGAATTGGATCAGAAGATTCCTGGCTGGTGTCCACTGCAGAATTGATTGCTTGCCTGTTGGTTGGGAAAATCCCTACACATTTCATCACAGAAGTCTTCTGTATTGATTGTTGTCATGTGAGAACAGAGGAAAAACAGTTTTTCTTTTCTTTTCTTCTTTTTTTTTTTTTTTTTTTTTTTTTTGAGACAGGGTCTTGCTCTCTCGCCCAGGCTGGAGTGCAGTGGTGTGATCACAGCTCACTGAGGGCTTGACCTTTTGCGCTTAAATGATCCTCCTGCCTTAGGCTCAGGAACAGCTGGGACTACAAGTACAAGACACCACGCCTGGCTAATTTTTGTACTTTTTGTAGAGATGAGGTCTCACCATATCGTCCAGGCGGGTCTCAAATTCCTGGGCTCAAGTGACCTTCCTGCCTCGGCCTCCCAAAGTGCTGGGATTATAGGCATGAGCCACTGCACCCAGCTGTAAAAGTTTTTTGACCCTATATATATGTATGAATATATATAGACACACAAATACATAGATATGTGTATATATATTCCCCCCCACCGCAGACACCTTTATGAAACTTTTTTTTTTTGAGAGAGAGTCTTGTTCTGTCACCAAGGTTGGAGTGCAGTGACACGATCTTGGGTCACTGCAACCTCCGCCTCCTGGGTTTAAGCGAGCACGTCTGGCTAATTTTTGTATTTTTAGTAGAGACAGGGTTTCACCATGTTGGCCAGGCTGGTCTCGAGCTCCTGACCTCAAGTGATTCGCCACCCTCGGCCTCCCAAAGTGCTAGGATTACAGGTGTGAACCACCATGCCCAGCCTATGAAATTATTTACCTGAAACACACATTTTGTTACATCTTATATATTAATAACCTTGTATTCAAAGATTTCTCAGTGACATAGTGTTGTCACAAAGTTCATGGGGGGGTTAGGATACCAAATATCATTAAATAATAAAATAGTAGTTAATGTGTTTGAGAACGAAATATACAACCTGGAAACCTAGTGACAGATGGGAAGTTTAGGATGTAGGGTTAGATGAGCTCTTAGACAGAGAAGAGACAATGGGGATGTGGCGGGGAGGGCGTGAGGAATGATCTCTTGTGTGAGATTCCAGGGACTAAGAAATCCCTGAAAGAGCTGTCCACCATGATCACTGGAAACCTCAGAACACTGGCCAGACTTAACTGCGAAATATTCAACAGAAGACTAGAAATTATAGGGAGAAGCAGGGAATAATAGATGTCATTCATATATTAGTGCACTGGAAAGATATTGCCTGGTGTGTTTCATAGAAACTTCAGGTCACTTCTGTTTTTTTGAGACCGAGTCTCACTCTTGTTGCCCACGCTGGAGTGCAATGGCGCAATCTCGGCTCACTGCAACCTCCGCCTCCCAGGTTCAAGCGATTCTCCTGCCTCAGCCTCCCAAGTAGCTGGGATTACAGGTGCCCGCCACCAAGCCAAGCTAATTTTTTGTACTTACTAGAGATGGGGTTTCACCATGTTAGTCAGGCTGGTCTTGAACTCTTGATCTGAGGTGATCCACCCGCCTAGGCATCCCATAGTGCTGGGATTACAGGTGTGCGCCACCGTGGCCAGTCAGTCACCTATTTATTTACATTTTTTTTTTTTTTTGAGATGGAGTTTTGCTCTTTTTACCCAGGCTGGCGTGCAATGGCATGATCTCGGTTCACTGCAACCTCCGCCTCCCAGGTTCAATGGATTCTCCTGCCTCAGCCTCCTGAGTAGCTGGGATTCCAGGTGTCTGCCACCATGCCCGGCTAATTTTTGTATTTTTAGTAGAGACAGGATTTCTCCATGTTGGTCAGGCTGGTCTCGAACTGCCGACCTCAGGTGATCTGCCCACTTTGGCCTCCCAAAGTGCTGGGATTATAGGCGTGAGCCACTGCTCCTGACCTCCTATTTATTTGCTAATTTTTTTTTGAGACAGAATCTCGCTCTGTTGCCAAGGCTGGAGTGCAGTGGCGTGATCTTGGCTCACTGCAACCTCCGCCTCCTGGGTTCAAGTGATTCTCTTGCCTCAGCCTCCCCGGTAGCTGGGATTACAGGCATCCACCACCATGCCTGGCTAATTTTTGTGTTTTTAGTAGAGACGGGGTTTCCCCATATTAGCCAGGCTGGTCGAAAACTCCTGACCTCAGGTGATCTGCCCGCCTCAGCCTCCCAAAGTGCTGGGATTACAGGCGTGAGCTACCATGTCCGGCCTTATTTACTATTTTTTAAATGTTTGTGGGCAGGTCATCTCTTGATCTATTATTTTGGATAAGCTCCTACTGTTGTGGCATTGTTCTGACCTCCTGCTGTACAGGCAGCTACTAAATGATACTGGTCTCCTCCTTTCCTTAGTCTCTAGAGCGGGTTTTCTCAACATTGCCACAGTTAACATCTTGAAGCAGATAATTCTTTGTTGTGGGACTGTCCTGTGCATTGTAGGATGTTTAGCAGCATCCTTGGCCTCTACCCACCAGATGCCAGTAGTATTTTCAATTTTTTTTTTTTTTTGAGACGGAGTCTTACTCTGTCGCCCAGGCTGGAGTGCAGTGGCGCGATCTCGGCTCTGCAAGCTCCGCCTCCTGGGTTCACGCCTTTCTCCTGCCTCAGACTCCTGAGTAGCTGGGACTACAGGCGCCTGCCACCACGCCTGGCTAATTTTTTTTGTATTTTTTTTTAGTAGAGACAGGGTTTTACAGTGTTAGCTAGGATGGTCTCGATCTCCTGACCTCATGATCCACCCACCTCGGCCTCCCAAAGTGCTGGGATTACAGTCGTGAGCCACCGTGCCTGGCTGTATTTTCAATTTTGACAATAAAAACACCCCAGATATTGCCATGTCCCCTGGGGGCAAAATCTCCATCCCTCCCCATTGAGAAGCACTGCTCCAGATTATGGTAGGTCAGCATCTTCTGGGAATAGGTCTCTAGTAGCTGCGTCCTGGTTAGGCCCAGGGTCCATCCTCTCCAGTAGGGCAGGGGACTATCCTTTCTCAACTCTTTTTCCAGTCTTGTAAATGGCCACATGAGACCATCTTTAAGATGTAAGCTTGGACTTAACGGACTTTCAGAACTCAGCTCTTTGAAGGAATAGTTTATAAAAGGCACTGACAAAAGGGGTGCATTTAGTGCTATTTTATTCAGAGGCTACGTATATCACTCAGTTAATATGAAAAGTGGTGAGAGGCCAGGCGCTGTGGCCCACACCTATAATCCCAGCACTTTGGGATGCCGAGGCAGGCAGATCACTTGAGGTCAGGAGTTCGACACCAGCCTGAGCAACATGGTGAAACCCCGTCTCTACTAAAAATACAAAAATTGGCTAGGCATGGAGGCACATGCGTGTAATCCTAGATACTTGGGAGGCTGAGACAGGAGAATCGCTGGAACCCGGGAGGTAGATGTTGCAGTGAGATGAAATCGTGCCACTGCATTCCAGCTTGGGTGACAGAGCGAGACTCCGTCTCAAAAAAAAAAAAAAAAAGTGGCAAGTCAGGGTGTGTATCTTCACTTACTTGTGAGTACCAAGAAATTACTATTCTATCAGCACCCGCTTCAGTAATCAAATACTGAGCTCCTTGATGGCAGAAATTTGTTATTTGGTCATTGATGTATGCCAAGTGTTTAGGTGGTCAATAATTGCTGAATGTTGAGTGAAACATTAATGACTGGTTTTTCTGAGTGGACCTACAAATAGTTCTCCTTGTAAACCATACTAAAATGAACAGGAGGCTAGAAAAGCTCCAAAGAATGGAAACTATTAATCAAGAGGATGCTGCTGGTGCATGCTTGTAGTCCCAGCGACTTGGGAGGCTGAGGTAGGAGGATCGCTTGAGGCCAGGAGTTTGACGCTGCAGTGAGCCATGATTATGCCACTGCACTCCAGCCTGGAGTGTGGTGTATGAATATATAGACACATAAATACATTGATGTCAGAGTGAGGCCCTGACTCTTAAAAAACGGGATACCAGCTTATTTCATGAGTAAAACATTTGTACTTTTTAGATTGTAAGGAGGAAATCTGCACATAGAATTCCAATTGTATTGGACCTATTGACAAGGTTATCAGAAACCTGTTTAGATATCAAGGTACTAGCAGTCTTCAACTTTACTAATAGATTGGTTTATAAAACTTCAACTGTAAACTAGCATTAGAACATACTCTGCTATAGAAAAAGGTTATAAATGGCAGCTGGATTCCCGTCTATCTACAAATCACCTGCCATTTGTGAAGGAACTCAATTTCAGCCAGAAGCCCAGTAATCCCCCCACCACTTCTAGTGATTGCCTTTCCCCAGGAGAAGGGCTTTTTGTATTGAGAGAGGATGGCTGGGCACAGGGGCTCATGCATCTTCCCACGCTTTGGGAGGCCGAGGTGGGTGGATTGCTTAGGCTCAGGAGTTCGAGATCAGCCTGGGCCACATGGTGAAACCCCATGTCTACAAAAAACATAAGGCCGGGCACGGTGGCTCACGCTTGTAATCCCAGCACTTTGGGAGGCTGAGGCGGGCGGATCACGAGGTCAGGAGATCAAGACCACGGTGAAACCCCGTCTCTACTAAAAATACAAAAAATTAGCCAGGTGTGGTGGCGGGCACCTGTAGTCCCAGCTACTCGGAGAGGCTGAGGCAGGAGAATGGCGTGAACCCGGGAGGCGGAGCTTGCAGTGAGCCGAGATCGCGCCACTGCACTCCAGCCTGGGCGACAGAGCGAGACTCTGTCTCAAAAAAAAAAAAAAAAAAAAAAAAAAAACATAAAAATTAGCCGGGTATGGTGGTGCATGCCTATAGTCCCAGCTACTTGGGGGGCTGAAGTGGGAGGATTGCCTGAGCCCGGGAGGTTGAGGCTGCAGTAAGCTGAGACCATACCACTGCACTCCAGCCTGGGTAACAGAGACCCTGTCTCAGAAACAAAACAAAACGAACAGAGATTAGCAGATTAGCATGGAAGACAGGATGAAGTTAATTCTCCTGGGTATTTGGTCTCTTAACTACATGGCATGTCTACAGATAATGACAATAAAGTAATTGCCATTCTGGGGTGGCAAATGGGGTGATGAAGTAGCACCGGAGTTCAGCTTTGTATATGGTCATTTGTTAAGAGCTAGTTGTATGTATTTAAGGATTCAAATTTTGTTAAACTAAATATAAATATCTAACTTACTTATAAATTTGGTACAAGCTGAAGATGTAAATTTAGAGATGAGGGTGGGGGCAAAAGGCTTTATGTTTGTTATACAGAGCAGTGGGCCATGGGGCCAGCTATTCCTATTACTGTGGAGGGTGAGTGTGCTCACAACCTGTTCTTTACTGCTACCCTCAAAGGTATGGAGAGGTGAGCCACAGTGGAGTGTTAAGATCTCAGAAACTAGAATTAGCCTGTCTGGGTGCAAGGTCGGATTTTGCCTTTGCTAGCTAGCTATGTGACTTTGGGTGAGTAATTTACCTGCACTTCAGTTTCCTCATCTGTAAAATAAAGAACTCAGTGAGTTGCTGTGAGGATTAAATAATGCCCCTAACCTGCTTAACACAATGCCTGGCACATGGCATGTACCCCATAAATGTCATTATTGCTATTACTCAGTTTGATTCAATCATCTCCCATTTCTTCCTTTGGAAAGACAGAGAATAACTGCTTGTCTTTTGGCATCAGTGTCTAATGCTAATGCTAAATATTTTTGGACTTTGACGTGGATTTTTATATTCTCCAAGAAATTACTACTGCAACACAATGTGGTAATGAAACCGTGAACTTTATTGAGAACTTTCAAGCATCATTACTTGAAGAAGTATTTCTCAATTCAGTTTATCGAAATACTTCAGCTTTCCAGCTGGATCTGGGATTATCTGTTAAAACAAAACAAAAAAAGGAAATTATTCATTTTAAAGCCAAAGTACATAATGAGTAGTCTGACATTAGTTGCCCATGCCTTGACTAAAAATTATTTTTGTATATCAGATTGTATATTTAGAAAAAAATGAGATTTGTCCTACCTACTAATTTCGGCTATTCCAAAAGACAAATATTTTTATTTTTTGTGAATAAATTAACATCTGTACTCAAGCACCCCAAAACTTACTTACAGCTCTTCTCTTGGCCACCAGGCTTTCATGGTATCTTCAGGTTTGATCTAATTAAGTCAAACACATTTAGAGAGCATGGCTACAGATGTTAATGTACTTTTAAAATCATTTGCTGCTAAAATGATGGTATGCCACAATTATCTGAAAAGGAGGCAGGTGTTCACTAAGGGCTTACTAAAGTCCAGAATACAACTTTTAAATCTCAAGCTGCAAAGTAAAAAAAAAAAAACAAACCCAAACTCAAATATATCAAGCACTACTGTCAATAGTTAATGAATACTGTTGTGTTCCCTCTAAGAGCATCACAGCCTTAGAAACCTGTTTGTTAGACTTAAAAAAAATTTCCAATATAATTTTACCTCACATTATGTTACTTGCTAGTTATAGGTAAAGTACATCTATCTTTATATATATAAAAATAACTTATTGTAACTTTTGTAATTGACTGATTCTGAATCAATTTCTGATGGGTTTGCAAAACAGTTTTGCCTTTGAGGTCAAAATTAATGTTACAATAGCAAACTTACTCATCTCTATGTTGATCTGATGGATCTCAAAGGGGATTTGAAATTATACATTAAAGGTACTTTGACCACTAGGTACCTTAAAGTATAAATCAGTCACGTTAGTTTACATTTGTTGATTATGAGGCTTATAGAAAGAAATATGAATCAGAAGCTGCTGGCTTAAGCAGCAGCTTAAGAAGCCTTAAAAAGCATTTCAGACACATCTTCAAGGTAGGGGGCACTTCCCCCTGGAGTTGCAGCAAAACCCTGTGACTGATGAAAAAATCATCTCCAATCACAGGCATGTGCTAGGTGTCCAAGTTCCCAGAGATCAGTGAGAGCTCCCAAGAAGTACAGTTTCACTCTGAAAGGTATTATAGGATGAGTACTGGACATTTCGGAAAACATGTTGACTATTTACATGATTAACTTTTGGGGGCCACAAATCTCTGATAATCTGATGAAAACTATGGATTCTCCCTCCAGAAAAATGCATACGTGTTATCACCTAACTGTGGTGGTCATTCTTTTTAATTTTATTTTTGATTGACAAATAATAGTTGTATATATTTATGTGTTTGGACATTCTTTCAACAGACTCGCTATATGGAAACTACTCAAAGTATTATGATAGGCAGTATTTATTAGTGAACAACACAGCCAAAGTCCCTGCCCTTGGAGTTACATCCTAATTTTAGGTTGTGGTAATAAATGCTTTTATAAATAGGTTGGTTGGGCCAGGTGCGGTGCCTCATGCCTGTAATCCCAGCACTTTGGGAGGCTGTATAATTTTTTTTTTCTTTTTTGAGACAGAGTCTTGCTCTGTCGCCCAGACTGGAGTGCAGTGGCATGATCTGGGCTCACTGCAACCTCCGCCTCCAAGGTTCATGCGATTCTCATGCCTCAGCCCCCTAAGTAGCTGGGACTACAAGCCTGCACCACCACACCCAGCTAATTTTTGTATTTTTTGGTAGAGACAGGGTTTCACCATGTTGTCCAGGCTGGTCTCAAACTCCTGGCCTCAAGTGATCCACCCTCCTCGGCCTCCCAAAGTGCTGGGATTACAGGCATGAGCCACTGCTCCCAGCCAGGAGGCTGTATAATTTATAGACGATCCCTGAAGTAGTCTCCTGCCAAAATACAATTTAGAAACTTGCTTGAACCTTTTTAGGAAGAACATGTTTATCTTCTAAAATTCAAGAGTTTTACACAAGCTGCAGTTAGGAAATTGGAAGATACTAGAGCATTAGAGGAAGAAATCATTATCTTTGGGTAATAGAAAAATATAGACTCCTAAGACTTTCTTCCTTAGCAAACCAAAGAAAAGTACCATTAGCCATAGATAACCACTGGTAGAAATTTGCGCTCTAACCTCAGATGTGCCCCTTTCTGGTCCTTGAACGTGCTAAGCTGATTCCTGCCTCAGGGCCTTTGCCCTTGCTGTTCTTTCTGTACTCCGTCTGCATGACTAGTTCCCTCTCTTTGCTCACATTTCAGCTCAAATGTCATCTTAGAAGTCTTTCCTCACCACTTGATCCCCACCCTAGACATCCTCCAACCAACTTTTTTTTTTTTTTTTTTTTTTTTTGAGACGGAGTCTCACTCTGTCGCCCACGTTGGAGTGCAGTGGCCCGATCTTGGCTCACTGCAACCTCCGCCTCCCAGGTTCACACCATTCTCCTGCCTCAGCCTCCCAAGTAGCTGGGACTACAGGCACCCGCCACCACGCTCGGTTAATTTTTTAATTTTTTATTTTTATTTTTTTTAGTAGAGACGGATTTCACCATGTTAGCCAGGATGGTCTCCATCTCCTGACCTCGTGATCTGCCTGTCTCAGCCTCCCAAAGTGCTGGGATTACAGGCGTGAGCCACCACGCCTGGCCAGCATTTTTTTCTTTTTTTTTTTTAACTCTAACCATCAACTTAACATAAAAAAATATATATATACTTACTGTTTCACTACCAGGTTTCCAGCCAGCAGGGCAGACTAAAAGAAACAAAAAGAGGCAGAAGACATTTTAAAAACAGAATTCAGTTACCTTCAGCAACTGACTTTTTCTGTTTCTATATGAAACTGAAGTTAATAGAATATACTAATAAGAACATTTCCAGACCACCGAGCACATGACTTCTATTAGCCTCCTATTCACACCAAGGAATTTTAGTCATGGAGCTCATCAGCAGGCAGCTAATCTATTTTCATTTTTACCAATTATGTTTAGTTACATTTAAAATATAAGAAATCAAACTGATTGCCCCTCTAATACAGTTGGAAAGTTTGGGAATCTGGTGAGCTGAAAGGCCTGGGCATGGCAAAAATTCCTCCAAATTTACATAAACTTCCAGTAAGCTTGTTTGCCATGTATCCTGCAGTACTTTGTACTGATGACATGATTCACTGTTTGTCAAAAGAGACTTTAGAATGCATCCTGACTCAGTGACATTTTTAAAAGGAATATATAATGTGTTCTATTTTAGCAAAATGATGAACTTGTAGATTACAAATGTGATACTGAATAAGCCCAGAGATTACATTACTATACTTCATCTTAGCTGAAAGGCAGAGAAGTGATCAAGGATTATTTAAAAGGCTAAATTCAATAATGCAAAGAGGCAAATGAAAACTACATCACTAAATGTTGCCAGATTGACACATTCTAAGCTTGCAGAAACATAATTTTAAAAATTGCAGTAGCAGAAACTTTTTGAGTTTATCAAAAAGAACTATGCAAATAGTGAATATTTTTGCATCTTATTTAGTAAGCAGAATATATTAGTTTATATATATATTCGATTTTTAGTAGAGGTGAGGTTTCACTGGGTTGCCCAGGCTGGTCTTGAATTCCTGAGCTCAGGCAATCCTCCTACCTTGGCCTCCCAAAATGCTGGGATTTCATGCATGAGCCACCATGCCTGGCCTGATATTTTGTTAAAGCACTGTAAATTATAATTTGGTCTGTTAAAAAGATCTGCTAATAATTTGTAAATAATCAGAAAACTTCGGAAATATCCAGATTACTTTTACGATAAGAAACCAAACTAATTATGCTATCTTTCAAACTAAAAAATCAAAAGGTTAGAAGGGAGAGGTACCTTCTCCATGTTTGTCAGTGTACTGGAATGCTTGAACCAAACGTAGTGTCTCATCCACTGATCTACCCACAGGAAGATCATTCAGAGTAATTTGTCTTAGGATTCCTTTGTCATCAATAATGAAGAGACCTCTGTAAAACAGAAGAATGGTAGAGATGAGGCCATTTCTTCTCATTTATGTATTGTGAATTCCTATACCATCCACACAGAAGGATGCTATACAGAACAAACACACTACCTACCTACTCCAATGGTATACACACATACACACACACGTGTGTGTGCACATCCCTCCCTCAATCTCATGTATAATTTGGAATTATCACTGTAAAACTGCAGCTTTAAAAATTTCTTTTTGGCTAAGAAATGTACCAGAGTATTTATAGTTGTTGAAGATAATCTGACCTTTAAAAACTATGTGCAAATGTGCATGTATTATTTTGAAAATAAATAATAAATTTTTAATTTGTTTTCAAACAGGATCTCACTCTGTTGCCCAGGCTGAAGTGCAGTGGCATGATCTCGGCTCACTGCAGCCTCAACCTCTTGGGCTCAAGTGATCCTCTCGCCACAGCCTACTGAGTAGCTGGGACTACAGGTGTGTGCCACCACGCCCGGCTAATTTTTGTATTTTTTGTAGAAACAGGGTTTCGCCATGTTGCCCAGGCTAGTCTCAAACTGCTGGACTCGAGCAATCTACCTGCCTCGGCCTCCCAAAATGCTGGGATTACAGGCGTGAGCCACCATGCCCGGCCTTAAAAAAAATTTTAAAAAGAAACTATTGGCTCAGGTCAAATAATATAGCTAACATTAAATAATTTTACTTGGTTAATGTTCAAATGATTCCACATTTTAAAACTGCCTCAGTCTTTTTTGGGGCATATTTACTCTTGGAAATTAACTTAGTAACAGACTTTATGAAAGCAGAAAACATTAAAGACTTAGCAAGTACAAAAGAGGGGAAACTACTGGTAGCAATACATAATACAATACAATGAACCTTGAGAACATTATGCTGCGTGAAAGAGGCTAGTCATAAAATGTCCAGAATAGGCAACTATAGAGACAAAGTAGATTTGTGGTTGCCTAAAGCCAGGAGAAGTGGGTTAGGGGAAACAGGGAGTGACTGCTAACGGGTATGGGGTTTTTTGGAGTATGAAAACATTCTAAAATTGTGGTGATGGTTGTACAACTCTGTGAATACACAAAAACCACTGAAATGTATTCTTTATTTTTAATTTTAATTATTTTTTTAGAGACAGGGTCTCACTCTTGTTACCCAGGCTAGAGTGCAGTGGTGTGATCATAGATCATTGCAACCTTGAACTTCCAGGCTCTAGCGATCCTCTTATCTCAGCCTCTTGAGTAGGCTGAGACTATAGGAATGTGCCACCACAACGGGCTAATTTAACAAAAAAAATTTATTTATTTTTCTGTAGAAGACAAGGGTCTTGTTATGTTGCCCAGGCTAGTCTCAAACTCCTGGGCTCAAGGGATCCTCCCGCCTAGGTCTCCCAAAGTGCTGGGATTACAGGCATGAACCACCATGCCCAGCTGAATTGTATTCTTTAACTGGGTATTGTATTATATGTGAACTATATTCCAATGAAGTTGTTATAAAAAACACAAGATTATAAAATACTGACACTTTCACATAAAACATTCAAGAAAAACTATTGGCACTACAAAGCAAATCAGCAATACAACCAAATTACAACTGTTTCACACTAAAATTGACCCCTTTTCAAAGAATTCTATTAATGTTTGTTAGCTCAAGTAACCCAGTGAGAGCGTCTGGGTAAAATATTTCCTTAATTTTTCCTACTCCAAAGACACAGGTTTGCTAAGTAGTATGACACTTGTATTTAGAAAAAAACATTACTGGAGTCAGGTTGGAAAAAAGGAAAAAGAAATGGACAAGGAGTTGGGGGACCTGGATTTAAGTCTGGGCTCTGCAATTAAATTATTATATAACTTTGGCTAAGATCACGGAACTCTATGAATCTGTCTCTTTTATCTGTAAGATGACAGGGTGGGTGAAAGACCTCTAAATAATCTTCCAGCTCTAAAAGTCTATGATGCTAACATAGTTTAAGCAGGGTAATATAAACTAACAGTTTAAATTTAGTAGTTTAAAGACTAATAGAACAAAGTAATATTTTTCTTTTTTTTTTTTTTTTTTTGAGACGGAGTCTTGCTCTGTTGCCCGGGCTGGAGTGCGGTGGCGTGATCTCGGCTCACTGCAAGCTCCGCCTCCCGGGTTCAAGCGATTCTCCTGCCTCAGCCTCCCAAGTAGCTGGGACTACAGGCGTGTGCCACTATGCCCAGCTAATTTTTGTATTTTTTAGTAAAGATGGGGTTTTACCATGTTGGTTGGCCAGGATAGTCTCGATATCTTGACATCATGATCCGCCCCCCTCGGCCTCCCAAAGTGCTGGGATTACAGGCGTGAGCCACCATGCCCAGCCAATTATTATTATTATTTTTTTCACTCTGTCACCCAGGCCGGAGTGCAGTGGCATGATCTGGGCTCACTGAAACCTCTGCCTCCCAGGTTCAAGCAATTCTCCCACCTCAGCCTCCCAAGTAGCTGGGACTACAGGCATATGCCACAATGCCTGGGTAATTTTTGTATTTTTTGGTAGAGACAGGGTTTCACTATGTTGGCCAGGCTGGTCTCAAACTCCTGACCTCAAGTAATCTGCCCACCGTGGCCTCCCAAAGTGCCAGGATTACACGCTTGAGCTACCGTGCCTGGCCTCAAAATTCTATTTCTTGATCAAAATTTGTTCTTCTATTCATAAATAACATCTATCTCAAGGAGGATTATAAACATGCTTGGATTTGTCATAATATAAAACCACTGAAAGGTACCTAAGAGTGTGGCCTGAGTCCTCTAGGTATACACCATAGTCCTTTGAGATCTGATGGGTCAAATCTGAAAGAAGTGGAATCCTTATTGGCCCAAGTCCTCCTTGTCTTCGAGGGGTATTAATCCTGTAACAAACAGAACGCTCACCTCTCAGAGCTAAGTAAACGGCATATATTAAAACAGCACTCTTTCTCTATACATGCACACACATGAAATACACACATTCTTTCACTAACAAAAACAGGCTAATATACTTTCCATTTTCTTGCTTTTCCCATTTAATATATTCCTATCCTTTAAACATTAAAAAATATATATACACAACACACTTTTATTTTATGTTTTTGAGACGGGGTCTTGCTCTGTCTCCCAGGCTGCAGGGCAGTGATGTGATCATAGTTCAGTGTAGCCTAAAACTTCTAGGCTCAAGCGATCCTCTTGCCTCAGCCTCCTGAGAAGCTGGGACTACAGGTGTGCACCATCACACTGGGCTAATGTTTTAAACACTTTTTTGTAGAGATGGGGGTGTGGCTTTGTTACCCAGGCTGGTCTCGAACTCCTCGCTTCAAGCAATCCTCCTGCTTCACCCTCCCAAAGTGCTGGGATTATAGCCGTGCGCCATTGTGCTCAGCCTACAACGCATTTTTGTTTTTTCTGAGACGGAGTCTTGCTCTGTCGCCCAGGCTGGAGTGCAGCAGCGTGATCTCGGTTCACTGCAACCTCTGCCTCCCAGATTCAGGCGATTCTCCTGCCTCAGCCTCCCAAGTAGCTGGGATTACAGGCGTGTGCCACCACACCTGGCTGATTTTTGTATTTTTAGTAGAGTCAGGGATTTACCATGTTGGCCAGGCTGGTCTCGAACTCCTGACCTCAGGTGATCCACCCGGCTTGGCCTCCCAAAGTGCTGGGATTACTGGCGTGAGCCACCGCGCCTGGCCTATAACACATTTTTAATATATGGATACACAGATACTCCTTGACTTAAGATGGGGTTGTTTCTTTTTTTTTTTTTTTTGAGATGGAGTCTTGGTCTGTCACCCAGGCTGGAGTGCAATGGCATGATCTTGGCTTACTGCAACCTCTGCCTCCCAGGTTCAAGTGATTCTCCTGCCTCAACCTTGTAAGTAGCTGGGATTACAGACACCCAGCACCACGCCCAACTAATTTTGTATTTTTAATAGAGACGGGGTTTCACCATGTTGCCCAGTCTGGTCTCAAACTCTTGACCTCAGGTGATCCGCCCACCTCGGCCTCCCAAAGTGCTGGGATTACAGGCCACTGTGCCCGGCCGGGGCTGTGTCTTGATAAACACATTATAAATTGAAAATATCATTAGCTAAAAATGTATTTACTATCCCATAAACCAACTGTAAAGTTGAAGAATTATACATCGAACCATCTTTTTTTTTGCTGTATAAACACTGCTGAAAACATCCTTTTATGCTTACTTTTATACACTTGTCTAATTGATTTCTGAAAGTGAAACTGATAGATCAAAAGATACGCAGTATCATAAGCATAACCTTAGTAGTGTGATCATAAGATAAAGCCTTGAACAGACAGGCAGGATACAAATGGATGACATTTTAATATTCTGAGAGACAAAGAAATGCAAAGTCCACTTGAAGCAGTGAAGGAAGTTAGTTATAATATCAGATGCATCAGTCTTCACTACAGGTTGAGTATCCCTTATCGGAAGTGCTTGGGACCAGAAGTGTTCTGGATTTAGGATTTTTTCCGATTTTGGTATATCTGCATACTTACTGGTTGAACATCCCTAATCTGAACTCTGAAATGCTTCACTGAGCATTTCCTTTGAGCATCATGTCAGCGCTCAAAAAATTTTGAATTTTGGAACACTATGGATTTCAGATTAGGGACGCTCAATCTGTATTCTGTAACTTGAAACCAGGAGACATGGGCTGATGCTTTAACAGGAGGGTACTGACACAGCAGATAGAAAACAAAACGACACTGCTCTAGATATCTGGAGCCCCAGTTCTGACACCCAAGTAGAAATCTCTGGTTGATGTGAACCCTATCAGGCTGAGAATGTATCCCCAAATTTCCTTGGGAAAGCAATCCCAAATTATTTGGGATGACATAACTTTTTCCTTAGTGGATATGTATTTTAATCCTCGGAAGATTTAGAATTACTACAGAAGTGATGAAGCACAGCCCGGGCAACATGGCAAGACTCCATCTCTACAAAAATAAAAATTAAAATAGGTATGGTGGTGCAAGCTTGCAGTCCCAACTATTTGGGGAGGTAGAAGGATTGTTGGAGCCCAGGAGTTCAAGGCTGCAGGGAGCTATGATTGATTGTGTCACTGTACTCCAGCCTGGGCAACATAGTAAGACCCTGTCTTTCTTTTTTTTAAAGGAAATGATGAAGCAAATTAAGCCTATATTTTAATTTTTTTTTTTTTTTTTTTGAGACAGGATCTCACTCTGTTGCCCAGGCTGGAGTGCAGTGGTATGATCTTGGCTCACTACAGCCTCGACCACCTAGGCTCAGGTGATCCTTCCATCTCAGGCTCCCGAGTAGTTGGGACCACAGGCATGCACCACCAGACCTGGCTAATTTTTTTTATTTTTTGTATAGATGGGGTCTCACTATGTTGCCCAGGCTGGTCTTGAACTCCTGGGTTGAAGTGATTCTCCTGCTTTGACCTCCCAAAGTGCTGGGATTATAGGTGTGAGCCACCATGCCAGGCTATTTTAATATTTTTATATTGGCCGGGCACGGTGGCTCAAGCCTGTAATCCCAGCACTTTGGGAGGCCGAGGCAGGCGGATCACGAGGTCAGGAGATTGAGACCATCCTGGCTAACACGGTGAAACCCCGTCTCTACTAAAAATACAAAAAATTAGCTGGGCGTGTTGGCGGCCGCCTGTAGTCCCAGCTACTCGGGAGGCTGAGGCAGGAGAATGGCGTGAACCCGGGAGGCGGAGCTTGCAGTGAGCCGAGATCGCGCCACTGCACTCCAGCCTGGGGGACAGAGCAAGACTCTGTCTCAAAAAAAAAAAAAAAAAAAAAAATTTATATTAAGAAATAATCAGTACATATTTCTATGTTATTTATAATGTTTAAGAGAATTTGGCAAATTAGAACTACTTAAGTATTTGGGAAGGTTTGTCTAAAAATTGAGATTCTTAAGGAATTCAAATATATTAAATATATAACTGCATTTAAAAATACTTTTGGGAATTAATTTCTTAGGGAAATGTAATTAATTAAATTGTAGCTCACCAAGCAATGAAAATTTGTTATACACACACACAGATTATAAATGAAAAAAAGCTCGTGTTTTAAATTTGTAACTTTAATAAATTGAATCTTATGTTTTAAAATCAAAATAGTTCTGAATCTTTTTTTTTTTTTTTTTTTTTTTTTGAGATGGAGTTTCACTCTTGCTGCCCAGGCTGGAGTGCAATGGCGTGACCTCGGCTCACTGCAACCTCCACCTCCTGGGTTCAAGTGATTCTCCTGCCTCAGCCTCCTGAGTTGCTGGGATTACAGGCACCTGCTACCACGCCTAGCTAATTTTGTCTTTTTAGTAGAGACGGGGCTTCTCCATGTTGGTCAGGCTGGTCTCAAACTCCCAACATCAGGTGATCTGCCTGCCTCGGCCTCCCAAAGTGCTGGGATTACAGGCGTGAGCCACTGTGCCCGGCCCAATTCTGAATGGTCTTTATTGTGCACAAAGTTTTCTGCACAAGACTGTGGACACTATAAAAACTCATATTAACATGTAAATTTCCAATTTTGAGACATATTGCCCAACTGCTCTCCAGAAATGCTAAACAGCTGTGTGTGAGTGCCGTTTCTTCAATTTTTGTCCACAGTAGATACATTTTTTCAATCTTTTAAATCTTGGCCAACCAGACAGGGAAAATTGGCATCTCTTGTCATTTTAATTTGCAATTTTTTACAATGAATTTAGGTAGAACATCTTTTTATGATTAATGAATTTTTAAACATTTTTTAAAACTAATTTTTAAAAAGTATTGTTTCTTGAAAATTGTAAAAGCTGAGTTTGACTATATAACTGTGTAACAGAGAAATGGCATATTTTAAAGATTTTTTTCCTCCAGATTATGGTAACCCAATTTATTATAATAAAGTAATCATATAATTCAGTGGTTTTCGCTATAGAAATCACATCTATTGCATTTAACTTTTCCCCTTATTTTGAAATGTCCTATAAAATCCTTAAGCATTTTTACTATAGCAGCTGATTATATTACTCTTCTCTTTTTTTAACCCGGAAAATGTGTAGATGCATGTATTACTCTTAGATAAATCTATTCCTGAATTGTCTGATAAATGACTATATTCTTATTATATCATATCAAGAGTTATCTGCCCACGCTTTAACAGTAAATCCATTCTTTTTTTTCTGCAAATGTAAGTGTAAGATACTGACCAGGCCAAATGGGTAAACTGGGAATCAACAGAGCATGCTACCACTTCAGTATTTATAGATCTGAATTCTTCAAGTCTATCGCCAAAAGCGATAATTTCAGTTGGACACACAAATGTGCTGAAAGGTAAAAAAAAAAAAAAAAAAAAAAAAAAAATTCAGTATTCTCCAAATAAGCATATACCTAAACTTTCAAACGACAATTTTTACAAATACCTTTAATAATAAAAATGCACATTAAGAACAATTTTTGAACCTTTTCAAAATGGAGTAGTCTAAAAGACTGTCATTTAATCAAATATTTAAGAAACAAACATATTAGAGTTCCCAACTACATCTCAATAAACTTTCTTATTACAACTTAATAGATCAGTAGTCAACCAGTGTTCCCCTCTCCCTTATAGCAATAGCCACCCCCTATTTTATTACTTTTATTTAATAATACCTTTTATTTATATAGTACTTTATAGCTTTCAAAGGATCTACACAAATTTTACATCATTTCACTATTTTTTTTATATTCCTATACCAACCCTATGAACTAGATGCATCTATCTGTATTTTGGAGAGGAGGCAATGTTTTCCAGTACCCCCACCCCTCCTTTCTTGATAAGGTCCTCTTCCACCTTGTCTACCAGTCCTGGGCAGCCAGGGATTTTATACCTTAATACCCTCATGTTGTCAGGCCATGTTTAGAGAATATTACTAGGGTGGCATTTTTTCAAATCGTGGTAGAGACTCCTTAAATCAACTGAGTTCTAAACAACATTTTTAAAAAGTGAAATCGAATAGAAAATAGGACACTCTATCATACATAGTAAGGGTAAATTATGAAACACATATTTGTATATACAAATACATATATATGTTTGTCTTCAACAGTGATATTCAAAATATTTAACAATCTTAACTCAAAGCTGGCTTTAGTTCTGGAGGTTTCTGAAAGGGATCAGGCAGGAGGACTAACTAGTTGGGGAGGGAAGGGAAGTGGCTGTTTACCACATGATATGGGGGTTTTTCAGTATTTTAAGGAGCATGGCTGTGCTGGTGCATCCAGATGGAATGTTACCGTATATATATGTGCCTGTGTACTGGCTGACAATGAAAAATGTATTTCCTACTGTGAGACATGGTCAAGAAAGTTTGAAAAACATAGACTTAGTTAGGGTACAAGTTCCTACCAGAGACCAATACAGGATTTTAACATGTTTCAGTTGTTCAGGTATAGCACTGTCATGTCCAAGTAGACAGTTCTAATCTCGGATGATGTCCCTGGAAACCTGGGCTAGAAAATGTATTTTTAATATTTTCTAAAGGGTAGGAATGGCCAACCTCAGCCTTCCTTTATTTTTTTTTTGTGGCAGGGTCTCGCTCTGTCGCCCAGGCTGGAGTGTAGTGGCGCGATCTCAGCTCACTGCAACCTCCGCCTCCCAGGTTCAAGCAATTCTCCTGCCTCAGCCTGCTGAGTAACTGGGACTACAAGCGCCCACCACCACGCCCGGGTAATTTTGTTTGTATTTTCAGTAGAGACGGGGTTTCACCTTGTTGGCCAGGCTGGTCCAGAACTCCTGACCTCAGGTGATCCGCCCATGTTGGCCTCCCAAAGTGCTGGGATTACAGGCGTGAGTCTCTGCCTTTCTTCTTATTTCAAGGAATGCTACCTAGAGATACATTTGACCAACTTCTTAGTGAAGACAGAAAAAGTTTTGGCAGGAAACTGAAGGGTTACGTTTGTAACTTTCCTCCTTGTAGACTGTGGCAAATGCCCCAGAATTCTTCCTTCTCTAACCAGCATTACATGAAAACAGGAAGAGGCTATCTTAGCTCCTTGTCCCAGAAGACCATTGCTAACAACATGCTCCAATTAACTATCTCTTACCCATTATGGAGTTATGAATAACAATAGAGAAACACAGAACATATTTTTCTGCTACATTAGACTAATTTCCAAATTCAGGGTGTTAGTCGTATATATTTAACATACATGTTAACCTTCTGGTTTTATAACAACATGAATTTAGAAGGCCTGTAATTTTTTATGTCTATTGAAATTTCTACTTCTGGTTTCTGTTAGAAATTAAGCTATACTTAAAATCAAGTCACAATATGAGTTGATTAGAAAGAAGCAAGTTCTTATAATTTAAAAGATTATATATTATGCAGACTCATAACTTTAGTCTCAATGTAATAATTTTCATGAGAATTCTTCCTATGTGGCTTAGAGCGGGGGTTGGCAAATAAGTCAATAGGCCAAATCCAGCAGAAAAAATTTGTTAATCCCTGGCCTAGAAACAACCTATAGAAATGAGCTTAAGTATACCCTCCCTGCAAGTTTAAATTTGATCTATGTAGTTCCAGATTAGTCCTAATGGAAAAAGCACAGTGGCAAAGATACAGGAGGAAACTTCTAGTTACTGGTTGTAACCAAAAAGTAAGTTCCAAGAGAATAAAAGATAAAAATTGACATAACTCTTTTTGGTCTCTTCTCACTTTCATGAGTTTTGAAAAACATTCAAAATAGTGTTTTTCAAAATAAAATTAAATCCTCAATGTGAATAAAGCTGTAAGAGTATTTACTTTTAGTCAACTTTCTGACCATATACAAAAACGTTCACTGTCACAGAGTTAAAGAAAGACGAGAAACCCCACAATAACCATAACATATACACAGGTGTTATTCCTTATTCCTTAAGCAGTATATAATATTTTCAGCAAAATGTTCAAATCCCAGAAAAGCAACAGATGCAGCAAACAAAAATGGAAAAACCACAGTTACATGGTATCAGTAGAGAAAATGGCTTAATTTTCTTTTTCTTTTTTTTTTTTGAGATGGAGTCTCGCTGTCTGCCAGGCTGGAGTGCAGTGGCGCTATCTCGGCTTACTGCAACCTCCGCCTCCAGGGTTCAAGCAATTCTCCTGCCTCAGCCTCCCGAGTAGCTGGGACTACAGGGGAGCACCACCACGCCCAGCTAATTTTTGTATTTTTAGTAGAGATGGGGTTTTACCATGTTGGCCAGGATGGTCTCGATCTCTTGACCTTGTGATCCACCTGCCATGGCCTCCCAAAGTGCTGGGATTACAGAATTAATTTTCTAATCAAGAGAGATAAAGTAAAAAGAATTACGGCATAGGTCTTGCTATTAAATGCTTTCTAATATATTATCAGTCCATTTTCTTGCCTTAGTAGGTATGGCTTAATGAATATATTGTAGCTTTCCTCTAGTGATTCCATTATAACATAATCATGTAGACATAAGTATTGAGGTTGGTGTGTTATGACTCTGAAATATATGGTAGATGTTACCTTTTTAAATACATTTCTTTACTTCAGCTTGCCTTTTTAAAAACCAAGAGCTCAACAAAATAATTTGTTTGATATTCCTGCAAAATAATTGATAAAGACTGAGATTTTACTAGCTATTTACATGTATTACTTACAAATCAAGTGGGTAGAAGAAAAAAACCAAGTATTTCCCACGATAATCAGTTAACTTCAGCTCCTTAAATTCTCCATCGATCACAGCTGTTCCTTCCCAGTAGGGTGCTGGCTTGGAAACTAAGAAAGAAAAACACATGATGTTCTGTAACACTGAGAAAAGTTGGTGGAATGGTAGAAGGACATCTTTAGAAAATCACTAAAAATCAGGGCTACCTTTGATCTCTTTGGCAGTCTGGTGTTTACAGACTTCTTAAAAGAGTGTTATTGAATGCAAAAAGGAAAATACATAGAATTACAAAAGAAACCAATTGTATTTAAATGCAATTATCAAAATATTTAAAAAAATTGGTGATATCATAATACACGTGCTCTATAACACTTCAAAACTGCAAGATCTAGTTGTGATATGACAACTACCTAAGATAACGATGAATGAAAATGGTGTTTCAGGTTACCTGTGATAACCATAATGTAGCAAGAAAGTAACTGTGATTCTATTGGTGAAAGATACAAGCAAGTACTGCTGAAGGTAGTGTAGTTTGTTGCTGACATTCACAATAGAAGGAAACAGTAAATGTCAGATGGGGGTTAGTGAAAATAAATACTTTTTTCCCCTATTCATGCTCACAGACCCCTTAAATTCTACCCTGCACTAAACCCTCCTGGATACTTCACCATAGCCCCGCTTCAAGTTGTCAACTTCCTACATTTGAAATAATTAGATTTTCCTTTCTTTAATGGCAGTCTTCCAGATGTACTAGTTTGTCCAGCTTCTGACATACACATGGAGGACCTGCTGCAGATGAGGCTACACAAAATGAGGAGCGAATGTACAAATATGTCAGGCCACAAGTGTAAAATCCCAGACCATGGGATCATTTTCCTAGAGGGCTTTGAAAGAAGACTCCCTTGAACAGGTTTCAAGTGACCCAATGGAAACTGAACAGTTCATGCTGGTCTCTTGTAAGGGCGTACAGTAATTTTACCAACACACTTAGATAATAATGCACCTTCATGCTCTGTTAACACATTCAGATAGCACTTATACTTTCAGACCCCTTACAAACACTGAAGTCAATACTTGCTTCTAAGTTTGGCTAAGGGTCCTAGAAAGTAAGGCTTATACTTCTGTGTAACAGCCACCATTTATGGGTCACTCCGAAATAGAGACAAACAACATGAATTTCTCTTAAAAATTAATATATAACATGATTACTTATTTATCTTGAGCCAGCATCCTACCTCATATATATAATCCTGATCTGATCAGGTAAAGGCCAGGAGGGAGAAATAGACAGCAGAAGGGTATTCAATTATATATACTTTAAATACATTACTTAAAATGCTACTCAAGTGAGAAGTTATAATAATTGTGGCCAGGCACGGTGGCTCACGCTTGTAATCCCAGCACTTTGGGAGGCCGAGGCGGGCGGATCACGAGGTCGGGAGATCGAGACCACGGTGAAACCCCGTCTTTACTAAAAATACAAAAAAAAATTAGCCGGGCGTGGTGGCGGGCGCCTGTAGTCCCAGCTACTCAGGAGGCTGAGGCAGGAGAATGACGTGACCCCGGGAGGCGGAGCTTGCAGTGAGCCGAGATTGCGCCACTGCACTCCAGCCTGGGCGACAGAGCGAGACTCTGTCTCAAAAAAAAAAAAAAAAAAAAAAAAAATAATAATAATAATAATTGTAATGATCTATTACAATGACACGCCTTAATGATTTTAGCATACTGGGAAAACCATATTTGAAAAATAAATTTTGTTCTGAAAATTGATTTTGGAAATATTTGGTTAAGAATGGTGGTTACTTTGCTAAGATCTATAAATGGAATTCCCAAAGCAATCCCTTGCATTTATTAAAAAAACAAAAATTGTCTTAAATATAAATTATGTAATTAACATAAAGATTCTGGTAAATGCAGAGAAGTACAAAGAATACTTAAATCCTCTCTCTCCATAACTCCCATCAACTACTGTTAACATTCTGATGTCTTTCTAGTCTTATTTTTTTTAATTTTAGTTATTTATTTATTTTTTTTGAGACAGTCTGTCTGTCGCCCAGGCTGGAGTGCAGTGGTGTGATCTGGGCTCACTGCAACTTCCGCCTCCTGGGTTCAAGGGATTCTCTTGCCTCAGCCTGACCAGTAGCTGGGATTACAGCTATGCGCCATCACACCCGGCTAATTTTTGTATTTTTAGTAGAGACGGGGTTTCACCATGTTGGCCAGTCTGGTCTCGAACTCCCAACCTCAGGTGATCGGCCGGCCTCGGCCTCCCAAAGTGCTGAAATTATAGACATGAGCCACCGCGCCTGGCCTTTCCGTTCTTTTTTAAACACAAATTTGCCACGTGTTTGCATCCCCACCTTTTTTTTCTCCTTAAAGGAAACAGTAAATTAATTATGAACAGTTTTTGATATTACTAAAAATTATTTGAAAATATGGCCTTCATGGCTCCATAATAGTCTTTACTAACAAAAGTCTTTGTATCTTTAATTCTAGGTAAGCCTACATGTGACAGAGAAATGTAGTAAACAACTAAAATGTTGTTTTGCTGGTAAAGGGAAAGCTTTGAAGTATATTTGTTTCCTATGGAAAATATATGTAATGTAAGTAAACACTTAACTGGCTGACATATCTAAAATACTTTCCCAGGCAAGTAAAACCAGTGGGACTTGGAAATACTGATTTTAAAATTTAAGACTGGTTTTCTTAAAAATCTCAAAGTAGGTCGAGCGCAGTGGCTCACACCTGTAATCTCAGCACTTTGGGAGGCTGAGGCAGGCGGATCATGAGGTCAGGAGTTCCAGACCAGCCTGGCCAATATAGTGAAACCCCGTCTCTACGAAAAATACAAAAATTAGCCGGGTGTGGTGGCGCGCGCCTGTAGTCCCAGCTACTTGGGAGGCTGAGGCAGAAGAATCGCTTGAACCCGGGCGGTGGAGGTTGCAGTGAGCCGAGATCGTGCGACCGTACTCCAGCCTGGGTGCCTGGGTGACAGAGCGAGACTTCGTCTCAAAAAAAAAAAAAAAAAAAAAAAAAGTCCCAAAGTAGTTTACTGAAAGTACTTACTTTCAGTAAGTAAGAACTGTAAATGTTTAAGAGGACAAAACAGTTTTTCTCATTTATCACTCCCAACCCACCCTAAGTCATAACAACATTCCATTTAACTCTAGGGATTCAGAATTGTGAAGCATTACTTTTTCCACTGAATACTGGCATGGAACATGCTGTAACTGAACCATAAAAGCCAACTACACACCTACAGAATGTCAAATGATCTGCAGGAAAAGCAGGTTACTGAATAGCAAGCAAGAGACAGCCTTTATCTATAGCCACTGTTCACTTTTGGTTAATTTTAACATCCAGATGTAGCAGGTCACAACTTTCACAGTATCTACTTCGTCTGACGTGTCATTCCTGAAAGTGGCCATTAGCTTTGTACACTGGACAGAAATGCAAATAATCAAAAACCAAATTGGCAGGACACAAATTTGCCACGAGGTTTATCATCAACCCAAATGCATACTTCTAATCTCCTTTTCCCCCATTTCCCTCAAAAGTACACTCTGTAATAGATTCTTCATGTCTGAGAAACATAAGGAATATCCATTAACTACACAGGCTTTGGGGAAGGTGGCTTTTAGTAATAATCTTTGTAAGATGCAAACAAAAAGGAAGAAAAACGAAATGTTTGACCTCCCGAGCACTGTGTTTAGCAACCTTTCTGTTTAATCAAACTTTTTGTGAATCATTATTCAACCTATCAATGTCTTCCTTCGCTGAAATAGTACCTGAAAAAGACGGGATGTGCTGAAGGCACTTTGAGATGTTTCAGGAACTGTTTCAGTTTGCCCAACATCCTCGATGCAAACTCGGGACTAGGGCCACCCACTTTCCCTCAGCTGCGGCTTTTGGGGTAACCACTACCTCTTCTAAAATCTGATCAGTGGAAACCATACCTTTCCTCACAGCTAGAACTCCCCTTTATTCCCCTCCCCGCCCTCCTAGGAGAGAACCAGGCCCGCCCAGGGCCCGGAGGCAGCCCAGGGGGTGCCGCCCAAGCACAGACTCTGGGGGTGTAACCGGGTACACGTGTCTCCGGAGTCTCCCCTCCCACCCTTTGGCGGGACACCACCTACTCTTCGCTTTGCTTAGGTGCAGGGAGTGGTCGGCGACCGATACCCGGGATGCCTCTCCCGGGTACACTTGTCCACCCGCGTAGAAGTGGCACTCCTCTTCGCGGGTCCGGGGCCTCTCCTCTGTCTCCCAGCCCTGCACAGCTCCAGCCGGCAGCAGGAACAGCAGTAGCGGCAGCAGAAGCAGCCTTCGGTGCCGGCCGTGGCCCGGAGTTGTCGCGGCTAGCAGCGGCAGCGCCTCCATGACCACGCGAGCGCAGAAACACGTCCCTTGGCGCGAGCGCGGCTTCTCCCGCCGCCAGGGAGCTACAACCGCGTGCACGACGCCCGCGCGAGCCGGGGCGCCGCCTCGCGAGACCTGCTCCGCCCCCTCCCCCCTTCTGCTCCCCGCCCCGCCACGTGGGCGCCGGCCGCGCCTCCCCCATCCCAAGCCTGCATTTGCGCCTGCGTTCCGCGGCGGACCAGGACCTGGAGCGTTGCCCAACTCTGCGACGGCAGTGGCAAGGTCTCCTGACCTCCGTGGTGTTTTAGACATCCTTCCACGTCCATCTCTTCCACAAAGCCTCACCACTGCACAGAAGCCCCTCACAAGCGGAATATAACCTATATGCTTGTGAATGGCTTGCATTTTATACTTCTAACAAGCTTTTTAAGTCACTTAACATTTTAAAAAATTATATTTACTTGACAAATCATAATTGTATACATTCGTGGGATGCAATGTGATATTTTGAAATATGTATCCAATGTGGGATGATTACATCACATTAATTAACTTATCCATCGCCTTGTTTACCTATGACTTTTATGGTAAGACATTTCAAATTTACTCTTATTCATTTTGAAATATACATTATTATTGACTGTATTTACCCTGCTACTTACCAGAGGCTGGGAAGTAGGGAAGGCGAGGAGAGAGGGAAGGAATGGGGAGTTAGTTGTTGGTCAGAGGTTACCAAGTTCCAGATAGGCAGGAATAAGTTTCAAGATCTAATAGACATTTACTAATTTTTTTTCTTGAAGTGATTTGTGTGAACGGTGCCATGATCTGCACTACTTGCACCTCTTTTAAGTCCTGGAAAAACTTAGAGAGGATAGGTCTAACCATTTACTTTCCTCCAGCAGGCAAGGGCGAACAGGCAGTTTTTAGTGACCTAATCTATTGTTTCAAAGACAGCTTTTTTTTTTTTTTTTAATTTAAATGAAGACTTGAAAAGTTACCAGAAAACTCTCCCAGCAGTGTTGTTCCTTTTTCTGACAATTACCCCATCACCTAACCCCTGGCCTTTTCCCTGCCCTCCCCACCCATCTCCCCGCCGTGGGCACCGCCCCGCTTGCCGCTGCAACCTGCTGTGTGCGTCTGCGCACTGGGGGCAGGCCCAGGCCACCGAGCGTCCACCAACTGGACTAAGACCACATTGTGTCGTCACTTGTGACCGATCTTCTGCACTCCCACCCTCAGCACTGTTTTAGACCCTGTTCATCCTTCTGGGCCCATCTTGTACACAAAACTTCGCAGGTGACTGGCCTCGCGCCCTCAGCACTGTTTTAGGCCTTCTCATCCTTCACACCTGTTTCTTCCACAAAGCTTCGCCCATGGCTGTCTTCCCACCATTGAAGTGCCAACGACCCTCGCCGCCAGCACTTGTTAGACATCCTTCCACGCCCATCTCCCCCAAAAAGCCTCCTCATCCCACGCCACCCCCGCCCCTCAAAAGGGAAACTAACCTTTGTGCCAATGAATAGCTTGCGTTTTATCCCTCTAACAGACGTTTCTTATTCTTTTCCTTGCAGTGATATTTGTGAACAACCATGACTCCTCTTTCGAGTCAGAGCCCTTTTCAGGTCCCCAGAAAACTTGGAGAAGTAAAGTCTAACCTGAAAAGCCATATCCCTAGACCATTTCTTCTCTTCCAGCTGGAAAGGAACTGTGGGGCAAACAGGCAATGTTGCAACTTAACCCTGCGTTAGGTGTTTTTTTTTTTTTTTTTTAGACAGAGTCTCGCTCTGTCGCACAGGCTGGAGTGCAGTGGCGCAATCTCGGCTCATTGCAACCTCCACCTCCCAGGTTCAAGCAATTCCCCTGCCTCAGCCTGCTAAGTAGCTGGGATTACAGGTGCGCGCCACCACACCCAGCTAATTGTGATCCGCCCACCTTGGCCTCCCAAAGTGCTGGGATTACAGGCATGAGCCTGTGTGATCCCAGGGTGCCCTCTGTCTACCTGCAAGTGCTTGTTATCTTTCTTTTTAAATTAAAAAAAATTTTTTTTGTGGCTACATAATAGGTATATATATATTTATGGGGTATATGGGATATTTTGATTCAGGCACACAATGTGTAATAATCACATCATGGCAAATGGGTTATCCATCACCTCAAGCATTTATCATTTGTGTTACAAACAATCCAATTATACTCTTTTAGTTATTTTAGGGTATACAATTAAATTGTTATTGACTATAGTCACCCTGTTGTGCTATCAAATACTAGGTCTTATTTATTCTAACTATATTTCTGTACCCACTAACCATCCCCACTTTCCTCCCCAGCCCCCCACTACCCTTCCCAGCCTCTAGTAACCATTCTTTTACTCTCTATCTCTATGAGTTCAATTGTTTTAATTTTTAGCTCCCACAATTAAGTGAGAACATATTAAGTTTGTTTTCTGGAAGCACCTGTTATCTTTCTGAATCCTGCAGAAACCATCCTAAGTTTATCTTTCCTCTACTAGACTGTGGATTCTCTGGGGCTGAAATCAATGTCTATTGGTCTTTCTTTCCCAAAGAACCTGGCCCACAGTAAGCAACTGACATTACAAACACCTGATTTTATAAATCACACCTAATATTGCAAACAGCCTCAGTTTCAAGTTGCTTTCACATATTTTATCCTTACTCCTTGTGAAACAACCTTTTGTGGCAGATAGAAAATCTCCCCCTTCCAAACTCATCCCTCACCCTAGTTCTGCCCATTGTATACTCTGCTTTCTGCCTCTCGGCCCCTGCTTCCTTGGAGGTAAAGGATGAAAAAGGTGACGCCAGCCTCCTTCTGCCGAGGGAGGGTGTGTCCTTACCCATAACATTATCTGGCAGCTCTTCACTTTCTGGTGGCTCATAGATAAGAGGCCTCTGACGAGGTGGCTCTCGCTCCCAGTCTTCTCCTTCCCTGGCCTCCTGTTCCACGTGGAAGGGGAGTGGGACTCGGGGGGCTCGGGACTGAGTCCCAGGGATTCGGTTCAGGCCTATGCCCCGTAGTCGGCTTCGGTGATCCATGGTAACTGTTGGACAAACAGCCACAAGCCTCAGTGAATTCTAGGCCCAAAACTGGGCCTCTAAGTTTGGACCTGGGAAAGGAAGCTTGAGGAAAGCGTATGTCCCTACACCTCTTTGCTCTGGGCTGAACTGAGATGCCCTAGCTGGCAGCAGAGACTGCCCACCAAGTGGGCCCCTGTGGCCCACTGGAGAGAGTGACCAGATCAGCCAACTCTTAGGCACCTACTGTTCGTCCTTCAGTTCTGTTGGAGCCCACTGGCAACTGACATTCTGGGTGGCAGTTGCTCTGATTCATTTCATCCAATGATATTTGTGCAGACATTGTGATGTCACAGTGACATCAACAAGGAAGCTTGAGGTGGGGGCCCTGCCCTCAAGATACTTACCATCCAGCTGGAGTCAGTAGCCCATATTAATAATACAAAACCATTAGAGACGGGGGGCAGGTTCCAAATCCAGGATGCACCTCAGAAACACTTGGGGAGCTTAAAAACATTCTGGCTGGGCGCGGTGGCTCACGCCTGTAATCCCAACACTTTGGGAGGCCAAGAAAGGCGGGTCACCTGAGGTCAGGAGTTCAAGACCAGCCTGACCAACATGGTGAAACCCGGTCTCTACTAAAAATACAAAAATTAGCCGGGTGTGGTGGTGCACACCTGTAATCCCAGCTACTCAGGAGGCTGAGGCTGGAGAATTGCTGGAACCTCGAAGGCGGAGATTGCAGTGAGCCAAGATTGCGTCACTGCACTCCAGCCTGGGTAACAGAGTGAGACTCTGTCTCAAACAAATAAAAAAACAAAACCAACAAACAAAGAAAACCATTCAAGTGCTATGATTACAGGCCCAGAAGTGATGTTTCCTCACTGCAACCTCTGCCTACCGGGTTCAAGCAATTCTCCTACCTCAATCTCCTGAGTAGCTGGGATTACAGGCGCACACCACCATGCCTGGCTAATTTTTTGTATTTTTTTTAGTAGAGATGGGGTTTCACTGTGCTGGCCAGGCTGGTCTCGAACTCCTGACCTCGTGATCCGCCCTCCTCAGCCTCCCAAAGTGCTGGGATTACAGGCATGAGCCACTGTGCCCGGCTTAGAAATGATGTTTCAATAGGTTTTTGGGAGGCCCCAAGCATTTTTGGTTTCACAAATGGGCACAGACAGGTTTCACAAACGGGCAAATTAAGAACCACCACTGATGGTAGTTAAAAGCACAGGTTGTGGAGTCAGGTGTTTTTAAATTCAAGTAGGAGCTCTGCCATCTATTGGCCTTGTGGCCTTGGTAAGTTTATTCAACCTCTCTGAGCCTCAGTGTGTTTATCTGCACATGGAAGACAATAATAGTTTCCCTATGTTGTGAAACTGAAATGATAGGGTAAATGTTAAGCCTCACTTTGAATGTGGGCCAGACTTAGGTACTCACTTCTGATGAATATGGCAGAAGTAATGCTTTGTTACTTCTGAGGCTGTGTCATAAAACGATAGTTTCTGTCTGTCTTGTGCTTAGATTACTCATTCTGGGGGAAGACTATCTGCCCAATTTTTAAATTGAAACAAAATTCACAAAAGATGATTTTTTCATTTTTAAGAATAAAATATAAAGTGGTTGTTAGCATAGTCACAATGTTGTGCTTTGTGCTCATCACTATTTGATTCCAGAACACTTACATATACACCCCTAAAAGAAGCCTCATACCTATTAATCACTGTCAATTTCCCCCTTCCTCCTAGCCAACAAGCAACATCCCCCCATACAACAGCTAATTTACTTTTTTCTCTCTCTAGATTTGCTTATTCTCGGCATTTTATTTAAATGGAATCATTTGTGTCTTCTTTTACTTAAGCATAATGTTTTCAAGATTCATCCAAGTTGTATCATGTGTTAGTACTTCATTCCTTTTTTATTGTGGTAAAATATACATAACGTAAAATTTACCATTTTAACCATTTTTAAGTATTTTTACCATTTTTGCAGTTCAGTGACATAAAGTACATTCACACTGTTGTGCAGTCATCACCACATCCTCCAGAATTTTTTCATCTTCTGAAACTGAAACAGTAACAAATTAACAATAAATATCTCCCTTCCCCCTATGCCCTGGAAACCAATATTCTACTTTCTGTCTCTATGAATTTGAATACTTCTAGACACCCCATATAAGTAAGATTACACAATATTTGTCCTTTTGTGCCTGGCTTCTTTTACTTAATGTTTTCAAAGTTTATCCATGTTGTAGTGTGTATTGGTACTTCATTCTTTTTTATGGCTTAATATTCCGTTGTTGATCTACCAATTTTGTTTATCCATTGATAAATTGATGGATATTTGTGTTGTTTACACTTTTAGACTATTTTGAACAATGATGCTGTGAACATTCTCATACAAGTTTTTGTGTTAACATATATTTTTAGTTCTGTTGGGTATATACCTAGAGTGGAATTGTTGGACCATATGGTAACTCTATGCTTAACTTTTTGAAGACCTGCCAAAGCGTTTTCCACAGCAGCTGCACCATTTTTCATCCACACCAGCAATGTTTGAGGGTTCCAATTTCTCTGCAGCCTCTTCAACACTTGTTATTGCCCATTTTTTTTTCTTTTTTTGGTTATAGTCAACCTAATGGTGTGAGATTGTATCTCATTGTGGTTTTGATTTGCATTTCTCAAATGACTAATGATGTTGAGCATCTTTTTATGTGTTCTTTGGCCATTTGTATATCATCCTTGGAGAAATGTCCACTTAAATCTTTTGCCTATGTAATGGGTTATTTTCCTTTTGTTGTTGAGTTATACAAATTCTTTTTATATTCTGGATACTAAACCCTTATCAGATGTATAATTTACAAATATTTTCTCCTATTCTGTGGATTGTCTTTTAACTTTCTTGCTAGGGTCTTTGATGTAAAAAACTTTAATTTTGATGAAGTACAAGTTATCTCTGTTTTTTGGTTGCTTGTATGTTTGGTGCCATTTTTAAGAAGCTATTGCTTAATCTAAGGTCATGAAGATAAACACCTCTTTTTTTCTTCTAAGAATTTTATAGTTATCATTTTTATATTTAGGTATCTGGTCCATTTGAGTTAATTTTGTGTAACATGTGAGGTAGGGATCAGGAATAGTTTTTGAGCACTTACTATGTGCCAGACACTGTCACTGGGAGGCAGCAGTAACAAAATA